>NC_090444.1:1518570781-1519820781 GCF_031143425.1 Pleurodeles waltl | reverse complement strand
GACACTGGAGCAGATGGTACATTTTTATCACCAACTGAACTCTTGAAAATGGGGTCTGTAACTACCCATGCCATGCCACGGTTGAGAGGTGCACAGGGGCAACAAGCTTTTTCTCTGATGGTTTGGTTGATAGAAGGAGTGAAGCAATTGTATCCAACTGCTATGGATGTGGAAGGGAATTGGGGCCCTTGGCACACAATTTCAGAGGCAAATGAGCAATTACGAGAAATGGGAATGCAGAATGGAGTGTATTCCCAACAATTTGCAGGACCTGATGTTGAACCTGTGACAGCAGGGATCAGGGCACGACTGATTAGGAATGCCCCTCCACATATGAAAGGTGCCTTGTTAGCCCTTTTAGGACTTGCTCAGGGAAGACCAGTGGGGGAAGTAGTATTATTAATGGCACAATTGGAAGTGCTTGACAGACAGAAATCAGCAACAGGTAATTCTTCAGATAACGAATGCAAGAGCTCACCAGAGTTCCTCTGCACTTCCTTCTTCGACTTCTGCCAAGGATCGACCGCTGACTGCTCCAGGACGCCTGCAAAACCGCAACAAAGTAGCAAGATGACTACCAACAACATTGTAGCGCCTCATCCTGCCGGCTTTCTCGACTGTTTCCTGGTGGTGCATGCTCTGGGGGTCACCTGCCTTCAGCCTGCACTGGAATCCAAGAAGAGATCTCCTGTGGGTCGATGGAATCTTCCCCCTGCTAACGCAGGCACCAAAAGACTGCATCACCAGTCCTCTGGGTCCCCTCTCATCCTGACGAGCATGGTCCCTGGAACACAGGAACTCAATCCAAGTGACCCCCACAGTCCAGTGATCCTTCAGTCCAAGTTTGGTGGAGGTAAGTCCTTGCCTCCCCACGCTAGACTGCAAACCTGTGTATTGCGTGATTTGCAGCTGCTCTGGCTCCTGTGCACACTTCCAGGATTTCCTTTGTGCACAGCCTGGCCTGGGTCCCCAGCACTCTGTTCTGCATTGCTCAATCCTCTGAGTTGACCTCCGGCGTCATGGGAACCTCCTTTGTGACTCTGAGCCCGCTCCAGTTCACAAATCTTCTAAGTGCCTGTTTGGGTACTTCTGTGGGTGCTGCCTGCTTCTGTGGGGGCTCTCTGAGTTGCTGAGCGCCCCCTCTGTCTCCTCCTCCAAGGGGCAACATCCTGGTCCTTCCTGGTTCCCAGCAGCACCCAAAAACCTCCACTGCGACCCTTTCAGCTAGCAAGGCTTGTTTATGGTATTTCTGCATGGGAACCCTTCTGCAACCTTCAGCACACCTTGGGACATCTTCCATCCAAAGGAGAAGTTCCTAGCTCTCCTCGTTGTTGCAGAATCCTAAGCTTCTTCCATTCGGAGGCAGCTTCCTTGCACCATCATCCGGGGTTTCCTGGGCTCCTGCCCCCCCTGGACACTATCGCGATTCATGGACTTGGTCCCCTTGCCTTGCAGGTCCTCAGGTCCAGGAATCCATCTTCAGTGCTTTGCTGGTGTTTGTGGTTCTTGCAGAATCCCCCTATCACGACTATTGTCTCTTTTTGGGGTAGTAGGTGTACTTTACTCCTACTTTTCAGGGTCTTGGGGTGGGGTATCTTGGACACCCTGACTGGTTTCTTACAGTCCCAGCGACCCTCTACAAGCTCCCATAGGTCTGGGGTCCATTCGTGATTCGCCTTCCACTTTTGGAGTACATGGTTTGTGTTGCCCCAAGACCTATGTTAACCTATTGCATCCTATTGTAATTCTACACTGTTTGCATTACTTTTCTGACTCTTACTTACCTGTTTTGAGTTTGTGTACATATAACTTGTGTATATTCCTTACCTGCTTACTGAGGGTACTCACTGAGATACTTGTGGCACATTGTCATAAAAATAAAGCACCTTTATTTTTAGTAACTCTGAGTATTGTGTTTTCTTATGATATTGTGCTATATGATATAAGTGGTATAGTAGGAGCTTTGCATGTCTCCTAGTTCAGCCTAATCTTTGCCATAGCTACCTTCTATCAGCCTAAGTTGCTAGAAACACCTCCATTCTACTAATGAGGGATAACTGGACCTGGCACAGGCTGTAAGTACCACAAGGTACCCACTATAAGCCAGGCCAGCCTCCTACACCCCATCCATGAGCAAGTATACCAGTTAGAGAAAGAACTAGCAGGAGCATATTGGGCATTAGTGGAAATAGAACGTATAACCGGTGACTGGCCAGTTACCTTAAGAACACGGGTCCCTTTACTAGGCTGGATAAGAGACGGAGAGGTTGGCGCTAAAGTAAGCAGAGCACATGAGTCTACCATTGTAAAGTAGAAATGGTACCTGCAGCAGAGAGCACAGCCGGGGCCAGCAGGAGTGTCGAAGTTATAGGAAGATATGCTGGGGGCAGTGGACTTGTAGACAATGGCCCCCTCATCAGAACTTATTGAAATGGAACCTTGACCTTTCAAAACAGCCCCACCTTTTGAGCAACTTACTGAAGAAGAACAACAAAATGCATGGGGCACAGATGGTACAACCCAGTATCATCATGGAAAAAGACAATGGCAAACAGTTGCATTCCAGCCTGCTACAGAAACGCTGTTGTTGAGAGGAGGAAAAAATGGATCAAGCCAGTTTGCAGAGCTGCAGGGGGTAGCAGCAGTAATCAAACAGGCTCCCATTGGAGAGAAACCATTTGTGTACACTGACAGTTGAGCCACTTACCAAGGACTAGTAAGCGGGCCCCAGCTTGGCACAGAGATGGATGGAAAATTAAGGGCACTCCCATCTAGGGGGCGAGCAACTATGGGAAGAGATTTGGAAGAAATGACAAAGGTGTCAAATCTATGTGAGCCATGTGGATGCCCATTGTCCATCAGACACCTCCCTTGCATCTCTATTCAACAATACTGCAGATCAGATGGCCAAAACACGGGCGGTGATCATTAATGAAGAAGCAGAGGCTGCTTTAGCAAACTGGGCTCATGCAACTTCAGGATATCTAGGAGAAAATGGCACTTATACATGGGCGCAACAATGACAAATTCCAGTAACTAAAGAACAAGTGCAACAAGCAGTAAAGGAGTGCCCTACATGTAACCAGATCAGACAAATGCCTTTGCAAAAGAAGCCTAGTGGACATATCAATTGGACTATATCGGGCCACTACCAAAAGAAGGAGGAAAAAGCTACATATTGACCATGGTGGACACCTATTCTGGCCTTATGTTAGGTATGCCTTGTAAGTCTGCAGACCAGAAGTCCACTTTGCGAGGGCTAAACTACCTGATAAAACATTATAGGGTGCCTGATGAAATCCAAACAGACAGAGGTACACACTTTTCAGGGAAAGCGGTGCAGCATTGGGCCCAAGAGCAGGGGATTCTGTGGATATTACACCTTAGCTATTATCCACAAGCTGCAGGCATGAATGAGAGATATAATGGGTTGTTGAAAGAACAGCAAAAAAAGTTATCAACACATCAGACTCTAAAAGGGAGGGGTAGTAATTTAGACAAAGCTTTGTTTGAACTGAACAACAGACCAGTTGGGCAGCAGACTCCTTTTATTCGAATGACAGGGCATGACAAAGAACCTACACATACCATGATTGTCTGGAAAACACCCCCTCAAGCCTGATTACCTTTGCAGGCTACTCCTGGCAGTATAGGACTAGATCTGTTTGCTCCAGAGGGTGGAGAAGTGCCTGTAACACAGGTAAAAAACTTACCCTTGGGAATAGGAGTGAGAGTACCACCAGGAACCTATGGTAGGATTGCCCCCCAATCTAACCATTGACCCAGATTATAGAGGAGAGGTTAAAGTAGTATTGTTGAACCAATGAAATGCTGCTGTATCAAATCAAGCACATGACAGACTTGCGCAGTTGATCTGTGAAAAAGCGCACACTTCACATATAGAAGAGAGGTCTGGCCCACCTGATAGTACCCAGAGAGGTGATGGGGGATTTGGAAGCACAGGAAAGAAGGTGTGGGTACATCATCTGGGGAAAAAGCCAGAAGCAGGAGAGATATTAAGTCAAGGGGTGGGGAGGACGTATGTTGTACTTTTAAAGAACTCTAATGTACCTGTGTTTGTACCTGCAGTGAGACTCACACCGCGGTCATAAATGATGACATCTGAATCAATGATGTGGTTCCTGTTTGCAGTCATAATTGCAACTGGAAGAGCCGTTTGGGTTTGACCGAATATGGAAGAGAATGTCGTTACGGACCTCAATGTCATTTGTGCACCACAAGCAGTTAATGTTACTGATGACAAGGGGAAGATTTCACTCTGCAAAGTAAAGGTGCCTGGAGGCAAGTGGATGGCTGCCAAAGCTGTGACCTGGAAGGTAATGGGACAGCAAATTCGACATGCAAATGGACTAAACGATTTGCAAGGAACACCAACAATAGTGCAAGCTTTAAATTATACCTTGAATATCATATGTAAATATTGTGATACAATTGTACTGTTTACGCCAGCACTGACATCCATATAAACCATGTGATTGTTCTGACAAAGGAGCATATTTATACTCTGCCTGCGCTGAATTTGTGCCAAACAAATGTATGCAAATTCAGCACAAACCCTACACCATATTTATACTTTGACGCCCGACCCCGCAAACACAAAAATTCTGCCATGTGCATCATTTTCTGGATGCGTCAAACCGCCTTGCGTTAATGACATACAAGGTAGGCGTTCCCATCCAAAAATTGACTTAAACACCTGTGCGCCATAATTATACCACCGCACAAAAATCCCACACGGCTGGGAGGCGGAGGCGAAAAATGACGCTCAGCCCAATTTGCATAAAAAAATAACACCTGGGTCAGGGCAGGCGTTAAAATGGGGCAAACACACCAGTACTTAAGGAAAACACACAGAAGCAACAGCAGAGCTCCAAAAGGAAGGCATGGATGCGTTATTCATCCAGCATGCATGAAGACGCAGAGCACAGGACCAACACCAGCAGCTTCCACCACACCAGCAGGGACCTCAAAGGCAACGCAGAAGGCAGGAGAGGATATTCAGGACCAGGCAACCCTTCAGGGACTCAGGCAACAAGACATCATCCAGAGCTACAGATTCAACTGGCAAGTCATTCAGCAGCTGCTGCGCAACATCGAGCCACAGTTGGCACCCAGCTTGCAGACACCCCACATCATTCCACCAGAGACCAAGCTGCTAGCTGTCCTCCACATGTTGGCAAGTGGCTCGTTTCAAACCTCTGGTGCCCTGTTTGCCGGGATCTCACAGCCCTCATTCTCTGCCTTCCTACCCAAGGTATTGAATGCCATCATTTCCCTCAAGCCCCGCCACATCAGCTTCCCCAACAAACAGCAGAAGCAGCAGGACACCAAACAGGGCTTCTACCAAATCAACAGCTTCCAACACGTGCTTGGTGCCACTAACTGCACACATGTATGCATTGTGTTACCTGCTGCAACCGAGCATCTATACCGCAACAAGAAGCACACACACGCCATCAATGTGCAGGCCATTGTGGATCACCGGGGTTTGATCACCAACATCGTGGCAAAGTATCCTGGGAGTGTACGTGATTCATTAATCTTCCGCCACTGCACCATCAATCAAAACTTCCAGGATGGACGATATGGAAATGGCCTACTTGTTGATAAGTACAAAACCCTACTTATATACACACAGCACAGCAACCCTGTAGGACACACAACACATACACCACTACATTGACAAATGGGCAGGAAGACACTGAGGTTGTGACACTGGTAGGCATGTTTGATATCCTCTCCCAATTGGATACACACCTAGGGTCAAATGACTGATGCAAATAACAACAGGTACCACTCTAGAGCCGCACGGGACCAATTTAAAACCACACAGTGACAATGAAATGGCCTTAACTGCCAGTACAACTTGGAAGATTAATCTTACAATATCACATCAATAACACTCAATCACACACCCTTCCAAACAATATGTACAGTGTAAGGGGTATGCAATGTGTTTTGCTGCAGGCATAATACCATGACACACATAGCATGATGATGATGATGACTCTAATGAAGGGGACATGGCATCATTGAGGCTGTACCAATATCTCACATCACTCCTGGTCTGACATTTCCCACTACCAATAAGCAAGTGGACTGTGCTAAGAACACATATTGATGTGACAATATTGCAAAGTGCACATTCCTACACATACGGTGTGAAACAATTACACATATACACAACAGATGTACAGGCATATGGACCTTCTGACAATTAAATCGTCAACCTCACAACCAAGTTAGCCAGCTGAACTGGACCAGGTTCAGTAGTATAGGTACACATTTGAACATGAGTCAACTCGGTAATGGCAGATAAATATGTCTGCATAGTGCTTGTCACACATGGGATATTTGTGCATTCTCAATTGTCAACACGTGAGTGCTGCCAACTTATGGAGATGTGTTGTACAACGTCACCTAGCCAAATCAAAGGGCCTCAGTGATGCCATATAGATGCAACTGGTTTACCACCACTGTGGAATTGATTCTGTGTATGGAACACCAGTTAAGACACATGGGCACCTCTTTCACATGACATAATGCATGGGAGTACACAATGTACTGTAAGTCTATAAAAATACGGCTGACATCCGGTCAATCAGCCAAACACCAGTTCACCTAATGAAACATCCCAATGCCTATGGTACATCCTAGAAGCCTAGGAATCCACACAATAACACAAACATAGATGAGTCACAGACAACACAAGAGAACAACTGCCATGCAAAGTGATAATCATCGTGCAAGCAACATCCACATTTTTCACTCATTTTGTCTTTCAGCTGATCAGGGGTATGAGATCCAGCCATGGATTATGACCCCATTTGCAAACCCAGGCACAACATCAGAGCGTGCCTATAATGATGCACATCAGAGGACACGCACCATAGTAGAGAGGATGTTGGGCATCCTGAAGTCAAAATTCAGGTGCCTCGACATCACCGGAGGCAGCCTCCTATACTCACCTGAAATGGTCTGCAAGATCATTTTGACCAGTGCCATCCTGCACAACATTTGTGTAAGGAGGAACATTCACCTCTATGAACCAGACCCACAAATGCCTAAAGAGGAGGAAGAGGAGGATGTTGTCCATCAACATGAGGGGGACCATCCAAACACTGCAGCAGGATTGCGTCGGAGACAACACATTGTACAAAACTTCTTTTAACTATAGTCACCATCGCCATTGTCTTATTATATGTCACTAAACACCTATTCTAATCACTATATCATGGTCTGGGTAATCATTTATGCATCACATTATCCCTAGGATTCATAATCAGAGTGTAGCCTTATGGAGCATTGCAGATATACAGATTAGGATACTGAAAAATCCACATCACATTTGATGGGTCTGAATGTACACCCAATTTCACACACACTGTAGATGACATATCCTGTCCATTTCACATTTGAAGGTCAATTTCAGAGGACCACAGCTATGGCACACATACATGTTGGCAAAATGGTTCATTGCAGCATATGGTACACAACTAAGACACCATCATTCATAAGGTAAAAAACTGCCTCATACATGAGGCAGTGGATGTGCTATTGCATTGGTAACAGGAATGTATGACCAGACCCTTGACAGCAGTAAGTGTGACATCAGCTATCTCTGCAAGGAGTATGTCTGATAAGAAGTACATGTCAGCTGCAAGTGGATAGCATGAGTGCCCCAGGTATGACTGGCATTGCTAACAAGACATGCCCTGCACATGCCATCCCAGGTCATAAGTCCTGCCACTTCCATGTTTTCAGTTTCTCCACACCCTTCTCTAGGGGGCCCTGGAAATTGACTATTTGTAGCCAGATAATCCTTCATCTACACACACCCAGACTCACATTCTGACTCCAGTGTGCTTCCCCTTTTTAGTATGGCATGCCATAGTCATAGTTCATCTGTCTGCATGGACTTCCGGTCAGATAATGCACTGCCAATTAGTCTGTAGGACCTGTGACCACCTGTCCATTGCTTCCCAAGTGAAAGGTACTGTTGGCCCTTTGAACTTGATTCTCACCTACAGGACTTGTGAGAGACTGAAGCTGCACACACCTGTGAGCACTTCCATGCAGACCAGCCATTTGAACCTGCACTGCCCTTATTGCTGCCTGAAACGGCATAGAAGCCGCCATTATATGCATATCCCCGTTATGCATTGCAGTATAAATCACTTGTGTAACACAGACCTTGGGTTATTGTGTAACATTGCAGCACACAGGACAAATACAGTATTAGTCTGCTCACTGTGTATTTGCCTTGTTCATGTTAGTTCCTGACAGAGCCTCCAACCTGTTAGCCTGATTGGTCCCTGTCTTTCTGTTACCATAAAGGTTCCATGTGGCTACTTTTGTCTCATAGTTGCTTTCCATGCCCTCACTTTCCTCCTGGGGTATTGTGTCTGGTGGGTCTACAATGATTACTCAAATACATTGTATATCATAATCAGTTTACTTATCATATCATGGAGTGGGACATGTCTTCAAATACCCTAATCACGGCCCATCCCTTGTCTGGGTTTCATGTATGCATGAGTGACAAATAGTGACAGTGTACCATGGCTGTATGCATGGATTGATTATGGTGCCTCCAGCACAACAAACAGCGTTTGCTAATGTGCATGAAATGTCAAAACATGTCTGTACCCTGATGGTCCACACACTGATTCACATCAGCCCCAACCTATTGATGGGGCTTGCGTGGTGAATAGCTGTGAGATTAATCAGCACAGAGGCACTGATGTTCCCTGTTGCAGTGGGAATTTTAGAGGCCACCCTGTGTACAAATGTTGTGAGGAAACCTGCCGGTTCTAAATTAATGATCCATTAACTTTGTGAGCACACCAAGGTTGCCCTGTTGTCAGTCTCATAAAACTTCTGCAGTGCCATAGCTGGACTATCCCCATCTGTGTTCTCAATTCCTCTTTGGATTTCGTTCAATTCAGCTGTGAAGGATACTTTTTTAATGCAGGGAATGGCTCCACAGACTCATGACTAGACCAGCACGTAACTGTGACAACATGGACCCCAATAATGACATAGGGTACACATGGCCACACACTTGAACTGGACACCTTTGTGCAATTAACCACTGGAAATATGTGAACACATGCTGCTTGGTATGCTGGTCCTCCACTGCCACAAGAGAAACATAGGTCATTAATATGAGTCAAACTGTGGAGTGAAATTACATATTTGAATTGGTTTTGGGACTCTGTGTCACAAACACTGTACAGACATAGCATTTTCAAATGCCTGACTCATGGGTAGTATACAAACAAGTGACCAGGAAGTGGTATCCAATATTCCAGTAAATGTGATGACTTACTCTTGTAACATTGCCATAATCAACCGTCCTCTATCTATTTTGTGCATGGTTTGTCATGGGAGATGCTTTTGTCCCAAAATTCAGGGACGTTCACACAGCATTTGTTGCTATGTGTATGACAAACACATTTCCTGACTCATTGCCACACTGAATAGTATCTGAGGGCTATTTATGCACATTTATTAAAACACGTCTTGTGATTTTCATACAGAGGGCCAACTAAAATTGAAATAGCCAATTCACAGACATTAACACACAGGCAATGAGTTACTGTATTAAGTTGCGTACCCTTGCTATCCTCTACTGACGCACAACCTGCTTAAACTGGGTAATACCAATTTGAATTCCAAAAGTTTGGGTATCTATTGCGTCAGTGAAGAGTGCAAATCCAGTATAACAACTAGAGTATCATGGTCCGCAGTAGTGTGATCTGCCACATGTGCCCAAACACTGGAATGCACAATGTAGGTGCAAACAGCCTATCTCTGTATCGTTACAGCTGCAATGTACTGTAAAAATGTGAGAAATGACCCAAACCCAGTACAAGACATAAATGTTGACGCATACGCGTCAAAAAAGATGCATATGCGTCAAAAACGCTGCATATGTGTAGAAAAATGACACTCACAGCCATGATACATCCATTGGCTCCGAACGGTAATTCCCACACTGTACCCATGAAATTGGTTACCAATGCAAAATATTTTGAACTATGGATGAAGGGTAATTTCTAAGCATGTGCGTAAAAAAAAAAAATGACGCTCAGACTGTAAGCGTCATAATATTTTGACGCATCATAATAAAAACGCACCGCATTTGAAGCAGGAAGTGATGTAACAGGATATCCTGTTTACAGAATTAGTACAGTGGGTGTACTTTCACTTTGCAGTCTGTGATTTTTCTTGACTGTGTGGCAGTGTGTGGACTTGTCTCTCTGCAAATATTGGGAATTTGTCTCCTGTGTGCTCTTTATATTGTCTTTTGGTGTTTTCTAAGTGTCTGTGGTATCCTGTGTAAGTGTATCTTTGTCATTTCTGGTGTCTAATTTTGTCTTTGTACTGTTGGGAGTCTGTTGTGGGTATTGTTAGTTGGGGGATAGTTGGGCTGTTTTAGGGTTATTTTCATTTCATTTTCCTCTCCTCCTTTCCCTTCATTATCCTTTGTACCCCTTAATTTTCTTATTATTTCAGTCATGTTGGGTAGGCCACGTCTGGGGAGAATGGGTGAGGAGGAGCTGGAGAGATTCATTTGGCTGGTGTGCCACTTCCTCCCATTGATGATCGAAGCAGATGGCAGGGTGATACAGCGGTATCACACAGAGGCGAGGAGGCTCTGGTGGCCAAAGGTCTTGTACCATCTGCGATGCGTCTACAACACCGCGCAACAACCACCAACTAAAGCACCACTGAGCTGACCTTGTTTCTAGAGACCAAGACCTGCTGGATCACCTGGGCATCGTGATTGGTGGCCCTATTGGTGAGTACAATTCAGAGTAATGTGCACATTTAAATGCTCTGTAGTGACAGAAGCAGATTTGTTGATATGCTGCAGGCAATGTTTTATGGACATGTGGAATGTAAGTTAAACATACAGTGGCCCTGAGTTATACAATAATTGCTACACAATACCGTCATTTGTTGATGCAACAGCTGCACTAAGTTACAAAACACAACTGGAGCCTGTAAATTAGTGCTGACTTCATGTCAATAGATGATGCCAATGTGTCTCTAACCTATGTTTTAGCCATGGTCTGTGAGTGTACCATGGAAGACATGCTTTTCACCAGATAATTCCAAAAATTAATGTGTTCCCCAGTTATTTCTAATACATGTCTGAACTGTATTCTGGTCCATACGTACCCATTTCTTTCTAACCTCAGGTAATATCTTAGTTTGACTTGGTTGTGCTGCAATTAAATTAGGAATGGATGTCAAAGTAATGCACACGGGTTCATATCTAAATGTTTGGTGCTACTTTCCATAGCTGTAGCATATAAAATTAAGCAAATTATACAAATTGTGGAATAACTACTTTCCATGGCCCTCTGTTCATTTTACCTGTGTGTTTTAAATTGGTCTTGGGCACAATAGCTGGAACCGAGCTAATGCATTTCCTATCTGTGTTACTCTATAGCCATGCACTTCTCCCAAGTTATGGGATCATCATAGGATACCTGACATTGGAGAATGCATGGTCACAATGTATTACGCACTTGATGTTGTGCAAGGGACTCCTGACCAATTCCATCATACATATAAAGGTCCCTAATACTTTGCTAGTTTTGTTTGGTACACCCCAGCTGATCTAGTGCAGCATATGTTCAATAACTAACTTCCCAGTATGGAGGCCATCACAGACATGGGTGTATGCTAAGATCAGAAGACCAACATTCCTGTGACTGCTGCCATTCTGAAGCTACATACAAATTGAAACCTACATCATCATGATTGACACAGTGGTACATTTGCTAAACCATGTGTTAATAATATGACAGTGTCAGTTTGCTGTATACCCACTGATCTCCCAACTTGGCAAATGTAAGATGATGAATGTGGCTAACTGTGATTTCCAAAACCCATTATGGGTACACAGGGCAATGAGTGACACATTTCAGGTGCAATGGCTATACCTGTGCCCATGCAGTCTGTCATGGATGACCACAATATACACTGTCAGCATATATCTCCTTGTTGTATTAAAATATTAAAACTGCTCAATCCATGTCTTGCCTCAAATTGTCACCAATTAACGCACAGGATCCCTGCCATTATGGTGTCATAGGGGGCATATGTGGCTCAGGGTCCATAGTTAATGTAGCATATGTAACCTACACACAACACAGGCCATAGAAAGCATGATAAATCATGACCTTAAATCAACCCACAGGTGCATCACACAGTAGATGATTGTCCCTTGATGCACAAGCCACAATACCTGAGTGTCAAGTATTGCAGTGCTCCAGGAATGTGGCTTTGCATGTCTCTCATTACTACAAATGATGAGAGGAGTACACTCCACAAATGAGTCTGCAACCAATTGATGGAGCATGTTTGTCACCACATGATAGTTAGGGCCACTGCATGTGTGCAGATATTTGTGTATCACTCACTGGAGTGACCGTGTTTGTACATGTTTGCAGTGGTATGTATGTTGGAGTAACATCATGCCTGAGAGGCTGGAATTTTAGATTTAATGTTACACACAGTAATTTTATTTGAAAGTGTTGTACCTTGCACAGACATTGAGCACATTTCTCCCTTCCATGCTTTACAAGTGGACCTGCCCCTTACACAATCGGAGAAGTGGTTCGATTTGCGGACCCAGACATATACAGTAAGTGTTGATATTTCAGTTCTATGTTGTGTTTGCAGCTGTTGTGCGATTGACTCCTGTGTGTTGGACACATAGCAAGGTATGATGTGCTGGCACATGATCTGACATGTTACTTGACTAGAGTTTCACTTTTTTTCCATCTTTGAATTGGACAATCAGTAGCGTATAGTCATATTTTGGGATTGTAGTGCAGCCCTGTGGGCATGGCCATGTGAAGAGGGTGACATTTGTTTTTGACATTTTTATAAAGAAAAATTAGCAGAGGGCCATATTCATGATTTAGTCATCAAGTCATACCCTGAATCTCAAAGAATAGGGATGCCAAAGTCTTACCCTTAGACTTGAGCCTCCCTGTTCACTAATGAACATGTTCAACTGCATGTTTGACTTCCTAGCAGCATCTAGCTCCAAATGTTGTGCTACGTGTAAGTGGCACTTGAGTACAGTGTCATAGGTGTGCATGCAGCTCATGCCCAGATGTGTGCTTGCATCTATCTGCTTGTTGTAAGACAGGTATTAGTGGTATCAAATGATGTTGACAATTGTCTGCATTTACAAACATAACTGTGGATGGGATTGTCCAAGGTTTGTGTCTATACTAGTTGGACATCCTCCTTACCTGTGGTGGACAGCCTAAACCCATGTACAGATGTCCAAAGCTTCCTGGGTGTCCTTGATGTTTGAAAGTATGTGTTGCTTGTCCATCCCCCCGAGACTCAGGCTTAGGGTTATGAAATTTGTACCTAGGTCTGATGATCCAAGTTTATTACACAGACCTGTAAATCTGTAAATCACTTGTCCAAACCTAGGATACCCACTCATGATTAGCAACTGCATTCCATCCTGGCAATTCCATTTACAAATCACAGATCTTGTGGCCCTTGATTGTCATCCAGAAGATAGTCATTAGTTGGCCTTTCACATGTGGAGGACTTGCAGCATTTGTTACACGACTAATGGCTGAACAATGATGCATAGGTCATTTAAGTTGGTACACATCTTTTAGAGCATTGCTGTGCTGTTAGATAGGACATGTGTAGGCTGCATTGGCATCTACTTCCTCAGGGAGAATCTGTGATCTGTATGGTGATCTGACCTGTTTCAGCTACATTAGATGTATTGGCTGATTCTCATCAGTAGCTATGTCACACAATGAAGTATCTAATGTTTGGCTTTATCTTTTTTAACAGCAGCCAATATGGATGCCAGCCAGTTTCATGAGTTTCAGCGCCAGGCGATGCGTTACCGCCACATTCTGGATGTGGAGTCTGGGTTCCACTACATGGCATGGCATTATCGCCATGAAAGGGCTTCAGGAGTGTGGAGGGCATTTGCCCAAGAGGGTCCTTCGGTGTCCACAACAGCCGCCAGCACCACCACTACCACCCAGATGGCACCAAGGATGACAGCCACCACTGCAGGACCATCAACTTCCACTGCTCCAGGACCACTGACAGCAGCACCTACACCTCCCCCTACAAGCATGGCACCACCAACCGGACACACGTCAACAACTGGCACTCAGACCACCCCTGCTGCAGTCATTGACCCTGGTGATTTTAGAGTAATGCAACGTGACATGCAACATAGGTTGCGGAGACTGGACAGGCTGCAGCAGGAGGTGTCACAAATTAATAAGAGGGTGCGTGCCATAAAGAAGACCATGGGGAGGATGAACTTGTGACAATTATACCCTCTGCCATGATTCCCTCCCCTCCCTCCTCTTTCCTGGTTCTTTTAATTATTAGGTTTAGGGGGCTTAGTGTTCGGTTAGAATTGGCTGTTAGTTTAGTTAGTAGTAGTGGGTTGCGGGGTGAGGGTTTGATATTTTTAAATGTTATTTTTTTGTGTGTGTGGGTGGGGGATGATGTTGGGGTTTTGGTTTAAAAAAATGTATATATATAAAAAATATATAAAAATATAAAAATACAAAAAATATATCTTTGTTTAGTATAAGATAGTATGAGTTTAGGTTAGTATATGTTGTCCTCCATTTGTCCCATCTTATAAGGGGGGAGGTTGATGTTTAGAGTGTTTAGTTAAATGTGATAAGTAAGTTTAGCTTAGGTCAGTTAGTGCCAGTTGTGGGAAATGTGTAGTTAGGATAGGTTAGGTTAGTTAAGGTGTTTCCCCTGGTTTTACTATCCTTTTTTACTGTTAAATAAGTATGTAGGTACTCCTTTACAGTATGTGTCATATGCTTGGGGATCAGGGCCTTGGCATGGGTGAACAGTGTCTATTTAGTATTTGCATTTGTGTCACATCCGGCAACCAAATCCCAATTGAGCTGTCACATTAGTAGCTACACCAGAGCTACTTTGCTCGGAATTTGCCATCCATTGCACCCACCACTCAAGGTTACTATGGATCCCAATGTGTTGTTAATTTTTGATGTATGTTTTCAATCTCACATACTTTGGGACCAGATTTGGTATGAGGACACTGTGTTAGGTCTGCCTGCAGCCGGATGTTCAAGGGAAGCCTGATAAGGTGAGTGATGGTAGAATCTAATGTAGTATAGCATACATGACTCACACCTATCATTTGTTACATTGTACAGCCAGGTTACTTATTTATACGTACGCTCATATACATCCATTCCTGCTGTTTGGTGTGTGTAGAAAAAAGTTGTTACAAATGTCACATACGTAAAGATTGTCTAGAACAAAAATTTGAAGGCAATATTTTTTCGGCTTAGACATCCCTTGAAGAATACTTATTCTGTCCAACACATCATTTTACTGGATAGTTTCGAGTTACCTCAGAATTAACCTTCAGGAAGGGTAGATAATGGTACAATCCAGACCACAGTGCATAGTTATCAGCCCATATTCTTTCAGGGCAGTTGTATTGACATTCTATGGGCATTGACATGAGGCAAACATCACTAATCTCCCTTACGGTTGATGTGTCACATTACACAGAGACAAAGTGGTTGTGTAAGTGCTATTTATTTTAAAGTGCTGCAGTGCTATATTTACATTGTCCATTAGTGTGACACCTTCCATTGTGATTCTACACAAGTGCAAAAGGACATGTCATTGGACATGCTGGGGTGAAGTATCATACAGTGCAGAGGGACATGAATTGCCAATGAGGTAGTGAGAGACAATCACAGGGCATTGTGGCAAGGTAAACAGTGGGCTGGAGAACAGTGCTTGAGAGCAGCTGTTGCAAGACTGGCATGTTACGAAACATGGGACCTTGGTTATAAGTGGCCGGGTGCCAGGGACTAGTACTACCGGGTACTCTTACGGGTGAAGGTTATCTGTTCCACGTCTTCATCTTCTGATGTGTGTGTTGTCTCCTCTGCCTTTGCTGGTGGTGGGTGTGTAGGGGCAACACACACCTCAGTGTTTGAAGAGGTGGATTCAGAAATCCCGGTAGCTGCCAACTGTGGAGCTATTAAGGGCAGTACTGCAGCAAGGCGGATCTGCTGGTTCTTAAGAATAGCAGCCACATCACTGTGGTAGGCAGCCAGGTCGGCCCTGAGGGGGTCAATATTGCATTTGTGCACACGCTGAAATGTTTGTTGTTGGAGGTGTTGTGTCAACTCTCTTACAGCTGTGCCGATTTCCTTCACATTTTTTCAAGTTCTTGCAAGATAGATGTTCGTCCTTGCATGGCTGCTGCCTGTTCTGCAGTAGAAATCATGCACGAACACACCCCCTCTAGGCTGGCTGCCATATTTTCCATCCCCACCCACACCTCCTTGGCCAGCTCCCGCTATACTCCAACTACAGTTCTCTCAAAGCTGGTGCCAGTGTCATCAGAGTCTTCAGCTGGGATGGAGCTGGCAGGTCGTACAATTGGGGTGGTGGGTGGTTCCTCTGTGATGGTTGCTGTATCTGTGCTCCTACTTGCAACTGAAGGTGGGGTCTGGAGGGTTCCAAGGACATCTTGGAGCGTCTGCTGCCTGATGTTTGTCAGCGTGTCAACCATGTCATCAGGGAAGTCCAGGACAGGCATATCCCCAGGAGAGCCATCGTCCTCTGCAGTGAGATATTGTACAATTAGTGTGTCTGTGTTGTGGCATTTTTAATGTGATGTGTCTGCCTTCCTTTTAGTTGCACATTGTGATCTTTGTTCCTGTTCATTGTTCCTGTCTTTAATATTAGCATTCTCCCAGGCCCATGCCCCACCTGCATGTCACATGCATTGTGGTCAGTTTGGGGACTTGTCAGCATCACATCCTCTAGGTGTAGGTTCTGCCCAAATTGTATATTGCCACCTTCTTGTCCTACTCATCCCTTCGTCTACTTCCAGTATCAGGGTGAGGTCTTGAACTGGCTGTGGGTGTTCTGATGGCACTTGCACCACACTTAACAATCTTGAACTGCCCCAGTCTCAGATATTTCAAATCCAGCTATATGTTGCTGAAACCTAGCATATACTATGTATAGCATTGGCATGGCACACTACATATGTCACCATTGGTAGTGTGTAATGTTGATGTTGGGGAATGTGTGCTACATAGGATTGCACTGATGGTCTCAGCAGTGTTCCATTTCCTCTTCTGACTGTGCGGGTGTATTTCACTAGCTGGTGACATATGTCCTCCCCCTTAATGCTGTTGTCTGAGCAGTATAACAGTTGGGATGTTGCATGGTGTCATTGGAGCTATTGTGACCCAGGCATATGGTGGACCCTGACATATGCAGTATGGGTATGACATTAGTGCTGTGTACCTCATAATGTTCAAAACAATGGCTGATGTTTGTAGCAACTATGGACATTCACATTTGACAGCATTAGCACATGTGTATTGATTACAGGGGATTGATAACATTGTCATCCTGAGCCCTCTAATTTGGGTGTGTTTGATCTATGAGCACGTAACTGCCATTAGCTACTTGACCTGCACACACAGCAGAGGTGGTAGTGGCAACTGTTGTCAATATTAAATTCCACTTGTGGATATGGCCTGAGACTGTTAATTGAGCCCTAGTTTATGTAGGGAGAATACCAGCTGTCATGTGACAGCAGGCCAGTTTTACGTTATACCCTACCCTCCTGAACTAGCTTCACCTTTCCAACATCCTTGGCATGGCAGCATACCCCCATGCAAAGGTTGTTGGTGTAGTGTAGTGCTGTGCCCCAGGTTTCCTCTGAACAGCCCGTGCGCCCGTGCCATGCCCCTTTACCCATTTCACTCCCTGAATATCATAACTTATATGCATTGTGTACTAGGTATGTCCACCCCCACTGCTTCCAGTTAACATTTGTGCATTTTAATTCCCCATGCAACTTACCCTGCATTTGTGTTGTTTCCTGGTAGTCCGCGCTATCCTGCCCTTGAAACCCTGTGACGATCTCCTCAGGGATGACAGCTGCCACTATCTCCTCCATGTGGTCCAGGGCCTCTTGCGGTGTGGGACTCTCCCCTCCAGTCTGCAGTGCTGCCTTCCTGTTCCTGGCCATCTCTTCCTTTGTCCTGTGCTTGCAGTCATGCAAGCCGTTCTTGCACTCGATGACTGTTCTCGGTACTTCTGCCACACTGTTTATCTTGTCAACAATTTGTTGCCATATTGCCTCTCTCCTACTAATTGGCAATTTAGAGTTGACAAAAAGTTGGTGCTGGTGTTCCGTCACCTCTTTCACCAGTATTTCCTGCTCCTCTGCACTGAACCAACACTTTCCTTTCTTCTTCTCCCTCTCCTGGGTCTTGTGTGGGTCCTACTGGCTGGTTACTGGTCTGTTGTCATCTTCCTGGGGTCTGTCCAAGCATCTGGGATCCATTTTGGCTCTCCTTTGTACATTTTGCAGTGTTTGCGCCATGTTTTGATGCTATTGCGTAAAAAAAAGGCACATATCCGGTTTGCGATGTCGTAAACCAGGTCACAGTCATTTTTGCCACGTTTACATCGTTTTTCTTTCCGAGATGACGCATGGGTTTGAGTAAAACAAAATGACTCACACCAGTGGTTTGCGCCGCCGTGCGTCAAAGTATAAATTTGACGCCTGTGCGGCGCAAAGAAATGGCATTAGCCGGCGGTTCATTTTTTTACGCAAAACTGCGTTGGCTCAGTTGATCGCCAAAAAGTATAAATATGGGCCAAAGTATTTTACCAGGGCATATGGTGGCTGTCACAATGAACAATGGAACCAAAGGCGCACGATATTCCAAACCTCCAGCATTCATGTTTTATGTAGCTGAGAGACGCATGATTAGCAACCTAGGTAACATTTCCATAGTTCGATATAGGATAGGATGTACTCAAGCTTTGCATGCAAGCATAATTAACCATATTGTATTACAGATAAATATTACTAAAGGAAACATCTCAAGTTATGATCCACTATGTGCCCCATGGACATTGCAGATATGGCCATTACCAAAGCTATGTATTAGAAGAGATCTAAGATCCTTGATAGCCGGAGCCACTGGAATAGGGGTAGGTGCCTTAAATTCTTTTGATATTGAAGCCATTTGGAATAAGTTATCATCTACAGGATATAGTACAGGAGAGGCAATTAAAGTAATTTCTTGATGGGAGCCAAGGCACTCACAACAAATATGGAAAGTTCTACGGGGGTTGGACCCTGATTTGCAATGGCATAATTTCACTTATGAGCAATTTGGAAAACGTTTTCAAAACACGCAGGCAGTATCTGTAGGAGGCTGGCCTGGCTTATAGTGAGTACCTGATGGTACTTACACCTTGTGCCAGGTCCAGTTATCCCTTGTTAGTAGATTAGTAGTGTTCTAGCAGCTTAGGCCGATAGAGGTAGCTATAGCAGAGCAGCTTAGGCTGAACTAGGAGGCATGCATAGCTCCTACTATACCACTTATATCATATAGCACTATATCATAAGAATCACAATACTCAGAGTTACTAAAAATAAAGGTACTTTATTTTAGTGACAATGTGCCAAAAATATCTCAGAGGATATACTCCCTTTGGAGGTAAGTAAAATAAACAAAATATACACAAAAAACAAAATCAGGTAAGTAAACAGTTAGAAAATTAGTGCAAGCACTGTAGAATACAATAGGATGCAATAGGCCTAGGGGCAACACAAACCAAATACTAAGAAAGTGGAATCCAAACCTTTAGGAAAGTATCATCTTGCCTGGCATGTTACCCCCATTTTTACTTGCGTGTCAGTTTGTTTTTGCCTGTATCACTGGGATCCTGCTAGCCAGGACCCCAGTGCTCATAGTTTGTGGGCTATATGTGTTCCCTGTGTGGTGCCTCACTGTATCACTGAGGCTCTGCTAACCAGAACCTAAGTTTTTATGCTCTCTCTGCTTTTAAAATTGTCACTGCAGGCTAGTGACCATTTTTACCAATTCTGATTGGCACACTGGAACACCCTTATAATTTCCTAGTATATGGTCCCCAGGTACCCATGGTTTTGGGGTTCCAAGAGATCCCTATGGGCTGCAGCATTTCTTTTGCCACCCATAGGGAGCTCAGACGATTCTTACACCAGACTGCCACTGCAGCCTGAGTGAAATAAAGTTCTCATTATTTCACAGCCATTTTACACTGCACTTAAATAACTTTTAAGTCACCTATATGTCTAACCCTCACTTAGTGAAAATTAGGTGCAAAGTTACTAAGTGTGAGGGCACCCTGGCACTAGCCAAGGTGCCCCCACATTGTTCAGGGCAATTTCCCCGGACTTTGTGAGTGCGGGGAAACAATTACACGCGTTCACTACATATAGGTAAATACCTATACGTAGCTTCACAATGGCAACTCCGAATATGGCCATGTAACATGTCTAAGATTGTGGAATTGTCCCCCATGGCAAATATGGTATTGGGGTGCCAATCCCATGCATCCCTGGGACTCCAGCATGGACCAGGGGTACTACCAAACTAGCTCTCTGGGGTTTTCTCTGCAGCTACCACTGCTGCTAACCTTCAGACAGGTTTCTGCCCTCCTGGGGTCTGGGCAGCCCAGTCCTAGGAAGGCAGAACAAAGGATTTCCTCTGAGAGAGGGTGTTAGACCCTCTCCCTTTTGAAATAGGTGTTAAGGGCTGGGGAGGAGTAGCCTCCCCCAGCCTCTGGAAATGCTTTGAAGGCCACAGATGGTGCCCTCCTTGCATAAGCCAGTCTACACTGGTTCAGGGATCCCCCAGCCCCTGCTCTGGCGCGAAACTTGACAAAGGAAAGGGGAGTGACCACTCCCCTGTCCATCACCACCCCAGGGGTGGTGCCCAGAGCTCTTCCAGTGTGTCCCAGACCTCTGCCATCTTGAATGCAGAGGTGTGAGGGTACAATGGAGGCCTTTGAGTGGCCAGTGCCAGCAGGTGACCTCAGAGACCCCTCCTGATAGGTGCTTACCTGGATTAGGTGGCCAATCCTCCTCTGAGGGCTGTTTAGGGTCTCTCCCGTGGGTTTCTATTCAGATAACGAATACAAGAGCTCACCAGAGTTCCTCTGCATCTCTCACTTCAGCTTCTGCCAAGGATCGACCGCTGACTGCTCCAGGACGCCTGCAAAACCACAACAAAGTAGCAAGACGACTACTAGCAACATTGTAGCGCCTAATCATGCTGACTTTCTCGACTGTTTCCTGGTGGTACATGCTCTGAGGGCTGTCTGCCTTCACCCTGCACTGGAAGCCAAGAAGAAATCTCCCCTGGGTTAACGGGATCTTCCCCCTGCTAACGCAGGCACCAAACTTCTGCATCACTGGTCCTCTGGGTCCCCTCTCATCTTGACAAACCAAGTCCCTGGAACACAGAAGCTGGATCCAAGTGACCCCGAAAGTCCAGTGGTCCTTCTGTCCAAATTTGGTGGAGGTAACTACTTGCCTCCCCACACCAGACATTAATCCTGTGTCCTGCATGATCTGCAGCTGCTAGGGCTTCTGTGCACTTTTGCAAGGAATCCTTCGTGCAGAGCACAGCCCAGGTCCCCAGCACTCAGTCCTGCATTGCTCAACTCGCTGAGTTGACCACTGACTTCGTAGGACCATCTTTTCTAGTGTTGAGATGACCACCGTGCTCAGATTTCTTGAACGCTTGTTCAAGTGCTTCTGTGGGTGCTGCCTGCTTCTGCACGGGCTCTCTGTACTGCTGAGTGCACCCACTGTCTCCTCCTCCAAGGGACTACCTTCTGTCCAGAAGACATTGTGACGCAAAGGTTTAATTATTCTGAGCAGTGTAGATGATCGTACTCATGCAGAAACCTGAACAGTACGTGGAAAAGTTCACAATGTTGCTTTCAAGCTTGTTTTCCAACATTCCATAGCTAAAGTTATCTGCAGTCTGCATGTGCAAGAAGCAGGAAGTGTGGGAGAGAGGCAGACAAAGCTTGCTCTAACCCTGGGAAAAAGAGTTCAAGAGAAGGCCAAAAATAATGACTAGTGAGCAACAGGGCAGCCAAGGGACGTGTACTGATGACATAGCTAGAAAATGCGAGAAAATAATAGAGTACAAGCTTCAGGTTATTTAAGCACCGAAGTACGGGTGGGGGAATTGAAGCTCCCAGATGGAGTTGTGCAAGCTGCCATCGCCCACATCCCTCCCTCCCTGGTTGTGCTGTTCTTAGACTGCGATGCTCGAGGGGGAGAGAGGCTCGAGAGAGCGGGAGAGGGCTTCCCAGCATTGTGGATAACGTTAAGTTCCTCCCAGGAATGAAAGGCCTTTGTTTCTCTGTTTTGTTCTGATTGATCAACATACTAGCGCTATGTCTGTAATCTAATGTATTCTACTCATTTATATCTTTGGTGCAATACTGACTTTATCATCTCACTGGTGGTTCTCGTTTTGCACCTTCATCCGGGTTACCAGGGGCTCCTGTTCTCCCTGGACTCTTCAGTGCTTTTTGGACTTGGTCCTCTTCTTCTACAGGTCTTCAGGTCCAGGAATCCATTGTTGGTGTCTTGCATTCTCTTCTGGTTCTTGCACTGTCTTCTACCACAACTTTTAGTGTGTTTTAGGAAACTTGCTGTGGTTTACTCCTGCTTTCCTTGTGGGGTGGGGTATTTTACTTACCTGTGGTGTTTTCTTACACTCCCAGTGCCCCTCTACACACTACATTTGCCTAGGTGGGATACAAATTTCACATTCCACTATTCTAGTAAAAGGTTTTTGTTCCTCCTAGGCCCATTATAACCTATGGTGGGTCAGCCTTGGTTGCTCTGCCTATAGCTACGCCTAGACAGCCTGGGTTCTAGACACTAACTACATTTCACTAGTAAGGGATAACTGGACCTGGTATAAGGTGTAAGTACTATAGGTGCCCACTACAAACCAGGCCAGCTTCCTACAGGCGTGCAGTGAGTGTTGCTGTTGGCGTGCCACAGCAACACCCATTGCATTTTGACACTGCCTCAGATTTATGAAATTTTGTAGGCCTGAGGCAGCACCAAAATCTAACGCCACCCCCAGGGGTGGCATTAGCGCTACACAACGAGGAGGAATACTTTTATTCCTCCTTGTTTGTTGCTTTTTCTTCCTGCACATAAACAATCATTTGAAACTGAAACTTTGGCACTTCTGTGTATGCTGCATTGTACAACACACACAGAAGTGCCAAAGCGCCACTACTGATTGTTTATGTGCAGGAAGAGACACCATCCTGCACATAAACAATCAAACCCCTCAACACAGACATCCTTCCATGATGGTGCAAATATGCCTGCATTGGCAGCTAAATTTAGTGCCAGTGCAGAGGGAAACGCAGGGGTGCGCCGTATTCCCTTAAATACAGTGCATCCCTGCATCACTAAAGTGACGCAGCATGGCGCTTCCATTTTTGGTGCCAAATGCAAAAAGAAGAGATGATGGACGGAATGCTAAACAATGCAAACATTTCCCCCAGTCACAAAGATCTGGGTTTGATCCATTGTTTTTTTACTCACTGTGCCACCCCAGTTTGGACCCAGCCATATGCAAATCAGTCTTGACCCTGTTCCCCATGGGAACAGTCCAGCCCAAACTGCCAAGCCAGGTCCTCCCTGGACCAAAAACAAACATCCTAAGTCCAGTTTCACTGTATCACCCTTCATCAGCTAAGCTAGCTTGAATCCAGTGGCGCAGTGAGCACGGGACCCACATCTGGGCAAACCCTACCCACTTGGGGCAACAAATGCAAAAACAACAGATGATGGACTGAATGCAGAACAATGCAAACATTCACTCCCAGTCACAAAAATCTGGGTTTAATCCATTGTTTGTTTGCTCACCACACCACCCCAGTTTGGACCCAGCCATATGCAAATCAGTCTTGAGCCTGTTCCCCATGGGAACAGTCCAGCCCGAACTGCCAAGCCAGGTCCTCCCTGGACCAGAAACAAGCATCCTAGGACCGGTTTAAGGGTATCATCCGTCATCAGCTAGGTTAGCTTGAATCCAGTGGCGCAGTGAGCACTGGCCCCACGTCTGGGTATGTCCTTCCCAATTAGGGCGACAAATGAACGGATGATGGACCGAATGCTGAACAAGGCAAACATTCACCCCCAGTCACAAAGATCTGTGTTTAGCCCCTTTGGTGTAGGCGTCGGCCACACTACCTCCCTGGTGTGGGTCACGACCATTGGCCGACACCAGGGAGGGGGTTAAAAAAATTGGAGGATTTTTTTTGTAATTACCCTGGGAGACACAGAAGAACTTCAGTGTCCCCCCCTCTAACCCCCTACCCGCCAATCTGTGACATCACATTTGCCCCCACCGGAGCAGCAGAGGAGCAGGTGAGCGTCCTCTCTCCACTCTGGTGGGGAAAAAAAGGCCAAAACGGCCTCCCCAGATGCCAGGGCAGCATCGATGGAAAATGTCTCCCGATAAAAATGGTACCTCACTTGTGTGGGTAGGCAAGGGTCAATGGTAGTCCTTGCATGAGGGCTACTGTTAACCCTTGAGTGATCCATTCCTGACTCAGGCACGAGGCACAGACACACAAGTGGGGTTGTGTTTTTACCAGGACGAAGGGAGAAACACTGGGTGGTAGGAAGTTTGAGGATCCCTGCACATTCCTGTAGTTTCTGTGATGAAAAAGCAAGGACAAATAGTGTTTTTATTCAACATTTCACTTTTGCAGGCTATTCTGGGTAAGAAAACTTTGTGAAATCCAAACATGCCACACTTCATTGGACTGCCTTGGGTGTCTAGTTTTCAGAAATGTCTGGGTTTGGTAGGTTTCCCCATCTGGCTGCCGAGCTAAGGACCAAATACTCAGATGACTGTCTTACAAAACGAGACTGTTTTGTGGTGGGTAATTTTGATGTCTCCACAATCCGCTTTGGGTACTTCCCTGTTGCAGTCACTTGCACACTCACTAAAGTGAGGGAGTTTTTCACTGGAGACTTAGTAGAACGCTGAGTGGTAGAACTTTTGTGGCTGCCTGCAGATCCCTAGACTGAAGAGTAAGGCAAAAGTGTTTTTTAAGCAAGTTTTGTGATTTCAAGGGGATTCTGGATGAGGTAAAACTGGTGAGAGCTACAGAAGACCTGCACCGTTGGACTCCCCTGGTACTAGTATTTTAAAGTTAACCCACCACTCACACTGGTTAGTTTTAGTAACTCCAGAAATTATGGTTTCATAGCATGAATACTTATCAAAGTATCTGAATATTGAAACCAAGTCTTCTGAAGGTGGGCCCTAAAGCCACATCGAGGCACCAACCTCTTTATGGTCCATTCAGACGCCATTCATGCACAACAAACAACCCTTTCATACCGCTGGCCATGGGCCCAATCCAACCAATCACTGCACTCACAACTTACCGCTGCCAGACATGGGCTCATCACATTCACACACCACAGAACAGAAGACGTTTGACTGCATTTTACCACCTGTCAAGTACCCGCCTCCTCCTTCCGAAACATTACCGAACACATGCGTAGCAAACCTTTACTAACGACTACCAAGACAGCCACCCGACGCTCAGGAAGACATGTTTTTCATGTGCCTTTAATGCACTCACTGTGCTAAATCCAACTCCTTCCAGTTTGTGGATGCAAGTTGGGGGTGTCCAAGTATGCCGTACAAAGTGATTCCTCGACCTGAGTGAACATATCCACCTTTGAAACTAAGGGAGACATGCTGGGAAATTCTTGTGATGTTCCCTAAAGAGGTCATAGGCTATGTAAAAGGGTAGTGTTTGGAACATAGGGGAGTCCGCTGAGTAGAAGGAAGTTTGTGGATCCCCTCAGATTCCAGAACTTTCCATCACCGAAATGTGTGGAAAACTTATTTTTTTGCCAAATTTTGAGACTTGCAAACGATTCTGGGTAACAGAACATGGTGAGAGCCCCACATGTCACCCCATTCTGAATTCCCATAGGTGCCTAGTTTTTAAAACTATATAGGTTTGCTAGGTTTCCCTAGGTGCCGGCTGAGCTAGAGGCCAAAATCCACAGCTAGGCACTTTGCAAAAAACAGGTCAGTTTTCTTTTGAAAAATGTGATGTGTCCATGTTGTGTTTTGGGCCATTTCCTGTTGCAGGCACTCGGACTACCCACACAAGTGATATACCAATTTTATCGGGAGACCTGAGGAACACTGGGTAGAAGGAAGTTTATGGCTCTCTTCAGATTCCAGAACTTTCCATCACCGAAATGAGAGGAAAAAGTATTGTTTTGGCCAAATTTTGAGTTTTGCAAAGGATTCTGTGTAACAGAACCTGGTGAGAGCCCCACAAGTCACCCCACCTTGCATTCCCCTAGGTGTCTAGTTTGAAAAAATGCACAGGTTTGGTAGGTTTCCCTTGGTGGCGCTAGAGGCCAAAATCCACAGCTAGGCACTTTGTAAAAAACAGCTCTGATTTCTTTGGGAAAATTTGATGTGTCCATGTTGTGTTTTGGGGCATTTCCTGTTGTGGGCACGAGGCTTACCCCCAAAAGTGAGGTACCATTTTTATCGGGAGACTTGAGAGAACACTGGGTTGGAGGAAATTTGTGGCTCATCTCAGATTCCAGAACTTTCTGTCACCGAAATGTGAGGAAAAAGTGTTTTTTTGCCAGACTTTGAGGTTTGCAAAGGATTCTGGGTAACAGAACTTGGTGAGAGCCCTGCAAGTCACCCATCAGTCACCCCATCTTGGATTCCCCTAGGTGTCTAGTTTTAAAAAATGCACAGGTTTGGTAGGTTTCTCTAGGTGCCGGCCAAGCTAGAGGCCAAAATCCATAGCTAGGCACTTTGCAAAAAGCAGGTCAATTTTCTTTCTGAAAATGTGATGTGTCCACGTTGTGTTTTAGAGCCCCACAAGTCACCCCATCTTGCATTCCCCTAGGTGTCTAGTTTGAAAAAATGCACAGGTTTGGTAGGTTTCCCTCGGTGGCGCTAGAGGCCTAAATCCACAGCTAGGCACTTTGTAAAAAAACAGCTCTGATTTATTTGGGAAAATTTGATGTGTCCATGTTGTGTTTTGGGGCATTTCCTGCCGTGAACACGAGACTTACCCACACAAGTGAGGTACCATTTTTATCGGGAGACTTGAAGAAACGCTGGACAGGAGGAAATGTGTGGCTCCTCTCAGATTCCAGAACTTTCTGTCACCGAAATGTGAGGAAAAAGTGTTTTTTTGGCCAAATGTTGAGGTTTGCTAAGGATTCTGGGTAACAGAACCTGGTGAGAGCCCCACAAGTAACCCCATCTTAGATTCCCCTAGGTGTCTAGTTTTAAAAAATGCGCAGGTTTGATAGGTTTCCCAAGGTGCCGGCTGAGCTAGAGGCATAAATCTACAGCTAGGCACTTTGCAAACAACACGTTGAATGTCAATGTAAAAATGTGATGTTCCATGTTGCGTTTCCTGTCGCGAGCATTAGGCCTACCCATGCAAGTGAGGTACCATTTTTATCAGGAGACTTAGGGGAACACAGAATAACCCAACAAGTGTTATTGCCCCTTGTCATTCTCTAAATTTTTTCCTTCCAAGTGTAAGACAGTGTGTAAAAAAGACGTCTATTTGAGAAACGCCCTGTAATTCACATGCTAGTATGGGCACCCCGGAATTCAGAGATGTGCAAATAACCACTGCTTCGCAACACCTTATATTGTGCCCATTTTAGAAATACAAAGGTTTTCTTGAAACCTATTTTTCACTCTTAAAATTTCAGCAAATAAATTGCTGTATATCCGGAATGGAATGAAAACTGTTTGCAAGGTGCAGCTCCATTACTGGCTCTGGGTACCTAGGGGTCTTGATGAACCTACAAGCCCTATATATCTCCACAACCAGCAGAGTCCAGCAGATGTAACAGTATATTGCTTTGAAAAATCTGAAATCGTAGGAAAAAGTTGAGAAAAATGGCTGTTTTTTTCACCTCAATTTCAAATGTTTTTTTTTCAGATGTTACTTTCTGTAGGAAAACCCTGTAGGATCTACACAAATTACCCCTTGCTGGATTCAGAATTGTGTTTATTTTCAATAATATTTAGCATTCTGGGATTCAGCATTGGTTTCATACCCATTTCTGTCACTAACTGGAAGGAGGCTAAAAGCACAAAAAATAGTAAAAATGGGGTATGTCCAGTAAAATGCCAAAATTGTGTTGAAAAATGTGATTTTCTGATTCAAGTCTGCCTGTTCCTGAATGCTGGGAAGATCGTGATTTTAGTACTGCAAACCCTTTGTTGATGCCACTTTCAGGGAAAAAAACACAAGCCTTCTTCTGCAGCCCTTTTTTCCCATTTAAAAAAAAAAGCTACATTTTCTCTGTATTTTGGCTAATTTCTTGGTCTCCTCCAAGGGAACCCACAAACTCTCAGTACCTTTAGAATCCCTAGGATGTTGGTAAAAAAGGACGCAAATTTGGTGTGGATAGCTTATGTGGACAAAAAGTTATGAAGGCCTAAGTGCGAACTATCCCAAATAACAAAAAAAGGGCTCAGCTTTGGGGGCGGGGGGAAGGCCCAGCAGCTAAGAGGTTATTCAATTGTTTTTTTTGCTCACCGCTCCACCCCAGTTTGGACCCAGTCATATGCAAATCACTCTTGACCCTGTTCCCCATGGGAACAGTCCAGCCCGAACTGCCTAGACAGGTCTTCCCTGGACCCAAAACAAGCATCCAAGGACTGGTTTCAGGGTATCACCCTTCATCAACGAGGCTAGCTGGATTCCAGTGGAGCAGTGAGCACAGGACCCATGTCTGGGCATACCCTTCCCACTTAGTGCGACAAATGCAAAAAGAACAGATGATGGAACGAATGCTGAAGAATGCAAACATTCACCCCAAGTCACAAAGATCTGGGATTACCATTTGTTGTTTTTTGTGCTTGTCTTAAATACTTCACTTGGCCATGTAACATGTCTAAGATCATGGAATTGTCACCCCAATACCATTCTGGTATTTGGGGGGACAATTCCATGATTCCCCGGCTCTCTAGTACAGAACCCGGGTGCTGCCAAACTGCCTTTCCGGGGTTTCCACTGCAGCTGCTGCCAACCCCTCAGACAGAATTCTGCCCTCCTGGGGTTCAGGCAGCATTGGTCCAGGAAGGCAGAACAAAGGATTTCCTCTGAGAGAGGGTGTTACACCATCTCACTTTGGAAATAGGTGTGAAGGGCTGGGGAGGAGTAGCCTCCCCCAGCCTCTGGAAATGCTTTGATGGGCACAGATGGTGACCATCTCTGCATAAGCCAGTCTACACCAGTTCAGGGATCCCCCAGCCCTGCTCTGGCGCGAAACTGGACAAAGGAAAGGGGAGTGACCACTCCCCTGACCTGCACCTCCCAGGGGAGGTGCCCAGAGCTCCTCCAGTGGGTCCCAGACCTCTTCCATCTTGGAAAAAGAGGTGTTTGTGGCACACTGGACTGCTCTGAGTGGCCAGTGCCAGCAGGTGACGTCAGAGGCTCCTTCTGATAGTCTCTTATCTCTCTTGGTAGCCAATCCTCCTTCCTAGGTAGCCAAACCTCCTTTTCTGGCTATTTAGGGTCTCTGCTTTGGGGATCTCACAGATAGCGAATGCAAGAGCTCATCAGAGTTCCTCTGCATCTCCCTCTTCACCTTCTACCAAAGGATCGACCGCTGACTGCTCAGGACGCCTGCAAAACCGCAACAAAGTAGCAAGACGACTACTAGCAAGCTTGTCTCGCTTCATCCTGCCAGCTTTCTCAACTGTTTCCAGGTGGTGCATGCTCTGGGGGTAGCCTGCCTCCTCTCTGCACCAGGAGCTCTGAAGAAATCTCCTGTGGGTCGACGGAATCTTCCCCCTGCAAACGCAGGCACCAAAAGACTGCATCACTGGTCCTCTGGGTCCCCTCTCAGCACCTCTGTCCAAGTGACTCCCACAGTCCAGTGACTCTTCAGTCCAAGTTTGGTGGAGGTAAGTCCTTGCCTTCCCACGCTAGACTGCATTGCTGGGTACCGCGTGATTTGCAGCTGCTCCGGCTCCTGTGCACTCTTCCAGGATTTCCTTCGTGCACAGCCAAGCCTGGGTCCCTGACACTCTAACCTGCAGTGCACAACCTTCTGAGTTGTCCTCCGGCGTCGTGGGACTCCCTTTTGTGACTCCATGTGGACTCCTGTTCACTTTTCTTCCAAGTGCCTGTTCAGGTACTTCTGCGGGTGCTGCCTGCTTCTGTGAGGTCTCCCTGACTTGCTGGGCGCCCCCTCTGTCTCCTCCTCCAAGTGGCGACATCCTGGTCCCTCCTGGGCCACAGCAGCACCCAAAAACCTCTTCCCCAACCCTTGCAGCTAGCAAGGCTTGTTTGCTGTCTTTCTGAGTGGGAACACATCTGCAAGATTCCTCGCGACATGGGACATCCTTCCTCCAAAGGAGAAGTTCCTAGCTCTCTTCTTTCTTGGAGAACTCCAAGCTTCTTCCAACAGGTGGCAGCTTCCTTGCACCCTCAGCTGGTGTTTCCTGGGCTCCTGCCCACTCTCGACACTGTTGCAACTATTGGACTTGGTCCCCTTGTCTTACAGGTACTCAGGTCCGGAAATCCACTGTTGTTGCATTGCTGGTGTTTGTTCTTCCTGCAGAATCCCCCTATCACGACTTCTGTGCTCTCTGGGGGTAGTAGGTGCACTTTACACCTACCTTTCAGGGTCTTGGGGTGGGCTATTTGTCTAACCCTCACTGTTTTCTTACAGTCCCAGCGACCCTCTACAAGCTCACATAGGTTTGGGGTCCATTCGTGGTTCGCATTCCACTTTTGGAGTATATGGTTTGTGTTGCCCCTATACCTATGTGCTCCTATGGCAATCTATTGTAACTTTACACTGCTTACATTACTTTTCTTGCTATTACCTGCATAATTTTGGTTTGTGTACATATGTTTTGTGTATATATCTTATCCTCATACTGAGGGTACTCACTAAGATACTTTTGGCATATTGTCATAAAAAGAAAGTACCTTTATTTTTAGTACTTCTGTGTATTGTGTTTTCTTATGATATTGTGTATATGACACCAGTGGTATAGTAGTAGCTTTACATGTCTCCTAGTTCAGCCTAAGCTGCTTTGCCATAGCTACCTTCTATCAGCCTAAGCTGCTAGAAACACCTCTTCTACATTAATAAGGGATAACTGGACCTGGCACAAGGTGTAAGTACCTCTGGTACCCACTACAAGCCAGGCCACCCTCCTACATTGGTTGTGCAGCGGTGGGATAAGTACTTGTAACTACTTTCCATTTTGTCATTGTGTACTTTTCATTAGAGAATAATATACAAAACAAGTTCAGTGTATGTACACCTAACCAAAAAGTTTTGCTTTTCTACTCTCAAATGTTTTACAAAGTTCTGAAAAGTTTCTCTAAACTTCTTAAGGTTTCTAAAAGTTAGAAAAAGTTTTGTCTCTGTTCTTTAAAAAGTTCTGAAACTTTTTCTTTCTTCTCACTGTCTCTAAACCTTCTGCTATCATGTCTGATGTAGAGTCTGCTCTTAAAATGGTCAATACTACTTATGACAATTTGAATTACAAGAGCCTAGGGAGTCTCTGCTTAGATAGAGGTTTAGTGATAGGAAAGAACCCCACAAAAGAGTTTCTATATAACATGCTTATTGTGACTGATGAGTCCCCAGGAGGCACTTCAAATGAGAGGTTAATAGAGGGTTCCCATTCTGATTCAGGGGATCTCCTTGAAGGAGGTGGGGAGTGTTCTGTTACAAATCTGCCCCCTAGCAGGCCACCTAGTAATGCTGGTAGTACTGGAGGTTCCCATCATAGTAGGGGTATCTTTCTTCCTGGAGGCCAGGTTATTAGGGTTCAGTCAGTTAGGGACAGATCTCCCTCTGTTCTTTCCAATTTATCTTCTGTGTCCAAGCATTCCCAACCCACCCACCCTTTAGACAACATGTTAGAAAGGGAACTCAAAAAGTTGATAGTGGAAGAGACCAGACTGAAGCTTAAACAGCAACAGCTGGCCTTAGATAGGGAATCCCTAGATCTGGAGAAGGAGAGACAGACATTGGGGTTCGGACCCCATGGTGGCAGCAGCAGTATTCCTGATAGTAATCCTGTTAGAGAGCATGATTCCAGGAATCTGCACAAGATAGTCCCCCCTTACAAGGAGGGGGATGACATCAACAAGTGGTTTGCTGCACTTGAGAGGGCCTGTATGGTACAGGGGGTCCCTCAAAGGCAGTGGGCTGCTATATTGTGGCTTTCTTTCAATGGAAAGGGTAGGGATAGGCTCCTTACTGTTAGAGAAAGTGATGCTAACAATTTTGCAGTTTTGAAGGATGCACACTTGGATGGATTTGGCTTAACCACTGAACAATACAGGATTAAGTTCAGAGACACCAGAAAAGAGTCTTCACAAGACTGGATAGACTTTGTTGACTGTTCAGTGAAGGCCTTGGAAGGGTGGTTACATGGCAGCAAAGTTTCTGACTATGAAAGGCTGTATAATCTTATTCTGAGAGAGCATATTATGAATAACTGTGTGTCTGACTTGTTACACCAGTATCTAGTGGACTCAGATCTGACCTCTCCCCAAGAATTGAGAAAGAAGGCAGACAAATGGGTCAGAACAAGAGTGAACAGAAAAGTTCATACAGCGGTGACAAGGATGGCAAGAAGAAGGATGGGAAGTCTTCTGACAAGGGTGGGGACAAAGCTAAAACTGAGTCTTCATCAGGCCCACACAAATCCTCTGGTGGGGGTGGTGGGTCCAAATCCTCTTCCAATAATCTAGTTAAAAAGCCTTGGTGCTATTTGTGTAAAGTCAAAGGCCATTGGACAACTGATGCCAGTTGTCCAAAGAAAAACACCAAACCTCCCACTTCCACAACCCCTACTGCAAATTCTAGTGCCACTAGTAATAGCAGTGGTGGTGGGAGCAAACCTACTAATAGCCAATCCAAGGGAGTAGCTGGGTTCACTTTTGGTAATTTAGTTAGGGTTGGTCTTGTTAGGGAGACCACAGAGGCTGTGTTAGTCTCTGAAGGTGCTATTGATTTGGCCACTTTGGTTGCTTCTCCCCTTAATAAGGATAAGTACAAGCAACTTCCCCTAATAAGTGGTGTTGAGGTTCAGGCCTACAGGGACACAGGTGCCAGTGTTACCATGGTGATAGAGAAACTGGTGCACCCTGAACAACACCTATTTGGTCAGCAGTACCAAGTGACAGGCGCTCATAACAACACTCTTAGCCACCCCATGGCTGTTGTGAATCTCAACTGGGGGGGGTTTACTGGTCCAAAGAAAGTTGTGGTTGCCTCAGATTTACCTGTAGACTGTCTACTAGGGAACGATTTAGAGACATCAGCTTGGGCAGAAGTGGAGTTGGAGGCTCATGCAGCAATGCTGGGCATTCCTGGGCATATTTTTGCTTTGGCAAGGGCTCAGGCCAAAAAGCAAAAAGGACAGGGTAACTTGGATCGTGGAACAATGGACCAAGTGCTCCCTAAAGCTCGGGGTAGCAAGGGTAAATCCCTACCCACTATCCCTCCCTCTACAGATGATTCTCCTTCTGAGGAAGAAGAATTTCCTCCGTGTGCAGAACCTTCACCAGATGAGCTGGCAGTAGACACTGCTGAGCTTTTGGGTGGAGGGGGGCCTGCCAGGGAGGAGCTGAGTGTGGCACAGCAATCCTGTCCCACATTAGAAGGTCTCAGACAGCAAGCTGTCAAGCAGCAAAATGGGGATGTCAGTGACTCACATAGAGTTTACTGGGAGGACAACCTCTTGTACACAGAGACAAGGGACCCAAAACCTGGATCAGCCACGAGATTGGTCATTCCCCTGCAGTACAGAGAGTTCCTCCTAACTCTGGCACATGACATTCCTTTGGCTGGGCATTTGGGCCAGATCAATACATGGGAAAGGTTTGTTCCCCTGTTTCACTGGCCTAGCATGTCAGAGGACACAAAAGATTTGTGTAAGTCTTGTGTGACCTGCCAAGCCAGTGGCAAGACTGGTGGCACACCAAAGGCTCCCCTTATTCCACTACCTGTGGTTGGGCTCCCCTTTGAAAGGGTAGGGGTTGACATAGTTGGCCCCCTTGGCCCTCCTACTGCTTCAGGCAATAGGTTCATCTTGGTGGTTGTGGATCATGCCACAAGATATCCTGAAGCAATTCCTCTAAGGACCACTACAGCACCTGCAGTGGCAAAAGCCCTCCTGGGAATCTTTTCCAGGGTGGGGTTCCCAAAAGAGGTTGTATCAGACAGGGGTAGCAACTTTATGTCTGCATACTTGAAAGCTATGTGGAAGGAATGTTGTGTAACATACAAATTCACCACACCTTATCCTCCACAGACTAATGGACTGGTAGAGAGGTGTAATAAAACTGTCAAAGGTATGATAATGGGACTCCCTGAAAAACTCATGAGAAGATGGGATGTCCTGTTACCTTGCCTCCTTTTTGCTTACAGGGAGGTACCCCAGAAAGGAGTGGGCTTCAGCCCCTTTGAACTTCTCTTTGGGCACCCTGTAAGAGGTCCACTAACACTTGTGAAGGAGGGTTGGGAACAACTTTTAAAAGCTCCCAAACAGGACATAGTGGACTATGTACTTGGCCTAAGATCCAGAATGGCCGAGTACATGAAAAAGGCCAGTAAAAACCTTCAGGCCAGCTAAGAGCTCCAGAAGCAAAGGCATGACAAGAAGGCTGTTCTGATTCAGTACCAACCAGGACAGAAAGTGTGGGTATTGGAGCCTGTGGCCCCAAGAGCACTCCAAGACAAATGGAGTGGACCCCATCTAAATGTTGAGAAAAAGGGTGAGGTTACCTATCTGGTAGCACTGGGCACTGCCAGGAGTCCCCTTAGGGTGATTCATGTCAACCGCCTAAAACCCTACTATGACAGGGCTGATCTCACCCTGCTCATGGCAACAGATGAAGGACAAGAAGAGGAGAGTGACCCTCTCCCTGATCTCTTCTCCTCCACTGAAGAGGATGCTTTAGTGGAGGGAGTAGTTTGAGCAGATTGTCTGACTGCAGAACAGAAAGACAACTGCATAAATCTCCTTGGACAATTTTCTGAACTCTTTTCAACTGTGCCAGGCACCACATCTTGGTGTGAACACACAATTGATACTGGAGACAGCTTGCCTGTCAAAAGTAAAATCTATAGGCAGCCTGACCATGTCAGGGACTGCATAAAACAAGAGGTTCAGAAAATGCTTGATCTAGGAGTGGTTGAACCTTCTGAAAGCCCATGGGCGAGTCCTGTGGTGCTTGTGCCAAAGCCTCACTCAAAAGATGGGAAAAGGGAGATGAGGTTTTGTGTTGATTACAGAGGTCTCAATCATGTAACAAAAACTGATGTTCACCCTATACCCAGGGCAGGTGAGCTCATAGATACACTGGCATCTGCCAAGTATCTAAGCACCTTTGATTTGACTGCAGGGTATTGGCAGATCAAATTGGCTGAGGATGCTAACCTAAAACTGCATTTTCAACTATAGGAGGGCACTACCAATTTACAGTGATGCCCTTTGAGTTGAAGAATGCACCTGCCACTTTTCAGAGGTTGGTGAACACAGTCCTGCAAGGGTTGGAGGCTTTTAGTGCAGCATATCTAGATGATATAGCTGTCTTTAGCTCCACCTGGGATGAGCACCTGGTCCACCTTTGGAAAGTTTTGGAGGCCCTGCAAAAGGCAGACCTCACTATCAAGGCCTCAAAGTGCCAGATAGGGCAGGGAAAGGTGGTTTATCTGGGACACCTGGTAGGTGGAGAACACATTGCACCACTGCAGGGCAAATTCCAGACAATCATGGATTGGGTTCCCCCATACAACACAGACCCAAGTGAGAGCCTTCTTAGGCCTCACTGGGTATTACAGGAGATTCATTAAAAACTATGGCTCCATAGCAGCCCCTCTGAATGATCTCACTGGTAAGAAGATGCCTAAAAAGGTATTATGGACAGCTAGCTGTCAGAAAGCTTTTGAGGAGCTCAAACAGGCCATGTGCTCTGCACCTGTCCTAAAAAGCCCATGTTACTCCAAACAATTAATTGTTCAAACTGATGCATCTGAATTAGGGGTAGGGGCCATCTTATCACAACTGAATTCTGAGGGCCAGGATCAACCAGTTGCTTTTATCAGCAGAAGATTGACCCCTAGAGAAAAGCGTTGATCTGCCATTGAGAGGGAGGCCTTTGCTGTGTTCTGGGCACTGAAAAAGTTAAGGACATACCTGTTTGGCAATCACTTTATTGTTCAGACAGACCACAAACCTGTACTTTGGCTAAAACAAATGAAAGGTGAAAATCCTAAATTGTTGATGTGGTCCATATCTCTACAGGAAATGGACCATACAGTGGAGCATAGACCTGAGAGTACCCACTCCAATGCAGATGGACTCTCCAGATTTTCCACTTAGACAATGAACACTCATCGGGTCATGGCTAGTCTTATTGTCCTTCGTTTGGGGGGGGGGGGTTGTAGGAAAGTACCATCTTGCCTGGCATGTTACCCCCATATTTCACTGTATATATGTTGTTTTAGTCTATGTGTCACTGGGACCCTGCCAGGCATGGCCCCAGTGCTCATAATTATTTGCCCTGTATGTCTTCCCTGTGTGAAGCCTAACTGTCTCACTGAGGCTCTGCTAACCAGAACCTCAGTAGTTATGCTCTCTCTGCTTTCCACATTTGTCACTAACAGGCTAGTGACTAAATTTACCAATTCACATTGGCATACTGGTACACCCATATAATTCGCTAGTATGGTACTGAGGTACCCAGGGTATTGGGGTTCCAGGAGATCCCTATGGGCTGCAACATTTCTTTTGCCACCCATAGGGAGCTCTGACAATTCTTACACAGGCCTGCCAGTGCACCCTTAGTGAAATAACGTCCACGTTATTTCACAGCCATTTACCACTGCACTTAAGTAACTTATAAGTCACCTATATGTCTAACCTTCATCTGGTGAAGGAAGGGTGAACCCTCAGACAGGGTTCTGCCCTCCTGGGGTCCAGGCAGCCCTGGCCCAGGAAGGCAGAACAAAGGACTTCCTCTGAGAGAGGGTGTAACACCCTCTCCCTTTGGAAATAGTTGTGAGGGCTGGGGAGGAGTAGCCTCCCCCAGCCTCTCGAAATGCTTTGATGGGCACAGATGGTGCCCATCTCTGCATAAGCCAGTCTACACCGGTTCAGGGACCCCCCAGCCCTTCTCTGGGGCAAAACTGGACAAAGGAAAGGGGAGGGACCACTCCCCTGACCTGCACCTCCCAGGGGAGGTGCCCAGAGCTCCTCCAGTGTGTTCCAGACCTCTGCCATCTTGGAAACAGAGGTGTTTGTGGCACACTGGACTGCTCTGAGTGGCCAGTGCCAGCAGGTGACGTCAGAGGCTCCTTCTGATAGGCTCTTACCTCTCTTGGTACCCAATCCTCCTTCCTATGTAGCCAAACCTCCTTTTCTGGCTATTGAGGGTCTCTGCTTTGGGGATCTCACCAGATAACGAATGCAAGAGCTCATCAGAGTTCCTCTGCATCTCCCTCTTCACCTTCTACCAAAGGATCGACCGCTGACTGCTCAGGACGCCTGCAAAACCGCAACAAAGTGGCAAGACGACTACTAGCAACCTTGTATCGCTTGATCCTGCCTTTCTTGACTGTTTCCAGGTGGTAGCCTGCCTCCTCTCTGCACCAGGAGCTCTGAAGAAATCTCCTGTGGGTTGACGGAATCTTCCCCCTGCAACCGCAGGCACCAAAAGACTGCATCACTGGTCCTCTGGGTCCCCTCTCAACACGACAAGCATGATCCCTGGAACTCAGCAACTCTGTCGAAGTGACTCCCACAGTCCAGTGACTCTTCAGTCCACGTTTGGTGGAGATAAGTCCTTGCCTCCCCACGCTAGACTGCATTGCTGGGTACCGCGTGATTTGCAGCTGCTCCGGCTCCGACACTCTAACCTGCAGTGCACAACCTTCTGAGTTGTACTCCGGCGTCGTGGGACTCCCTTTTGTGACTTCGCGTGGACTCCTGTTCACTCTTCTTCCAAATGCCTGTTCAGGTACTTCTGCGGGTGCTGCCTGCTTCTGTGAGGACTCCCTGACTTGCTGGCCGCCCCCTCTGTCTCCTCCTCCAAGTGGTGACATCCTGGTCCCTCCTGGGCTACAGCAGCACCCAAAAACCTGTACTGCGACCCTTGCAGCTAGCAAGGCTTGTTTGTGGTCCTTCTGCATGGGAACACCTCTGCAATCTTCATCGTGACGTGAGACATCTATCCTCCAAAGGAGAAGTTCCTAGCTCTCTTCTTTCTTGCAGAACTCCAAGCTTCTTCCAACAGGTGGCAGCTTCCTTGCACCCTCAGCTGGCATTTCCTGGGCTCCTGCCCACTCTCTACACTGTCGCGACTATTGGACTTGGTCCCCTTATCTTACAGGTACACAGGTCCGGAAATCCACTGTTGTTGCATTGCTGGTGTTTGTTCTTCCTGCAGAATCCCCCTATCACGACTTCTGTGCTCTCTGGGTGTAGTAGGTGCAATTTACACCTACCTTTCAGGGTCTTGGGGTGGGCTATTTGTCTAACCCTCACTGTTTTCTTACAGTCCCAGCGACCCTCTACAAGCTCACATAGGTTTGGGGTCCATTTGTGGTTCGCATTCCACTTTTGGAGTATATGGTTTGTGTTGCCCCTATACCTATGTGCTCCCATTGCAATCTATTGTAACTTTACACTGCTTGCATTACTTTTCTTGCTATTACCTGCATAATTTTGGTTTGTGTACATTTGTCTTGTGTATATATCTTATCCTCATACTGAGGGTACTCACGGAGATACTTTTGGCATATTGTCATAAAAATAAAGTACCTTTATTTTTAGTACTTCTGTGTATTGTGTTTTCTTATGATATTGTGTATATGACACCAGTGGTATAGTAGGAGCTTTACATGTCTCCTAGTTCAGCCTAAGCTGCTTTGCCACAGCTACCTTCTATCAGCCTAAGCTGCTAGAAACACCTCTTCTACACTAATAAGGGATAACTGGACCTGGCACAAGGTGTAAGTACCTCTGGTCCCCATTACAAGCCAGGCCAGCCTCTTACATTCCCCTGCTCTGGCGCGAAACTGGATAAAGGAAAGGGGAGTGACCACTCCCCTGTCCATCACCACCCTAGGGGTGGTGCCCAGAGCTTCTCAGTGTGTTCCAGACTTCAGCTATCTTGCTTTACGAGGTGTGGGGGCACTCTGGAGGGCACTGAGTGGCCCGTGCCAGCAGGTGACATCAGAGACCCCTCCTGAAAGGTCCTTACCTGACTAGGCAGCCAATACCCCTCTCAGGGCTATTTAGGGTCTCTCCTGTGGGTTCTCTTTAGATTCTACTTGAAAGTTTCCAGTAGGAATCCTCTGCAACTACTACTTCATCCTCTGACGTCGGAACAACCGCTGCCTGCTCCAGGAACAGTTGAAACAGCAACAAAGTATCCACAAGGGATACTTTTCTTCTGCAACTTCAGCTCCAGCCAACAACTGCAACTGTTTCCATGGTGTGCACACTCTGAGGACTCCCTGTCTTCATCCTGCACCAGAGGAACCAAAGAAATCTCCCGTGGGTGAAGGGAGTCACCCCCTGCTCACGCAGGCACCTTCCAAGTCGACAACTGGTACTCCTGGACTCCTCTCACAGTGACAACAGTGTTCCTGGAAACAAAGAGGGTGGACCCCATCGACACATACTGTTCTAAGGTCCTGCTGACGCAATTTGGAGGAGGTAAGAGCTTGCCTTCCCTGAGAGTGACAGTACCTATGTGCTCCACGTCTTCTTCACCTCCTGAGGCCTCTGTGTAGTATTTGCAAAATTCCATCATGCACAGCCTGGCTCAGGTCCCCGGCACTCTATCCTGTGACGCTCAACTCGCTGACTTGACCTCTGGCGGCATGGGAACTTTCTTTGTAGTGCTACACCAACTGCGTTTTGCACCTCCTTTGTCCCAGTGTCGTGGGACTCCCGTGGGTGCTGCCTAGCATCCTGAGGGCTTTCTAAAGTTCTGAGAGACCCCTCTTCCTCCTCACAGAGAGTTGAGGCTCCCAGGTCCCTTCTGGGTCCAGCCAGCAACATTTTGATGCAAAATACAACTTCGTGGTAACCAAGGCTTATTGGTGACTTCCAACACAAAACCATGTCTGCATCCATCTTCATGTCGTAGGACATACTTTTCAGCATGCAGGAACCCGCTGGCATCTTCCTAGAGTACATTTCTGCAATCTTCGTCCAAACGGGGACTCTTTTTTTGCACCCTCTTCTGGGTTGGCAGGGGCTCCTGCCCTTCCTGGAACTCCTTTTGACTTCTGGACTTTTCCCCTTCTTTTGCAGGTCTTCAAGTCCAGGAATCCAGCAGTTGTTGTTTGCAGACTTGGTTTGTTATTGCAATAATCCCAGTCACGAGGTGTAGTGTGTCCTAAAGAAACTTGCAAGACTTTACTCCTGCTTTTCTGGGCTCTGGATTGAGGTAATTTAATTACCTTTGCTGTATTCTTACTCTCCCAGCAATTCTGCACACTCTACCCTTGTCTAGGGGTGGATTTGTGACTCACATTCCACTTTCTTAGTATATGGTTTGTGTTGTCCCTAGACCTATTTTCTCCCATTGCATTCTATAGCATTTCTATAGCATTTCCTATCGTTTGCACTATCCTATGTCTAATTAGCTCTGTTATTGTACTAACTTTTTACTCACTTTCATAAACCGTTTTTCTTTCAATATGTCTTCTGTAGAAGCTACCCCTAGAATTGTGAAAACAATATATGGAAATCTTAACTCTAACAGTTTGAGGGGTCTCTGTGTTGAAAGAAGTTTGGGGATTGGGAAGAACCCTAATAAGAAGTTTCTCTTCAATCTTCTCCTCCAAGATGACCAGGGACTCAACACTGGTCCAGATCAGACACAGGAAGAGGTAGAGGAAGATTCCAACCAGGATGGCTCAGAGGAGCAAAATGACAATCCTGAGGAAGGTATTTCCAAAGATTTATCTGTTAACAAGCCCCGTAGTACAACTGTTAGTGGGAAGTGTTCACACACAAGTAGGGCTCCCTTCACCCCTAGAGGCTATTCACTAGAGTGGCCTCTGTTAGAGATAGATCTACCTCTGCACATTCCCATGTTACCTCTCTTTCAGAGGCATCCTATACATCTAACCCTGAGGACCAGTCCCTAGATAGGGAACTCAGAAAGCTGAGATTAGAGGAGGCCAGACTGAGGCTGATGCAGCAACAGTTGGCCTTAGACAGGGAATCCCTGTCTGTGGAAATGGAAAGACAGGTTTTGGGTTTAGTTCCCCATGGTGGCAGCAGCAGTTTCATAAATTCAAATGTTAGGGAACCTTCATTTGATTCTAGGAATCTGCTCAAGGTTGTCCCTACTTACAAGGATGGTGATGACATCTACAAATGGTTTCTGCACTTGAGAGGGCCTGTAAAGTTCAGAGGGTCTCTCATGTACAGTGGGCTGCCATCCTTTGGGTATCCTTCTCTGGTAAGGGGAGAGACAGACTCCTTATTGTCAGAGAGGATGATGCAGATAACTGTCAAATTCTTAAAAGTTTCACTCTTGGATGGTCTGGGCTTAACCACTGAGCAATACAGGATAAAGTTCAGAGAGAGCGGAAAGGAGTCATCACAGGACTGGACAGACTTTGTAGACTGTTCTGTGAAGGCCCTAGAAGGTTGGTTAAATGGCAGCAAGGTGACTGACAATGGAAGCCTATAAAACTTGATTCTGAGAGAGCATCTTTTGAATAATTGTGTGACTGACTTGTTACATCAGTAGCTTGTGGACTCCGATCTGACCTCTCCCCAAGAATTGGGAAAGAAGGCAGACAAATGGGTCGAAACAAATGTGAAGTGAAACATGGACAAGGACAGCAAGACGAAGGATGGTAATTCACATGACAAGGGTGGGGACAAAGATAAAAAATCATCAGAGTCTTTATCAGGCCCACAAAAATCCTCTGGGGTTGGTGGGTCCAAATCCTCTTCTCACAAAGATAAGAAACCTTGATGTTATTTGTGTAGAGCCAAAGGCCATTGGGCAACTTATAGTCATTATCAAAAAAGAAACACCAAACCTCCCACCACCACAACCCCAACTGCAACCTCTAGTGCCCCTAGTAATAGCAGTGGTGGTGGGAAGAGCACTACTAATAGCCAATCAAAGGGTGTAGGTGGGCTCACCATTCATAATGTAATTGGAGTTGGTCTAGTTAAGGAGATCACTGAGGCTGTTTTAGTCTCTGGTGGTGGCATTGACCTAGCCACTTTAGTTGCTTGTCCCCTTAACATGGATAAGAACAAGCAGCTACCCCTGATTAATGGTGTTCAGGTTGAGGCCTACAAGGACACAGGTGCCAGTCTCATAATGGTGATAGACAAACTGGTTGCCCCTGAGCAGCACCTACTTGGTCACCAGTACCAAGCGACAGATGCCCATAGCAACACTGTTAGCCACCCCATGGCTGTTGTGAATCTCAACTGGAGAAGGGGGTTACTGGTCCAAATAAAGTTGTGATAGACACTAATTTACCTGTAGAATGTCAGCTAGGCCCAAATTTGGAGACTTGAGGCCCATGCAGCAATGCTCAGCATTCATGGCCATATCTTTGCTCTTACCAGGGCTCAGGCCAAAAATCAAAGCGGACAGGGAAACTTGGATCCTGGAATAATGGACCAAGTGCTCCCAAACACTAGGGGTAAGAAGGGCAAACCCTTGTCCACTATCTCTCCCTCCACAGATGATTCCCCTTTTGAGGAATAGGAATTTTCTCCCTGTGCAGAACCTACACCAGAGGAGCTGGAAGCTGATACAGCTGAGCTTTTGGGTGCAGGGGGGCCTGCCAGGGAAGAGCTGAGTGTGGCACAGCAAACCTGTCCCACATTAGAGGGCCTCAGACAGTCAGCTTTCAATCAGCAAAACGGTGATGTCACTGACAGACACGGAGTTTACTGGGAGAATAATCTCTATAGTAAAGCAAGGGACCCTAAACCTTGTGCCACCAGGAGATTGGCCATCCCCCTTCAGTGCAGGGAATTCCTCCTAACTCTTGCCCATTGCACCCCTTTAGCTGGGCATTTAGATCAGAGTAAAACATGGGACAGACTTGTTCCACATTTTCACTGGCCTCATATGTCAGAAGACACAAAGGAGTTTTGTTGCTCCTGTAGTGGCAATACTGGTGGCACCCCAAAGGCCCCATTGATCCCACTGCCAGTAGTTGGGGTACCATTTGAAAGGGTAGGGATTGATATTGTTGGCCCCCTTGACCATCCAACAGCTTCTGGCAATAGACTCATCCTTGTGGGGGTGGACCATGCCACAAAGTATCCAGAAGCTATCCCCTTAAGGACCACTACAGCACCTGCAGTGGCAAAAGCCCTCCTGGGAATATTTTCCAAGGTGGGTTTCCCTAAGGAAGTGGTGTCAGACAGAGGTAGTAACTTCATGTCTGCATAACCAAAAGCAATGTGGAAGGAGTGTAGTGTTACCTACAAGTTCACCACCCCTTATCATCCACAAATTAATGGATTGGTTGAGAGGTTTAATAAAACTCTCAAAGGCATTGTTAGAAATGGGGTCTTTGCTTGGCAATCAGGTTACCCCCTGTCCAAGCAAGGACCCTCACTCTAGTCAGGGTAAGTCACACACAATCCAAATTATCCTGTGCCCACCCTCTGGTAGCTTGGCACTGAGCAGTCAGGCTTAACTTAGAAGGCAATGTGTAAAGTATTTATGCAATAAATCATACAATACCACCATATAGCACCAAAAAATACACCACACAGTGTTTAGAAAAATATATAATATTTAGCTGGATATCACCTACTCAAGGCAGTTTTATGGTCCAAGGGACCAACAATGGCGCACCCTTTCAAAGGGGGTGCCAACAACGGGGAGTGGGATCAGGGGAGCTTTAAGCTTTTTCCCTGTCTTCCCACTAGCCTAGCAGGTGGGGCAAACTCTGCAGAAATTATCTGAGGCTACCCTCATTCTGGGCCACTAGAAGTGGGTGACAAGCCTTTTGAAGGTCTTGTCTTGGACCAGATGTCTTGCCAGGGGAATGTCGTGAGCCAGACCCAGTAGGAAGGCATGGTTACACCAGGGGACCACCAGCACACCTGCTGCCCAGGGCCCGGAACCTTAGGCTCACTGTAAAAGAGTCATTTTCCCAGTAAATATGGTGAGTGCCAGAGGCGTCACCTGCTGCTTGGGCTGTGGCCTGTTGCCTCAGACCCTCAAGGGTGGGGCATTCCTTCTGCTTCTTGCAGAATTCTGCCCTGGTCGGCCCACCCTCTACTTGCCAGCCAGCAAATTCAGGCAGGTTGCCCAGGTCAGCTATGTCCTCTCCTTTGGCTCAGGGGCCTCCTCCTCCTCAGGGGCTCTATCCACCACTGTGGGAACTTCTGAGGTGGGTTTACCACGCCTCTTGCCCTTCCTCTTTGCAGCTGTCTGGGCAATTGTTCCAGGCTCCAGCCGCCCTTAACTCCCTTCCAGGTGCAGCTATGGACTGTGTGGTGATGCAGACCCACTCAGGCAAACCTAACATCTCCAGGTGGGATCTGAGCTCTACCTCCTTCCAGGCAGTATGCTCAAGATCATTGCCTAACAATCTTCAGGCATGGCAGGACTCACAGCTACTTTCAGAGTACCAGAGACCCCCCCACTCAAAGGGAACCAGAGCCACCAGTAGGTGACTCTCACGATTGTCAGCTACTATGACCTGGTGGACTATATGCTCTGCTGACTCCAGCTGACTATTGACAGTAGTCATAATGGCTCCTGTGTCATGTAGAGCCTCCACCCTTTGCCTATCAATGGTGACCCACTGCCTTTACTTTGAACTATTTTCTGGCATTTGGGCTTTAGGCACCATCTCTCTTTCTCCCAGGGACACTAGGGAAACCTCCACCTGCCCCCCAAAGCTAACTGGGAATGTCTCCTCCCAATCACTACACCAGCCAACCTGGGTGTCTGTCCAGTGGTGGACTGTGCTCTCTTGGAACACTGGGAGTCACCCTTAAAGTGTCCATGCCGGTAGCACTCTAAGCGTTTGAGGATGAATTTCCCTAATGTTCTATCAAAGTACCCTGTCTTCTTCCCAAATCTAGAAGAAGAATGGTTGCCACCCCCCTGGGAATTCTTTTGGCGGCCTTTTGAGAACTCCTTATCTTTAAGTTTTTCTCCCCCCTCTTTCTTATGTTGGGAACCCTATCCACCTTTGTGGCTGTCCCACCCAGATGTCTTCTTGGACACTCTCGTGCTAACCCAGAGGTCCACCTCCTCAGCAAGCTTTCTGGGATCAGCCAGCTTGCTATCTACTAAGTGCTGGCGCTACTGTGTAAAAGAAATACTGAGCATATGCTTTCTCAGAATCAAGTCATATAACCCTTTGTAATCATCTACTTTGCTGCCCTGCACCCATCCATCCAGTGCCTTAATGGAGAAATCTTAACCATCTACCCAAGTTTGTGTTGAAAGTTTGGTGCTGTCCCTAAACCTCTGATGGTATTTCTCAGGGATCAGCCCAAACTTGGCCAGTAAAGCAGCTTTCATGGGTGCATAGACATATCTATCTTGTGGAACTAGTGTAGTCAGTCAGTCAGTCAGTCAGTCAAAGAACTTTATTCGGCAATTGCCATAAAAGTACAAATTTAGATCAAATTTTCAAAAAACAAACAGACGTAAAAAAAAAAGAAGAAGTATAAACACATCTTACATATATTATCAAAGAAAATAATGACAGAATGATCTTATCCAAGTTCCTTTTTCATAAATATTCCAATATTCTTATCAAAGTGTTTGCTTGTTTCATGCAATATAATACTAAAAAAAAAAAAACTGTTTAAATACCCTAAAATATAATAAAAACCTTTCTTCCACTAGAATAAAAACTATACTAAGCCACACATATAGGGTATAGAATTCTAAAATTTAGAATAAGATATAAAAAATCAACATAGAATAAAATTAATAAACTACAGAATGTTAATACCGGTTCCTAATAGCTATAGATGATCTAATAAAATGTAAAACCTGGTAGAAAATTTTATCATTTGGTAATTTCTGAAAATATATCAACGCTTCCTTATAATGGATTGGTCTTAAAGTACGTAAAATAGGTAAAATGAAAGAATTTCTAGGGGAGGCGTAAAGAGAGCAAAAAAGGAAAAAATTAGAAGTGCTTTGTTTTGAGCTGGCATCACAAGGGCAGGGTGGTAAATCTTTTTACCAGATACACTGCTCGGGAAAAGCCACCTTAAAATGAATCAAATTTAGTCTAAAAGAAGTTAGAAGAAAATATATTTTGGGGCATGAAAACCAAGTCAAATAAGGTTCAATATGTGAAACCGTAGCAATCTGAATATAAGAATCTAAAGATTTCAAATTAAGACAGTGTGACAGATCGAACAGTATAAAGGCAACGGAGAGGTGTGGAATTGATTAGGTAAGTGGTTTATTCTAATTAATTGGTGAAAACAAAATGTTTATAACAAAGGTGGGGTTGGATTTTCCCGGACTTGTGGTCTTGTTCGTCTGCTTTCCCGGATTGGTGATTTCTTCTATTTTTCCTTGGTGTCTCTTTCAGGGTAAATGCGAGCTTGCCCTCTCAGGTGGATCCAGGACGACACCGGAAACAGAAGGACAAAAAACACTCGGGTAAGTATAGGACCTATAACAGGGTTTTCACTCTCTCACTATCACCGACTGGGGAAAAGGTAAGAACACAAGGAGGGGGATTGGTGCCAGTGAGGAGTTGGGGAAATGATGTGACCATAAACTAAGATTGGTGGGAAAAAGTGCCTCACATGTGCTGGTCGCGGTGCCCCTTATTAAACCTCCCTCTTCACCCCTCCTCTATACCCCCTCCCCAGTCCTTTTCTTATTTGTGCCCTTTTTCTGAGTCCACAAGGACCGTACCTTGGTTAGCCACGACCCTCCAGGGTCGTGGCTGGCGTTGTGGCTGTCCTCCGGTTGCTCTCTCCTTTCAGGATTGTCCAGCTCGAGGTCCTCGTCGTCTTCAGGCTTTCCTCGTCCTTCCTTCCTCGTGGGTTTTTCTTCCAGGTGTTCCTCCTCTCTTGCTGTCTCCTCCGATCTCCTACTCTCCTCTCTTCTCACGGGTCGCTCCCCCGGTTGCGGCGCCGTCTCCTTTTCTCCTCTGCCGTGCCGGAAAACCACCTTGGTTTCCCTGGCAACGGCATTCTCCCAGCCTCGCTCTCGTCGCGTTTCCCCGACAACGGGGAGATGCGGAAGTGACGTATCGCATCGTCCGATACGTCACAGGTAGCGTTCTGTGCCGGGAACACCCGGTCACACACCTCTCCCCATGAACGGTCCTGTTCGAGGACCGTAGTAGAGTCCGGGAACCGAGATAAATAATCAGCCGGGGCCTGTTGGGGACCTGGTATGTGACGGACCTGAAAGGAAAATGGTTGGAGTTCAAGGAACCATCTCAAGATCCGGGAATTTGTATCCTTATGAGCGGATAACCAAGTGAGGGGAACATGATCTGTAAAAAGTATAAAAGGTCGACCCAAGAGGTAATACTGTAAGGTGTCCACGGCCCATTTAATGGCCAAACATTCCCTTTCGATAATAGGATAGTGGCGTTCCCGGGGAAACAGTTTTCGGCTGACATATACTACCGGGTGATCCCTACCTTCCCCATCGGGTTGGGCCAGTACTCCCCCCAAACCTACATCAGAGGCATCTGTGTATAGATGGAAGGGTTTTGAGAAATCCGGGTACCGTAGTATTGGGTCTCGAGTCAGATAGGACTTCAGTTGCTCAAAGCTAGCCTTCTGTTGATCCGAAAAAGGGGATAACCGATTAGGATGGGATTTAGATAAAAGATCTGTGAGGGGGGCAGCAAGGGTGGAATATTCGGGTATGAACCTTCGATAGTAGCCTACTAACCCTAGGAACGAACGCAAATCTTTTTTTGTTGTAGGGTTAGGTGCATTTAGAATGGCATCTACTTTCTTAGTTTGAGGTTGTAGGCTCCCTTGACTGATTTTGTATCCTAAGTATGATATGTCGGGTTTTCCTATAACGCACTTTTTAGGGTTGGCAGTTAACCCAGTGTGTGTAAGAGTGTGGAATATCTGTTGTAAATGTATTAGATGATCATCCCAGGTTTCACTAAAGATAACTACGTCATCAAGGTAAGCTGCTGCAAAAGTTTGAAATGGGTTTAGGAGTCTATCCATTAACCGTTGGAACGTAGCTGGTGCTCCATGCAGTCCGAATGGTAACACGGTGAAATGATAAAGACCGGACTGAGTGGCAAAAGCCGTTTTCTCTTTGTCCTCTGGGGCTAATGGAATCTGCCAATATCCTTTAGTCAAATCTAATGTGGACATATATTTTGCCTTTCCCAGTTTCTCTAGTACGTCATCCACTCTAGATATTGGATACGTGTCAAACATTGAATTTTCGTTAAGCTTCCGGAAGTCAATACAAAATCTAATAGTACCGTCAGGTTTTGGTACCATGACCACTGGGGAGCACCAGGGACTAGTCGAAGGCTCTATCACTCCTAGTTTCAGCATTTTCTGGATTTCGTCCTCCATAATCTGTTTTCTTGCCTCGGGGATACGATACGGCCGTAACCTGACAATTTTCCCTGGTGTAGTCCTTATTTTATGGGTTATCAAGGTGGTTTTACCTGGTACTACTGAAAAGAACTTCCTGAAGTGCTCTAGTAAGCTATATACCTGTTCCTTCTCTGATATTGTTAATGTTTCGTTTACTGCGGGAAGCCTTTCTCCATCATTGTGTTCGGTTGGACAAAACTCTATATGCAAGTTTTTGCTAGGACATAGGAATCGGCCCATTGCTCCGGAAGTGTCGGAGTTGTCTGGTTCTTCCCATTTTTTTAAGAGATTTATATGATAAATCTGGGTTTTCTGAGGAGTGTTCGAGATTTCAATTAGGTAAGTGACCGGAGAAACGGCTCGTAGTACCTTATAGGGACCCTGCCATTTTGCAACCAGTTTTTGTTCAGACGTGGGACGCATTATTAGAACCTGATCTCCTGGTTGTAAAACCCTTAACTTACTCCCTCGGTCATAATACTGTTTCTGGTTTTGTTGGGCTTGTTCCATATTTACTCTGACTGTTTCCCATAAACCTTGTAATTGAGACCTTAAGTTGTGGGCATATTCTAATAAAGGTCTTCCCCCTTTTTCCGCCTCTTCTTCCCATGTTTCAATGGCCATGTCTAAAAGGGACCGAGGCTGTCTTCCGAACATGAGCTCAAAAGGGCTGTGGCCTGTGGAGGCCTGTTCATGGGTTCGTATAGCGTATAACACTAGTGGTAACTTCTGATCCCAGTCTCTCCCTGAATCCTCTACTACTTTCCTTAGTAGGGTTTTTATTGTTCAGTTGTACCGTTCCACCAGTCCATCCGTCTGTGGATGGTACACCAAAGTTCTAATTTGGGAAATACCTAATGTCTTACAGACCTGCTTCATGAGCGTAGATATAAAAGGGGTTCCCTGGTCGGTGAGTATTTCATGCGGAAACCCAACTCGAGAGAAGACATTTATCATTGCTTGGGCAACCGTTTTGGTTGTCATGCTTTTTAGGGGAACGGCCTCGGGGTATCGGGTGGCATAATCAACCATAACTAGGATATACATGTGACCTTTCGTTGAGGGTACTACAGGACCAATCAGGTCCATTCCCATCCTACTAAAAGGGATGTCTATGATGGGTAGGAGCATTAGAGGGGCTTTCTTAGGTCTACCCGGTTCAGTAAGTTGGCACCTGGGACATTGGGAACAATATTTGCGTATGTGGGCGAAAACCCTTGGCCAATAAAACCGCCTAAGGAGGTACTCTTAATTTTTTTCCCTCCCATAATGACCCCCACCTGGTTGACAATGAGCCAAAGTTAGGACATGCTCTCTATAATGCTCGGGTACTAATAATTGCTGTTTATGGTCCCCTGTACGTGTAGTGGTTACCCTGTATAAGAGGTTTTTCTTGATTAGGAAGTAGGGACCCACCTCCTCGGTTTCTTCTGATTTTGCTGCCTTCCATGCTTGGGAGAGAGAAGGATCTTCTCTCTGTCGCTGGGGAAAACTGACAGGTACCTCATGTGTTTCGGCAATAAGACCTGGGTTTTGTCTTGGTACCTCTTTTCCCCGGTGATTCGCTCTTTCTGCCCGTTTCTCTCTACGTGACAATTGCCTACGGGTTATAGGGCATTCAATATCACTGTCAGAAAAGGGAGCTTCCCTCCACCAGTCTTGTGTTAGTTTGGGTTTTCTAACGTGGTCCAGGATCTCTTGGAAATGTTCATAATCAGTTCCGATGATACACTCCTCGATCAGATCTGTCATTATTCCCATGGGTAGGACGTCCCGGTAATTTCTCCACTCTACTGTTAGTTTATGTAAGGGGTATTGCTCTTTGTCCCCGTAAATACAGCAAATATTCACCCATCGCTCTACTTCCTTGTCTGCTATGTTTACTATATCTTTCCTCACTACGGATTGGCTACACCCGGAATCAATAAGAGCCCATACTGCGCGTCCATTGATGTTCAGGGTCTGTTTAAACTTCGGGTTACCTCTGCCTGTACACAGTACCTGTCGTCGAGTTACTCCAATCTCCATTGGCTCACTACTATCCTGTTTCCTCGGACACATGCGGGCGATGTGTCCCCATTCCCCACAGTTGTAACATTGGGGTCCAGATACTGGTGGATGGTCGGTTAGTCTGCGAGGAACGGGTTCGTCGGGGATGGCTCTGGGAGTGCTTTTAGTGTTGGATAGCCCTGGTTTTATGCTGGGTCTGGGTGGTACACTTCTTATATCCACCGAGCGATGATAAGCACATGCTAAATCGATCGCCATGTCCGTATTCACCTTTGGATGTTGACGGATCCAGTGTTTTGTAGCCGTAGGCAAGGCATCTAGATATTGTTCGAGAACGATCGTTTGGATCACTTCCTCCCTGCTATTCCCGGAAGGACCCAACCACTTCAAAGCCAAATCCTTTACGCAATAGTAAAAGGTTCGGGGGTCCTCATTCGTTCCCCATTTGATTTTCCGGAATTTGACCCTATAATATTCAGTGTCATGTCCTACACGTTCTAAGATGCTAGTCTTTATTTCTTGGTAGGGTGTGGTTCCACCCGGGTTTGCTGCTTGATACGCTGCTTGTAATATCCCCGTAAGGAGGGGTGCGACATACTGACCCCATCTATCCTCAGGCCATTGGGCTGATGAAGCCACTCTCTCAAAATTAGTGAAAAAGGATTCGGGGTCTTCACCTTCTTGATATTTCTGCAACACGGAACTTGGGACATTGGGGTGAACCTTACTGACAGCAATAGTCTCGGTTAATTTCTTCATGGCCGTCTCGTGGAACAGTTGATTATTTGCAAGGATTGTTGCCTGACTTTTCAAAGCCGACTGTAAGGCTTCCCTGTCCTCTTTTGCTTCTCGCTGGTGGGCCTCTGTAGGAGGCTGGACTGGCTTGTAGTGAGTACCAAGGGGTACTTGCACCTTGCACCAGGCCCAGTTATCCCTTATTAGTGTATAGGGTGTCTAGCAGCTTAGGCTGATAGATAATGGTAGCTTAGCAAAGCAGCTCAGGCTGAACTAGGAGACGTGTGAAGCTACTACAGTACCACTTAGTGTCATATGCACAATATCATAAGAAAACACAATACACAGTTATACTAAAAATAAAGGTACTTTATTTTTATGGCAATATGCCAAAGTATCTTAGAGTGTACCCTCAGTGAGAGGATAGGAAATATACACAAGATATATATACACAATAGCAAAAATATGCAGTATAGTCTTAGAAAACAGTGCAAACAATGTATAATTACAATAGGATGCAATGGGGAAACATAGGGATAGGGGCAACACAAACCATATACTCCAAAAGTGGAATGTGAACCACGAATGGACCCCAAACCTATGTGACCTTGTAGAGGGTCGCTGGGACTATTAGAAAATAGTGAGAGTTAGAAAAATAACCCTCCCCAAGACCCTGAAAAGTGAGTGCAAAGTGCACCAAAGTTCCCCTAAGGACAAAATAGTCGTGTTAGAGGGAGAATGCAAGGAAAACACAAATCAGCAATGCAACAACGATGGATTCCTGTCTGAAGGTACCTGTGGAACAAGGGGACCAAGTCCAAAAGTCACAAGCAGCTCGGAGATGGGCAGATGCCCAAGAAATGCCAGCGGTTGGTGCAAAGAAGCTCTTACTAGGCTGAAGAACTGTGAATACTGCAGGAACGACAAGGGCTAGAGACTTCCCCTTTGGAGGATGGATCCCCCACGCCTTGGAGAGTCGTGCAGAAGTGTTTTCCCGCCGGATGGACGCCAACAAGCCTTGCTACACGCAAATCGTGTGTTTGGCGTTTTTGGACGCTGCTGGGGCCCAGGAGGGACCAGGAGGTCGCAAATTGGACCTGCAGAGAGAGGGGACGTCGAGCAAGACAAGGAGCCCTCACTGAAGCAGGTAGCACCCGGAGAAGTGCCAGAAACAGGCACTACGAGGATGCGTGAAACGGTGCTCGCCGAAGTTGCACAAAGGAGTCCCACGTCGCCGGAGACCAACTTAGAAAGTCGTGCAATGCAGGTTAGAGTGCCGTGGACCCAGGCTTGGCTGTGCATGAAGGATTTCCGCCGGAAGTGCACAGGGGCCGGAGAAGCTTGCAAAGTCGCGGTTCCCAGCAATGCAGCCCAGCGAGGTGAGGCAAGGACTTACCTCCACCAAACTTGGGCTGAAGAGTCACTGGACTGTGGGCGTCACTTGGACGGTGTCGCTGGATTCGAGGGACCTCGCTCGTCGTGCTGAGAGGAGACCCAAGGGACCGGAGATGCAGCTTTTTGGTGCCTGCGGTTGCAGGGGGAAGATTCCGTCGACCCACGGGAGATTTCTTCGGAGCTTCTGGTGCAGAGAGGAGGCAGACTACCCCCACAGCATGCACAAGCAGGAAAACAGTCGAGGAGGCGGCAGGATCAGCGTTACAGAGTTGCAGTAGTCGTCTTTGCTACTATGTTGCAGGTTTGCAGGCTTCCAGCGCGGTCAGCGGTCGATTCCTTATCAGAAGGTGAAGAGGGAGATGCAGAGGAACTCGGCTGAGCTCATGCATTCGTTATCTAAAGTTTCCCCAGAGACAGAGACCCTAAATAGCCAGAAAAGAGGGTTTGGCTACCTAGGAGAGAGGAAAGGCTACTAACACCTGAAGGAGCCTATCAGCAGGAGTCTCTGACGTCACCTGGTGGCACTGGCCACTCAGAGCAGTCCAGTGTGCCAGCAGCACCTCTGTTTCCAAGATGGCAGAGGTCTGGAGCACACTGGAGGAGCTCTGGACACCTCCCAGGGGAGGTGCAGGTCAGGGGAGTGGTCACTCCCCTTTCCTTTGTCCAGTTTCGCGCCAGAGCAGGGCTAAGGGGTCCCTGAACCGGTGTAGACTGGCTTATGCAGAATTGGGCACATCTGTGCCCAACAAAGCATTTCCAGAGGCTGGGGGAGGCTACTCCTCCCCTGCCTTCACACCATTTTCCAAAGGGAGAGGGTGTCACACCCTCTCTCAGAGGAAGTTCTTTGTTCTGACATCCTGGGCCAGGCCTGGCTGGACCCCAGGAGGGCAGCTGCCTGTCTGAGGGGTTGGCAGCAGCAGCAGCTGCAGTGAAACCCCAGGAAGGGCAGTCTGGCAGTACCAGGGTCTGTGCTACAGACCACTGGGATCATGGAATTGTACCAACAATGCCAGGATGGCATAGAGGGGGCAATTCCATGATCATAGACATGTTACATGGCCATATTCGGAGTTACCATGGTGAAGCTACATATAGGTAGTGACCTATATGTAGTGCACGCGTGTAATGGTGTCCCCGCACTCACAAAGTTCAGTGAATTGGCTCTGAACAATGTGGGGGCACCTTGGCTAGTGCCAGGGTGCCCTCACACTAAGTAACTTTGCACCTAACCTTTACCAGGTAAAGGTTAGACATATAGGTGACTTATAAGTTACTTAAGTGCAGTGTAAAATGGCTGTGAAATAACGTGGACGTTATTTCACTCAGGCTGCAGTGGCAGGCCTGTGTAAGAATTGTCAGAGCTCCCTATGGGTGGCAAAAGAAATGCTGCAGCCCATAGGGATCTCCTGGAACCCCAATACCCTGGGTACCTCAGTACCATATACTAGGGAATTATAAGGGTGTTCCAGTAAGCCAATGTAAATTGGTAAAAATGGTCACTAGCCTGTTAGTGACAATTTGAAAGTAATGAGAGAGCATAACCACTGAGGTTCTGGTTAGCAGAGCCTCAGTGAGACAGTTAGGCACCACACAGGGAACATATACATGCACACCTATGAGCACTGGGGCCCTGTGTGACAGGGTCCCAGTGACACATACATATAGGCCACAAACCTATGAGCACTGGGGTCCTGACTAGCAGGATCCCAGTGACACATAACAACCATACTGAAAACATGGTGTTTTCACTATGAGCACTGAGGCCTGGCCATCAGGATCCCAGTGAGACAGTGAAAACAGTGACAAACACCCTGACATACACTCACAAACAGGCCAAAAGTGGGGGTAACAAGGCTAGAAAGAGGCTACCTTCTCACACAACCCCCCCCCAAACGAAGGACAATAAGGCTAACCTTGGCCAGTTGAGACTTTATTGTCTAAGTGGTGATAAGTAGAGAGTAGCTCTGCAATAGACTGGTTACTCCCTTTATCATCCACTATATGGTTACTTCCCTGTGGGGATGTAAACCACCCTGTTTGAAGTTTTTTAGCTAAGCAACAATGTGAAGATGTATTTTCAGAGTTTCTATCAGTAAGTTTTAGGTTAGAGCAGTGGGAATTGTCCACTGAACCTATTTGTAGTGATGGAAATGCCAGACAGGGATGCTGTCTCAGAAAAGCCATAGCTGGGCAAAAACTTTGTCCATCTGGCTGGAAGAGAGAACAGGGATGCTGTTTCTCTTGAGTTGGAGCAGGGCAGGGATGCTGTCCTATGAGCTCCACACTAGGGCAGGGATGCTGTCCTAAGTGTTGTGAGGTAGTGCAGGGTTTCTGCACTAAAGTTTCTCTGGGAGGGTTGGAGGGATGCTCCATGTTAACTAAAATGGTGCTGTTTTTCTCACCAATGTTAGTTATCCCACAGAGAGGTACTTCCACCTCAGGGAGTCCAGCTTTGCCAGCTGATGATTCCCTTGGAACAGGTGCCACCCCAGGAGAGGTTTCTCCCACCACAGGAATAGTATCCTGAATGGTAGGGTGGTTAGGGGATACTGTGATACCCTTTTTACCTGTTGATGGAGAGGGATCCTGAGTTTTCAGGCCTTCTCTCTTTTGCTTTTTCATTTCACTTGAAATGAGAGGGAACAATTCCTCAGGGATGCCCAGCATGGCTGCATGGGCATAAAACTCTACATCAGCCCAACCTGAGGCCTCTAGGTCATTACCTAAGAGACAGTCTACAGGTAAGCTAGGTGATACCACCACCTGCTTAGGGCCAGTAACTCCACCCCAACTAAACTGAATTATAGCTAAGGGAAGAAACTTAGTGGAGTTATGGACATCAATAATCTTATACTGTTGTCCAATGATGTGTTGTTCAGGAGGCACTAGGTTTTCAGTCACCAAAGTGAAACTGGCACCTGTGTCCCTGTAGGCCAAGGCCTCAACACCATTTATTGAAACTGTCTGCCTGTACTTATCCATTGTAAGGGGACAAGCAGCCAGTGTGGCAAGGCCAATGCCACTAGGTGTGACAGAAACTGTCTTGGGACTGATTACATCAGTTTCCACTATGGACCCATAAGTGAACCCAACTACACCCTTTGCTTGACTGTTGCCAGCAGTCCCACCACTAGTACCACTACTGCTAGGGGCACTAGAGCTTGATGTATTAGTGGTGGTAGGCTCAGGGGGTTTACCTGGACAGGACTTATCCCCTGGCCTATGGCCTCTGTTTTTACACACAAAGCACCAAGGCTTTTTAATGTGTGCAGGTTGGGAAGAAGAGGAAGAATTTGTTTTATCCTCACCCTCTGAAGAGTGTTTAAGATTTGAAGTGGGATCTTTGGTTTTACCCTTATCCCCATGCTTATCTTGAGATTTGTCACCATCTTTCTTCTTATTGCCATCTTTGTCACCCCCTGTATGAACTTTTCTGTTCACCCTTGTTCTGACCCATTTGTCTGCCTTCTTTCCCAATTCTTGGGGAGAGGTCAGATCAGAGTCTACCAGGTACTGGTGCAACAAATCAGACACACAATTATTAAGTATATGCTCTCTCAGGATTGTGTTATACAGGCTTTCATAATCAGTAACTTTACTGCCATGTAACCACCCCTCCAAGGCCTTCACTGAATGGTCAATGAAATCAACCCAGTCTTGTGAAGACTCCTTTTTGGTATCTCTGAACTTTATCCTGTACTGTTCAGTGGTTAAGCCATAACCATCCAGGAGTGCATTCTTAAGAACTTGGAAATTGTTAGCATCATTTTCTTTTACAGTAAGGAGCATATCCCTACCTTTTCCAGTAAATGATAGCCATAGGATAGCAGCCCACTGCTTTTGAGGGACATCCTGTACAGCACAGGCCCTCTCAAGTGCAGCAAACCACTTGTTAATGTCATCCCCCTCCTTGTAAGGGGGAACTATCTTATGCAGATTCCTGGAATCATGCTCTTTTGCAGGATGACTATGGGGAATACTGCTGCTGCCACCATGGGTTTCTAAACCCAACTTCTGTCTTTCCCTCTCTACTTCTAAAGACTGTCTATCCAAATCCAGCTGTTGCTTCTTGAGCTTCAGTCTGGTTTGCTCCACTCTCAATCTATTGAGCTCCCTTTCTAACAATCTGTCATCAGGGTGGGTGGGAGGGACATTTCTAGATACAGAGGTATGATGGGAATGAACAGAAGGAGACCTGTCCCTTACCAAGGGCACCCTAACAGCTTGGCTACCAGCATAATGTGAGAGCACATCATCAGTATGATGTGATTCAACCTCTGTACCAACTATGCTAGACTGTCTAGTAATGGGCAGGCTGAGAAGTTTCTTTCCTGAACCTTTTCCTGGGGGAGTCCCTGGATCAGATTGAGAACCATTAGCTACTTTTTCTACAGATTGGGCACTTATGGCCTTATCCTGTACTCTAAGCATATTAATTAACAGTTCTAAGGAAGGATTCTTCCCTACACTCAAACCTCTCTCTATGCAGAGACTCCTTGCTCCTTTCCAGCTAAGGTGATCATATGCAAGTTTGGACAGTTCAACTTTTTGGCCTGTGCCAGACATTTTTTAGAGAGAGTTAAAGTGATAGACAAAGAGAAAAAAGTTTTCAGAACTTTTTGGAAAGACAGAAAAAACTTTTTAAACTTTTAAGAACTTTTTGAAAGTTTAGAAGTACTTTTCAGCACTTAGAAAAGAGTGAAAAGAGGAAATGCAAAACTTTTTGGCTATGTGTATATACACTGACCTTGTTTTGTATATTTTTCTCTTATGAAAAGTACAATGACAAGAGTGGTAAGTAGTCTCAAAGCACTTATCCCACCACTGCACAACCAATGTAGGAGGCTGGACTGGCTTGTAGTGAGTACCAAGGGGTACTTGCACCTTGCACCAGGCCCAGTTATCCCTTATTAGTGTATAGGGTGTCTAGCAGCTTAGGCTGATAGATAATGGTAGCTTAGCAAAGCAGCTCAGGCTGAACTAGGAGACGTGTGAAGCTACTACAGTACCACTTAGTGTCATATGCACAATATCATAAGAAAACACAATACACAGTTATACTAAAAATAAAGGTACTTTATTTTTATGGCAATATGCCAAAGTATCTTAGAGTGTACCCTCAGTGAGAGGATAGGAAATATACACAAGATATATATACACAATAGCAAAAATATGCAGTATAGTCTTAGAAAACAGTGCAAACAATGTATAATTACAATAGGATGCAATGGGGAAACATAGGGATAGGGGCAACACAAACCATATACTCCAAAAGTGGAATGTGAACCACGAATGGACCCCAAACCTATGTGACCTTGTAGAGGGTCGCTGGGACTATTAGAAAATAGTGAGAGTTAGAAAAATAACCCTCCCCAAGACCCTGAAAAGTGAGTGCAAAGTGCACCAAAGTTCCCCTAAGGACAAAATAGTCGTGTTAGAGGGAGAATGCAAGGAAAACACAAATCAGCAATGCAACAACGATGGATTCCTGTCTGAAGGTACCTGTGGAACAAGGGGACCAAGTCCAAAAGTCACAAGCAGCTCGGAGATGGGCAGATGCCCAAGAAATGCCAGCGGTTGGTGCAAAGAAGCTCTTACTAGGCTGAAGAACTGTGAATACTGCAGGAACGACAAGGGCTAGAGACTTCCCCTTTGGAGGATGGATCCCCCACGCCTTGGAGAGTCGTGCAGAAGTGTTTTCCCGCCGGATGGAAGCCAACAAGCCTTGCTACACGCAAATCGTGTGTTTGGCGTTTTTGGACGCTGCTGGGGCCCAGGAGGGACCAGGAGGTCGCAAATTGGACCTGCAGAGAGAGGGGACGTCGAGCAAGACAAGGAGCCCTTACTGAAGTAGGTAGCACCCGGAGAAGTGCCAGAAACAGGCACTACGAGGATGCGTGAAACGGTGCTCGCCGAAGTTGCACAAAGGAGTCCCACGTCGCCGGAGACCAACTTAGAAAGTCGTGCAATGCAGGTTAGAGTGCCGTGGACCCAGGCTTGGCTGTGCACGAAGGATTTCCGCCGGAAGTGCACAGGGGCCGGAGAAGCTTGCAAAGTCGCGGTTCCCAGCAATGCAGCCCAGCGAGGTGAGGCAAGGACTTACCTCCACCAAACTTGGGCTGAAGAGTCACTGGACTGTGGGGGTCACTTGGACGGTGTCGCTGGATTCGAGGGACCTCGCTCGTCGTGCTGAGAGGAGACCCAAGGGACCGGAGATGCAGCTTTTTGGTGCCTGCGGTTGCAGGGGGAAGATTCCGTCGACCCACGGGAGATTTCTTCGGAGCTTCTGGTGCAGAGAGGAGGCAGACTACCCCCACAGCATGCACAAGCAGGAAAACAGTCGAGGAGGCGGCAGGATCAGCGTTACAGAGTTGCAGTAGTCGTCTTTGCTACTATGTTGCAGGTTTGCAGGCTTCCAGCGCGGTCAGCGGTCGATTCCTTATCAGAAGGTGAAGAGGGAGATGCAGAGGAACTCGGCTGAGCTCATGCATTCGTTATCTAAAGTTTCCCCAGAGACAGAGACCCTAAATAGCCAGAAAAGAGGGTTTGGCTACCTAGGAGAGAGGAAAGGCTACTAACACCTGAAGGAGCCTATCAGCAGGAGTCTCTGACGTCACCTGGTGGCACTGGCCACTCAGAGCAGTCCAGTGTGCCAGCAGCACCTCTGTTTCCAAGATGGCAGAGGTCTGGAGCACACTGGAGGAGCTCTGGACACCTCCCAGGGGAGGTGCAGGTCAGGGGAGTGGTCACTCCCCTTTCCTTTGTCCAGTTTCGCGCCAGAGCAGGGCTAAGGGGTCCCTGAACCGGTGTAGACTGGCTTATGCAGAATTGGGCACATCTGTGCCCAACAAAGCATTTCCAGAGGCTGGGGGAGGCTACTCCTCCCCTGCCTTCACACCATTTTCCAAAGGGAGAGGGTGTCACACCCTCTCTCAGAGGAAGTTCTTTGTTCTGACATCCTGGGCCAGGCCTGGCTGGACCCCAGGAGGGCAGCTGCCTGTCTGAGGGGTTGGCAGCAGCAGCAGCTGCAGTGAAACCCCAGGAAGGGCAGTCTGGCAGTACCAGGGTCTGTGCTACAGACCACTGGGATCATGGAATTGTACCAACAATGCCAGGATGGCATAGAGGGGGCAATTCCATGATCATAGACATGTTACATGGCCATATTCGGAGTTACCATGGTGAAGCTACATATAGGTAGTGACCTATATGTAGTGCACGCGTGTAATGGTGTCCCCGCACTCACAAAGTTCAGTGAATTGGCTCTGAACAATGTGGGGGCACCTTGGCTAGTGCCAGGGTGCCCTCACACTAAGTAACTTTGCACCTAACCTTTACCAGGTAAAGGTTAGACATATAGGTGACTTATAAGTTACTTAAGTGCAGTGTAAAATGGCTGTGAAATAACGTGGACGTTATTTCACTCAGGCTGCAGTGGCAGGCCTGTGTAAGAATTGTCAGAGCTCCCTATGGGTGGCAAAAGAAATGCTGCAGCCCATAGGGATCTCCTGGAACCCCAATACCCTGGGTACCTCAGTACCATATACTAGGGAATTATAAGGGTGTTCCAGTAAGCCAATGTAAATTGGTAAAAATGGTCACTAGCCTGTTAGTGACAATTTGAAAGTAATGAGAGAGCATAACCACTGAGGTTCTGGTTAGCAGAGCCTCAGTGAGACAGTTAGGCACCACACAGGGAACATATACATGCACACCTATGAGCACTGGGGCCCTGTGTGACAGGGTCCCAGTGACACATACATATAGGCCACAAACCTATGAGCACTGGGGTCCTGACTAGCAGGATCCCAGTGACACATAACAACCATACTGAAAACATGGTGTTTTCACTATGAGCACTGAGGCCTGGCCATCAGGATCCCAGTGAGACAGTGAAAACAGTGACAAACACCCTGACATACACTCACAAACAGGCCAAAAGTGGGGGTAACAAGGCTAGAAAGAGGCTACCTTCTCACAGCCTCCCACACTAGCTGCAGGTGTCGCTGGCCTTCGGCCAATTGTTTTATCATATCCTCCAACGAGGGAGTGTCACTCATTGCGTATACTGTTTGGTTGTCTGGGAGGGGTCCAAACAAAATATCCCACTTCTGACACCACTGTGACAGATCGAACAGTATAAAGGCAACGGAGAGGTGTGGAATTGATTAGGTAAGTGGTTTATTCTAATTAATTGGTGAAAACAAAATGTTTATAACAAAGGTGGGGTTGGATTTTCCCGGACTTGTGGTCTTGTTCGTCTGCTTTCCCGGATTGGTGATTTCTTCTATTTTTCCTTGGTGTCTCTTTCAGGGTAAATGCGAGCTTGCCTCTCAGGTGGATCCAGGACGACACCGGAAACAGAAGGACAAAAAACACTCGGGTAAGTATGGGACCTATAACAGGGTTTTCACTCTCTCACTATCACCGACTGGGGAAAAGGTAAGAACACAAGGAGGGGGATTGGTGCCAGTGAGGAGTTGGGGAAATGATGTGACCATAAACTAAGATTGGTGGGAAAAAGTGCCTCACATGTGCTGGTCGCGGTGCCCCTTATTAAACCTCCCTCTTCACCCCTCCTCTATACCCCCTCCCCAGTCCTTTTCTTATTTGTGCCCTTTTTCTGAGTCCACAAGGACCGTACCTTGGTTAGCCACGACCCTCCAGGGTCGTGGCTGGCATTGTGGCTGTCCTCCGGTTGCTCTCTCCTTTCAGGATTGTCCAGCTCGAGGTCCTCGTCGTCTTCAGGCTTTCCTCGTCCTTCCTTCCTCGTGGGTTTTTCTTCCAGGTGTTCCTCCTCTCTTGCTGTCTCCTCCGATCTCCTACTCTCCTCTCTTCTCACGGGTCGCTCCCCCGGTTGCGGCGCCGTCTCCTTTTCTCCTCTGCCGTGCCGGAAAACCACCTTGGTTTCCCTGGCAACGGCATTCTCCCAGCCTCGCTCTCGTCGCGCTTCCCCGACAACGGGGAGACGCGGAAGTGACGTATTGGCATCGTCCGATACGTCAGAGGTAGCGTTCTGTGCCGGGAACACCCGGTCACAGACAGCTATAAAGTATTTTGTGCAAAGTATGCTCGGAATGCCGTGCTTTCAACAGGGGCTTTGCAGTATTAGTTAGCATTTGCGGTTCCTCATACATGTGCCTTAGCCCCAGCTTATCAAAAGATGATCGCAAATACGAAAGCCATGGAATCCTAATCGAGTTAGCCAATTGAGTGCATTCCGTAATACATTCCCGCACAAGACTAGCCGCTGGATTTGTCCAACATCTAATCCACAACAGAAGGGGGGCAATAGAGACCGAGTCCTCTGAAAAGCATTGGCCCACTTCCTCGTGGATAATGATGTTTGCTATACACTTAGGTACCATCAATAGTAGGATTGTAGAAGAATCTGCCGGCTGGTAAAGAGTTGTATACCCGTCCAAAAAGAACATATCTTGAGACCAAGTTTCCTGTAGGCAGATTATGTCAAAGGAAGATATAAAACTCACCCAGTCTGGATTATTTATTTTAGATCGGAGCCCTACAATATTTCAACTAATCAGGGATAAAGGTTTTAGTCCCGAGTGAGACACCAAACTATCAATATTGTTCAAATGGGAGCTGTCTGGAATCCTCACTCTAACTCCCTGAGCAAGTTCGTCATAGTCATCATCAGTTGTTGATCTCAACAGGAACTAGTGTAAGAAGTTTGTCCCTTCCCACTGCTGGTACATAAAACAACAAGGCCTACCCCAGTGCTCCTAAGATATCCCATGGGCCCTTAGTGCAACTTCATAGGTAGCCAGCCACGTTTCAATGTCATCTCCCACCACAAAACCTGGCACCACATTCTTGGGAATACAAACCTTTTTCTCCCCAACAGGTCCTGCATGTATGCTGCCACCATCACTGCTGGACACAGACTGTCTCTGTCTGTTCATGAGCCAACAAACGTTTTTCTCAGCTAAGGCCCTTTCAGCTGCTTTTGCTTCTCTCTCTGTCCTCCTTTCCTCTTGTTGAGCCTCACTTTTCAGCCTTGCCATTTGCAATTGAAATTCCCTCTCCTCTCTCCTTTCCTCTGCGGTCAGGCTTTGATCAGATACACTGCTCCCTGGTTTGGCAGGGGGCACAATTGCAGTGGTAACATCATCCACTGATGGCAAAACATCCTCTGGGGAGCAATCTTCTGGCTCCTCCTCCTCAGCCTCTTCCTCTGAATGGACTTCTGCCCAGGCCCTCAGCGCCATTTAAAATTCCTCCTTTCTGGAGGCACCTTGGGTGGGTACTCCCATATCCCTGCAGAACCCTTTCAGCTGTTTGTCAGTATATGTCTCCAACAGTGCTAGGTCAAAATCTCCTGCTTGAGACCCAGCCTGAGACATGTTGAGTGAGGATTTTGGTCAACAAATTGACAGAAAAAACAAAATTGCAGAAAAAGATAAAAAATCAAGTTGACCTCAAACTTTTGGTAGGTAGTGAGATACTTAGCTACTGAATGTCACTACACAAATACAAGTCCTATCCTCACCGCTGATCGCCAATGTTTGGTTGGCAGTCAGGTTACCCCCTGTCCAAGCAAGGACCCTCACTCTAATCAGGGTAAGTCACACACAATCCAAATTATCCTTTTCCCACCTTCTGCTAGCTTGGCACTGAGCAGTCAGGCTTAACTTAGAAGGCAATGTGTAAAGTATTTGTGCCATAAATCATACAATTCCACCATATAGCACCATAAAAATACACCACACAGTGTTTAGAATGTATAAATGCAGGTCAAAACGATCAAAGATGCAATAAGTAAATGTGGAGATATCACTGAAAAGTGACATAAGGGCCCTCAGTTCAACCCTGGCGGTCGGTGACCACCAGGGGAAAGGTGAACACCGCCATGGAAAGGCTGGTGGTAAGGGGATTCGGGGTCCCCCTGGGGGCCATTGCACTGCCCATGCACTTGGCATGGGCAGTGCAGGGGCACCCAGGCACAGCTCCATCGCGCAATCCACTGCCCGAATTACGGGCAGTGGATTCCATGTCGGGTGCTGCTGCAGCCGTCGCACCGTCACAGTGCCGCCCGCTCCATTAGGAGCTGGCTGCAATGTTACGGCCCAGCTCCCCCCTGGGCCGGCGGGCAGAAACTCTGTTTCCGCCCGCCGGCCCAGCAGGGATGTCCAAATGTGGCTGGCGGGCTCCAGGCCGCATAGGCGGCCGACTGGTGGTTCAATATTGGTGGGTGGCCTCCGTCACCCGCCAATGATGAAATGAGGGCCAAAGTGTCTTAAGTCTTATTAAAGCAAACAAAGAGCCTCATTACAACCCTGGCGGCCGGCAGTAAGGTGGCGGTAACCCCGCCAGCCCGCCAGAGTACCTCCAACATACAGCCAGGCTTCTGCCTGGCTGTCATAATCCCCAGGACAGCGGTGCAAGCACTGCTGCCCCTGGGGATTATAAGTCCCCAACCGCCAGCCTGTCCATGCCGGTAAACACCGCCATGGAGAAGCTGGCGTTAACGGGGACTTGGGGTGCCCCTGGGGGCCCCTGCATTGCCCATGCTAGCAGCACCCGTCACACATTTCACTGCTCGAAATTCAGGCAGTGAAATGCGCGATGGGGCTGTGACTGGGGGCCCCTGCACTGCCAATGCACTTAGCATGGGCAGTACAGGGGCCTCCAGGCACAGCCCCATCGCGCATGTCAATGCCCGAATTTTGGGCAGTGAAATGCGCGACGGGTGCTGCTGCACCCGCTGCACATCAACATTACCGCCGACTCTATTACGAACTGGCTGCAATGTTGATATGACTTTTCCCCAGGGAAGGTGCATGGATTTCCTGCACTGACAGTCACAGGAGCTGCATCGATCCGGTGGGCATTGGGTCGAATTCTCTACCACACGGCAGACGCTGCATATATTCCTGGAAGTCGGCTGCGTGCGTCGAAGTTCCGGGCGCTATTCTGGCGCTGAGTTGATCTTCTCATTGTGAAGTCAGGCTGTATTGTTTCGGCGTGCGGTGAAATTTTCATTGCGGTGCAGGCTGTGTGTCGTTTCTGACAACGAGTCCTTCTTGAAGAGATGAAGTCTTTTTGGTCCTGAGACTTCAAGGAACAGGAGGCAAGCTCTATCCAAGTCCTTGGAGAGCACTTCTTCACCTAAGGCAGACAGCAGCAAGACTGCAGGGCAACAGCAAGGCAGCAGTCCTTCACAGAAAGCAGTCAGGTGAATCCTTTGGGCAGCCAGGCAGTTCTTCTTGGCAGGATGCAGTTTCTGGTTACAAGTTTCTTCTCAAGGAAGTGTCTGAGTTGGTAGGGGCAGAGGCCCTGTTTATATACCAAAATGTGCCTTTGAAGTGGGGGAGACTTCAAAGAGTGGCTTAGAAATGGACCAGGTCCCCTTTCAGTTCAATCCTGTCTGCCAGTAGGGTGTGTGGCACTCCTTTGTGTGAAAGGAGGCCCTCCAACCTCCCAACCCAGGAAGACCCATTCAAAATGCTGATGTATACAAGTGAGGCTGAGTATCCTGTGTTTGGGATGTGTCTGAGTGAATGCACAAGGAACTGTCAACTCAACCCAGCCAGACGTGGATTGTAAAGCACAGAAAGATTTAAGTGCAGAGAAATGCTCACTTTCTAAAAGTGGCATTTCTAAAATAGTAATATTAAATTCAACGTCACCAGTCAGCAGGATTTAATGTCATCATTCTGGCCATTCTAAATATGACCATTCTACTCCTTTCAGAGCAGCAGCTACCACTCAAATAATGTATGAGGGCAGCCCCAATGTTAGCCTATGAAGGGAGCAGGCCTCACAGCAGTGTAAAAACTAATTTAGGAGTTTTACACTACCAGGACATGTAAACTACATAGGTGCATGTCCTGCCTTTTGCCTACACAGCACCCTGCCCTATGGGTTACCTAGGGCATACCTTAGGGGTGTCTTATGTGAAGAAAAAGGGGACCTTTAAACGCCAAGTCGAATTGGCAGTGAAACTGCAAACACAGGCCTTGCAATGGCAGGCCTGAGACAAGGTTAAGGGGCTACTTAAGTGGGTGGCACAATAAGTGCTGCAGGTCCACTAGTAGCATTTAATCTACAGGCCCTAGGCACACATAGTGCGCTCTACTAGGGAATTATAAATAAATTAAATAGTCCAATTGGGTATGATCCAATGTTACCATGTTTAAAGGGAGAGAGCATATGCACTTTAGCACTGGTTAGTAGTGGTAAAGTGTGCAGAGTCTTAAAACCAGCAAAAACAGTGTCTAAAACGTGGGAGGGAGGCACGCAAAAAGTTAGGGGGTGACCACCCTAAGGCTTTCAGGTCTAACAGGCATGATTATGGGAATCTCTGAAAAACTCAGAAGGAGATGGGATGTCCTATTGCCATGCCTCCTTTTCGCCTACAGGGAGGTACCCCAAAAAGGAGTGGGCTACAGCCCCTTTGAACTCCTACTTGGTCACCCTGTTAGAGGTCCCCTTGCTCTTGTTAAGGAGGGTTGGGAACAACCTTTAAAAGATCCAAAGCAAGACATTTTGGACTATGTGCTTGGCCTAAGATCCAGAATGGCTGAGTACATAAAAAGGCCAGTAAAAACCTTCAGGCCAGCCAAGAGCTCCAAAAGCAATGTTTTGATCAGAAGGCTGTCCTGACAGAGTACCACCAGGACAGAAGGTGTGGGTATTGGAGCCTGTGTCCCCAAGAGCACTCCAAGAGAAATGGGGTGGACCCCATCTAATTTTAGAAAAGAAATGTGAGGTCACCTACCTCGTGGACCTGGGCACTGCCAGAAGCCCCCTTAGGGTGCTTCATTTCAATCACCTAAAGCCTTACTATGACAGGGCTGACTTAACCCTGCTCATGGCTACATATGAGAGACAGGAAGAAGAAAGTGACCCTCTCTCTGATCACTTCTCCAACACTGAAGCTGATGGCTTAGTGGAAGGAGTGGTTCTTGCACACTGCCTTACTCCTGAGAAGAATGAAGACTATAAAAATCTCCTTGATCAGTTTTCTGAACTCTTCTCACTCACACCTGGTACAACTACTTTGGGAGATCATACAATTGACACTGGAGACAGTTTACCTGTCAAAAGCAAAATGTACAGGCAACCTGACCATGTCAGAGATTGCATAAAAGCGGAAGCTAAGAAAATGTTAGACATTGGAGGTATTGAGCCTTCTGATAGCCCCTTGGCCAGCCCAGTAGTGCTTGTCCCCAAACCGCATAGCAAAGAAGGAAAGAGAGAAATGTGGTTTTGTGTGGACTATAGGGGTCGTATTACAGTAACCAAAACAGATGCTCATCCTAAACCCAGGGCAGATGAGCTAATAGATACACTGGCATCTGCCAAGTATTTAAGCACTTTTGATTTGACTGCAGGGTACTGGCAGATCAAAATGTCAGAAGATGCTCAAGCAAAAACTGCATTTTGTACCATAGGAGGGCATTATCAATTCACAGTCATGCCCTTTGGTTTGAACAATGCACCTGACACTTTTCAGAGGCTGGTAAATACAGTCTTCCAAGGTTTGCAAGCTTTCAGTGCAGCATACTTACATGATATTGCTATATTTAGCACCATCTGGGAAGATCACCTGGTCCACCTCTGGAAAGTTATGGAGGCCAGGCAAAAGGTAGGCCTAACTATCAAGGCTTCAAAGTACCAGATAGGACAGGGAAAATTGGTTTATCCGGGCCACCCAGTAGGTGGAGAACAGATTGCACCACGAAAGGGGAAGATTCAGACCATTATGGACTGGGCTTCTCCTACTACTCACACCCAGGTCAGAGCCTTCTTAGGTCTCACCGGGTATTACAGGAGGTTCATTAAGAACTATGGCTCCATTGCAGCACTACTTAATGACTTCACCAGTAAGAAAATGCCTAAAAAGGTATTGTGGAGAGCTAGCTGTCAGAAAGCCTTTGAGGAGCTTAAGCAGGCAATGTGCTCTGCACCTGTCTTGAAGAGCCCAAACTACTCCAGAAATTCATTATTTAGATGCTTTTGAATTAGTGGTATGGGCTGTACCATCACAACTTAACTCAGAGGGCCAGGATCAACCTGTTGCTTTCATTAGCAGGAGGTTGACCCCTAGAGAAAAGCTTTGGTCTGCCATAGAGAGGGAGGCCTTTGCTGTTGTCTGGGCACTGAAGAAGTTGAGACCCTACTTATTTCGGACACACTTCATTGTTCAGACAGACCACAAACCTCTATTATGGCTTAAACAAATGAAAGGTGAAAACCTTAAATTGTTGAGATGATCCATTTCCCTACAGGGTATGGACTGTACAGTGGAACATAGACCTGGGAGTACCCACTCAAATGTTGATGGACTCTCCAGATATTTCCACTTAGACAATGAAGACTCATCTGGGCAAGATTAGCCTTATTGTCCCGCATTTGGTGTGGGGAGGGGGGTTTGTGTAGGAAAGTACCATCTTCCTTGGTATGTTACCCCCATTTTTACCTGTATGTCAGTATGTTTTTGCCTGTCTCACTGGGATCCTGCTGGTACGGACCCCAGTGCTCACAGTTTATGGCCTAATGTGTGTGTTTGTATAGTGCTTGACCTTGTCACTGAGGCTCTGCTAATCAGAACCTCAGTGATTATGCTCTCTCTGCTTTTAAATTTGTCACTATAGGCTAGTGACTTAATTTACCAATTTCAATTGGCACACTGGACCCCTCTTATAGGTCCCTAGTATATGGTACCTAGGTACCCAAGGCATTGGGGTTCTAGGAGATCCTTATGGGCTGCAGCATTTTGTTTGCCACCCATAAGGAGCTCAGACAAATCCTTTCACAGGACTGCCACTGCAGCCTGTGTGAAATAACGCACACGTTATTTCACAGCCATTTTCACTGCACTTAAGTAACTTATAAGTCACCCATATGTCTAACCTTCACTTGCTGAAGGTTAGGTGCAAAGTTACTAAGTGTGAGGGCACCCTTGCACTAGTAAAGGTGCCCCTACAAAGCTCAGGGCCATTTCCCGGGACATTGTGAGTACTGGGAAGCCATTACATGTGTGTACTCTATATAGGTCAATACCATGTAAGGTCTAAGATCATTGAACTGTCCCCTCATCCCAAATCTGGTATTGGGGACCCAATTCCATCCATCCTGGGGGCTCTACTATGGACCCCCAGTACTGCCAAACCAGATCTCTGAGGCTTGCACTGCAGCTACAGCTGCTGCCACCTCACAGACAGGGTTCTGCCCTCCTGGGGTCTGAGCAGCCCAGTCCCAGGAAGGCAGAACAAAGCATATCCTTTGGGGGCAGACTGTTATACCCTCTCCCTTTGGAAATAGGTGTTACAGGCTGAGGAAGGGTAGCCTCCCCCAGCCTCTGGAAATGCTTTGAAGGGCACAGATGGTGCCCTCCTTGCTTAAGCCAGTCTACACCGGTTCAGGGACCGCTTGTCCCCTGCTCCGGTGCGAAACTGGGCAAAGGAAAGTGGAGTGACCACTCCCCTGTCCATCACCACCCTTGTGGCGGTGCCTAGAGCTCCTCCAGTGTGTCCCAGAATTCAGCCATCTTGCTTTGCAAAGTGTGGGGGTGCTCTGGAGTGCTCTGAGTGGCCAGTGCCAGCAGGTGACATCAGAGATCCTTCCTGATAGGTCCTTACCTGATAATGTAGCCAATCCCTCTCTCAGGGCTTTTTAGGGTCTCTCCTGTGGGTTCTCTTCAGATTCTACATGCAAGTTTCCAGCAGGAATCCTCTGCAACTACTACTTAATCGTCTGACCTCGGATCAACCGCAGCCCCTTCCAGGAACCGCTGTGACAGCAACAAAGTATCCACAAGGGATATGTTTCTTCTGAAACTTCAGTTCCAGCCAGCAACTGCAACAGTTTCCATGGTGTGCACATTCTGAGGACTCCCTGTCTTCATCCTGCACCAGAAGAACCGAAGAAATCTCCAGTGGGGTGATGGAGTCATTCCCCTGCTCACTCAGGCACCTTCCAAATCAACAACCGGTTCTCCTGGACTCCTCTCACAGCAACAAACCTGCTCCTGGAAACACAGAGGGTGGACCTCATCTACACAGACTGTCCTGAGGTCCTGCTGATGCAATTTGGAGGAGGTAAGACCTTGCTTTCCCTGAGAGAGACAGTACCTCTTTGCACTGCGTCTTCTTCACCTCCTGAGGCCTCCGTGCACTATTTGCAAAATTCCTTCATGCACACCCTGGCCCAGTTCCCCATCTTCTATCCTGTGATGCTCAACTCGCTGAGTTGACCTCCGGCGGTGTGGGACCCTTCTTTGTAGTGCTGCACCAACTGTGTTTTGCACCTCCTTTGTCCCCGTGTTCTGGGAATCCCGGGGGTGCTGCCTGGAGTCCTGAGTGCTCTCTAAAATGCTGAGAGCCCCCTCTTCCTCCTCACACAGAATTGAGGGCCTCAGGTCCCTCCTGGGTCCAGATAGTGCTTAGTTGACGCAAAATGCGACTTTGCCAGATCCAAGGCTTGTTGCAGGAATCTAGTGCCAGAACTCACCTGCATCCAACTTCACAATGTGGGACATCCTTTGCATCATGCAGGAACCTGCTGGCATATTCCTAGGGTGCATTTCTGTAGTCTTCACTTCTTTTGCACCCTCTTCTGGGTTGGCAGGGGCTTCTGTCCTTCCTGGAACTTCTTTTGACTTCTGGACTTGGTCTCCTTCTTTTTCAGGTCTTCAAGTCCAGGAATCCACTGTTTGTTGTTTGCAGACTTGGTTGGTTCTTGCAATAATTCCAATCATGAGGTGTAGTGTGTCCTAAGTAAACTTTACTCCTGCTTTTCTATGTTCTGGGGTGGGGTAATTTACTTACCTTTACTATATTCTTACTCTACCAGTTACTCTGCACACACTACACTTGTCTAGGGGGGGATTCTGGATTTGAATCCACTTTCTTAGTATATGGTTTGTGTTGCCCCAGACCTATTTTCTCCCATTGCATTCTATAGTATTTCCTATTGTTTGCGCTATCCTATGTCTAATTACTTACCTTATTTTGGCGTCTAGTGTATATATTGTTTATGATACTTACCTCCAGAAGGAGTATTGCCTCTAAGATATTTTTGGTACTGTCTCACCCACATAAACTACCTTTATTTTTGGATAACACTGAGTATTGTCTTTACGCGTGTACAAGTACTGTGTAACTATAAGTGGTATTGCATGAGCTTTGCATGTCTACTAGTTCAGCCTGAGCTGCTCTGCTAAAGCTAGCTCTATTAGCCTAAGCTGCTAGAACACTACTACATTTCACTAATAAGGGATAACTGGACCCGGTATAAGGTGTAAGTACCCAAGGTACCCACTACAAACCAGGCCAGCATCCTACATGAAGTACATTTATTTTTGTAAAACTGAGTATTGTCTTTCATGTGTGTAAGTACTGTGGCAAGGGCTTTGCATGTTCCTAGTTCAGCCTTGGCTGCTCTGCCTACAGCTTCCTCTAGACAGCCTGGCTTCTAGACGCTGACTACATTTCACTAATATGGGTTAACTGGTCCTGGTATAAGGTGTAAGTCCCTTTGGTACCCACTACAAACCAGGCCAGCCTCCTACAATCAATACCACTTCTTTTGCACTCTCTCTGGCCGAAGCAGAAAGCTGTGTCCCACAAGCCACACTTTGAACATCTTAGAGGTAATCTGGAGAAGCACACAGGAGATGGCTGGAGCTGAATGAGGCTGGTACAAAATGAAATGTAGTTAAAATGGAGTGAAGAAGGTAGAATTGGATTGTGGAGATATGTTTGCTGGTGGATCGGCAGTGAAGCTATGTGGATTTTAAGCAAATGTTGGATCGGTTTTACAAAAATTGGAAAACAGCATTACTGCCTATGTTATGATGATTGTGAAAGCTTCAACCACACCTGCTAAAGATAGTGTAAAAGTATGTATGCTCCAGTCAGAAACAGTTATGAACTTGTGACCTTCTGCAGCAGAATGTTGCAGATTATGTAACCATGGTAAAACAGGGGCATGAGCAGGAAGGGTATTCCAAAAAAGAAGAGACTGTGACTTCATTGTTGCAAATGTAGAAACGACAATGATTTGCAACTATTATTTGTTGGTCAGGCTTGCTTTTGTGTAAAAAGAAAAAACTTTGATATGACTGTTTGTTTTTAATATATTAATGAAATAATTTTCAGATTTCCCTGCGGATCCACTCACGGATGTACAGAAGGGCCACGCTGAGCTCTGTGGTGGATTCGATGATCCTTCGAAAACTCCTATCAAATTGGGCTATCTTTTGAGGAGTGTTGGAAAGGGTTAAGTATAGACATCAGTCATAAATGAGACAACATACGTTTCAAATGAAAGGGAGATTGTGATTCATTTTCTGATTGAGTAACCTTTAAAGCAAAAGTGAAAAGGTTGCTGTTTTATGCATGCCTACTGTGACAGTGAGTTTCCATTCTTGTGGTTGATTTTCTGTACATTTTTCAGTGAGATGAAATTCTAACTGATACTGCAAGGCAAACAAACTCTGCAACAAGCACTCTTATCAGGTATGTGTAGTAAACTGGACTTTATATTACAAAATATTAGTAAATGAATGAATAAATGCTAGGTGAATGCAACCCAATAGTTTACTATCAAAATGTAATCACAAATATACATAGTTAGTTTGTAATTGATGTTAAGAAATTATACAAGCCAGCCAATACATGACTGAAAGGATTTAGTAGACATTAGAAAAGGTGGTTTATGGGAATTTCTATGTTGTTTCAGTATATTTAACTGACCCCCGAGCAATGTTGAAGCTAGTATACAGAACACAATGATAACTTATTAAAACATTAAAAATGTGTATTTAGTATTATCTATGCCTATGCTGATATAGATATTTATTGATTATATCTGCTTTGTTAAAGAAAAACTAAAGAAATATATATATTTTGCACAGCTGGAGCACCCAAAGAAAAAGATGGACTTGGTAAACAAGCATCAGCAACTTTCTTTCTCATGTAACAGAGATATGTTTGCTCATGGTATGTTTTCAAAAATTTTCACATACTGCAGGTACCATAACTATACTTTTTTTCTGTGCCTCTAGAAAGGTATTTTCCATATAGAGTGTGCTCCACATATCTGGCAAGGGCTCTGTTTTTAAAAGTAGGGATAGTGGATATATGTATGTCATACATGGTAATGTTAATTCTAAATAACATACTATGTACTTACGCATTTTTTGAAAGTTAATGTGACTTTTCTACCCCCACTGTTCAAGGATGAGTATCCATATGCACTTAATTTACAGTGCAAAAGTATAGAAGCTGAGAAGTAGGGAGAAGGAAGTTATGATATGCTTAAGTAAAGTTTGTAATTTTTATACAGAAATACACAATTCTTCTGTCTTGCAAATTATTATAATATTATTTGTATTACAGGTTGACAATTTTTGTAAAGTCATAAGTTATCAAAATGCACCTTTAACTTTGATTTATGTTTTCTATTTTTATACAGATTATACAAGCTATTTACTGTGCTAAATTAAGTAACTTATTATATATCACACACCCAGACACACTGATGCATGCAGTACCTCATCCAGGCACACACTGATGGATATAAAAACACATTCAATCAGACATTCATGCATACAGTGGCACAGCCAAGCACAACCTGATGTATATACTACTACACCTAGGCACACACTAATGTACATGCTAACTCACCCAGGCACACACTGAAGCATACACTGATTCTCACGGACACACTAATGGGAACACAAACCCATTTGTGCATACACTGATGCATAGATTAACATATGCAACAACACACTGGTGCTTACACTGACAGATCCAGGCACACACTGATACATATACTACAAATCCAGGCAACACTGATGCATACTCTAACATAACCAGGCATACACTGTTGCATTCACTAACACACGCATTCACACGATGATGCATACATTAACATACCCAAGCACACATTGATTGATACAGACAACATACCCAGGTACACAGAAATGCATACTCCAACACATCCAGGTAGACACTGATTTATACAGTGACACGCCCATGCACACATTGACACAAACACTGACACACCCACAAACATACTGATACATACACTGACACAGTCATACACAGGATGATACATACAGTCACCCATTTATACATACACTACCACATCCAGAGGCACACTGATGCATACACTGACACATCCAGGGGCACATTGATGCACATCCTGACAGATCCAAGTACATACAGATGGCACACACTGATGCATACACTGACACAGCCTGTCATACACTGCTGTATTCACTGACACATACAGTCACTCACTGATGCATGCACTACCACACCCAAGCACACACTGATGTATACACAGACACACCCAGGGACACACTAATGCATATTCTAATATGTCCACATAGACACTGATTTATACAGTGACACACCCAGGGATGCACTGTCACACCCAGGAACATACTGATGCATACACTGACCCAGCCATGCACACAATGATGCATACACTAACTCATTCATGGACACATTCATGCATATATGACCATATTCAAACACACTCTTATGAGCATACTGACACATCCAGGGACACAGTCATGCACAGTGTTACAAATGGGGTCTCTGGTTGGCAGTCAGTTTGTACTCTGACCAAGCAGGGACCCTTATTCTAGTCAGGGTAAGTGAGTTACACTCCTCAGATAACCCCTGCACACCCCCTTGGTAGCTTGGCACAAGCAGTCAGGCTTATCTCAAAGGCAATGTGTAAAGTGTTTGTACCAACACACAGAGTAATACAGTGAAACACTACAAAAGGGCTAAAACACCAGTTTGAAACAATAGCCAATATTTATCTAAATCAAACAATTCCAAAATGACAAAAATGTAACATACATAAGCAAAGATAGGAATTGTTAAAGTCAAAATTAGTCTTAACCCATAGAAATCAATGGATGCATTGTTTTTAAATAAAGTACCTGGTTTCCATCAAAAATGAAGCCACACGGGTGAGCGTGCATCAGAAAAGTCAGCATGTGTCGATTCCTGATCAGCATGTGAGGGTGTGTGTCATTTCTTCCTCAGTAGGGTAAGTGATGCATTATTTTTCTCTGCCTCAGAAGGGCGGTGCAGTGATTTCTGGCCTGGGTCACTATGGTTTTGATGCCCAGCGATGATGCGTTTAAAATCCTGGCTCAAGGTGGTAAAGAGCTGCACTGTATGGGTGATGCTTTTGGCAGCCACAAGCTGTTGCGTTGATTTTCCATCCACGATGCAGGTGGTGTGTCGATATTTCAGCCGCTAGGCGGGTGCTGCATCGATTTTTCTCCCGCTCAGCTCCTGTGTGAGGATTTCAGTCTTGGCTGCACTAGCTTCTCCTTTGAAGGGCCCAGGGACTGCATTGGGCATCACTTGGCAGGGTAGGAGTCTCAGCAAGAGAGTTCAGGTGCTGGCAGAGGAAGCCTTTGGTGGCCTTGAGACTTCAAAACAGGGGGCAAGCTCAGTCCAAGCCCTTGGAGACACTTTATAAGCAGGAAATCACAGCAAACATCAGTCTTTTTCTTCTCTCAGATAAAATGAGCAACTGCAGGCCAACCCAGGAAAGCACGCTTAAAGGCAAATGGGCAGTACTCCTCCTCCAGCTCTTCAGCTCTCCTCCTTGGCAGATGTTCCCGTTGATCCAGAAGTAATGAAAAAGTCTGGGGTTTTGGGTCCACTGCTTACACCCATTTCTGCCCTTGAAGTAGGCAAACTTCAAACGAAAGTCTCTGTTGTTGACAAGATCCTGCCTTGCCCAGGCCTGGCCCCAGACACATACCAGGGGGTTGGAGACTACATTCTGTGAGGACAGGCACAGCCCTTTCAGATGTTAGTGTAAGCTCCTCCCTCCCCACTCTAGCCCAAAATACTCATCAGGATATACAGGACACTCCTGAGTTCTCTTTGTCTCAATATCTAGAGGGAATCCACAAACAGCCCAACCGTCAGTCAGTCTGACCTAGACGTGGAATCCACAAGCTGGCAGAGGCACAGAAAGTTTAGGAGTGTTTCTTCTACTTGGTAAAGTCAGTGGAGATCACATTTTTATCAGCAGTAGGGATGCATTTTGAAATGGTCTTTCTTTTGCTTTCCAGGCTAGATTATTGTTACGGTTTCATGTGTTTGATTTGTGGCAAGTGATATCTTTTTGCACATTTTTTTTTTCTTCCAGCTTGCTTTATTTAAAATGCTGTCTTAATACCCCTTGGCTGTAATTTATTTTATCACTGTGTCTTTGTCGTGGTAAATGGAACTTGCATGGAACTGGTAACACTTTAGCAAAGTTGTTTTGAAATTTGTGTTTTCAATCGACTTTACATTGTTGAATTCTTTTGAAAACACACACTTTTGGCTACAGTATTAGTATTATGTTGCAATGTGTAACAGTGAGGCCATCCATTTTTTTCATAGAAATGAGCGACCCCTGCTTTAGTGGTAGCTAATCATAAGATGTCAGTTCCTACTGATCAGGTATTTATAATGGAATGTGTTAAGGGCATATTTCTGAGAGCTGTTGGCATTCTTTCTTTTAGTAGTATATGTGATTTTTGTTAACAGTTGCGTTTAGGTGTTCTGTGTCCTGAAGAGAATCCTTGAACCCAGTGGTTCGACAATAGGGATCAGCAATGAGCACCATTAACGGAGATTAGGCTTTCAGGGAGAAACTAAAGTATTGTCTTGTAATGTACATCATTCCTGATTGAGCTATCACAAAGACTTATAATTAGCGACTCTGCGCTATGTTGCTCTTTGAGGAGGAGCCAAAAACATTTTTCAAATGAGTTAGGCTTCTAGTTTTAACTTTTTTAATTGGTGCAGAAGCTGAATTTTATTTTTTAATGTGATGTGTTGTTGTTTAAATGTGTATTATTTTCAAATGTTTTTGATGTAAGTAGTTTGCATAGTGCCAATTTTTTATATGAGGTAATTGTTCATTTCTGTATTTGTTTTTCTGTATGCGATAAATGTTTTTCAATTAAAATAATTTTTGGGGGATAAATGCTATGAATTGATGCCAGTGACAGGTAATTGGTTTTGCCTTCTAATTGTGAATAATAATTCTTTCCAAGTAAATTACAGTTTTGGCTCTTGTTTCTTTTGTACACTTTGTAAAAGTGGCATTTTCAAGCTGGCAATCTAAAAACCAACTTTACCAAAAGATGTATTTTTAAATTGTGAGTTCCAAACTCCTTGGGCCAGATGTGTGAAGCAGTTTTTCCATTTGCAACAGGTAAAAGGCTTCTGGCCATGTACCATTCCCATGTTGCGAGTCGGTAACTTGTTACGGATTCGCAAAATAGGAATTGCAAGTCGCTACTAGGAGGGGGGGTGCCAAAAGAGTCCCTTCCTAAGAGCGAGTCAAAGGGCCATGTATGAATGTTTTGCAACTGTGAATGTGGTTTTCAAAACATTCTCAGGCCCATATTTATACTTTTCATTTTTCTTTTTTAAATGCATCCTGTTTTCCTTTAAGGAAAACATGCTGCATTTAAAAAAACAAAAGATTGCTTTATTTAAAAACAATCACAGACATATTGGTCTGCTGTCCCCAGCAGGCCACTATCCCTGTGATTGTGGCCATTCCCAATGGGGTAGCAAATTGCAACCTACCTCATGAATATTAATGAGGTGGGTAATTTGTGACCCCATTGGGAATTGCTAAATGTGTCTGAGACACGTGTACATTTCTATTTACGAGTCTCTAATTGTGACTCCCAAAAAGTCACAATTAGAGACTCACAAATAGGAATGGACATGCATCTGGCCCCATATCTCTATCTGCTCTCAATGGGATACTGCAAATAATAGATATTTGAAGCAGTCCCCATGTTAACAATAGGAGAGAAAGCCCTTGGAATAGTGAAAAACTAATTTGGCAGTTTTTCACTATCAGGACATGTAAAACATATCAGTACATGTCCTACCTTTAACATACACTGTACCCTGCCCATGGGGCTACCTAGGGCTGACCTTAGGGGTGCCTTACATGTGCAAAAAGGGAATGTTTGGGCCCAGCAAGTGGGCACACTTGCCAGGTCGTATTTGCAGTTTAAAACTGCACACACAAAAACTGCAATGGCAGGTCTGAGACATGTTTACAGGGCTACTCGTTGGTAGCACAATCAGTGCTGGAGGCACTAGTAGACTTTGATTTACAGGCCCTGGTCACCTCTAATGCACTTTACTAGGGGCAATCTAGTAAGTTAAATATACCAATCATAAAAAAGCCAATTACACATACAGTTTACACAGAGAGTATTTGCACTTTAGCACTGGTCAGCAGTGATAAAGTGCCCAGAGTACCAAAAGGAACAAAAACTAAGTCCAGCACAAGTCAAAAATACAGTAAGCAGAGGCAAAAGGACAGGGGAAACCATTCCAGGGATGCCAGGTCTAACACACACACTGACACATCAAAGCACACAGTAATGCATAGAATTAGAGATCCAGGTACATACTGATGCATACACTCACACAGCCAGGCATATACTGCTACATTTACTGACACATCCAGTCACATAATAATGCATACACTACCACACCCAGGTACACACTGATGCATGTACTGAGACACCAAAGCACACATTCATGCATACACTAACACATCCAGGCACAAACTGATGCGTACACTGACACACCCAGGGACACGCTGATGCATACACTAAAAACACCCAGGCACACACTGATGGATACACTAATGGACCTAGGGACTCACTGGTGCATTCAGTTAGAGACCTAGGGACATACTGATGCATTCACTGACAGACTCAGGTACAGTCTCATCCATAAACTATAAAAATACGAACAAGGACACAGCTCTTTCCAGTAAATATACGCCATATTTCCTACAAAGAGCTGTGTCCATGTTCTTATTTTTGTAGTTTATGGCTGAGGGTACACCTGGATGTGTCAGTGAAAGCATCATTATGTCTAAAAGGAACTTTTTTTAATTTAAAAAAAGAAAAACATTTGTCTTTTTTTTAAGAAATGGCTTAAGAAACAACTTTTATAAACAAGAAAACTATATGCAAAACTTTCATATTCAAAAAACTGTTTTCTAACTACAAAATAAGTATAAGAAATTAACAGCATTGGATCTTCACTTTTTCAAGCATGCTGATTACATCTGCATTCATTTTAACACGTTCCTGGCACTTTCCACAATGTATGACCATGGAATAGATATATTTTGCATAGATGGAGCTCTAGAAGAAGTAATTGGTCCTGGTGCAGTAGGATCAGAAGCTCTCTACATAATGTAACATGCGAATGGTAAGTTTTTAAATGTTTCCACATACTGGATGTACCATAGCTGCACTTTTTCTCAGTGCGTCTGGAAAGGTTTTTTGCCTCACAGAATGCACTTCACATATCTTTCACAAGCAAGAAGTGGCGATAGTGAACCTTCTCCACACATCACTTTCCTTTCCATGGGTTCCATGCACATCTTAATCCTGTTCCTTCATGCTTACAGACCAACCAGGTTCTACACCTTCTGCCATTTCAAATCCCAAATACCAAAACGCACCCTTCTTCATCAAGAGATAACAGCAAAATTACTGTTGAGTGTGCTTTCTTTGAAATGCTGGGTGTGGTTCCTATGAACCAATGGAAAGGTAGGAATTTCTTTTTTTTCCTTCCCCAACTCCACGAATTCGACGTATTTTCAAAGTTCGTTAATTCCATATAAAATAAATAGTACAAGGTTTAATGAGGTGTGCAACACATGTAATGCTATAGTATATTTTAATTTACACAGTATTGCATCCCCAAAAAATTACAACATAAATCAGTGACTCTGCTGATCACAACACAAACTATCATGTAGTCAAAGGAAAAATACCTAGAGTTTATTCACTTGTCAAGTTGTGGGTCGGCGGAAATTCCGTGGATCCAATTTTCTTTTTGCAAAAGAAAAATGTATCTGTTGTGCAATAAATCCCTATTATATTATAATATTTAGTTTAAATAAACTTCAATGCTTTTACATATTGTTTGCAATACCTTTAACTTATTTACTGTTTTCAAACAATCAAAGGATACATAATACGTTATGCTACATCAGTACACAATGATCATATAATTTCAAAAAATATATACATAAGGAGTCACCATATTTTTCAGGACCACAGAAAGCACATTTAGTAAAAGAAATAAAAAGTTACAGGGAAGTTGTAGTTAGGAATTTGTATTGTTTATATTAAAAAAATATATAAATTCACTGAAAAAAAACAAAGGTTTCAGGAATGTTATAGTTAGGAAATACAATTTAAAAAGCTATAGAAATTCAATGAAAAAAATCAAAACCTACAGGGAAGCTGTAGTTAGGAAATACTTGTAAAAGAACCTCCGAAATTCACTGTAAAAAACAAATGTTACTGGGCTAGGTGAAATGGTATTAAAAAACCTTACAAATTCACTGAAAAAAACAAAGGTTACATGGACATTATAGTTATGTTCTGAATTTACTCATATAAAACCTAAGAAATTCAGCAGTTATAGTTACCTGAGCTGACTATAACTTTTGGTCCCAAAAAATCCTTGCTTATTACCTTACATATTACATAACTCGAGGCATGATTGCTGATGATATCACAGATGACATCTCAAATAACATCACTGATGATATAGCTGATGGCATCATCCGATGAGTGTAATTGGTTGTAGAGAGAAAGTAACTGTGATTTTCATTGCTCAATCATGGATACGCTCAAATGGGTTTCCTCTTCTGACATCCATGAGAGTAAAAGAGGAATGGAATTTGCCAACTTCACCTCCCCATCTCTCTTTCCCGATTCTACAATAGAAGGCTCTAGCCAGACTCAAGTTCATAGTCTTGAATCCAGAAGCTGGTGTTAGCCAGAAGTAGTATTGTCAATACCTCAGAGTCTACTCTACAGGTATCTTTGTGATCTTCCACCCTTAAAGCATACTCTGGACATTGGAGATTTTATACTTCATGGTGTTCTTCTAGACAGTGGGGTCCTTCTGGTACAAATCTGTTTGAAGTAATGACCTTTCTTCAGGGTGCGGCTTCCATGGCCTAGTTTAGTTTAAATAAACTTAATTGCTTTTACATATTGTTTACAATACCTTTAACGTATACACCTTTACCTCAGAGTCTACTCTACAGGCATCTTGGTGATCTTCCACCCTTCAAGCAGACTCTGGACTTTGGAGATTTTACACTTCATAGTGTTCTTCTAGACATTGGGGTCCTTCTGGTACAAATCATTTTGAAGTAATGGCCTTTCTTCAGGGTGCGGCTTCCATGGCCTAGTTTAGTTTAAATAAACTTCATTGCTTTTACATATTGTTTGCAATACCTTTAACTTATTTACTGTTTTCAAACAATCAAAGGATACATAATACATTATGCTACATCAGTACACAATGATCATATAATTTCAAAACATAAATACATAAGGAGTCATAATATGTTTCAGGACCACAGAAAGCACATTTAGTCAAAGAAATCAAAAGTTACAGGAAAGTTGTAGTTAGGAATTTGTATTGTTTGTATTAAAAAATATATAAATTCACTGAAAAACCCAAAGGTTACAGGAATGTTATAGACAGGAAATAGAATTTAAAAAACTATAGAGATTCAATGAAAAAAACAAAGGTTACAGGGAAGCTGTAGTTAAGAAATACTTGTAGAAGAACCTCCAAAATTCACTGAAAAAACAAATGTTACTGGGTTAGGTGAAATGGAATTGAAAAACCTTACAAATTCACTGAAAAAAAACAAAGGTTACATGGACGTTATAGTTATGTTCTGAATTTACTCATATAAAACCTAAGAAATTCAGCAATTATAGTTACCTGAGCTAACTATAACCTGTGGTCCCGTAAAGCTTTGCTTATGACCTTACATATTACAGAACGCAAGGCATGATCACTGATGATATCACAGATACATCTCAAATGACATTACTGATTACATCGCTGATGGCATCATCCGATGTGTGTAATTGGTTGTAGAGAGAAAGTAACTGTGATTTTCATTGCTCAATCATGGATACGCTCAAATGGGTTTCTTCTTCTGACATCCATGAGAGTGAAGGAGGAATGGAATTTGCCAACTTCACTTCCCCGTCTATCTTTCCTGATTCTACAACAGAATGCTCTAGCCAGGCTCAAGTTTATAGTCTTGAAACCAGAAGCTGGTGTTAGCCAGAAGTAGTATTGTCAATACCTCAGAGTCTACTCTACAGGCATCTTGGTGATCTTCCATCCTGAAAGCATACTCTGGACATTGGAGATTTTATAATTCATGGTGTTCTTCTAGACAGTGGGGTCCTTCTGATACAAATCTTTTTGAAGTAATGACCTTTCTTCAGGGTGGGGCTTCCATGGCCTTTCAAGTCTCTACTCTTAAAATCTTGTGGTCCTCAATTAAGGCTTTTAGAATTTCCTGGGGTAACCCCCTTGCTTCTCAGTATTTGGTTACTAGATTTATTAAGGGGTAAGTGAACATGCATTCCTGTTGTACTCATCTTTTTCCCTCCTGGAATCTGCTTGCAGTCTTGAAGGCATTGCAGTTGCAGTATTTTTGAACCTTTACAAGAGATTTATATTAAATCATGTGAGAAAGTAGCCTCTTTCTAGCATGGTTACCCCCGATTTTGGCCTATTTGTCAGTGTGTTTTTACTGTCTCACTGGGATCCTGCTAGTCAGGACCCCAGTGCTCATAGTTTGTGGCCTATATGTCAGTGTGTTTTACTGTCTTGTCAGTATGCTTGACTGAGTCACTGGAGTTCTGCTAACCAGAACGCCAGTGCTTATGCTCTCTCTGTTTACCAAATTTCTCACTATAGTCTAGTGACTGCATATTCCATTTCAGATTGGCACACTGGACCCCCCTTCTAAGTCCCTAGTATATGGTACTGAGGTACCCAGGACATTGGGGTTTCAGGAGATCCTTATGTGCATTTATTTTGCCACCCATAAGGAGCTCATACAAACACTCCTTCAGAACTGCCACTGCAGCCTGAGTAAAATAGTGCACACACTATTTCACATTTTCCACTGCACCAGGTAACTTATAAGTCACCTATATGTTTAACCTTCAGTTACTGAAGGCTAGGTTCAAAGTTACTATGTGTGAGGGCACACTTGCACTAGCAAAGGTGTCCCCACGTTGTCCAGGACCAACTTCCCAGACTTTGTGAGTGCGGGGACATTATTATAAGGGTACACTACATATATGTCAACACATATATGTAGCTTCACAATGGTAACTCCGAATATGGCTATGTGAGGTGTCTTAAATTGTGAACTCGAACCCTCAATCCAAATCTGGTATTGTGGGGGCAATTCCATGCACCCTATGGGCTCCACCCTAGGCCCCCAGTACTGCCAAACCAGCTCTCTGAGGTTATCACTGCAGCCCCAGCTGCCTCCACCTCACAGACAGGTTTCTGCCCTCCTGGGGATTGAGCAGCTCAATCCCACGAAGGCCGAACAATGCATTTATTTTAGGAGAGGGGTGTTACACCCTCTCCCATTGGAAATAGGTGCTACAAGCATGGGAAGGGTATCCTCCCAGAGCCACTGAAAATGCTTTGAAGGGCACAAACGGGCCCCTCCTTGCATAATCCAATATACACCGGTTCAGGGACCCCCAGTCCCTGCTCTGGTGCGAAACTGGACAAACTCTACTGTCTATCACCACCACAGGATGGTGCCCAGAGCTCCTCCAGAGTGTCCCTGGCATTAGCCATCTTGTATTCCAAGGTGTGGGGACCCTCTGGGAGCATCTGAGTGGCCAGTGCCAGCTGGTGACGTCAGAGACCCCTCCTGATATGTGCATACCTGGTTAGGTAGCCAACCCCTCTCTAAGGGCTATTTAGGGTCTCTGCTCTGGGTGTTTCCTCAGATTCGGTTTGCAAGACTCCACCAGGACTCCTCTGCATCCTCTGCTTCAACGTATGTCAATCAGATCAACCCCAGACTGTTCAGGTACCTCTGTAACTGCAACAAAGTATCCAGAAAGGCTACTGTGACCCTGCAACTTCAGCTCCAGCCAGCAACTTCAACAGTTTCCATGTTGTACATGCTCTGAGAACTGCCTGTCTTCATTCTACACCAGAAGGACCGAAGGAATCTCCCATGGAGTGATGGAGTCACTTCCCTGCTTCAGCAGGCACCTCTCTGCAATGACAACCAGTACTCTGGGACTCCTCTCCTGTCATTGAGTGTGATCCCTGGCACATAGGTGGTGGACCAAAGTGTACCTGGCTGTCCAAAGGTCCAGCTGTCCAAATTTGGTGGAGGTAAGAGCTTGCCTCCCCATGCCAGACAGCACCCCTGTGCACTGCGTCTTCTTGGGCTTCTGTGCAGTTCTTCCAAAAGTTCTTTGTGCACAGCGTGGCCCAGGTCCCCAGCACTCTATCCTGTGACGCTCAGCTCCCTGAGTTGTTCTCCTGCAGCGAGGATTCTCTTTGTGTAGTGCTGAGTTGACAGCACTTTGCAACACCTTTGTCCCTGTGTCCTGGGACTCTTGTGGGTGCTCCCTGGTCTTTTGAGGGTGCTCTGAAGTGCTGAGAGCCCCCTCTGTCTCATCCATCAAAGTCGAGGCCCCCAGGTCACTCCTGGGCCCGGGCAACACCTCTTTGATGCAAAATGCGTGAACCAAGGCTTGTTGGCGGAATCCAGCGACAAAAAAAGCCTGTATCAAACAACTCTACCTGGGACATCTCTTGCACCAAGCAGGAACCAACAGCTGTCTTCTTTGGTGCATTTCTGTACTTTTCTTCTAACTGGAGAATCTCATTTTGCACCTTAATCCAGGTTGGCAGGGACTCCTGTTCTTCCTGGACTAGTCATCGACTTCTGGACTTGTTCTCCTCTCTTCATAGGTCTTCAGGTTCAGGAACCCATTGTTGGTTTCTTGCAGTTGTGCTTGGTTTTTGCATAATCCTTTACCACGACTTCTAGTGTGTTCTGAGGAAACTTGCTGTATTTTACTCCTGTTTTCCTGGGCTCTGGGGTGGGGTATTTTACTTACCTTTGGTGTTTTCTCACACTCTAAGCACCCCTCTACACACTACACTTGCCTAGGGGGGAATCTGACATTCGCATTCCACTATTTTAGTATATGGTTTGTGTTGCCCCTAGGCCCATGCAATCTATTATGTTTTTTTCACTGTTAGCACTATTTTCTGACTGTGTACTTATATGATTTTGGTTACTAGTGTATATATTGTGTGTAATACTTACCTCCAGTTGGAGTAGTGCCTCTAAGATATTTTTGACCTTGTGTCACTAAAATAAAGTACCTTTATTTTTGGTAACACTGAGTATTGTATTTCTTGTGTATCAGTACTGTGTGACTATAGTGGTATTGGAAGAGCTTTGCATGTCTCCTAGTTCAGCCTTGGCTGCTCTCCTACAACTACCTCTAGACAGCCTAAGCTGCTAGACACTGCCTACATTTCACTAAGGTAGATCACTGGACCTGGTATAAGGTGTAAGTACCTCTGGTACCCACTACAAATCGGACCAGCTTCCCACATTGGTGGTGTAGTGGTAGGATAAGTACTTTCAATTGCCTTATCACTTTGTCACTGGTACTTTTCACAAGAAAAGTATACTCTAATACTTAGAGCTATATACAATTGTACCTAGCAGCCTCAATCTCACTCTAAACAAATTGTTTCCAAAATTGTTTCTTTCTCTCTAAAACGTTAGGTAAAATAGTTGTGCTTACTTCTTACTCCTTTTCCTAACTTTTCTATCACTATGGCCCTCATTTTGATACAGACGGTAAAAACCACCTACCTCCACAGCGACGACTGCCAAAAGACTGCCGCCGTGGCTACCAGACGTCTGCCATATCATGACCACAGACGAATTTCCGCCAGAAGGATGGCGGAAATCTGGCTGTGGCCATGCCAGCAGATGGCGGTAAGGTGGTGCTTCTGACACCAGCAGTGCCACGTCAGTAGACCGCTGCCAGCCGTATTATGACCCATAATACGGCCTTGCAGTGTTCTGCTGGCGGGCGCTGCTGGTGGCAGCAGCGCCCCGTCCTGTCTCCTGCTGGATGACCCCCTGGATCCAGGTAAGTTGGGTCTCCAACAGGGGAGAGGGGTGTGGGGTGTTGTGTATGTGTGGGGTGTATATGTTTGTATGTACGTGGATGCGGGTGTGGGTTGCGTTTTGGATGCAAGTGTACATGTATGGAGGTGTGAGTGTGTGTATGTTGTGTTTTGTGAATGCATGTGTGTGTGCATATTTGAAAGTGTGTTCAGGTGTGTGTGAATGGATGTATGCATGCGTGGATGTTTGTGGGAAAAGCGTGTGTGTATGTATGTGTGTGTCAAGGGGGTTGTGAATGTAGGAGGTGGGGTGGGGGGCTTTGGAGAGTATTTTTCTTTCATTTATCTTATGACCGAGCTGACAAAACTTCTCTGGAATGCACTTCTTAGTTTAAAGAAGACATTTATTATTACTTCACCACGAGGTTCCTGAGAGAAGAGATTAGTAGGTTGGAGGCATACGTTTAAAAGTAGTCACAGCAATGAAAGGAAAATATATCAAAGTACTTCTCAACTGCAATGTACACAGCAAATATATGTGATTATATTATAGCATAACTTCAAAGCAAAGAATAAAAGTCAAAATTCATCACCGTAGGGCCTATCACTGCTCTTCATCTTTCTTATGCCTGTAAATTGATGACTCCTGTTCAACTGCGAGAAAGAGATTTTCCACCCATACAGGAGGTCAGGTAGCTGACGTCCGCTTCTGACTGAAGTCTTGGAAAATTCCCCCGCTGCTGCCCAGGGACACTGTTTATAATGAAAAAGCCTGCTAACAGGATCGTTCCTCTAATAGTCAAAACATGCTAGCACCGTAGATCAGAGTTGGGAAAAAAACAAGCCAATGGAGGTTGTCCAGATCTCCTAAAGCCCGTTCTTTCCCAAGGCTGGGTAGAGAGGGAAAAACACAAAATACACGCTCTCTTATCACGCTAGGGCTCGGTGAAAATTCAAAATATGAAAAACACACCTTGGTCTGCCATGTGGAAAAACACAGCTCATCTGCAATGTCTCAACTGCAATATCTAATGCCACAATAAGGCCCATAGGCAGCTAAACTGAATATGAAATGTAATGTCTAAAGCCACGTTAAAGCCAACAGGCAGCTAACCTAAATACAACATGTAATGTCTAATGCCACATTAAAGCCAATAGGCAGCTAAACTGAATACAACATGTAATGTGCTACTGGTGAACATTGAACAACTAATATGCGCAGTGGTGAAACACAAAGTTAGTGGTCAAACACAATTAATGGCATAACATATCCACCCTCTGACCAATGACTTTGTTTACATTTCTCTTTTTTCAAACAAAACAAAAAAAAAAAACATTACAAGCAAATCAGATTTGAATGATAAAAATAATCACTGCAAAGCAATGGAAGTGGATTAACATATTGATCTCACAACCTTTTCAATCAGATACACCTACAATGAAAAGACTGAAGCTTATATACTCTGATTTGGATAATAACTGATTGAATAGTGTCTCTAAAACAAAAAGTTGATGTAGCATGAGTTCTCCTCATGTAAAGGTACACGGTCCACCTGAAAGGTTTGCTGGAATGTAAGTTAAAGTCAGGTTTCCACACGAAACACAGACAGTTTACTGGCAATTTTGCTTAGTTCTAGTGGAAGAATGTAATCAAACAAGTTGACAAACTTTATATTAATCCCATGTAGAACTTGAACCGAAGGCGGCAGTTATGTAAAATGGATCCATGGGGTTTGTACATTAATCAATCAGGTTCAGGTTGGGGGTGCGGTCCCTCCCCCAACCCCACACGCAAACACCCGAAGGGAGACCTCACAGCACACTCATGGTCAGTGGTGAATAGTAGTAGGATCTGCAAAAGAAAAAAGTATGACTTTTCTTGCAAATAGCATTTGTCATCTGAAATGTGCCCTCCTTTCCTTTTTCCTTGTTTTATAATCAGCAGGACGTTATTTGGGCCCTTTGTTATGATTTCTGCAGGTTCTGGAGGGTCATTTGGGGATAGAACCCACACCTTAGCACTGAGGTTTTTATCTGCTGCACCACAGCTTCCCTTTCCTTGCACTGTCAGAAGGGCTGGGGCAGACTCCTTCGTTACCAAATCTCCATTCACTGCACTTATACCAGGTTGGGCAATTCTGTCTCCAATCTGTATGAATGAATCAGACTCTCTTCTAGTTATCAGAATCACTTGGATTTCTCCTTGGTAATCTGCAGCAATCACACCCCTTAAAACCTGATCAATTTACCACATCTGTCCTGGTAACTTTCCTCTCCCTAACTGATCTTTGACAGTTTGTGGGACAGATCTCTGTTGTGTGTGCTGACAAATAGGACATTTCAAAATCACAGTTTTTATCAAATCTAGGGGAATGTGCATCTCTCTAATCTCTGCCCACCCGTAAGTGGCTTTTTCTCCCAGATGTCCACATTCCTGGTGCGCCCACTTAGCCATCCCCACCAGGTCAGAATTCTGGGTTGACACTTCTGCCTTTGAACTTTTGGCTTATCACCATCCTCTGAATATATGAACCAGTTATGTACAAGCCATGTGGAAAACCAAACGGCTAATCCATTGGCAGTGAACCAAGAATCAGTGTAAAAATGACACGTCTCAAGCAGCTCTTGCTGTAAAGTCTGACACACATTGTACAACTCTGCATATTGGTTACTTTTTCCTTCTCCTGTAATAGACAACAACTTTTCAGTAACTGGATTGTGTAACACTGCTTTCCATTGTCTTTTAGTATTCATGCATTTCAATGAATTATTAGTCAAACAAACACTCTTTCTATCCTCAGGGGACAAGAATTCAAATGGTGCACTCAATTTCACTAGTAACTCTTTCACCTGTGGTACTCCCTGCACCCTCTCCTCATCCTGTAAAGGGGCTTGTGACACATGTTCATGTAGGGCTGTAGTGCCTATAGGACCTACTTGAGCCCTGTTTTGTATGTACCAGATCCAAAGTATGATACTAGCCTCTTGTGCCTGTCCTATACTGTGAGATTTAGGCAAACTCATCACCCACTGCACGATTGGTAGTTCAGGTTTCAGAATTACATTATCATTTAATGTTATTTGCTCAGTATTCACTAGAGCCCAATAACAAGTCAAAAGCTGTTTTTCAAAAGGAGTACAGCGCTCCACAAAGTCAGATAGTTTTCTAATCCAAAGCCCCAGGGGCACCCTTGTCCTCCCCTGTTTCTGCCACACATTTAAGTTGGTACATGGTCTCTGATTTACATGTAAATCAGTATTTCCCTCTTGAACTGCGCACAAATCTAGTCTGTTGAATTATTTCATTTGCCAAATCAAAAGCACGCAGCTGCTTCTCACCCCCTTCAAACTCATGTTTTTTCCTAGTTACTTTGCACCAAAGTGTTAAGATTTTACTCAGATGAGGGCTGTACTGTTTCCAAAAATCAAACAAGCTTGTGAAACTCGGTGTCTCTTGCTTAGTGCAAATAGTAAGAAACTCTAAAATCTTTTGTTTTACCTGTGACACCATGTGTCTATTTTCTGGATTCCACTGAATCTGCACATTTTGCGACAGTACCTCTGCCTTGTCTGAATTAATTTTACACATCGAACTTTGCAAAAGCGGTCTGAGTATTACATTCTCAACTTCATGTTCAGTGTAATCTTTTAAGGAATGCACTGCTCATGGGACTCACACTGGCCCCCACCTTTTTTAACCTCCTCATTACTGGAATGGGAAAAGCCAGATTCTCCTGCAACAGCTTTATAGATTTCAGTTTTATCTTTCAACAATTTGTTCTGGCTAATTTGCTCACATAAATTCTTATTTTCATGTTCTAACTGCTTACATCTCTCATGCATTTTTCTGCAAGCAGACAAAAGTATCCAAACCCTTCTGTCAAGAACAAAAGGAACCAAATTTCTTTCAAAAAGCACATTTTCTAAATATGAAAACCCTTTTTCTTTATCCAAGCACTCATCCCAAGACTCAGAAGGTCCTGATAAACAAGAAAACATGTTTCTCACAGCACCATAAGGCAGTTTAACTTCACATGCATTTTCAAACATGGTCTGCCGTGCTTCTTTAATTCTCTAAACAACAAAAACAATTATACTTTAAAATCGTGCACCTCCAATCTCCACTCCCAGACTGACGACTCACACCAAAATATTTAGCTTTCACTTATCTTATGACCAAGCTGACAAAACTTCTCTGGAATGCACTTCTTAGTTTAAAGAAGACATTTATTATTACTTCACCATGAGGTTCCTGACAGAAGAGATTCGTAGGATGGAGGCGTATGTTTAAAATTAGTCACAGCAATGAAAGGAAAATATATCAGAGTACTTCTCAATTGCAATGTACACAGCAAATATATGTGATTATATTATAGCATAACTTCAATGCAAAGAATAAAAGTCAAAATTCATCACCGTAGGGCCTATCACTTGTCTTCATCTTTCTTATGCCTGCACGTTGATGACTCCTGTTCAACTGCGAGAAAGAGATTTTCCACCCATACGGGAGGTCAGGCAGCTGACGTCCGCTCCTGACAAAAGTCTTGGAAAATTTCCCCCGCTGCTGCCCAGGGACACCGTTTATAATGAAAAAGCCTGCTAACAGGACCTTTCCTCTAATAATCAAAACATGCTGGCACCGTAGATCAGAGTTGGGAAAAAAACAAGCCGTTGGAGGTTGGCCAGATCTCCTAAAGCCCGTTCCTTCCCAAGGCTGGGTAGAGAGGGAAAAACACAAAATATACGCTCTCTTAGCACGCTAGGGCTCAGTGAGAATTCAAAATATGAAAAACACAGCTTGGTCTACCATGTGGAAAAACACAGCTCATCTGCAATGTCTCAACTGCAATGTCTAACGCCACGAGAAGGCCCATAAGCAGCTGAACTGAATACAAAATGTAATGTCTAATGCCACGTTAAAGCCAATGGGCAGCTAACCTAAATACAAAATGTAATGTCTAATGCCACGTTAAAGCCAATAGGCAGCTAAACTGAATACAACATGTAATGTGCTACTGGTGAACATTGAACAACTAATATGCGCAGTGGTGAAACACAAAGTCAGTGGTCAAACACAATTAATGGCGTAACAGAGAGGCAGGGGGGTAACTGGAGAGGGAGGAGGGAGACCTCTATCAGTGACAGGGAATGATTTCCCTGTCACTGATAGTACCTACCGCCATGGTTTTGGTGGTGGCTAGGAAGCCACAAAAACCATGGCGGTAGGTGAGGTCATAATCCCACAGGTGGAACAGTGACGGCCGCCAGGCTGGAGATGTATATCTCCAGCCCGGCGGCTGTTGCAAACCCGCCAATGTCATAATATGGCGGTAAATACCGCCAGCCTGTTGGCAGTGCTTACGGCCATGTCACCGCCCACCGCCGGGGTCGTAATGACACCCTATGTCTTCTATTGAGGCTACCACCAGGGTTGTCAAGACAACCTATGAGAATCTTAATTTCAAATATTTAAGGGGGCTCTGCTTAGAAAGAAGCTTAGGGATCAGGAAGAACCCCAATAAGGATTTCCTTTTGAGTCTTCTCTTGCAAGATGACCAGGAGCATCCTGACGGTCATATACAACCAAGGGGGGAGATAGATGGGGAACCTGACCAAGTAGATTCAGGAGAGGGTCCCAAAGATGCAGGGGATGGTCCTTCCACAGATCTTTCTCTTAACAAACCATCTAGTGTAGCTGGTAGTGGGAAGGGGTCACACACAAGTAGGGCACCCTTCACACCTAGAGGCCAGGTCACTAGCATCACACAAGTTAGGGAAAGATCAACCTCTGCCCACTCCCATGTCACTTCTGTGTCAGAAGTGTCCCACACATCAAACCCTGAGGACCAGTTCCTAAAAAGGGAACTCAGAAAGCTGAGGTTGGAGGAGGCCAAACTGAGGCTACAGCAGCAACACTTGGCCTTAGATAGGGAATCCCTAGCTATGGAAAGGGAAAGACAGGGTTTATGGTTTGTTCTCTATGGTGGCAGCAGCAACAGGAGTCTTAGAAGTTACAATGGCAAGGAACATACATTTGATTCTGGAAATCTTTATAAGATTGTTTCCCCGTACAAGGAGGGGATGTCATCTAGAGGTGGTTTGCTGCTCTTGAGAGGGCCTGTAAAGTTCAGAGATTGCCTCAGGTACAGTGGGCTGCTATTCTGTGGTTGTCCTTCTCTGGCAAGGGGGGAGATAGGCTGCTTCCTGTCAGAGAAGATGATTCTGATAATCAAAATGTTCTGAAGACTGCACTCTTGGATTGATGTGGCTTAACCACTGAACAATTTAGGATTAAGTTCAGAGAAACCAGAAAATAGTTTTCACAAAATTGGATAGACTTTCTGGACTGTTCAGTGAAGGCTTTAGAAGGTTGGTTACATGGCAGCAAGGTGTCTGATTATGAAAGCTTATATAATAAAATCTTGAGAGAGCATATTCTTAACAATTGTGTGTCTGATTTGTTCTGCCAGTTTCTAGTGGACTCCGATCTGACCTCTCTGCAAGAATTGGGAAAGAAGGCAGACAAATGGGTCAGAACAAGCATGAGCAGAAAAGCTCATACAGGGGGTGACAAAGAAAAGAAGAAAGATGGTGAAATTCTCAGGGTAAGCATGGGGATAAAAAGAAACATAAAGATCCTTCTTCAGGGCCACAACACTCCTGTGGTGGTGGGGAAAAATCATCTTCCTCTTCTTCACACTCTATACACTATAAGAAGCCCTGGTGCTATATGTGCAGAAGTAAAGGCCATAGGCTAGGGGATAAGTCCTGGCCAGGTAAAGCCCCTGAACCTACCACCACTAATACATTCACTTCATATTTTACTGCCCCTAGCAGCAGTAGTAATAGTGGTGGGACTATTGGCAATAGTCAAACAAAAGGTGTAGTTGGGTTCACTTTTGGGTCCATTATAGCAACTATGGTAGGTGTAGAAACCCCCAAGACAGTTATGGCACACCTGGTGGCATTGGCCTTGCCACCTTGGCTGCTTGTCCCCTTAACATGGACAAGTTCAAGCAGTCAATTCTAATAAATGATGTTGGGGCTCAGGTCTACAGGGACACAGTTGTCAGTATCACTTTGGTGACTGAAAACCTGGTGTCACGTGCACAACACCTCGTTGGACAGAAGTACCAGGATACTGATGTCAATAACTCCACTCAGTCACTCCCCTTAACTGTAGTGCAACTTAGTTGGAGTGGAGTTACTGGCCCAAAGCATGTGGTGGTATCACCTAGCTTACCTGTAAACTGTCTCTTAGGTAATGACTTAGAGGTGTGTGGTGCATAGAGTGACCCCTGACCTGTTTTTAACATTGTGATCATTCCCCACGCAACACAGCCTCACCTAAATGCACCCGTGCCCTTGACCCTGCCCTTGCTGCTGCTGCGAGTTCGAGGCCCTCCACCACCCCCTCAGGCTCCCGCCTGTGCCTCATCCCTGGTATCTAGTGGTTGCCGTAAGTATGGTGCATCTGTCTTGTGACTGTTTATTTTTTGTATTCTTTACTGCTCTTTGTTTCCTTTTTCTGCCTTTTTCTCCTTCTCCTAATCCTTTTCTAAACCGTTCACCTCTTTTGCCGTTTTTCCCCCTTGCTCAGCCCTTGCGCTCTGTTCCAGTCCTGCCTCTGAGTCCCCTGTGGCCCCACTCCCCTCGTGCCCCCATTCGACCAACGCTCCCGCCCCCCAGCTGCTCCTCCCTCCTACCTCCCCTACTTAATGGCAGCTGTTGTGTGGTGCAGAGAGTAACCCCTGACCTGTTTTTAAGGTCGGGGTCACTCCCCACACCACGCAGCTCCACCTAACTGCGACCCTGCCTTTCACCCCACCCTCGCTGCTGCTGCGAGTTCGAAGCCCTCCACCACCCGCAGGCTCCCGCCTGCGCCTCATCCCTGGTGTCTAGTGGTTGACGTAAGTATTGTTCATCTGTCTTGAGACTGTCTGTTTATTTTTAGTATTCTTCACTGCTCTTGGTCTCCTTTTTCTGCCTTTTTCTCCTTCTCTTAAGCCTTTTTTAAACCATTCACCTCTTTTGCCGTTTTTCCTCCTTGCTTAGCCCTCGCGCTCTGTTCCAGTCCCGCCGCTGTGTCCCCTGCGGCCCCGCCCCACACTCGCGCCCCCATTCTACCAACGCTCCTGCTTCCCAGCTGCTCCTTCCTCCCACCTCCCCTTCTAAATGGTGGCTGCTGGAACAAGGTCACTGAAGACCAACTGATCTCCACCCTGGCCCGCGCCCCGCCACCCATCACCGCCGACCCCAACACAGATGCCCGCAACCTCAGACAATGGATAGACAACTGCGCCAACACCCTCGCCCCTATCAAGGAAAACTCCAACAACCACACCAGCACTAAGGCTATCTGGTTCACCGCCGACCTTCAGGCCTCCAAACGGGAGTGCCGAAAACTCAAGAAGAAGTGGCGCCATGAACAAACAGAGATCAACCACACTGCCCTCAAGTTCGCCATCTGCAAGTACCACCAGCTCATCCGGACCACCAAGAGATCCTCCTATAAGGAACGCATTGACAACAACGCACACGAGAGTAAAGAGCTCTTGAACATCGTTAAGGAACTCGCCAACCCCAAATCCTGCACCAACGACAACCCACCTTCGCAAGACCTCTGCGACTCTCTCTCCACCTTCTTTCACTGCAAGATCACAGACATCCACGAAAGCTTCAACACCTCGACCCCCACAACAGCTGCTGTCACCACAGCCCCTGACTCACAGGACGCCAGCCACACCAACCTCCTGCTCTCCTGGACCCACATCAACGACGACGAGACCTCCCTCATCGCCGCCACAGACGACATCAGGACCATGCTAGACAGAGGGGAAACTGCGGCCCTCATCCTCCTAGACCTCTCGGCTGCCTTCGACACCGTCTGCCACCACACCCTACGCACACGCCTCCATGACGCAAGGATCCGCACAAAGCCCTGGACTGGATTACATCCTTCCTCTCCGGCAGAACCCAGAGGGTCCACCTCCCTCCCTTCCTATCTGAAGTCACCAAGACCATCTGCGGAGTTTCCCAAGGATCCTGCCTCAGCCCAACCCTTTTCAATGTCTACATGGCACCACTCACCAACATCGTCCGATCACACAACCTCAACATCATCTCATACAACAATGACACCCAGCTGATCCTCTCACTCACCAAGGACCCCGCCACCGCCAAAACCAACCTCTACGACGGAATGAAGGCCATCGCCAATTGGATGGAGAGCAGCCGCCTGAAACTGAACTCAGACAAAACAGAGATCCTCATCCTCGGCTCAAACCCCTCCGCCTGGGACGACTCCTGGTGGCCTGCCACTCGAGGAACCGCACTGACACAGTCCCACTGCCCCACTTTACACCTTACAAATAGAAAATCTGAGAATTTGCACTTGCACTGTTTTCTAGGTAAAAATCTCCAAACAGGGTGGTTTACATCACCACAGAGAAGTAACCATAGAGTGGATGATAAAGGGAGTAAACAATCTATTGCATGTCTAGTCACCACTTATCACCAATTAGACAATAATGTCTCAACTGGTCAAGGTTCTCTTTATTGTCCTTCATTGGGGGGTGTAGGAGGCTGGCCTGGCTTGTAGTGGGTACCTTGGGTACTTACACCTTATACCAGGTCCTTTGCATCATGCAGGAACCCGCAGCCTTGGTGCTCTTCTGCAGTCTTCTTCCAACCGGAGACACCTCTTTTGCACCATCTTTTAGGTTGGCATGGGCTCCTGTCCTTCCTGGAATCTTCTGCGACTTTTGGACTTGGTCTCCTCTCTTTACAGGTCTTTACGTTCAGGCATCCACCATTTGTTGGTTGCAGTCTTCCTTGGTTCTTGCAATAACTGTAATCACGACTTGTAGTGTGTCCTAAGGAAACTTGCAGTACTTGCAGTACTTTATTCCTGATTCCCTGTGCTCTGGGGTGGGGTACTGCAGGAGGCTGGCCTGGTTTTGCTCTGGCCTACATGCCCAGCTAAAGGGATGTCATGAGCCAGAATTAGGAAGAATTCCCTGTACTGATTGAGGATGACCAGTCTCCTGTTGGCACCAGGTTTAGGGTCCCTTGTTTCAGTATAAAGGAGATTATTCTCCCAATAAACTCTGTGGGTGTCAGTGACATCACCGTTTTGCTGCTTGACAGCTAAAGGAAAGTACCATCTTGCCTGGCATGTTACCCCCATTTTTACTGTATGTATGTTTGTTTTTGCCTATGTGTCACTGGGATCCTGCTAGTCAGGACCCCAGTCCTCATAAAGTATGCCCTGTATGTGTTCCCTGTGTGGTGCCTAACTGTATCACCGAGGCTCTGCTAACCAGAACCTCAGTGTTTATGCTCTCTCTGCTTTTAAAATTGTCACTGCAGGCTGGTGACTAATATTACCAATTCTCATTGGCACACTGGAACACCCTCATAATACCCTTGTACCCAGGGTATTGGGGTTCCAGGAGATCATTTGCAGCATTTCTTTTGCCACCCATAGGGAGCTCAGACAATTCTTACACACGACTGCCACTGCAGCCTGAGTGAAATAATGTCCACGTTATTTCACAGCCATTTTACACTGCACTTAAGTAACTTATAAGTCACCTATATGTCTAACCCTCACTTGGTGAAGGTTAGGTGCAAAGTTACTTAGTGTGTGGACACCCTGGCACTAGCAAAGGTGCCCCCACATTGTTCAGGGCAAATTACCTGGACTTTGTGAGTGCGGGGACACCATTACACGCGTGCACTATATGTAGTGTCACAATGGTAACTCCGAACATGGCCATGTAACATGTCTAGAATCATGGAATTGTCACCCCAATACCATTCTGGTATTGGGGGGACAATTCCATGCATCCCCGGGTCTCCAGCATAAAGGTACGGCCAAAATAACTTTACGGCGTCTCCACTGCAGCTACTGCTGCTGCCAACCCCTCAGACAGGTTTCTGCCCCCCTGGGGCCTGGGCAGCCTGGTCCCAGGAAGGCAGAACAAAGGATTTCCTCTGAAGAGAGGTTGTTACAGAGGTTGTTACACCCTCTCCTTTGAAGATAGGTGTGAAGGGCCTGGGAGGGGTAGCCTCTCCTGGCCTCTGGAAATGCTTTGAAGGGCACAGATGGTGCCCTCCTTGCATAAGCCAGTCTACAAAAGGTTCATGGATCCCCCAGCCCTGCTCTGGAGCGAAACTGGACAAAGGAAAGGGGAGTGACCACTCCCCTGACCTGCACCTCCCAGGGGAGGTGCCCAGAGCTCCTCCAGTGTGTCCCAGAACTCTGACATCTTGGAAGCAGAGGTGTTTGTGGCACACTGGACTGCTCTGAGTGGCCAGTGCCAGCAGGTGAGATCAGAGGCTCTTCTGATAGGCTCTTACTTCTCTTGGTAGCTGTAGGAAAGTACCATCTTGCCTGGCATGTTACCCCCATTTTTCACTGTATATATGTTGTTTTAGTTGTATGTGTCACTGGGACCCTGCTAGTCAGGGCCCCAGTGCTCATAAGTGTGCCTGAATGTGTTACCTGTGTTATGACTAACTGTCTCACTGAGGCTCTGCTAATCAGAACCTCAGTGGTTATGCTCTCTCATTTCTTTCAAATTGTCACTAACAGGCTAGTGACCAATTTTACCAATTTACATTGGCTTACTGGAACACCCTTATAATTCCCTAGTATATGGTACTGAGGTACCCAGGGTATTGGGGTTCCAGGAGATCCCTATGGGCTGCAGCATTTCTTTTGCCACCCATAGGGAGCTCTGACAATTCTTACACAGGCCTGCCACTGCAGCCTGAGTGAAATAACGTCCACTTTATTTCACAGCCATTTTACACTGCACTTAAGTAACTTATAAGTCACCTATATGTCTAACCTTTACCTGGTAAAGGTTGGGTGCTAAGTTACTTAGTGTGTGGGCACCCTGGCACTAGCCAAGGTGCCCCCACATTGTTCAAGGCCAATTCCCCGGACTTTGTGAGTGCGGGGACACCATTACACGCGTGCACTACATATAGGTCACTACCTATATGTAGCTTCACAATGGTAACTCCGAATATGGCCATGTAACATGTCTATGATCATGGAATTGCCCCCTCTATACCATCCTGGCATAGTTGCCACAATCCCATGATCCCAGTGGTCTGTAGCACAGACCCTGGTACTGCCAAACTGCCTTTCCTGGGGTTTCACTGAAGCTGCTGCTGCTGCCAACCCCTCAGACAGGCTTCTGCCCTCCTGGGGTCCAGCCAGGCCTGGCCCAGGATGGCAGAACAAAGGACTTCCTCTGAGAGAGGGTGTTACACCCTCTCCCTTTGGAAAATGGTGTGAAGGCAGGGGAGGGGTAGCCTCCCCCAGCCTCTGGAAATGCTTTCATGGGCACACATGGTGCCCATTTATGCATAAGCCAGTCTACACCGGTTCAGGGACCCCTTAGCCCTGCTCTTGCGCGAAACTGGACAAAGGGAAGGGGAGTGACCACTCCCCTGACCTGTACCTCCCCTGGGAGGTGCCCAGAGCTCCTCCAGTTTGCTCCAGACCTCTGCCATCTTGGAAACAGAGGTGCTGCTGGCACACTGGACTGCTCTGAGTGGCCAGTGCCATCAGGTGACGTCAGAGACTCCTTCTGATAGGCTCCTTCAGGTGTTGCTAGCCTATCCTCTCTCCTAGGTAGCCAAACCCTCTTTTCTGGCTATTTAGGGTCTCTGTCTCTTGGGATTCCTTAGATAACGAATGCAAGAGCTCATCCGAGTTCCTCTGCATCTCTCTCCTCACCTTCTGCCAAGGAATCGACTGCTGACCGTGCTGGAAGCCTGCAAAACTGCAACATAGTAGCGAAGACGACTACTGCAACTCTGTAACGCTGATCCTGACGCCTTCTCGACTGTTTTCCTGGTGGTGCATGCTGTGGGGGTAGTCTGCCTCCTCTCTGCACTAGAAGCTCCGAAGAAATCTCCCGTGGGTCGACGGAATCGTCCCCCTGCAACCGCAGGCACCAAAGAACTGCATCACCGGTACCTTGGGTCTCCTCTCAGCATGACGAGCGAGGTCCCTTGAATCCAGAAACTCTGTCCAAGTGACTCCCACAGTCCAGTGACTCTTCAGTCCAAGTTTGGTGGAGGTAAGTCCTTGCCTCCCCACGTCAGACTGCATTGCTGGGAACCGTGACTTTTGCAGCTACTCCGGCCTCCGTGAACTTCCGGTGGAAATCCTTTGTGTACAGTCCAGCCTGGGTCCATGGCACTCTAACCTGCATTGCACGACCTCCTAAGTTGTTCTCCGGCGACGTGGGACTCCTTTGTGCAACTTCGGGTGAGCACCATTTCACACTTCCTTGTAGTGCCTATTTCTGGCACTTCTGCGGGTGCTGCCTGCTGCTGAGAGGACTCCTTGTCTTGCTTGATGCCCCCTCTGTCCCCAGACGCAATTGGCGACATCCTGGTCCCTCCTGGGCCACAGCAGCATCCAAAAATCATTACCTCACGATTTGTAGCTAGCAAGGCTTGTTGGCGGTCTTTCGGCAGAAAAATACTTCTGTACAACTCTCCACGGCGTGAGGGATTCATCCTCCAAAGGGGAAGTCTCTAGCCCTTGTTGTTCCTGCAGAAACCTAAGCTTCTACTGTCCAGTAGCAGCTCCTTTGCACCCACAGCTGGCATTTCCTGGGCATCTGCCCATCTCCGACTTGCTTGTGACTTTTGGACTTGGTCCCCTTGTTCCACAGGTACCCTCGCCTGGAAATCCATTGTTGTTGCATTGTTGGTTTGTGTCTTTCCTGCAGAATTCCCCTATCACGACTTCAATGTCCTTTGGGGAACTTTAGTGCACTTTGCACTCACTTTTCAGGGTCTTGGGGTGGGCTATTTTTCTAACCCTTACTATTTTCTAATAGTCCCAGCGACCCTCTACAAGGTCACATAGGTTTGGGGTCCATTCGTGGTTCGCATTCCACTTTTGGAGTATATGGTTTGTGTTGCCCCTATCCCTATGTGTCCCCATTGCATCCTATTGTAACTATACATTGTTTGCACTGTTTTCTAATACTATTACTGCATATTTTGGTCTTGTGTACATATATCTTGTGTATATTTGCTATCCTCATACTGATGGTACTCACTGAGATACTTTTGGCATATTGTCATAAACATAAAGTATCTTTATTTTTAGTATATCTGTGTATTTTGTTTTCTTATGATATTGTGCATATGACACTAGTGGTACTGTAGGAGCTTCACTCGTCTCCTAGTTCAGCCTAAGCTGCTCTGCTAAGCTACCATTATCTATCAGCGTATGCTGCTAGACACCCTATACACTAATAAGGGATAACTGGGCCTGGTGCAAGGTGCAAGTACCCCTAGGTACTCACTACAAGCCAGTCCAGCCTCCTACATTGGTTGTGCAGCGGTGGGATAAGTGCTTTGAGACTACTTACCACTCTTGTCATTGTACTTTTCATAATAGAAAAATATACAAAACAAGTTCAGTGTATGTACACCTAACCAAAAAGTTTTGCATTTCTTTTCTCACCTCTTTTCTAAAGTGCTGAAAAGTACCTCTAAACTTTCTAAAAAGTTCTTAAAAGTTAAAAAAGTTTTTTTTCTGTCCTTCTAAAAGTTCTGAAAACTTTTTTCTCTTTTTCTATCACTTAAACTCTTTCTAAAAATGTCTGGCACAGGCCAAAATGTTGATCTGTCCAAACTTGCATATGACCACCTTAGCTGGAAAGGAGCAAGGAGTCTCTGCGTAGAAAGAGGTTTGAGTGTAGGGAAGAATCCTTCCTTGGAATTATTGCTTAACATGCTTAGAGAACAAGATAAGGCCACAAGGGCCCCATCTGTTGAAAAAGTAGCTAATGGTTCCCAATCTGATCCAGGGACTCCCGTAGGAAAAGATTCAGGAAAGAAACGTCCTAGCCTGCCCAATACTAGACAGCCTAGCATAGTTGGTACTGAGGTTGAGTCACACCATACAGATAGTGTTGTCTCACATCATAGCAAGAGCATTCATTCTCACCACAGTAGAACTGATGTTTCTGTTAACCAAGCTGTTAGGATGCCTTCTGTAAGTCCCAGGTCTCCTTCTGTCCATTCTCACCACACTTCTGTGTCAAGGAATGTCCCTCCCACCCACCCTGATGACATATTGTTAGAAAGGGAGCTCAATAGATTGAGAGTGGAACAAACCAGACTGAAGCTCAAGAAGCAACAGCTGGATTTGGATAGACAGCCCTTAGAAGTAGAGAAGGAGAGACAGAAACTGGGTTTAGAAACCCATGGTGGCAGCAGCAGTATTCCCAATAGTCATCCTGCAAAAGAGCATGATACTAGGAATCTGCACAAGATAGTTCCCCCTTATAAGGAGGGGAATGACATTAACAAGTGGTTTGCTGCACTTTAGAGGGCCTGTGTTGTACAGGATGTCCCTCAAAGGCAGTGGGCTGCTATCCTATGGCTATCATTTAGTGGAAAAGGTAGGGATAGGCTCCTTACTGTGAAAGAAAGTGATGCCAATAATTTTACAGTTCTTAAGAATGCACTCCTGGATGGTTATGGCTTAACCACTGAACAATACAGGATAAAGTTCAGAGAGACCAAAAAGGAGTCTTCACAAGACTGGGTTGATTTCATTGACCATTCAGTGAAGGCCTTGGAGGGGTGGTTACATGGCACTAAAGTTACTGATTATGACAGCCTGTATAACTTGATCCTGAGAGAGCATATTCTTAATAATTGTGTGTCTGATTTGTTGCACCAGTACTTGGTGAACTCTGATCTGACCTCTCCCCAAGAATTGGGAAAGAAGGCAGACAAATGGGTCAGAACAAGGGTGAACAGAAAAGTTCATACAGGGGGTGACAAAGATGGCAACAAGAAGAAGGATGGTAAGTCTTCTGACAAGGGTGGGGACAAATCTAAAAATGAGGCTTCATCAGGCCCACAAAAACACTCTGTTGGGGGTGGTGGGCCCAAATCCTCTCCTAATCAAAACAAAGAAAAGAAACCATGGTGCTATTTATGTAAAATAAAAGGCCATTGGACAACAGATCCCAGTTGTCCAAAGAAAAGCACCAAGCCTCCTACCACTACAACCCCTACTGCTACACCTAGTGTCCCTACTAAGAGCAGTGGTGGTGGGAACAAACCTACTAATAGCCAATCCAAGGGAGTAGCTGGGCTCACTTTTGGTGACTTAGTTGGGGTTGGTCTGATTAGGGAGACCACAGAGGCTGTGTTAGTCTCTGAGGGGGCTATTGATTTAGCCACCTTGGTTGCTTGTCCCCTTAACATGGATAAGTACAAGCAACTACCCCTAATAAATGGTGTTGAGGTTCAGGCCTACAGGGACACTGGAGCCAGTGTGACTATGGTCATAGAGAAACTGGTCCACCCTGAACAACACCTACTTGGTCACCAGTACCAAGTAACCGATGCTCACAACAACACACTTAGCCACCCCATGGCTGTTGTAAATCTCAACTGGGGGGGGTTACTGGTCCAAAGAAAGTTGTGGTAGCTTCAGATTTACCTGTAGACTGTCTATTAGGGAATAATTTGGAGACATCAGCTTGGTCAGATGTGGAGTTGGAGGCCCATGCAGCAATGCTGGGCATCCCAGGGCATATTTTTGCTTTTACAAGGGCTCAGGCCAAAAAGCAAAAAGGACAGGGTGACTTTGATCCTGGAACAATGGACCAAGTGCTCCCTAAAGCTAGGGCTAGTAGAAGTAAAGCACTTCCTACTATCCCTCCCTCTACAGTGGATTCTACTTCTGAGGAAGAAAAATTTCCACCCTGTGCAGAACCTACACCAGAGGAGCTGGAAGCAGACACTGCTGAGCTTTTGGGTGAAGGGGGGCCTGCCAGGGAGGAGCTGAGTGTGGCACAGCATACCTGTCCCACACTAGAGGGTCTAAGACAGCAAGCTGTCAAACAGGCTAATGGGGATGTCAGTGACTCTCACAGAGTTTACTGGGAGGACAACCTCTTGTACACTGAAGCAAGGGATCCTAAACCTGGAACTGCCAGGAGGTTAGTGATTCCTCAGGAGTACAGAAAGTTCCTCCTAACTCTAGCCCACGACATTCCCCTAGCTGGGCATCTAGGACAAATGAAAACTTGGGACAGGCTTGTTCCCTTGTTTCATTGGCCTAGAATGTCTGAGGACACAAAAGAATTTTGTAAGTCCTGTGAAACCTGTCAAGCCAGTGGCAAGACAGGTGGCACCCCAAAGGCACCCCTTATTCCACTGCCTGTGGTTGGGGTTCCCTTTGAAAGGATAGGGGTTGACATAGTTGGCTCCCTTGACCCTCCTACTGCTTCAGGCAATAGGTTTATCTTGGTGGTAGTGGACCATGCCACAAGATATCCTGAAGCAATTCCTTTAAGGACCACTACAGCACCTGCAGTGGCAAAGGCCCTCCTGGGAATATTTTCTAGGGTGGGCTTCCCAAAGGAAGTAGTATCAGACAGGGGAAGCAATTTCATGTCTGCTTACTTAAAGGCCATGTGGAAGGAGTGTGGTGTGACTTACAAGTTCACTAAACCCTATCATCCACAAACAAATGGACTGGTGGAGAGATTTAACAAAACTCTCAAAGGCATGATTATGGGACTCCCAGAAAAACTCCGCAGGAGATGGGATATCCTTTTACCATGCCTCCTTTTTGCCTACAGGGAGGTACCCCAGAAAGGAGTGGGCTTCAGCCCCTTTGAACTCCTCTTTGGACACCCTGTTAGGGGTCCACTAACACTTGTCAAGGAGGGTTGGGAACAACCTTTAAAAGCTCCAAAGCAAGATATTGTGGATTATGTACTTGGCCGCAGATCAAGGATGGCTGAGTATATGAAAAAGGCCAGTAAAAACCTTCAGGCCAGCCAAGAGCTCCAGAAGCAATGGCATGATCAGAAGGCTGTTTTGGTTCAGTACCAACCAGGGCAGAAAGTGTGGGTCTTGGAGCCTGTGGCCCCAAGAGCACTCCAAGATAAATGGAGTGGACCCCACATAATTGTTGAAAAGAAGGGTGAAGTCACCTACTTAGTTGACTAAGGCACTGCCAGGAGTCCCCTTAGGGTGCTCCATGTCAATCGTCTGAAACCCTACTATGACAGGGCTGATCTCACCCTGCTCATGGTAACTGATGAGGGACAGGAAGAAGACAGTGATCCTCTACCTGATCTCTTCTCTTCCACAGAACAAGATGCTCTAGTGGAAGGTGTAGTTTTGGCTGATTGTCTTACTGCTGAGCAGAAAGACCATTGCATAAATCTCCTGGGTCAGTTTTCTGAGCTCTTCTCTACTGAGCCAGGTACCACTTTTTGGTGTGAGCACACTATAGATACTGGAGACAGCTTGCCTGTCAAAAGTAAGATCTATATGCAGCCTGACCATGTCAGAGACTGCATAAAGCAAGAGGTGCAGAAAATGTTAGAACTGGGAGTGGTTGAGCACTCTGAAAGTCCATGGGCTTCTCCTGTGGTACTTGTACCAAAACCTCATTCCAAAGATGGAAAGAAGGAAATGCGGTTTTGTGTAGATTATAGAGGTCTCAACCAGGTAACCAAAACTGATGCTCACCCTATACCCAGGGCAGATGAGCTCATAGATACACTGGCATCTGCCAAGTATCTAAGCACTTTTGATTTGACTGCAGGGTATTGGCAGATCAAATTATCAGAAGATGCTAAACCTAAAACTGCATTTTCAACCATTGGAGGCCATTACCAATTCACAGTAATGCCTTTTGGATTGAAAAATGCACCTGCCACTTTTCAAAGGTTGGTGAACACAGTCCTGCAAGGGCTGGAAGCTTTTAGTGCAGCATATTTGGACGATATAGCTGTCTTTAGCTCCAGTTGGGATGATCACCTGGTCCACCTATGGAAAGTTTTAGAGGCCCTGCAAAAGGCAGGCTTCACTATCAAGGCTTCAAAGTGCCAGATAGGGCAGGGGAAGGTGGTTTATCTGGGACACCTTGTTGGTGGGGAACAGATTGCACCACTTCAGGGGAAAATCCAAACTATCATAGATTGGGTTCCCCCTACTACTCAAACTCAGGTGAGAGCCTTCCTAGGCCTCACTGGGTATTACAGGAGGTTCATTAAGAACTATGGCTCCATTGCAGCCCCTCTTAATGACCTCACATCCAAAAAGATGCCTAAAAAGGTATTGTGGACAGCTAGCTGTCAGAAAGCTTTTGAGTAGCTGAAGCAGGCCATGTGCTCTGCACCTGTCCTGAAAAGCCCTTGTTACTCTAAGCAATTCTGGTGGTCATTCTAACCCTGGCGGTAAAAACCGCCAGGGCGAATGACCATGGTAGCACCGCCAACAGGCTGGCGGTGCACCGCTGGGCATTCTGACCGCGGCGGTTCAGCCGCGGCCAGAAACGGAAAGTCGGCGGTGTACCGCCGACTTTCCGCTGCCCTTGAGAATCCTCCATGGCGGCGGAGCGTGCTCCGCCGCCATGGGGATTCTGACACCCCCTACCGCCATCCTGTTCCTGGCGGGTCTCCCGCCAGGAACAGGATGGCGGTAGGGGGTGCCGCGGGGCCCCCGTAAGAGGGCCCCACCTTGTATTTCAGTGTCTGCTTTGCAGACACTGAAATACGCGACGGGTGCCACTGCACCCGTCGCACCTTCCCACTCCGCCGGCTCAATCCTGAGCCGGCGTCCTTGTGGGAAGGCTGTTTCCCACTGGGCTGGCGGGCGGCCTTTTGGCGGTCGCCCGCCAGCCCAGTGGGAAACCCAGAATGACCGCCGCGGTCTTTCGACCGCGGTACGGTCTTCTGGCGGTTCCCGCTTGGCGGGCGGCTCCCACCGCCCGCCAACATCAGAATCACCCCCTCTATGTCCAAACTGATGCATCTGAATTAGGAGTAGGGGCAGTCCTATCACAACTTAATTCTGAGGGCCAGGATCAACCTGTTGCTTTTATTAGTAGGAGGTTGACCCCTAGAGAAAAGCGTTTGTCTGCCATTGAGAGGGAGGCCTTTGCTGTGGTCTGGGCACTGAAGAAGTTGAGGCCATACTTGTTTGGCACTCACTTCATTGTTCAGACAGACCACAAACCTCTACTTTGGCTAAAACAAATGAAAGGTGAAAATCCTAAATGATTGAGGTGGTCCATATCCCTACAGGGAATGGACTATACAGTGGAACATAGACCTGGGAGTAGCCACTCCAATGAAGATGGACTCTCCAGATATTTCCACTTAGACAATGAAGACTCATCAGGTCATGGCTAGTCTTATTGTCCTTCGTTTGGGGGGGGGTTGTGTAGGAAAGTACCATCTTGCCTGGCATGTTACCCCCATTTTTCACTGTATATATGTTGTTTTAGTTGTATGTGTCACTGGGACCCTGCTAGTCAGGGCCCCAGTGCTCATAAGTGTGCCTGAATGTGTTACCTGTGTTAAGACTAACTGTCTCACTGAGGCTCTGCTAATCAGAACCTCAGTGGTTATGCTCTCTCATTTCTTTCAAATTGTCACTAACAGGCTAGTGACCAATTTTACCAATTTACATTGGCTTACTGGAACACCCTTATAATTCCCTAGTATATGGTACTGAGGTACCCAGGGTATTGGGGTTCCAGGAGATCCCTATGGGCTGCAGCATTTCTTTTGCCACCCATAGGGAGCTCTGACAATTCTTACACAGGCCTGCCACTGCAGCCTGAGTGAAATAACGTCCACGATATTTCACAGCCATTTTACACTGCACTTAAGTAAATTATAAGTCACCTATATGTCTAACCTTTACCTGGTAAAGGTTGGGTGCTAAGTTACTTAGTGTGTGGGCACCCTGGCACTAGCCAAGGTGCCCCCACATTGTTCAGGGCCAATTCCCCGGACTTTGTGAGTGCGGGGACACCATTACACGCGTGCACTGCATATAGGTCACTACCTATATGTAGCTTCACAATGGTAACTCCGAATATGGCCTTGTAACATGTCTATGATCATGGAATTGCCCCCTCTAAACCATCCTGGCATAGTTGGCACAATCCCATGATCCCAGTGGTCTGTAGCACAGACCCTGGTACTGCCAAACTGCCTTGCCCGGGGTTTCACTGCAGCTGCTGCTGCTGCCAACCCCTCAGACAGGCTTTTGCCCTCCTGGGGTCCAGCCAGGCCTGGCCCAGGATGGCAGAACAAAGGACTTCCTCTGAGAGAGGGTGTTACACCCTCTCCCTTTGGAAAATGGTGTGAAGGCAGGGGAGGGGTAGCCTCCCCCAGCCTCTGGAAATGCTTTCATGGGCACACATGGTGCCCATTTATGCATAAGCCAGTCTACACCGGTTCAGGGACCCCTTAGCCCTGCTCTGGCGCGAAACTGGACAAAGGGAAGGGGAGTGACCACTCCCCTGACCTGTACCTCCCCTGGGAGGTGCCCAGAGCTCCTCCAGTGTGCTCCAGACCTCTGCCATCTTGGAAACAGAGGTGCTGCTGGCACACTGGACTGCTCTGAGTGGCCAGTGCCATCAGGTGACGTCAGAGACTCCTTCCGAGAGGCTCCTTCAGGTGTTGCTAGCCTATCCTCTCTCCTAGGTAGCCAAACCCTCTTTTCTGGCTATTTAGGGTATCTGTCTCTTGGGATTCCTTAGATAATGAATGCAAGAGCTCATCCGAGTTCCTCTGCATCTCTCTCTTCACCTTCTGCCAAGGAATCGACTGCTGACCGCGCTGGAAACCTGCAAAACTGCAACATAGTAGCGAAGACGACTACTGCAACTCTGTAACACTGATCCTGACGCCTTCTCGACTGTTTTCCTGGTGGTGCATGCTGTGGGGGTAGTCTGCCTCCTCTCTGCACTAGAAGCTCCGAAGAAATCTCCTGTGGGTCGACGGAATCGTCCCCCTGCAACCGCAGGCACCAAAGAACTGCATCACCAGTACCTTGGGTCTCCTCTCAGCACAACGAGCGAGGTCCCTTGAATCCAGCAACTCTGTCCAAGTGACTCCCACAGTCCAGTGACTCTTCAGTCCAAGTTTGGTGGATGTAAGTCCTTGCCTCCCCACGCCAGACAGCATTGCTGGGAAAAGTGACTTTTGCAGCTACTCCTGCCTCCGTGCACTTCCGGTGGAAATCCTTTGTGCACAGTCCAGCCTGGGTCCACGGCACTCTAACCTGCATTGCACGACCTCCTAAGTTGTTCTCCGGCGACGTGGGACTCCTTTGTGCGACTTCGGGTGAGCACAGTTTCATGCATCCTCGTAGTGCCTGTTTCTGGCACTTCTGTGGGTGCTGTCTGCTACTAAGAGGGCTCCTTGTCTTGCTCGACGGCCCCTTTGTTCCATGACGCAATTGGCGACATCCTGGTCCTTCCTGGGCCACAGCAACATCCAAAAACCCTAACCACACGATTTGCAGCTAGCAAGGCTTGTTGGCGGTCTTTCGGTGGGAAAATACTTCTGCACGACTCTCCATGGCGTCTGGGATCCGTCCTCCAAAGGGGAAGTCTCTAGCCCTTGTCGTTCCTGCAGAAACCTAAGCTTCTACTGTCCAGTAGCAGCTCCTTTGCACCCACAGCTGCCATTTCCCGGGCATCTGCCCATCTCCGACTTGCTTGTGACTTTTGGACTTGGTCCCCTTGTTCCACAGAGACCCTCGACTGGAAATCCATCGTTGTTGCATTGTTGGTTTGTGTCTTTCCTGCAGAATTCCCCTATCACGACTTCTATGTCCTTTGGGGAACTTTAGTGCACTTTGCACTCACTTTTCAGGGTTTTGGGGTGGGCTATTTTTCTAACCCTTACTATTTTCTAATAGTCCCAGCGACCCTCTACAAGGTCACATAGGTTTGGGGTCCATTCGTGGTTCGCATTCCACTTTTTGAGTATATGGTTTGTGTTGCCCCTATCCCTATGTGTCCCCATTGCATCCATTTGTAACTATACATTGTTTGCACTGTTTTCTAATACTATTACTGCATATTTTGGTATTGTGTACATATATCTTGTGTATATTTGCTATCCTCATACTGAGGGTACTCACTGAGATACTTTTGGCATATTGTCATAAAAATAAAGTACCTTTATTTTTAGAATATCTGTGTATTGTGTTTTCTTATGATATTGTGCATATGACACTAGTGGTACTGTAGGAGCTTCACTCGTCTCCTAGTTCAGCCTAAGCTGCTCTGCTAAGCTACCATTATCTATCAGCCTATGCTGCTAGACACCCTATACACTAATAAGGGATAACTGGGCCTGGTGCAAGGTGCAAGTACCCCTAGGTACTCACTACAAGCCAGTCCAGCCTCCACCAGTAGCCAATCCTCCTTCCTAGGTAGCCACACCTCCTTTTCTGGCTATTTAGGGTCTCTGCTTTGGGGATCTCACCAGATAACGAATGCAAGAGCTCACCAGAGTTCCTCTGCATCTCCCTCTTCACCTTCTGCCAAAGGATCGACCGCTGGCTGCTCAGGACGCCTGCAAAACCGCAACAAAGTAGCAAGACGACTACTAGCAACCTTGTATTGCTTCATCATGCAGGCTTTCTCGACTGTTTCAAGGTGGGGCATGCTCTGGGGGTAGCCTGCCTCCTCTCTGCACCAGGAGCTCTGAAGAAATCTCCTGTGGGTCGACGGAATCTTCCCCCTGCAACCGCAGGCACCAAAAGACTGCATCACTGGTCCTCTGGGTCCCCACTCAGCATGACGAGCGTGGTCCCTGGAACTCAGCAACTCTGTCCAAGTGACTCCCACAGTCCAGTGACTCTTCAGTCCAAGTTTGGTGGAGGTAAGTCCTTGCCTCCCCACGCTAGACTGCATTGCTGGGTATCGCGTGATTTGCAGCTACTCCGGCTCCTGTGGACTCTTCCAGGATTTTCTTCATGCACAGCCAAGCCTGGGTCCCCGACACTCTAACCTGCAGTGCACAACCTTCTGAGTTGTCCTCTGGCGTAGTGGGACTCCCTTTTGTGACTTTGGGTGGACTCCGGTTCACTTTTCTTCCAAGTGCCTGTTCAGGTACTTCTGCTGGTGCTGCCTGCTTCTGTGAGGCTCCCTGAGTTGCTGAGTGCCCCCTCTGTCTCCTCCTCCAAGTGGCGACATTCTGGTCCCTCCTGGGCCACAGTAGCACCCAAAAACCTCTACCACAACCCTTGCAGCTAGCAAGGTTTGTTTGCAGTCTTTCTCTGTGTGATCACCTCTCCAAGCTTCTTTGCGACGTGGGATATCCATCCTCCAAAGGAGAAGTTCCTAGTCCTCTTCTTTCTTTCAGAACTCCAAGCTTCTTCCAACAGGTGGCAGCTTCCTTGCACCCTCAGCTGGCATTTCCTGGGCTCCTGCCCACTCTCGACACTGTCGCGACTATTGGACTTGGTCCCCTTGTCTTACAGGTACTCAGGTCTGGAAATCCACTGTTGTTGCATTGCTGGTGTTTGTTCTTCCTGCAGAATCCCCCTATCATGACTTCTGTGCTCTGTGAGGGTAGTAGGTGCACTTTACACCTACCTTTCAGGATCTTGGGGTGGGCTATTTTTCTAACCCTCACTGTTTTCTTACAGTCCCAGCGACCCTCTACAAGCTCACATAGGTTTGGGGTCCATTTGTGGTTTGCATTCCACTTTTGGAGTATATGGTTTGTGTTGCCCCTATACCAATGTGCTCCTATTGCAATCTATTGTAACTTTACACTTCTTGCATTACTTTTCTTGCTATTACCTGCCTAATTTTGGTTTGTGTACATATATCTTGTGTATATAACTTATCCTCATACTGAAGGTACTCACTGAGATACTTTTTGCATATTGTCATAAAAATAAAGTACCTTTATTTTTAGTACTTCTGTGTATTGTGTTTTCTTTCAATATTTTGCATATGACACTAGTGGTATAGTAGGAGCTTTACAAGTCTCCTAGTTCAGCCTAAGCTGCTTTGCCATAGCTACCTTCTATCAGCCTAAGCTGCTAGAAACACCTCTTCCACACTAATAAGGGATAACTGGACATGGCACAAGGTGTGAGTACCTCTGGTACCCACTACAAGCCAGGCCAGCCTCCTACAGTCACTAAAATAAAGTACCTTTATTTTTGGTAACACTGAGTATTGTATTTCTTGTGTATCAGTACTGTGTGGCTATAGTGGTATTGCAAGAGCTTTGCATGTCTCCTAGTTCAGCCTTGGCTGCTCTGCTACAGCTACCCCTAGACAGCCTAACTGCTAGACACTGCATACATTTCACTAAGGTGGATCACTGTACCTGGTATAAGGTATAAGTACCTGTGGTACCCCCTACAAACCAGGCCACCTTCCCACAAATCTTGACTCTTGAAACTTTTTTCTAGTTGTGATCACCTCAGCTAGATGGTTGGGGGAGTTAGCGGCACTCTCCTATGGACACCTTTTTTGCTGAGTATTTGAGGATAGAGGAGTGCTGCACCTTCTTAGTGCCTTCATTCTTAATGTTATCTCTTCCTTCCACCTGGATCAGGAGGTGATCCTACCAAATCTTGGTTTGTCTCCCTTCTTTTCTTCCGAGGGTAGCTTCCTTTCAGGTGTTTGGGTCTTTATTGTCACTTTTGGGTCACCTTAGAAAGGTTCCAAACCATCAGTTGCATCTCTCCATTATTGGGTTAGATCCCTCTTTCTATTGCCTATTCTGTTTTAGCCCTTCCTATTCCAGAGGGGACTCAGGGGAGGTCTTCTGGGGGGATGTCTTTTTCAGTTGTAGAACTTCAAGGTGCTTCTATTTCTGAAATCTGTAAGACAGCTACCTGAGGTTCTCCTTCCACTTTTGTAAGTCACTATTGACATGGGCAAGACCTTAATGTGGAGACTGTGTATGGTTCATGAGTATTGGCCTGGAAGATGCAAGAGAGGTTCTTTGCTCGCTTTACTGTCTGTATGTTTCACTGGTATTCAATTCTTTGGGTGGAGCACACAGGTTTTGAGTTGTTCTGTTTTTTGGCTTTGTATGTCTCAAATGTGCAAGTAAGAAATGTGAGCGGGATGAGAAAGTATTTTCTCAATTACTTACTGGTAATTGCATTACTCTGATTCTTTCCCCTCATTTTCCATACTTGTATCCCTCCCTCCCATGTTGTCCAGTTCAAATAAAAACTGCAGGGCTTCGGGGGGGGGGGGCTTTTATTTGTGCTGCTGGTGCACTTGGGAATTGATGTCTGGTGAGGCAGGATTGCCTCAAATGTGTAAGTATGAAAGCAGTACCATTAAGTAACTGAGACATACACTTTTAATTAATCTTGCATTCCCTTAGAGTGTGAGCTATTTCGAAGATGTTGTATTTCTGTTTTGTTTTATATAACATATTGCTCTAGCACCGTGCATTCTTTAAACTAAGTCACCTCCAGGTTTTTATAATGTGTCATGATCGAGAGCTCTGAAGTTGAGGCTTAAGATAGTGCAAGTTTCTTCACAGTGCCTGTCAGTGAGTCAAAAAGGTATTCTAAATAAATTGTCATCCACTCCTTTACCACTCTGCACTGTGCATATATACCAGTTTCAATTGAGATTCTGTGTAAATTATTACAAAAGAGATACACAGTTGTCAACATATTGACAAAGAGAAATTTAAAGACAATGCAGTGCTTACAGATGGGGGTGTTGGAGAAAATGTAAGGAAATCTGTTCCGGAGAGAGTAAAAAAGATTGTGATGAAGAGGAAAGCAATAGCATGTAAGATGGATGAGATACGGAGAGTAAAACAATGTACATGTCTGACAGGGGTGAATATAACGGGGTGCATGAGAAACTCTGTAGACCACTACTCCTTCCCCAGGCATCTGTAATGTTTAATTCACAGTCCCACAATTTCAGAATTGGAACATTTTCAATATTAATTATTTACATCAAAATCATTCTAGGGGGATTGTTAGATCTGGCTCTCTGTGACAAGTCATCACAACCTTTTGTTATTGCCCCTCTTGCTTTCTGAACCCATCTGCATTGACTTTCAGTATTCTGTGCACTTTAGCACTGCTAACCCATGCTACAGTGCTTGAGCTCTCTCACCAAAGCATGGTAAAATTGGCTTACATCTGATTGCCACAATTAATTTCCCTATATGTCCCTAGTAAAGTGGTATTCCATACACCCTGGGCTGGTAAAATAAATGTTATTAGTGGGACTGCAGTACTTATTGTTCCACTCACTCAGGCAGCCTTTAAAGCATGCCTTAGGTCTGCCATTGCAGCCTCTTGCCAGGTTAAACTGCCAATTGTACTTGGTAAAATAACCCCCTTGCAAAGCCTTAAACTCCCTTTTTATTACATAAAAGCCACCCCTAAGCTAGCCTCAAGACAGGCCATCGGGCAGAGTGCAAAAACACCTACAAAATTGTTTTTCACTACTGTGAGGCCTCTTTCACCAATAGGATAACATTGGGATCCCTTAATTTATTTAGTAATTGAAACCTTTTGATTGGGGGCAGGTAGGAAAGATTAGTGTCTGAGGAATTGTATTTTAAAATCCTATTTCATGGTAAAATCTGATTTTAAGTTTAAATTCTGAAAAAGCCACTTTTAGAAAGTTGTAAATTTCTTGTCACAAAAATGTGGTATCTGATGTCTGTTCCTAGGTCATATGCCTGGGTATAGTTGGCAGCTGGTGTTTGTATGTTCCTCTCAGACAGCCATACAATAGAGAAACTAGCTGTCCCTGGATGGCCATCTCAGGCAGGATGGGGAGTGGCTGTTTACAGTCCCAATTGCACTTAAAAAGACTGTGCCCTGCTCTCACACAAATAACTTCACACTAGCCTATTGTGCCTGCAGTCGGGCTGTGACCAAGACAGGGAGGCAGGAAATTCCAGACACTTCTGTGAAAGCCTCCAGATGTTTCTCCCACTTCAAATAAGGCACCAGGTATGAAAACAGGAAATTCAGACCCACGCTTCAGTTCACTTTCTGGACCTTCGGAAGTACTCCCAGAGGTCTGCCTGCTGCTATTGCCTGCTTTATACTTCAGAAGGACTGCTTTGCAACACCAAGAAAGACTGCTCTGAAGCCTAAAGCCTGCTCTGAACCCACAAAGCTATGCCCTGCTGCTTGAACCCTGCTGCTCTACTTGAACCCAGGGCTAGTTGGTTGAGTACTGATCAGAGTCTCCGAGACAGAAAATGCTCCATCCATCTTGAACTCACACCTGGACCCTGCCTGATTGATTCCTGACCCTCCAGGTGGTACCTCTCTAGTCGTGGACCTTGAAAGTGGAGCTAAAAGTGCCCACATAATCAAATCCAAAATTTAGACCTTGGAAATTTTGCTCTCAGAACCTTATAACATTGGCCATGCCCCTTTTAGAGACCTCCCACTTTTTTCATTACAATTAAAGCCTTTCATATTGTGTCTTTTCAAATTTTTAATTTATACTTCCAACCACCAGGACAGGTCTCCTCAGCAGCCTCAGAGAAGATGCTAGACTTAGAGCTGTATATATACTGTAGTGCACGTTACTCCGGAAAGACAAAAATGATTACTGGTGAATTAGAATAGGGAAATATAAATTGTTATTTTGAGCAGTGGATATGTGAGTCTGTCAGTTTGATTGAATAGACTAATGGAGGCATACAGGAGGGAAGAGCCTAGAAAGTGTTATTTGGGATGTCATATTGGTAAGCTGAGGTTTCGAATGAGTCAAAGAAATGTTAGAGGAGGGACACTTCTAGAAATAAATTAGGAAGATGATAGTAGTAAAATGAAGTTTGAGATGAGTCAAAGGATGGGTACATGAGGGGAGAGTTTAGAAAGTGTTATTTAGGAGATCGGAGTAGTAAAATTAGGTTTAGGAGGGCCAAGGAGGGCCAGAGGAGGGAAGAGTCTAAAAATAGTTATTTGGGAGATGATAATAGTAGAATGTGGTTTGGGATGAGTCAGATAGTAGAGGCAGAGGATATGTTGAGAGAGGGTGAGATGAGACATGTGCATTAGAGGTTGAAGTTGTTCTTTCTTTTGCTATAGTAGGAGTAAAATAATAAATATATAGATATGTACCTACACACATTGATACAACCACCTTTTTTTAATCAGAAGGAAGTGCCCCAGATACTCCAACTTTCTGTTCCTATCCATCAGTCTCCTCCAGTGCTTTGTCCATCTCCTGGTCACTTTTCACTTGGATTTCGAGGTTGAATATATACCATTGGATTTAAGGACTTTGTTTTTGTGATATCACAAGTAAGTTAAAAAACTATTATATAAGAGTGTTATTTGTTTGATAGGGAATGCACCAGTATTTCATTTTTTATCCTTAGTAAAGGAAACTAGTTGCACAGTTCAGTGCCTTTTCTCTATGTTTGTTAAATGTAAAATAATAATTTATTTTACTGTGTGGCCTTTTCTGCCAATGGGTCATCCAGCCAGTAGGCCCAGTATTGGTCATCAGTGCATGAAAGAACTGTTTCTGTGGTATATGTGTTTTTAATTAAGAAACCATAATTTAGGGCAGGGACGGAACTGGATTAAATTAAAAATATGAGCTATTGTTTGTATTTGATTTTTTTCTGCAAAAAGTATACAGGGGGGTGATATTTGATATCATAGGAGGATATGTATCATTATAATAGTTTTATAGGTAATTTTCATGTTTTGCATTTCTGAATTAATGGTAGTGTTTTCTTCATTGTTACCATGTCTCCTTTGTCTTGCCAGTGTGTGGGTGAGTGTGTATGCCATAAGCCACCATTTGGCTTTGATCTCCATGCCATGGGTCCAGGGGCCACTTTGTGTAGTCGGTTTCCATAGGCTTGAGTGGCTCTGGTTCCCATGCCTCCTTGCTTGTTGGGTGGCCATGTGGCTGGTGACCATTTTTGTTTTCTACCAGTGTGCTTTTGCCATACGCTTGTATGTGTTCTTTGTTCTCCATACCTCCTTACTTGCTGCTGTTATTTTTTAATTGTGGCCAGCAGCCATTTTGTACAGCCAGTCAGTGTGCTTTTGCCATAGGTTTTCACATGTTTTTTATGTTCCTCATACCTCCTTGTTTGCTGTTGTAGTTTGACCATGTGGCCAGCAGCCATTTTGTACAGCCAACTAATGTGCTTTGCTACAGGCTTTCACGTGTTGTGTGTTCTACATGACTCCTTGCTTACTGCTGTTGTTTGACCATGTGAACAGAAGCCATCTTGTGCAACCAGTCGGTGTGCTTTTACAATAGGCTTCATGTGTTCTGTGTTCTCCATGCCACCTTGCTAGTTGTTTGACCATGTGGCCATCAGTCCTTTTGTGTAGCTAGCCAGTGTTCCTTGCTATAGGACCACATGTGTTCTTTGTTCTCTGTGCCTCCTTTCTTGCTTTTGTTGTTTGACCTTTTGGTTGGCTGCCATTTTGTGTGGTAAGCCAGTGTGCTTTTGCCATAGGCTTGCATGTAATCTATGTTCTCCATGCCGCCTTGCTTGCTGTTGTTGTTTGAACATGTGGTGGGCAAACATTCTCTGCAGCCAGCCAGTGTGTTTTGCAATAGGTTTTCATGTGTGCTTTTTCTCCATGCCTTGCTGCTCACTGTTGTTCTTTGACCATGTGGCCGGCACCCATTTTGTGTAGCCAGTCAGTATGTTTTCCCATAGGCTTGCATGTGTTATTTGTTTACCATGTATTCTTGCTTGCTATTTTTGTTTGACCATCTGGACAGTGGCCTTTGTGTGCAGCCAGCCACTGTGCTTTGCCATAGGCTTGCATGTGTTCCTTGTTCTCCGTGCCTCCTTGCTTGCTGTTGATGGTTGACCATGTGGCCAGCGGTCATTTTGTGCAGCCAACCTTTCTTATTTCCAGTTTTTAAATCCACTTTCTAGGGAGATTGATAGGAGAGGGCTATTTTTTTTTTTTTGTTCACTTTTTACTTTTCCCTGATATTAGTTTAAAAATATTAATATGTTTGAGGATCATTGTAGTATGTGTATATCATGAATATCATTATGATGAACAGTTCTTTATATTGCATGCATTTTTTTTCATTTTTCACCTGCACCTCCTTGCCTCCTAATGGATTTTTCATACTCCTGTAGTACATCAATAATTCCTTTTTTTTTTTCATTTATTTGTTTATCTTTTTTTAATTTTTTATATTATGATTCTTTAATTCTTTTTTTTGCATTTTGCTTCCATTCATCCAACCCCTGACTGCCATAGGCACTCAGCCACACAACACCATTCATTTTTTTAGGTGCTATTCCATCGCTCCCTACACCCTTTGCCTGGCATATTAGGTGTGCTGCACACACATCAGCTTCATTCATTTTTTAAGGATTATTCCATTTACCCCTGGACCCCCTTGCCTGCCAGAGGCTCACACCAGCTTTCATTTTTTAAGTATTATTCCATTTTCCCATGCACCTCAGTGACTGCCACAGGTGTCTCCCTTAGAATAGATGAACATTAAGCAAAGAGTTATATCTATAGTTCATTATCCTGATTGGAAATTACATTTTATGTTGTGATGGTGTGGTTTGACTTTAAAATGGTTGGATATATTGTTGTTCATTATTTAGGATAATACCTTAAGTAACCCAACACACTATATTATATTGTTTTGTCTCTACTACTTCAAACTGCAACAATGCCATGTATCACTAAATGTTTTTTTGCTTGTTTGCTTTTAGGTGCTCAAGAGAAGAGACATCACACACAGTACCACCAGACAGAAGGACTGTACAAAGATATGTGGCCCCACAGCATGTAACATCAATCCTCCAATCTCTTTTCTGCTTGTGCAGCTCAGTACCACTGCCAAATGACAGCTTTAAGGTAGCCCCAAAGAAAGGTGCAGCCAAGGAAGTGGGCAATGAGAAGAAGCAGCTTTCCAACATGGGCGTTCCGACCACAACCGTCATCCAGAAATTAGCACTCTTGCATCAATGGCACCACCCCAACCTAAGCCCAAACGCATGCCTGTCCGCAAGGCAGCCACTGCAATCATGGCAACACCAATGAGCAGTGACGTTGACTTGGATTTGTCCCTCTTGCAAAGCAAAGTAGTGCCCAATTCTTTCAGGAAACAGAGCAAAGTGAACAACATCCACAGCTAGCAATAGTAGATCTTCCTGAAGCTGGAGAAGAACATGAGGTTGTGCTTCCTGCCAAGCAAGAATGTCCTTTTTTAGAATCATTGGCTCCCAAAGCTTTAGCAAGAAAGTGGAAGGGTACTCCACCATCTTCTGTAAGCGTCCCTTCTGATGATCTGGATATGGACTGTACCCCAGAGACATGTCAGGAGATGCAAAGGGAAAAAGAGTTCCTGACAGTCTTAGAAATATGGAAGAATATGCGGAGGATAATGAGCCAGACACTATCAGGAAAGCTGGCCCAGAGGAGACTGACATTAACTCTCATATTTAACCGGCTATGAGTGATATGGCACGGGTATCATTCCCTGCACCATGTCCCAGATTTACAAAGCCCCCACTGAGACCTGCATCAACTCAGTAGAAGAATGCACTGTAGAGAGGCAATCGACAACACACTCACCTACCTCCAGTTCTTCTTCTGCATTGGTACTGGCACACTAAGAAAGTTCTCCTCACCAGTTTTTATAAGATTAGGAAGCAGAAGAATAACATTGCAGTTTGCTCCATTTGCCACAAAAAAGTTCATCAAGGTATGCTTGGTTCACTCTATGGTACTGGAGGCCAAACAACCCATATGTAAAAACATCATGCAATCCGATGGGAGGAGCACCTTACAATTGCTGCAAGTGGTGATGAGAAAGGTAAGAAAAGCTGGGAACCAGCTCCAATCATAGTTTAGGCATAGCAGCCCTGTCCTCAGCAGTGCACCATTATCACCCACCTCATCAAGCATCGAAATGGCACAAGAGTCAGACGGAGGCACCCAGCATAAGCATACAGCGACTGACCCAAAATGCACATTAAGTCTACCACCTCCTGCTTCTCAGAAGTGGACTGTGTCAGTGATCCCAGAAAAGAAAGAAATCTAGGCTACTATTGTGAACATGTTTTGGCAGGTGGGCCGTATGACCGAAGCCACCCAACAACATGTTTTAGAATGGGAAGCTGGCTAAAATATTAGGCTGGACATCCTCCCTTTTCCTTTTGTGGAAGGAGTGGGATTTTTAGAATTTGTGGCAGCCATCTGCCCAAAATGGAAGGTTCCCAGTCAGACTTCTTTTACTGAGTTGCTGTTCCAGCATTCCATCATGATGTGCTGCAGTTGGTTGGACATGCTTTGCAGCAAAGTGTTATTCACACTATCCAACTGACCACAGACATATGGACCTGTTGTCAAGCAACTGATTACATGTGTATCACTGTACACTGGACCTCTTTTTCAGAGGTTAAACAACAGATGTTGACACATTTCAGCCTGGAGATACTTTTAAGGGCATTCTGTTGTCTGCAACGGTAGCCATGGAGAATTCCCATATAGCTACTAACATCTTGGAAGTCTTTAACAGAAAGGTGTGTGAATGGCTGTGGCTCAGAGATCACAGAATTGGATTATGCCAGATGGTGGTTATCGCAGGGTCCTGTGTTTGGTGCATTGCCTCAACCTTGTTGTGCAAATCTTTGTAAAATAAGAATACATAGCAATGTGCTGACCACCTGCAGAAGAATCTTCACTCATTTCAGCCACTCTTTTAAAGCCTATAAGCAGTTGAGGATCATTTAGCATGCTAATAGAGTACCAGTTAAAGCCCTTATACAGGAGGTGGCAACACTCTGGAACTCAGCCTATTACATGTTGCAACAATGTGTTTGAACAGTGTAGACAGATCGATGACTATGTCCTTCAAAGAGGAAAGAATGCAACTAAGAAAAGCATGACCATGGATGCAGATAAATGGAGCCTAATCAAATACCCGAAACAGATACTACTTCCTTTAAAGGTTTTCACATGGAAAGTGAGCAAGGAGGATAGTATGATGGGCCTAGCAATCCCATTGTTGCATCTGCTATAGAAATGGTCCTCAACCTTTTGACTTCTGTGGACACCCACTTTATCATTGCTGCAGCCCGGGACCCCCACTGAATCATTACTGGAATACGGGGACCCCCCAGAGAGTCATTACTTGACAATGGGGACTCAGGTACAAACATTGTTGATGATGTGAACCACAAAACAATACACACACAAAACTCAGAAACAAGCATTCCATCAAACACATACACAAATGAGAACACATTTTATTTAATTTGCAAGGAAATACAACAAAACATAAACATTTTAATTTCAAGAGGAAGGTTGGAGCTTTTCTAAATTCCATTGAAGACACACATCATCCATACTATATTCTGTTTGATGCACCTGCACTGCTTCCATGAATCGATCAATCTGAGGATACTAAATACATTTTTAGCAACTTTATTGTTTATACACCTTATTAATCTGTTAATATTTGTTATTTTTCCAAGCAGTCAGAGACCCTCTGAGTAGTCTTCGTGCACCCCTAGGAGTCCCCGGACCACAGGTTGGGAACCTCTGTGCTACAGGACCAGTTAAAAAGGTGTCTGAAAGGTTTGTACTCGTAGGTGTGAATGAAAACGTAGACGCTTATGCCTTGGTTGAGAGCTTAATCCTTCGCTTTGCTGTTAATACAAGGCTGCAAAGAAACATCATGTTGTCTAAAGAATACATTGGTGCCACACTACTTGATCCACAGTACAAAAAAATGATGGGCACTTTTATCGTTCTTTTAAGGGGATCTATCAAAATATAGGAGGCAGATTGTTGAGCAGGCCACAGACCTGGAAGATGAATGGGGGGAAATTACTATAGTCTCACTCTTGGGTAGACGTTCTGGGGTGCTGCCTTTAGCTTCCAGAGAGATCAGTCTCATCTAACAGCAGCTAATATCAGCAACAAGAACACCTGCAGCAACTACAACTGCAGAACCAGAGGAAGTGTCCTCAACCTCTGCATTGGCTTGGTTTCCAGTGGCAGGTCCTAATTCCAGTACAGAGACTAAGGCAAAAGAGATCTATTGGTGGCGGCACCAAGGAGCATTGAGAGGATGTTCCAGGAATATCCAGATGGCTCTGTAGAGGTCTATGTGGATTCAAATCCATTGGTGAATTGGTATGCAAGGATGCACCAATGGCCAGTGCTCAGCAGGCTGACAATAAAGTATCTGGCTTGTCTGGGAGCCATTGTGTCTGCTGACCATGTATTTGATGCAGCTGGCACAGTTATCACAGTGAGAAGGACCAGTCTCTCACCTCAAAATGTGGCAAGATTGACCATGGTCAAAATGAACCAACATATCATCCCACACAATTACAGCATTCCTGAAATATCACAGGAGGAGGATGATTGGTCAGACTCAAGTGGGTTAGCTGACCAACTTATGGATGAACCACCTGAGTTTGAGGATAAACTAATTTTCTCTTACTGAGTAAGCCTCCATAAAGCTTTTTAATTATTTATCTTCCAACTTATTTTTTGACAAACAAAAGAAAAAGAAAAAAAGGATATTTTTAGAGAAACATTATATTTGTGTCTGGTTTATACTGCCCCACCATTTTAGGCACAAGTATGGTCAGATTGAAGTTGGATCAGTGTGCACTGAAGAAGATTTTCAGGACATTGGAGACAATGCCTGCCTTCCGCCCATGCCTATCCTGTTTTTTTTCATCACCTAGCAGGGCAGCCCCAGAAGATCTCTGATTTACAAGACAGCCACATTACAATGTGCTGCTTGCATCAAAGACGTGATACAATTGTTTACCTAGCACTGTGCTTGGATTGGAGAGGTAACTATTGTACCAATGAAGGATGATATATTATGGACTGATTGTGAGTGATGATTGATGGTTTATGTGAAGACAAACAGTGAGGAAGGGTGTTCAACTGATTAGTAAACTTGATTTTGATGATTTGCAATGTTGGGCCCTGATGGGTAATCATTTTTCGAAGAGGTGATTGGCTCATTCAAACTTAGCGAAATTTACCTGCAGGGTCCACTCCTTTTCAGCGACCAGACCAGTCACTTTAGATAAGAAACACAAATCTACACAAACTACTCCAGTTCTGTTTCTCTACTTTCTTCAACAGCAACACACTACAGGTCTAACTTGTATGACGTCAAACGGAAACCATAATAATGATGACTTTGAGTCCTAGTACTCTTAGCTCTGTAGACTGGAGAGAGGTGCTTTGATTTGGGACATGCTGCTGGTTGTGTGTGATGCCCCACTGGCTCAAATGTGCAACTCCTCTTATGTTCTTGCTCTGCCTCTAAGTCTTCTTGGTGCAGTTCTCATGAAGCTTACCTTCTGTCTTCCTTGACTATGTAATGCGGTTTCTGTTTTACAATTTGCAGGCCTTCTCTCTTACACAAAAGGCTAAAGCTTACGTTTCCTGCTTACCTATCAAACCAGTTCAGCCAGGCACCGAAGAGTGACAGACATTCAGAGAAGAATACAGATGCACCGCCCAATTTGGCAAAACAGTGTGATTTTTCTTCTAACAATCATATTTTTTAGAACTGGGTGGGTTCACCTTACTACTCCATAGTTTGTATTCTTCAAACCTAGATGATAGAACATTTAGATATCTAATAATAACTTGGGTCTCTGGGGCTGAAGGACTGTTGCAATGCATCTAACAGAACTGTGCATTACCCATTCCTTCATTTCCTTCCACAACAGATTTATGATGATGTGTTGTTCCTTGACCTGATGAATATTGCTGTTGTGTTGTGTAATATTTGTCTTTGTCACAACTTTCCTCAAATCCCCTTTCCCATCCATTCATCAAACCCCTAACTAAGCCTCTTCACCAGGCTGTGTGATTTATTGAGGTGTGACTTAATTTATACTAAATGTATCACACACTTGGTGGGGTGGATGTGGTTAAAAGTGACAGCAACTCACTGCGGAATCTCCTATTACCTGAGTAAAGCCTACACCACCCCCACTTATTCAACCCTGTAGAAATGGGATCCACATATTTTAGATGTAGAAGAACATAATTTATCAACATCATAATTCAGGGCTTGTGTTGTGTAAATGCTTAACCTTGTCCACTCCAGACTTTGAGTATACTTCTCTTGATTCAAGGATTTTATAACTTAAGTTTTAATTAAATTCCATGCTCACCATTCCTCAGAATAATTTACTTTTGCTAGTTGTTATTATAATATATGGCATTTGTTGTTGTGTCATGATGGTAGTAGTCTGATCTCAGTCATCCTAAAGCTATATTCTTCCTCCAGCTGAGGTCTCCCATATGCGGGGCACGATGGCAAGTGCCTGTGGAGTAGAGAGGTCCGGTGGGGAACTAGAAGATGATGTGGTGATTGAGGTAGATGGGTCCCAGGTCGTGGAGAGTGTTGTATGAGTGGACAAGGAGTTTGAAGTTGATCTATTTCTCCACGGGGAGCCAGTGGAGATCTCTTAGGTGTCTGGTGATGTGTTCACGGCGGGTGCATCCAGGATGAGTCTGGCAGAGGTGTTCTGGATATGCTTTAGTTTGTTCAAATTCTTCTGGGTTGTGCCAGTGTAGAGGGCATTGCCATAGTTGGGTCTGCTGGAGACCAGGGCATGATTACGGTCTTGCAGTAGTTGTTTGGGATCCATTTGAAGATCTTCCGGAGAAGTCAGAGTGTGTGGAAAGAGGAGGATGCAAGAGAGTTGACTTGGCGGGTCATGGCGAGATATGAATCCAGGATGAAGCTGAGGTTGCGTGTGTGGTTTGTTGGGATGGGGGCTGAGGAGTAAAGCAGGCCACCAGAAGTCATCCCAGGCTGATGTGGAGGGGCCCAGCATGAGGATTTCTGTCTTGTCTGAGCTGAGTTTGAAGTAGCTCTCCTCCATCCAGGCGGCGACCGGTTCCACCCATTGTGGAAGTTCTTCTTGTCATTTGTTGGGTTTTTGGAAAGTAAGATAGTCAGCTGGGTGTCATTGGCATAGGAGACAAAGTTCAGTCCGTGGCTTTTGACAATGGACGTGAGCGGGGCCATGTAGATGTTGAAGAGTGTGGTGCTCCAAGAGGAGCCCTGGTGTACACTGCAGCTGATCTCCGTTGGTTCTGACAGGTATGGCAGCAGTCTGACTTTCTGTGTTCTGCCAGTCCAGAAGGAGAGTATGCACTGTAGGGACTTGCTGAGGATGCCGGCTGCATGGAGTCTGGAGCAGAGGTTGTGATGGGAGACTGTGTTGAAGGTGGTGGGTAGGTCCAGAAGGATGAGGGCTACTGTTTGGCCACTGTCGAGGAGCGAGAGGATACCATCTGTGGCAATGAAGAGTGCGGTTTCCATGCTCTGGTTGCTCCTGAAACCTGATTGGGAGATGTCCAGGATGTTGTTCTCCTCAATGTGTTTGCAGAGCTGTGCATTGATGGCGTTTTCGATGGCCTGGCTAGGAAAGGCAGCAGAGAGTTGAGGCAGTATTTCTTGAGATCCAGGGGGTCAGCCTTGGGTTTCTTCAGGACTAGGGGTTCTCAGCGTGCTTCCAGTCTTCAGGGAGGTAGCTGTTTCCATGCAGCAGTTGAGAGTGTTGCAGAGCTCATGTGCGATTGAGGTGTTGGTTTTGTTGAAAATGTGGTGGGGACAGGAATCGGTAGGGGCTCTAAAGTGGATGCCGCTCATGATGGAGCGGGTTCATCAATGGTGATGGGGTTCAGCAGTGAAGGATTTGTGAAGATTCAGAGGATCAGTGCTGGAGGGTTGTTGGTTGGTTCGGAAAGTTCTAAATGTCCGAAGCAGTTGTAGATGTCCTTGATTTTTTTATGTAAGAAGGTGGCTAGTCTGATGCAGAGGTCCTGAGATGGAGGGATATTCTTGCCTTCCAAATGAGGTTTGGCAAACCCTTTAACCTCAGTGAAGAGCTCTTTGGTATTGTGTGCGGTGGTACTGATACGGTCCTGCAGAATGGTGTAGGAAAGTACCATCTTGCCTGGCATGTTACCCTCATTTGTACATGTATGTCAGTTTGTTTTTGCCTCTCTCACTGGGATCCTGCTAGCCAGGACCCCAGTGCTCATAGTTTGTGGTCTGAATGTGTATACCTGTGTAGTGCCTAACTGTGTCACTGAGGTTCTGCTAACCAGAACCTCAGTGTTTATGCTCTGTCTGCCTTCAAATTTGTCACTATAAGCTAGTCACCACGTTTACCAATATCAATTGGCACACTGAAACACCCTTATAATTCCCTACTATAAGTACCTAGGTACCCAGGGTATTGGTGTTCCAGGAAATCCCTATGGGCTGCAGCATTTCTTTTAACACCCATAGGAAGCTGAGAAAAACCATTACACAGGACTGCCACTGCAGCCTGAGTGAAATAAAGCACATGTTATTTCACAGCCATTTTCACTGTACCTAAGTAACTTATAAGTCACCTATATGTCTAACCTTCACTTGCTGAAGGTTAGGTGCAAAGTTACTAAGTGTGAGAGCACCCTTGCACTACCAAAGGTGCTCCCACATAGTTCAGGGCCATTTTCCCAGACATTGTGAGTGAGGGGAAACCATTAGACGCGTGCACCACATATAGGTCAATACCTATATGTAGCTTCACAATGGTATCTCCAAATATGGCCATGTAACATGTCTAAGATCATGGAATTGTCCCCCCATGCCAAATATGGTATTGGGGTGCCAATTCCATGCATCCCTGGGGCTCCACTATGGACCCCCAGTACTGCCAAACCAGCTCTCTGGGGTTTTCTCTGCAGCTACTGCTGCTGCCACCCCACAGGGTTCTGCCATCCTGGGGTATGGGCAACCCAGTCCCAGGGAGGCAGAAAAAAGAATTTCCTCGGAGAGAGGGTGTTATACCCTCTCCCCTTGGAAATAGGTGTTAAAGGCTGGGGAGGGGTAGCCTCTCCCAGCCTCTGGAAATGCTTTGAAGGGGACAGATGGTGCCCTCCTTGCATAAGCCAGTCTACACCGGTTTAGGGAACCCCCAGTCCCTGCTCTGGTGTGAAACTGGACAAAGGAAAGGGGAGTAATCACTCCCCTGTCCATCACCACCACAGGGGTGGTGCTCAGAGCTCCTCCAGTGTGTCCCAAACCTCTGCCATCTTGGATCCAGAGGTATGAGGGCACTCTGGAGGTCTCTGAGTAGCCAGTGCCAGCATGTGACGTCAGAGACCTCTCCTGATCGGTGCTTACCTGACTAGGTGGCCAATCCTCCACTGAGGGCGATTTAGGGTCTCTCCAGTGAGCTTGTCCTTGGATAACGACTTGCAAGAATTCACCAGAGTCCCTTTGCACCTCTTTCTTCGACTTCTGCCAAGGATCGACCACTGACAGCCCCAGGACACCTGCAAAACTGCAACAAAGTAGCAAGAAGACTACCACGACATTGTAGCGCCCAATCCTGCTGGCTTTCTTGACTGTTTCCTGGTGGTGTATTCTTTGGGGGCTGCCTGCCTTCATCCTGCACTGGAAGCCACGAAGAACTCTCCTGTGGGTCTACAGAATCTTCCCCCTGCTTCAGCAGGCACCAAACTTAAGCGTCAACAGTACTCTGGGACCCCTCTCATCCTGATGAGCGTGGTCCCTGGAACACAGGTGGTAGGCCCAAGTGACCCAGACTGTCCAGTGGTCCAACTGTCCAGAATTTGGAGGAACTAAGTCCTTGCCTCCCCTCTCCAGACAGTAATACTGAGCACTGCATGAACTGCAGCTATAAGGGCTATTGTGCACAGTTCCACGAAATCCTGCATGCACAGCCAAGCCTAGTTCCCCATCACTCCGTCCTGCGATGATCAGCTCCCTGAGTTGATCTCCGTTGTTGTGGTACCCTCTTTTGCAGTGTTGAGTTGACCACTGTGTTCAGTCTTCTTAAACCCATGTTCAAGGACTTCTGCAGGTGCTACCTTCTTGGGCATAGGCTCTCTACATTGCTTAGGGCCCCCTCTGTCTCCTCTCCCAAGTGGCAAAATCCTTACTGGGCCCGGGCAGCACCCTTTTCCTTCAACTGTGACTCTTGCAGCTAGCAAGGCTTATTTGCGGTACTTTGTCAAGGAAACAATTCTGCATCCTCCAGCGCGCCTTGGGACATCTTCTGCACAAAAGAGAAGTTCCTAGCATCTTTCGTTGTTGCAGAATCTTCAGCTTCTTCCATCCAGAGGCAGCCATTTTGTATCTTCATCTGGGGTTTAGTGGCCTCCTGCCCCACCTGGACACCTTAGTGACTCTTGGACTTGGTCCCCTTCCTTTGCAGGTCCTCAGGTCCAGGAATCCGTCTTCAGTGCTTTGCAGTCTGTTGTGGTCTTTGCAAAATCCCTTATCACGACTTTAGTGTGTTTCTGGGGAAATAGTAGTACTTTACTCCTACTTTCTAGGGTCTTGGCTTGTGGTATCTTGGACACCCTTTGTGTTTTCTTACACTCCCAGTGGCCCTCTACACACTACACTAGCCTAGGGTCCATTTGTGGTTCGCATTCCACTTTCTTAGTATATGGTTTGTGTTGCCCGTAGGCCTATTGCATCCTATTGTATTCTACAGTGTTTGCACTACTTTCTGACTGTTTTACTTACCTGATTTTGGTTTGTGTGTATATTTTGTGTATTTTACTTACCTCCTAAGGGAGATATTAGTTTCCTCTGAGATATTTTTGGCACATTGTCACTAAAATAAAGTAACTTTATTTTTAGTAATTCTGGGTATTGTCTTTCTTATAATATAGTACGTATATGATATATATGGTGTAATAGGAGCTTTGCATGTTTTCTAGTTCAGCATTGGCTGCTCTGCTATAGCTTCCTCTATCAGCCTAAGCTGCTAGAACACTACTAATCTACTACTAATTGATAACTGGACCTGGCACAAGGTGTAAATACCATTGGTACCCACTGTAAGCCAGGCCAGCCTCCTACAGGTGGATTTCCTAGTGGTGCTGATGAGGTGGTGTGGGATTTAATGGCAGATTTGAAGGCCGTGAGGATGTGCTGTTTCTACATATTTTTTCTAGCTGTCTGCAGGTGTGTAGGAAAGTACCATCTTTCTTGGCACGTTATCCCCATTTCTACCTGTATGTCAGTATGTTTTTGCCTGTGTCACTGGGATCCTGCTGGTCAGGACACCAGAGCTCATAATTTATGGCCTAAGGTGTGTGTTGTCAGTAGTGCTTGACTGTGTCACTGAGGCTCTGCTAATCAGAACCTCAGTGCTTATGCTCTCTATGCTTTTACATTTGTCGCTATAGGCTAGTGACTTTATTTATCAATTTCAATTGGCACACTGGACCCCTCTTATAAGTCCCTAATATATGGTACCTAGGTACCCAGGACATTGGGGTTCCAGGAGATCCTTATGAGCTGCAGCATTTCTTTTGCCACCCATAAGGAGCTCAGACAAACCCTTCCATAGGCCTGTCATTGCTGCCTGTGTGAAATCTTGCACACACTATTTCATATCCATTTTCACTGCGCTTAAGTAACTTATAAGTCACCTATATGTCTAACCTTGATTTACTGAAGTTAGGTGCGAAGTTACTAAGTGTGAGGGCACCCTTGCTCTAGCAAAGGTGCCCCCACATACTTCAGGGCCAACTCCCGGGTCTTTGTGAGTGCGGGGATGCCATTACACACGTGAATTACATATAGGTCAATACCTATATGTAACTTCACAATGGTAACTCCGAATATGGACATGTAAGTTGTCTAAGATCATGGAATTGTCCCCCAATTCGAAATCTGGTATTGGGGATTCAATTCCATGCATCCTGGGGGCTCTACCATAGACCCCCAGTACTGCCAACCCAGCTCTCTAAGGCTTCCAATGCAGCTACAGCTCCTGCCACCTCACAGACAGAGTTCAACTCTCCTGGGGTCTGAGCAACTCAGTCCCAGGAAGGAAGAACAAAGCATTTTCTTTGGGAGCAGGGTGTTATATCCTCTCCCTTTGGAAATAGGTGTTACAGGCTGGGGAGGGGCAGCCTTCCCCAGCCTCTGGAAATGCTTTGAAGGGCACAGATGGTCCCCTCCTTGCATAAGCCAGTCTACACCTTTTTCAGGGACCCCCATTCCCTGCTCTGGTGCGCAACTGGCCAAAGGAAAGGGGAGTGACCACTCCCCTGTCCATCACCACCCTAATGGTGGTACCCAGAGCTCCTCCAGTATGTCCCAGACTTGAGCCATCTTGTTTTCCAAGGTGTGGGGACACTCACTCTGGAGGCCTCTGAGTGGCCAGTGCCAGCAGGTGATGTCAGAGACCCCTCCTGAAAGGTCCATACCTGATAAGGTAGCCAATCCCCCTCTCAGTGCTATTTAGGGTCTCTCCTGTGGGCTTGTCTTCAGATTCTGCTTGCAAGTTTCCAGCATAAATCCTCTGCAACTACTACTTCATCCTCTGATCTCAGATCAAAGACAGACTGCTCCAGGAACCACTGTGAAAGCAACAAACTATCCAGAATGGTTACTTTTCCTCTGTAACTTCAGCTCCAGCCAGCAACTGCAACAGTTTCCATGGTGTGCACTCTCTGGGGACTCCCTGTCTTCACCCTGCACCAGAAGGATTGAAGAAATCTCCTGTGGAGTCATTCCCCTTCTCCCGCAGGCACCTTCTAAGTTGACGACCGGTTCTCTTGGACTCCTCTCCTGGCGACCCGCATGCTCCTTGGAACACAGGTGGTGGACCCCTTTGACACAGACTTTCCTGAGGTCCTGTTGTCCCAAATTGGAGGCGGCAAGAACTTGCCTTCCCCGAGTACAACAGTACCCCTCTGCACTGCGTCTTCTTCACATTCTGAGGCCTCTGTGCACTATTTGAAAAATTCCTTCATGCACAGCCTGGCCCAGGTCCCCAGCACTCTATCCTATGACACTCTACTTGCTGAGTTGACCTCCGGTGGCGTTGACCTTCCTTAGTAGTTCTGCACCAACCGCATTTTGAACCTCCTTTGTCCCCATGTCCTGGGAATACCATGGGTGCTGTCAGGTCTTCTAAGGGCTCTCTGAAGTGCTGAGGGCCCCCTCTTCGTCCTCACACAGAGTTGAGACCCCCAGGTCCCTCCAGGGTCCATATAGCGCCAACTTGACTCAAAACGTGACTTTGCTGGAAACAAGGCTTGTTGGTGGAAGTGCCAAAACTCGCCTACATCCAACTTCTCTTCATGGGACATCCAATGCATCATGCAGGAACCCACTGACATCTTCCTTGGGTGCATTTCTGCAGTCTTCGTCCAACCAGAGGCTCTTCTTTTGCACCTTTTTCTAGGTTGGCAGGGGCTCCTGTCCTTCCTGGAACTTCTTATGACTTCTGGACTTGGTCTCCTTCCTTTGCAGGTCTTCATGTCCAGGAATCCACTTTTTGTTGTTAGCAGTCTGGCTTGGTTCTTGCAATAACTCTAATCACGACTTGTAGTGTGTCCTAAGGAAATATGCAGTACTTTACTCCTACATTCCTATGCTCTGGGGTGGGGTAATTTACTTACCTTTACTGTATTCTTACTCTCCAAGAGATTTTCTACACACTACACTTGTCTAGGGGGGAATTCGTGGTTCACATTCCACTTTCTTAGTAAATGGTTTGTGTTGCCTCTAGAGCTATTTTCTCCCATTGCATTCTATAGCATTTGCTATTCTTTGCACTATTCTATGTCTAATTACTTACCTTATTTTGGTGTCTAGTGTATATATATTCTGTATAATACTTACCTCCAGATTAACTATTTCCTCTAAGATATTTTTGGCCTTGTGTCACCCAAATAAACTACCTTTATTTTTGGTAACACTGAGTATTGTCTTTACTTGTGTATATGTACTGTGTAACTATAAGTGGTACTGCAGGAGCTTTGCATGTCTCCTAGTTCCGCCTAAGCTGCTCTGCTATAGCTATCTCTATCAGTCTAAGCTGCTGGAACACTACTTCCTTTCACTAACAAGGGATTACTGGACATGGTGTAAGTTGTAAGAACCCAAGGTACCACTATCAACAAGGACAGCCTCCTACAATGTCCGCCTGGATTTCTGGAGTGTGGGGGACAGCCAGTTGGCCCTCTTGACGTTATGTTTATCTTAGGTCATTCGGAGTGGTGCTAGGTGTAGGAGGCTGGCCTGGCTTGTAGTGGGTACCAGAGGTACTTACACCTTGTGCCAGGTCCAGTTATCCCTTATTAGTGTAGAAGAGGTGTTTCTAGCAGCTTAGGCTGATAGAAGGTAGCTATGGCAAAGCAGCTTAGGCTAAACTAGGAGACATGTAAAGCTCCTACTATACCACTGGTGTCATATGCACAATAGCATAAGAAAACACAATACTCAGACGTACTAAAAATAAAGGTACTTTATTTTTATGACAATATGCTATCTCAGTGAGTACCCTCAGTATGAGGATAAGATATATACACAAGGTATATGTACACAACCCAAAATTATGCAGGTAATAGCAAAAGGAAGTAATGCAAGCAATGTAAAGTTACAGTAGATTGCAATAGGAGCACACAGGTATAGGGGCAACACAAACCATACACTCCAAAAGTGGAATGCGAACCACAAATGGACCCCAAACCTATGTGAACTTGTAGAGGGTCGCTGGGACTGTAAGAAAACAGTGAGGGTTAGAAAAATAGCCCACCCCAAGACCCTGAAAGGTAGGTGTAAAGTGCACCTACTACCGCCAGAGAGCACAGAAGTCGTGATAGGGGGATTCTGCAGGAAGGACAAACACCAGCAATGCAACAACAGTGGATTTCCAGACCTGAGTACCTGTAAGACAAGGGGACCAAGTCCAATAGTCACGACAGTGTCGAGAGTGGGCAGGAGCTCAGGAAATGCCAGCTGAGGGTGCAAGGAAGCTGCCACCTGTTGGAAGAAGCTTGGAGTTCTGCAAGAAAGAAGAGGACTAGGATCTTCTCCTTTGGAGGATGGATATCCCACGTCGCGATGAAGCTTGGAGAGGTGATCCCACACAGAAAGACTGCAAATAAACCTTACTAGCTTCAAGGGTTGTGGTAGAGGTTTTTGGGTGCTGCTGTGGCCCAGGAGGGACCAGAATGTCGCCACTTGGAGGAGGAGACAAAGGGGGCGCCCAGCAACTCAGGGAGCCCTCACAGAAGCATGCAGCACCCGCAGAAGTACCTGAACAGGCACTTGGAAGAAAAGTGAACTGGAGTCCACCCAAAGTCAAAAAAGGGAGTCCCACGACGCCGGAGGACAACTCAGAAGGTTGTGCACTGCAGGTTAGAGTGTCAGGGACCCAGGCTTGGCTGTGCATGAAGGAAATCCTGGAAGAGTGCACAGGAGCCGGAGCAGCTGCAAATCATGCGATACCAGCAATGCAGTCTAGCGTGGGGAGGCAAGGACTTACCTCCACCAAACTTGGACTGAAGAGTCACTGGACTGTGGGAGTCACTTGACAGAGTTGCTGAGTTCCAGGGGCCACGCTCATCGTGCTGAGTGGGGACCCAGAGGACCAGTAATGCAGTCTTTTGTTGCCTGCGGTTGCAGGGGGAAGATTCCGTCGACCCACAGGAGATTTCTTCAGAGCTCCTGGTGCAGAGAGGAGGCAGGCTACCCCCAGAGCATGCACCACCTGGAAACAGTTGAGAAAGCTGGCAGGATGAAGCGATACAAGGTTGCTAGTAGTCGTCTTGCTACTTTGTTGCGGTTTTGCAGGTGTCCTGAGCAGTCAGCGGTCGATCCTTTAGCAGAAGGTGAAGAGGGAGATGCAGAGGAACTCTGATGAGCTCTTGCATTCGTTATCTGGTGAGATCCCCAAAGCAGAGACCCTAAATAGCCAGAAAAGGAGGTTTGGCCACCTAGGAAGGAGGATTGGCTACCAAGAGAGGTAAGAGCCTATCAGAAGGAGCCTCTGACATCACCTGCTGGCACTGGCCACTCAGAGCAGTCCAGTGGGCCACAAACACCTCTGTTTCCAAGATGGCAGAGGTCTGGGACACACTGGAGGAGCTCTGGGCACTTCCCCTGGGATGTGCAGGTCAGGGGAGTGGTCACTCCCCTTTCCTTTGTCCAGTTTCGAGCCAGAGCAGGGCTGGGGGATCCCTGAATCAGTATAGACTGGCTTATGCAGAGATGGGCACCATCTGTGCCCATCAAAGCATTTCCAGAGGCTGGGGGAGGCTACTCCTCCCCAGCCCTTCACACCTATTTCCAAAGGGAGAGGGTGTTACACCCTCTCTCGGAGGAAGTCCTTTGTTCTGCCTTCCCGGCCCATGGCTGCCTGGACCCCAGGAGGGCAGAAACCTGTCTGAGGGGTTGGCAGCAGCAGCAGCTGCAGTGGAGACCCCAGAAAGGCAGTTTGGCAGTACCCGGGTTCTGTGCTAGAGACCCGGGGGATCATGGAATTGTCCCCCCAATGGCATTGGGGTGACAATTCCATGATCTTAGACATGTTACATGGCCATGTTCGGTGTTACCATTGTGACGTTGTACATAGGTAGTGACCTAAGTACAGTGCACGCGTGCAATGGTGTCCCCGCACTCACAAAGTCCGGGGAATTTGCCCTGAACGATGTGGGGACACCTTGGCTAGTGCCAGGGTGCCCACACACTAAGTAACTTTGCACCCAACCTTCACCAGGTGAAGGTTAGACATATAGGTGACTTATAAGTTACTTAAGTGCAGTGGTAAATGGCTGTGAAATAACGTGGACGTTATTTCTCTCAGGCTGCACTGGCAGGCCTGTGTAAGAATTGTCAGAGCTCCCTATGGGGGGCAAAAGAAATGCTGCAGCCCATAGGGATCTCCTGGAACCCCAATACCCTGGGTACCTCAGTACCATATACTAGGGAATTATATGGGTGTACCAGTATGCCAATGTGAATTGGTAAATTTAGTCACTAGCCTGTTAGTGACAAATTTGGAAAGCAGAGAGAGCATAACCACTGAGGTTCTGGTTAGCAGAGCCTCAGTGAGACAGTAAGGTATCACACAGGGACCACATACAGGGCACATACTTATGAGCACTGGGGCCCTGCCTGGCAGGGTCCCAGTGACACATAGACTAAAACAACATATATAGAGTGAAATATGGGGGTAACATGCCAGGCAAGATGGTACTTTCCTACACAACCCCCCCCCCCCCAAACGAAGGACAATAAGACTAGCCATGACCTGATGAGTCTTCATTGTCTAAGTGGAAATATCTGGAGAGTCCATCTGCATTGGAGTGGATACTCCCAGGTCTATGTTCCACTGCATAGTCCATTCTCTGTAGAGATATGGACAACATCAACAATTTAGGATTTTCACCTTTCATTTGTTTTAGCCAAAGGTGAGGTTTGTGCTCTGTTTGAACAATGAAGTGAGTGCCAAACAGGTATGGCCTCAACTTCTTCAGTGCCCAGACCACAGCAAAGGCCTTCCACTCTATGGCAGACCAAAACTTTTCTCTAGGGGTCAACCTCCTGCTGATAAAAGCAACAGGTTGATCCTGGCCCTCAGAATTGAGTTGTGATAAGACTGCCCCTACCCCTAATTCAGATGCATTAGTTTGAACAATGAATTTCTTGGAGTAACATGGGCTTTTTAGGACAGTTGCAGTGCTGTGAAATAACGTGGACGTTATTTCTCTCAGGCTGCACTGGCAGGCCTGTGTAAGAATTGTCAGAGCTCCCTATGGGGGGCAAAAGAAATGCTGCAGCCCATAGGGATCTCCTGGAACCCCAATACCCTGGGTACCTCAGTACCATATACTAGGGAATTATATGGGTGTACCAGTATGCCAATGTGAATTGGTAAATTTAGTCACTAGCCTGTTAGTGACAAATTTGGAAAGCAGAGAGAGCATAACCACTGAGGTTCTGGTTAGCAGAGCCTCAGTGAGACAGTAAGGTATCACACAGGGACCACATACAGGGCACATACTTATGAGCACTGGGGCCCTGCCTGGCAGGGTCCCAGTGACACATAGACTAAAACAACATATATAGAGTGAAATATGGGGGTAACATGCCAGGCAAGATGGTACTTTCCTACACAACCCCCCCCCCCCAAATGAAGGACAATAAGACTAGCCATGACCTGATGAGTCTTCATTGTCTAAGTGGAAATATCTGGAGAGTCCATCTGCATTGGAGTGGATACTCCCAGGTCTATGTTCCACTGCATAGTCCATTCTCTGTAGAGATATGGACAACATCAACAATTTAGGATTTTCACCTTTCATTTGTTTTAGCCAAAGGTGAGGTTTGTGCTCTGTTTGAACAATGAAGTGAGTGCCAAACAGGTATGGCCTCAACTTCTTCAGTGCCCAGACCACAGCAAAGGCCTTCCACTCTATGGCAGACCAAAACTTTTCTCTAGGGGTCAACCTCCTGCTGATAAAAGCAACAGGTTGATCCTGGCCCTCAGAATTGAGTTGTGATAAGACTGCCCCTACCCCTAATTCAGATGCATTAGTTTGAACAATGAATTTCTTGGAGTAACATGGGCTTTTTAAGACAGTTGCAGTGCACATGGCCTGTTTCAGCTCCTCAAAAGCTTTCTGACAGCTAGCTGTCCACAATACCTTTTTAGGCATTTTCTTGGAAGTGAGATCATTAAGTGGGGCTGCAATGGAGCCATAGTTCTTAATGAACCTCCTGTAATACCCAGTGAGGCCTAGGAAGGCTCTCACCTGGGTCTGAGTTGTAGGGGGAACCCAATCCATGATTGTCTGGATTTTCCCCTGAAGTGGTGCAATCTGTTTTCCACCTACCAGGTATCCCAGATAAACCACTTTCCCCTGCCCTATCTGGCACTTTGAAGCCTTGATAGTGAGGCCTGCCTTCTGCATGGCCTCCAAAACTTTCCACAGGTGGACCAGGTGATCATCCCAGGTGGAGCTAAAGACAGCTATATCGTCCAGATATGCTGCACTAAAAGCCTCCAACCCTTGCAGGACTGTGTTCACCAACCTCTGAAAAGTGGCAGGTGCATTTTTCAAACCAAAGGGCATCACTGTAAATTGGTAGTGCCCTCCTATAGTTGAAAATGCAGTTTTAGGTTTAGCATCCTCAGCCAATTTGATCTGCCAATACCCTGCAGTCAAATCAAAGGTGCTTAGATACTTGGCATATTCCAGTGTATCTATGAGCTCATCTGCCCTGGGTATAGGGTGAGCATCAGTTTTTGTTACCTGATTGAGACCTCTGTAGTCTACACAAAACCTCATCTCCCTTTTTCCATCTTTTGAGTGAGGCTTTGGTACAAGCACCACAGGACTCGCCCAAGGGCTTTCAGAAGGTTCAACCACTCCTAGATTAAGCATTTTCTGAACCTCTTGTTTTATGCAGTCCCTGACATGGTCAGGCTGCCTATAGATTTTGCTTTTGACAGGCAAGCTGTCTCCAGTATCAATTGTGTGTTCACACCAAGATGTGGTGCCAGGCACAGTTGAAAAGAGTTCAGAAAACTGTCCAAGGAGATTTATGCAGTTGTCTTTCTGTTCTGCAGTCAGACAATATGCTAAAACTACTCCCTCCACTAAAGCATCATCTTCTGTGGAGGAGAAGAGATCAGGGAGAGGGTCACTCTCTTCTTCCTGTCCTTCATCTGTTGCCAGGAGCAGGGTAAGATCAGCCCTGTCCTAGTAGGGTTTTAGGCGGATGACATGAATCACCCTAAGGGGACTCCTGGCAGTGCCCAGGTCAACCAAGTAGGTGACCTCGCCCTTTTTTTCAACAATTAGATGGGGTCCACTCCATTTGTCTTGGAGTGCTCTTGGGGCCACAGTCTCCAATACCCACACCTTCTATCCTGGTTGGTACTGGATCAGAACAGCCTTCTGGTCATGTCATTGCTTCTTGAGCTCTTGGCTGGCCTGAAGGTTTTTACTGGCCTTTTTCATGTACTTGGCCATTCTGGATCTTAGGCCAAGTACATAATCCACTATGTCCTGTTTGGGAGCTTTTAAAGGTTGTTCCCAACCCTCCTTCACAAGTGTTAGTGGACCTCTTACAGGGTGTCTAAAGAGGAGTTCAAAGGGGCTGAAGCCCACTCCTTTCTGGGGTACCTCCCTGTAAGCAAAAAGGAGGCAAGGAAGCAAACAGGACATCCCATCTCCTCCCGAGTTTTTCAGGGAGTCCCATTATCATTCCTTTGAGAGTTTTATTAAACCTCTCTACCAGTCCATTAGTCTGTGGATGATAAGGAGTGGTGAATTTGTATGTTACACCACATTCCTTCCACATAGCTTTAAAGAATGCAAACATAAAGTTGCTACCCCTGTCTGATACAACCTCTTTTGGAAAACCCACCCTGGAAAAGATTCCCAGGAGGGCTTTTGCCACTGCAGGAGCTGTAGTGGTCCTTAGAGAAATTGCTTCAGGATATCTTGTGGCATGGTCCACTACCACCAAGATAACCCTATTGCCTGAAGCAGTAGGAGGGTCAAGGGGGCCAACTATGTCAACTCCTACCCTTTCAAAGGGGACCCCAACCACAGGTAGTGGAATAAGGGGAGCCTTTGGTCTGCCACCAGTCTTGCCACTGGCTTGGCAGGTCACACAAGACTTACAAAAATCTTTTGTGTCCTCTGACATCCTAGGCCAGTGAAACAGGGGGACAAGCCTTTCCCATGTTTTGATCTGGCCCAAATGCCCAGCCAAAGGAATGTCATGTGCCAGAGGTAGGAGGAACTCTCTGTACTGCAGGGGAATGACCAATCTCCTGGCTGCTCCAGGTTTTGGGTCCCTTGCCTCTGTGTACAAGAGGTTGTCCTCCCAGTAAACTCTATGTGAGTCACTGACATCCCTATTTTGCTGCTTGACAGCTTGCTGTCTGAGACCCTCTAATGTGGGACAGGATTGCTGTGCCATACTCAGCTCTTCCCTGGCATGCCCCCCTCCACCCAAAAGCTCAGCAGTGTCTGCTGCCAGCTCATCTGGTGAAGGTTCTGCACAGGGAGGAAATTCTTCTTCCTCAGAAGGAAAATCATCTGTAGAAGGAGGGATAGTGGGTAGGGATTTACCCTTGCTACTCCTAGTTTTAGGGAGCACTTGGTCCATTGTTTCAGGATCCAAGTTCCCCTGTCCTTTTTGCTTTTTGGCCTGAGCCCTTGTCAAAGCAAAAATATGCCCAGGAATGACCAGCATTGCTGCAGGAGCCTCCAACTCCACTTCTGCCCAAGCTGATGTCTCTAAATCGTTCCCTAGTAGACAGTCTACAGGTAAATCTGAGGCAACCACAACTTTCTTTGGACCAGTAACCCCCCCAGTTGAGATTCACAACAGCAATGGGGTGGCTAAGAGTGTTGTTAAGAGCGTCTGTAACTTGGTACTGGTGACCAAGTAGGTGTTCTTCAGGGTGTACCAGTTTCTCTATTACCATGGTAACACTGGCACCTGTGTCCCTGTAGGCCTGAACCTCAACACCATTTATTAGGTGAAGTTGCTTGTACTTATCCATATTAAGGGGACAAGCAACCAAGGTGGCCAAATCAATGGCACCTTCAGAGACTAAGACAGCATCTGTGGTCTCCCTAACAAGACCAACCCCAACTAAATTACCAAATTGAGCCCAGCTACTCCCTTGGATTGGCTATTAGTAGGTTTTCTCCCACCACCACTGCTATTACTAGGGGCACTAGAATTTGCAGTAGGGGTTGTGGTAGTGGGACGTTTGGTGTTTTTCTTTGGACAACTGGCAACAGTTGTCCAATGGCCTTTGACTTTACACAAATAACACTATGGCTTTTAAACTTGATTTGAAGAGGATTTGGACCCACCACCCCCACCATAGGATTTTTGTGGGCCTGATGAAGACTCAGTTTTACTTTTGTCCCCACCTTTGTCAGAAGACTTACCATCCTTCTTCTTGCCATCCTTGTCACCCCCTGTATGAACTTTTCTGTTCACTCTTGTTCTGACCCATTTGTCTGTTATTGGTGTAACAAGTCAGACACACAGTTATTCAGAATATGCTCTCTCAGAATAAGATTATACAGGCTTTCATAGTCAGAAACTTTACTGCCACGTAACCACCCTTCCAGGGCCTTCACTGAACAGACAACAAAGTCTATCCAATCTTGTGAGGACTCTTTTCTGGTGTCTCTGAACTTAATCCTGTATTGTTCAGTGGTTAAGCCAAATCCATCCAAGAGTGCATCCTTCAAAACTGCAAAATTGTTAGCATCACTTACTCTAACAGTAAGGAGCCTATCCCTACCCTTACCATTGAAAGATAGCCACAATATAGCAGCCCACTGCCTTTGAGGGACCCCCTGTACCATACAGGCCCTATCATGTGCAGCAAACCACTTGTTGATGTCATCCCCCTCCTTGTAAGGGGGAACTATCTTGTGCAGATTCCTGGAATCATGCTCTCTAACAGTATTACTATCAGGAATACTGCTATTGCTGCCACCATGGGGTCCAAACCCCAATCTCTGTCTCTCCTTCTCCAGGTCCAAGGATTCCCTGTCTAGAGCCAGCTGTTGCTGTTTAAGCTTCAGTCTGGTCTCTTACACTCTCAACGTTTTGAGTTCCTTTTCTAACATGTTGTCTTCAAGGTGGGTGGGTTTGGAATTCTTGGACACAGAGGATAAATTGGAAACAACAGAGGGAGATCTGTCCCAAACTGACTGGACTCTAACAACCTGGCCTCCAGGAATAAAAACATCCCTACTATGATGGGAGCTCCTATTACTGCCAGCATTGCTAGGTGGTCTGCTAAGGGGCAGATTTGGAACAGAACCCTCCCCACCTCCTTCAAGGTTATCCCCTGAGTCAGAATGGGAGCCATCTATTAACATCTCATTTGAAGTGCCTGCCTGGGACTCATCATTCACAATAAGCATGTTATATAGAAATTCTTTTGTGGGGTTCTTTCCTATCACTAAACCTCTATCTAAGCAGAGACTCCTTAGGCTCTTGTAATTCAAATTGTCATAAGTAGTATTGACCATTTTAAGAGAAGACTCTACATCAGACATGATAGAAGAAGGTTTAGAGACAGTGAGAGGAAAGAAAAAGTTTCAGAACTTTTTAAAGAACAGAGAAAAAACTTTTTCTAACTTTTTGGAAACTTTTAGAAGTTTTAGAGTACTTTTCAGCACTTAGTAGAAAGTGTAAGAGGAGAAAAGCAAAACTTTTTGGTTAGGTGTACATACACTGAACTTGTTTTGTATATTATTCTCTTATGAAAAGTACGCAATGACAAAGTGGTAAGTAGTTACAAGAACTTATCCCACCGCTGCACAACCAATGTCGGAGGCTGGCCTGGCTTGTAGTGGGTACCAGAGTTACTTACACCTTGTGCCAGGTCCAGTTATGCCTTATTAGTGTAGAAGAGGTGTTTCTAGCAGCTTAGGCTGATAGAAGGTAGCTATGGCAAAGCAGCTTAGGCTGAACTAGGAGACATGTAAAGCTCCTACTATACCACTGGTGTCACATGCACAATATCATAAGAAAACACAATACACAGATATACTAAAAATAAAGGTACTTTATTTTTATGACAATATGCCAAAAGTATCTCAGTGAGTACCCTCAGTATGAGGATGAGAAATATACACAAGATATATGTACACAAACCAAAATTATGCAGGTAATAGCAAAAGGGATAAATGCAAGCAATGTAAAGTTACAGTAGATTGCAAAAGGAGCACATAGGTATAGGGGCAACACAAACCATATACTCCAAAAGTGGAATGCGAACCACAAATGGACCCCAGACCTAGTTTACATCAAAAATAAAGCCCAACGGGTGAGCGTGTGTCAGAAAAGTCAGCAATGCGTCGATTACTTACTAGCAAGTGAGGCTGTGTGTCATTTCTTCTCCGGTCAGGTAGGCGATCTGTCATTATTCTCTCCCTCAGGAGAGGGATGCTTCGATTTCCGGACTGGCAACCTCGGGTCCATGCAGGTTCTTTGTTGTCTTGACACCCAGCAACAATGCATGTGAAATTCCCATGCTATGTGTGGGTGATGAGTCGATTTTGGCAGCCGCACACGGGTGTTGTGTCGATTTCCCAGTCACGATGCAGGTGGTACGTGTGAGAAAGTAGCCTCTTTCTAGCATGGTTACCCCCACTTTTTGCCTTTTTGTGAGTGTGTGTCAGTGTGTTTTTACTATGTCACTGGGATCCTGCTAGCCAGGTCCCCAGTGCTCATAGTGAAAACCCTATTTGTCAGTGTGTTTTGCTTGCCTCACAGGGATCCTGCTAACCAGGACCCCAGTGCTCATAGTTTGTAGCCTAATGTGTGTGTTGTCAGTAGTGCTTAGCTGTGTCACTGAAGTTCTGATAACCAGAACATCAGTGCTTATGCTTTCTCTTCTTCCAAATTAGTCACTATAGTTTAGTGACTTCATCAGCCATTTCCAATTGGCACACTGGACTCCCCTTATAAGTCCCTAGTATATGGTACCTAGGTACCCAGGGCATTTGGGTTCCAGGAGATCCTTATGGGCTGCAGCATTTCTTTTGCCACCCATAAGGAGCTCAGACAAACCCTTTCACAGGACTGCCACTGCAGCCTTAGTGAAATAGTGAACACACTATTTCACAGCTATATTCACTGCACTTAAGTAACTTGTAAGTCATTTATATGTCTAACCTTCATTTATTGAAGGCTAGGTGCAACAATACTAAGTGTGAGGGCACCCTTGCACTAGCAAAGGTGCCCCCACGCTGTCCAGGGCCAAATCTCCAGACTTCGTGAGTGCGGGGATGCCATCACATGCAGCCACTTCCTATAGGTCAATACCTATATGTAACTTCACAATGGTAACTCCGAATACGGCCATGTAAGGTGTCTAAGATCATGGAATTGTCCTCCCATTCCAAATCTGGTATTGGGGAGCCAATTCAATGCATCCTGGGGGCTCCACCATGGTCCCCTAGTACTGCCTAACCAGCTCTCTCAAGCTAGCGCTGCAGCTTACAGCTGCTGCCACCTCACAGACAGGGTCTACCCTCCTGGGGTCTGAGCAGCTCAGGCAGGCAGAACAAAGCATTTCCTCTGGGCGGAGGGTGTTACACCCTCTCCCTTTGGAAATAGGTGTTACAGGCTTTGGAAGGGTAGCCTCCCATAGCCTCTGGAAATGGTTTGAAGGGCACAGATGGTGCCATCCTTACATAAGCCAGTCTACACCAGTTCAGGGACACCCAGTCCCTTCTCTGGCATGAATCTGGACAAAGGAAAGGGGAGTGACCACTCCCCTGTCCATCACCACCCCAGGGGGGTATCCACAGCTCCTCCTCCGTTGTGTCACCAGGCATTAGCCATCTTGTTTTCCAAGGTGTGGGGACACTCTGGAGGCCTCTGAGTGGCCAGTGCCAACAGCTGACTTCAGAGACCCCTCCTGATAGGGGCATACCTGGTTAGGTAGCCAATCCCCCTATCAGTGCTATTTAGGGTCTCTATTGTGAGTTCCTCTTCAGATTCAGCTTGCAAGTTTCCATCAGGAATCCTCTGCAACTCCTGCTTCATCCTCTGACCTCAGATCGACAGTAGACTGCTCCAGGAACCATTTGTAACTGCAACAAAGTATCCATAAGGGCTACTTTGACTCTGCAACTCCAGCCAACAACTGCAACAGTTTCCTTGGTGTGCACGCTCTGGGGACTCCCTGTCTTCAGCCTGCACCAGAAGGACCGAAGAAATCTCCTGTAGAGTGACGGAGTCACTTCCCTGCTCCAGCAGGCACATTCTAGGAGAATGGCCATTCTCTAGGACTCCTCTTCTGATGATGAGCATGCTCCCTGGAACACAGGTGGTCAATTCTTTCGACAAAGACTGTCCTAAAGTCCAGCTGTCCAAAGTTGGACGAGGTAAGATCTTGCCTTCCCCGTTTGCGACAGTACCCCTGTGCAACACATCCTCTCCACCTCCTGAGGCCTATGTGCACTATTTGCAAGAATCCTTCATGCACATCCTGCCCCAGGTCCCCAGCACTCTATCCTGCAACGCTCAACTTGCTGAGTTGTTCTCCGGCGGCGTGGGACCTGCTTTTGTAGCACTGCAGCAACTGCAATTTGCACCTTTCTTGTCCCCGTGTCCTGGGACTCCCATGGGTATTGCCTGGTCATCTGTGAGTTCCCTCCACTGTTGGGAGCCCCCTCTGCCTCCTCAGTCCGAGTTGAGGCCCCCGGGTCCCTCCTGGGTCTAGGCAGCGCCATTTTGACGCAATCTGCGACATAGCTTGAACCAAGACTTGTTGGACGAATCCAGAACTGCAACTCGCCTGCATCCAACATCTCGACATGGGACATCCTTTGCATCATGCAGGCACCTGCAGCCATCTTGTTTGGTGCTCTTCTGCAGACTTCCTCCAACCAGGGACTCTTCTTTTGCACCATCTTCTAGGTTGGCAGAGGCTCCTGTCCTTCCTGTAATTTTTTGCGACTTCTGGTCTTGGTCTCCTCTCTTCACAGGTCTTCAGGTCCAGAAATCCACCATTAGTTGTTTGCAGTCTTGCTAGGTTCTTGCAATAACTCTAATCACGACTTGTAGTGTGTCCTGAGGAAACTTGCAGTAATTTGCTCCTACTTTCCTAGGCTCTGGATTAGGGTATTTTACTAACCTTTTTAGTTTTCTTACACTCCCAGCACCCCTCTACACACTACACTTGCCTAGGGGGGGATTTGTGATTCACATCCCACTTTCTTAATATACGGATTCGGTTGCTCCTAGGCCTATTGCATTCTATTGTATTGTCTACTGCTTGCACTATTCTGTGACTATTTACTGACCTGATTTTGGTCTCTAGTGTATATAGTGTGCATATAGTGTGTATGATACTTACCTCCAGAAGGAGTATTACCTCTAAGATATTTTTAGTCTTGTGTCACTAAAATAAAGTACCTTTATTTTTGGTTACACTGATTATTGTCTTTTATTGTGTATAAGTACTGTATAACTAAAGTGGTATTGCAGGAGCTTTGCAGGTCTCCTAGTTCAGCCTAAGCTGCTCTGCTACAGCTACCTCTAGCCAGCCTAAGCTGCTAGAACACTCTTTACATTTCAATAATAAGGGATAACTGGACCTGGTACAAGGTATAAGTACCTAGGGTACCCACTACAAGCCAGGCCAGCCTCATGCATGCTCTCTGTGTAAATTGTATTGTTGATTGACTTATTCATGATTGGCATATTTGGTTTTCTAGTAAGTCCCTAGTAAAGTGCACTAGAGGTGCCCAGGACCTGTAAATCAAATGCTACTAGTGGGCCTGCAGCACTGGTTGTGCCGCCCACATAGGTATCCCTATAAACATGGTTCAGACCTGCCATTGCAGTGTCTGTGTGTGCAGTTTCAAATTGCCAATTCAACTTGGCAAGTGTACCCACTTACCAGGCATAAACCTTCCCTTTACATGTAAGGTACCCCTAAGGTAGGCCCTAGGTAGCCCCATGGGCAGGGTGCAGTGTATGTGTGGGACATGTACTAACGTGTTTATATGTCTTGACAGTGAAATACTGCCAAATCCGTTTTTCACACTTGTAAGGCCTATCTCTCTCATAGGTTAATTGGAGGCTGCCTTTAAATATGCTTAGAGGATAGGTATCATTTGGGAGCAGATAGACATGTGGCATTTGGGGTCTCTGAACTCACAATTCAAAAATACATCTTTTAGTGAAGCTAGTTTTGAGATTGTGTGTTTGAAAATGCACTTTTAGAAAGTAGCCATTTTCTTGCCTAAACCATTCTGTGACTCTGCCTGTTTGTGAATTCCTAGTACGGGTCAGTTTGACAGATGGGCTATTTGCATCTTTCTCTAGACAGTGACACAAGGGAGTCGAGGTGTAGTCCTGATGAGCCATCTGTGCTAGGAGGGAGGGGAGGAGTGGTCACTCACTCCTGAAAGGTCTGTGCCTGCCCTCACACAATGCAGTCTCCAACCCCCTTGTGTGTATCTGGGGCCTGGCCTGGGCAAGGCAGAATCTCACAAACAATAGAGACTTTCCTTTGAAGTAGGCCTACTTCAGAGGCAGAAAGAGGTATAAGAAAACCACCCAAAACCCCTGACAATTAGATCAATTCTGGAATTAAGAGGAACCTCTGCAAAGGAGAAGAGCTGAAGAGCTGAGGAGAAGTGCTGCCCTGCCTTTGACTGTGCTTTGTGGAGCTATCCTGCAGTTGCTGCTTCTGCCTGTGAAAGGGGACAAAGACTGGACTTTGGTGTGCATTTCTTCTTGTGAAGAATCTCCAAGGGCTTGAACTGAGCTTGCCCCCTCTTGTTGAAGTCTCTGGGCCGTCAAAGACTTCCCCTGCCAGCACCTGGACTCTCTGCTGAGACTCCTGCCCTGCCAAGTGGTGCCCTATCCAGTCCCTGGGCCCTTGAAAGGTGATGCTGGGTGGCAAAGGTTGAAAATCCACGCACAGAACGCCATGCAGGGACATTTTTGACGCACCTTCCGTGACGCTGCTGATAAACGACAGCCCGCCGACTCCACGGCTGACAACAACGCTCAGCCTGCATCACTGCTGGAAGATCAGTGCAACGCAGCTGGAAAAACGATGCCGAACACCCGCTAAAGGAGGCTGATAAAGACGAGAATCCCACACAGCCTGGTTTTGTGATACTGTGCTACTGGATTTTCAACCCATCATCGCTGTGTGCTGAAAAACAACGCAAAGTCTGCCCGGACCCGAGGTGCCTGTCCGGATTGACGCATCGCTCTCTTGTGGGAGAGGAGAAACAACACACTCTGACACGACCAGAGGAGGAATGATGCACAGTCTTGCTTGCCAGTGTGAAATTGACGCATGGCCTTTTCCGATGCACACTTGCCCGTGCGGTGTTATTTTGACGCTACCCAGGTACTTTTGTACTCTAACAACGTTCTCACTGTTTTCAAGAGGATTTAAGACTCTAAGGCCCTCATTACAACCCTGGCGGTCGGTGATAAAGTGGCGGTAATACTGCCAACAGGCGGCGGTAACCAAAATGGAATTATGACCACGGCAGAAACCACTTAGACTGACAGCCACTTCAACACACCGACCGCCACGGCAGTAGCAACAAGAACCATGGTGGTGAACGCCAACAGCCAGGCGGAGACAATTTACCACCCACACTATTATGACACACCTATCAGCCACCTTTTCCGGGGTGGTACCAATTACATCAAAAGCAAGGCGGAAACAGAACATAGAAGTCAAAGGACTCACCTCTGGAGACTCAGGGAACAACCACGACACCATGGAGCCCGAGTTGCACATTTTTCCCATGCTTGTCTACCTTTTCCTGCATTACGAACATCAGCGCCGGCGAAGACGACCACGGTGAGTACTGCCGTCTAGCGCACAAGGGAGGAGGGAGGAAAAAGAGAGTGACACACACACGCAACACGCAACACCCCCACCCCCAACACCATACACACAACCAGATGCACTAACATTACATATCCCCCCCAGTACCTCTCAGGAAGAATGCAAGGACAAAATGATTGGAAGAAAGTGAATGTAATATGATTAAAAAACATGAATAAGTGCATCAATTTACAAACTTATATGGATATTTACAAATGGAGGGACACTGCCCAGTCCACAATGTCCATGGGCAACAGAGCCACCACACAGAGGCCAAGGCCCCACCTCACTCCTGCAACAACACAGAGAGAATACTGCAGGGGCATCAGGTTGAAAATACACAGGCACCTCAGGGGGGCAGGTTATGGGGGGGCACCTCAGCTGGAAGATGGTACAATGCCACTGGTCCTGGAGGGGCCAACATGCCCTGTGCTTGATCCTGGGGAGTGCAAGACCACAGTCTCTCAAGTGGGTGGCTTGCCCACTGCTTGGTCCTGGGGATTGCCAGGCCACAGTTTCTCAAGTGGGTGGTTTGCCCACTGCTGGGCTCTGGGGAGTGCAAGGCCACAGTCTCTCTACTGGGTGGTTTGCCCACTGGTTCTGGAGGGGGCCTTGTGCCCAGTATGCTTCATCCTGGGAAGGATGGCGTGAGTGGATGGCTTTTTCCACTGGTTCTGGAGGGGGCATGGTGCCCTGTGATGCAGATCCTGGGGAGTGCAAGGTCACAGTCTCTCACCTGGGTGTCAAACCCACAGGATTTGCAGGGGCCAGGACGCACAATAGCCCTTGGAGGCAGGACTACACACTGTTCACCAGCAGTGACGGCTGCTCAGTGGTGGCAGTGGTGGGCTGGTGTCAGTGCTGGCAGTGGTGGGGGAAGGCTCCAGCCCAACCCCTGCAGCCTCAGATGGCTGCCCACTGGGGCTGCTGGCAGTGGTGCTGGTGGCGGTGCCGGCAGTGGTGGGAGAGGCTCCAGCCCATCCCCTGCAGCCTCGGTCAGCTTCCCACTGGGGCTGCTGCTGCTGCTGGCGGTGCTGGTGGCAGTGCTAGTGGCGGTCCTGGTGGAGGTGCTAGCAGTGTTGTGGGGAGGCTCTAGCCCATCCCCTGCTGCCTCGGACAGCTGAACCACCATGGTTGGTGGTGGGGGCTCAGAACGAGTCCCAGCACCAGGCCACCTGTCCTTCCTGCCTGCAGGTGCAGGCTCCTTGCCCTTCCTGGCAGCAGGCAGGGATTCCCCCTTCACACCTGCAGCTGGTGGTGCCTCCTTGCCCTTCCTAGTTGCAGCTAGTGGTGCCTCCTTGCCCTTCCTAGTCGCAGCTGGTGGTGCCTTCTTGCCCTTCCTTGATGCACCTGGTGCAGGCACCCTGTCAGTGTTGCTGCCTGGTGCCCGGTATCCTCTCCCACCTGCAGTAGCTGTCGACACTACTGTGCCCCTGGAATGGGTGGCTGAGGTGCCTGCTTGGGTGTGCTTGACCCTGGCCTGATGTGATGGACGGGGGGGAAGGAGGGGTAGAGAAGAGGTCAATGGTTGAGAGGAAAACTTCTTATGGACATTGGGGCAGGAAGAGGGTGAAGGTTTGGGAGTGGAGGAAGAGAATGTGGTTGTAGGAGGTGTCTGTCTGTTGTTTTTGGGTGCAGGTGCATGGGCTGGATGCTGTTGTGAGGTGGATGGCTGTTGGGTGTCTGAGTGCTTGCGTTTGTGTACTTTGGGACAGACACAGTGGGAGAGGAAACAGGGGACGTGTGCATGGAAGTGGGGGTGGTGACTGCCAGTGAGGGGCGTGTAGTGATAGGCGTGATGGTGGTAGTGGATGAGGATGTAGTGCATGTGGGTTTGAGTATACTGTAGACGCTACTGGGAGGGAGGTGGACGACGAGGAGGAGGGTGACACAGTGGAGGCAGTGGATGTTGGTATATCTGCATCTAGATGGTGTTTGTGTGAGTGCCTGTGAGATGATATGTGGTGCTTGTTTTTGCCTGAACCACTCCTGTGTGTTGTCCTGGGTGCATGGTGGTCTGCCTGTGTGCTTGGGATAGGTTGGGGTTGAGGGGAATGGGATTTGGCAGAGGAGGTTGGAGGGGGGAGGCTAGAAACAGGGACAAAGGCTCCCATCAGGGAGAAGGTCGGAGCCTGGATTGATCTCTGTTGGACCGCCATGCCAGAGTTAATGTCCTCCAGGAATGCATTTGTTTGTTGAAAGAAACCCCTGGATGGCATTCACAATGGTTGACTGCCCAACAGAAATGGATCACAGGAGGTCAATAGCCTCCTCACTCTGGGCAGCAGGGCTAACTGGGGCATTTCCTGAGGTGCCTGGGGCGAAGGAGATGACCCGCCTCCTGGGTGAGAGGGCATGGGAAACATGCTGAGGGGGCGTTGGGAGGGCGGTGCTGGTACGGTCGGTGGCGGCTGTACCTGTAGTTGGGGTGGGCACAAAGGTGTCCGCCACCACCAGGGTGCTTCCATCGGAGGAGGTATCACTGTCAGAACTGTCCCCTCCTGTCTCCGCCATGGTGCTCCCCTCATCCTCCATTCCACTGGTGCCCTCACCATCGGTGGATTTGGCCTCCTGGGCCCTGTGGGATCCAGTTCTCCCCATTGCCGGTGCCTCTGCTCCTCCGCCAGATGATGCTAATGCACATAGGGACAAAACAAAAAGGGGGGGAGACAAAGGATACCCTTGGTCAATGTCGGCAACAACACCTCCATTGGCGTTCACGACACACACACAGGGAACAGCCCTACGCACTAGGCAATGCACTAACAGTCACAATGCTAGTCACCAGCCCATGGACAGGGATACCTAACGGCAATTGCAGCATACCTGGGACCCACAGACCCCTGCCCATTAGTGGAGGCCTACTAGCTTGTTTGGAGGAGGTTGACATCAGACCCTGCCCAACATGGGCCCTACCCTGCACTGGCCGGCCTAACCTAGGGGCACCCACAGGCCCACATCCCCCACCCGGATGCCACCCTACCACGCACAAGTAGTATATTGGGGCACTGTACTCACCCCCTTGTTGCTGCTGTGATGCCCCCAAGCACCCGTCCAGCTCCGGATAGGCCAGTATGCAGACCATCAGAGGGTTTAAGGTTCGATGGGCACTTGTTGGGAGGCCATCCCCAGCCGGGCCTCCGTTTTCTTCCATGCCCAGCATCTCAGCTCCTCCCACCGTTTGCGACAGTGGGTGCTCTGCCTGCCATAGACCCCCAGGGTCTGCACGTCCTTGGCGATGGCACGCCATACACCCTTTTTATGATGGGCGCTGACCTGCAGAGAAATACACATAGGAAAAGGTATCAGTCAGACCGTCTTGCCTCTTAAACTCATGGCCCACCATAGCCCTCACATCCCCTTACGCACAGACATTGCCCACCATACATGCAGCACGCTGCCCAGGGCCCTCACCCCAAGCCCCCTACACGAGGCCCTCACACACAGCACACCATACATTTATGCCCCATTCGTCCTGCTCACAGTGTACTCACCTGTTGTCTGGAGGCCCATACAGCATTGAGTACTGGGGAAGGACCCCATTCACCAGTCTCTCCAACTCTGCAGCAGTGAAGGCTGGGGCCCTTTCCCCAGTGACACGAGCCATAGTCGGTTCCAGACACAGGTCACAGCAGCATTTACAGTGTAGGTCCTCTCCTGTTGAAGGTCAGGTCACAAGTGATGGATCAGATAGAAAATGGCAGTCACGTCCACGCCGGTGAGTACCGTCACCGCCGGCGTACATCACCATTGGCCACTGTAACCCATAAGGCCCAATGGTATCCAATGAGGACTTGCACGGCAGTTTTCGCCAGCCTCCTGCAACGACGCACAACATCAGCGGAATTACCTCATTTCCACCTGTCCCTCCATACAGGACAGGTGGATGCCATTTCAGGTGGGGGGCAGGCCAGGGCACCTAACTGCGTCACAGTACATATATGCACCATTTGGGCCTGTACAACAATATTGTGTTACAGTTACAACATGCAATGCAGTGTAGTGTTTGGAAATATGGAATACTGACCAGCTACTCACCGTTTGCCCCCAGATTGCAACCGCTGCGGATAAACAGGAGATGGAGACATCCCCCCTACATCTTTTCCCCCCCAGGTGGAGGGTTTGGCCACAGTGAAAACTGATTTCTATGCAATGGGACATATCCCCAACATTATTGGGGCTATTGATGGTACACATATTGCATTTGTCCCTCCCGCCGGAGAAATGAACAGGTGTTCAGTGTAGGAGGCTGGCCTGGTTTATAGTGGGTACCTTGTAGTACTTACACCCTGTGCCAGGTCCAGTTATCCCTTATTGGTAGAATAGAGGTGTTTCTAGCAGCTTAGGCTGATAGAAGGTAGCTATGGCAAAGCAGCTTAGGCTGAACTAGGAGACACGCAAAGCTCCTACTATACCACTTATATCATAGAGCACAATATCATAAGAAAACACAATACTCAGAGTTACTCAAAATAAAGGTACTTTATTTTAGTGACAATATGCCAAAAGTATCTCAGAGAATACCCTCACTTAGGAGGTAAGTAATATACACAAGTTATATGTACACAAACCCAAAACAGGTAAGTAACAGTAAGAAAGGTAGTGCAAACAATGTAGAATCACAATAGGATGCAATAGGCAAACATAGGTCTAGGGGCAACACAAACCATATACTCCATAAGTGGAATGCGAATCACGAATGGACCCCAGACCTATGGGAGATTGTAGAGGGTCGCTGGGACTGTGAGGAAACGGTAAAGGTGTCCAAAATACCCCACCCCAAGACCCTGAAAAGTAGGAGTAAAGTTACCCTACTACCCCTGAAAGACACAATAATCGTGATAGGGGATTCTGCAAGAACCACAAGAACCAGCAAAGCACTGAAGACGGATTCCTGGACCTGAGGACCTGAAAAGGAAGTGGACCAAGTCCAAGAGTCGCGATAGTGTCTGGGGGGGACAGGAGCCCAGGAAACTCCAGATGAAGGTGCAAAAGGGTTGCCTCTGGGTGGAAGATGCTGAAGATTCTGCAACAACGAAAAGGGCTAGGAACTTCTCCTTTGGATGAAAGATGTCCCAGAGCATGCTGGGTGTTGCAGAATTGTTTCCAGGCAGAAATACCACAAACAAGCCTTGCTAGCTGCAAGAGTTGCGGTTTTTTTTTGGGTGCTGCCTGGGACCAGGAAGGACCAGGATGTCGTCCCTTGGAGGAGGAGACAGGGGGGGCACTCAGCAACTCAGAAAGTCCTTGCAGAAGCAGGCAGCACCTACAGAAGTACTGGAACAGGCACTTAGAATATCTGTGAACTCAGAGTCACAAATGGAGGATCCCATGATGTCGGAGTCCAACTCAGCGGGTTGAGCACTGCAGGACGGAGTGCTGGGGACCCAGGCTAGGCTGTGCACAAAGGAATCCTTGGAGAAATGCACAGAAGCTGGAGCAGCTGCAAATCACGCAGTACACAGGCTTGCTGTCTGGCGTGGGGAGGCAAGAACTTACCTCCACCAAATTTGGACAGAAGGGCCACTGAACTGTGGGAGACACTTGGACCCAGCTCCTGTGTTTCAGGGTCCACGCTCGTCAGGATGAGAGGGGACCCAGAGGACCAGTGATGCAGAAGTTTGGTGCCTGCGTTGACAGGGGGAAGATTCCGTTGACCCACAGGAGATTTCTTCTTGTCTTCCAGTGCAGGATGAAGGCAGACAGCCCTCAGAGCATTCACCACCAGGAAACAGTCGAGAAAGCCAGCAGGATTAGACGCTACAATGTTGCTGGTAGTCGTCTTGCTACTTTGTTGCGGCTTTGCAGGCGTCCTGGAGAAGTCAGAGGTCGATCCTTGGCAGAAGTCGAAGAGGGAAGTGCAGGGGAACTCTGGTGAGCTCTTGCATTCGTTATCTGAGGATTAGCCCAGAGGGGATACCCTAAATAGCCAGAAAAGGAGGTTTTGCTACTAAGAAAGGAAGCTTGGCTACTGAAAGAGGTAAGCACCTATCAGGAGGGGTCTCTGACGTCACCTGCTGGCACTGGCCACTCAGAGCAGTCCATTGTGCCCCAACACATCTGAATCCAAGATGGCAGAGGTCTGGGACACACTGGAGGAGCTCAGGGCACCTCCCCTGGGAGGTACTGGTCAGGAGAGTGGTCACTCCCCTTTCCTTTGTCCAGTTTCGCGCCAGAGCAGGGCTGGGGGGATCCCTGAACCAGTGTAGACTTGCTTCTGCAGAGCTGGGCACCATCTGTGCCCATCAAAGCATTTCCAGAGGCTGGGGGAGGCTACTCCTCCCCAGCCCTTCACACCTATTTCCAAAGGGAGAGGGTGTAACACCCTCCCTCAGAGAAAATCCTTTGTTCTGCCTTCCTGGGCCTGGGCTGCCCAGACCCCGGGGGCAGAAACATGTCTGAGGGGTTGGCAGCAGCAGCAGCTGCAGTGGAAACCCCGTAAAGGCAGTTTGGCAGTACCCGGGTTCTGTTCTAGAGACCCGCGTGATCATGGAATTGTCCCCCCAATACCAGAATGGTATTGGGGTGACAATTCCATGATCTTAGACATGTTACATGGCCATGTTCGGAGTTACCATTGTGACGCTACACATAGGTAGTGACCTATGTGTAGTGTACGCGTGTAATGGTGTCCCTGCACTCACAAAGTTTGGGGAATTCGCCCTGAACAATGTGGGGGCACCTTGGCTAGTGCCAGGGTGCCCACACACTAAGTAACTTGGCACCCAACCTTCACCAAGTGAGGGTTAGGCATATAGGTGACTTATAAGTTACTCATGTGCAGTGAAAAATGGACGTTATTTCACTCTGGCTGCTGTGGCAGTCCTGTGTAGGAATTGTCTGAGCTCCCTATGGGTGGCAAAAGAAGTGCTGCAGCCCATAGGGATCTTCTGGAACCCCAATACCCTGGGTACCTAGGTACCATATACAAGGGAATTATAAGGGTGTTCCAGTGTGCCAATGAGAATTGGGAAAATTAGTCACTAGCCTGTAGTGGCAATTTTAAAAAGCAGAGAGAGCATAAACACTGAGGTTCTGGTTAGCAGAGCCTCAGGGATACAGTTAGGCGCCACAAAGGGAACACATATAGGCCACAAACATATGCGCACTGGGGTCCTGGCTTAGCAGGATCCCAGTGACACATATCAAAAACACTGACAACATAGGGCTTTCACTATGAGCACTGGGCCCTGGCTAGCAGGATCCCAGTGAGACAGTAAAAACACCCTGACATATGCTCACAAACAGGCCAAAGTAAGGGTAACAAGGCTAGAAAGAGGCTACCTTCCTACATTCAGAAATCGAAAGAGCTTTCACTTTATGATTGTGCAGATAGTGTGCCTGGCGGACCAGTACATCTCCTATGTCAATGCAAAATATCCTGGGTCTCTGCATGGTGCCTTTATCCTGAGGAATAGCAGCATCCCATATGTGATGGCTCAACTCCAGAGGTACCGGTTGTAGCTAATAGGTGAGCCCAAGTTCCCACCCAGGGGATGTTGGTGTATGGGTATGGTGTGGGCCCTATGGGTTAGTGTGTGTCAAACAGTTGTTACTCAATATTTGCAGGTGACTCAAATTACCCCAACCTCTCTTGCTTACTGACCCCTGTGAGGAATCCCAGGACAAGGGCAGAGGAACGTTACATTGAGGCACAAGAAGAATAAAAGAAAGGACATTCGGCCTTCTGAAGGCCAGGTTTCGTTGCTTCCATCTAACAGGTGGCTCCCTGTACTACTCACCGAAGAAGGTGTACCAGATCATCGTGGCACGCTGTATGTTGCACAACCTTGCCTTACGTCGCCAGGTGCCTTTTCTGCAGGAGGATGAGGCTAGAGATGGGCGTGTGGCAGCAGTGGACCCTGTGGACAGTGAAGATGATGAGGATGAGGACAACAGAAGTGCACTAATACAACAGTACTTCCAATGACACACAGGAAAGACACTGTAATTACACTTTACATTGACAGTTTTGTTTTGACATTGTCACTGGCAGGCTGATTTTCACACTTGAATGGCCCATTACTGTACCCTTTGGCATCTCTATTTGCAGATATTTGTGCCCCACTATCGCTCTTGGTGTGTTGACTGCAGCTCATTCCTATGTATACATTATTGTACAGTAATATTGCAGTGTTTAAAGTGTGTTAAATGAATACATGGTTAGATGATTTGACAGACTCCATACTTGTATTTATTCAAATGGTGTTTATTTAAGTGCTAATGATTAGACGGTGATGTGCAATGGGCTGGGGTGATGATGGAGGAATGTCCAGAATGGAGTCCAGTCTATTTGTATCAGAGGTGCATTATCCAAAGGGGCACAGGAAGTGGAGTAATGGCAGTTGATGGTGGACAGGGTGACAGAGTGGGACACAAGGGTGACAATAAGGAGAGTCTTATTTCCTGGCGGGGGTCTTGGCACTAGTGTCTGGCTTCTGCCTGGATCGCAGAGACGATCTGCACGGTGGTTCTCATTCTGCAGGGGATGGGGTGCTGGTGGCCTGTTGTTCCTGTGGCGGGGCCTCCTGTCCACTAGCAGCAGCAGGGGTAGAAGGCTGTTCATCGGTTTGGCTAGTGTCAGGGGCCTGCTGGTGTGCCACTGCCTCCCTTATGGTGTTGGCCATGTCTGCCAGCACCCCTGCAATGGTGACCATGGTGGTGTTGATGTCCTTCAAGTCCTCCCTGATCCCCAGGTACTGTCCCTTCTGAGGGCTGCTGGGTCTCGCGCATCTTGTCCAGTATCTGGCCCATCATCTCCTGGGAATGGTGGTATGCTCCCAGGATGTTGGTGAGTGCCTCCTGGAGAGTCAGTTCCCTGGGCCTGTCTTCCCCCTGTCGCACAGCAGTCCTCCCAGATTCCCTGTTGTCCTGTGCCTCTTTCGCCTGAACCGTGTGCCCACTGTCACTGGCCCCAGTCCCTGATCGTTCTGTGTTTGTGGGGTGGCCTGGGGTCCCTGTAGTGGTAGACACACTGCTGGTTGACGTGTCATGGGGACAGAGGTATGGGCCCGCTGGGTGGGTACTGTGCTAGTGTTTCTCCCTGAGGGGGGAGGCTCTGTGGTGTTAGGGTACTGTGCCTGGATTACTGACTGTCCGGAGATCCCTGATTGGCCAGGTTGGTCATCCAGATCCAGGCGTCCAGAGCTGCTGTCATCAGTGTGGGCCTCTTCTGGGGGTGGACTGGAAGTTTCTGGCACCTCCTCTTCGGTAACATTGAGTGGGGGACATGTGGGGATGTAAATGCAGTGTTATTGTTTATGTGTGTGTCATCTTGTGCATGGGTGTGTTGCCCTCTATGGTTGTTATTGCCCTGTCTGCTTTGCCTTGTGTGAATGGTGTTTTTGTGGGCTGGTGATTCTCTCTAGTGTGCATGCTTTAGTGATGGGTGTCCATGCATGTTTGTGATGGGGGTCCGTGCATTGGTGTTACATGCAGGGCTTGGTATTGGGATGAGCGGGTTGTGATGGTGGGGTGTGTGGGAGGTGGTGGAGTGATGGGAGTGAGGGTAATGGTGGGGGTATGTGATGGGCTGCAGGTAGGGGGGGTGAAAGAAGTAAATAGTTGACTTACCAGAGTCCAGTCCTCCTCCTACTCCTGACAGGCCCTCAGGATGCATGATTGCCAAGACTTGCTCCTCCCATGTTGTTAGGTCTGGGGGAGGAGTTCGGGTCCATCGCCAGTCCTCTGTACATCTAGTTGGAGTGTAACTGCTGTGGAATGCACCTTCCCCCGTAGGTCATTCCACCTCTTCCTGATGTCATGCCTTGTTCTTGGGTGCTGTCCCACGGCGTTAACCCTGTCCACAATTTGGACCCCCACCTCCTCCACCACAACTGACAGAGTGGGAGGAGCAAGTCTTGGCAAAACTGCATCCTGGGGGACTCACTGGGGTTGACGGAGGACTGGATACTGGTGAGTCAATATTTACTACCTACCGCCCCCACATACCTGCATGCCACCACCACCCTTCACCCTGACACCCATCACTCCACTTAATTCCCCCCCACAGTGCACCACCACAATTGACTAACCTGAATGCCAAGCCCTTCATGCCGTACCCACTGCATTAACATCCCTCCCAACCCTGCATGTACACCCGTCACCAATTCATGCACAGCATGGAGAACTAACAATCCCACAAGACATCACAATATACAGACAAAGGTGGCAGGGCTACTGCAATGATATAGGGGAAACTAGGGATGTAGAAAATGTCACAGACATGTAGCACAATACACCACTTACATCCCCACAGGTGCCCCAGCCAATCTCAGTGGCGAGAAGGTGCCATGACTACCCAGTCTCCGATTAGAAGATGCCGCCAGTGATGACAGTAACTCTGGACTTCTGGATCTGGATGTACTCCTTGGCCCAACAGGGACCACCGGTCAGTCAGCTACTCCAGCCCACACCCACTCCACCTCAGAGCCCCCCCTCAGCATCTAACACCACAGCAGCCACCCAATGTTTCCACCCCTCTATCCTCAGGACACGCCAATCAGCAGTGTGCTCACCTGTACAGGGACCCCAGTCAACACCTCACAGCCAAGACAATGAGGGTCCTGGGGTCAGTGGCAGTGGGCACACCGCTCAGGCCCAGGGAACCGACTGCCCAGGAGGCACTCACCAATGTCATGGGGTCTTACCAACCCAGGACAAGTTGGGCCAGATGTTAAACATCATGCAGGAGAACCAGCGGCTGCAGGAGGAACACCACCAGGCAATCAGAAAAGTTTTGCAGGCCCTCAACACTACCATAGTCTGCATAGCAGGGGTGCTGGGTGAAATGGCCAACATTATACAGCACACCAGTGGGTCCCTTCCACTAGCCAGTCAACTGAGCAGTCCTCCAGATCTGCTGCAGCTAGAGGACAGGTGGCCCTGCCAAAGGAACCACTGGCCACCAGCACCCCTCCCCCTGCAGAAGGTGAACCATCCTACAAACATTCCCTGCAACCCAGACAGACGCCAGAGACACTTGCCAAGACCAAGACCACCCCCAGGAAATGAGACCCTCCTCAATGTCCCCCTTGTGTTCCACTCTGTCCCCTTGACCACTTTGAACTGCCATTGCTCCCCTTCCTATGGCCCCTTAGACACTGAGCCTGCGCTACAAACAGACTGGACCAATAGCCTAGACTAACCCCTACCATCACTCCATTCCATTGCACTATTCCTCCTATATTTCTCACCAAAATAAACACCCTTAAACACAACTTGAGTGATAGTGCTTTATGTGACGATAAAAGTGCAATAATATTGACAGTTTCATCTTGTGCAATTGTCCTGAACTTTGTGATTGCATACAAATAATGGTCTGTAGCTGTCTGTAGTCATCCCATCAGTACACAGTTGTAACCACACCAACATCTGCAAAATATGAAGGCATAGGTGACAGTCAGTTGAGATGAAAAGAAAGTGACTGCCAACATGCTACAGCCACCCTGAAAAGATAAATAATTAGAAGAATGGTCATACCTGTGTTTCATTGGAAGTACTGCTGGATGACTGATGTCCTGTTCTCCACATCCTCATCCTCTGCCTCCTCATCCTCAATGTCCTGAGGGTCCAATGCTGCCACTGGATCATTTTCACCCTCCTCCTGCAGATAGGGCACATGTCGTATGATGGCCAAGTTGTGCAACATGCAGCATACAACAACTATCTGGCAGACCTTCTCAGGGGAGTAGCAGAGGGACCCACTTGTCAGATAGAGGCATCTGAACCTGGCCTTCAGGAGGCCGAAGGTTAGCTCATTTATCCTCCTGGTTCTCCCATGAGCATCATTATACCTATTCTCAGCCCCTGTCCTGACATTCCTCACAGGGGTCAATACCTACAACAGGCTTCGGAAGCCAGAATCACCTGCAAGAATTGCGGTACAAACATTAGCCTTGCACAATGGTATAAGGGATGACTGGTGAAGGCATACACTGACATGCATTGGGTGGGGACTCAGGCTCACTTATTAGCCACACCCTGTGCCTTTGTAGTCATGCCATCACATTTGGGATGCTGCTACTTCTCAAAACAAAGGTGTCATGCACCAACCCTGGATACTTGGCAGTGACGTGGGAGAAGTACTGGTCAGCCAAGCACACCATTTGCACATTGAGTGAGTGGAAACTCTTCCAATTTGTGAACACCTGTTCATTTTGCCGGGGTTGGGTACAAATGCAATATGTGTTCCATCAATGGCCCCAATAATATTTGGAATATGTCCCATTGCATAGAATCCAGCCTTCACAGTGGCCAAATCTTCCACTTGGAGGAAAGCAATGTAGCTGCACATGTGTTTGAGCAAGGCAGACAAAACCCTTACCAGTACTATTGAGAATATTGATTGTGACATTCCTGCTGCCAAACCCACTGGCACTTGGAAAGAGCCAGTTGACAGGAAATGGAGCATAGATAGAACTTGCACAAGAGTGGGGATCCCAATGGGATGACGGATAGATGATATCAGATCAGGCTCCAATTGAGCACACAGCTCTGTGATTGTGGCCCTGTCCAGTCTATAGGTGAGTATTATGTGCCTGTTCTCCAGTGTAGCCAAGTCCACAAGGGGTCTGTACACGGGGTCTTGATTCCTCCTCCTATTCCTCCACAGTGGTATGTACCTAAGGGACACAAGAGTGAGAATAGAGTGACAAACTTAACAATGGAACTGGTGTGTAGCCATTTTAGCTATAGTTTGAGACACATTATTGTAGCAAACTAGGCCTGCCGCTGTGCATTTTTACCTAGATATGTTTTATTCTAGCTTCGTTATATTATTTTAACAATAGTAACATTTGCGGTCTTGTTTTATTTTCTCTATGTAGCTGTTCTTCGCCCAGGTCAGCACTGCATTCTTAAACAAGACATCGTTTTTCACTCTGTGCTTTTCTCAAGGCTGCTCTAAGATAGGTTGCGGCAAAAGTGTTACGCTTTGTCTCCAATGTTCATAGAAACACATACACTCTTACGTGGGGATCCTTTTTTGGAACATGACCTGTTTTATTATAAAAACACTACTTTGACCCATGTACATTAGAGGGAGATTCCAGCCAGATAACCGCAACTGTATGCTGATTGCTTTGCGTTTCACTGCAGCTGCTTATGTAGACTACAGGCCTCTTGCTCAGGTATGCTCAGGTATGAGGGATGATGTCTTCCCAGAATTAGAGCTTAACATGATGTGCTCTAACATAGCCTAGGTAGGAACTATCCTTAAAAACTGTAGTGACAACATAGTAGCGTTATTTTTGTGTTTTACTCTCCTTTTCACAACTTTAATCTTGTTAATTTGTTGTACTTCATTGTCCTAGTTATTGCAATACATGCTTTATTATCTAAGATGCAGTCGCTTCAATAAAACCTTATTGAACTATACTCTGCCTCTGATTTTCCTTGCATACGTGAGACTAATGTAACTGAAAGAAACGAATGACATCTGAGTGACCACGACTCCCCTGAGGAGTCATTTATGTCATGCGCACAGTTGCCCAATAATCTCTGCACTTGGGTGGAGAGGAGGCACTGCTAGTTAGCCGGAACAAACCCAGATTAGACCTACCGGTGTCTCATGGTGAGGGATCAGACTCAGTCCCCTGCAATACAAGTGATTCTGCCGCACAAATCCAGTAGTCCCATTAGGATAATGAGAATGAAGTAATTTGGATGCAGGAAACCAGGAAACAGTAATCCGTATTTATTGAAGAATAATTCTCAACTCAGAAAAGGAAACTCCAGCCACTCCTGCTCTGCTCCTTCTCCAACTGTCCTGACCAACATTCCAAACAGTCCCATTGATGGAGCAGGGGCGGCCGGAAGAAACCAAGTAACATGTTACAAATAAACAAAGAGTAAAACAATGAACTACAATTACATAAGTAATATGATACATTTTAAATACATGAAAGTTATTTTTTCCTTACTTATTCTTAACACAATACCACACCACCTTCCTCTTCCAGAAAAGTAAAAATATATCCATCTACATTACTTGACTTTGACAATTCTATTGAGATTCCACACACGACCATCATCTAATTTAACAGCACCACTGTAAACTTCAACAACCTTAAAAACTCTACTAAAGTGAGATTGCCCTCCTGTAATTTTCCCAGGTAACTTGACCTTTACAAAATCACCCACCTCAAAATGTAACTCTTTTACAGATTTCCTCAAATCATACACTTGTTTTCTTTTCTCCTGACACGACAAATGTTTGCTCCTTGCTGAATCTCTCCTACCTTCATAATTGAGTTGTTCCTTAGTATAAACTTTAACCCACAGAGGATACACCATAGTATGTGGTATACGTTTCTTGAACATGACAAAAGGGGATTGGCCAGTGCTAGTGTGTGGAGTGAACCTATATTCCTCCACCTTCTTCTTAATCATGAATTCCCAATCACACCCTAATTGATTTGCCAATTGAATGGTCTCCTTTAATGTCCTGTTGAAACGTTCCACCATCCCATTTGTCTCAGGATGGTACAAGGCACTCTTTCTATGCAAAATCCCTCTTTTACTCAAAATGTTTTAAAAAGTCTGACTGTGAAATCAGAGTCAATCTTGCACCTGAATCCATCATCATGGAAACCTTGACCCCATTAACATCAACCACATCAATAGGATATTCACATCGTACCTTAGCAATACAGTTTACATCATTTACAACTTGTAAAATGAATGATCTTTCTTCATCATTATCATCACTGCCCCCATCACCAACTTCATTCAACTTCACCACCCCTTTATCTCCAGACTTACAACACCTAGCAAAGTGCCCTTTTTTACCACATTTTTTACATAACACCTTAAAGGCTGGGCATTTTTTGCTATTGGCTAAGTGTGATGATGAATTACATCTATAACATAACAGTTTAGTTTTCGACGGACCAGGGTGTTTTTTAGTTGGCAACCTTGTCTCAACAATCTGAACAGACTTTAACGTATTCTTGGATTTTCTTAAATCTTCCACGCAGAGTTCTGAATGTTCAATTTGTTTTGCGACCATTAAAACCTCTTCCAAATTTGGATCACCTTTGGACCACAAGGCCTCTCTTATCTTGTCGCTTCTGCACTCCAACATAAATTGGTCTCTAATACGTTCCTCTACAGTGTCGCCAAACTTACACTGGGCCGCCAATTTGCGAAGATTTGTTACGAAATCTTCTACTGTCTCAGTTTCACCCTGTTTACATTTTCCAAAGTAAAATCTCTGTAATATAATTGACACTTTTGGTAAAAAGTGCCTATCTAATCTGAGTAATGTTAACTCAAACTCATTCAAGTTTGTATCCCCTTCTCCACCATCTGACGAATTGATAACAGGTAAATTCTCCAAAATCTCCTGTCCTTCTGCCCCAAGACAGTGTTGAAGAACAGAAGTCTTCCGGTCTGCAGACAAATTGCTTCCACAAACACGAATGTATGTTAGAAAGACCTTCTTCCACTTACACCACGGTATAGATGGTTCACCAGGCAAAGGCAAAAAAAATGGAGGTGGTGCAATGTTCTGCATGCTTTTTTCTTCAAACAATAATATAATTTATTTAAAAAAAAACTCCAATCCCTTCAAAACATGTATGCCTCTTTACCAATAATTCTCCCCAAAAAAAAAATATAGAACAAAAAGGAATATATATATTTTGTAGCAGAGCCAGGTAAAATAAAAAACCTTTCTTCAAAATGTTTAAAATGCTTAAATAAACAATTAAGCAAAAGAAACTGCAGATTGTATATAAAAATCAATCCTTAAAAAAATGCTCTTAGCTAAGCCTTGGCAAGCAGCCAAATAAAATGTGCCGGAGAAACTTTGGCAAGCAGCCAGTAGAGACACGAAGTGTTGCCTAGCAACCTTAGTGTCGATCTGAGAGGAAACGTTGGCAGGCAGCCAAAGCAGTCCTGTAATAGCTCTCTTGGTAAACAAATTATCTCACACTTCTTTGTGCAAGTAATTGACACACAGGGCAATCCTTTTCTGTGCCGAGAAGCTTTGGCAAGAAGCCAGTAGAGACACGAAGTGTTGCCTAGCAACCTCAGTGTCGATCTGAGAGGAAACGTTGGCAGACAGCCAAAGCAGTCCTTCCTTGCGCAAGTAATTGACACACACGGAGCCCGAATAAAATCAATAATGTTCAGTGCTGGAGTTTCCATGTACCGGTGAAATAAAATCTGACGCGTGGAACGTTGGCAGGCAGCCAAAACCGGTCTGTAATAGCTCTCTACTTACAATGGCAGCTGCTGTGGAATAAAATCTGACGCGTGGTCCTCCAGACTGAAAGTCTTAACCCTCGTCGCCAAAATTGAAGTAATTTGGATGCAGGAAACCAGGAAACAGTAATCCGTATTTATTGAAGAATAATTCTCAACTCAGAAAAGGAAACTCCAGCCACTCCTCCTCTGCTCCTTCTCCAACTGTGCTGACCAACATTCCAAACAGTCCCATTGATGGAGCAGGGGCGGCCGGAAGAAACCAAGTAACATGTTACAAATAAACAAAGAGTAAAACAATGAACTACAATTACACAAGTAATATGATACATTTTAAATACATGAAAGTTATTTTTTCCTTACTTATTCTTAACACAATACCACAGAGAACCTATGCGACATGGCGTTGCCAAAGTTTGGTCAGGCACTAATTTTCGGATCCTCCTGAGTATCTCTGTCTTTACATGCAAAGACACATCAGTACTATTTACTGAGACATCTGAGGTATTAAGGATTTTCCTCCTCAGCTAAGGAGGGAGTACCTAATTGACGCTGTAGGTTGTTCAAGCTTGAACCTTAAAAGAATAATCCCCATTTGGTGTGCGTATCTCTGAACAAAATGTTCCATTCATCATGGCAAACCCCCAACAGGTAGCAATTGAAGTCAATATGTGACCACTCCTTATTGCACATTTATTGGCACATGGCCTAATGGCCCAGGGGGGTCATTTTGCATTTGTTGTTGAGGCTCATCCAGCCTATAGAACAGAAATGTTCTATTCTTGGGTCACATTTCCAGCAGCTGATGGAAACACAAATACATTTCATCACTATACACCTGCAAACATACCAGCAAAATACAGAGCATATGCATATCTAGAAATAACTCTATCTTATCAAGAACATAATAATTGGCTTGAAGGCGCCCTACTACATACAATCCTACACATTAGTTTAGGTCTTCTAAATAATGATGGCCTTACCTGGCGTTTATTGGCCACATATACACCGCTCACTGATGCAGCAACTTTGACGATAGCTGAAGTCCCCTGCTTATATGATGAACTTACGGAAATATGGTTAGTACAGTTTGTAATGCAAACATTAAATACAAACCCAGCACGTGCTGCCCCGGTGCAACCACATGCAGTAACGTCAGGCATTAATCCTGCAACTGTACATTCGATCATGGGTAAAGTAACTGCCAAACGAGAGGAGATTCCATTTTGGTTAGCTAAAAAAATAAATGCACTGGAAGCAGTATTTCCCCAAACAGGACATCAGGATAAGCATAGAATATTAACTATGTGCTTGCCATTTGGGATAGTTCTCACAGTAGGTAACTGCAATACTTGGGGCACAGTATTTGCCACACCAACACTTGCCAATCTACCGGAAGTGTTAAAACAAATTCAAAATGAATACGGAGCTGCCCGGCCCTGGACTTGGGGATGCAACTCATGGGCAATGTTGCCACAGTATCTTCAATCATATTAAGTAACCTTAAAGAGGAAGCAGTTGCACTAGCAGTGCGCATGCGGCTCTGGGACGTTCCTCCACAGGATCAAGAACGTGTGCTTCCAAAGATTATCGTGGAGACCTATTCCAGAATTGGTCAAGATAGTCTGGGGGGCCAGACCCACAAAAACCACAGTTTCAGGGTAAATCCAATAAATACTCTACCAAGCAAGCACCTGAGGGTTCTAAAAAATGCTGGGATAAAAAAGAAAGGGGAGAACCTCCACATTCAGAGATCTCACCGATTAGATATAGAGATAATATTAAAACGCCTGACAGATATCAGTATACCAGATATCTCGTTCCTTTCAGGACTCATCGGAAAAACGCAGTGAGAGAGGTGGGTGGTCAGAGTGAAGAACTGAGTACGTGAAACTGAGACAGGAATCTCAATGCTCTACAGAGGTTTCTGTTAAAATAGAAGAGAAACCTCCCCAACACAAAATCCAATTAAAAAAAAGTGGCACCAGCTGCGATTCGTCATGCCACTCAGAAAGAGGACTCTGTTGAAGAACAAGACGCGGGCACTAGCTCTGCTGGGCAGTGCAGGAGAGGTCACAATAGTTTGCTGGAATCTTCGAGAGCATCTGGAGGTGAAAGCAACTGATGACTTCTTACAAGTTGAAGCTGCGGACATGCGTGTCTCCACGCTTGAAATGGTGTACAAAGCAACGTTACAGTTAGGAGACACTGAATGCACAATCAACGCAATCTTTTGGGACCGCGTTGTAAACATATATGATATTCTACTCGGCGGAAGGGATTGGCCACCTGAATTTGTCTGTACTTGCCCATACGGGGAAGAGGTTATCAAAAGTTTCCCTATGAACTTGCAGAATCCTGCGCCATTGATTGGGCATTGACGCAGGCACTTGTGTTATATCGTAACCACACAGGTTGGGATAAAGATCCCCCATCATGTAATTCCAATTAAAAATGAACCCCAACCTCAACCCCAGTACCCAATAAAACATGATGCTAAAGCACCTGTGAGGGAACTCCTCAAACAACTAGAGTACCAGGGTGTAATTGAACCCTGTGTCTCACCAATGAATAATCCTCTATTCCCTGTAGCTAAACTGGACCATTCATACACAATAGTCTTAGATTACAGACACTTAAACAGTCATACACGCACATATGCTATACAAAACTCTGATAGCACGGCACTTATGAACAACATAGTGCTCAAAAAATACAAAACAACATTGGATATTTCAAATGGTTTCTTCTGCAAGAAAATAGCGCCTGAGAGTAGAGACTTAACAAGTTTCAGCGCACTAGGCTCCCTGAACAAATTCTGTTGTTTACCACAGGGGTACAAGAACAGTCCAGGGCTGTTCGCGGCTCGTGTAACTTCAATATTGCACGACATTGACCCTGAAGCATTGTCTCATGTAGATGATATCTACCTTATGGATGACAAAGTACTGCAACATCTAAGACGGGTAGCCCGCATTGTTGTGGGATTTGCCAAATTCGGTTATACATTAAATTTCAAAAATAGGCACAAAGCATGAATACTCTGCTGCTTGGAGTGTAATAATTTCTATCCACAACATACTTTCACGCAAACCCTAGGGGATTGCACTGCACAACTAGCAGAGTTAAAGGCTCTGGCGATGGCACAGGAACATACGGATCTGGCACACCTAACACTAATTGTCTGTGATTCGTTCTATTGTGTCCAGTCCATCAATGAAAATCTGCATTACTGGCGCCAGAATGGGTCCAGAGATTCTAAAGGTAACACCATCAAACACAAACTTCTGAGGGGGAAAGTAGTGGATCTGAAGGAAATGCTACCAAATGTCCATGTTGTACATACACTTGGACACCAGCGTGTTGGAATACACGTTGGTGGGAATACACTGGCTGATGAAGCAGCCAAATCAGCAGTAGGTATGGCTTCTGTTGCTGCAGTAACTCGTTCTAGAACGAAACAAGACAATGACATATGGGCTGCCATGAAAGCCACGGCTGAAGGCACGCCCTTGCCAAAAGCATTTCCTGCTAAATATTCCTACCGGATGGGAGGCTTCCTTGATGCAGAAGTGAAAATACCAGGCGTGGGAGTTCGAGTAATTCCCAATAAAGACCTAAGACCAGAATTGATTAAAGCAGCACATGAGGGGGTTGCCTCTGCCCATACTGGTGTGGCGGCTACAATATCATTGTTGCAAGCCTGTTTTTGGTGGCCAGGTCTATGCAAACAGACCAAGCAGTATGTCCTTTGTTGTGATATCTGCCAACAAATTAAGGGGTCCACTGTCAAACGCCCACTGCAAACACCCCTCCTAATTTCAAACAAATCATTACAATGTGTATACTTGGACCACTGTGGTCCCCTGACACCTGATAGTGCATACAAATACATCTTAGTCACTATTGACTCTTGCTCCAGATTTCTTTGGGTGTGGCCACAGTACACGGCTGACGCTACAACTGTTATCAAAGATATGCAAGTCTTTACCTGCACATATGCAGTTGCGGCTTTCCACATGGACCTGGGCCCTGCTTTCACCTCAAGGGCATTCAAGGATGCCATGGCTTCGTTAAGGGTCCAACTTCATTACGAATCTCCATTTCATCCAGAGGGAAATAGTGTTGTGGAGTGACGCAACAGAGATTTAAAGCAATCCTTAACAGCCAGAGTATTAGTTAAGGGTCGTAGTTGGCTTAATTACCTGTATGGAGTCCAGAGACCACTTAATAATCTGCCTAGAAGGTCCCTGACGGGTCGTACTTCATACTAGTGCCTGTTTGGAACAAAAATGTGTGTGCCAGATCTTGATGGTCCTGGATGTGGAGGCGGCAGAAACACCTTTTGACATAAATTAATGCATCACTATTGAGCAGGAATTACAACAGTTCCTGTGACGACAACGCTTCTACCAGTGCTGCCTCTTTGGGAATTAAGGATGTACCAATAACATCTACCGGCTGGATTCCAAAGGTCGGGGATCTAGTACGTGAAAAGGTTGCTTTGAAAAAGGAGTTTGGTCCTTCCTATTGTGCACCGGTTCCAGTCCTGGGAATACATGGTACCAGAACTGTCATTCTACCACCGCTGCCTGGTTCTCAAGAAAACTTCTTTCTTTCCTTTGACAATGTCAAGTTACACCATGTGGCCGATCCTGCACAGCAGAACATGAGGAACAACCAGCAGTATCCAAATCCCTCTCAATACTGGTCAAGATGTCCCTCTACAAGTTTTGAGCAGCAACTCTGACACCTCTCCGAGCTTGGGGAGGTTGGAAAATGGTATTGCATTAGTTCCACTAACATCTATTACAACAAGCAATACAAAAAGTGCTGTTCGATTTGACTCAACTTCCAAACAAACGGATGGCGTCATTTCAGTGAACCACTGCAGGAGACTCCTATCAGTTCTCCTCCATCAAATATGGCTCCAGTTTTTGCACAAACTGCTTCTGGATACTTTGTCGACATCAATGACATCCTTTCTGACTCATTTGCCTCTTTTACACCTGAACTGTCAAAAACATGTAAGCTGATACTTTTTTTAAAACAAATTACCATATTTTCCCATGCAAATATCTGTGACTTTCCTTGACTGTATTTAGCTTTCCTCCTTTGTATTGGCTTTGTTATTACTTTCTTTCTATTAATACATTGTCATTACCTTTATGAACGATCAACAGTTGAACTGGTGGATGAGGTCCTAAAACGCCAGAAACATCCGCAGAGACTTGTCTTTCATGAACATTTCCACTATACCAATTCCTGATGGGATTGTTTAGGATAAAGTCACATTTGATATGTACGGCTCAACGGAGGTCATTCAAATTTCATACGTGTAAGAAAGTAACATCTTGCCTGGCATGTTACCCCATTTTTACATGTATGTAAGTTTGTTTTTGCCTGTCTCTCTGGGATCCTGCTAGCCAGGACCCCAGTGCTCATAGTTTGTGGCCTGAATGTATGTCCCTTTGTAGTGACTAACTGCGTCACTGAGGCTCTGCTAACCAGAACCCCAGTGCTTATGCTCTCTCTGCCTTTCAAATTGTCACTATAGGCTAGTGACCATTTTCACCAATTCTAACTGGCATACTGGAACACCCTTATAATTCCCTAGTATATGGTACCTAGGTACCCAGGGTATTGGGGTTCCAGGAGATCCCTATGGGCTGCAGCACTTCTTTTGCCACTCATAGGGAGCTCAGACAATTCTTACACAGGACTGCCACTGCAGCCTGAGTGAAATAACGTACATGTTATTTCACTGCCATTTTACACTGCACTTAAGTAATTTATAAGTCATCTACATGTCTAACCCTCACTTAGTGAAGGTTAGGTGCAAAGTTACTACGTGTGAGGGCACCCTGGCACTAGCAAAGGTGCCCCCACATAGTTCTGGGCAATTTCCCCGGACTTTGTGAGTGCAGGGACACCATTACATGCGTACACTACATATAGGTTAATACCTATATGTAGCTTCACAATGGTAACTCCGAATATGGCCATGTAACATGTCTAAGATCATGGAATTGTCCCCCCATGCCAAATATGGTATTGGGGTGCCAATCCCATGAATCCCCGGGGCTCCAGCATGGACCCCGGGTACTGCCAAACCAGCTCTCTGAGGTTTTCTCTGCAGCTATGGCTGCTACCACCCCACAGACAGGGTTCTGCCCTTCTGAGGCCCAGGCATCCTAGTCCCAGGAAGGCAGAAAAAAGAATTTCCTCTGAGAGAGGGTTTTACACCCTCTCCCTTTGGAAATAGGTGTTAAGGGCTGGGGAGGAGGAGCCTCCCCCAGCCTCTGGAAATACTTTGAAGGGCACAGATGGTGCCCTCTTTGCATAAGCCGGTCTACACCGGTTCATGGAACCGCCAGTACCTGCTATGGTGTGAAACTGGAAAAGGAAAGGGGAGTGACCACTCCCCTGTCCATCACCACACCAGGGGTGGTGCCCAGAGCTCCTCTAGTGTGTCTCAGACCTCTGCCATCTTGAATCCAGAGGTGATAGGGCACACTGGAGGCCTCTGAGTGGCCCGTGCCAGCAGGTGACGTCAGAGACCCGTCCTGATAGGTGCTTACCTGACTAGGTGGCCAATTCTCCTATGGGGGCTCTATAGGGTCTCTCCTTGGGCTTTTCCTCGGATAACGATTTGCAAGAATTCACCAGAGTTCTTCTGCATCTCCCTCTTCGACTTCTGCCAAGGATCGACCGCTGACTGCTCCAGGACGCCTGCAAAACTGCAACAAAGAAGCAAGAAGACTACCAGCGACATTGTAGCACCTAATCCTGCCTGCTTTCTCGACTGTTTCCTGGTGGTGCATGCTTTTGGGGCTGCCTGCCTTCATCCTGCACTGGAAGCCAGGAAGAAATCTCCTGTGGGTCGATGGAATCTTCCCCCTGCTTCAGCAGGCACCAAACGTCAGCATCACCGGTACTCTGAGACCCCGCTCATCCTGACGAATGTGGCCCCTGGAACACAGGTGGTAGACCCAAGGGACCCAGACTGTCCATTGGTCCAACTGTCTAAATTTGGAGGAGGTAAGTCCTTGCCTCCCCGCTCCAGTCAGTAATCCTGTGCACCACGTGAACTGGAGTTGCTAGGGCTTCTTTTCACTTATGTAAGGAATTGTTCATGCACAGCCTAGCCCAGGTCCCTAGCGCCCTGTCCTGCATTGCTCAACTCCCTGAGTTGACCTCCGGCTTCGTGGGACCCTCTTTTGTAGTGTTGAGATGACCGCCGTGCTCAGTCTTCTTGAACCCATGTTCAAGGACTTCTGCCGGTGCTGCCTTCTTGTGCATGGGCTTTCTGTCTTCCTGAGGGCCCCCTCTGTCTCCTCTCCCAAGTGGCGAGGTCCTGGTTTCTTCTTGGGCCCGGGCAGCACCCTTTTTCTTCAACTGCAACCTTTGCAGCTGGCAAGGATTGTTAGCAGTCTTTCTCCAAAGAAACAACTCTGCATCCTCCATCTCTTTGTGGGGCATCTTCTGCACAAAGGAGAAGTTCCTAGTACCTGGCGTTGTTGCAGAATCTTCAGCTTCTTCTATCCAGAGGCAGACATTTTGCACCTTCACCTGGGGTTTAGTGGGCTCCTGCCCCCCCGGACACTTTCACGAATCTTGGACTTGTTCCCCTTCCTTTGAAGGTCCTCAGGTCCAGGAATCCATCTTCAGGGCTTTGCAGTCTGTTGTGATCTTTGCAGAATCCTCCATCACGAGTTCAGTGTGTTTCTGGGGAAGTAGTAGCACTTTACTTCTACTTTTCAGGGTCTTGGGGTGGGGTATCTTGGAAACCCTTAGTGTTTTCTTACACTCCCAGCGACCCTTTACACACTACACTAGTCTAGGGGTCCATTCGTGGTTCACATTCCACTTTCTTAGTACATGGTTTGTGTTGTCCGTAGGCCTATTGCATCCTATTGTATTCTACAGTGTTTGCACTACTTTCTGACTGTTTTACTTACCTGATTTTGGTTTGTGTGTGTATTTTGTATATTTTAATTACCTCATAAGGGAGATTATTCTCTGAGATATTTTTGGCACATTGTCACTAAAATAAAGTACCTTTATTTTTAGTAACCCTGAGTATTGTGTTTCTGATGATACAGTACCTATATGATATAAGTGGTATTGTAGGAGCTTTGCATGTTTCCTAGTTTAGCCTAAGCTTCTCTGCTATAGCTAGAACACTACTAATCTACTAATAAGGGATAACTGGACCTGGCACAAGGTGTAAGTACCATCAGGTTCCCACTATAAGCCAGGCCAGCCTCCTACAATATGTGTTTAAACTTTCTATGAATGATGCATGCAACAAGGTTGCATGGAGATGTGTGTGCTGGCAGTTTGTAACTTGGGTGGGGGGTTTGTCTGCTGGTAGTGTACATGCAGGGCTCTGGGTGATATGTGTGCCATTTGAGGGGAAATTGTATTTGTGGGCCATATGTGTTACAGGCTGTATTGCATGGTTAATGTGTCCTCCTATCTGTATTTCCTCTTCAGGTTAGCGCCCATCAGAAGAAGGGATTGTGGCATGCTGTCACCAAGGACGTGCAGAGCCTGGTGGTCTATAACAGGCAGAGCACCCACTGCAGGAAAAGGTAGGAGGACGTGAGACGCTAGGCCCGGAAGACGCAGAGGCCCAGCTGAGGAAGGCCTCCTAATGAAACACCTGATGGCCCGCATACTGGCGGTGGCCTACCCAGAGCTGGATGTGCGCTTGAGGACAGCACAGCAGCCACAAGGGGGTTATTACAGTGTGTGTAACCACCATCTTTGTTGACTGGCATGGGATTCTGGTGGTGGGTTTCAGTCAGTGGGTGCCCCTTAATGCCAGCTCATACATTGCTGCGTGGTCCAGCTCAGGGTAAATGAGTGTATGGCAAAATCTAGTTAACTAGCTAGGTGGCATTCCATGTCAGACAGGGCTTAGTAGGTCCCAGAAAGGGTGCAGATGGTGGTGGTTGGCTCTCATCTTGCTGTGGTACCTAACCAATGGAATACCAGTGCAGTGCATAGTGCTCAATCTTGATCCCTGTGTCTGATGGTAATGTGTATGCCATCTGTGGTTTTGGTGCTGTAATTGACCCAGTGCTCTGTTTCTCTCTCTCCCCTATTTGCTTCTGTCATTCTGTCCATGTGTGCATTAGCATCATTTGGCAAAGGAGCAGGGGGACCAGTGAGTGAGGGAGCTGCAGCCCATGTGACCCAGGAGGCAGAGTCCACTGATGCTGAGGGGACCAGTAGGATAGAGGGCGAGGGGAGCACCATGGCAGGGACAGGAGGTGACAACACTGATTCTGATTCCTCCTCCAATGGAAGCTCCCTGGTGGTGGCAGACTCCTCTGGAACCACCCCAGCTATAGGTATAGCTTCCACCCCGTACCAGCACAGCCCTCCCAGTAACCACCCACCAAGATGGCCGTGTCCACTCACCGAGGAAGGTGGCCATCTCCTTTGCCCCAGGCACCTCAGGCCCTGCCCCAGTGAGCCCTGCTGCCCTCAGTGAGGAGGCTACTAACCTCCTGAGATTCATCTCTGTAGGGTAGTCAACCATTGTGAATATCATCCAGGGTCTGACATCCCAGATTAAGCAAAGCAGTGCCTACCTGGACCGCATCCACAGATGGTTGGTGGTCCTACAGAGATCATTTCAGGCTCTGGCCTCCTCACTGATGGCAGCCAGTGACCCTGTTTCTACAGTCCCCCCTCCAACTACCACTTCCCAGTCCCAGTCTCCTCAATCCTAACCTATCCCATGCACACATACAGACAAGCATGCACACAAAACATCTCAGAAGAGTGGCACTGACAAGCACAAGCAGCACACTTCAGACCACAAGCACTCACACATACAACAGACAGTTGCACACACAGCAACATCCACTGCCTCCACTGTCTCCCGCTCCTTCTCCCTCGTAGTCACATCCGCACTCACACCTGCATGCACTGCATCAACAGCCACCACCACCATCACCACATCATGCAGTACACACACCTCACTTGCAGACACCTCCACAACATCCTTCCACATGTCCTCTTTGTCGTCTCCCACCATGTGTGACCCCCTCCTAAGAAACATAAATGCTCCCACTCAGACACCCAACAGCCATCCACCTCACACACGTACACTGCCCATGCACCTGCACCCAAGTCCGGCAGAGGTACACCTCCTACAACTACTCCCTCTACCTCCACTCCCATCCCTCCTCTCATATCCCGCCCCAACTTCCCTAAGAAGCTTTTCCTTGCCCAGCTTGACCTCTTCCCACCACTGAAAAAAATCATCTGCTGGCACAAAGGGGCCCCTGAGTGTAACAGCAGCCACTCCTAGTAAGAACACACCTCTGCCTCAGAAAGGGAGGGCTAGGGTGGTGAAACCCAAGGGACAGAGGACGGGGACAGTGGAGGCACCTCCTAGTCCTGGAGGCAAGGACACAAGTCATATGTCAAAGGCCAAGGGGGCCTGTCAGAAGAGGGGACACATGGACCCCCCTCCACCAGCAAAGAGAGCCAAGGATCCCCCTCCACCACTAAAGAAAGCCAAGGTGCCCCCACCACCACAAAAGAAAGCCAAGGTTCCCCCTCCACCATCAAAGAAAGGCAAGGGTGCCAACTCCACCAGCAGAGGGCAAGGAGCCCTCTCCTCCAGGAGAGGCAGCTACAGAGCTCCCTCCACCAGCAGAGGGCAAGGAGCCCTCTCCTCCAGCACAGGCAGCCAAGAAGCTCCTTCCACCAGCAGAGGATATGTAGGCTGCCATCAAGGGACTGTTGGGCAAGGAGCCCCCTCAAGAACCAGTGGGCACGTTACCCACTTCAGAGACTGTGGCCTTTCATTCCCCTCCAGGGACAATTGGGCATGGAGCCCCCTCCAAAACCAGTGGGCATGTTACACACTTCAGGGACTGTAACCTTTCACTCCCCTCCAGAGACAATTGGGAAAGGATCCCCCTCCAGAACCAGTGGGCATGTTACCCACTTCAGAGACTGTGGCCTTTCACTCCCCTCGAGAGACAATTGGGCAAGGAGCCCCTCCAGAATCAGTGGGCACATTACCCACTTCAGAGACTGTGGCCTTTCACTCCCCACCAGAGAAAATTGCACAAGGAGCACCCTCCAGAACCAGTGGGCATGTTACCCACTTCAACTGAGGTGCCTCCCTACCCCCTCTACCCCATGAGGTGCCTGCCCATTTCCAACATGATGCCCCTAAAAAGTGGAGTCCGGATAATGTCAGGAGTCAAGTTGGGCCTTGGACTGTGCCTTGTGGCCATGTGGACCTTTTGTACTTTGGACTGGCCATTAGCCCAATCTGGACATTGACATCTGAAATTACATTTAATTTTACATTATGGTGGCTGTTGGCAGCAAATTACAGTGTTCGTACATTCTAATTGTTGTCCTTGCATTAATTTAATGTGTGTCCGGTGACATTCGTTTTACTCTGCAGTTGGTTTTGTGTATGGTGTGTGTGAATGGTGTATGTTGTGTGTTGGGTGTGTCACTCTCCTTTTCCTCCCTCCCTCCTTTGAGTGCTAGGTGGCTGTACTCACTGTCGTCATCTTCATCGGTGCTCCAGGACGACCATGGCGTGGTAGAGCATCAGGAAGACTTGGAGTTCCGGTTCCATTGCAGCCACAGAATCCTCTGTGTCCCTGATGGTGAGTCTTTTGTTCCCTGTGAAGGTTTCTGCCAGGCTTTTGATGGTGCTGGTACCGCCCCAGAAATCCTGGTGGTTTGCTATGTCATAATATGGTGGGCAGTACCTTGACTTTCGCCTGCCTGTTGATGGGTACCGCCATGGTCAGTGGTGTTTACACCCTGGCGGTTGGTGTGGTACATTAGCTGTCTATCGGAGGTATCACTGCCATGGTCATCATTTGGTGGTAATGACCACCAGCCTGTTGGCAGTATTACCGCCACTTTAACAGTCACCACCAATGTCATAATGACCACCATAGTCTTTTTGTACATAATTATGCACCATAGGAATCAATGGAAAGGCACCTTTAAAAATACATTAAAAAATCGCACAGTTGAGTTACCAACTTCTTTGTTTACAGGTTGGTCGAGGTCACCAGTGGGCATCCTGTGCCAGCTGGAAAAGTTCAGGCAGCTCCCAATTCCGGCAGGTGTAGCGGAGAAAATTCTCTGAAGCTGGTGCAGAGTCACTGCAGGGGACCACTTGGAAAAGCACTGCACAGGTAGGTTTGGAGGTCCCCTAGGAGTGTCAAGGTCGCAAGGAGTGAGGGACCCATAGGGCACCGCAGGTTCTTCATTGGAGGACACAGGGCGGCCAAGTGCAGAGTGAATTGGCGAGCCAGGAGCTTTGCACAAAGATGCCCTTTGGATCTGGAAGTAAGTCACTTTAAGGTTCGCTTACAGGACAACAGGGGCACTCTGGTAGGAGGTCCGGGGTAATCCTGAAGTCCCTTGGTTGGGGCTTCCTCTTGGTCCTTTTTCAGTCCAGGGTGGACTCGTTTTCCCAGTGTCCAACATAAGCTGACCAGTACACAGGGTATTAGTATGGTTTGGTCACTGGAAGGTGCAGTGTCACCAAACTTGGCATACTTGCAGGCTTTGTTCTCATGGTTGTTGATGTATCGTCGGGTCTGGCTGCTACTTTTGGCTTGGGAGTTAGCAGCCGGTCAGTGAAGTGACCCTCACTGGATTGCAGAGTGGTACCTCCACTCTGGAGGGAGTTCTTGGGTGATTGGCAAAGCCTGAAGTTCCTGTGGGTTTCTTGAGGTCAATCATGTTGTGTTATCCAGCAGCTCCTCAACAGTGATTGTCAGGTCCTGGGTGCAGCAGTCAGGGTTTGGTGCCTTTTCTTTGTGCAATTATTCTACTAATTGAGGCACACCCAAGTAACCCTTAGACCTGGGTAATAAAACAATCAATACAAAAGTGGTCACCAGGAGGAAGTGTATGCCTAGACTTCTATGGCACTTTTTACTTTCATCAACAACTATTTATAACCCAAAATACCGTCATAAGATTAGTATAAGTTGTATTTTTATTTTGTCATCTAAAACAAATCTTACTTCAATTGTAAAAAACATAAACATTTTTAAGCATAGGTGCTCATAAAAAATGGCGCAGTGAAGTGATTAAAGTGATAATTAAATTACCATAGTGTTATATACAGTATTTACAAAATGTGGTTAAAAACCTAGAAAAGATAGTGAACTTCAAAAAAAAAACTTTTATTCCAGGCATCTTGAAGTCACCTTATACATTTAATCCACATTTAATAGTCAAGGTTTCGACCCTAATAAAAAAAAAAATCATTAGCAGGTCATCTTCAGGACTAAACAGATTCCTTATGTTGGTAGCACCTATTTCTCAAGGTTTTTTTCTTTGATTTCCATTAGTGTCTTCTAATCAATAACAGAAAACGTCTAATCATTTCTGTGAATTTCGATGTATCAAGAAGAGAAATGTAATCATCTAATTAGGTCTATTTCTCAATTTGACGCAGAAGCACATGCGCCATATCTTCCTTTTAATAGCGTTTAAAACCAGTCTCCCTATCTGTGTTTACAAACGTAGCAACCGCTTGCGATGTTTTTCTGTTATTGATTAGGAGACACTAATGGAAATCAAAGAAAAATACCTTGAGAAATAGGTGCTACCGATAGTTCACTATCTTTTCTAGGTTTTTAACAACAATTTCTAATTACTGTATATAACACTTTTCTTTGCGCAGCAGGTCCACAGTTCTCATGCATTGGATCTTCTTTGTGCTGGTCTTCTTTGTGTCCTTCAAATCTGTTTTCTTGGTCTGGGATGCCCACTAAATACAGAATTTAGTCGGCGTTTTAGGGGGAATCTGGTAGTGTCTAATGGGACACTCATCTTTGGGTGGCTACTATAGTGACCACTTCTTGCGGTAAGGGTCACCTCCCTAAGACCAATTAGCTATTTTCCTTCCATCTAAGATGTAGGAAAATGAAATAGAGTGTCCACCTCGCGGGCAACAACTTAGGGATGGTGCATGCCAGGTGGGGGCCTCTCCTCCGACCCTTTGTGTGGTTTCTCACCTTTGTTCCCACCTAAAGTGAAGTTTGCAAAGGGGCTGACCATATGCTGCTAGCAGCAGGCCTGGGGGTCGAGTTTCAAAGGAGGTAAGCCTTTTGAAGCTTACTGCCAGGGCAGTTCACATTCCTGAGGGAGTGGGTGTTAGCACCTCCACCCAGGAAGGGTGTTGTCTTACAAATCAGAGAGACAGGGCTCTCCCCTAAGGTTTGTAGATTGCACATGTGCCAGTGGCAGGCTGGATAGATCCTGTCAACAACCATGCCAGGGTAGTTAGCTTTTGCTGGTGGCACCTCTAAGGTGACCTCTGGTTACATTTGGTGATAAATCCATTACTAATACCAGTTTGGATTTATCATTCTGAGTTGTTTGATATCAAACAACCCAAGGTTCAGAGTGACCATCATGTAGCTTGGAAACTCATGTTGACCAGTGTCCAGCATATGTATTAAAATGGCTGCTCTGTTCACTCACTAAGTCCCAGGTTTGGCAAGGACACAGTGGGGGCATATTTCTCATGCAGTTATGCCCTCACTTTTAATGTGGTGCACCCTGTCTTAGGGCTGTAAGGCCTGCCAGAGGGGGATCTTACCCATAGTAAATATACTCTATGGTGGACAGGACACACAGATAGTGTGCCATGTCGACTTTGTGTTTTAGGTTTGCACCAGGACATTCAGCCTGCAATGGCAGTGCTATGTGCATCTGGATGCATGGCCCTAGAGGGTGGCCCAATCAGTGCTGCTGCCTTCAGGGGTCTACCTATAGTACATTCTGCACTAGGTACCTTTTTACTAAGGACTTATAGTGTTAGCTCATGGTGTACCCAGTTTTGCCAGTGCATCACAACAATTTTAGAGCAGGAGCTCTGGCCCAGGGAACGTGGTTAGCACAGGCCACGGAAACTACAATTTCAAGGCTCCATCAAACATCAGGCAAAAAGTGGGGGCTAGCCATGTCAAAAAGAGGCCTTTTCTCACAAAACCAACAAAAACTGGTCAGAACAAATAGGAGGAAGGAGGCAAAAGGTTTGGGGATGACCCTGTAAAAAGGGCCAGGTCCAACAGATGATAATGTGCACAAGCCCTTAATTGTTGTTTTTGCATAATGTAGCCAAAGGATTTGCATCCCTTCATCACATTTAAATCAATATAACATTTATTTTGGTTGAGAAAAGCATTGGGATTTCTGCATACTGAAACCCATGGTAAAAGTGAGGTGAGCCTGATAGCATCTTCAGCATAGCTTAAGTCCTGCTCATGGCAAATAAATAGCAGTCTGCTCAGTTGGAGAGAAAGAAAACGGCAACAAATGTCTAAGTGTAAACTCCTTATTTCAGTGTAAATCCAATTCCCGGAAAAGTATGATACATTAAGGACTCATTTCATTTTGTAGATTTCAGGTGGTGGATTAGAGCTTTACATCCTAATTTCCAGGCAGATTTGAAGATTACACCAACCAACTGACAATATTTTTTGGCACCTAATGGTAAAGCATGATAACCATGTATTACTAGAGGCAAAAACTATTGGACAATATGAACATTGCTGGACTTTCCCAAATACTTTGCCATTGGCAGAGATGGTGCACGTGTTAGATTTGTTATGTCCAGATCGCATAAAATAAAATGTAGCAAGGTTAGTCTCAATGTTAAGGTCCTCCATAAAGGAGACACATGCATCTACCAAACCTTTTAAGCCATTAGGCGTGTAAGATAATGGAATTGCATCATCAGAATATAAAAGTGGCAGAATTGGCGTAGATATTACCATAGACACATCCTGCCCACACTTATGGAAAAATAATTAAGGGTCTGATTTATATTTCGTCAGAGGGATTACTCCATGACAACGCTGACGGATATCCCGCCAGCCAAAATCTAAATACAATTGTTTCCTATGATATTTAGATTTCTGTTGACGGGATATCCATTACTGTTGTTGGAGTAACACCTCCGCCCAAATCAAAATCAGGCCCTAAGATCATTAAAATAGAGAATTAAAAAAAATGTGACAAGGATGAATGATGCTCTGAGGTGCACCCTCTTCTAATTTTGTGGGGCATGTGTTCTCACCATTATGTCCATACTTGACCCTGGCAGACAGATTAGGGTGTAGTAAGGAATAAAAAACACCTAAACCATTTTGTCCCACTCCAAAATTATGTTATACAAGATTATGCCTTCAACTTTGCTTTGAACATTGAATTAATCAAGTTGTGGGTCTATAACAGCTGAGATCTAACTCAATGCCTTTCTTAAATTCAGAAACAATAGTGGAGGTGACCCAGGAATGAGGCAGCTTGGCTTTAGAGGCACAGATTAAAACGTTGGTAAACAAGGGTCCCAAGATCAACAATGAACTTGTAAAGGTACATAGGTACTCCATCTGGCCTTGGAGCTTCATTAGAGGATTTTCCTGCAATCCAAGAATGACCTCAAAATGTTCGAAAATGACACCAATCGCTTCAGATTTAAAGGTGAAATACTGGGCATTATGGGGAGTACTATCTTTTGAATTAAGGCAAAAAATGCTTTGAAAATGGGATAATCACCTACCAGTTGTAGCACGAACCTCCAGGCTGGGATAGACACATTATAAGCATTGGAAGAATTAATCAATTTTCAAAATGCTTTAGAGCCTTTGCCTTTACATGTGACCATTAATAATTCTCAGGTGCCTCTTTCAATTTCAAATGTCCTGCCTTATAAAGTATCTATAGTGAGCTCTGTATGAGCCTACCTCTATAGTATTCTTAGTTTTTTTTTGTAGATAATGCTTCGTGAAGGATCCTATTAGAAGTAAAACAAGCTGTATGAACCACCCGGGAATAGTGGTATCAGGACATTGAAAAGCATAAGAAGTGGACTTTACATCTAACAGCTCAGATCAACAAAGCACTTGCTTTATAACAAGCCTCAGTGGAAAGGCATATATTGAAATGAGCTGAATGATGCTGTATCAAGTTGCAAAAAAATGTGCTAGTGTTTGGCAGTTTCTAGGCTATCCTAAGACTTTTTTCCTTGACTGTTAAGCATAGGTTTTCCATGGCGATGTATTCTGGAAACCGGGAGCTTGAATATCACTAGTAATGGATTGTGGTCACCATAATCGTTGGCTGTCATCTCACCTACTAGGAGATGGTACATCAACCTTAGGGACACAATTATATAGTCAATGACAGACGAACAACCACCCCCTAAGAATCTACGATAAAAATGAGAATCTCTCGTGTCAGATTCCATACCATTGACAATGTCTCATTTAGTCACAAAGTAAATAGCCACAGGCATCAGATCGACTAGGTAGTATATCACTACCCATCCGTCGATTATAGCTGTTAAAAGATAAAATGCTAACAGATGATTTGGCATAAAATTCACCACACGACATCAACTTAAACAAATTAAACACCTTACAGGAAGGTTTTAAAGGTTTGTTTAGGCTATCAATCACATTTAGCAAGGAGTAGAATTTATGATTAGCCTGATGTGAAAAATCATGGAAATATATAAAATAGATTGAAAAGTTGTTGTTCCATTCTACAATAAAGCACTTGTCTTCCTCAAAGATTAACATTAATTAAGGTAACATGATTATACAATGGTAACTTAAATCAAGTCGAGAGTTCATTCTTAGGTCTGCACAAGCCAGAGGATACAGTGGGATTGAAATACTCTCAGTAACTATCAAAAATCAAGTAAATAGTGGCCCAGGCCTCCTGAAATTAAATTATATTATAACAATTAATGAAAGATTTCCATTCCCATGAATTAATAATATTATAAATACCCGAAATACCCCAGCTTGCTACACGTAGGTCATCAAGACATTTGGATGGGCGCACTATCAAAATATTATCAGGCTTGTTACAAACAGAATTACCGGCTACAAAGCCAAGTTCTGAAATTCTGCAGCATCATTCCACCTGATCCAGTTCTTCTAAATGTTGACATTTTTTTATGCAATGGTAGGCAATCTAAAAAACTGACGAAGCAATAAAACTAACACTGTGACATACAGCCTGGTTAAGCAAGGGTGGCGGACAAAAAAAGAAACCCAGTGGTAAAACCTTGATAGGGCTGCGTTGATAGGTGCAAATATGTTAAAGAATCCACAAATTGCTGACATATACTGATTTCTTGAAAATGCAAAAAAAGGAATCAGGGAAATCTGTGTAGTTTTCATAATTTAGGTAGGGAGAGACTCCTTTAGTGGAGCACACTACAAAACTACTGTCACTCTGAATTTGCTCACCTAAAATATTTGTTTTTCTAGCAGCGATTTTAAGCATATTATTATCACAGTGCTATTCATGCTGAGCTAGAAAGAGACAAATAGCGCAAACTATCACCAAATTAACTTAATTTTTTATATGCTAATGTGGCAATGGTGTGGCAAAAAAGCAGCACCATATTTTCAAAGTGGTGCAATGCATGCATTGCACCACTTTGTAAACCTTTGCCCCATATTATACCTGCGCCAGGTATAATGTATGCAAGTAGGGCGTTTCCCCATTAGGGATCTGCAAAAATGGCGCAGTGGAATCTATGAGATTCCACTGCACCATTTTTAGCTGCATTTTTAACGCCTGCACAGAGCAGGCATTAAAAGGCGGCACACCATTATTTTTAATGGGCCTTTATGTACTTTGCAGGATTAACAGCCACATTTTTGGTGCTAATCCTGCAAAGTACAACAATAGCTAAAAACATTATGACACTAGTGTCCCTAACCTGTGCCATGGTGCACCGTATATCAAATACGGCGCACACATAGTGGCTTTAGGGGGGGGTTGCAATGAGCCACAAGAAAAGTGTCACTTCATGACATGAAGAGCCACTTTTCTTAAATCTGGGCGAAAGTCTTTTGCCTTTTTTGTTGCAAAGTCTTTAAGCATGGGATTAGCTATTGCCATCCACACCATACTGGAAAATGACAAAAGCCTTATATCACTCCAGTCACAATATTACAGCTATGGATTGGCAAAATACCACCCATGCCAATGGGAAATGAATAAACGCAATCCCTGGCATGTGTTTGAGTTCCTATTAGAGCTTGTCAGAGAGGCATAGCTTTGGCAAGGGAGCACCTAGTACAAGTGAAACCAATTACTTTTCAGGCTTGGAGTGCCACATAAATTATGCAAAAATGGGAGCAGGACACACTCTGGATTTGCTTGTCTCAAATGTCTGTTTTTAGCACCGTTTTTTGTGACATAGGGGGTGATTCTGACCCTGGCGGTCGGTGATAAAGCGGCGGCCAACCCGCCAACAGGCTGGCGGTCCGAAAAATGGAATTCTGACCCTGGCGGGAACCGCCAACAGAGACCGCCAACTTAACACTCCGACCGCCACGGCGGGACAAACAAACAGCGCGGCGGTCACCGCCAACAGGCAGGCGGCAGACAATGTACCGCACACCCTATCACAACTCACCAATCCGCCACCTTTTCCGGGGCGGGAGCATCGCCGCTAAAAACACGGTGGAAACAGACTACGAACGGGAAAACGCTCACCTCTACGCACTCCACGAGGACGGAGGACAGCATGGAACCCGAATTGAACATCATACCTGCTCCCGTCTACCTGCTCATCTACCACGAGTACGACCTCCGCCGCAGACGTCAACGGTGAGTACTGCACCTACGACACACGGGAGGGGGGGAGAAGGAAAGGTTACGGGCACACACATATGCGACCCCCCCCCCCAAGATGTACACACCAATGCAGAGCAACAAGTCACAGTGACACCACCCAAACACCCGTAAAAAATACAATCACATAACCAAATTGAGAATAAATATTTATGAACAAAATAGTCTCAGAAAAGTATTATCAACCATCAAAACGTTCTTCTGATAAACAAATTATTTACACAGCAGTGGATAACTGAAGCAAGTAGTCCTGCACATCTTACGAATCCATCATGTCCGTGGGCCAAAGTGTAGCGAAACAAGGGCAAAGCCCACACAGGAGACCTGAGTCCTTTGGAGAGAACACTGCAGGGGCATCTGGTGACAAAACTACAGGCACCTCAGGGGGAAGGGAAGGGGGGGGAACCACAGCCACATGAGTCCACGACGCCAGAACCACGATGGGCCCACCATGGCCACTGTGCCATCCTGGGGAGTGCAAAGCCACAGTCTCTCAAGTCTCTACAGTGGGTGGCTTGCCCACTGTGCCATCCTGGGGAGTGCAAAGCCACAGTCTCTCAAGTCTCACAAGTGGGTGGTTTGCCCACTGTGCCATCCTGGGGAGTGCAAAGCCACAGTCTCTCAAGTCTCTACAGTGGGTGGCTTGCCCACTGTGCCATCCTGGGGAGTGCAAAGCCACAGTCCATCAGGTGGATAAATGTCCCCACTGGACAAGGAGGATGCATGGTGGGCACAGTGAACCCTGAACAGTGCCTGACAGGAAGGGCCCAGCGGAGCGGTGCTTGAGACGGCGGGGCCCAGTGGAGCGGTGCTTGACAGGAAGGGCCCAGCGGAGCGGTGCTTGAGACGGCGGGGCCCAGCGGAGCGGTGCTTGACAGGAAAGGCCCAGCGGAGCGGTGCTTGAGACGGCGGGGCCCAGCGGAGCGGTGCTTGACAGGAAGGGCCCAGCGGAGCGGTGCTTGACAGGAAGGGCCCAGCAGAGCGGTGCTTGAGACGGCGGGGCCCAGCGGAGCGGTGCTTGACAGGAAAGGCCCAGCGGAGCGGTGCGTGAGACGGCGGGGCCTAGCGGAGCGGTGCTTGAGACGGCGGGGCCCAGCGGAGCGGTGCTTGACAGGAAGGGCCCAGCTGAGCGGTGCCTGACAGGAAGGGCCCAGCGGAGCGGCGCTTGAGACGGCGGGGCCCAGCGGAGCGGTGCTTGAGACGGCGGGGCCCAGCGGAGCGGTGCTTGAGACGGCGGGGCCCAGCAGAGCGGTGCTTGACAGGAAGGGCCCAGCGGAGCGGTGCTTGAGACGGCGGGGCCCAGCGGAGCAGTGCTTGAGACGGCGGGGCCCAGCGGAGCGGTGCTTGACAGGAAGGGCCCAGCGGAGCGGTGCTTGAGACGGTGGGGCCCAGCGGAGCGGTGCTTGACAGGAAAGGCCCAGCGGAGCGGTGCGTGAGACAGCGGGGCCTAGCGGAGCGGTGCATGAGACGGCGGGGCCCAGCGGAGCAGTGCTTGACAGGAAGGGCCCAGCGGAGCGGTGCCTGACAGGAAGGGCCCAGCGGAGCGGTGCTTGAGACGGCGGGGCCCAGCGGAGCGGTGCTTGAGACGGCGGGGCCCAGCGGAGCGGTGCTTGAGACGGCGGGGCCCAGCGGAGCGGTGCTTGACAGGAAGGGCCCAGCGGAGCGGTGCTTGAGACGGCGGGGCCCAGCGGAGCGGTGCTTGACAGGAAAGGCCCAGCGGAGCGGTGCCTGAGACGGCGGGGCCCAGCAGAGCGGTGCTTGACAGGAAGGGCCCAGCGGAGCGGTGCTTGAGACGGCGGTGCCCAGCGGAGCGGTGCTTGACAGGAAAGGCCCAGCGGAGCGGTGGTTGAGACGGCGGGGCCCAGCGGAGCGGTGCTTGAGACGGCGGGGCCCAGCGGAGCGGTGCTTGACAGGAAGGGCCCAGCGGAGCGGTGCTTGACAGGAAAGGCCCAGCGGAGCGGTGCTTGAGATGGCGGGGCCTAGCGGAGCGGTGCTTGAGATGGCGGGGCCCAGCGGAGCGGTGCTTGAGACGGCGGGGCCCTCTTCCGTGGTGCTTGTCTTCACGGCGGGGCCCTCTTCAGCGGTGCTTGTCTTCACGGCGGGGCCCTCTTTAGCGGTGCTCTTCTGCACGGCGGGGCCCTCTTCAGCGGTGCTTGTCTTCATGGCGGGGCCCTCTTCAGCGGTGCTTGTCTTCACGGCGGGGCCCTGTTCAGCGGTGCTCTTCTGCACGGCGGGGCCCTCTTCAGCGGTACTCTTCTGCACGGCGGGGCCCTCTTCAGCGGTGCTTGTCTTCACGGCGGGGCCCTGTTCAGCGGTGCTCTTCTGCACGGCGGGGCCCTCTTCAGCGGTGCTCTTCTGCACGGCGGGGCCCTGTTCAGCGGTGCTCTTTTGCACGGCGGGGCCCTCTTCAGCCGTGCTCTTCTGCACGGCGGGGCCCTCTTCAGCGGTGCTTGTCTTCACGGCGGGGCCCTGTTCAGCGGTGCTCTTCTGCACGGCGGGGCCCTCTTCAGCGGTGCTCTTCTGCACGGCGGGGCCCTGTTCAGCGGTGCTCTTCTGCACGGCGGGGCCGTCTTCAGCGGTGCTTGTCTTCACGGCGGGGCCCTCTTCAGCGGTGCTTGTCTTCACGGCGGGGCCCTCTTCAGCGGTGCTCTTCTGCACGGCGGGGCCCTCTTCAGCGGTGCTCTTCTGCGCGGCGGGCCCTCTTCAGCGGTGCTTGTCTTCACGGCGGGGCCCTCTTCAGCGGTGCTTGTCTTCACGGCGGGGCCCTGTTCAGCGGTGCTCTTCTGCACGGTGGGGCCCTGTTCAGCGGTGCTCTTCTGCACGGCGGGGCCCTCTTCAGCGGTGCTTGTCTTCACGGCGGGGCCCTCTTCAGCGGTGCTCTTCTGCACGGCGGGGCCCTCTTCAGCGGTGCTTGTCTTCACGGCGGGGCCCTCTTCAGCGGTGCTCTTCCAGTCAGTGTAGGGAGTCAGACCTGGCCTGGACAACCTGCTCACTCGCCCTCCGAACGTGCAGTGTCAGGCCCCTTCGGAGACGGAGTCCTGGGCCCTTTGGTGTCGTCCCTTGCAGCAGGGATGGGGCGTGTGGGGCCCTCCTGCTCCGCGCTCCTGCTGGCTGGCCTCTCCGCCCTGCTGCCCTTCCGCTCCTTAGATGGGGCTCTCGGGCCCTTGCCTCCCCTGGCTGTTGTGGCAGGTGAAGTGGCCTGAGTCACCTCCTTGGGGGCAGCCGTCTCAGTCCGCTCACGGCGGCCCTTCACTTTCCGGGTCCTCTTGCCTGGGGGGGGGGGCTGCCAGTCCCCTTGCTGCTCAGTGAAGTGTCACTGCCGCCAAAGGGTGGACTCCATATTCCATGCACCACTTGTACCTTGGAAGCTGGGCTGGTGGTGGCTGAGGTGCCTTTGGGACTTTTCCCAGATGGAGGGGGTGGGTCAGGGGAGGGAACGAGGTCAACATTTGTGAGGTAATATTTCTTTGGACCAGGGTAAAGGGTAGGAGTAGTGGAGATAGAAGTGGAGGAAGAGGATGTGGTTGTAGGAGAGTCAGGTGTGCTGTCCTTGGGTGCAGGTGACTGAGACGTAGGCTGTCGTGAGGTGGTTGGCTGTTGTTTGGGTGTCTGCCTGCGTTTATGTGTCTTGGAACAGGGGGTGACAGACACAGTGGGAGAGCACACAGGGGACGTGTACATGGCAGTGGGGGTGGTGACTGCACGTGTGAGGACTGTAGTGGAGGGTGTGCTGGTGATGGAAGAACTGGCTGATGTTGGTGTGCATGCAGGTGTGAGTGTAGACGTCACAGGGAGGGAGGAGGGAGATGAGGAGGAGGGGGACACAGAGGTGGCAGTGACTGTTGGTATGTCTGCAACTGGGTGTTGCTTGGGTGAATGCTTGTGTGTTCTGTGGTGCTTATGTTTGGATGAGCTGGCCTTGGGTGTTGAGGTGTGTGCAGGCTGGTCAGATGGTGTGGATGGGATAGGCTGAGGAACAGGAGACAGAGAAAGGCTGGAGGCAGTTAGAAGAGGGAGACTGGAGACAGGGACAATGGCTGCCGTCAGTGCTGAGGCCAGAGAAGTGAAAGCTCGTTGATGGGCAGCCTGACCCGAATGAATGCCCTCCAGGTAGGCATTGCTCTGTTGCACCTCCCTTTACACCCCCTGGATGGCATTCAAAAGGGTAGTCTGCCCAACAATGAGCGTCCTCACGAGGTCAATGAGCTCCGCACTGAGGGCAGCAGGGGTAACAGAGGCAGGGGCTGAGGTGCCTCGGGCGAAGGAGACGCGCGCCTTCCTGGGCGAACGGGCACAGAGCGAAGACTGAGGGGCTGCTGAGAGGGCGGTGCTGGTGTGCTGGGTGGCGGCTGTACCTGTTGTTGCTGGGGGCACAGATGTTGCCGCCCCCGCTAGGGAGCTCCCAAACGAGGACGTGTCCGTGTCGCTGGTGTCTCCACCGGCCCCCGTTGTGGTGCTCCCCTCGCCCTCCGGATCACTGGTGCCCTCGGTGTCTGTGTCAGTGCCCACCGGGGCCTGATGACCTGCAGCTCCCTCGTGCTCCGACGCCAATTCTCCTCCGCCTGATGATGCTAATGCACAAGAAACAAAGAATAAGGGTGGGGGGAGAAAGAAAACAAAGTTGAGTGCATGCCTTGTCAATAGCCTTGGCGGAGAGGACAGACACAGGTGCCTCATGCACTAAGCCGCGAACTTGGGGTACACTACTCTGTACTTCTGACTAGGCCAACAGGTCTAGGGACAATAGACGCGCTCATGGGTGATGTTGGACCATGGATAGCTGCACTTGGCACCCTACAGAGGTGGTGGGCGGGGGCACAGGGCCATGTCTAAGGGAGGGGACTACACTACAGAAAGCGCCCTGGCCTACTGTCACCCACAGCCCTCCTCCCCCACCCAGACGCCTCCACTGCGCGTATAGATAGGAGAATGTGCTGATACTCACCCCCTTGTGTCTGCTGTGATGTCCTCAAGCGCCCATCCAAATCAGGGTAGGCCACCGCCAGGATCTGGGACATCAGGGGGGTCAGGGTACGACTGGCACCCCTCCTAGGTCGGGAGGCCATCCCCAGCAGTGACTCGGCGGTCTTTCGGGTTCCGCGGCGGATGTCCTCCCACCTCTTCCGACAGTGGGTGCCCCGTCTGGGGTAGACCCCCAGGGCCTGGACTTCCTTGGCGATGGCACGCCAAATATCGATTTTCTGATGGGCGCTCACCTGTTTGACATGTACAGGGTGGGAAAGAGAAAACGTCACATTTCTGCATGTTTGGAGTACATGCCCCCCCTCCCCACCCTTGCCATGTGACCCATACTCTCATCAGTCGTGCGTTGCATTCCTCATCTTCTCCCCACCCCACCAACTGACAGCCACCCCACTCCACACAGGCATTACCCATTCAATGTGCACTCAGTGTACTCACCTGTTGGTCTGGAGGACCGTAGAGTAGCGCATACTGGGGGAGGACCCCGTCCACGAGTTTCTCCAACTCTTCAGACGTGAAGGCAGGGGCCCTTTCCCCAGTCGCAGCAGCCATTGTCACTTCCAGACCGAGTTCACAGCAGCACTTGCAGTATAGGTCCTCTCCTGTGGATGATCAGGTCTCGAGTGATTAATCAGATAGAAAATGGCGGTCACGCCCGCGGCGGTGCGTACCGCGGCGGTGCGTACCGCGACCGCCGGCGCACATCGTCATTGGCTCCTGAATCCCATAGGGTTCAATGTTAACCAATGCGACTTCGTACAGCGGTCTTCGACCGCCTACCGCCACGGTGTGCCACGCCAGCGCATTGACCTCACATCCCATTGTCCCAGTTTAGAGGTCAGGCAGCCGCCATTTCAAGGGCCCACATGGCTTAAATTCTACGGCGTCACACAGGCCTAGGCCTTGCATTTGCACACATACAAACATAGCAGTCAAAACATTTTCGTGTACTGTGCAAGCTGTGTTGTACGTACCTGTGAGTTGATTGACTCAGTGCTCCATGTTGTCCTTCCTAGGCACCGTCCGCAGGGACTTGCGAGGAGAAGGAGGAATCCTCCCGTGTACCGGCTGCTGGTTGACCTGTCGACAATGGAAGAACGCCATATAATACTCCGTTACCGACTTGACCGAGCCACTATACATGACCTGTGTGCCCAGCTGGAGCCAGACCTGATGTCACCCATCCGCCAACCCACAGGAATTCCCCCTCTAGTGCAGGTTCTATCAGTCCTCCATTTCTTTGCAAGTGGCTCATTCCAGACAACAGTGGCCATGTCATCTGGAATGTCTCAGCCTATGTTTTCAAAGATTCTGTCCAGAGTGTTGTCTGCCCTGATGAAACTCATGAGGAGCTACATCATATTCCCAGAAGAGGCTGATTTGGCCACAGTGAAGGGTGATTTCTATGCTCTTGGACATATCCCCAACATCATTGGTGCCATTGATGGGACCCATGTGGCATTAGTACCCCCAAATGACGATGAACAGGTGTACAGAAATCGGAAAAATTACCATTCTATGAATGTGCAGGTTGTCTGTTTGGCAGACCAGTACATCTCCCATGTAAATGCCAAGTTCCCTGGGTCAGTGCATGACGCGTATGTTATGCGTAATAGCAGCGTCCCCTATGTGATGGAACAGCTACAGAGACAGCGTGTGTGGCTAATCGGTGACTCTGGTTACCCCAACCTGCCGTGGCTATTGACCCCAGTGAGGAATCCCAGGACCAGGGCAGAGGAACGGTACAATGAGGCCCATGGGCGTACTAGGAGGGTCATTGAAAGGACCTTCGGCCTCCTGAAGGCCAGGTTTAGGTGCCTGCATATGACAGGTGGATCCCTAATGTACTCACCAAAGAAGGTGTGCCACATCATCGTGGCCTGCTGTATGCTTCACAACCTGGCTTTGCGATGCCAGGTGCCTTTCCTGCAGGAGGATGGTCCAGATGGTGGTGTCGTAGAAGCCGTGGAGCCTGTGGAGAGTGAAGAGGAGGAAGACGACGGTGAGGAAACAGACAACAGGGAAGCTGTCATACAACAGTATTTTCAGTAGTACACAGGTAAGATTCAGCCACGCCATTTCCCAGTTACTTAGAGCCTCATGCATCTCAACTTTATGTATTTCCCCCCAGCTCTTTTAAATAACATATTCTTTTTCCCTTCCCTTCTCAGTGCTTAATGACTCATAGCCCGACTTCTGCTTGGTTTGGCCATGTACTACAGCGTATTGACATTGGTATGTTGTCATCACTAACTGACATCACATATTGTGAACTGTTATGTGTTGTACGATTTTTTGAGAATACAGCATGACTCCAAACGGTTTTCTGTGCAATAATTGTTTTATTTTGTGTGCTCAGATAATGGTACATTATATGATGACGGTGATGGGTGGGGGTGGAGTGATGTCCATGGCAGAGTCCAGTTCTCAGTCTGACAGGTCTATTGTCCATATGCCTGTGGAAGGACGGAGCAGGGGCTGTTTGAGTTTGGACAGGGTGGCAATGTGGGACAGTGGGATGACTTCTGGGGGTATCTCGTGCTGGCGGGGGTCTTGGCATGCTACTCTGTTTTTTTTTTGGGTCTTAGGCTCCTCTTGCGGGGTGGTTGTTCTTCAGCAGGAGGTGGGGTTCTTGTGGCCTGTCATTGTGTGTGGGCCTCCTGTCCACTAGCGCCGGCGGAGGTGGTAGGCTGTTCCTGGCTAGTGACAGTGGCCCTGTGTGGTGCCACATGGCCCCGCAACGTGTCTTCTATCCTGTTGAGGGCCTGGACCATGCTCCCCATGGCGGTAGCGATGGTGGTGAGTTGGTTGCTGAACCCCATGTAGCGTTCTTCCTGCTGTGCCTGTATCTCTGTGAACCTGGCCAGTACCGTCGCCATCGTCTCTTGGGAGTGGTGGTATGCTCCCATGATGGTAGTGAGGGCCTCTTGGAGAGTGGGTTCCCTGGGCCTCTCCTCCCCCCCCTGTCGCACGGCAGCCCTCCGAGTTGCCGTGTTTGCCTGGGCCTCTGTCCCCTGGACGGTGTGCCCACTACCACTGCCCCCAGGTCCCTGTTGTTGTTGGGGTGTTGGGTTAGCCTGGGTGCCCTGTAGTGGCAGACACACCGCTGCTTGACCTGTCCTAGAGACAGAGGCATGGGCCCGCTGGGTGGGAGCTGTGCTGTTGTTCCCAGGGGGGTTTGGGTCTGCTGTGGCCTGTGTCTGTGTTTGGGGAACCCACTGCCCAGAGGTCCCCGATGGTCCGGGCTGTCCATCAGGTTCCAGGTCGCCAGAGTTGCTGTCCTCACTGGGGGCCTGTTCCGGGGGTGGGATGGACATTTGAGGACCCTCCTGACCGGTGTGTTGGCGTTCGGGTCCTGCATGGGGTGAGAGAGTATGGTTATTGTTTCTGTGTGTGAAAAAGCGTGCAGATTATGGGTGCCCTTTTCCCCCAGTGCAGGCATTCCCTTGTGGGTGGTGTTGTGAGGGTGGTTTGTGGGGGGGATGGGTATGTGCAGTGGTCATGCTTAGGTAATGGGTGTCCAATGTTTGTGGTGGCATGCAAGGGTTGGTGAGGGGTTGGGTGGGTTGTGCTAGGGATACATTCTCAGGGATGATGTGTGATGGTGGGTTGGGGGTGAGGGTGGGGGTGTGGGTTGGCATGCTGGTGGGGTGGGGGGGATGAAGTATATGAGATAGGACTTACCAGAGTCCATTCCTCTGTGTACTCCAGCGAGGCCCTCAGGATGCAGGATGTTTAATACTTCTTGCTCCAATGATGTGAATTCTGGTGGGGTGGGTGGGGGTCCTCCGCCAGTCTTCTGCACCGCGATGTTCTGTCGCGACACCATCGAGCGCACCTTCCCCCGTAGGTCGTTCCATCGTTTGCGGATGTCGTCCCTATTTCTGGGATGCTGTCCCACCGCGTTGACCCTGTCCACGATCCGCTGCCATAGCTCCGCCTTCCTTGCTATGGTGGTGTGCTGCACCTGCGAGCTGAAGAGCTGGGGTTCCACTCTTAGGATTTCCTCCACCATCACCCTGAGTTCTTGGTCCGTGAAGCGTGGGTGTCTTTGTGGTGCCATGGGGTGGTGTGGATGAGGTGTGGGGTGGTGTATGTGGTGATGAGTGTGTTGGTGTGTGGTGCTTTGTGCTACTATGTGGTGTGTGTGATGTTGTAGTGTGCCTCTGTGTGTCTGGCTCTCTATTTTCTGATGTGTCTCTCTCTCCTTCGTCTCGGATTTTTGGTCGTAGGGGTTTGTGGGTGATGTGGGTGTGTGTTTTATATTGTATTGGATGTGTGGGAGTGTTGTTTGTATGTGTATCAGGTGTGTGTATTTCAAATTGTCCAATGTGGTAGTGTTTTGTAAAGGTGTGGGTATTTTGACCGCGGCGGTGTGTACCGCCAATAGACTACCGCGTTTGAAAGACCGCCGCGTGGATTTGTGGATCGTAATGGCATGGGCGTATTTCTGTTGGCGTGGCGGTGGAGGTTTGGTCATCTCCAGTTTATCGCGGGCCGCTGATGTGGCGGACTGCAAAGGCGGTCGGATTTTTGGAGGTTTGGCAGTTGTGGGTCAGAATGACCGTGGCGGCTGACCGCGGCCGCGGCGGTATTGTGGCGGTCTTCTGACCGGCGGTAAGCGGCTTTTACCGCCGAGGTCAGAATGACCCCCATAATTATCAGAGTGCCATGCAGGAAGAACTAGAAATTTACAAAAAAACTTTTGCCATTGGGTTCTTGCAGCTAACAACTAGCAATCTCCCATAAGCGTTTTCAGTAAAAGGCCAGCACAGCCACCTCTTCTAGCCAACAAGATCTGATCAGGGCAAAAGACAGTAAAACCCAAATGATTGGATAGCCAATGCACAACTTGTTTTTGAGCGGATCTTCTCTTTTATCAGGGTGTAACATTGAAACATTAGTGAAGATGAAAATAAAAGGACAAGCATCAGGGGGAAGTCATAGGGTAGGAAAGGAGTTTTTAGATCTATATATTAAACCCCGGAGACCATGCATGGTTGCTGAGATTGAGTGTAATCTGTTTCACTTGTTGGAAGAAGAATTCAAGTGAGTAATGCTCAATCAAGCAATGTCTAAAGCATAATTCTTCACCATGGTAAAATTCAAAAGACAGAGGTGGAGCTTCATGGATAACTGATGCTAAAACCATTTCATGAGCAGGAGGTGGAGGCTGAGTTAAAAAAGGTGCACTTGAGGAGTAATGTGTCTTAATGCCCCATCTAAATGCAACTCCTTGCGCTCTACTTATTCACAAAGAAGTTGAATGAGTTCTTTCAAAATAGAGCCCAAGTTTAGAGCACAGATGCTCAGTAATGTTAAGCTCTAGCGGGACGATGGAGGGCAATTCCTGAAAGGTATTCACACATTTATCTAGGGATGCATGGTCCCTTTTTTTGCATTTGGCCATGGTCTTTCTTTGCACTGCAGGGCTAGTGTGGAAAACATCAGTATTCTGAGATAAGCCCTTCTTAGGTGGAACACAATTGCTGACACGTGGAACATTTTGAGTTTGTGTGGTACACCAGTTTATAGAAACAGTGACGTCTATGGACAAGCATCTTTCAGCAAGCTCAGTTTCTTTGGTCAGCACACCCACAGCGCACTCTACAAAACAGTCACTAACAGACAGCTTTGGTAGTGTAGTAACATTGGCACTGTGTGTGGTTTTCCACTTGTCCATCCTTAACAAGGAGCTGTCAGGGAGTACCACAGACAGGCCCACTCTAAGTCAGGTCTTTGGCCTGGCATGGTCCATGCATGCCCCGCACATGTGAATCAGAGCTTGAAATTGCACTCCAGTCCTGTTAAGAAGCGATTGGCCTCTCTTTCACCTCACAGGCCTGAGTGCTGTTGGACTGTTATCCTGGCCATCGTGCAGCCACATGACATGTCCGGCTAAAGTGTCTGTAAACAATGGTATGGAGGAATTTAAATAAGTAGACTATTGCACATTAAAAGATCCTTTTGATAAACAGAGGGATGAGGGATTCAGATGTTACATGCCAAGCACCCAATTAAACAAGCAAGTGTCCTGGTCCTATAAAGATTGAACTACTATAATATGATTTATGCCAACTTACTCAAACGCAAGTATAAAAAAATAAAAAAAAAGTCTATAGCAATGCAGCAAGAAAGTACTTAAAGCTAAAAAACCATGAAGATATTGTCTATACCTTAAAAGCAATCTGCTTGGGGCATAGTCTGGCCATGAGCGCTGATGGCCGCCTGAAGGGAGAGCTCCATGAGGTGGTGGGCTGCGTGCCGGGGGCACTTCGTGGGCGAGGAGCCTCTCATTACACTGCCGATTACTGGTCGAGTGGTGCAGCTGCGTGGGGGCCGACCCCTGAATATGCAGCGTGCCTGTGGACTCCAGCTAAATAAAGCCACTCGGATGCGGCCTATGATCATGACTGGAGCCGCGGTCTCCCACATCACTTCAGCCTGGCACATGGAGGGAAAGAACTGGCACCGGACAATTTTGCCAATTGTGCGGATGAAGTACAGAGCGATGGGGACACAGAGGTGAATCGCCCTTACCGCCTGGGGCATCACCTCCCCCACTCCCCTCATTCAACCTCCCCCCCACCGGGGGGACCCTCCTCCGAGAGCGGGGGCTCCTGGGCCTACGCAGAAGTGGTCCAACCGGGGGACAAAAGAAAGACAGCAGCAGCTGGGCATCCCCGACATTCTCCCATTGGTGGAGGCACGCCCGGACAAGATCTGCACCTCAGCCACAGTAGGTGCTTCTGTCTGGTGCAAGAGGCGAACTAGAGGACTCTGGTGTCCCAGGAAGAGGAGCACGTAAAAAAAAGGCCCCCGCTACAAGGCCGCCCCCCACCCCTCCCACACCTGTGGACGTGCTCCCAGCAGCTCTCTGCCCCCCCTTGCACAAGACCTAGACAAGAGGATCCCAAGAGGATCCCAAGAGGATCCCAAGAGCATCACACATGGCGAGGAGGGGTGAAGGTCGGAGGCCTACTTCCTAGATGGCGAGGAGCCCTACCCCAGGACGATCCTACCACAGCCCTTACTGGCGAACACAGGCAAAGGATGGCATGACAGCAATGGCGCCACAGTGGTGACACCAGACTCTGGCTCCCAAGTTCCTCTCCCTCCTGCCCATTGCGCAGAGGCCTCGAGGGCCCACCAGACTTACCAGGAACACCGCGCCATTGCGGCTGGACAACATGAGTGCCCACTCCCATCCCCCCGAGCTTAACGGGTGGAGGGAAAGCAGGATACCACCGCAGCTCTTGTCAGAAGCCGGTCCATGATACATTGTGGGACCTGTGCTCTCACTAGCACAGCACGTCAAAATCCCTGAACGAGGAGAAGGTGGCTCCTCTCACAGGTCCTCCCCACAAGCAGACTGGAGCCTATCTACTTTTGAGCCTAAATCTCCCTCTCTTTTTGGACACGGGCTTTGCTGCAAGCTTCATCCAGCCTTCGCTAGTCATTAGACGCACTGCTGAAAGGGCCGAGACCCCCCTCCTCCTTCATGTTGTCGGCTCATCACCACACAGTGGTTCTAACCTACACAAGCATTAGGTGAGGGACACCCGGGCCTCCACACCATTGCACTACAGCCATGAGGCTGGGCCAGCGATGCCAGGCGGCAGGTCGTCGAGTAAGAACTCAGGCAAGCCAGCAAGACAACGGCTTTTTTCTGAAGCCCTACTACACTCAAAGGCGCCACCCCCGCCCCGGCGGCGCATCACACCATGACGGATTCAGCACAGGAGTCAACTATGGAACGTATCCTCCAAGAGATCTCAGCGGTGGGTCGCAGTTTAGAGGGAATGGGCACTGCTATGGCTTCACTGACGGCAGAAACGAAATCCATATGTCTGGATATTGCAGGCTTTCAGTCCTGAATGACGGGGCTAGAACAGCATGCGGCGACAGTGGAAACCCACGTTGCTTCGTCCCAGGATTGGGACCAGGAACTCCTGTACCTCTGCAGTAAGAGGATAGACTTAGGAGACAGGAGCAGGAGAGATCACTTTGGATTTCTAGAATTCCCTGAAACCATTGAGGGCGCTGATATCTACTCCTTTTGCGTGAGACCTTGCCCAAGCTCACTGGCATGACTTTCAACCCTCCCCTGGAGTTTCAAAGAGCGCACAGACTAGGCCCCAAGCGACCCGATACAGCCTACCACCCCCGACCATTCATAGCCTACCTCCTGCGACACAAGCAGGCCCGCCAACTCCTACAAAGAGACGGCACCCACAGTCCCTGTTGGTTGGACGGACAGAAGATCCGGATGTCAGCGGACTTATCCAAAGAGACCAGTGAGCATAGGAGGGCATTCCTAGCCCTCCGACTCAGGCTACGTCAGATGGAGGTGGAATATGGCCTGTTTGAGCCGGCGAGAATGTGGATCACAAAAAATGGTGTGTCTAAAGACTTCTACGACCCTGGGGACCTACGCTCTTTTCTGGAGGGCCTCTTGCCCATGGACATCACCACTCTGACCCCACCACGGGATCTACCTGTAACAACCCAGAATGCTTCACCCCAGGGCCCTACCCCCAGAAGATTGGACCTGCATCCTGTAGACCTTCATTCCAGAGGGAGGGATCTGGAGAGACTCATGAAAAGCCACAAAGACAGTGGACAGGTGCTACATGCAGTGGCGATTTACACACAAGTGACAGACAGGGACAAGTCTCACTCCCCCCTGAAGCCTACCACGGCGCCCACTTGAACTCAAAGCTTCCCACTGCGCTGCAAGAAGTCGAACAGCTGGTGATCCTGTCCCCCCAGGTTTGGACCTACCGACCCCCCACCGTTTCGCTGGCTGGATGAGTATTAATCCACATCAATACATTGTACTTGTTGTTTCATTGTTTTACTGTAATGGACTCCTACAGGTTTGAGGGGCAGGATAGGCAGTCCATTAGGTTGTTCAGCACCGGTCTGGACTGTTGGAGTCCTGGACCTCACGTGCCTTTTGACTTTTGTTGCTCCACAGTTTGTCTACACTCTGAAGATAATTGTTTGTTGTCCTAATGCATCTATCTTATAATGTTCACCTGGTCACACCTTGCACTTCTCTCACCTCCATTCCCCTCTCCTCTCCCTCCTCGCACGCAGCAGTATTGACAGTACAATTGCCCCCGCTGTACCCCCTCTATCCAGAACCCCACCCCGCTCGTGGGCGGCCTGCCATGTTTGCCGTGTTCTCCGTGGCGCTCTCTGTCATGCTGGTCCTCCCGCAGCGCTGCGCTACACTGACTCCGATTAGGTGCTAACTCACTGAGTTATTATGGCTCGACGACTGTGGGGCGTTTGTATCAATGGACTTGGACGGCCTGCGCCGTGCCTCCTCTCCTGGCTGGGGACCCACTGGCTGAGCACTGGAGCTCCTTGGGTTCAAGCTTAGACCTGCAGATTACAGAACCTGTGGGGCTTTTGTTCTGCTCCTCCCCCTAACCGCCTCCCCCCCTTCCTCCTCTTCTTTTTCTTCTCTCCCTGAGTCGAGGTCTGTTTTGCTACCCTTATACTCCTTGTGTTCGCTTCAAGCACTCTTCTTCCGCACCTCTTTACTTTTTCTTTTTCTCCCTTCTCTTCTCTCTTCTCTCTTCTCCTCTTCTCTCTCTTTTCTTCCATTCCTTCCTTCCCTGTTGTTCTCCCCCCCCTTTTCCCTCCTCCTTGCTTCCTTCCCTCCTGGTGTCTTTCAATATTTATTTTCTCTTCCTATCCCTGCTCCCCCCTCTCTCCCACACACCCCTTCTCCTCCCTGCCCCCCCACCTCTCCACATCAGCCCCCCCTCCTCGGCAGCTGTGATTTCTTGGGCCCTCCATTCCCCCCCACCGCATCTCCATCCATCCAATCCACCCATAGCCTTTACAGTTTTTCTGTTCCCCAACCTTACCCACCCTTGCTACCACCTCCGGACCACCCTCATGGCTGGTCCTTCATCATCACCACCCACCCCGCTACGGGTCATATCTTGGAATGTTAATGACCTCACCCATTTCATTAAACGGAAGAAAATACTCTCATATCTCAACTCTAAACAGACAGATGTGGCTCTTCTCCAAGAGACACACCTTGATATGGTAGAATCTGACAAACTACGTTGTGACTGGGTAGGGTTGGGGTTATTTAGTTGCACCCCTTCCTCGCAGGATACAGGGAGTGGCATCCTACAAAAGTGTGGAGTTGCAATCTTACTTCGAAAGAGTCTACCTCTCACTGTCACCAAGTCTTGGGTTGACCCGGAGGGGCAATATTTGTTTGCCAAGCTGAAATTAGGTGGCTCTTTGCTATGTGTGGGATCCATCTACGCCCCAATTGGTTCCAAATGGCAGTTTTTTTTGCGCATCAAGGGCCGTATTTATACTCCGTTTGCGCCGAATTTGCGTCGTTTTTTTCGACGCAAATTCGACGCTAAACTAACGCCAACTAACGCCATATTTATACTATGGCGTTAGAGGCGTATAGCGCCAAAGTTCCCGGAATGTGCGTCATTTTTTAGCGTGAACCCCTTCCTTGCGTTAATGATATGCAAGGGAGGCGTTCCCGTCTAAAAAATGACTCCCAGGCCTTTACGTGGTATTTATACTCCCGGGCAAAAGAGACGCCCGGGAGTGGGCGTGGCTAAAAACGGCGCATTTGCGCCGCTTTTTAACGCCTTGGTCAGGCATGGCGTTAAGGGACAAGTGGGCTCAAAATGAGCCCAGAGTGCCCTCCCCTGCCCCCAGGGACCCCCCCTGCCACCCTTGCCCACCCCAGGAGGACACCCAAGGCTGGAGGGACCCACCCCAGGGACATTCAGGTAAGTTCAGGTAAGTATTATTATTTTTTTTTTAAATAATTTTTTTTGGCATAGGGGGGCCTGATTTGTGCCCCCCTACATGCCACTATGCCCAATGACCATGCCCAGGGGACAGAAGTCCCCTGGGCATGGCCATTGGGCAAGGGGGCATGACTCCTATCTTTACAATGATAGGAGTCATGTTGATGGGGGATGGGCGTCGTTAAAAAATGGCGCAAGTCGGGTTAAGACGATTTTTTTGCCTCAACCTGACTTGCCCCATTTTAAGACGCCCTAACGTCATTTTTGCCCAACGCCGGTGCTGCCTGGTCTACGTGGTTTTTTTCCACGCACACCAGGCAGCGCCGGTCTGCTTGCGCCGGCTAACGCCATTCCATAAATACAGCGCCCGCATGGCGCTTCAGAATGGCGTTAGACGGCGCAAAATTTTTTGACGCTAAACTGCGTTAGCGCAGTTTAGCGTCAAAAAGTATAAATATGGGCCCAACTGCCTTATGACGGAAATCGGGGCCACCCGATACGTCATTGGGGGAGACTGGAACCTGGCCAGAGATGCGATATTGGACAGGTCCAGGCTTCTGAATATAACTAATACAGGTGACAGGGCTCTAAAATCCGATATTTTAGGAGGCTGGCCTGGCTTGTAGTGGGTACCAATGGTACTTACATCTTATGCCAGCTTCAGTTAGCCCTTATTAGTAGAGTGTAGCAGTGTTCTAGCAGCTTAGGCTGATAGAAGTAGCTATAGCAGAGCAGCCAAGGCTCAACTAGGAGACATGCAAAGCTCATGCAATACCACTTATATCATATAGGTACTATATCATAAGAAAGACAATACTCATAATTACTAAAAATAAAGATACTTTGTTTTAGTGACAATGTGCCAAAAATATCTCAGAGGATATACTCCCTTAGGAGGTAAGTAACATAAACAAAATATACACAACTAACCAAATCAGGGAAGTAAAACAGTCAGAAAGTAGTGCAAACACTGTAGAACACAATAGGATGCAATAGGCCTAGGGGCAACACAAACCATATACTAAGAAAGTGGAATGTAAACCACAAATGGACCCCTAGGCTAGTGTAGTGTGTAGAGGGTTGCTGGGAGTGTAAGAAAACACTAAGGGTGTAAAGGAGACCCCACCCCAAGACCCTGGAAAGTAGGAGTAAAGTATTACTATTTACCCAGAAACATACTGAAGTTGTGATAAAGGATTTTGCAAGGACCACAACAGACTGTAAAGCACTGAAGACGGATTCCTGGACCAGAAGGCCTGCAAAGGAAGGGGTCCAAGTCCAAGAGTCACTAAAGTGTCCAGGGGGGCTGGGGCCCACCAAACCCCAGATGAAGGTGCAAAAAGGCTGCCTCTGGTTGGAAGAAGCTGCATGTTTTGCAACAACGAAATTAAGTAGGAGGTTCTTCTTCTTGCAGAAGATGTCCCACGGTGTGCTGGAGGATGCAGAGTTGTTTGCTTGGCAAAATACCACAAACAAGCCTTGCTATCTGCAAGAGTTACGGTTGGAGAAAAAAGATGCTGCCCGGGCCCAGGAATGACCAGGATGTTGCCACTTGAGAGAGGAGACAGAGGGGGCCCTCAGCAACGTAGAGAGCCCTTGGACAGGAAGGAAGAACTCGCAGAAGTCTTGAACACGGGTTCAAGAAGTCTGAACATGGCGGTCATCTCAACACTGCAAAGAGAGGTCCCACAAGACCAGAGGTCAACTCAGGGAGCTGAGCATCACAGGATGGAGTGCTGGGGATCTAGGCTCAGCTGTGCATGCAGGATTTATTGGAAATGTGCACAGAAGCCCTTGCAGCTGCAGATCACATGGTGCACAAGATTACTGTCTGGGGAGGGGAGGCAAGGACTTACCTCCTCCAAATATGGACAGTTGGACCACTGGACAGTCAGGGTCACTTGGGTCCACCACCTGTGTTCCAGGGCCATGCTCGTCAGGATGAGAGGTGACCCAGAGTATCGGTGAAGCTGAAGTTTGGTGCCTGCTGGAGCAGGGGGAAGATTCCGGCGACCCACGGGAGATTTCTTCATGGCTTCCAGTGCAGGATGAAGGCAGGCATCCCCAGGGAATGCATCACCAGGAAACAGTTGAGAAACCTGGCAGGATTAGGCACTACAATGTTGCTGGTAGTCTTCTGGCTACTTTGTTGCAGTTTTGTAGGCATCCTGGAGCGGTCAGCGGTCGATCCTTGGCAGAAGTCGAGGACAGAAGTGCAGAGGAAACCTGATGAGTTCTTGCAAGTCGTAATCTGAGAAAAAGCCCACTGGAGAGACCCTAAATAGCCCTCAGAGGAGGATTGGTCACATAGTCAGGTATGCACCTATCAGGAGGGGTCTCTGAAGTCACCTGCTTGCACTGGTAACTCAAAGGCCTCCAGAGGTCCCCCACACCTATGGAAACAAGATGGCAGAGGTCTGGGACACACTGGAGTAGCTCTGGGCTCCACCCCTGGGGTGGTGATGGACAGGGGAGTGGCCACTCCCCTTTCCTTTGTCCAGTTTCAAGCCAGAGCAGGGACTGGAGGTTCCCTAAACCGGTGTAGACTGGCTTATGCAAGGAGGTCACCACCTGTGCCCTTCAAAGCATTTCCAGAGGCTGGGAGAGGCTACCCCTCCCCATCCTTTAATACCTATTTCCAAAGGGAGAGGGTGTAACACCCTCCTCTCAGAGGAAATGCTTTGTTCTGCCTTCCTGGGACTGGGCTGCCCAGACCCCAGGAGGGCAGAACCCTGTCTGTGGGGTGGCAGCAGCTGTAGCTGCAGTGGAAACCCCAGAGGGCTGGTTTGGCAGTACTGAGGGTCCATAGTGGAGCCCCGGGGATGCATGGAACCCAATACCAGATTTGGAATGGGGGACAATTCCATGATCTTAGACATGTTACATGGCCATATTCAGAGTTACCATTGTGAAGCTACATATAAGTATTTACCTATATGTAGTGCACGCGTGTAATGGTGTCCCTGCACTCACAAAGTCCTGGGAAATAGCCCTGAACTATGTGGGGGCACCTTTGCTAGTGCAAGGGTGTCCTCATACTTAGTAACTCTGCACCTAACCTTCAGAAAGTGAAGGTTAGACATATAGGTGACTTATAAGTTACTTGAGTGCAGTGAAAATGGCTGTGAAACAACATGTGCGTTATTTCACTCAAGCTGCAATGGCAGACCTGTGTAAAGGTTTGTCTGAGCTCCCTATGAGTGGCAAAAGAAATGCTGCAGTCCATATGGATCTCCTGGAACCCCAATACCCTGGGTACCTAGGTACCATATACTAGGGCATTATAAGGGTGTTCCAGTATGCCAATTGAAATTGGTAAAAGTAGTCACTAGCCTATAGTGACAAATTTAAAGGTAGAGAGAGCATGAGCACTGAGGTTCTGATTAGCAGAGCCTCAGTGACACAGTTAGGCACTACACAGGTATGCACATTTAGGCCATACTGACATACATGTAAAATTGGGGGTAACATGCCAAGAAAGATGGTTCTTTCCTACAGATATCATATCTGTAGGTATTGACCAGGACAATGGTCTATTAGACCCCTGGAGACTGAAATGGCACTCAATCCCCCTTAGACTACTTTCTTATCTCACACAGCATAGTGACACACACACAGGATGCTCCCATACTAGATGGAGGTTTGTCGGACCATTCCCCGATTCTTTTGGCCATCCAGATGGGCCTGGTGTCCCCGGGCCACAAACCATGGCGATTTGCGGTCCAACGTTACCGAACCCCACACGGGAAGACACAATTGGAAGCTCATGCATCCACTTACGTCCGAGACAACCTCAGCTCTGTGGAATCCAGGGGCGTCACATGGGCGGCGGGCAAGGTGACTATATGCGGACACATGATGCGTGATGCCGCACTAGCAAACAAAGACAGGAAGGCACAACAAGTGTCCCTGGAAACCGACATAAGATACCTAACACAACAGGATACGGACCAACCCTCCCTCACCACCCGTAGACGATTGGAGCGTGCCCGCATGGCCTGGAATGAGTTATAAACTTCTCAGGCTGAATATGCGCTGCAGTGCTTGCAGAGACCACACTACGAACAGGGGGAGAAGGCTGTCCACCTGTTAGCAGCACAACTCCGCCAGGGAGCGGCGACCCTAGCTATACTGGCCATCAAAGCTTGTACGGGAGAGACACTCACGCACCCACAGGAATAGTCAATTAATTTGCAACCTTTTACCAACACCTCTACGCTCCAGAGTCACAGTCCTCTACTGCCCAGATTGAGGCCTTTCTTAACAACATTGCTTTACCCTCGCTCTCCGACGAAGGTCGCAACTTACTGGAGGAGGACATCACACAGCAGGAACTCAAGCAGGTTGTCTCTGATCTCCCCTACTATAAATCGCCTGGAGAAGACGGATTCCCTGCGGAATTCTACAAATGGGCGAGGGGGGAAACGCTAGATGTCCTGCACAAAGCGCTGACAGAGGCATGTCGGACGGGCTCTTTAGGCGCGATCTCTAACAACGCCATAATTACAGTTATACGGAAAACAGGTCGGGCCACCTACTTTGCAGTAGCTACCGACCCATATCTCTCCTGAACGGGGATGTTAAGATACTGGCCATCGTCCTAGCGAATCGCCTGCATAAGGTGATACCATCTTTAATACATCAGACCCAGGTGGGTTTTGTACCTGGCCGAACGACAAGAAATCACCGGCGTACCCATTGCTATGCCCTTTGGGAGGCTAGGAATGCACCGGAGGCTGCGCTGGCACTGTCTTTGGACGCTGAGAAAGCATTTGATCGCATAGAATGGCCGTACCTATTTGCAACGTTGGAGAGATTCGGCTTAGGGGAGCAGTTTATCTCCAAAGTTCGCCTGCTCTATGAGCACCCTACAGCACGAATGTCCCTTATCACCCCTTTTGTTCCAGTTGGTGTTAGAGCCGCTGGCGGCTGCCATACGCGCCTCCCCCTTGATGGCAGGTCTCCTTCTACTGGGCGGTACCTGTAAACTCTATCTATACGCTGACGACGTCCTACTAACCCTAACCAACCTGGGCTTCTCTTTGCCCGCCCTGATGGAGATCACTAACGACATCGCAACCCTCTCCGGCTACCGGGTGAATTGGGACAAAAGCGAGGCCCTCCTCCTCTCACAGGTGATGACGAAATCTGCATTACTGGGTTTCCCATTTTGATGGAGTCCAAAACGGCTCAAGTATTTAGGAGTATTAGTTAACCGTGGCCTAGAGCATATTGTGGTAGACAACCTGGACCCCCTCATTGCATGCATGAGACTTGACTTCGAAAAATGGACCCATCTAGGCTTCTCTATGTGGGGCAAGATACAGGCGGTAAGGATGGTGACGGTGCTACGCTTCACCTATGTTTTGGGCCTCTTACCCCTTCAGATGCCTCTCTCCACACTGAGATCGATTGATGCAGCAATTAGAGCTTTTGTATGGGGCTCTGCACGCCCACGACTCGCATCAGCCAAACTGATAGCACGCTGATCCCATGGGGGAATGGGGCTCCCCTCTGTGCGACATTACGCTCTGGCCTTTCACCTATCACCGCTGGATGCCACTCTGTCCGGCCTTACAGAATCACTGCAGTGGTTATCTGTGGAGAAAGCATTGCTTTCCCATAGTGGAGGCCTCGATGGACTCTATTGCACAATTTCCTCCTCCTCTAGTGACCTGAATCTGATTCTGAAGGTGACATGTGCGCCGTGGCAGACGGCCCACCGCCTTCTGGGGGTACATCCCTTCCTCCACGCCCAGGCCCCCATATGGCAAAACGACAGTTTGCAGATAGGTGGTGTGACCCTTACCTGGTCACAGTGGAAGGAAGCCGACATTGATCATGTAGCCCAGGTACTAGAGAACGGCAAGCTCAAATCCTTCACCAGTCTACAGGAGGTATTCCACCTTCATCCCAGACAGGAATGGAGATACGTGCAGCTTCAACACTGCACCAGCATACTGACATTACTCTATTGGGGCTACAACCCTTACCTGTAGTGGCTCACCTGAAGACATGGGGGAAACACAAAGGCGTAATGGCTGGCCTATATAAGAGGTCATCACAAGTCACTTATACTCGCAACCTGTCCTGGACAAATTACGCCTACAATGGCAAACCCGCCTGCGGCGGACCTTTGATATGGAGGATTGGATAGACATAGTGAACGTGTTGGACAGAGGCACGCGTGAAGCCTGCTTAAAATTCTGCCTTTTCAAGATAGTCCACGACTGGTACTGGACCCCAGTGAAATTGCACAGGATCGGCCTTCTTCCACATGCAGACTGCTGGAGCTGCACGGAGAAACACTGTGATTTGCTTCATATCCTCAGCAGTTGTTCGTCGGTTTGGCCTTTATTGAATGCTGTGGAATGCACCCTGGCGGATTCCATATTGCTCCCAACCCCTCTACCCCCATCTCTTATAATACTGCACGACATGGACTCTCTACCAGCCCTGTCACGACTGTGACTAAGACTGCTACATACAGCACTAGCAACCGCGAAAATATGTATCCTCCGACACTGGAGGTACGTTACCCCTCCAACCTCAGAGGAATGGGTGGTGGCAATGACTCACATACCTGCACATGAGACAACCATTTACAACCTCCAAGACCAGTCTGCCCTCTTTGCTCTAATATGGGCCCCCTTCATTTCGGATGCCCCGCCACTTCCGGCCTACCATTGGCTTCTTCCATCATGCACCCCCCGTCCTCACATTCTGGCTACCCCCTCCCTTTCTCTCTCTCTCTCTTCCCCAGCTTCTTCGATCTCTGCCTCCCATCCCTCCCTCTCCCCTTCACCTAGTAGGTGGAGTTACTTAGGGTTTACATAGTGCTGATTCCTTGGGGACCCCATCACCAGCCACTTAGCCCCCACTCCTTCCTTCCCATCCCCCTTCCCCACCTATTACGCTCTCTTCTGTTTCTCCGACACCAGCCCCTGTCTTCTGTCTCTGTATCTATCTTACCCCTCTCCTTCTTTTTCTTTTCCTCTACTCCACCCCTTCTCCGCTTCTATCCCCTTCCTCTTCTGGCACAAAAAAAAGTTGTCCCACTGTTCACCGCAAAGACCTTCATGAGTATCTCTTCAGGGGCGACGCAGAGCTACAGTACTGCTTCATTTTCCTTCAGTTTGCCTCATGAGATAGTTCCTGGGTTGGTACTGATTCTTTCTGCGCACGTCCCCACCTCACCGTCTCACTCACAACACCTGCTCAGTGACCTACCCACACTCCCTTCGCGCAGACCCCCCTCAGGTTCCTGCACCCCCTCCCCTTTCTGGAGCGCCACCCAAGTGATACAGTCATGTGTGGTCTTCCCAGACATCCTTTGCGGTCGACAACCCACCCCACTCTACCACCCCCCTTTTTTGCAACCTATACCTTCCAGCGTGGGTACCTGTGTGACACAATCGTAATACCAAAGGAAATCTCCTGCATCCATACTATTTACTGGCACACTGCGGACCCTTCAAATACACTGACCCTCAAAGACGGGGGAAGCCAAGCACAGGGGGCTTATAACCAAAAGAAGCAAGCGTGACCTGGAACGCGGCCTAAATAAGTGTACAATGTCATTTTTATTAGCATAATGCCCACGATCAGCGTACCATACCCGCTCCCTTCCCCTCCCCCTACGGTACTTGTCCCTCCATCACGACTGTTAGTTACCCTCCCAAACACCACTCTCTCTCTCTTTTAGTCACTGTTTGTAAATGCTGTTGAATATGTCTAGTCTACCCAGTTTCATATGAGACGAAGTTGGTACAGCTTCCGACCTACAATGTACAGGAATTGTCACCCTTTGTTTATTAATGCTGTATCAAACTGTGTTCTTACTATTAATAAAATTAATAAACACAGAAAAATATCAATCTGCTTGTTTCGAGTATACTAAAGCATTCAATTTAGGGTTCAACAACAGCATAAAGGAGTGCACTCTATTGGGCCAGCGAATTACTTACAAGTTCAGTTCATGATGCTGCAGCGCCACGGAATCCTAGCTATTATTCACACTGAATAGTGGATTCTGCGCTAGAGGACAATGGATCGAAGCATAGATTTGAGGGGATGTCATCAATGAGAGACGTAAGCATCAATAAAGATTAATGACAATCAATAATATTAAACTACACTCAATGACCACACCAATATATTAAGAAGAATTTACAAATTTATTTCCCTATATTAACAATGCTAATGTCACAGAAATAACTCTCAAACACAAATGAAAGGCATATAGGATCAATAGTGGTTGATAAAAGCATCTTCAATCTGATTAAGACAGTCAAACAAATTATCTCCAAAAGAATCACACTTGTCAATAATACAAAAACTGGTAATAATGGCAAAGTAAACATTAGTTCAGCATTAAAATGATTTCAGGGTACGTCATGAGCATTTCAAATTAGTTTCCTCACTAACCGCAAATTAGAATCAACATGTTGGGCTTCATGTGAAAAGAATTTAGTAACACAAATTTAGAAAAAACTCTTTATCTCAGTTAATAATAAAAATATATTATTAATATGCAGCAATTAAGTCATAAGTTGCAGCTGGAACCTAGAAAGCAAAAGAGACACATATTACATTACAATGACATACATTACCAATAATAAAAGTAGAAACAGCGAGTAGTTTGCTTCAGCCAGGCAACACCATCAGTTATGTCTTCAAAGGTTTTGGGCCTAACAACAGCTAAACCCACTCAGTCCAAATAAAACTCAAATCATCAGAATCTTGTAATTAAATTGAATCTCCTCTGCTCTAATTTGACCCTAGAGAATTCTACCCAAGTTGTTATACAAAATCCTAATAAGCTTATGATTGGGCAATCCATGGGGTGGTTACGTTTCAGCCAATCAACAAATAAATTGATGACCTAAAACACAACAAATCTACACTAACTAATAAAATTTTCTTCAAAAATTACAATTCCTCTTCCGTCTCGTTTGTAGCTCCATTGTTTCATCGCCTCTCGAATGTCTTGTATCAGGAAGAAACTTTTACTGTTTCAACTCACTTCCGTCCTCGAGGAAAAACCAAATATTAGTAACATTTTCGAACAATAGGACATTTCAACTGATGCAACGTTTGGTTAAGACATGACCTTGTTAGAAATAATGCTGTAACCCACTAGGGGTAGCTGTGGGCACATCTACACAAACTTCGAGAACACTTTTTTGCAAGCTTTGAATAATTGAAAATAACTACAACATCTAGTTAGAATTTTTCTCAGTTAAGGACAGAAAAACAAACATTGATCATTTTCAAAAATAACCCGTTTAACACGTTAATTCATTTCACATTTTAATAAGGAAATCATTAATAGACATATTAGAAAATTGACAGTCTTGCAATCCCTCCTCTGATGTCTATTCATCAATCACATAAACCCATAATAAATTCATTTATTATCATTAATTTCAAAATGTTGTCTAATTTATTCTCAAATTATTTCTTTTTCTTCTTTTATTCCCTCTGTAAAATATATTCATTTGTATTTCAAAACTTCTTCTATTCTTTTCCAATTTTCTTCTCTTTCTACATTTTATCACTTTATATGTTCCCTCAATTCCAATTAACCAAAATACCATTATTGACACCCATTTTCCTATTGTCAAGATAATATTTCTTCCCACATTGCTAAACCAATTTCCCACGGCTTCAATCCCTTTTCCAGCTTTTCCCCAAACTGTAGTTTCTGTTAGTTCTTTTTAATCCTTACTATCAGTACTTATTATTTTTTTGATCAGCTCTTTGACTTAACCTGAATTACCAGGTATATAAGAACAACAATGATTAGAACCCAATATTTTACAAACTCTGCCCTCTTTCGCCAAAAGAATGTGTAACGCAAGGCGATTCTGAAGTGCCATAGCTCTTGTAGCAGCCAATTCTGTATCCAGAAGAATGATTGCTCCAGAATATCTTGTCAGCATGTTATCTACTATTGTAGAAAACTTCTGAATCTTAATTGAATTTAGGCCCACTCCCACTGAGGGTTACTCAAGTCTTCCAACTGATAGATTTTTGGAAAGACTATTCCCAAATAACATGTTTCATACAATCCTCTAGGAAGACGGTAATATGCATTTCTTCCACAAATGTAATAAATCCCAGGTACTGGAGGATCCTGTCCATTCATCATAAAATCCAACTTACTCCTAAACATAAAAACATGTCTGCATTCACTCTTTCCTACAAACACTATATAATTTTTATTCCAAGGTCTATGTGACAAAGTTTCCCTACGTGCTCAGCATCTATTGTTAGTTTTCGTTGTTTAGTAATGTCAGTATACGCATAATCTATTCCAGGCTTTCTACCTATGATTCCCTTATCTATCTTTGCCTTTATTTCTCTTCTTCTGTCTTCTGTATTATCTAAGAACTTCTTTTCTACTGGTGTTAGTAAACAAGTTAAATTGTTTCTATGAGCAAAAGCTGTACCAAAGGTTAAGTTAGGCTCAAATAAATCTCTCATAATTACTATGTTATTTTATTTGGCTATTTTATTCAAATATCCTATGACAAGTACAAATGACAATACCATGTCATAGTTTGATTTAAAATACTGGATATATTATTGATTATAGAAACGAGTTAACAAAAGACTGCAACTTATAGCATAAGTCACAGGTAGGCTATGATAAGTAGTTCCTCCTTCCATTGAAGTCAGAATTTGTGTACATACATAACAATCATTTGCGTCCATCACCTCAACATACTTGTGCAATAAGCGATAGAAAACATTAGAAGAAAGCTCTTTCTCTTCATGTAAGTATTTGACATCTATCCTAAATGTATCTTTTGTTAGTGACTTATCAGCCAGATCTAAAGAACTTTCAATTTTCGTAGTGTGGTTGGTTCCATCCATCTCATAAACAGACACTCCTACGAATAACAATAAACATATTATCACACCAATACCAAACGCTTTACAACAACTAATCCTACTGTTTTGGTTATGTGAGTTACTCAAATTTTCTATATTAAAAAAAAAAAAAAAAAAAAAAAAAAAAAAACACTTCAAAAACTCAAAAAATACCTTCTAATTTTTTTTCTTCTTTTTTTCTCTCTAATATTTCATTCACTCTTGGACAGTTCCTTTGTTAAGTTCAGTATAGTAGCTTGTCTAATTCAGTTATTCAAGTTATTCATTTATCTGTTCCAGTCATTATTATTATTTATCGATTCAGTATGAATCTTTCAAACTCAATCTCTTTCTTGCAAATCTTCATGTTCCAAAGTAAAAAATTACTATGTCTTTATCAAAGCAATAGCTCAAAAAATCTTCCTGCCAGTCATTTGTATTTAAATATGCCCATTCAGGCCCAGCATATCTCCTGTTTCCAACTCTTTACCTTTTTGGTCGTCTGCCACCCTCACTTTCTTCTCCACTAGTGTGTTCTCCTTCATGCAATTCTTTTTCCTCTTGAATCAGTGGAATTATATCAACTTTCCCACTATGTAACTTTCTCTGGCCAGTTGTTCCCCTTCAATGTTTCTTTTGTCAGTGATCTTCTCAGTATTGAGTCTTCACTTGCCTTTGGACCTTTTTCTTCAGACGTTCAAGCAATTGGTTCAGGTCAAGTATAATCCACTTGGGCGGGACTATCCTCAATTCCTTTCCCAATGGAATCTGTCTTTTCTTCAGTTTGGTATGCCAAACCACCTGCTGCTGAGGTCACCCTCCTCTGAGCAGATCTTTCTTCTGATGCTTCCTATGTTTCACTCTCATTCGAGGACCCCCTCCTTGGATCGTAATCCATCCTATCTTTCTCTTCTTGGACTGATTCTTCTACTCCTTTTGCAGCTTGCTCAAATTCTTCACTACTCTGCTGTTTCTCGCCTGATAGAGGAGTAGGTACATCTCTGTTATTCTCGACATTTTGCTCACTTTCTTTCTCTTTGTTTCCAATGTTCTCAACTCTTGGGAATCTCAACAGTTCTTCTCTTTCCGTTGGATCATGCACCTTTCTCGTATGGCTCGCATGCACCCAATTCGACAAACCAGCACACTTCACAGCAGTCGTCGTAGTGAGCACAATCTAATAAGGTCCCTTCCACCGTGTCTCAAGGCAAGACTTTCGTACGTGCTTCCGTAGAATCACCCAGTCTCCTCCTTTCAAACTGTGACCTTGTCCTTGCGCTTGTTGAACTGCTGCAACTTCCACCTGATGAGAAAAAGATGAAACCACATCAGCCAGGCTTTTGCAGTAATCTAGCACCATATCATCTGTAATATTCACAAGTGCATTTGCAGGTATTGCTGGCAATCTCATTGCTCTCCCCATCAAAATTTCATGTGGAAACAACCCAGTCTTCTTATCAGGCGTGCTTCTCATAGACATTAGTACTAGTGGTAAAGCATCTGGCCATTTCAAATTTGTCGATGCACACACTTTGGCCAATCGTGATTTTAATGTTACATTCATCTGTTCTACAAGGCCGGAAGCTTCTGGGCAATAGCTACAATGTGGTCTCTACTGAATGTTTAATGCTGAAAAAAGCAACTTTATCACCTTATTATTGAAATTTGTTCCCCTATCTGATTCAATTGAAATCCGAAAACCAAAACGTGGAATTAGTTCTCACAAAAGCAATTTAGCCACTGTAAGACTATCATTTCTCCCTGTTGGGTAAGCCTCAATCCAATGACAGAAAATTCACACAATCACCAACACGTATTTCAAACCAGCACATGCAGACATTTCAATGAAATCCATTTGAATGCTATTGAATGGACCTCCTGCCATACCTATGTGTCCCATGTTGACAATTGTTACTTCGCAAACATTCCTTTGCTGGCAAATTATGCACTTATGGCAAACCAGCTCCGCCACTTGTCTGAATTTTGTATTGTACCAGAACTGTTTAAAACTTCTGATCATCACATCTCTTCCTATGTGTGTTTGACCATGGTAGTACCTAGCCATTTGTGTTAACAAGCTGTTTGGCAAGACCACTTTTCCCTCTACTGATACCAATATTTCATCTTTCCTTTGTCTGCACCGATGTCTTATCCAATCCTTATACTCCTCTTCTGGAACATTGTTCTGTACTGCCTTTAACTTATCTGATGTTTCCACTATCTGCATAATAAAATTTGCATAAATCTCTTCATTTTCAGACATCAATTCCCAATTTCCTTTGAATGAATTCCCATTCAGAGCACTACATTTTGCAACTTGATCTGCATAAGCATTTCCCAATGTTACATAATCTTGTCCTCTCTGGTGTGCACTGCATTTGACCACAGCAATTTTCTCAGGTTTCTGTTCTGCTTGTAACAAATCATGTATTCTTTCCCCCTTTCTCACAGGTGAACCTAAAGAAGTCACAAACCCTCTTTGTGACCAAATTTGCCCAAAGTTGTGTACAATCCCAAATCCGTATTGACTACCAGTGTAGATCGTCACCTTCATTTGATCTGATAATTGGCGTGCTCTAGTAAGAGCCACCAATTCTGCGACTTGTGCAGATATTAATCCTTTAAGCCATGAAGCCATGAAGCTTCTTATATGCCAGTAACTGTACACACTGCATATCCTGCTCTTACGGCACCTCTGTTGTCTCTTAAACAAGAACCTTCAACAAAGAGAATGTAATCATTGTCTTCCAAACAAGTGTCTTTGATGTCGTCTCTTGGTTTGGTGCATAAATCTGTCACTTCCAAACAATCATGTTCAACATTATCTATTCTAGATAGCTCTTACCCCTCATTTGGTAATAGAGTTGCCGGATTAAGCACCGTGCACCTTTTTATTGTTACATTTGGTGCCCCAAGAATCACTGTTTCATATTGTGTCAGTCTTGCATTTGTCAGGTATTGTGTTTTTGACCTGGTCAATAGAAGTTCTAATGAATGAAGTACCATCACTGTCAGAGGATAACCCATCACAATATTTTCAGTTTGAGTTATACTCTGTTCAACAGCTGCAACTGCTCTTAGACATCCGGGTAGGGCTGCTGCAACATTATACAAAGTAGCTGAAAAATATGCTACTGGACGATTGACACCACCATGTTTTTGTGTCAAAACAGACAAAGAACATCTATTTCTCTCATGACAAAACAATAAGAAAGATTTTGTGTAATCATACATACCTAAAGCTGGTGCTTGGCACAAACTCTCTCAGCTCAGTAAAAGCTCTCACGCATTCCTCATCCATCATTATCGGATGTGGAACATCCTTATCTGTCAATCTTTGCAATGGCTTTGAAACGGCTGAAACATTTGGGATCCACTGGTGACAATATCCTACCATTCCCAAAAACATTCTCAACTCCTTTTGTGAATTTGGCATTTTCATTTTCATTATTGCCGCTACTATCTCTCTGGAAATTCTCCTCGACCCTTTCTCAATCAAATATCCCAAATATTTCACTTCTTGCTTACAACACTGCAACTTAGCAGGAGAAACGTTATGACCATTGTCTCCCAAACAATTCAATAATGCAATTGTATCCTCTTTACAACCTTCCTTTGTCTTTGATGAAATCAACAAATCATCAATGTACTGTACTAAAGTCGATTGACAAGGCATTACCAATGAATCTAGGTTCTTTTTCAAAATCTGATTGAAAATCGATGATGATTCTGAAAAACCTTGTGACCAACAGTAGACTATGGTAAGAAATTTGAAACAAAAGAGATATCTGCTGTCCTCATGTAGAGGTACTGAAAAGAAAGCTTGGTACAAATCAATGACTGTGAACCATTCTGCATCACATTGAATCTGAAACATTATTATTGCTGGATTTGGTACAACTGTACAACACTTCACCACTATGTCATTTAATTTTCTCAAACCCTGGACCAGACGAATTTTCCTATTCGGCTTTTTCAAACCCATTATTGGTGAATTACACGGACTGCTCATTACTTCTTTCATAAACTCCTTGCTCCAGGAATTGTTCTATCAATGGTCTTATCCCCACTATTATTTAATTTGTCATTGGATATTGAGCAATTTGTGGAAACATCACATTCTCTTTCACTACCACTTTGACCCCTTCAACTCCTTTAATCAAACCAATGTCCTTTCCTGAAAAATCCCAAACTTTTGATCTACCTCTTTCCTGCAAATCAATCGGCAAATCTTTCTTTTTAAAGATTGGGAAGAAATTGATAAAGTCTTCCAAAGTGTGATCTTCATTTGCCTCCTCTTTGTCTTCTGCCTGATCATCCTCAACGTCCAGTAAAGCTAATTCACAAGACATCATCCTTTTCCCTTAATCAACTGACAAATCCTTCTCATTATCACTATTGGTCTCAATTCTAATTCCTTTGATTGAACACATAATCAAACAATTTATCTTGCACAGTAAGGCCCTCATTCCAACCCTGGCGGTTGGTGTTAAAGCGGAGGTAACACTGCCAACAGGCCAGCGGTAAAAAAAATTGAATCATGACCACGGCGGAAACCGCCAACACAGACAGAACCTTTAACACTCTGACTGCCATGGCAGTAGCAACAAACACTGCGGCGGTAACTGCCAACAGCCAGGTGGAAGACAATGTACCGCCCACTCTATTGTAGCCGGAGCTGCAGGTTTTCCCCATGCTGGTGTACCTTCTCATACACCAGGAGCATAAACGCCGGCGACAACGACCATGGTGAGTACTGCACTTATCACACAAGGGAGGGGGGAGGAAAAAGAGAGTGACACACACACCCACCCAACACCCCCACCCCCATACACACAAACACATGCTACAATATTACATACACACCCAGGAATAAAGCACGGACAAAAGAAATGGAGTCAAATGAGTGTAATATTAGTAATACTTAGAAATACGTTCATAAAGCAAAATCAGTATGTACAATATATACAATATATACAAGAGGCGGGACAATGCCCACTCAAAAATTTCCGTGGCCCACTGGGCCAAAACACATAGGCCAAGCCCACACTTGGCACCTGCCTCAATATGGAGAGAACACTGCAGGGGCATCAGGTCGAAAACATACAGACACCTCAGGGGGATGGGGAATGCTGGGGCACCTCAAACAGAAGATGGTACAACGCCACTGCTCCTGTAGGGGGCTCCATGCCAACTGCTTGCTCCTGGGGAGAGCAAGGCCAGAGTCTCTCAAGTGGGTGGTTTGCCCACTGCTTGGTCCTGGGGAGTGCAAGGCCACAGTCTCTAAAGTGGGTGGTTTGCCCACTGCTTGGTCCTGGGGAGTGAAAGGCCACAGTCTCTCAAGTGGGTGGTTTGCCCACTGCTTGGTCCTGGGGAGTACAAGGAAATAGTCTCTCAAGTGGGTGGTTTGCCCACTGTTTGGTCCTGTGGAGTGCAAGGACACAGTCTCTCAAGTGGGTGGTTTGCCCACTGCTTGGTCCTGTGGAGTGCAAGGCCACAGTCTCTCAAGTGGGTGGTTTGCCCACTGCTTGGTCCTGGGGAGTGCAAAGCCACAGTCTCTCTAGTGGATGCCTTCTTCCACTGTTTCTGGAGGGGGTCTTTTGCCTAGTGTGCTTCATCCTGGCAAGGATGGGCTGAGTGGATGCCTTCTTCCACTGGTTTTGGAGGGGGCATTTCGCCCAGTGTGCTTCATCCTGGCAAGGATGGGCTGAGGGGATGCCTTTTTCCACTGGTTCTGGAGGGGCCCTGTTTTTGGAGGGGGCATTTCGCCCAGTGTGCTTCATCCTGGCAAGGAGGGGCTGAGGGGATGCCTTTTTCACTTGGTTCTGGAGGGGGCTTTGGGCCCAGTGTGCTTCATCCTGGCAAGGAGGGGCTGAGTGGATGCCTTCTTCCACTGGTTCTGGAGGGGGAGATGCCCACCCTCCTGGGTGAGCTGGCATGTGAAACACGCTGAGGGGCTGCTGGTAGGGCAGTGCTGGTACGGGGTGGCAGATGTACCTGTTGTTGGGGTGGGCACAGAGGTGTCCGCCAGCACCAGGGAGCTTCCATCGTCATAGGAGTCGCTGTCGGTAATGTCCCCTCCTGTCTCTGTCCTGGTGCTCCCCTCGCCCTCCGTCCTGAGGAACCAGGAAAGATAGAATCCCCACCCGGGGTCTCCTTCCCAGCGGTGGACGGACACCCTAGTCCTCAGGGTCCGTTTAGCAGAGAGTACACAAATCAAGCGGAGTCACCAACTGGAGGAATAAAGAGAAGTTTATTACATGGATTATAGCTCGAGCTAATACAGAGTCCCAGGACAGTCAAGTGACTATCCTACGGAGGCTGTCCCTTCACTCTGGGGCACCCAACCTTATATACACACAAAACTGCTTAGTCAGAGGACAACTCCACCCCTAGCGTATTCAAGGTCCTCTGTGGCCTTCAGAATATTTCAGGGATACACGTGTGGTGGGAGAAGGTACAGATGCAGCTGGCAGGAGGTGGCAACGACCTGTATGAACCTGTTCTGGCAGTTACTGATTAAGCACAAACTTTCTCGGAACTACGGTTAGAACAAGTAAATTACAGCGATAAGCAGATTGCTGCCCAAGGCTGTGAACACAAGGTCAATCATCAAAGTTCAGGAGGTTTGTCGAGCACATGGCAACATAATAAAGATAAACAGATGCCTAGCAGCTATGGTGTATTTTTAAGTTTATGTACATTTTCTCAATCCCTCCTTTTGCCATTGTGAGGCATGTTTGAACGTCATTCAGTGTCTATGTTAATGGACATAAGGTATTTTATCTCCTGCTCAAGGGACAGCATAGCCGTGTGTGTTGAGGAGGGCGAACAGGCCAGGGGGCAAGGGATGCTATACAGCAACCGCACAAAGCAGGTAGGCACTGTACACAAAGACAACAGGTGAGGAATACAGCAGTGAGCACGAAAAGTAATATTAGTATCTTCCAGCCCCATTGGGAAATCAAACCCCAAAACCAGTCGGTTAAGGACCATGTTCCTTCATCTTGGTTTATTGTGGAAGATATCATATGCAACCTTTGAATAGCTTTATACACTGAAGGGGCATTGTCTCGTATATAAACGCAGCAGCTCGATCCGATCAAAGTACAAACTCCACCACGGTCCGCCAAGATGATGTCAAGAACCATTCTGTTTTGAAGAGTAACAAGGTGGTCAGCAGCGAGCTCTGCAGTGATGTTACTCAGAGCTCCTGCTGTTTCATTTATTGTTGCTTCCACGACTCGTGTGAGATGTCTGATATCCCTACTGTTCATCATAGGGCCCCAAAATGGAAGGACTCCTTTAAAGTAGTCCAATGCTTCTTGTGCTGATGTATCTTTTGCAGATATTACCCCTCTTCGAGTCCTGTGGTGTTGAGGGCCAGCTGTGTAAGTTGGTGGTAGTAACCAAGCAATGTAACACGTGCCGGTCCAGGTGGGTACCAAGGAGGTGTAGGCATTATTACCACAAACAAAATACGAGTTTTGTGATGGTATCATGGTAGGCCAATTAGTTCCATTCAATAATACTGTAGCATTACTGTTACTGGCACCTACACTTCTATTACCACTTTCCTGAAAACAAAGTGGAGCCTTGACCTGTGTTACAAAAAATCTTCGGCCAATCCAGGGTGTGGTATTAAAGGATAAAAACTATATGTCAGTAGACCTATTTCGTCGGTCAGCATATTCTGACTTTTCTTCCTTTGTTCTATAAACTCTCGTTCCAGTGGGCCAGCATAACCGGTATAGGTGGGTGACCAATAGTCCGGAATCAGTAGCATCCATTGAGGTAGCCCAAATGGCTGATAGTTCATACCAGGTGCTGCAGGAGCCATCAAAAGAAAAAGGGAATGAAATATATGGCAACCTTCTTTGCACGGAACTCGGTAGCAAGCCACATATCCAACAATTTGTTCTATTTACAGCCAGCTGATGTTGATGTAACATAGCGTGAAGGTATTGTTTTCATATTCCTTACGTTGTCCTTCCTCATGGGGTGGTAAGGAAACATGGCTGTGTTCTGAAGGCGGTGGCGTAGCTGGTGAGACCTCTGAATGAGAATCATGTATTACCCACCCAATACAGGACAGAAGTACCAAAAATAGTATTGTTATGGTGAGACAAGCGATACGTGGGCCTAATAGTCTTTTTAAATTACTTATTTTCTTCTTTTTCCTCTTGTCTTCTTGTATAACACCCATTTCTCTTTATTGCTTGTCCCACTAGCAGTTCAGTCCGACCTAAGTGCTGCCCGTGACTGGTGGTTGCTTCTCTGTGGGGTGATACCAGCAGTCCTATTGACACGCTCTGGTCCGCCCCGACAGAGAAAATCACGGCCCTGCAGCTATCGTCAGTCTTAGTACAGGGGACAAGCAATCAGTTCATTGTTCATTTTCTTATTTTCATGGGCGGAAATCGTATCTTGTGGACTGCGGTATGGTATGGTCAGGAAACAATTGTTCAGTGTGACCTAAATCTGAGGAAACCTCCTGCAGCACACTGTTGTTCTGTTTTTTATCACTCTGCGTAGTGTTGCTGAAATGGTCCTCAGTCGTCGGGTGGTCACCACTTTTTATTTCATCAGAGGGTACGAGTAGGGGTACTTTCTTACAGTGGGATGCATGTATCCAATTCTTAGCTCCCTCGACTTTAACTGCTGTTCGAGTAGCAAGAAGGACCTGTCGCAGACCTTTCCATCGAGGTTTGAGACTCTTTTTCCGCTGGAAATTCTTTGTGAGACCCCAGTCGCCAGGTAGTATCTTGTGACCTGGATCAGTGGATACAGATGGGAGTGCTTCACGTACCTATTGTTGAATAGAAGGCAAAGAATTAGTGAGTTCATTTAAATAGTCCATCAAAACAGGATGTTCTAGTTCTGAGTAACTGTGAGGTCGAGGTACCCCCCAGACATTTGCTGGCCTTCCCATCACTATCTCATGGGGTGACAACCCTGATCTAGAGTGAGGCGTCATCCTGACAGACATTAAAGCCAGGGGCAACGCGTCTGGCCACCGTATGCCGCGTTCTGCGCATATCTTTGACATCTTCAATTTAAGTGTGCTATTATATTTTTCAACTAGTCCTGCTGACTGGGGGTGGTTAGCTGCATGAAACTTCTGGCAGAGGCCCAACCCTTCACACACCCTTTTCATCACATGCCCTACAAAATGAATCCCATTATCTGACCAGACACACCTTGGGACCCCAAACCGTGGGAAGAACTCCTTCAGAAGTACCTTTGTGGTAGTAAGAGCAGTATTATCTTTAGTAGGGTAAGCTTCTACCCACTTACTAAACATACAGACCACAAATAGGATATATTTCAAGTTGTTACACCTTTCCATCTCATTATAATCCATTTGTAGTACTTCAAAGGGATGCGTTGGTGGTGAAAAATGCCCAGCGGGGACTGAGCCACCCTTCCCTATGTTATGTTGTAAACAAATCATGCAGGATTGAACCAGTTGGTCAGCTACTCTTCTGATATTTTTATTAGACCAAACGGGATCAAGCAAATTACAGATGCTTTTCGCACTAACGTGTGCAGGACCATGGGCCATAGTCACTACTGGCAGAACAAATGCATTGGGTAACATCCATCTTTCCCTCTGTGACAGATCTGTCTAGCACAGCATACTTTCATCTAACTTGGCCTTCCCTTCTTCCCATTTCTTTCTCTCCTGTTCAGTTGCCTCATCCTGTATCTTCCTGACACTCTCTACCGTGTTCCCAAATATTTCATGGGGACAAACCTTCTCTGTACTATCTACCACATACATGTATCCTGTCTTTGCATACGCTGTATCTTTTGCTGTCTGATCGGCTAGGGCATTGCCCCGTCCAGTTTCATCTGTCACCTTTTTGTGTGCACTACACTTCATGATAGCCATTGTTTTGGGCAATGCCAGGGCAGAAAGTAAGTTAGTTATAAGGGTCCCATGTTGAATACGTGTCCCATGTGAGGGGAGAAATCCTTGTTCTGCCCACAAGCGACCAAAATTGTGTGCTACGCCAAATGCATACTGGTTGTCCGTGTAAACATTCACGTTAAGTCCTTTACTTAACTCACAGGCTCGTGTTAGAGCTATTAATTCTGAGGCCTGAGCAGAGTTATGTGGTATTCTAGCTGTTTCAACTACAGTGGTAGCTGTTGCAACTGCATAGGCTGCAGAGGTAGTGCCATCGGGTAGCTTGATGCATGAGCCATCTACGTATAATATGCCATCAGGGTCTTTCAGTGGAGTGTCATGTAAGTCCACTCTCCCTTTTGTTTCATCCTCCGTCCGGAGAATGCAGTCATGTATGTCATCATAAGAATCTTCTGTTTTTTCAGTAATTGGCAAGAAAGTGGCAGGATTGAGCGTGTTGCACCTTTTTAATGTTATATGACTAGCTAAAAGTGTCAGTTCATAAGTAGTTAATCGTGCATTAGTAAGATGCTGTGTTTTTGTTTTGTTTAATAGTGCGTCAACAGTTTGTGGGACCAAGAGGGTGAGGGGTGAATCCATGACTATCCCGGCTGACTGGCGCACTACGACCGCTGCAGCGGCTACTGCCCGTAGACAACTCGGGAGTGCACGGGCCACTGGATCCAGTAGAGCCGAAAAATAAGCACAGTGGTGTTGTTTGCCGCCATGCTCTTGGGTTAACACTGATAATGAACATCCATTTCTCTCGCTCACATATAACTGAAAATCTCTACGATAATCAGGCGTACCCAGTACAGGTGCTGTGCAGAGTGTATTTTTCAATTCATCAAAACCAAACTGAAAATCGTCATTCCATTCAATTGTTTCAGGACAATCTTTGTGGGTGAGATGCAAAAACGGTTTTATCAAAAGAGAATAATTAGGAATCCATTGAGGACAGAAGGAAGTAATACCTATAAAGGCCCTAACCTCTCTCTGTGTCCTTGGAACCGGTATGTCTCGTATAGCTTGTATTCTCTCAGCCGTCAACGTACGTCCCTCCTTAGACAGGAGGTGTCCTAGGTATATAACCTCCTGTCTACAATATTGCAATTTGGAGAGGGAGACCTTATGGTGATGGTGTGCAAGATGTTTCAATAAGGCTACAGTATCTGTTTTACAATTTTGTTCTGAAGTGGATGCTATTAAAAGGTCATCCACATATTGAACCAGCATCGAGGAGCAAGGAAAAACAAGGGTATCTAATTGACCCTTGAGGGCCTGGCTAAAAATGCTAGGTGATTCAGTATAGCCTTGTGGAGCGCGACAGAACCGGAAACTGCGACCACCCAGTGAAAACCCAAAGATGTGTCTGCTATCTGGATGAATGGGAATGCTAAAGAATGCATTCTTAAGATCGATAACAGAGAACCAAGTAGCGTAGGCAGGTATCATTGTTAATAATGTCGTAATGTCAGGAACAACAGGGAACTGGATTGACCGCCTGTAAATCAATAACAAATCGGAGTCCTGGAGACGCGGTGCCATCAGATAATTTTTTATGAACAGGAAGAACAGGACTGTTACAATCATTACCAAGCGTTTCTTCAATGACACCCAAATCAATCAACTGGGTCACAATATTTTTGAGTTGTTGTTCAATGTGTTGGGATAATTTGTATTGGGGAAGACGAGGCAATTTGGCATTGGCTTTCAAGCGTATGACATACGATGGTATGTCCAGACATCCAACATCGTCCTTATGTGTGGCCCATAAAATGTCTGGCAAATCTCGAAGTTCGGGTGGAACTGGTTGTGAGAAGGTAGCCTCTTTCTAGCCTTGTTACCCCCACTTTTGGCCTGTTTGTGAGTGTATGTCAGGGTGTTTTGTCACTGTTGTCACTGTCTCACTGGGATCCTGATAGCCAGGCCTCAGTGCTCATAGTGAAAACACTATGTTTTCAGTATGTTTGTTATGTGTCACTGGGATCCTGCTGATCAGGACCCCAGTGCTCATAGGTTTGTGGCCTATATGTATGTGTCACTGGGACCCTGTCACACAGGGCCCCAGTGCTCATAGGTGTGCATGTATATGTTCCCTGTGTGGTGCCTAACTGTCTCACTGAGGCTCTGCAAACCAGAACCTCAGTGGTTATGCTCTCTCATTACTTTCAAATTGTCACTAACAGGCTAGTGACCAATTTTACCAATTTACATTGGCTTACTGGAACACCCTTATAATTCCCTAGTATATGGTACTGAGGTACCCAGGGTATTGGGGTTCCAGGAGATCCCTATGGGCTGCAGCATTTCTTTTGCCACCCATAGGGAGCTCTGACAATTCTTACACAGGCCTGCCACTGCAGCCTGAGTGAAATAACGTCCACGTTATTTCACAGCCATTTTACACTGCACTTAAGTAACTTATAAGTCACCTATATGTCTAACCTTTACCTGGTAAAGGTTAGGTGCAAAGTTACTTAGTGTGAGGGCACCCTGGCACTAGCCAAGGTGCCCCCACATTGTTCAGAGCCAATTCACTGAACTTTGTGAGTGCGGGGACACCATTACACGCGTGCACTACATATAGGTCACTACCTATATGTAGCTTCACCATGGTAACTCCGAATATGGCCATGTAACATGTCTATGATCATGGAATTGCCCCCTCCATGCCATCCTGGCATTGTTGGTACAATTCCATGATCCCAGTGGTCTGTAGCACAGACCCTGGTACTGCCAAACTGCCCTTCCTGGGGTTTCACTGCAGCTGCTGCTGCTGCCAACCCCTCAGACAGGCAGCTGCCCTCCTGGGGTCCAGCCAGGCCTGGCCCAGGATGGTAGAACAAAGAACTTCCTCTGAGAGAGGGTGTGACACCCTCTCCCTTTGGAAAATGGTGTGAAGGCAGGGGAGGAGTAGCCTCCCCCAGCCTCTGGAAATGCTTTGTTGGGCACAGATGTGCCCAATTCTGCATAAGCCAGTCTACACCGGTTCAGGGACCCCTTAGCCCCTGCTCTGGCATGAAACTGGACAAAGGAAAGGGGAGTGACCACTCCCCTGACCTGCACCTCCCCTGGGAGGTGTCCAGAGCTCCTCCAGTGTGCTCCAGACCTCTGCCATCTTGGAAACAGAGGTGCTGCTGGCACACTGGACTGCTCTGAGTGGCCAGTGCCACCAGGTGACGTCAGAGACTCCTTGTGATAGGCTCCTTCAGGTGTTGCTAGCCTATCCTCTCTCCTAGGTAGCCAAACCCTCTTTTCTGGCTATTTAGGGTCTCTGTCTTTGGGGAAACTTCAGATAACGAATGCATGAGCTCAGCCGAGTTCCTCTGCATCTCTCTCTTCACCTTCTGATAAGGAAACAACCGCTGACCGCGCTGGAAGCCTGCAAACCTGCAACATAGTAGCAAAGACGACTACTGCAACTCTGTAACGCTGATCCTGCCGCCTTCTCGACTGTTTTCCTGCTTGTGCATGCTGTGGGGGTAGCCTGCCTCCTCTCTGCACCAGAAGCTCCGAAGAAATCTCCCGTGGGTCGACGGAATCTTCCCCCTGCAACCACAGGCATCAAAAAGCTGCATTACCGGTCCCTTGGGTCTCCTCTCAGCACGACGAGCGAGGTCCCTTGAATCCAGCGACACTGTCCAAGTGACCCCCATAGTCCAGTGACTCTTCAGCCCAAGTTTGGTGGAGGTAAGTCCTTGCCTCACCTCGCTGGGCTGCATTGCTGGGAACCGCGACTTTGCAGCCGCTCCGGCCCCTGTGCACTTCCGGCGGAAATCCTTTGTGCACAGCCAAGCCTTGGTCCACGGCACTCTAACCTGCATTGCACAACTTTCTAAGTTGGTCTCCGGCGACGTGGGACTCCTTTGTGCAACTTCGGCGAGCACCGTTTCACGCATCCTTTTAGTGCCTGTTTCTGGCACTTCTCCGGGAGCTACCTGCTTCAGTGAGGACTCCTTGTCTTGCACGACGTCCCCTCTCTCTGCAGGTCCAATTTGCGACCTCCTGGTCCCTCCTGGGCCCCAGCAGCGTCCAAAAACGCCAAACGCACGATTTGCGTGTAGCAAGGCTTGTTGGCGTCCTTCCGGCGGGAAAACACTTCTGCACGACTCTCCAGGGCGAGAGGGATCCTTCCACCAAAGGGGATGTCTCTAGCCCTTTTCGTTCCTGCAGAAACCTCAGCTTCTTCTGTCCAGTCGAAGCTTCTTTGCACCCGCAGCTGGCATTTCCTGGGCATCTGCCCATCTCCGACTTGCTTGTGACTTTTGGACTTGGTCCCCTTGTTCCACAGGTACCCTAGATTGGAAATCCACAGTTGTTGCATTGCTGGTTTGTGTCTTTCCTGCATTATTCCTCTAACACGACTCTTTTGTCCTTAGGGGAACTTTGCTGCAATTTGCACTCACTTTTCAGGGTCTTGGGGAGGGTTATTTTTCTAACTCTCACTATTTTCTAATAGTCCCAGCGACCCTCTACAAGGTCACATAGGTTTGGGGTCCATTCGTGGTTCGCATTCCACTTTTGGAGTATATGGTTTGTGTTGCCCCTATCCCTATGTTTCCCCATTGCATCCTATTGTAACTATACATTGTTTGCACTGTTTTCTAAGACTATACTGCATATTTTTGCTATTGTGTATATATATCTTGTGTATATTTCCTATCCTCTCACTGAGGGTACACTCTAAGATACTTTGGCATATTGTCATAAAAATAAAGTACCTTTATTTTTAGTATAACTGTGTATTGTGTTTTCTTATGATATTGTGCATATGACACTAAGTGGTACTGTAGTAGCTTCACACGTCTCCTAGTTCAGCCTAAGCTGCTCTGCTAAGCTACCATTATCTATCAGCCTAAGCTGCTAGACACCCTATACACTAATAAGGGATAACTGGGCCTGGTGCAAGGTGCAAGTACCCCTTGGTACTCACTACAAGCCAGTCCAGCCTCCTACACTGGTTTTGACAAAAATTGTGACGGGGAAATATTTGGACCTAAAGTGACATGAACTCCATCCGGAGAGCAATAAATGGTGGCGTACAATTTCTTTAATAGGTCCAAACCCAATAAATTCTCACTGCAGGCCGAAGTAAGAATGAGAGGGGAGCTAATGGTGTAAGGACCTATAGCAACATGCAGCGGCTGGGAGACGGGGTTAGCCACTGGAACACGAGAAAAACCCATAGAGACGTTAATATTGCCAGACAGAGGGACCCCTTGGACCTCTTCCTGTTTAACAGAACTTTTGGTGGCCCCAGTATCTACCAAAAAATCATGTGAAGTACCGTCTAATTGTACCTCAACGTGAGGGCCATTCTGCCTAACAGGAATAGAAACTGGTCCCACCCCCCTCTGTCGAAGGCTGTCCTAGTCAAAGGAGGACCCCTGACCTTCATACGCATCATAGCCGTCATTAAAATATTGACGCTGGGATGAAGCATCAAAATAATTCGGGCGGGGGGTACTGTGGGACCGTGAAGGGGCCTGCTGGCGGGGTCCGTCTGCAGGACCAGACCTACCACTTGGTCTGTTGTCCTGTTGCGCTGGGGGCATGAGGCGGCCTGTGGAGTTGTCCTTATTGGGGCAGTCATTCTTTCAGTGGCCCTCCTGCTTGCAATAGGCGCACTGATTGTAGGAGAGGGAAGAACGGGGAGGGCGTTGGGACTGCCTTCTGTCATTGGGAGGTCCTTGTGACCTTTATCTGGACTGCTGTTGATGGGGCTGAGGGTAGGCCTGCTGAAATAACACCTTCGTTTTCAACTCCTTCTTTTTTTTCTTGTTCTTCTATTTCCCTGTTCTCATAATATTGGGCCATTGTCAGTATTCCAGTGGCAGTAGAGACTGGCCACGTACTTTCACACAATTTAAATTTTCCCTTTATGAATGGTAATCAATTGTCCACGAATTTGTCAACAAAGAGTCTTATCCCCCCTTCAGTAGTCATGTCTTGGCCGCTGTAATCAGAAAAGACACACTCAAACCTTGTATAAAAGTCTGAAACACCCTCATCCTTTTTCTGTTTACAGGCGGCCAATTTATCCCAATTTATCCTGTGTGGTGCAAGTATGGTCTTCATTAATTCCAAAATACGCAGTGGGAGAGCCAATATAAGTGGGTCTGGTTTCGCTCCCCCAACCCTGTTCCTTTCTGCTGCTTGCAATTGGTCCCACGTGCCCCCTAGTTCAGCATGGTCGTGCCTCCGTACTTTTGACCATACTTCCTGCGGGACTACTGCTGCCATTAACATGTCAATATCGGACAACGTCATAGTATAGGATTCAAGAATTTGTTGCAGTTCTTTATAATATCCTGCAGGATTCTTACGGGGATCAGGTAAGGCAGCTTTTAGGGTATATGTTTCAGATCTTTTCCATGGGGTGTGTACCCACATTTGTTGAAAATGCCCTGCGGTAATAACTTGGCCAGCGTTATCCATCACCGGCTCTCGCCAAACTGGCGGAACCTCTCTCATGGGAAACATGGATGCCCTTATAGAAGGGCTACATGTCCACAGGCGGTCCCTATATGCGAGAAGCGTAACAACATAATCATGTAGACCAGAACCAAACGGCAGTCCAGTAGAGGCGCGTTTTCGGAGGTCCACCAGTCCCGCGGGAGCTGAGGAACCATCATCCTCATATTCTTGTATTATAATGTTGCACATAAGGGTAGCTGCATGTAACTGAACTAAACTATCCCATTGTTTCATAGTGTGGACAATGTCCTTGACCCCATAGTCATTCCAATTAGTCATCCACCTCCGTGTCATTTCTTCAATGACATCTTCCTCTTGTGATTTAGAGAACAAGTGTCCGCGGAGGGTGCACTTTTGCGGGGTCATGGGACGGGGGTATGTGTGGTGTCTAAACAGATGTCAGGGGTGGGCCAAACGGGGGCCAGTCGAGGGGTGTGTACAGTCGGGCGGCGTGTATCCTCTATAGGTCTGGTGACAGGAGGGGTGGTGGTGGGTGGCATAGCACTCGCCTGAGATCCAACCGGGGGTGGCACAATTGGGTCACCTGGTGCAGGTTGAGGATGTAGTGTAGGATATATTGGTGGAGTATATAACGGGGGTTTATCCAACATATCGTTTAAAAGGGGGTCTTCCTCTTATGGCTTATCCACTACTGTCCTGGAAGGGTAACACTTATCAGTTTGTAAGTGAAGCCTTCGGTCATGTTCTAAAAATTTCTGTTGATGTTCAGCTACGTCAGAGTCATATACCTTTTCAGTCACCGTCCTGGTCTTATATCTCTGTAATTCTTTCTCTGCCTTCCTACGTCTGTGGTCTGCTTCTTTCTGCCAAGTCCGTAGTGAATCAAACTTCCCTGGTCTACTTTTTGTCACAAACAAACATTCCTATAAATAGTCAAATTTATCTTTATCAAATGTCCCGTGAATAGGCCATTGTAAATCAGAACTACCTTTGGTTCTTTTTCTCCATATATCAGACCAGATAATCGGACCTATGCCATATTTAACATATCTATCATGATTCGGAGTCCCGGCCGGAGGAGCGGGGCATGTTTCCTCTAGGCGGGAGTACGTACTGCAAAGACAACAACACCATTTCCTAAAACAACTGAACGCTGACATTCTTCCAGTATTTAAAAAAAATAAAAAAATCTTACACCAAATGAGTGGCAAATATGCCCTTTGCTTCCTATATACTTAAATGACAACTGAGGTCAGTCTTACCACTGACGTTGATCTTTGCAAAGAGCGATAGAAACGGTACAATACTCACAGACCTATTTTTAGACAGGAATCTTTCAACTCCCGTCCTTACCTGACACTTCTGTTATAGTCCGACAGTTGGGGACTCCAGTAGTTCACGGAAAACAGAGACCCGAATTCAGACAGCGCCAGGAGAAGTCGAGCCGGCTGGAAGACACACAGTGGAGATCCGCAGGTCCACGACAGAGAACGAAGCTCAGAATCCGGTGTGGGGCGCCTCCCTTGGAAATCCAATCGTGAGTCCTCTGTCACCTGGTCGGTCCCCTGGATGCCTGACTCGGGTCCCTGTTCGGGCGCCAACTGAGGAACCAGGAAAGATAGAATCCCCACCCGGGGTCTCCTTCCCAGCGGTGGAGGGACACCCTAGTCCTCAGGGTCCGTTTAGCAGAGAGTACACAAATCAAGTGGAGTCACCAACTGGAGGAATAAAGAGAAGTTTATTACATGGATTACAGCTCAAGCTAATACAGAGTCCCAGGACAGTCAAGTGACTATCCTACGGAGGCTGCCCCTTCACTCTGGGGCACCCAACCTTATATACACACAAAACTGCTTAGTCAGAGGACAACTCCACCCCTGTCATATTCAAGGTCCTCTGCGGCCTTCAGAATATTTCAGGGATACACGTGTGGTGGGAGAAGGTACAGATGCAGCTGGCAGGAGGTGGCAACGACCTGTACGAACCTGTTCTGGCAGTTACTGATTAAGAACAAACATTCTCGGAACTACGGTTAGAGCAAGTAAATTATAGCGATAAGCAGATTGCAGCCCAAGGCTGTGAACACAAGGTCAATCATCAAAGTTCAGGAGGTTTGTTGAGCACATGGCAACATAATAAAGATAAACAGATGCCTATCAGCTATGGTGTATGATTAAGTTTATGTACATTTTCTCAGTCCCACTGGTGCCCTCACCATTGGTGGATTCGGCCTCCAGGCCCGTGTGGGATGCAGCTCCCTCCCTGGCCGGTGCCTCTGCTCCTCTGTCAGATGATGCTAATGCACACAAGGACAGGGTGACAAAGCAAAAAGGGGATGGAGAGACAGAGGATACACTTGGTCAATGCCAGCAACAACACTACTGTTGGCGTACACAATACACAGGGATCAGCCCTATGCACTAGGACATGCACTACCAGTTACACTGCTAGTCACCAGCCCATGGAGTACATTGCCTAATGCCATTAGCTGCACACCTGAAACCAACAGGACCTTGCCCAGTAGTAGATGCCCACTAACACTATTGGGGTTGGAGTGCTTCAGAGCCTGCCCAACAAGGGACCTACCCTGCCAGTTTGCCCTGGCCTAGGGGCACCCACAGCCCACATCCCCCACCCAGGTAAAACCTTAAAGTGTGCAAATTCATGATTCTGAATCTGTACTCACCCCCTTGTGGCTGCTGTGATGCCATCAAGTGCCCATCCAACTCTTGATAGCCACTGCCAGGATGCGGAACATCAGGGGGGTCAGGGTACGACGGGCACCCCTTCCTCGCTGGGAGGCCAGCCCCAGCTGGTCCTCCGCCGTCTTCCTTGCCCAGTGGTGCAGGTACTCCCACCGTTTGCGGCCATGGGTGCTCTTCCTGTCAAAAACCTCCAGGGTCCGCACCTCCTTGGCGATGGCACGCCAAATACCCTTTTTCTGATGGGTGCTGACCTGCAGGAAAATATGCATAGAAAAAAGGGATTAGTCATACAGTCTGGACTGTTACACTCATGGCCCACAAAATTCCTCCAATCCCCTTACGCACAGATATTGACCACCAGACATGCAGCACTCTGCCCAGGACCCCTCAGCCCCCCCACACAAGGCTTACACACACAGCAATTCATACAATCATGGCCCACGCATCATGCTCACAGTGTACTCACCTGTTTGTCTGGAGGACCATAGAGTAAAGTGTACTGGGACAGGACCCTATCCAGCAGGCTCTCCAACTCCTCCGAAGTGAAGACGGGCCCCTTCCCCAGACACTCGAGCCATTGTTGCTTCCAGACAAAGGTCACAGCAACACTTGCAGTGTAGGTCCTCTCCTGTTGAAGGTGAGGTAGCAGGTGAGTGAACAGATAGGAAATGGCAGTCACGTTCTCGGTGGTGCGTACCGTCACCATCGATGCACATTGCCAATGGCTCCTGGAACCCATAGGGCCGAATGATAACCAATGCGGTGTTGCGCGGCGGTCTTCAACCTCCGACCACAATGGCGCACAACGCCAGCAGAATTACCTCATTTCCACTTGTCTCCCGTCATAGGTCAGGCAGCCTCCATTTCAGGGGGGCACTGGTCATGGCACCTAACTGCGTCACAGCAGACATTGGCACATCAACTGACTCTCAAATTCACATACTGTTTCTCTAAAGGAAGAAATGCATTTTTTATTTTCACATATGTGTGACTATGACTCTCTGCTCACCGTTTTTCACCCTAGAGTTCTGCTGAGGATGAATAGGAGATGAATACATTCCCCGTGTACAAACTCCTGGTGGACCGGGCGACAATGGAGGACAGGCACATTATCCTGACTTACAGTCTTGATTGGGCCACAATTCAAGAACTGTGTGCCCAGTTGGAGCCAGACCTGATTTCAGCTATCTGCCAGCCCACAGGTATCCCCCCTCTAGTGCAGGTCCTGTCAGTGCTCCATTTTCTAGCAAGTTGTTCCTTCCAAGTGACAGTGGCCATGGCATCAGGGATGTCTCAGCCAATGTTCTTCAACGTGCTGACCAGAGTGTTGTTGCCCTACTGAAACATCCCCAGGTGGATGATTTGGTCACAGTGAAGGGTGACTTTTATGCCCTGCAACATATCTCCAACATCATTGGTGCCATTGATGGTACACATATTGCATTTGTCATCCCCCGGAGAAATGAACAAGTGTTCAGGAATAGAAAAAGCTTTCACTCTCTGAATGCACAGATGGCGTGCTTGGCGGACCAGTACGTCTACTATGTGAATACCAAGTATCCTGGCTCTGTGCATGATGCCTTTATATTGAGGAATAGCAGCATTTCATCTGTGATGTCTCAACTCCAGAGGCACCGGTTTGGCTAGTAGGTGAGCCCCTGGTCCCCACTCAGTTGATGTAGGTATCTGGGTGTGGGTTTAGCCCTAAGGGTGAGTGTGTGGCTAACAGGTATCCCTCGATATTTACAGGTGACTCTGTTTACCCCAACCTCTCATGGCTACTGACCCCAGTGCAGAATGCCATGACAAGGGCAGCGGAACGTTACAATGAGGCACATGGGCGAACAAGGAGGATAATTCAGAGGACCTTTGGCCTCCTGAAGGCCAGATTCCGGTGCCTCCATCCGACAGGTGGATTCCTGTACTACTCACCCAAGAAGGTGTGCCAGATCATCATTGCATGTTGCATGTTGCACAACCTGGCCTTGAGACGCCAGGAGCCTTTTCTGCAGGAGGGTGAGCCTGGAGATGGTCATGTGGCAGTGGTGGAGCCTCTGGACAGTGACGAAGAGGAGGCAGAGGAAGAAGATGTGGACAACAGACGTGCACTCATTCAACAGTACTTCCAGTGACACACAGGTAATACACTGTAACTTCACCTTCCATAGCAGTTTTGTGTTTGACATTGAACATGGCAGCCTGATTCCCTATGTCTATGGCTACATACTGACCCTTTGGCATCTCTATTATTAGATCGCTGTGCCCCACTCTGGCTCCTGGTGTGTTTACTGCTGCCCACTACAAGTTATACCTATGTTAATATTATAGTAGATTAGAAATGCAATGTTTACAGCTTGTTAAACAAATACATATTTCAATCAATTGACAGACTCCACACTTGTACTTGTTCCAAGGGTGTTTATTTAGGTGCTAATAAGTGGAGGGGGTATTGCAATGGGCTTGGTTGGTGATGGAGGAAAGTTCAGAGTAGAGTCCAGTCAATTTGTATAACCGGTGCATTGTGCAAGGAGGCATAGGAAGTGGAGCAATGGCAGTTCAAGGCGGACAGGGTGACAGAGTGGGACACAAGGGTGGCAATCAGGAGAGTCTTATTTCCTGGTGGAGGTCTTGGCAATGTTCTCTGGCTTCTGCCTAGATCGCAGGGACCGATTGCGGGGTGGTTCTTCTTCTGCAGGGGTTGGTGTGCTAGTGGCCTGTTGGTCCTGTGGCGGGGCCTCCTGTCCACTTGCGCCGGCGGAGGTGGAGGGCTGTTCTTTCGACCTGGTGTGGCTAATGTCAGGGGCCCGTTGGTGTGCCACTGCCTCCCTCATGGTGTTGGCCATTGTAGGAGGCTGGCCTGGCTTGTAGTGGGTACCAGAGGTACTTACACCTTGTGCCAGGTCCAGTTATCCCTTATTAGTGTAGAAGAGGTGTTTCTAGCAGCTTAGGCTGATAGAAGGTAGCTATGGCAAAGCAGCTTAGGCTGAACTAGGAGACATGTAAAGCTCCTACTATACCACTGGTGTCATATGCACAATATCATAAGAAAACACAATACACAGATATACTAAAAATAAAGGTACTTTATTTTTATGACAATATGCCAAAAGTATCTCAGTGAGTACCCTCAGTATGAGGATGAAAAATATACACAAGATATATGTACACAAACCAAAATTATGCAGGTAATAGCAAAAGGAAGTAGTACAAGCAATGTAAAGTTACAGTAGATTGCAATAGGAGCACATAGGCATAGGGGCAACACAAACCATATACTAAGAAAGTGGAATGTGAACCACAAATGGACCCCTAGGCTAGTGTAGTGTGTAGAGGGTTGCTGGGAGAGTAAGAAAACACTAAGGGTGTAAAGGAGACCCCACCCCAAGCCCACACTTGACACCTGCCTCAATATGGAGAGAACACTGCAGGGGCATCAGGTCGAAAACATACAGACACCTCAAGGGGATGGGGAATGCTGGGGCACCTCAGCCAGAAGATGGTACAACACCACTACTCCTGGAGGGGGCTCCATGCCTACTGCTTGCTCCTGGGGAGAGCAAGGCCAGAGTCTCTCAAGTGGGTGGTTTGCCCACTGCTTGGTCCTGGGGAGTGTAAGGCCACAGTCTCTCAAGTGGGTGGTTGCCCACTGCTTGGTCCTGGGGAGTGAAAGGCCACAGTCTCTCAAGTGGGTGGTTTGCCCACCGCTTGGTCCTGGGGAGTACAAGGAAACAGTCTCTCAAGTGGGTGGTTTCCCCACTGCTTGGTCCTGGGGAGTGCAAGGCCACAGTCTCTCAAGTGGGTGGTTTGCCCACTGCTTGGTCCTGTGGAGTGCAAGGCCACAGTCTCTCAAGTGGGTGGTTTGCCCACTGCTTGGTCCTGGGGAGTGCAAAGCCACAGTCTCTCTAGTGGATGCCTTCTTCCACTGTTTCTGGAGGGGGTCTTGTGCCCAGTGTGCTTCATCCTGGCAAGGATGGGCTGAGGGGATACCTTTTTTCACTGGTTCTGGAGGGGGCCTGGTTTTGGAGGGGGCATTTCGCCCAGTGTGCTTTATCCTGGCAAGGATGGGCTGAGGGGATGCCCTTTTCACCTGGTTCTGGAGGGGGCCTTGGGCCCAGTGTGCTTCATCCTGGCAAGGAAGCGCTGAGTGGATGGCTTCTTCCACTGGTACTGGAGGGGGCCTGGTGCCCAGTGTGCTTCTCCTGGCAAGGAGGGGCTGAGTGGATGCCTTCTTCCACTGGTTCTGGAGCGGGAGATGACCACCCTCTTGGGTGAGCGGGCACGGGAAACACTCTGAGGGGCTGCTGGCAGGGCGGTGCTGGTACGGGGGTGGCAGATGTACCTGTAGTTGGGGTGGGCACAGAGGTGTCCGCCAGCACCAGAGAGCTTCCATCGTCAGAGGAGTTGCTGTCAGTAATGTCCCCTCCTGTCTCTGTCATGGTGCTCCCCTCGCCCTCCGTCCCACTGGTGCCCTCACCATCGGTGGATTCGGCCTCCAGGCCCATGTGGGATGCAGCTCCCTCCCTGGCCGGTGCCTCTGCTCCTCTGCCAGATGATGCTAATGCACACAAGGACAGGGTGACAAAGCAAAAAGGCGATGGAGAGACAGAGGATACACTTGGTCAATGCCAGCAACAACACTACTGTTGGCATACACAATACACAGGGATCAGCCCAATGCACTAGGACATGCACTACCAGTTACACTGCTAGTCACCAGCCCATGGAGTACATTGCCTAATGCCATTAGCTGCACACCTGAAACCAACAGGACCTTGCCCAGTAGTAGATGCCCACTAACACTATTGGGGTTGGAGTGCTTCAGAGCCTGCCCAACAAGGGACCTACCCTGCTAGTTCGCCCTGGCCTAGGGGCACCCACAGCCCACATCCCCCACCCAGGTAAAACCTTAACGTGTGCAAATTCATGATTCGGAATCTGTACTCACCCCCTTGTGGCTGCTGTGATGCCATCAAGCACCCATCCAACTCTTGATAGCCACTGCCAGAATGCGGAACATCAGGGGGGTCAGGGTACGACGGGCACCCCTTCCTCGTTGGGAGGCCAGCCCCAGCTGGTCCTCCGCCGTCTTCCTTGCCCAGTGGTGCAGGTCCTCCCACCGTTTGCGGCCATGGGTGCTCCACCTGTCAAAAACCCCCAGGGCCCGCACCTCCTTGGCGATGGCACGCCAAATACCCTTTTTCTGATGGGTGCTGACCTGCAGGAAAATAAGCATAGAAAAAAGGGATTAGTCATACAGTCTGGACTGTTACACTCATGGCCCACAAAATTCCTCCAATCCCCTTACGCACAGATATTGACCACCAGACATGCAGCACTCTGCCCAGGACCCCTCAGCCCCCCTACACAAGGCTTACACACACAGCAATTCATACAATCATGGCCCACGCATCATGCTCACAGAGTACTCAACTGTTTGTCTGGAGGACCATAGAGTAAAGTGTACTGGGACAGGACCCTATTCAGCAGTCTCTCCAACTCCTCCGAAGTGAAGGCGGGCCCCTTCCCCAGACACTCGAGACATTGTTGCTTCCAGACAAAGGTCACAGCAGCACTTGCAGTGTAGGTCCTCTCCTGTTGAAGATGAGGTAGCAGGTGAGTGAACAGATAGGAAATGGCAGTCACGTTCTCGGTGGTGAGTACCGTCACCACCGATGTACATCGCCAATGGCTCCTGGAACCCATAGGGCCGAATGATAACCAATGCGGTGTTGCGCGGCGGTCTTCAACCTCCGACCACAACGGCGCACAACGCCAGCAGAATGACCTCATTTCCACTTGCCTCTCGTCATAGGTCAGGCAGCCGCCATTTCAGGGGGGCACTGGTCATGGCACCTAACTGCGTCACAGCAGACATTGGCACATCAACTGACTCTCAAATTCACATACTGTTTCTCTAAAGGAAGAAATGCATTTTTTATTTTCACATATGTCTGACTATGACCCTCTGCTCACCGTTTTTCACCCTAGAGTTCTGCTGAGGATGAATAGGAGATGAAGACATTCCCCATGTACAGACTCCTGGTGGACCGGGTGACAATGGAGGACAGGCACATTATCCTGACTTACAGTCTTGATAGGGCCACAATTCATGAACTGTGTGCCCAGTTTGAGCCAGACCTGCTTTCAGCTATCCGCCAGCCCACAGGTATCCCCCCTCTAGTGCAGGTCCTGTCAGTGCTCCATTTCCTAGCAAGTGGTTCCTTCCAAGTGACAGTGGCCATGGCATCAGGGATGTCTCAGCCAATGTTCTTCAACTTGCTGACCAGAGTGTTGTCTGCCCTACTGAAACACCCCCAGGTGGATGATTTGGCCACAGTGAAGGCTGACTTTTATGCCCTGGGACATATCCCCAACATCATTGGTGCCATTGATGGTACACATATTGCATTTGTCATCCCCCGGAGAAATGAACAAGTGTTCAGGAATAGAAAAAGCTTTCACTCTCTGAATGCACAGAAGGTGTGCTTGGCGGACCAGTACGTCTACCATGTGAATGCCAAGTATCCTGGCTCTGTGCATGTTGCCTATATCTTGAGGAATAGCAGCATTTCATCTGTGATGTCTCAACTCCAGAGGCACCGGTTTGGCTAGTAGGTGAGCCCCTGGTCCCCACTCAGTTTATGTAGGTATATGGGTGTGGGTTTAGCCCTAAGGGTGAGTGTGTGGCTAACAGGTATCCCTCGATATTTACAGGTGACTCTGTTTACCCCAACCTCTCATGGCTACTGACCCCAGTGCAGAATGCCATGACAAGGGCAGCGGAACGTTACAATGAGGCACATGGGCGAACAAGGAGGATAATTTAGAGAACCTTTGGCCTCCTGAAGGCCAGATTCCGGTGCCTCCATCCGACAGGTGGATTCCTGTACTACTCACCCAAGAAGGTGTGCCAGATCATCATTGCATGTTGCATGTTGCACAACCTGGCCTTGAGACGCCAGGAGCCTTTTCTGCAGGAGGGTGAGCCTGGCGATGGTCTTGTGGCAGTGGTGGAGCCTGTGGACAGTGACGAAGAGGAGGCAGAGGAAGAAGATGTGGACAACAGACATACACTCATTCAACAGTACTTCCAGTGACACACAGGTAATACAATGTAACTTCACCCTCCATCGCAGTTTTGTGTTTAACATTGAACATGGCAGCCTGATTTCCCTATGTCTATGGCCACATACTGACCCTTTGGCATCTCTATTTTTAGATCTCTGTGCCCCACTCTGGCTCCTGGTGTGTTTACTGCTGCCCACTACAAGTTATACCTATGTTAATATTACAGTAGATTAGAAATGCAATGTTTACAGCTTGTTAAACAAATACATATTTCAATCAATTGACAGACTCCACACTTGTATTTGTTCCAAGGGTGTTTATTTAGGTGCTAATAAGTGGAGGGGGTATTGCAATGGGCTTGGTTGGTGATGGAGGAAAGTTCAGAGTAGAGTCCAGTCTCTTTGTATCACAGGTGCATTGTGCAAGTGGGCATAGGAAGTGGAGCAATGGCAGTTCAAGATGGACAGGGTGACAGAGTGGGACACAAGGGTGACAATCAGGAGAGTATTATTTCCTGGTGGAGGTCTTGGCAATGTTCTCTGGCTTCTGCCTAGATCGCAGGGACCGGTTGCGGGGTGGTTCTCCTTCTGCAGGGGTTGGTGTGCTGGTGGCCTGTTGGTCCTGTGGCGGGGCCTCCTGTCCACTTGCGGCGGCGGAGGTGGAGGGCTGTTCTTTCAACCTGGTGTGGCTAATGTCAGGGGCCCGTTGGTGTGCCACTGCCTCCCTCATGGTGTTGGCCATTGTAGGAGGCTGGCCTGGCTTGTAGTGGGTACCAGAGGTACTTACACCTTGTGCCAGGTCCAGTTATCCCTTATTAGTGTAGAAGAGGTGTTTCTAGCAGCTTAGGCTGATAGAAGGTAGCTATGGCAAAGCAGCTTAGGCTGAACTAGGAGACATGTAAAGCTCCTACTATACCACTGGTGTCATATGCACAATATCATAAGAAAACACAATACACAGATATACTAAAAATAAAGGTACTTTATTTTTATGACAATATGCCAAAAGTATCTCAGTGAGTACCCTCAGTATGAGGATGAGAAATATACACAAGATATATGTACACAAACCAAAATTATGCAGGTAACAGCAAAAGGAAGTAATGCAAGCAATGTAAAGTTACAGTAGATTGCAATAGGAGCACATAGATATAGGGGCAACACAAACCATATACTCCAAAAGTGGAATGCGAACCACGAATGGACACCAAACCTAGGTGAGCTTGTAGAGGGTCGCTGGGACTGTAAGAAAACAGTGAGGGTTAGAAAAATAGCCCAACCCAAGACCCTGTAAGGTAGGTGTAAAGTGCATCTACAACCCCCAGAGAGCACAGAAGTCGTGATAGGGGGATTCTGCAAGGAAAACCAACACCAGCAATGCAACAACAGTGTATTTCCGGACCTGAGTACCTGTAAGACAAGAGGACCAAGTCCAAGAGTCACGACAGTGTCGAGAGTGGGCAGGAGCCCAAGAAATGTCAGCTGAGGGTGCAAGGAAGCTGCCACCGGATGGAAGAAGCTTGGTGTTTTGCAAGAATGAAGAGGACTAGGAACTTTCCCTTTGGAGGATGGATGTCCCACGTCGTGAAGAAGCTTGCAGAGGTGTTCCCATGCAGAAAGACCGCAAACAAGCTTTGCTAGCTGCAAGGGTCGCAGTTAGGGTTTTTGGATGCTGCTGTGGCCCAGGAGGGACCAGGATTTCGCCACTTGGATGAGGAGACAGAGGGGGAGCCCAGCAAGTCAGTGAGCCCTCACAGAAGCAGGCAGCACCCGCAGAAGTACCTGAACAGGCACTTAGAAGAAAAGTGAACCAGAGTCCATGCGAAGTCACAAAAGGGAGTCCCACGACGCCGGAGGACAACTCAGAAGGTTGTGCACTGCAGGTTAAAGTGTCGGGGACCCAGGCTTGGCTGTGCATGAAGGAAATCATGGAAGAGTGCACAGGAGCCGGAGCAGCTGCAAATCACGCGGTACCCAGCAATGCAGTCTAGCGTGGGAAGGCAAGGACTTACCTCCACCAACCTTGGACTGAAGAGTCTCTGGACTGTGGGAGTGACTTGGACAGAGTTTCTGAGTTCCAGGGACCACGCTCGTCGTGCTGAGAGGGGACCCAGAGGACCGGTGATGCAGTCTTTTGTTGCCTGCGGTTGCAGGGAGAAGATTCAGTCGACCCACAGGAGATTTCTTCAGAGCTCTTGGTGCAAGAAGGAGGTAGGCTACCCCCAGAGCATGCACCACCTGGAAACAGTCAAGAAAGCTGGCAAGATAAAGCGATACAAGGTTGCTAGTAGTCGTCTTGCTACTTTGTTGCGGTTTTGCAGGCGTCCTGAGCAGTCAGCGGTCGATCCTTTGGCAGAAGGTGAAGAGGGAGATTCAGAGGAACTCTGATGAGCCCTTGCATTCGTTATCTGGTGAGATCCCCAAAGCAGAGACCCTAAATAGCCAGAAAAGGAGGTTTGGCTACCTAGGAAGGAGGATTGGCTACCAAGAGAGGTAAGAGCCTATCAGAAGGAGCCTCTGACATCACCTGCTGGCACTGTCCACTCTGAGCAGTCCAGTGTGCCACAGACATGTCTGTTTCCAAGATGGCAGAGGTCTAGGACACACTGGAGGAGCTCTGGGCACCTCCCCTGGGAGGTGCAGGTCAGGGGAGTGGTCACTCCCCTTTCCTTTGTCCAGTTTCGTGCCAGAGCAGGGCTGGGGGATCCCTGAACCGGTGTAGACTGGCTTATGCAGAGAATGGCACCATCTGTGCCCATCGAAGCATTTCCAGAGGCTGGGGGAGGCTACTCCTCCCCAGCCTTCACACCTATTTCCAAAGAGAGAGAGTGTTACACCCTCTCTCAGAGGAAGTCCTTTGTTCTGCCTTCCTGGGCCAGGGCTGCCTGGACCTCAGGAGGGCAGAAACCTGTCTGAGGGGTTGGCAGCAGCAGCAGCTGCAGTGGAAACCCCAGAAAGGCAGTTTGGCAGTACCCGGGTTCTGAGTCAGAGACCCGGGGGATCATGGAATTGTCCCACCAATGTCAGAATGGCATTGGGGTGACAATTCCATGATCTTAGACATGTTACATGGCCATGTTCGGAGTTACCATTGTGACGCTATACATAGGTAGTGACCTATGTATAGTGCACGCGTGTAATGGTGTCCCCGCACTCACAAAGTCCAGGGAATTTGCCCTGAACGAAGTGTAACTTTGCACCCAACCTTCACCAGGTGAAGGTTAGACATATAGGTGACTTATAAGTTACTTAAGTGCAGTGGTAAATGGCTGTGAAATAACGTGGACGTTATTTCACTCATCCTGCACTGGCAGGCCTGTGTAAGAATTGTCAGATCTCCCTATGGGTGGCAAAAGAAATGCTGCAGCCGATAGGGATCTCCTGGAACCCCAATACCCTGGGTACCTCAGTACCATATACTAGGGAATTATATGGGTGTACCAGTATGCCAATGTGAATTGGTGAAATTGGTCACTAGCCTGTTAGTGAAAATTTGGAAAGCAGAGAGAGCATAACCACTGAGGTTCTGGTTAACAGAGCCTCAGTGAGACAGTTAGTCATCACACAGGGAACACATACAGGGCACATACTTATGAGCACTGGGGCCCTGCCTGGCAGGGTCCCAGTGACACATAGACTAAAACAACATATATACAGTGAAATATGGGGGTAACATGCCAGGCAAGATGGTACTTTCCTACAGCCATGTCAGCCGGCACCCCTGAAATGATGACCAGGTTGGTTACCGCCAATGGTTTACCGCGGTTGAATGACCGCCTCATTGATCTGTGGGTCATGATACTGTGGGCGTATTTATTTTGGCGTACCGCCATTTTATCACTGACCTTTGGTCTGGCGGACTTGTGTGTGTGTCTGTATAGTGGCGGATTTCTCTTTGTGGGTCATAATATCCGTAGCTGTATACTGCCGCGGTCACAGTATGTTGGCGGTCTTCAGCACGGCGGTTGGCGGCATTTACCGCCAATGTTGTAATGAGGGCCTAAGTCTCTTCCCAATAATGATACTTGACTAGAATTACAAACAACAAAACTATGATAATCCCTCAAATTTCCAATTTTCACAAGTACTGGTTCTGTAAGAGTGTTAACCACATGTTTATTTGCAACTCCTACTATCTGCACTGTCCTTTCTGAAACAGGTATATTTGGAACTTCTATTGTCCTTATTGTTGAGCATGTCGCTCCTGTGTCAACCAGAAAATTAACGTCATGCCCATGTACTTCACTCTGCACATAAGAACCTCTCTGATCCACTTCTAACGATGCGCACATCATATACTCCTCCTCATCTGAACTATCCAACGGCCATTCAGCGTTTATTTCATTCTCACTGTCACTGTGTAAAGGAAATTGTTCATCTCTTTTTCCACTTTTGTCATTACTCTGATTCGTGACCACTTGTGAAAGCATAGCCTGTTGCTGTTGAATGGGGCTCTGCATCATTTGAACCTGTCTCAGTATGTGCATTTGCTGTACAGGCACCATCTGCACCTGTGGCTGCATTTGTTGTATTTGTGGCATTTGTACCTGTTGTACCTCAGGTTGTACATTTTGCATCTGTTGCATTGGCTGTAAAGGCTGAAAACCTTGCATATTGTTCACGTTATTCTGGAAATTTTGATTTTGACCTCCCATTCTAGGTCCTCTCATGCCCTGAAATGAATTGACACCATTTTTTTGCTGAACCATTCCTCCCTGATTCAACATTGGACACTGTCTTTTCCAATATCCCACCAATCCACAAATATGACAAGATAACACCTTTCGCCTTTGTTGTTCATCTTGCATCACCACTGAACTCAGATCTACATTTCTGTTTACTACCGGAAGCATCATTCCACCTCAACCTCTACCTCGATCTTGACTCAAAACAAACCATTTCCCTGTGGCAGTTATTGAAAATTCCCTTGTAATCCTGTCTGTGCAGCCTTAATCTGCATCACCATTGCTTTCTCCTTCATCTTTTTCTGCTTCAACTCAATTTCATCACTACAGCATTTAGCATACTGCAAAACTTCATCAATCAGCCTTACCTGCCACTAGATCAAATGATTTTTGATCATTTGACTTACTTCTGGTTTCAAGCCTTCAACAAATCTAAACACCAAATGATTCATGCTCTCCTATTTCAATTGTTTCTACACCACTAAATTGTTTGAATGCCTTCAACAATGTTTCGTAATATGCATGAACTGATTCTTTCCCTTCCTATGATGTTCTATCTATGTGCTGCCAATCAACCTTTTTCAGCGAAATTCTCATTTTCAGAAACTCAAAGACTTTATAATAATGCTTCATTACTTCAGGAGAAAGACCTGTTTTTAAATCCCTTTGCGGTTCGCTCGTCAGCCAATCAACACTTCTCTTGCATTCTTTCCACTAATCTGCTGGAACAACAATGTCAAAAAGTGTATTCAAGTCTTCCCACAGACACTTTGAAAGTTTCACAAATCTATCTGTCTGCTGGTATCACTCCATTGGTTTCTCTCTCAGTCTTGGGTAATCATTTGTATAATATCACTCCTATTCCAAGGTACATGTATAAAATTAGCTCCTGGTGTTCCTCTCATTGGTAACATTTTCACTGCATCCCCTGTCTGTGTTACATCATCTTTCTTTGGTCTTTCTCCTTTTCTGTCCCATCTGATCTCCCATTTGTCCGATGCCCTCCAAACCTTCACTTTCTCAGCCCCATGTTCCCTTTTAAAAGTTCACTCCCTTTCATATTTAAACTCACCCTGTTTATTGTTTCTTCCTCTTTATCGTTTCTCTCTTGTTGTTTTGAATTGTTTAGATCTTCCAGCCATTTTGTTATTTCTTGTGCAGACAAGCCTTTCAATGATACCCCATTGGCTTGTGCACCTGCACCTCGCTCTTGCCTTGAACCCGTACTTTGTTGTGGAGCCATTGTTCCCAAATTTTCAGCAGGTGACAAATCTATTAAAAAATGTGTCTCATTTAAATTTGGTCCTTGCCTATTCTGCACATTTATTAATGAATTCTCTCCACTATTGTCAACACGAACATATAATGGAGTTACTGGACCCATTGTAATAGGTACAGTAATTGCATCTGGATTATTCAGTGTTCCAACTCTCTGCATCTGTCCTTCATCCATGGTCTGCATCAGTGGAATCTATATATGAACAGGTTCTCAAAAGTTCATCCCTTGGCGACCCTGTGACAACACTAAATTAGTAGTTGTTTTCATAATTTGAGTCTTTGGCTGTATCTCAGGAATGTTAATTTCAAACTGTTGTCTGTTACTCAATGAGGCAATAAAACTACTCTGCATCTGAACTCTTTGCTGATTCTGAAATCAATGGTGCAGTAGGAATTGTATTACTAATTCCACTCCCATTTGATCTGTGATCATTTTGCTGTCTCACATTTGGTGGAGGATATGTTTCTAAAGCTTGAGTAACTATCCCATCTTCCTCCATTTCATCATCATTAAACATAACTTGTTTTGGGTCTTTCATGCTTTCTTCTTTACCGTCTAATGAACCCTTTTTCTTTTTCCTTCCATCTTTTGTTCCAATCTCATTCTCCTTTGTTTTTGCAGGAAATAATCTGACCACATGTAATGTTTCTACTCTCCACCTTTTCTGCTCCTCAACCCATACAGCTTCAGATAACATATTTTCTACTCTTCTCATTTTCTTTTCAAATTTTAAAGCCTGTTGCTATTTTGCTACCAGCTCCCATATTGCTAATGGTTCGTATTGTGCTGGCCTCGGTGAAGGTTTTAAACTGTACATTTTTTACCTTAAATTATCCAGAATTCTTAAATTAAATGTACCATGTTCTGAGAAAGGCAGACAACCTTCTTTCTTTGTAATCTTGACCGAATGTTTCAACCAAAGGCATGCCGCTGCACCTCTCTCCTCAAACACAATGGGGGTGATTCTAACCCTGGCGGTCGGTGATAAAGCGGCGGCCAACCCGCCAACAGGCCGGCGGTCCAAAAAATGGAATTCTGACCCTGGCGGGAACCGCCAACACAGCCCGCCACTTTAACACTCCGACCGCCACGGCGGGACAAACAAACAGCGCGGCGGTCACCGCCAACAGACAGGCGGCAGACAATGTACCGCCCACACTATCACAACTCACCAATCCGCCACCTTTTCCGGGGCGGGAGCACCGCCAATAAAAACACGGCGGAAACAGCCATTTCAAATGGAAAACGCTCACCTCTACGCACTCCACGAGGAAGGAGGACAGCATGGAACCCGAATTAAACATACTACCTGCTCTCGTCTACCTGCTCATCTACCACGAGTACGAACGGCGGCGCAGACGACAACAGTGAGTACCGCACCTACGACACAGGGGAGGGGGGAGGAGGAAAGGTTACGGCACACACATATGCGACACCCACCCCCCCAAACTATGTACACACCAATGCAGAGCAACAAGTCACAGTGACACCACCCAAACCCCGCTGAAAAATGCAAAGACATAATGAAATTGTGAATCAAAATTTATGTAAAAATAGCCTCTGATAAGTCATGGTCAAATAGCAATAAAAATTTAAATAATTCAATTCAATATTTAGTGCAATCGATAAACCGAGGCAAATAGTCCTGCACATTTAACGAAATTCCAAGTGTCCGTGGGCCAAAGTTTATCAACACAAGGGCAAAGCCCACACAGGAGACCTGAGTCTTTGGAGAGAACACTGCAGGGGCATCTGATGACAAAACTACAGACACCTCAGGGGGAAGGGAAGGGGGGGGCACCACAGCCACATGAGTCCACGACGCCAGATCCATGAAGGGGCCACCATGCCCACTGTGCCATCCTGGGGAGTGCAAAGCCACAGTCTCTCAAGTCTCTACAGTGGGTGGGTTGCCCACTGTGCCATCCTGGGGAGTGCAAAGCCACAGTCCATCAGGTGGATAACAGTCACCACTTGGCAAGGAGGAGGCATGGTGGGCACAGTGAACCGTGAACAGTAGCTCGACACAGATCCGGCACTGTCATTGTGCCAGTGGTGCTTGAGACGGCGGGCCCAGCGGAGCGGTGCTTGACAGGAAGGGCCCAGCGGAGCGGTGCTTGAGACGGCGGGGCCCAGCGGAGCGTTGCTTGAGACGGCGGGGCCCAGCGGAGCGGTGCTTGACAGGAAGGGCCCAGCGGAGCGGTGCTTGAGACGGCGGGGCCCAGCGGAGCGGTGCTTGACAGGAAGGGCCCAGCGGAGCGGTGCTTGAGATGGCGGGGCCCAGCAGAGCGGTGCTTGACAGGAAGGGCCCAGTGGAGTGGTGCTTGACAGGAAGGGCCCAGCGGAGTGGTGCTTGAGACGGCGGGGCCCAGCGGAGCGTTGCTTGAGACGGCGGGGCCCAGCGGAGCGGTGCTTGACAGGAAGGGCCCAGCGGAGCGGTGCTTGAGACGGCGGGGCCCAGCAGAGCGGTGCTTGACAGGAAGGGCCCAGCGGAGCGGTGCTTGACAGGAAGGGCCCAGCGGAGCGGTGCTTGAGACGGCAGGGCCCAGCGGAGCGGTGCTTGACAGGAAGGGCCCAGCGGAGCGGTGCTTGAGATGGCGGGGCCCAGCGGAGCGGTGCTTGACAGGAAGGGCCCAGTGGAGTGGTGCTTGACAGGAAGGGCCCAGCGGAGCGGTGCTTGACAGGAAGGGCCCAGCGGAGCGGTGCTTGAGACGGCGGGGCCCAGCGGAGCGGTGCTTGACAGGAAGGGCCCAGCGGAGCGGTGCTTGACAGGAAGGGCCCAGCGGAGCGCTGCTTGAGACAGCGGGGCCCAGCGGAGCGGTGCTTGACAGGAAGGGCCCAGCGGAGCGGTGCTTGAGATGGCGGGGCCCAGCGGAGCGGTGCTTGACAGGAAGGGCCCAGTGGAGTGGTGCTTGACAGGAAGGGCCCAGCGGAGCGGGGCTTGACAGGAAGGGCCCAGCGGAGCGGTGCTTGAGACGGCGGGGCCCAGCGGAGCGTTGCTTGAGACGGCGGGGCCCAGCGGAGTGGTGCTTGACAGGAAGGGCCCAGCGGAGCGGTGCTTGAGACGGCGGGGCCCAGCGGAGCGGTGCTTGAGACGGCGGGGCACAGCGGAGCGGTGCTTGACAGGAAGGGCCCAGCGGAGCGGTGCTTGAGATGGCAGGGCCCTGTTCAGCGGTGCTCTTCTGCACGGCGGGCCCTGTTCAGCGGTGCTCTTCTGCATGGCGGGGCCCTGTTCAGCGGTGCTCTTCTGCAAGGCAGGGCCCTGTTCAGCGGTGCTCTTCTGCAAGGCGGGGCCCTGTTCAGCGGTGCTCTTCTGCACGGCGGGGCCCTGTTCAGCGGTGCTCTTCTGCACGGCGGGGCCCTGTTCCACAGTGCTCTTCTGCACGGCGGGGCCCTGTTCAGCGGTGCTTGTCCAGTAATTCACAGGAGCCAGACCTGGCCTGGACTCCCTGCTCAGTCGCCCTCCGACCGTGCAGTTGCTGGACCCTTCGGTGACTGAGTCCTGGGCCCTTTGGTGTCCTCCCTTACAGCCGGGATGGGGCTTGTGGGTCCCTCCTGCTCCGCGCTCCTGCTGGCTGACTTCTCCGCCCTGCTGCCCTTTCGCTCCTTAGAAGAGGCTCTCTGGCCCTTGCCTCCCCTGGATGTTGTGGCAGGTGAAGTGGCCGAACTTTGGTCCTTGGGGGCAGCCGTGGCACTCCTCTCACGGCGGCCCTTGAGTTTCCGGGTCCTCTTGCCTGGGGGGGGGCTGGCTGTCCCCTTGCTGCTGATGGAAGTGGCACTGCTGCCAAAGGGTGGGCTCCAGAACCCATGCACCACAGTGACACTCGAAGCTGGGCTGGTGGTGGCTGAGGTGCTCTTGGGACTCTTAGCAGATGGAGGGGGTGGGTCAGGGGAGGGAAAGAGGTCAAGATTAGAGAGATAAAAAATTTTAGGACCAAGGTAAAGGGTGGGAGTAGTGGTGATGGGAGTGGAGGAAGAGGATATGGTTGTAGGAGAGTCAGGTGTGCTGTCTTTGGGTGCAGGTGATTGTGACGTAGGCTGTCGTGAGGTGGATGGCTGTTGGGTGGGTGGCTGCCTGCGTTTGTGTGTCTTGGAAGAGGGGGTGACAGACACAGTGGGAGAGGACACAGGGGACGTGTAAATGGCAGTGGGGGTGGTGACTGCACGTGTGCGGACTTGACTGGAGGGTGTGCTGGTGATGGAAGCACTGGCTGATGGTGGTGTGCATGCAGGTGTGAGTGTAGACGTCACAGGGAGGGAGGAGGGAGACGAGGAGGAGGGGGACACAGAGGTGGTAGTGACTGTTGGCATGTCTGCATCTGGGTGTTGCTTGGGTGAGTGTTTGTGGGATCTGTGGTGCTTGTGTCTGGATGAGCTGCCCTTGGGTGTTGAGGTGTGTGCAGGCTGGTCTGATGGTGTGGATGGGATAGGCAGAGGAACAGGAGACAGAGACAGGCTGGAGGCAGTTAGAAGAGGGAGGCTGGAAACAGGGACAATGGCTGCCGTCGGTGCAGAGGCCAGAGCATTGAACGATCGTTGATGGGCAGCCTGACCCGAATGAATGCCCTCCAGGTAGGCATTGCTCCGATGCACCTCCCTTTCTACCCCCTGGATGGCATTCAAAAGGGTAGTCTGCCCAACAATGATGGTCTGAAGGAGGTCAATGACCTCCTCACTGAGGGCAGCAGGGGTGACAGGGGCAGGGCCTGAGGTGCCTGGGGCGAAGGAGATGACCGCCTTCTTGGGCGAGCGGGCACGGAGCGTAGGCTGAGCTCCCATCCGAGGCAGTGTCAGTGTCGCTGGTGTCACCACCGGTCCCCGTTGTGGTGCTCCCCTCGCCCTCCGTATCACTGGTGCCCTCGGTGTCTGTACCACGGCCCACCGGGGCCTTGTGACTTGCAGCTCCCTCGTGCTCCGATGCCAAATCTCCTCCGCCTGATGATGCTAATGCACAAGCAGATTAAGAAAAAGGGGGGGGGAGAAATAATAAAATAGGTTGAGTGCATGCAATGTCAACACCGTTGGCGGAGAGGACAGACACAGGAGCCTCATGCACTACGCTGCGCAATCGGGGTATACTACTCAGTACTTGTGACCAGGCCTACAGGTCTATGCACAACAAATACACACCTGGATGATGCAGGACCGTGGATAGCTGTACTTGGCACCCTACAGAGGTGGGGGGCGGGGGCACAGGGCCATGCCTAAAGGAGAGGACTACACTACAGGAAACGCCCTGGCCTAATGTCACCCACAACCCTCCTCCCCCACTCAGACGCCTCCACTGCGCATAAAGATAGCAGAATGTGCTGATACTCACCCCCTTGTGTCTGCTGTGATGTCCTCAAGCGCCCATCCAAATCAGGGTAGGCCACCGCCAGGATCCGGGACATCAGGGGGGTCAGGGTACGACTGGCACCCCTCCTAGGTTGGGAGGCCATCCCCAGCAGTGACTCGGCGGTCTTCCTGGTCCCGCGGCGGATGTCCTCCCACCTCTTGCGGCAGTGGGTGCCCTGTCTGATGTGGACCCCCAGGGCCCGGACTTCCTTGGCGATGGCACGCCAAATGTCGACTTTCTGATGGGCGCTGACCTATTTGACATGTACAGGGTGGGAAAGGAAAATTCATCATTTATCTGCATGTTAGATGCGATTGCCCCCCCCCTCCCCAACTTTGCCATGTGGCACATGCTCTCATCTGTCGTGCGTTGCACTCCTCATTCGCTCCCCTCCCCACCATCTTACATCCACCCCATTCAACACAGGCATAGCCCAATCAATGTGCACCCAGTGTACTTACCTGTTGGTCTGGAGGACCGTAGAGTAACGCATACTGGGGGAGGACCCCATCCACAAGTTTCTCCAACTCTTCAGACGTGAAGGCAGGGGCCCTTTCCCCAGTCGCAGCAGCCATTGTCTCTTCCAGACCGAGGTCACAGCAGCACATGCAGTATAGGTCCTCTCCTGTGGATGATCAGGTCTCGAGTGATTAAGCAGATAGAAAATGGCGGTCACGCCCGCGGCGGGGCGTACCGCGGCGGTGCGTACCGCGACCGCCGGCGCACCTCGTCATTGGCTCCTGAAACCCATAGGCTTCAATGTTAACCAATGCGGCTTCGTATAGCGGTCTTCGACCGCCTACCGCCACGGTGTGCCACGCCAGCGCATTGACCTCACATCCCATTGTCCCACTTCACAGGTCAGGCAGCCGCCATTTCAAGGGCCCACATGGCCTAATCTGTACTGCGTCACACAGGCCTAGGCCTTGCATTGACACACATACACGCCTTTCAAAACATAGATAATCGTGTGCTATGCAAGCTGTGGTGAACATACCTGTGATTTGCTTGACTCTGTGCTCCATGTTGTCCTTCCTAGGCACCATCCGCTGGGACTTGCGAGGAGAAGGATGAATCCTCGCGTGTACCGACCGCTGGTGGACCTGTCGACAATGGAAGAACGCCATATCATACTACGATACCGACTTGACCGAGCCACTATACATGAACTGTGTGCCCAGCTGGAGCCAGCCCTGATGTCCCCCATCCGCCAACCCACAGGAATTCCCCCTCTTGTGCAGGTTCTGTCAGTCCTCCATTTTTTGGCAAGTGGCTCATTCCAGACAACAGTGGCCATGTCATCTGGAATGTCTCAGCCTATGTTTTCTAAGGTTTTGTCCAGAGTGTTGTCTGCCCTGATGAAACACATGCGGAGCTACATTGTTTTCCCTGAGGAGGTTGATTTGGCCACTGAGAAGGGTGATTTCTATGCCCTTGGACATATCCCCAACATCATTGGTGCCATTGATGGGACCCATGTGGCTTTAGTACCCCCAAAAGACGATGAGCGGGTGTACAGAAACAGGAAAAGTTACCATTCTATGAATATCCAGGTGGTCTGTTTGGCTGACCAGTACATCTCCCATGTAAATGCCAAGTTCCCTGGGTCAGTGCATGACGCGTATGTTATGCGTAATAGCAGCATCCCTTATGTGATGGAACAGCTACAGAGACAACGTGTGTGGCTAATAGGTGACTCTGGTTACCCCAACCTGCCTTGGCTATTGACCCCAGTGAGGAATCCCCGGACCAGGGCAGAGGAACGGTACAATGAGGCCCATGGGCGAACTAGGAGGATCATAGAAAAAACCTTTGGCCTCCTGAAGGCCAGGTTTAGGTGCCTGCATATGACAGGTGGATCCCTGATGTACTCACCAAAGAAGGTGTGCCATATCATTGTGGCCTGCTGCATGCTTCACAACCTGGCTTTGCGACGCCAGGTGCCTTTCCTGCAGGAGGATGGTCCAGATGGTGGTGTTGTGGCAGCTGTGGAGCCTGTGGAGAGTGAAGAGGAGGAAGACGACGGGGACGACACAAACAACAGGGACACAGTTATCCAACAGTATTTTCAGTAGCACACAGGTAAGAATCAACCACGCCATTTAACATTTGCAGAAAGCCTCCTGCATCTTTACTTTGTGTATTTCCCCCCAGTTCTTTTAAAATGATGTTTGATTTTCCCTTCCCTTTTCAGTGCTGTATGACCCACTGCGTGACTTCAGCTTGGTTAGCCCATGGACTAATGCTTATTGACATCGGTATGTTGTCATCACAAAATTACCTGAACATTATTGATCAATAATGTGTTATACATTTGTAAATAATACAGGCTGACTCCTGAATGATTTCAGTGCAATGAGTGATTTATTTTAGTGCTAGATATTGGTACATGATATTAAAACGGTGATGGGTGAGGGTGGAGTTATGTCCATGGCAGAGTCCAGTTCTCAGTCGCACAGGTGCATTGTCCATATGCCTGTGGAAGGATGGAGCAGGGGCAGTTCAAGGTTGGACAGGGTGACAATGTGGGACAGTGGGATGAAATCCGGGGGTATCTTATGCTGGCTGGGGTCTTGGCATCCTACTCTGTCTTCCTTTGGGATCTCAGGCTCCTCTTGCGGGGTGGTTGTTCTTCAGCAGGAGGTGGGGTTCTGGTGGCCTGTCGTTGTGGTGGGGCCTCCTGTCCACTAGCGCCGGCGGAGGTGGTAGGCTGTTCCTGGTCCTGGCTAGTGACAGGGGCCCTTTGTGGTGCCACATGGTCCCGCAATGTGGTTTCTATACGGTTGAGGGCCTGGACTATGGTCCCCATAGCGGTACCGATGTTCCTGAGTTCATTGCTGAACCCCATGTACCGTTCCTCCTGCTGGGCCTGGATCTCGGTGAACCTGGCCAGTACCGTCGCCATCGTCTCCTGGGAGTGATGGTATGCTCCCATGATGGTGGTGAGGGCCTCTTGGAGAGTCGGTTCCCTGGGCCTGTTGTCCCCCCCCCCCTGTCGCACAGCAGCCCTCCCAGTTGCCCTGTTTCCCCAGGCCTCTGTCCCCTGGACGGTGTGCCCACTACCACTGCCCCCAGGTCCCTGTTGTTGTTGGGGTGTTGGGTCAGCCTGGGTGCCCTGTAGTGGTGGACACACCGCTGATTGACGCGTCCTGGAGACAGAGGCATGGGCCCGCTGGGTGGGAGCTGTGCTGGTGGTCCCAGAGGGGGTTGGGTCTGCTGTGGCCTGTGTCTGTGTGTGGGGAACCGACTGTCCAGAGGTCCCCGATGGTCCGGGCTGGTCATCAGGTTCTAGGTCGACAGAGCTGCTGTCCTCACTGGGGGCCTGTTCTGGGGGTGGGATGGACATATCTGGACCCTCAGTGGCGGTGTGTTGGCGTTCGGGCCCTGCAGGGGTAAAAGAGTATGGTTATTGTTTTTGTGTGTGCCATGGCGTGCATTTTGAGTGCCCTTGTCCCCCAGTGCTGGCATTCCCTTGTGGGAGGCGTTGTGAGGGTGGGGGGGGGGGGTGTATGGGTATGTGCAATGGTCATGCTTTGGTGATGGCTGTCTATGGGTTGTGTTGGCATTCAGGGGTTGGTGTTGTTTAGGGTGGGTTGTGCTGGTGAGACATTGGCAGGGAGGATGTGTGCTGGGGGGTTGAGATTGGGGGTGAGGGTGGGGGTGGGGGTTGGCATGCTGGTGGTTGGGGGGGGTGAAGTAGTTGAGATTCGACTTACCAGAGTCCATTCCTCCGTGTACTCCAGCGAGGCCATCAGGATGCAGGATGTTTACTACCTCTTGCTCCCATGCTGTGAATTGGGGTGGTGTAGGTGGGGGTCCGCCGCCAGTCTTCTGCACAGCGATGTTGTGTCGCGACACCATCGAGCGCACCTTCCCCCGTAGGTCGTTCCATCGCTTTCGGATATCTTCCCGATTTCTGGGATGCTGTCCCACAGTGTTGACCCTGTCTACGATCCTTTGCCATAGCTCTGCCTTCCTTGCTATAGTGGTGTGCTGCACCTGTGTGCCGAAGAGCTGGGGCTGTACCCTTATAATTTCCTCCACCATGACCCTCAGTTCTTGGTCCGAGAACCTGGGGTGTCTTTGGGGTGCCATGGGGTGGTGTGGATGAGGTGTGGGGTGGTGTTTGTGGTGATGTGCGTGGTGATGTGTGCGTAGATGTGGTGTGTGTGAGGATGTTGTGTTCCTGTGTGTGTTGTGCTTTGCGTTCCCTGTGCTCTCTCTCAGTGTATTGCGCCTTCTCTCAGATATTTGTGGTTGTAGGGGTTTGTGGGTGAAGTGGGTGTGTGTTTTATAGTTAATTGGGTGTGTGGGAGTGGTGTGTGTATGTGTCTCAGGTGTGTGGATTTCGATTTGTCCAATGTGGCAGTGTTTTGGAGCTGTGAGTGTATTTTGAGCGCGGCGGTGTGTGCCGCCAATGGAATACCGCGGTTGAAAGACCGCCGCGTGGATTCGTGGGTCAGAATGGCATGGGCGTGATTGTGTTGGCGTGGCGGTGGTGGTTTGGTCATCTCCAGTTTATTGCTGCCCGCTGATGAGGCGGAGTTCTGTGGATGTCGGGTTTTTGGCGGTTGCACAGTTGGTGGTCAGAATGACCGTGGCAGTTTACCGCAGTGGTAGAATGGCGGACTTCTGGCCGGCGGTAAGGGCCTTTTACCGCCGAGGTCAGAATGACCCCCAATATGTGCTGGAGTATTCTCTGGTGGACAAATCTCTCCTTCGAGTGCCGAAATGTATTCATCACCCCTCAACGCACTTCTCAAAGCTTTGAAAAACTTCATTTCTAGCTGAATTTATTCAAACTTGATATCTACAGCAAAAATCATTATCAAACTCAATTAAACTAAGCAAATACAAATAATAAACAATTGTTAAAAAAAGAATAACCAATCATGAAAAGTGACTACGATCCCACAATTCTCTTCAACCCCCCTCACCTTCCAATCATGTTACTCTATTGTCGGACTGATTGACGATTTCTTGTGTGACTACGTTCTAATCAACCAATCCCAGGGCGCCACCAGCTACGTCACACCAACACATTCACCCCCTTTCACTGAAACGCTGACAAAGCCTGTCGTACCAACTCACATACAAAATCAACACAATATTAATTTGCAAGCTAACTTAAAATAAGAAAACAAATTTGCTCATTTACTACAGGTTGGGTAACACAAATGCTTCAGAACTTTCCAAAGTAGCTTTCGCCTACTCCTTTTTCACAGTTCCCACAATCGTAAGTAAAATTCAACCCGCGAACTTCACTTCTCCACTGTTCCTTGGATTATTGTCTAGTGTACTTAGTACTCACCAAGTCTTCAGTATAGAACTGCTAACGCGTCCGTCTATGTTAATTTATACATATCAGGACTCGTTTTAGGCCGATGAATCTTTGGGCCCAGTGGTGAGACACCATAGGACGAGATAACTGATCAAAATATCAATCAATAGGTCAATAACATCATTAATATTTAACACCAAAATATATCTTACTTTAGGCATTAATAAACATTCAGCACAACCATGACCTTTCAGTCATGAATAACCACACCTTAATGAAGTTTTATGAATTTTATTCCCTATTGATTACAATCTAATAGTAAATGCATCAATCTCAAAGCCAAGAAGCATATAAGCACAGTCACAAGATGACAACCATAAATAAGCTTTCAATAATGCTAAGATCAGTAGCATAGACAATCAGATGGCTATAAGCAAATCGTAACACATCGAACTTTCTAAAGATACTAGTTCAGCATAGCATTACGTCAGTCACGTCAGTTTGTCAGTCAGAATTAATACCTCGTCTAACCTCTAATTAGCATTAGCATGTTGGGCTTCATGCAAAACAATTTTGAACACCAATTTGGAAAACTTCTAACTAAGGTCTCTAATCAAAAACATACAGCAGTTGGTACCTAGAAAGAAAAGCAAGTAAGTAGATTTCATTAGCAACATTTGTTATTACCCTCCTCAAGATAGGTCAGCATACAGGATCGGTCTTCGTCTTCAGGACATCAGTTAGATCACCATCAATCTATCTAAGTTAAAAGCAAGGGGCACTCTCCTCATAAGGAGGAAAGTGTAATGGGGCAGTCTATGGGCAAGGATGGTTTTATCTAAGTCTCAAGTCACCAAATAGAGTGACAGAGTTTCGGGATGCAATCGATATCATTCCCTACCTCAATGTCGTTTGTCTCCTGTGTCATGGGTTTTTATCCCTTTTTCATGATACATTCCCCTAAAATTCCATTGGTCAGTCAATACACCCCACCATTGGTAACCTATCAAATTATACATTAAGTAATGCATTTTGTCATTTTCGATAATTCTTTTCTTTCTAATTGGTCTTCATAATTGATGTATTTTCGTAGGTGGCTCATCCGGGATTACTTCATTGACTTTGCACGTATCAGGTCAAAAGTTCTCTTCTTCTCGCTCCATCGTCCTTGGAAGTGTCCATTAATGTTTCAAAGTATATAGCTGTTATGCTAGAAGCTACTAACATGCGGATGGGAGAATCAGGGGATGTTGCAAACTAGTGAAGAAAAGAACAATCGCTGGGTCATGGTCTTTTGCAAGTCAGTACACTGAAGAGACAGGAAAAATACGCTTTAATATGAGAGCTACACAGCATTGCTTGACTCACGCTAACTTAAGATATACGAGTCCTAACAAATGCAGTCTTATGCGTTTTAATGTGCACAGCTTTAGCAATCTATTGGCGATTATTTCTTACAGATGACATTAGTTTACACACATGAAAATACTTTACGTTAATGAATATGTTTCAATGAATATTTTATTTAATGCAGCATTGTTAATGATAAGCATTTCACGTCTATAATATGTAATATCAAATTACGCTCTCTCAGTCCCTCCTCTGATGACGCTCGTCATCACAAAATCGTTTGATCTTAATTTTTCACCTTGCGCATAATACGCATTTCAACATCCTGCCCTTTATGTGAGCTTTCCCATATTTCATTGAACATTTTCTCTCTTTCACTTTCTTTGTTTCTTTTGGTTCTTTTAGTCCAATTTCTTTTCACTTTATCATTGATTTTGCATATTCCCCATAATCCCAATAAACAAATCAGAATAATTAATAAACTCATCATAATTTTTGCAAGTACCCCATTCCAAATGTTGGTAAACCAGCTTCCCACTCGGGCAATTCCTTTCCCAAATTTCTCCCAAACACCAGGTTCTTTTAGATCCTTCAAATCTGTACTATCTCTAGTAAGGTTAGTAAGCATGCTTCTAATTTTCTTACTGTTATCAGGTATAAATGAGCAGCAATGACGTTCATTAAGCATTTTGCATACACCTCCACGCTTTGCTAAAAGAATGTCTAAAGCAAGCCGGTTTTGAAGAGTCATAGCTCTTTCTGCAGCGAGTTCAGTATCCATCAGAAGTATAGCTCCTGTAAAGTTTGTCAGCATGTTATCCACAATAGTAGACAACTTTTGAATTTTCATAGAATTTAGGATAACCCCTACTGAAGGGATTATAGCTCCTAATATGTCACCAATGACAGCCGCCACTGATTCTCGTTTTTGTCTGGTATGTTGTAATTCAGACGTTTTAGGTATTTGTTTTAAGTCATCAATCTGATACATCTTTGGGAATACTATTCCCAAATAACATGTCCCATACCATCCCTTAGGGAGACGGTAATATGCATTTAACCCACAGATTTAATATATTCCAGGAATCGCTGGGTCTTGTCCATTTAACATAAAGGTCCATTTACTCTGAAACAGAAACACATGCCTACATTCACTCGTTCCCACAAACAAATTATCTTGATCAGATTTCAGTCTATATATACAAAGTCTACCTACATGTAATGCATCTATAGCTAATTTGCCTTGTGTTTTAATTGCAGTATAAGCGTAATCATTTGCATAAGTGTGTTTTTCTAAACCTTTTTCTAATCTTTCTTTTAGTGCTTTGCGTCTATCGTCTGTGTAATCTAAAAAGCTTTTCTCTACAGGAGACAGTAAGCAGGTTAAATTATTGCGATGTGCATAAGCAGTTCTGAATGTTAATGTTGGCTCAAAGAATCCTCTAACTATTTTAATATCATGCTCTTTAGCTAACTTATTTAAGAATTCAATAACAGGCACAAAAGAAAACACAACATCTAAGTTTGAATAAAAGTATTGCACATGCTCTTGATCATAAAATCTTGTTAATAGCAAGCTACAGTTGATTCCATACGTAAGAGGGAGGCTGTGATAAGTAACTCCCTCCTGCACAGATGAAGGAATTTTAGTACATACATAACAGTCTTTCGCATCCATAGTTTCCACATACTCATTTAGTAAGCGATAGAAAACATTAGTAGAGAGTTCCCCTTTTGCATTAGTTCCCTCATGCAGATGTCTTGTGTCTTGCTCGAATTTCTCCCATGGTGATAGTTTATTAGTTGTAGTAGTAGTCTCAGGTTTTGAAGTTGCATTAATAGTTTCACTCTCTCTCCATGGCATTCCTTCAATCACTCCCACAATCATTATTGCGCATACAACACCTATCATAAGTCCTAACCAACCACACACTTTACTTCCTTTGCTACTATAAGCCATGTTTGTATAGAATCAGAATAGCAGATCAACAATCAACTCTGAGAAGCAAAACTCTTTCTGTGTATTTTACAGCGTCTTCATTCACTCCAGGACCCCTTTTCGTCAATTCAGGTTAGCAGCTTGTCATAATCAGGTTTTTATAAGTCAAATCCAGGTTTAATGTCACTTTCCGGTAGTTTCTTAAGACTTTTTATTATTATTATTATTTTTTTCAGCTTTCGCAATTGCAATCTTTATCTCAGTTTCTCTGTTATATATTTATCAGGTACCGTAGTATTGGCCTGGTACTTCTCGATCAAAACAGAATGCTAAGAATTCTTGTTGCCATTCAGAGGTTGTAGCATATGCCCATTCAGGACCTGTGTATCTTCTGTTTGCTATTCTCTTTCTTTTTAATCTTCGTTCACCTTGTTGTTCTCCTTCACTCAAATCGTCTGCTTGTGAGGTATCGCTTTCCTCTATTATTGTTTCGTTTGCTATTTCTCTTATTCTAAGGTGTGATTTGTCTGGTCAATCGTCACCTCTGTGAGTCTTGCTTCGGTGTTTCCCTTCGGTACCTTGGACAGCACCCTCCTCTTGTGATATGGTGTTTTCTCCTGATAGGCTTGGAACTTGTTCAGGAGATTCTGATTCGTTTTGATTTGAATTTACCACTTCTCCGTCTCTATCGCCTTCCTGTTCGACACTGTATTCAGGCTCTGAATTGTATTCGTCTGCTTCTGGGAGAACCTCTCCTTGCCTTTGTTCTCCTGCTGCCTCCACTGAGATTGGCACTCCGTCACCTCTCTCGAACTCACTGATAGTTTGAGGGACACGGCTGTTCTCAGTGGGCTCTCCTGTAGTCTCAGATCTTTCTTGACTGATCTCTGACTCTGAGACTTCTCCTCCTGAAGTTGCTGGACACGTTACCCTTTTTGTGTGGCTGGCATGTATCCAGTTGGGAACCCCGGCACACTTCACAGCAGTAGTGGTCGTCAATATCACCTGATATGGTCCTTTCCAACGCGGCTCAAGACACGATTTTCTTACGTGCTTCTTGACAACCACCCAATCTCCAGCTTGCAGAGAGTGTCCTGGTTCGCCGATTAGTGGTAACGTGTTAGCTTCCACCTGGTGAGAGAAAAAGCGAATCACGTCAGCCAAACTTTTGCAGTAATCCAACACCATATAATCTGTAATATTCACTAGTGCATTTGCAGGTACCGCCGGTAACCTCATAGCTCTGCCCATGAGGATTTCATGGGGGGACAGTCCCGTTTTCTTATCTGGCGTGTTTCTCATAGACATCAGCACTAGAGGTAATGCATCTGGCCACTTCATGTTTGTTGCTGCACACATTTTTGCTATTCTTGATTTTAAAGTACCATTCATCTGTTCGACTAGTCCTGATGCTTCAGGGCGATAGCTACAATGCAGCTTTTGTTCAATGTTGAGTGCGGCACACAGAAGTTTAATCACCTCATTGTCGAAGTGTCTTCCCCTATCTGATTCTATAGAAACCGGAAACCCGAACCTTGGTATTAATTCTCTGAGTAGTAGTTTTGCAACTGTAAAACTGTCATTCCTACGAGTAGGATATGCCTCAATCCAATGACTAAAAACACACACAATCACTAACACTTACTTCAAACCTCCGCAAACAGGCATTTCAATGAAATCCATTTGTATTTTATGAAATGGACCACCAGCTCTCCCAATGTGGCTCAAAGTTACCACAGTTCCTTTTCCAGCGTTCATCTGTTGACAGATGACGCACCTGTGACAAGTAATTTCTGCGGCATGTCTGAATTTCGGATTGAACCAATCAATCTTAAAGGATCTGATCATGGCGTCTCTTCCTAAATGTGCCTGCCCATGGTATAATCGGGCAAATTGTGACAGAAGACTGTTTGGCAAAACCAATTTTCCCTCTTCTGAAACCCATATATCATCTGCCCTTTGTACACACTGCATTTTCTGCCAGGAACGTTTTTCTTCTTTACTAGCGTGGCTTTGTAATGTCTTTAATTCATCTAAGGTATCAACCACTCGTAATGCTAGGCTTAAAGTTGTGTCATTCTCAGGTTGTGGTAACAGTTCCCACTGATCCTTAAATGATATACAGTTTAATGCACAAAATCTGGCAACTTGGTCTGCAAAACCATTCCCCATTGACACAAAGTCTTGTGATCTGGTGTGAGCACTGCACTTCACCACGGCAATTTCAAGAGGCAAGTGAATCGCATGTAACAAATCTCTTATTTGTTCTCCATTTTTCACTGGTGAACCAGAGGATGTCATGAAACCCCTCTGTGACCAGAGTTGACCAAAATCGTGTACAATTCCAAATCCGTATCTGCTGTCAGTATAGATTGTGACTTTTAAATTTACAGCAGCATGGCAGGCTTTTGTGAGAGCTATTAATTCTGCCACTTGTGCAGAAAACACTTTCTCGAGCCAGGAGGCCTCGACTATGCCAGATGTGGTACATACTGCATAACCAGCTCTCAATGTTCCTGTTGAATATCTTAGGCAGGACCCATCAACGAACATAATGCAATCGTTTTCTTTTAACTGGGTATCCTGTATATCTGGGCGAGGTTTGGTACAGAGTTCGGTCACCTCCAGACAATCATGCTCAAATTCTTCCCCAGATTTGATTTCTGTATTCTCATTGGGAAGTAGGGTTGCCGGGTTCAGCACAGTGCATCTTTTCAAGGTAACATTGGGTGACCCCAGAATAATCGTCTCATATTTGGTAAGTCATGCATTTGTCATGTGTTGTGTCTTAGTTCGTGTCAACAGAATTTCAACAGAATGTGGAACCAATACTGTCAAAGGGTATACTATGACTATGCCCTCACATTGTGAAAGGCGTTGACCAACTGCTGCGACTGCTCGCAAACAACCCGGTAAGGCTGCTGCGACAGGGTCCAAAGTAGCTGAAAAATATGCTACAGGGCGATTTGCATCTCCATGGACCTGTGTTAAAACAGACAAAGAACAAGCATCACGTTCATGACAGAGCAACAGAAATGGTTTCTCATAATCAGGCATTCCTAATGCTGGAGCCCTGCACATGCACTCCTTCAGCTCTAAAAATGACTCAAGCTCTTCTTTTGTCAAAGTGATTGTGTATGGTTCATCCTTAACTTCTTTTCCTGTCAGTTTTATTAAGGGCTTTGAAATGATCCAGAAGTTGGGTATCCACTGGCGACAGTAGCCCACCATTCCCAAGAACATCCTGACATCTCTCTTTGTTGTTGGGGGATTCATTTGTAAAACAGCTGTTATTCTCTCTTTTGATATTCTTCGGGACTCTTTCTCAATCAGATGCCCCAGATACTTAACTTCTTTTTGACAGTACTGCAGCTTTTTAGGTGACACCTTATGCCCGTTTTTCCCTAAATGATTCAACAATGCAATGGTATCATATTTACAGCTGTCTCTGGTTTTGGATGAAATCAACAAATCATCAATGTACTGCACAAGAGTCGAATTGAAAGGCAGCACGAGAGGCTCCAAATCCTTCTTCAATATCTGATTGAAGATGGGTGGTGACTCAGAAAACCCCTGAGGAATTCTGCACCAACTGTACACCTTATCCAGGAATTTGAAACTGAACAAAAACTGGCTGTCTTCGTGAAGTGGTATTGAGAAAAATGCTTGTGATAGGTTTACTACAGTAAACCATTCAGCATCACAAGGAACCTGGAACATTATTACCGCTGGGTTGGGAACCACAGGGCAGCATTTTATCACGATTTCGTTTATTTTTCTCAAATCCTGCACAATTCGAACCTTTCCACAGGGCTTCCTCAAACCCATAAAAGGAGAGTTACACGGACTGCCCAGGACTTCTTTCAAGACTCCCTGTCTAAGAAAATCTGCAATTATCTGTGTCACTTCAATAAGGACATCCTGAGTCATGTGGTATTGTGGCACTTGTGGGAACACTGCATTTGGCTTTATCTGCACCTTGACTGGACCTACTCCATTGATTAATCCGACCTCTTTTCCAGTCAAATCCCACACCTTCTCTATTACGGACCCTTGTAGATCGATCAAGGTAAACACTGGGAATAGAGTAATTAGAGGGTAATCTTCATTCATCCCTCCTCCTTCTTCTATGAGTTGACCCTCATCTCCCTCATCATCACTGTTTGTCTGTACCTCTATTCCACCATTGGAACAGGTAATTGAACATTTGGTTTTGCATAATAAGTCTCTTCCTAATAAAGATACTGGGCTTGAGTCGCATACAACAAATCTATGCAGGCCCTGAAAGTTTCCGATTTCAACCTGCACTGGGTCAGTGATTGGATTAGTCAGGTACTGGTTAGCCACACCGACCACTCGTATGGTGCGCCCCGAGAGAGGTAATCTCGGTACTTCTGCACTACGAACCGTAGAGCGTGTAGCTCCTGTGTCGACTAAAAATAATACTTTGTAGCCCATTACTTTTCCCTCCACATATGGGCCTCTCTCGTCTACCTCTAGAGATGCTGCAAGTCTGCACTCTTCACTGTCTGAGCTGTCGTCTGACCAATCTTCATTCATGTCATTTTCACCTCTTAATGGGAATTGTTGTACAGTGTTGTTTTGGTTTGTTACCTGGCCTGTGACCTGCTGAGGAAGCGTCACCTGTTGCTGTCCCATCGGAGCTAGGGGTAACTGCATTTGCTGTCTAGGCACCATAGGGATCTGCTGTTGTATTGGTTGTACTGACACTGTTTGGAATTGCGGCATTTGTATTTGCTGCATGGGTTTCACCCCTGACATTTGCACCAAATTATTTTGATAATTCTGATTCTGGTGTCTCATTCTTGGACCTCGTGAATTTTGTAGTGTACCGGCATTAATACTCTGCTGAACCGTACCATCCTGCATCATATTCAGACAATCCCGTTTCCAATGCCCCACGCCCCCGCACGCATGACATGGTGACATCTTTTTCACTCCTTGACCATCGTTTTGAATAACAACATTATTCATGTCCGAACCACGGTTCACAAACCCTCGACCTCTACCTCTTGGCTGTACCTGAAACACACCATTCAATTGCGGTTGTTGCTGTATCATTTGCTGAACACCATTTCCCTGTATTCCAGCCTGTGCAGCCCTTATCTGCATCACCATCACTTTCTCCTTCAATTTTTTCTGCTTCAATTCAATTTCGTCACTACAGTATTTTGCATACTGTAGTACTTCATCAATCGGTTTAGCTTGCCAACAAATCAGATGATTTTTAATCATTTGGCTGACCTCCGGTCTCAGCCCTTCGACGAATCTGAACACAAGATGATTCCTGTCCTTCGGTTCAATTGTTTCAGTACCACTGTAATGTTTGAATGCCTTCAACAACCTTTCATAATATGCATGTATTGACTCTTTAACCTCTTGAGAGGTCCGGTCGATTTTCTGCCAATCAGTCACCTTCGGCGACACCTTTTGTTTCAAAAACTCAATTACTTTATGATAATATTTCATCACCTCTTCAGAAGGTGCTCCAGTCACTTTGGGGGTGATTCTAACCCTGGCGGTCGGTGATAAAGCGGCGGCCAATCCGCCAACAGGCCGGCGGTCAAAAAAATTGAATTCTGACCCTGGCGGCAACCGCCAACACAGCCCACCACATTAACACTCCGACCGCCACGGCGGTACAGACAAACAGCGCGGCGGTCACCGCCAACAGGCAGGCGGCAGACAATGTACCGCCCACCCTATCACAACTCACCAATCCGCCACCTTTTCCGGGGCGGGAGCCCCGCCGATAAAAACACGGCAGAAACAGACTACGGACGGGAAAACGCTCACCAAAACGTACTACCTGCTCTCGTCTACCTTCTCATCTACCACGAGTACGAACGCCGGCGCAGACGACAACGGTGAGTACTGCACCTACGACACACGGGAGGGGGGAGAAGGAAAGGTTACGGGCACACACACATGCGACCCCCACCCCCCCAAACTATGTACACACCAATGCAGAGCAACAAGTCACAGTGACACCACTCAAACCCCCCTGAAAAATGCAAAGACATAATTAAATTGTGAAGAAAAAATTATATAAAAAATAGACTCTGATATGTATCGGTCAACTATGCAAAATATCCATAACAAAATAATACTATACACACTGCCATGGAGAACCGAGGCAATTAGTCCTCTACATCAAAGTTAAATCGAACAGTCCGTGGGCTACAGTGTAGCGACACAAGGGCAAAGCCCACGCAGGAGACCTGAGTCCTTTGGAGAGAACACTGCAGGGGCATCTGATGAATAAACTACAGGCACCTCAGGGGGAAGGGAAGGGGGGGCACCACAGCCACATGAGTCCACGACGCCAGATCCACGAAGGGGCCACCATGCCCACTGTGCCATCCTGGGGAGTGCAAAGCCACAGTCTCTCAAGTCTCTACAGTGGGTGGCTTGCCCACTCTGCCATCCTGGGGAGTGCAAAGCCACAGTCTCTCAAGTCTCTACAGTGGGTGGGTTGCCCACTCTGCCATCCTGGGGAGTGCAAAGCCACAGTCTCTCAAGTTTTTACAGTGGGTGGGTTGCCCACTGTGCCATCCTGGGGAGTGCAAAGCCACAGTCTCTCAAGTCTCTACAGTGGGTGGGTTGCCCACTCTGCCATCCTGGGGAGTGCAAAGCCACAGTCTCTCAAGTCTCTACAGTGGGTGGGTTGCCCACTGTGCCATCCTGGGGAGTGCAAAGCCACAGTCTCTCAAGTCTCTACAGTGGGTGGGTTGCCCACTCTGCAATCCTGGGGAGTGCAAAGCCACAGTCTCTCAAGTCTCTACAGTGGGTGGGTTGCCCACTCTGCCATCCTGGGGAGTGCAAAGCCACAGTCTCTCAAGTCTCTACAGTGGGTGGGTTGCCCACTCTGCCATCCTGGGGAGTGCAAAGCCACAGTCCATCTGGTGGATGACAGTCTCCACTGGTCAAGGAGGTGGCATGGTGGGCACAGTGAACCATAAACAGTGCTTGACAGGAAGGGCCCAGCGGAGCGGTGCTTGAGACGGCGAGGCCCAGTGGAGCGGTGCTTGAGACGGCGGGGCCCAGCGGAGCGGTGCTTGAGATGAAGGGCCCAGTGGAGCGGTGCTTGAGACGGCGAGGACCAGCGGAGCGGTGCTTGAGACGGCGAGGCCCAGCGGAGCGGTGCTTGAGACGGCGGGGCCCAGCGGAGCGGTGCTTGAGACGGCGAGGCCCAGCGGAGCGGTGCTTGAGATGAAGGGCCCAGCGGAGCAGTGCTTGAGACGGCGGGGCCCAGCGGAGCGGTGCTTGAGATAAAGGGCCCAGCGGAGCGGTGCTTGAGACGGCGAGGCCCAGCGGAGCGGTGCTTGAGACGGCGAGGCCCAGCGGAGCGGTGCTTGAGATGAAGGGCCCAGCGGAGCAGTGCTTGAGACGACGGGGCCCAGCGGAGCGGTGCTTGAGACGGCGAGGCCCAGCGGAGCGGTGCTTGAGACGAAGGGCCCAGCGGAACGGTGCTTGAGACGGCGAGGCCCAGCGGAGCGGTGCTTGAGATGAAGGGCCCAGCGGAGCGGTGCTTGACAGGAAGGGCCCAGCGGAGCGGTGCTTGACAGGAAGGGCCCAGCGGAGCGGTGCTTGAGACGGCGGGGCCCTGTTCAGCGGTGCTCTTCTGCACGGCGGGCCCTGTTCAGCGGTGCTCTTCTGCACGGCGGGGCCCTGTTCAGCGGTGCTCTTCTGCACGGCGGGCCCTGTTCAGCGGTGCTCTTCTACACGGCAGGCCCTGTTCAGCGGTGCTCTTCTGCACGGCGGGCCCTGTTCAGCGGTGCTCTTCTGCACGGCGGGCCCTGTTCAGCGGTGCTCTTCTGCACGGTGGGCCCTGTTCAGCGGTGCTCTTCTGCACGGCGGGCCCTGTTCAGCGGTGCCTATCTTCACGGCGGGCCCTGTTCAGCGGTGCTCTTCTGCACGGCGGGCCCTGTTCAGCGGTGCTCTTCTGCACGGCGGGCCCTGTTCAGCGGTGCTCTTCTGCACGGCGGGCCCTGTTCAGCGGTGCTCTTCTGCACGGCGGGGCCCTGTTCAGCGGTGCCTATCTTCACGGCGGGCCCTGTTCAGCGGTGCTCTTCTGCACGGCGGGCCCTGTTCAGCGGTGCTCTTCTGCACGGCGGGCCCTGTTCAGCGGTGCTCTTCAGCACGGCGGGCCCTGTTCAACGGTGCACATCCAGTAGGTCCAAGGGAGCCAGACCTGGGCTGGACTCCCTGCTCAGTCACCCTCCGACCGTGATGTTTCTGGACCCTTCGGTGACGGAGTCCTGGGCCCTTTGGTGTCCTCCTTTACAGCTGGGATGTGGCATGTGGGGCCCACCTGCTCCGCGCTCCTGCTGGCTGACTTCTTCGCCCTGCTGCCCTTACGCTCCTTAGATGGGGCTCTCGGGCCCTTGCCTCCCCTAGATGTTGTGGCTGGTGAAGTGGGCGAACTCTGCTCCCTGGGGGCAGCCGTGTCAGTCCTCGCACGTCGGCCCTTGTGTTTCCTGGTCCTCTTGCCGGGGGGGGGGCTGGATGTGTCCTTGCTGCTGATGGAGGTGTCACTGCTGGCAAAGGGTGGACTCCAGAACCCATGCACAACAGTGACACCCGAAGCTGGGCTGGTGGTGACTGCGGTGCTCTTGGGACTCTTTGAAGATGGATGGGGTAGGTCATCAGAGGGAAAGAGGTCAAGATTAGCCAGGAAGAGTTTTTTAGGGCCAAGGTAAATGGTAGGAGCAGTGGTGATGGGAGTGGAGGAAGAGGATGTGGTTGTAGGAGAGTCAGGTGTGCTGTCATTGGGTGAAGGTGCTAGTGCTGTAGGCTGTCGTGAGGTGGATGTCTGTTGGGTGGGTGGCTGCCTGTGTTTGTGTGTCTTGGAAGAGGGGGTGACAGACACAGTGGGAGAGGACACAGGGGACGTGTAAATGGCAGTGGGGGTGGTGACTGCACGCGTGCGGACTGTACAGGAGGGAGTGGTGGTGATGGAAGCACTGGCTGATGTTGGTGTGCATGCAGGTGTGAGTGTAGACGTCACAGGGAGGGAGGAGGGAGACGAGGAGGAGGGGGACACAGGGGTGGTAGTGACTGTTGGAATGTCTGCATCTGGGTGTTGCTTGGGTGAGTGTTTGTGGGATCTGTGGTGCTTGTGTCTGGATGAGCTGCCCTTGGGTGTTGAGGTGTGTGCAGGCTGGTCAGATGGTGTGGATGGGATAGGCTGAGGAACAGGAGACAGAGACAGGGTGGAGGCAGTCAGAAGAGGGAGGCTGGAAACAGGGACAATGGCTGCCGTCAGTGCTGAGGCCAGAGCAGTGAACGATCGTTGATGGGCAGCCTGACCCGAATGAAAGCCCTCCAGGTAGGCATTGCTCCGATGCACCTCCCTTTCTACCCCCTGGATGGCATTCAAAAGGGTAGTCTGCCCAACAATGAGCGTCCTCACAAGGTCAATGAGCTCCGCACTGAGGGCAGCAGGGGTGACAGGGGCAGGGGCTGATGTGCCTGGGGTGAAGGAGACACCCGCCTTCCTGGGTGAGCGGGCACGGAGCGTAGGCTGAGGGGCTGCAGGGAGGGCGGGGCTGGTGCGCTGGGTGGCGGCTGTACCGGTAGAGGTGGGGGGCACGGATGTTGCCGCCACCGCTAGGGAGCTCCCATCCGAGGACGTGTCGCTATCGCTGGTGTCACCACCGGTCCCCGTTGTGGTGCTCCCCTCGCCCTCCGGCTCACTGGTGCCTTTGGTGTCTGTTCCTGGGCCCACCGGGGCCTTGTGGCTTGCAGCTCCCTCGTGCTCCGATGCCAAATCTCCTCCGCCTGATGATGCTAATGCACACATGCACAAGAAGATGAAGAAGAAGGGTGGGGGGAGAAAAAGAAGACCTGGTTGAGTGCATGCAATGTCAACACCGTTGGCGGAGAGGACAGACACAGGAGCCGCATGCACTAAGCCGCGCATTCGGGGTACACTACTCAGTACTTCTGACTAGGACTACAGGTCAAGAGACGACAGACGCGCACATGTGTGAGGCTGGACCATCAATAGCTGTACTTGTCACCCTACAGAGGTGGGGGCCGGGAGCACAAGGCCATGCCTAAGGGAGAGGACTACACTACAGAAAGCACCCTGGCCTAATGTCACCCACAACCCTCCTCCCCCACCCAGACGCCTCCACTGCGCAGAAAGATAGCAGAATGTGCTGATACTCACCCCCTTGTGTCTGCTGTGATGCTCTCAAGCGCCCATCCAAATCAGGGTAGGCCACCGCTAGGATCCGGGACATCAGGGGGGTCAGGGTACGACTGGCACCCCTCCTAGGTTGGGAGGCCATCCCCAGCAGTGACTCGGCGGTCTTCCTGGTTCCGCGGCGGATGTCCTCCCACCTCTTGCGGCAGTGGGTGCCCCGTCTGACGTGGACCCCCAGGGCCCGGACTTCCTTGGCGATGGCACGCCAAATCTCGACTTTCTGATGGGCGCTGACCTATGTGACATGTACAGGGTGGGAAGGAAACATTAATCAACTTACTGCATGTTAGATGTGATTGGCCCCCCCTCCCCAACCTTGCAATATAGCACATGCTCTCATCTGTCGTGCGTTGCACTCCTCATTCGCCCCCCACCCGACCAACTTACATCCACCCCACTCCACACAGGCATCGCCCATTCCATGTGCACCAGGTGTACTCACCTGTTGGTCTGGAGGACCGTAGAGTAACGCATACTGGGGGAGGACCCCATCCACGAGCTTCTCCAACTCTTCAGACGTGAAGGCAGGGGCCCTTTCCCCAGTCGCAGCAGCCATTGTCTCTTCCAGACCGAGTTCACAGCAGCACTTGCAGTATAGGTCCTCTCCTGTGGATGATCAGGTCTCGAGTGATTAAGCAGATATAAAATGGCGGTCACGCCCGCGGCGGGGCGTACCGCGACCGCCGGCGCACATCGTCATTGGCTCCTGAAACCCATAGGCTTCAATGTTATCCAATGCGGCTCCGTATAGCGGTATTCGACCGCCTACCGCCACGGTGTGCTCCGCCAGCGCAGTGACCTCACATCCCATTGTCCCACTTCACAGGTCAGGCAGCCGCCATTTCAAGGGCCCACATGGCATAATTTCTACTGCGACACACAGGCCTAGGCCTTGCATTGCCACACATACACGCCTTTCAATACATAGATAACCGTGTGCTATGCAAGCTGTGGTGAACGTACCAGTGATTAGCTTGACTCTGTGCTCCATGTTGTCATTCCTAGGCACCGTCCGCTGGGACTTGCGAGGAGAAGGATGAATCCTCGCGTGTACCGACCGCTGGTGGACCTGTCGACAATGGAAGAACGCCACATCATACTACGATACCGACTTGACCGTGCCACTATCCATGAACTGTGTGCCCAGCTGGAGCCAGCCCTGATGTCCCCCATCCGCCAACCCACAGGAATTCCCCCTCTGGTTCAGGTGCTGTCAGTCCTCCATTTTCTTGCAAGTGGCTCATTCCAGACAACAGTGGCCATGTCATCTGGAATGTCTCAGCCAATGTTTTCAAAAGTTTTGTCTAGAGCGTTGTCTGCCCTGACGAAACACATGCGGAGTTACATTATATTCCCTGAGGAGGTTGATTTGGCCACTGTGAAGGGTGATTGTTATGCCCTTGGACATATTCCCAACATAATTGGTGCCACTGATGGGACCCATGTGGCTTTAGTACCCCCAAAAGACGATGAGCAGGTGTACAGAAACAGGAAAAGTTACCATTCTATGAACGTCCAGGTGGTCTGTTTGGCTGACCAGTACATCTCCCATGTGAATGCCATGTTCCCTGGTTCAGTGCATGACGCGTATGTGATGCGTAATAGCAGCATCCCTTATGTGATGGAACAGCTACAAAGACAACGTGTGTGGCTAATAGGTGACTCTGGTTACCCCAACCTGCCTTGGCTATTGAACCCAGTGAGGAATCCCCGGACCAGGGCTGAGGAACGGTACAATGAGGCCCATGGGCGAACTAGGAGGATCATAGAAAGGACCTTTGGCCTCCTGAAGGCCAGGTTTAGGTGCCTGCATATGACAGGGGGATCCCTGATGCACTCACCAAAGAAGGTGTGCCAGATCATCGTGGCCTGCTGTATGCTTCACAATCTGGCATTGCGACGTCAGGTGCCTTTCCTGCAGGAGGATGGTCCAGATGGTGGTGTTGAAGCAGCTGTGGAGCCTGTGGAGAGTGAAGAGGAGGAAGACTCAGAGGACGACACAGACAACAGGGACAGAGTTATCCAACAGTATTTTCAGTAGCACACAGGTAAGAATCACACACGCCATTTTACTTTTCCTGAAAGCCTCCAGCTTCTCAACTTTGTGTATTTCCCCCCAGTTCTTTTAAACTGATGTTTGATTTTCCCTTCCCTTTTCAGTGCTGTATGACCCACTGCGTGACTTCTGCTTGGTTAGCCCATGGACTAATGCTTATTGATCTCAGTATGTGTTCAGCACAAAGTTAACAGAACATAATTGATCGGTAATGTGTTATACATTTGTAAATAATACAGCCTGACTCCAGCATGATTTCAGTGCATTGAGTGATTTATTTTTGGTGCTAGATAATGGTACATGATATTAACACGGTGATGGGTGGGAGTGGAGTAATGTCCATGGCAGAGTCCAGTTCTCAGTCTCACAGGTGCATTGTCCATATGCCTGTGGAAGGATGGAGCAGGGGCAGTTCAAGGTTGGACAGGGTGGCAATGTGGGACAGTAGGATGACTTCAGGGGGTATCTCATGCTGGCGGGGGTCTTGACATCCTACTCTGTCTTTTTTTTGGATCTCAGGCTCCTCTTGCGGGGTGGTTGTTCTTCAGCAGGAGGTGGGGTTCTGGTGGCCTGTCGTTGTGATGGGGCCTCCTGTCCACTAGCGCCGGCGGAGGTGGTAGGCTGTTCCTGGTCCGGGCTAGTGACAGGGGCCCTGTGTGGTGGCACATGGTCCCGCAACGTGTCTTCTATCCGGTTGAGGGCCTGGACTATGCTCCCCATAGCGGTAGAGATGTTGGGGAGATGATTGGTGAACCCCATGTAGCGTTCCTCCTGCTGTGCCTGGATCTCCTGGAACCTGGCCAGTACCGTCGCCATTGTCTCTTGGGAGTGGTGGTAGGCTGCCATGATGGTGGTGAGGGCCTCTTGGAGAGTCGGTTCCCTGGGCCTCTCCTCCCCCCCCTGTCGCACAGCAGCCCTCCGAGTTGCCCTGTTTCCCCCGGCCTCTGTCCCCTGGACGGTGTGCCCACTACCACTGCCCCCAGGTCCCTGTTGTTGTTGGGGTGGTGGGTTAGCCTGGGTGCCCTGTAGTGGCAGACACACCGCTGATTGACCTGTCCTAGAGACAGAGGCATGGGCCCGCTGGGTGGGAGCTGTGCTGTTGTTCCCAGAGGGGGTTGGGTCTGCTGTGGCCTGTGTGTGGGGAACCGACTGTCCAGAGGTCCCCGATGGTCCGGGCTGGTCATCAGGTTCCAGGTCGACAGAGCTGCTGTCATCACTGGGGGCCTCTTCCGGGGGGGGGGATGGACATTTCTGGACCCTCCTGGCCGGTGTGTTGGCGTTCGGGTCCTGCATGGGGTAAGAGAGTATGGTTATTGTTTCTGTGTGTGCTATTGTGTGCGATTTATGGGTGCCCTTGTCCCCCAGTGCTGTCATTCCCTTGGGGGAGGTGTTGTGGGGGTGTTTGGGGGGGGGTATGTGCAGTGGTCATGCTTAGGTGATGGGTGTCCATAGTTTGTGGTGGCATGCAGGGGTTGGGTGGGTTATGCTGGAGAGACATTCTCAGGGAGGATGTGTGATGGGGGTTGGGGGTGAGGGTGGTGGTGGGGGTTAGCATGCTGGGGGGGGGGTGAAGTAGTTGAGATTGTACTTTCCAGAGTCCATTCCTCCGTGTACTCCAGCGAGGCCATCAGGATGCAGGATGTTTAGTACCTCTTGCACCCATGCTGTGAATTCGGGTGGAGTGGGTGGGGGTCCCCCGCCAGTCTTCTGCACTGCGATGTTGTGTCGCGAGACCATCGAGCACACCTTTCCCCGTAAGTCGTTCCAGCGTTTGCGGATGTCGTCTCGATTTCTGGGATGCTGTCCCACCACGTTGACCCTGTCCACGATCCGCTGCCATAGCTCCGCCTTCCTGGCTATAGTGGTGTGCTGCACCTGTGAGCCGAAGAGCTGGGGTTCGACTCTTATGATTTCCTCCACCATGACCCGGAGTTCTTGGTCCGAAAAGCGTGGGTGCCTTTGGGGTGCCATGGGGTGGTGTGGATGAGGTGTGGGGTGGTGTATATGGTGAAGAGTGTGTTGGTGTGTGGTGCTTTGTGCTTCTATGTGGTGTGTGTGATGGTGTAGTGTGCCTCTGTGTGATGTAGCTCTCTATTCTGTGATGTGTCTCTCTCTCCTTCGTCTCTGATCTTCGGTCGTAGGGGTTTGTGGGTGATGTGGGTGTGTGTTTTATAGTTGAATGGATGTGTGGGAGTGTTGTTTGTATGTGTGTCAGGTGTGTGTATTTCAAATTGTCCAATGTGGCTGTGTTTTGGAGCTGTGTGTGTATTTTGAGCGCGGCGGTGTGTACCGCCAATGGAATACTGCGGTTGAAAAACCGCCGCGTGGATTCGTGGGTCAGAATGGCATGGGCGTGTTTGTGTTGGCGTGGCGGTGGAGGTTTGATCATCTCCAGTTTTCCGCGGCCCGCTGATGAGGCGGCCTTCCTTGGATGTCGGGTTTTTGGCGGATTCACAGTTGGTGGTCAGAATGACCGTGGCGGTTTACCGCGGCCGCGGTGGTAGTATGGCGGGGTTCTGACCGCCGGTAAGGCCCTTTTACCGCCGAGGTCAGAATGACCCCCTTTATCCCTTGCCGGTTCCTTTGTGGGCCAATCTACCCTTCTCTTGCACTCGAGCCACAAGTCTGGCGGAACAATAATCTCAAATAAGGTATTTAAGTCTACCCAGAGACTTTCGCAAGCTTCACAAATCTATCTGTCGGTTGATACCACTCAATCGGTTTTTCTCTTAACCTGGGGTAATCATTCGTAAAGGACAAAATGTCTCCCCTGGACCAAGGCACATGCACCAAGACACCACCAGCTGTTTCTCTCATAGGTAGGATTTTCACCGTCTCTAAATTAGGTGTGACTGTTGTTTCATTAGATCCTGGACTATCTCTTTTTCCCTTATCTCTTTTCTTTGCCCATCGGCCTTCCCATTTCTCCAGTGCTCCCCAAATTTGTGCGCTTTGCAGCAACTCTTTCAAGTGTGTCTTCATGCCTGCAGATCTCATGTGTTCAAAATCGTTCGTGTCAAAATCTAATCTGTAACTCCGTTTCAAATGTTTCGTGTTTCCAATGTCGATATTGTATCTGTCTGCCAAATTTGTTAATTTCTGGTGCACTTTGCCTACCTCTTTGGTAATCTTAGGGCATAAGTACCTTAATTCTGCCTCAGTGTAAGATTCCAACCTATTTACTCCCATTGTTCCATCCACCAATTCAGCAGCTTCTGCTCCTAGTCGTACTAGATTCAGGTACTCATCTTGTTTTTCCTTTTCAGGTTCGATTGTAGTCACTGTAGTCTTTTGTGAAGTGCAAGTTTTCTCTAACCATTCATTCAACTGTTGTACTGTAAAACCCTGCAGTGAAATGTTCCCTGCATGTATCACTGGAGTGTATGAGGTATTTGTACTCATAGTTTGGGGAGTCAGGACTCCCAACCTTGCTTGTCGCATTGCCTCAAGAGGTGCCCCTATTGGACTGAGGTCCATTAAGGGTCTTGATTGTTCACAAACCTGTTCTCCCTGAGCCATTATTTGTGGAGTTCTAATAGGCCCTCCTCTTATCGCTTCATGAGTCATAACCCCCTGTTCGCATGTCCCTGTTTTCTCCTGTGCATATAATGGTACTGGGGGACCAACAGTAATAGGTAGCGATATAGCGGCAGGTGTCTGGCCTGATCCCAAGCTTCTTGGAGCGGCGACACCATAGGTCTGCTCTAATATTCCTGGTGCAGGTTCTTTCAAAGGACCCGCTACTGGGTTATACCCAGGTATCAGTTGTGGCGGTTGTGACACTAACTGTGGAGTTGACTCGATCTGTATTAACCTAGGCTTTGTATATATCGGGTCGGGCGGCACCACCAAGTTCGTAGTAGTCTCGAATACTGGGACATCGGGGTAAATTCTTTTTATCTGCGGTGGAGGCTGCAACTGTATCGGTGAGTCTGGTGCAGTGGGTACACTGACACCATTCTGTATCAAAGATGTATCGCTAGTCTGCACCGTATCAGTAACGCCCTTCTCCTTCGTCTGGTTCCCAGGATCCAAGCTAGTACTTGGAGCACTGTCGTTCACCGCATACGGTGGCGGACGATCATGTAGCAATCTGTCCATAAACGCCTCATCATCTGAATCATCCTCTTCTTCCCAGGATCTTTTGTCCTCTTTGAATTTGCCTGAATCTTTGTCAGTTTTGCAAGAAGCTTTCTTTCCCTGTGCCTCCTCTCCCTGTGTTATTGCCGGAAACAGCTTTAACCCATCCACTATTCCTCGTCTCCACATTTTGTTCTCATTATCCCACCTAGCCTCTGCATAGGACTTTTCTGCCCTTGTCAATCTTCTGTGAAACCTTTCTTGTCTATGTTTAAGAGCCATCAGGTCCCAAATCGCCAAAGCCTCATATTGTGCCGGTCTTAGAGGTGGTTTCTGCGTACTTAACATCCACCTCAAATTTTCGAACACCTTTTGATTAAATGTTTCATGTTCCGGAAACGCTAGACACCCCTCTTTCTCTGTTAATTTGCGCCATTGTTTTATCCATAAACATGGTGCAACACCCTTTTCCTCCATAACCGTATAAGCTGGTGTACCCTCAGGTGGTGTAGGTTCTTATCGGTTGCAGCAATATACACATCTCCTTTCAAAGCGCTTTTGACTGCCTTAACAAAATTCATTTTATTTGGTATTTAATCAGAAAACTGCTCAATTCCCAGGACACTCTTCACCTACCCTTTGCTCAACCCATTGCCTCTCACGGACGGCAGCCAATCCGTGCGCGACCCCTCTCGGCATCTGACCTATCTCAGCGCGGCACCACTGACGTCACACTCACACACACTGCAGCTGACAAAGTCTTGCGGCTTGTCCACACCTCACTAACTCCTTACAACTCATACAAACTAATGCAAATTATTGCCAGCACTTAAATGACAACACAAATCTGCCGGTTTACTACAGGAAGGGTAACACATTCGCTTCAGAACTTTACAGAGATTTCACTTGAAGCCTCGGCCGCTACTCTCTCCTTCTCAGTTCCCACATACGCAAGCAGATTTCGACCTGCAAATCCTACTCTCGACTTGTCAATGACTCCTTCTAGTGCACTTTAGAATTTGTCAAATCTCCATCGAAGGTTTCACACATGCATCATAACTCGAAACTTGACTTGTCAACCACGCCCGATTGACCTACTAAACCGCACAGATTATAACATAAACCATATTTAACATCATACTCCGGAGTCTTAGACCTCAAGAGGCCCGTATACAACAACCAACCACGTGGATAATTTTGAGCAATAAGCGCTGCATTCACATGAAGTACGCCGACTTCCCTACTCTCATGCTATGGAGTACGCCCACTCCTTCTAAACAACACTTAATTTGGCCTAATTGCACTCAAATATTCACAATCACCTGCAGAATGCATAGGATTTAATAAGCGCAAAGACCCTAACCACACATACTATGGCGCCGAGAACATTCCCAACTCATTCAGGAAGGCTCCGAGATCCCGGGAAAGCCATGGCGAATCTAGCAACTCATCATCTCTTCAAATTGCATTATCACAGAAAAACTAATTAAACAATGAAACTCCGTCCTATGGCCCCCAAGGGCCAAACCATACTCTGCTACCAGAACTGCTAACGCGTCCGTCTATGTTAATTTATACATATCAGGACTCGTTTTAGGCCGATGAATCTTTGGGCCCAATGGTGAGACTCCGTAGGACGAGATAACTGATCAAAATATCAATCAATAGGTCAATAACATCGTTAACATTTAACACCAAAATTTATCTTACTTTAGGCATTAATAAACATTTGGCGCAACCATGACCTTTCAGTAATGAATAACCACACCTTAATGAAGTTTTATGAATTTTATTCCCTATTGATTACAATCTAATAGTAAATGCATCAATCTCAAAGCCAAGAAGAATATAAGCACAGTCACAAGATGACAACCATAAATAAGCTTTCAATAATGCTAAGATCAGTAGCATAGACAATCAGATGGATATAAGCAAATCGTAACACATCGAACTTTCTAAAGATACTAGTTCAGCATAGCATTACGTCAGTCACGTCAGTTTGTCAGTCAGAATGAATACCTCGTCTAACCTCTAATTAGCATTAGCATGTTGGGCTTCATGCAAAACAATTTTGAACACCAATTTGGAAAACTTCTAACTAAGGTCTCTAATCAAAAACATACAGCAGTTGGTACCTAGAAAGAAAAGCAAGTAAGTAGATTTCATTAGCAACATTTGTTATTACCCTCCTCAAGATAGGTCAGCATACAGGATCGGTCTTCGTCTTCAGGACATCAGTTAGATCACCATCAATCTATCTAAGTTAAAAGCAAGGGACACTCTCCTCATAAGGAGGAAAGTGTAATGGGGCAGTCTATGGGCAAGGATGGTTTTATCTAAGTCTCAAGTCACCAAATAGAGTGACAGAGTTTCGGGATGCAATCGATATCATTCCCTACCTCAATGTCGTTTGTCTCCTGTGTCATGGGTTTTTATCCCTTTTTCATGATACATTCCCCTAAAATTCCATTGGTCAGTCAATACACCCCACCATTGGTAACCTATCAAATTATACATTAAGTAATGCATTTTGTCATTTTCGATAATTCTTTTCTTTCTAATTGGTCTTCATAATTGATGTATTTTCGTAGGTGGCTCATCCGGGATTACTTCATTGACTTTGCACGTATCAGGTCAAAAGTTCTCTTCTTCTCGCTCCATCGTCCTTGGAAGTGTCCATTAATGTTTCAAAGTATATAGCTGTTATGCTAGAAGCTACTAACATGCGGATGGGAGAATCAGGGGATGTTGCAAACTAGTGAAGAAAAGAACAATCGCTGGGTCATGGTCTTTTGCAAGTCAGTACACTGAAGAGACAGGAAAAATACGCTTTAATATGAGAGCTACACAGCATTGCTTGACTCACGCTAACTTAAGATATACGAGTCCTAACAAATGCAGTCTTATGCGTTTTAATGTGCACAGCTTTAGCAATCTATTGGCGATTATTTCTTACAGATGACATTAGTTTACACACATGAAAATACTTTACGTTAATGAATATGTTTCAATGAATATTTTATTTAATGCAGCATTGTTAATCATAAGCATTTCACGTCTATAATATGTAATATCAAATTACGTTCTCTCAATTCCATTCACACCAATTTCTCACAAACTCAATTTACCAATCACAACAGATCGGTCTATTAAATGAACGAATTACAACATACAAAGTGTCTCTCTACACTTATCAATATACTCTGGAGTCCCAGACCTCTCTCCTTAGGTCTGTCATCAACAACCACGTGGATAATTTTTCCTGCATCAAGCACCACACTCAAATGAAGAACGCCGCTTCTCATATCTATAGGAGTATCCCCACTCCATCTAATTAACTAATTTGAGTATCTCTACTCCTTTAGACTCATATCCACCGCAATCATCTGAAAATTTTCTAAAGCTGAACAAGCTCAAAAACACTTCATTTAAATACAACCAAACACCACTAAGAACATACCCTTCAACCTTGGGGGTCTCCAAGAATCAGGGAAAGTCACTTAAGGCAACTAGCAACTCATCATGTTAAATCCGTATAACAATTTGGAAAAAAGAAAAGAACATACAACAATTTTGTTCGCACCCAAACCTTAGAACCTCATTATGACATCATCAAAACAATATGTAACAGTTATCTGCTACCAAAAACTGCTGCAGCGCCACAGAATTCTAGCTATTATTTACACTGAATAGTGGATTCTGCCCTAGAGGACAATGTATGAAAGTGACATAGGTTTGAGGGGATGTCATCAATGAGCGATGTAAACATCAACAAAGGATAATGTCAATCAATAATATTAAACTACACTCAATGACCACACCAATTTATTAAGAAGAATTTATGAATTTATTTCCATATCTTAATAATGCTGATATCACAAAAATAACTCTCAAACACAAATGATAGGCATATAGGATCAATAGCGGTTGATTAAAGCGTTCTATATATTTCAATCTGATTAAGACAATCAACAAATTATCTCAAAGAGAATCACACTTGTCAATAATACAAAAAACTGTAATAATGGCAAAGTAAACATTAGTTCAGAATTAAAAGGATTTCAAGTTAAGTCATGAGCATTTCAAACTAGTTTCCTTACTAACCGCGAATTAGCATCAACATGATGGGCTTCATGTGTAGTAACATGTTAGTAACACAAATTTAGAAAAAACTCGTTATCTCAAAATATATTATTAATATGCAGCAAATAATTTGTAAGTTGGAGCTGGTACTTAGATAGCAAAAGAGACACATATTACATTACAATGACATACGTTACCAATAATAAAAGTAGAAACAGCAAGTAGTTTGCTACATCCAGGGGACACCATCAGTTATGCCTTCAGAAGTTTTGGGCCTGACAATAGTTAAACCCACTCAGTCCACATAAAATTCAAATCATCAGAATCTTGTAATGGAATTGAATCTCTTCTGCTTTAATCTGAACCTGGACTTTACCCAAGTTGTTATACTAAATCCTAATAAGCTTATGATTGGTCAATCTATGGGGTGGCTAAGTTTCAGCCAATCAACAACTAAATTGATGACCTAAAACAAAACAAATCTACAGTAACTAATAACATTTTCTTCAAAAATGACAATTCCTCTTCCGTCGCGTCTGTAGCTCCATGGTTTCATCGCCTCTCGAATGTCTTGTCTCAGGAAGAAACTTTTACTGTTTCAACCCACTTCCATTCTTGAGGAAAAACCAAATATTAGTAACATTCTCAAACAATAGGACATTTCAACTTATGCAACGTTTGGTTAAGACATGACCTTGTAAGACATAAAGCTGCAACCCACTAGGGGTAGCTGTGGGCACATCTACACAAACTTCAAGAACACTTTTCTGCAAGCTTTGAATTATGGAAAATAACCACAGCATCTAGTTAGAATTTTGCTCAGTTAAGGACAGATAAACAAACATTGATCATTTTAAAAAATAACCTGTTTTACACAAATTAATTCATTACACATTTTAATATGGAAATCATTAATAAACATATTAGAAAATTCACACTCTCACAGTGACATAAATAGCTTGTTTTTTGCTTCTAGTTCCGCTGGGGGTTATGGATCATGTAGTTGTGAGTCATAAAGTTAATCTTTCACAACTTCATTGTAGCCAGTCTTTTGGCTCAGCCAAAATATTGAGTGAAAATTCTGATATGCATTCTACTGCTCTTGGATCTTCTTAAAGGATCCCTTGCAGTTATTAAACATACACTCACACTTTTTTTTGGAAAATTGAAATTGAAACTGCTTTCAGACTAGCTGTGTTACACTCTTTTCAGAGCTCCGATAAGAGTGAAATGCATAACAGAAATTACATGCAATACATTTGTATACAATGACCAAACTGCATTGGCATGCACTACTAAGCCAAAGACTGGATATAATGTAGTTTTGAAACATAAATTGCAACATAACTTAGGCGGTCATTATGAACACGGCGGGAAACACCGCCGACCGCCGTGGCGGCAGTGAACAGAAGTCCACAGTTGGCAATGAATGGAAACCCGCCATATAATTAATGAAAATTCCGACCCCGCCAAAAATCACCAAACCACCACTCTCCGCCATGACCCTGTCAGCGGGAATCCCGGACCTCCCCACCCCGCCACCCCCGAGCACACCCACATCCCGCCCTCCAAATAATGATGCACAAATCACCTTGGCAGACAGTGGAGGACGGATGACCATTGGCGGTGCCGACCACCACAGGCGCCAAGTGGACCCAACAGCAAGAAGTGCACACATTGGATAAGCGTGCAACCCACACCGCTGACACATATCCATTAACTGCATAAAACACCCCTAGACATACCCCACAATCATTTGCAACAAAACCAGGCTGAGAAGACAGAGAGCACCAGAGACAGACATCGAACGCCACCATACACGAGACGCACACCGACCCACAGAAGAGCACCTTCACCGCGTTCCCTGCACCGACACCATTCACCACAGTCACCATGTCACCCCCAAACATCCACGCTTCTCAGAAAGGGAGTTAAGGACCATGGTGGACAAGATCCTGAAAGTGGAGCCACAAATATTCGGGCCGAGGAGCAGCACACACCCATTGAAAGGAAGATGGAGCTGTGGCAGACCATTGTGAACAGGGTCAAGGCAGTGGGACACCATCCAAGCACCAGGGATGACATCCGGAAGAGATGGAACAACCTGAGGGGAAGGTCAGGGGCATGGCATCAAGGCACCATATTACAGTCCAGAAGACTGGGGGAGGACCACCACCAACACCACCAGAATACACAGACTGGGAGGAAAAGGTACTGGCTATCCTGCACCCTGAGGGACTCACGGGACTCACTGGAGGAATGGACTTGGGTAAGTCAACATATACCCCATATACACCATAGCTATAATGCATGCACCACCCCACCCCACCCACACCCGCCAGGACCAACACCCCACCCAGGCAACAGCCACTAAATCCACCCCCCCTGTATGACCACAAACCCAGTAACAGGCCTACATCCCTCCCCCTGTGCACAGCCACCCAACCCTGCAAGTACCCACAATTGAACAACACCCCCCACCTCAATGCAACCCCACAGTCGAAGCAAAATGCAGTGTCAACCTCACAAAGGCACCCTGTAAGGCCACTGAAACTAACCCCAGCACAAAGTAGCCCAGTCCTGTTCACCCCAAACGTTCATGCATCTGTAACAGACATGTCTATGTCCCCCAACAGGCACCACCACCCTAACGGATGGGACAAGGAGTGCCAGTGCCCCCCAGGGAGACAGAGGAACCTCACAGGACACTGGTGAAGGATCCCTGGACACTGATGAGCAGGCAGGCCCCTCACACAGTCCTGGACTGTCACCATGCAGTAGCCCCACCCAGGAAACCACTGTCACCCCTACCACCCAGTCAAGACCAGCAGCTCAGGGCAAGCATCCCCACATCAGTGTATCCAGGCCACAGACTGGTGGGACACAGGTACAGAGGCCACAGTCTCCTACTTCCAACATGCAAGAAGGCGGGGCCCCACTACAAGTGGTACTGCCAGACCTGTGCAGGGGACACAGACACAGGGGGCTAGGGCAAGTACAAGGATCTCAGTGGGCCAGGGGGGAGGCCACAGGATGGATGCAGCAGCCCAGGACGTGATATCAGAGGTATTGGGGGCCTACCAGCATACCTATGACAGGTTGGCACAGATAGTGTCTACCCTGGAGCAGAGTTAGAGGATGCAGCAGGAACACCACCAACAGGCCATGGAGCAGTGGAACCAGCAAAACGCCACAATGGCCACCATAGCCGGAGCACTGCTGCAGCTGGTACAAACCCAGTCTGAGATCCACACAGGACAGGAGGCCCCCACTACAGCACCGGACACCCACCATGAAATTACACCATCAGCAGAAACATCCCAGGAACTTCCCTCACAGGAAACCCAAGGGTCTACAATGTCATCCCCTCAAGATTAACAGCAAGCGCCCAAACGGACCCTCAGGCCAAGATATGGCACTGGAACCCCAGCAAAGAACAAGGCCCCCTTCAAGAAGGAAGGGGGAGGAAAGGTGGGCATCTCCTTCGCCGCAGGCACCTCCTCCCCTGCCCCAGTCAGCCCTGCTGCTCTCACAGAGGAGGCTATTGACCTCCTGAGAACCATCTCTGTAGGGCAGACAACCATTGTCAATGCCCGGTGCAGTGTCTGCCCTACAGAGATCTTTTCAGGCTCTGGCCTCCTCTTGGATGGCAGCCAGTTTCCCTGGCCATTCCGTCCCCCCAACAACCTCCTCTACCCCTTCCAGCACCCCACTCCCTTCACCCGTCCAAAGTGCACATTCAGACATGCAGTCAAGCACATCAACACACAAGAAGCACACTTCTAAACACAAGCACCACACCTCCCACTACAAGCATTCACACATCCAACAGACACATGCACACACAACAACATCCACTTCCCCCAGTGTGCCCACCTCTTCCGCCTCCCTGTCTGTCCCCTCTATATCCACACCCTCATGCACTGCACCTTCTGTCACTGTTGCTGCTCCTCTTACTCCACTCACCACAATAGCAGACATCCATACATGCACCCCATACACCACACCTCCACTCACCACAACTACTGTAGTTGACACATGTAGCACACTCACCAGACTTGCAGACACCCACACAACATACATCCACACTAGCTGCCTGTCTTCTTCCACTGTGTCCACCCCCTCCTCCAAAAACACACAAACGCAACAAGACACCCACACATCACACATCCACCACACCACAGCATACTATCCAGTCACCTGCACCCCGACACGCACCCCTACACCACATACATCCACTGCCTCTATCTCCACTCCCATGCCCTCATCCAGGACCACCCCAGTTGCTCCAAAGAACCTTTTCCTCTCCCATGATGACCTCTTCCAACCCACTGGCCCACCCTGTCTTGTCCCTAAGCGTGCTCACCTCCTTGCCCTTTCCACTCCTTCCACTTCACAGCCCACCCCTGTCCACCCTTCACATTCCTGTGCCCCTTCCCCAGATAAAAAAAAGGCCCGGGCAGAGCCAAGTCCATCTGGCTCCACCCGCTCAAAACACCCCACCCCACCTTCAAAGGACAAGCCCACACCCCCTCCACCTTCCAAACGAAAGTCCAAGGCCCACCCCATCACAAATCCCCACCCCCATCAGCCCCTGCCCCCGTTCCGTGAGGTGCCTGGATGCCCCTTTGTTGCCCCATTAGGTGGAGTACTGGGCACTTTTGGGAGTCAGGTTGGGTCCGTTGTGGCCCATGGCACTTGTAGCAGTACGGACTGGCCATTGGCCCTGTTTGAAGTAGTTGGATCTATGAACTTAAATGAAATTTTTCTGTGTGGCCTGTGTTTTGGTGGCACACTGTTGAACCCTGGTCTTTCGTTTCATTGTTTATTGGTTTGGGGCATTTGTATGTACTATGGTCAAGTTGGATTTGCCTTGTTTCGGGTAAGTCCCTCTTGCTGTGGGCTGTATGGGTTGTGCTGCTGGGAAGGGTTGGGGGGCGTTGCAGGGTGGGTGGAGTGGGTGTGTATGCAACTGTACCCTTTCTACCCTTGTGTTGTAGTTTGCAGTACTTACTGCCGTCGTCTTCGCCGGCGGTCTTGGTCGTGGAGGTATATGGCAATGAGCAGGGACTGGCATGATCTGCAATTCTCTATCCATGTCTGCTTTAGCGGGTTGTGAGGGCCTCCAGTGAGTGTTTCATTGAATTTGGTTCATTTTCGCCTGGCTTTGCGTGGCGGGGGTTCCCGGAACTGGCAGCAGACTGGTGGTTCATTATTTGATCGGCAGGTTGGGCCTTTCCATCGGTCTGTGGGTGGCCTCTGCCGTCGTCGTCGGCACTCCTCTACTGGCGGTGGGTGGTTTTCTGGATGCCTGTGTTTCGTTTGGTTCATTATTTGAAGATCTGGACCGCTCCTCTGTTGGCTGTTTTTACCGCCACCGATGGCGGCTTAGTATGGACCGCCGTGTTTATAATGAGGGCCTTAATGCTCCAAAATCCAAAGAAATTCTTAAAGGAGGAAAGGGCTAGAATTAATAATATTGAGGAAGACTAACTGTATGATGCATAACTACATTATCCATAATCCAAAGCAAGGCAAAAACAAAGGGAGATTGAGCCATAAAATACAGATGTATGTGATTTGATGGATTGATGGTGTATGCACCCCTTTCTCTTGTTTTTGGATTATCCAATTTAAGGTTTTGTGTCCAATGCCCAAGGCTATCTGGAAAAGAATCCTACTATATCTGCATCACCGAGCATCCTGCTATACACACATGAAGATCCGGTGATCCACGCAAACTGCTTGATTGAATAAATGCAAATCTAAAAGAACAAAATTTGGAGGATGAAACCTGGGTGGAAAATGACAGGATGGGCCTGACATCAGGTCCTTTAGTGTGTGTTTGAGGCATAGTCGTTTGTAGTGTAAGATGAACTAGGTGTAGGAGGCTGGCCTGGCTTGTAGTGGGTACCAAGGGGTACTTACACTCTGTGCCAGGTCCAGTTATCCCTTATTAGTGTAGAAGAGGTGTTTCTAGCAGCTTACGCTGATAGAAGGTAGCTATAGCAGAGCAGCTTAGGCTGAACTAGGAGACATGCAAAGCTCCCACTATACCACTGGTGTCATATGCACAATATCATAATAAAACACAATACACAGATATACTAAAAATAAAGGTACTTTATTTTCATGACAATATGCCAAAAGTATCTCAGTGAGTACCCTCAGTATGAGGATGCCAAATATACACAAGATATATGTACACAATACCAAAAATATGCAGTAATAGCAAAAGGAAGTAATGCAAGCAATGTAAAGTTACAGTAGATTGCAATAGGAGCACATAGGTATAGGGGCAACACAAACCATATACTCCAAAAGTGGAATGCGAACCACGAATGGACCCCAAACCTATGTGAGCTTGTATAGGGTCGCTGGGACTGTAAGAAAACAGTGAGGGTTAGAAAAATAGCCCACCCCAAGACCCTGAAAAGTAGGTGTAAAGTGCACCTATAACCCCCAGAAACCACAGAAGTAGTGAAAGGGGTTTTCTGCAAGGAAGACCAACACCAGCAAAGCAACAACAGTGGATTACCGGACCTGAGTACCTGTGGAACAAGGGGACCAAGTCCAAGAGTCACAACAATGTCGAGAGTGGGCAGATGCCCAGGAAATGCCAGCTGAGGGTGCAAAGAAGCTGCCACCGGATGGTAGAAGCTGTGGATTCTGCAAGAACGAAGAGGGCTAGAAACTTCCCCTTTGGAGGATGGATGTCCCACGTCGTGAAGAAGCTTGCAGAGGTGTTCCCACGCAGAAATACCGCAAACCAGCCTTGCTAGCTGCAAGGGTCGCAGTTAGGGTTTTTGGATGCTGCTGTGGCCCAGGAGGGACCAGGATGTCACCACTTGGAGGAGGAGACAGAGGAGGCGCCCAGCAAGTCAGGGAGCCCTCACAGAAGCAGGCAGCACTCGCAGAAGTACCGGAACAGGCACGTGGAAGAGGAGTGAACTGGAGTCCACCCAAAGACACAAAAGGGAGTCCCATGACGCCGGAGGACAACTCAGAAGGTTGTGCACTGCAGGTTAGAGTGTCGGGGACCCAGGCTTGGCTGTGCACGAAGGAAATCCTGTAAGAGTGCACAGGAGCAGGAGCAGCTGCAAATCACGCGTTACCCAGCAATGCAGTCTAGCGTGGGGAGGCAAGGACTTACCTCCACCAAACTTGGACTGAAGAGTCACTGGACTGTAGGAGTGACTTGGACAGAGTTGCTGAGTTCCAGGGACCACGCTCGTTGTGCTGAGAGGGGACCCAGAGGACTGGTGATGCAGTCTTTTGTTGCCTGCGGTTGCAGGGGAAGATTCAGTCGACCCACAGGAGATTTCTTCAGAGCTCCTGGTGCAAGAAGGAGGCAGGCTACCCCCAGAGCATGCACCACCAGGAAACAGGCGAGAAAGCAGCAGGATAAGCGATACAAGGTTGCAGTAGTCGTCTTTGCTACTTTGTTGCGGTTTTGCAGGCGTCCTGAGCAGTCAGCGGTCGATCCTTTGGCAGAAGGTGAAGAGAGAGATGCAGAGGAACACTGGTGAGCTCTTGCATTTGGTATCTGCAGAATTCCCCAAAGAAGAGACCCTAAATAGCCAGAAAAGGAGGTTTGGCTACCTAGGAAGGACGATAGGCTAGTAACACAGGTAAGAGCCTATCAGAAGGAGTCTCTGACGTCACCTGGTGGCACTGGCCACTTAGAGCAGCCCAGTGTGCCAGCAACACCTCTGTTTCCAAGATGGCAGAGGTCTGGAGCACACTGGAGGAGCTCTGGGCACCTCCCCTGGGAGGTGCAGGTCAGGGGAGTGGTCACTCCCCTTTCCTTTGTCCAGTTTCGCGCCAGAGCAGGGCTGGGGGATCCCTGAACCGGTGTAGACTGGCTTATGCAGAGATGGGCACCATCTGTGCCCATCAAAGCATTTCCAGAGGCTGGGGGAGGCTACTCCTCCCCAGCCCTGACAGATTTTTCCAATGGGAGAGGGTGTAACACCCTCTCTCTGAGGAAGTCCTTTGTTCTGCCTTCCTGGGCCAAGCCTGGCTGGACCCTAGGAGGGCAGAAACCTGTCTGAGGGGTTGGCAGCAGCAGCAGCTGCAGTGAAACCCCGGAAAAGGCACTTTGGCAGTAACCGGGTCTGTGCTAGAGACCCGGGGGATCATGGAATTGTCTCCCCAATGCCAGAATGGCATTGGGGTGACAATTCCATGATCTTAGACATGTTACATGGCCATGTTCGGAGTTACGATTGTGACGCTATACATAGGTAGTGACCTATGTATAGTGCACGCGTGAAATGGTGTCCCTGCACTCACAAAGTCCGGGGAATTTGCTCTGAACGATGTGGGGGCACCTTGGCTAGTGCCAGGGTGCCCACACACTAAGTAACTTAGCACCCAACCTTCACCAGGTGAAGGTTAGACATATTGGTGACTTATAAGTTACTTAAATGCAGTGGTAAATGGCTGTGAAATAACGTGGGCTTTATTTCACTCAGGCTGCAGTGGCAGGCCTGTGTAAGAATTGTCAGAGCTCCCTATGGGTGGCAAAAGAAATGCTGCAGCCCATAGGGATCTCCTGGAACCCCAATACCCTGGGTACCTCAGTACCATATATTAGGGAATTATAAGGGTGTTCCAGTATGCCAATGTGAATTGGTAAAATTGGTCACTACCCTGTTAGTGACAAATTGTAAAGTAGAGAGAGCATAACCACTGAGGTTCTGGTTAGCAGAGCCTCAGTGAGACAGTTAGGCATCACACAGGGAACACATTCATATAGGCCACAAACTTATGAGCACTGGGGTCCTGGCTAGCAGGGTCCCAGTGACACATAACAAACATACTGAAAACATAGGGTTTTCACTATGAACACTGGGCCCTGGCTAGCAGGATCCCAGTGAGACAGTGAAAACACCCTGACATATACTCACAAACAGGCCAAAAGTGGGGGTAACAAGGCTAGAAAGAGGCTATTTTCTCACACTAGGTACTGCCCATCTCTGTCATCCCATCAGGATGGCGCATCCTGTGCACATCTATGCCCCCTTTGTGCTACAGTCTAGAAGCAATACACAACCGCAACTGCAGAACCATTCACAGTCTTGTGACCCAGGGCACTGGCAAAAGGCACAAATGATTGGGAAAATAAATGGCAGTCTATCACAGCACTACAGACTGCAGTGGCAGACCACAAAAGCAGCATTTAATTTACAAGCCCTGGGTATGTGTATTACCATTTAGTGGGGTCTCACAACAAAATTAAATGTGCCAATTACTTGTGTTCAAATTTACCATGTTTGAAGGAGAGAGGCTGAACACTTTAGCACAGGAGGAATTTGGAATATGTGGTCCAATATGGGTGTGCATTGGATTAATCTGGTGTATACCTACAGTTGTACTAAATGAACAAGCATCTGTGACACTTTGTGATGTAGACAAGCAAGTCTTTTTCTCCAGGGCCTGCAGCTTTGGGGAGCACACAACACTTGAAAATTAGACATCTGGGATCACAATTAACCAGTACCAGGATACTAGGTCTCCTATAAAAAGTTAACTCGACTTACCCTCTTTAACCCTCTTGGTAGACATCACCTAGTTCAAAGGAACAGATGTACAATGAGTCTAGGTACAATACAACCCATTTTTCACTGTTATAATAGATATGTGACTAGCCAGGTACAAATGCAGGCAATTTGAAATAAATGTAGCAAAACAAGAATTATATTGAGGGGCTCCAAATGTACCCAACATTAACACAACCCTCAGCTGAAGGGTTGTGAAAATGGGAACGTAAACTTCGACCCACACTGTGCTGGCACAAAAAAGATACCTAGCAATGATATAAAGGCATAAGAATACAGGATGATGGCCTATACTCTAGCACTCCATTAAAAATCTACCCAATTTATAAAATAATCTTAAGCCCATTGCCAGACCCCTTGCAACCTAAAGATAGCAACTTTGAATTGGTAACAAATGACAAAAATCTATCTATGGTGTACAACACCTCAAACACACCAGGAAAAATCCATGAAAATTTAGAAAAACAGTAATGCCATGAATACAATTGTTGGTCTTCATAGGACCTCAGCCACCACCAGGGCAGCAGCAGTATAAATGAGAAAAAAATAAAGAAATTAATTCTGACATCTGTGATTTACACATAATACTCCAGCTAAATAAAGGAATTGCAATAGAAATAGCAAAAAAATATATGTTATGTCACCAGTCCATAGCATTCCAGAACTTCTAACAAAATGATTATAAAAATGAAAGAATATTCAATTACATTAGTCAATGAAACACACGTACACACACACACACAGACACAAATATGCACACACCATGTAAGAAGTTGACAACATGGATGACCAGCAAGGGAACAAAAACATGAAGATGGCAAACGGCACACTGCTTCACACCAACCTAGGAACACATATACATGGATATGATTGCTTTAAAAATCCTCCACATTTAGAAACAAATTTGAGAAAATCACCAGAAATCTAAAATCAACACGGTTAAGTAGTAAATAATATATGTGGGACCACATTGCCCATGATATATCCCATCACAGAAGCTGGGCAGGGAGACTGGGAGAAGTGATAAAAGACAATAATATCTGTTACCTATGTTTGTGGCCCAATACGTAAGGGCAAAAAAGGACTGTTAGGAAAAGCCAACAGAATTAGGAATAATATCTGACCATGGAAAAGGCCCCAATACACTCAGAGACTCCATTGGACAGATTTAAAAAATGGCAGTGGATTAAACACACACACAAACACAACACACTATGGGAAACAGTTCTCATAATGTGGTGGTCCTCTCAAGAATAGTGTTTGTCTAGGCCTGCCAGGGATTATACCCAAGCTATGAGGACTGATCTAGGCCTCATAGCAGGGGATATACATGCGCCACCACACACACACACACTCACACACACACACACACACACAAACACACACAAACACACACTCACACACACATGCTACCCTTCTACATAACAATTTAGTCCTGCCCTTTTTGGCATGCATCTTTCCATAGTGCATTCAGCAACATACAATTACCAAACTAATAAAAAAAAAAAAGATAGCTTTTGCATCCTAAGCAATAGCCATATGACCATTAAACAAGTTCTCTTAGAACTAAGCAAGAATTTACTTGGTTACTCAAAATAATGCAGAGGATGATGCAAACAATAAAGTGGGCTACTCCATGTGATTCTTGCCTTCCAGTATTCAAATCCAAAATTGCAAGGCAGCAAACAAATGCAAGGGAGGAATCTGATTGACAGAAAAAGGAAGTTGCTACTCTATGTAAAGATCATAAGGTTAATATTTGCACTGCTCTTTAGTCAGACTTCTGAAACAATGCATAATTGGCAACTTAAGGATCCTAGAACTTTTTTTAGTGCTAAAACACACTCAATTTAGTGATCATGAATTTCACTGAGTCAATAGATTTGTAGCAGGACAAAAATTGTGCAAGCTCATCTGGCTTTTGCAAATACTCAGGAGAATGATGTCACAGCATGCAGTGCAAATCCAAGTTCACATCACTTATGGGATATTTCTTCTCCAACTAAGAGCACAATTATGAGCAGGCAAATTTAAGTGCAAGTATATCATGTGGCCATGAGTAGTGTTTTTGAATGGTGCTCCTGCACCTAAATCCAGCTGCTACAAGGTAATCACTATGAAATCAGTAATAACCATGCTGACCTATTTTTTCCAGGTGAAATTTTACTCTAAAACTGCTCATCCAAAATATCTGTTTTTATAGAAGGGTTGTCAAACCTTTTACCACTTTGTAATCCACTACCCAAACTCGCTAAACAAACAGAGCTTTGAGTTGAGCATTTTTAGAAAGTTGGTGATATTGAAGAGTGATCTGTATGAAAAAGCTGTTGACCACCTAGCACCTGGGTACTACCCAGTGTTCCCCACTTCCCTTTTTGCATGATTTATGCTGCACTCTAAGCCTTAAATGGTAGCGCCTTAACTTATACTAGATGTTCCCTTCTTTCTGGAAATGCCAAAAGCCTCTGACAAGCTTTAATTAGAGCAAAACACCTGTAAGAGATTGTTTTTATTCATTCCAGGTGTCCTACCAAACCCAAATCTGTAAAACTGAGTCTTGAGTTGTAAAAAGCTTTTGTCAAATTCCAGCTTGGCATGGATGGTGCTCGCTAATCATATGCTTAAAGACTATACTGCAACAATATCAACAATACCAAAATACTTTGTCAATTTTATAGCTTTCTGTGGAGGGCACTCTGTTAATCTTATGCTTTAAAACTCTGCTAGAAAATAGATATTCAAGTTAAGCAGCTTTAGAGTGCTGGTGGTGTTGTAGAGTGCTCCATTTGAAGGTGCTGCTCTCCACCTACATCTTTGGAACTATCCGGGATTCCCTGCTCCCTTTTTTGCAATTATATATTCATATTCCATGGCATTCAAAGGGTGTCAAAATCAATGTTATGATATTAGGTAGTTATAATTAGGGTCGTTTTTCTATTTCTTTTTTTGTTCTCTGTGTTACCATTAACTTTGCCGCCATTTGAAGAACTACCACAAATCGTTCCAAAAAGCGTTACTGTCAAGTAGGGGCTGAACGAAAATCGGGGGCTCTGAAATGTGTTTTCCTCATACATTTTTCCATAGGAACTGTAGGAGGCTGGCCTGGCTCATAGTGGGTATGTGATGGTATTTTCACCTTGTGCCAGGTCCAGTTATCCCTTATTAGTAGATTAGTAGTGCTCTAGCAGCTTAGGCTGATAGAGGTAGCTATAGCTGAGCAGCTTAGGCTGAACTAGGAGACATGCAAAGCTCCTACTATGCCACTTATGTCATATAGCACTATATCATAAGAAACACAATACTCAGAGTTACTAAAAATAAAGGTACTTTATTTTAGTGACAGTGTGCCAAAAATATCTCAGAGGATATACTCCCTCAGGAGGTAAGTAAAATACAGAAAATATACACACAAACCAAAATCAGGTATGTAAACAGTTAGAAAAGTAGAGCAAACACTGTAGAATACAATAGGATGCAATAGGAGACAATAGGCCTAGGTGCAACACAAACCATATACTCCAAAAGTGGAATGCGAACCACAAATGGACCCCAGGCCTAGTGTAGGGTGTAGAGGGTTACTTTAAGTGTACGAAAATACTAAGGGTGTCAAAGATACCCCACCCCCAGGCCCCAAAAAGTAGCAGTAAAGATACCCTACTACCCCAGAAACACAGTAAAGTCATGATAGGGGATTCCGCAAGGACAACAACTGACTGCAAAGCACGGAAGACGGATTCTTGGTCCTAAGGACCTGTAAAGGAAGGGAGCCAAGTCCAAGAGTCACGCATGTGTCTGGGGGGGGCAGGAGCCCAGTAAACCCCGGATGAAGGTGGAAAAGGGCTACCTCTAGGTGGAAGAAGCCAAAGATTCTGCAACAACAGAAGGTGTCAGGAACTTCTCCTTTGGTCAGAAGATGTCCCACAGCATGCTGGAGGAGGTAGAGTTGTTTCCACACAGAAAAACCACAAACAAGCCTTGCTAGCTGCAAGAGTTGCAGTTGAGGATTTTGGGTGCTGCCAGGGGCCAGGAAGGACCAGGAGGTTGCCCCTTGGAGGAGGAGACTTAGGGGGCGCTCAGTGACACGGAGAGCCCATGCAGAAGCAAGCAGCACTCGCAGAAGCACCTAAACAGGCACTTAGAAGATCTGAGGATGGCGGTCGGCTCAGCACAACAAAAAGGAGTCCCACGTAGTCGGAGTCCAACTCAGTGAGATGGGCAATGCAGGAGGGAGTGCTGAGGACCTGGGCTAGGCTGTGCATGAAGGAAGTCTTGCAAGAGTGCACAGAAGCCCTAGCTGTTGCAGTTCACACAGTACACAGGATTACTGTTTGGCGTGGGGAGGCAAGGACTTACCTCCACCAAATTTGGACAGAAGGGCCACTGGACTGACACTTAGACCCAGCTCCTGTGTTCCAGGGACCAGGCTCATCAGGATGAGAGGTGACCCAGGGGACTGGTGATGCAGAAGTTTGGTGCCTGCGTTTGCAGGGGGAAGATTCCGTCGACTCACAGGAGATTTCTTCTTGGCTTCCAGTGCAGGGTGAAGGCAGACAGCCCTCAGAGCATGCACCACCAGTAAACAGTCGAGAAAGCCGGCAGTTTGAGGTGCTACAATGTTGCTGGTAGTCTTCTTGCTACTTTGTTGCGGTTATGCAGGCATCCTGGAGCAGTCATCGGTTGATCCTTGGCAGAAGTCGAAGAGGGAAGTGCAGAGGAAATCTGGTGAGCTCTTGCATTCATTATCTGGTGTGATGCCCACAGGAGAGACCCTAAAGAGCCCTCATAGGAGGATTGGCTACTGAGAAAGGTAAGCACCTATGAGGAGGGGTCTCCGACGTCACCTGCTGGCACTGGCCATCCAGAGCTGTCCATTGTGCCCTCACACCTCTGAATCCAAGATGGCAGAGGTCTGGGACACACTGGAGGAGCTCTGGGCACGTCCCCTGGGAAGTGCTGGTCAGGGGTGTGGTCACTCCTCTTTCCTTTGTCCAGTTTCGCACCAGAGCAGGGCTGGGGGATACCTGAACTGGTGTAGACTGGCTAATACAAGGAGGGCACCATCTGTGCCCTTCAAAGCATTTCCAGAGGCCAGGAGAGGCTACTCCTCCCAGACCCTTCACACCTATTTCCAAAGGGAGAGGGTGTAACACCCTCTCTCAGAGGAAATCCTTTGTTCTGCCTTCCTGGGACTGGGCTGCCCAGGTCCCAGGGGGGCAGAAACCTGTCTGTGGGTTGGCAGCAGCGGTAGCTGCAGAGAAAACCCCAGAAAGTTAGTTTGCCAGTACCCGGGCTCTATGCTGGAGACCCGGGGATGCATGGAATTGTCCCCCTAATACCAGAATGGCATTGGGGGACAATTCCACGATCCTAGACTTGTTACATGGCCATGTTCGGAGTTACCATTGTGACGCTACATATAGGTGTTGACCTATATGTAGTGCATGGGTGTAATGGTGTCCCCGCACTCACAAAGTCCGGGGAAATTGCCCTGAACAATGTGGGGGCACCTTGGCTAGTGCCAGGGTGCCCACACACTAAGTAACTTTGCACCTAACCGTCACCAAGTGAGGGTTAGACATGTAGGTGACTTATAAGTTACTTAAGTGCAGTGAAAAATGGCTGTGAAATAACATGGATGTTATTTCACTCAGGCTGCAGTGGCAGTCCTGTGTAAGAATTGTCTGAGCTCCCTATGGGTGGTAAAAGAAACGCTGCAGCCCATAGGGATCTCCTGGAACCCCAATATCCTGGGCACCTAGGTACCATATACTAGGGAATTATAAAGGTGTTCCAGTGTGCCAATGAGAATTGGTAAAATTAGTCACTAGCCTGCAGTGACAATTTTAAAGGCAGAGAGAGCATAAGCACTGAGGTTCTGATTAGCAGAGCTTCAGAGACACAGTTAGGCAACACACAGGGAACACACATTCAGGCCACAACTATGAGCACTGGGGTCCTGGCTAGCAGGATCCCAGTGAGACAGGCAAAAGCAAACTGACACACAAGTAAAAATGGGGGTAACATGCCAGGCAAGATGGTACTTTCCTACACTAAGTCCATGCTAAAACATCTCAAGACAATCCATCCTGCACACCTGGCAAGGGTACAGAAAAAGTGTGCTGTGCAACAGCCTTCAACATTTGCTGCATCACTGGTGGCACCTGGGGATGTAGTACCACCTGCAGTTGGAGCGCAAATTCGGAAATGAGCTCCTGAACTTGCAGAAATTCAAACATTTTGAGCAGTTTGCACTCTGTGGGAGAATTGTCCATTTCTGCGGTACTTGAGGCTGCAAGAAGCCATAAATGTTATTTTTTCTTTTTTTTTAACTTGTTGCACAAGTTCTGTGCATTTTGTTTTTACAGTTTATTTTTTTACAGTTGCAGTTTATCAAAAAAAGAAAGAAAAAAAAAACAAATTTTTTAAAACAGAAAAATGTTTGAAAACTCCAAAAGAACTACGTTTTCTGGTTTAAAGAAAGACACACTATATGTTACACGTTTGTTTTTGGGATGTGTGAATACCTGTTACTGTATGTCTATATATATATATATATATATATATATATTTTAGTTTCACTGGGTGTTTCATTCTTTGTATGGCTGTGTTAGTGTATGTGTGGGTGTTAAAGCAGATTTGTCATCATGCTATGTGGAACATTCAGGTGAGTGGTGTTGTGTGAATATCATTTTTGTGATGTGTGCAGGTGTGCTTGTGTGTGAGTGTGTTTGTGCAGCTGAGTGTGTAATTGTGTTGTTTTTTGTGGTTGTGTCGTGCGGGTGGAGTGTTAATGGTGAATGTATGTTGTGTTGTGGACGTCCATCAATATTTATTTGCAACATGTACATGTTGTGCTATGGTGGAATGGCAATGGATAATAGTGTGTATGTAGTGTGTTGTGTAATGTATTGTGCAGGTGGACACATATGGCAAAGGTAGAGTTTGTGTGTGTGTGTGTGTGTGTATGTGTTTGTAATATACCTTCATTACATAGCCACTGGCGTTGTCTGCTGTCCATTGGGTCCCACAATCACCTCCCTCCATCAGCCAACTGCCGCCAGTTCACCGCTTCAGAACTGTAACATCTAAATAAGGAGGGTGGAAGACCATCAACTTGATGGCCTTTAAGGGTCTGCCGCTGGTGCAACTTGGTGGCTCGACTGCCAATATCTAACTCAGGCCCATAGTCTTTTTTTCACACGTATTTTGTAGATTAACTCCTAATTTAAGAATATGGTCCACAGCATGAGACAGTCCAGAAAAATCACTTTCAAATACCAGATGGAATATATAAGGTATACTTTGTAAAAAAATAGGGTCCTCTAAATATAATCTTGTTGACCTATACTCAGCTGGTGGTATTGTCACTGTGCAGTCATCATACTGTCTGCCTACTCTAGATGTAAATAGTTGTGGAAAGCAGTGAGCCTCTAAACATTTCCCCCACACACTCAATGGAGATCCTTTAGCTTGTTTTATCTGATGCAGTTCAATGGCATCCCCCATACCTTCTTTTGAATGCAGTGGATAGACACTGCAGTGCTCATATATTTTTTCAGATCTACCTCTATCCACTTTTTCAATGTATCCACTTAAAGGCAGCCTTTCTTCTTCCTTACTGTAGGAAAGGACCATCTTGCCTGGCATGTTACCCCCATATTTCACTGTATATATGTTGTTTTAGTGTATGTGTCACTGGGACCCTGCCAGCCAGGGCCCCAGTGCTCATAAGTGTGCCCTGTATGTGTTCCCTGTGTGATGACTAACTGTCTCACTGAGGCTCTGGTACCCACTACAAGCCAGGCCAGCCTCCTACATTGGTTGTGCAGCGGTTGGATAAGTACTTGCAACTACTTACCACTTTGTCATTGTGTACTTTTCATAAGAGAATAATATACAAAATATTCAGTGTATGTACACCTAACCAAAAAGTTTTGCTTTTCTTCTCTTACACTATCTACTAAGTGTTGAAAAGTACTTCTAAACTTTCAAAAAAGTTTCAAAAGTTTGAAAAAGTTTTTTTTCCTGTTCTTTAAAAAGTCCTAAAACTTTTTCTATCCTTTATCTGTCTCTAAACCTTTTTCTATCATGTCTGGTGTAGGAACTACTCTTAATTTGGTCAATACTACTTATGACCACCTTAACTTTAAGAGCCTGAGGAGTCTCTGCATTGATAGAGGTTTAGTGGTAGGTAAGAACCCTTCTAGAGAGTTACTGTCTAATATGCTTATTGAGAATGATAAGGCCCAGGGTGGCACCTCATCTGAAAAGTTGATAGATAGCTTACACTCTGACTCAGGGGAGCCCCCAGTAGGAGTGTTGCAGGGTTCCCTTCTTAATTTGCCCCTTAGCAGACCACCTAGCAATGCTGGTAGTAATAGAAGCTCCCATCACAGTACGGATGTTTTTATTGGAGACCAGGTTGTTAGGGTGCCAACTGTTAGGGACATTTCTCCCTCTGCTCATTCAAATCTTTCTTCTGTGTCAAAACATTCCCAACCCACCCACCCTGATGACTAGAAAGGGAACTCAAAAAGTTGAGAGTGGAAGAGACCAGGCTGAAGCTTAAACAGCAACAGCTGGCTCTAGACAGGGAATCCCTAGACTTAGAAAAAGAGAGACCGAGGTTGGGGTTTGGACCCCATGGTGGCAGCAGCAGTATTCCAGATAGCAATCCTGTGAGAGAACATGATTCTAGGAATCTGCATAAGATAGTTCCCCCTTACAAAGAGGGGGATGACATTAACAAGTGGTTTGCTGCACTTGAGAGGGCCTGTATGTACAGGGGGTCCCTCAAAGACAGTGGGCTGCTATCCTATGGCTATCTTTCAGTGGAAAGGGTAGGGATAGGCGCCTTACTGTTCAGGAAAGTGATGCCAATAATTTTACAGTTTTGAAGAATGCACTCTTGGATGGATTTGGCTTAACCACTGAACAATACAGGATTACGTTCAGAGAAACCAGAAAAGAGTCCTCACAAGACTAGGTAGACTTTGTTGACTATTCAGTGAAGGCCTTGGAGGAGTGGTTACATGGCAGTAAAGTTTCTGACTTTGAAAGCGTGTACAATCTAATCCTGAGAGAGCATATTCTGAATAACTGTGTGTCTGATTTGTTACACCAATATTTATAGGACTCAGATCTGACCTCTCCCCAAGAATTGGGAAAGAAGGCAGACAAATGGGTCAGAACAAGAGTGAACAGAAAAGTTCGTACAGGGGGTGACAAGGATGGTAAGTCTTCATACAAGGGTGGGGACAAATCTAAAAATGAGTCTTCATCAGGCCCACAAAAACACTCTGGTGGGGGTGGTGGGTCCAAATCCTCTTCTAATCAAGTAAAACAACCATGGTGCTATATATGTAAAGTAAAAGGCCATTGGACAACTGATGCCAGTTGTCCAAAGAAAAGCACCAAGCCTCCCACTACCACAACCCCTACTGCAACCTCTAGTGCCCCTAGTAATAACAGTGGTGGTGGGAGCAAACCTACTAATAGCCAATCCAAGGGAGTAGCTGGGCTCACTTTTGGTAATTTAGTTGGGGTTGGTCTTGTTAGGGAGACCACAGAGGCTGTGTTAGTCTCTGAAGGTGCCATTGATTTGGCCACCTTGGTTGCTTGTCCCCTTAATATGGATAAGAACAAGCAACTTCCCCTAATCAATGGTGTTGAGGTTCAGGCCTACAGGGACACAGGTGCCAGTGTTACCATAGTAATAGAGAAACTGGTACACCCTGAACAACACCTACTTGGTCACCAGTACCAAGTGACAGACGCTCATAACAACACTCTTAGCCACCCCATGGCTGTTGTGAATCTCAACTGGGGGGGGGGTTATTGGTCCAAAGAAAGTTGTGGTTGCCTTAGATTTACCTGTAGACTGTCTACTAGGGAATGATTTAGAGACATCAGCTTGGGCAGAAGTGGGGTTGGAGGCTCATGCAGCAATGCTGGGCATTCCTGGGCATATTTTTGCGTTGACAAGGGCTCAGGCCAAAAAGCAAAAAGGACAGGGTGACTTGGATCCTAGAACAATGGACCAAGTGCTCCCTAAAGCTAGGGTTAGTATGGGTAAATCCCTACCCACTATCCCTCCCTCTACAGATGATTCAACTTCTGAGGAAGAAGAATTTCCCCCCTGTGCAGAACCTTCACCAGAGGAGCTAGCAGCAGACACTGCTGAGCTTTTGGGTGGAGGGGGGCCTGCCAGGGAGGAGCTGAGTGTGGCACAGCAATCCTGTCCCACATTAGAGGGTCTAAGACAGCAAGCTGTCAAACAGCAAAATGGGGATGTCAGTGACTCACATAGAGTTTACTGGGAGGACAACCTCTTGTACACAGAGGCAAGGGACCCAAAACCTGGAGCAGCCAGGAGATTGGTCATTCCCCTGCAGTACAGAGAGTTCCTCCTAACTCTGGCACACAACATTACCTTGGCTGGACATTTGGGTCAGATTAAAACATGGGAAAGGCTTGTCCCCCTGTTTCACTGGCCTAGGATATCAGAGGACACAAAAGACTTTTGTAAGTCCTGTGTGACCTGCCAAGCCAGTGGCAAGACTGGTGGCACCCCAAAGGCTCCCCTTATTCCACTGCCTGTGGTTGGGGTTCCCTTTGAAAGGGTAGGGCTTGACATAGTTGGCCCCCTTGACCCTCCTACTGCTTCAGGCAATAGGTTTACTTGGTGGTAGTGGACCATGCCACAAGATATCCTGAAGCTATTCCTCTAAGGACCACTACAGCACCTGCAGTGCCAAAAGCCCTCCTGGGAATCTTTTCCAGGGTGGGTTTCCCAAAAGAGGTTGTGTCAGACAGGGGTAGCAACTTTATGTCTGCATACTTGAAGGCCATGTGGAAGGAATGTGGTGTAACATACAAATTCACCACACCTTATAATACACAAACAAATGGACTGGTAGAGAGGTTTAATAAAACTCTCAAAAGAATGATAATGGGACTCCCTCAAAAAGTCAGGAGGAGATGGGATGTCCTGTTACCTTGCCTCCTTTTTGCTTACAGGGAGGTACCCCAGAAAGGAGTGGGCTTCAGCCCCTTTGAACTCCTATTTGGACACCCTGTAAGAGGTCCCCTAACATTTGTGAAAGAGGGTTGGGAACAACCTTTAAAAGCTCCTAAGCAAGACATAGTGGACTATGTACTCGGCCTAAGATCCAGAATGGCTGAGTACATGAAAAAGGCCAGTAAAAACCTTCATGCCAGCCAAGAGCTCCAAAAGCAATGGCATGACCAGAAGGCTGTTCTGATTCAGTACAAACCAGGACAGAAGGTGTGGGTATTGGAGCCTGTGGCCCCAAGAGCACTCCAAGACAAATGGAGTGGACCCCACATCATTGTTGAAAAGAAGGGAGAAGTCACCTACTTGGTTGACTTGGGCACTGCCAGGAGTCCCCTTAGGGTGCTCCATGTCAATCGCCTAAAACCCTACTATGACAGGGCTGATCTCACCCTGCTAATGGCAACAATGAAGGACAGGAAGAAGAGAGTGACCCTCTCCCTGACCTCTTCTCTTCCACAGAACAAGATGCTCTAGTGGAAGGTGTAGTTTTGGCAGACTGTCTTACTGCTGAGCAGAAAAAACACTGCATAAATCTCCTGGGTCAGTTTTCTGAACTCTTTTCTACTGTGCCAGGCACCACTTCTTGGTGTGAGCACACTATAGATACTGGAGACAGCATGCCTGTCAAAAGTAAAATCTATAGGCAACCTGACCATGTCAGGGACTGCATAAAACAAGAGGTTCAGAAAATGCTTGAATTGGGAGTAGTTGAACATTCTGAAAGCCCATGGGCCTCTTCTGTGATGCTTGTACCAAAACCTCACTCAAAAGATGGGAAAAGACAGATGAGGTTTTGTGTAGATTACAGAGGTCTCAACCAGGTAACTAAAACTGATGCTCACCCTATACCCAGGGCAGATGAGCTCATAGATACACTGGCATCTGCCAAGTATCTAAGCACCTTTGATTTGACTGCAGGGTATTGGCAGATCAAGTTATCAGAGGATGCTAAAGCAAAAACTGCATTTTCGACTATTGGAGGGCACTACCAATTCACAGTAATGCCCTTTGGTTTGAAAAATGCACCTGCCACTTTTCAGAAGTTGGTGAATACAGTCCTGCAAGGGTTGGAGGCTTTCAGTGCAGCATATCTAGATGATATAGCTGTCTTTAGCTCCACCTGGGATGATCACCTGGTCCACCTGTGGAACGTTTTGGAGACCCTGAAAAAGGCAGGCCTCACTGACAAGGCTTCAAAGTGCCAGATAGGGCAGGGGAAAGTGGTTTATCTGGGACACCTGGTAGGTGGAGAACAGATTGCACCACTTCAGGGGAAAATCCAAACTATCATAGATTGGGTTCCCCCTACAACTCAGACCCAGGTAAGAGCCTTCTTAGGCCTCACTGGGTATTACAGGAGGTTCATTAAAAACTATGGCTCCATTGTAGCCCCATTTAATGACCTCACCTCCAAGAAAATGCCTAAAAAGGTATTGTGGACAGCTAGCTGTCAGAAAGCTTTTGAGGAGCTGAAACAGGCCATGTGCACTGCACCTGTCCTAAAAAGCCCATGTTACTTCAAGAAATTCATAGTTCAAACTGATGCATCTGAATTAGGGGTAGGGGCAGTCTAATCACAACTCAATTCTGCGGGCCAGGATCAACCTGTTGCTTTTATCAGCAGGAGGTTGACCCCTAGAGAAAAGCGTTGGTCTGCCATAGAGAGGGAGGCCTTTGCTGTGGTCTGGGCACTGAAGAAGTTGAGGCCATACCTGTTTGGCACTCACTTCATTGTTCAGACAGACCACAAACCTCTACTTTGGCTAAAACAAATGAAAGGTGAAAACCCTAAATTGTTGAGGTGGTCCATATCTACAGGGAATGGACTATACAGTGGAACATAGACCTGGGAGTACCCACTCCAATGCAAATGGACTCTGCAGATATTTCCACTTAGACAATGAAGACTCATCAGGTCATGGCTAGTCTTATTGTCCTTCGTTTGGGGGGGGGGGTTGTGTAGGAAAGTACCATCTTGCCAGGCATGTTACCCCCATATTTCACTGTATATATGTTGTTTTAGTGTATGTGTCACTGGGACCCTGCCAGCCATGTCCCCAGTGCTCATAAGGGTGCCCTGTATGTGTTCCCTGTGTGATGACTAACTGTCTCACTGAGGCTCTGCTAACCAGAACCTCAGTGGTTATGCTCTCTCTGCATTCCAAATTGTCACTAACAGGCTAGTGACCAATTTCACCAATTCACATTGGCATACTGGAACACCCTTATAATTCCCTAGTATATGGTACTGAGGTACCCAGGGTATTGGGGTTCCAGGAGATCCCTATGGGCTGCAGCATTTCTTTTGCCACCCATAGGGAGCTCTGACAATTCTTACACAGGCCTGCCACTGCAGCCTGAGTGAAATAACGTCCACGTTATTTCACAGCCATTTACCACTGTACTTAAGTAACTTATAAGTCACCTATACGTCTAACCTTCACCTGGTGAAGGTTGGGTGCTAAGTTACTAGCCAAGGTGCCCCCACATCGTTCAGGGCAAATTCCGCGGACTTTGTGAGTGCGGGGACACCACTACACGCGTGCACTATACATAGGTCACTACCTATGTATAGCGTCACAATGGTAACTCCGAACATGGCCATGTAACATGTCTAAGATCATGGAATTGTCACCCCAATGCCATTCTGGCATTTGGGAGACAATTCCATGATCCCCTGAGTCTCTAGCACAGACCCGGGTACTGCCAAACTGCCTTTCCTGGGGTTTCACTGCAGCTGCTGCCAACCCCTCAGACAGGTTTCTGCCCTCCTGGGGTCCAGCCAGGGCTGGCCTAGGAAGGCAGAACAAAGGACTTCCTCAGAGAGAGGGTGTTACACCCTCTCCCTTTGGAAAAAGGTGTCAGGGCTGGGGAGGAGTAGCCTCCCCCAGCCTCTGGAAATGCTTTGATGGGCACAGATGGTGCCCATCTCTGCATAAGCCAGTCTACACCGGTTCAGGGATCCCACAGCCCTCCTCTGGCGCAAAACTGGACAAAGGAAAGGGGAGTGACCACTCCCCTGACCTGCACCTCCCAGGGGAGGTGCCCAGAGCTCCTCCAGTGTGCTCCAGACCTCTGCCATCTTGGAAACAGAGGAGCTGCTGGCACACTGGACTGCTCTGAGTGGCCAGTGCCAGCAGGTGATGTCAGAGGCTCCTTCTGATAGGCTCTTACCTGTGTTACTAGCCTATCCTCCTTCCTAGGTAGCCAAGCCTCCTTTTCTGGCTATTTTGGGTTTCTGCTTTGGGGAATTCTTTATATAACGAATGCAAGAGCTCATCAGAGTTCCTCTGCATCTCTCTCTTCACCTTCTGCCAAAGGATCGACCGCTGATGGCTCAGGACGCCTGCAAAACCACAACAAAGTAGCAAAGACGACTACTGCAACCTTGTATTGCTTCATCCTGCTGGCTTTCTCACCTGTTTCCTGGTGGTGCATGCTCTGGGGGTAGCCTGCCTCCTTCTTGCACCAGGAGCTCTGAAGAAATCTCCTGTGGGACGACGTAATCTTCCCCCTGCAACCGCAGGCAACAAAAGACTGCATCACCGGTCCTCTGGGTCCCCTCTCAGCACGACGAGCGTGGTCCCTGGAACTCAGCAACTCTGTCCAAGTGACTCCCACAGTCCAGTGACTCTTCAGTCCAAGTTTGGTGGAGGTAAGTCCTTGCCTCCCCACGCTAGACTGCATTGCTGGGTACCGCGTGATTTGCAGCTGCTCCGGCTCCTCTGCACTCTTCCAGGATTTCCTTCGTGCACAGCCAAGCCTGGGTCGCCAACACTCTAACCTGCAGTACACAACCTCCTGAGTTGTCCTCCGGCGTCGTGGGACTCCCTTTTGTGTCTTCGGGTGAGCTCCCGTTCACTCCTCTTCCAAGTGCCAGTTCCGGTACTTCTGCGGATTCTGCCTGCTTATGTGAGGGCTCCCTGACTTGCTGGGCGCCCCCTCTGTCTCCTCATCCAAGTGGCGACATCCTAGTCCCTCCTGGGCCACAGCAGCATCCAAAAACCCTAACCGCGACCCTTGCAGCTAGCAAGGCTTGTTTGTGGTCTTTCTGCATGGGAACACCTCTGCAAGCTTCTTCACGACGTGGGACATTCATCCTCCAAAGGAGAAATTCCTGGTCCTCTTCGTTCTTGCAGAATCCACAGCTTCTACCATCCTGTGGCAGCTTCCTTGCACCCTCAGCTGGCATTACCTGGGCATCTCCCCACTCTCGACTTTGTCGTGACTCTTGGACTTGGTCCCCTTATTCCACAGGTACTCTCGTCTGGAAATCCACTTTGGTTGCATTGCTGGTGTTGGTCTTCCTTGCAGAATTCCCCTATCATGACTTCTGTGCTCTCTGGGGAATATAGGTGCACTTTACACCTACTTTTCAGGGTCTTGGGGTGGGTTATTTTTCTAACCCTCACTTTTTTCTTACAGTCCCAGCGACCCTCTACAAGCTCACATAGGTTTGGGGTCCATTCGTGGTTCGCATTCCACTTTTGGAGTATATGGTTCGTGTTGCCCCTATACCTATGTGCTCTTATTGCAATCTACTGTAACTTTACATTGCTTGCTTTACTTCCTTTTGCTATTACTGCATATTTTTGGTATTGTGTACATATATCTTGTGTATATTTGGCATCCTCATACTGAGGGTACTCACTGAGATACTTTTGGCATATTGTCATAAAAATAAAGTACCTTTATTTTTAGTATATCTGTGTATTGTGTTTTCTTATGATATTGTGCATATGACACCAGTGGTATAGTAGGAGCTTTGCATGTCTCCTAGTTCAGCCTAAGCTGATCTGCTATAGCTACCTTCTATCAGCCTAAGCTTCTAGAAACACCTCTTCAACACTAATAAGGGATAACTGGACCTGGTACAGTGTGTAAGTACCCCTTGGTACCCACTACAAGCCAGGCCAGCCTCCTACACTTACAACTTCCAACATCTACATCTTTGGAATATACATTATTCTGTTTGAGATATCATTTAGCTTTCATCACCTTATTTGCATCTACTAGTTCCTGCTAGATTTCTTGTTTTTGATGGTTACACCACTGAGTAGAATAATAAGCGGTTCATCTACATCTCTCTCTTCACCCACAGTTTCAATATTGTGTTTAAAATGTTGAAGTAAGCACACCGTTCTACCTTTAAGGCCTTCTGGTAGCTCAGTTGGTGGAAGTTGAATAGGGTGTATAGATTGTATCAGTATTGTTTTAGCAAAATTTAGATGTCAAAGTTCCAGTGTGATTTGAAACAAACTCTAACTTATTATGTACTGCTCTGGCAGACACTTTGTTATCCTCTAATTTCCAATATCAATACTTACATATGATCTGCCATGTTGATAAATTGGACTGTTCCTCCCCAAATAATTACACAGCAACTTTTATCCACTTATCTCTGTTTTCTTACTTAATTTTCAAGAGCAAATCAACATTTCGAATTTGACTTTTGTAATTAGTGGGTCAACAGCATAAACAAACATAGGACCTGATTTAGAGTTTAGTGGATGGGGTTGCTCCATCACAAATGTGATGGATATCCCGTCCATTGTATTATAATTCCATTATATCCCATGTAAATCATAGTATGGTGGGCGACTTTTGTGCTGAAGTAACCCATCCACCAAACTCTAAACCAGGCCAATAGTTTGGTTTCTCTGTAGAAACCTCATTAAGCTTTTCTATTCCTTCTGCAAAGTTATCAGTGATAATATCAGTGTTGTGGTCCTCTACACCTGGACATACCACATCCTCCTTTTCTCCAGCCTTTACTTCAGGACTAAGGAAATGTAACTGAATATCTTCACAAACATTTGCAACCTCTGATACTATGCCATACAGAAGTGCTTTGTTCATTTCTCCAACCATAATGCTGGACTTTTTACAAAAAATTCTTCTATCTAAATTTTGCTTTTTTTAATGAAATAGTGGAAGGTGCTTATGCACACTTTCCGAGACAGACACACCAGTGAATGTCCTGGTAAATTAGTATACTTCCTCACTTTGCACAGATCCAATCTTTGCAACATTGCATTTTTCCACTTCACACTTCTATCTGGAAATTGAAGTAGAACATTTCTTAATATATCAATTGATGCCTGAAAAACACTACAAATACTGCTACCATTCCATTTATATGCAGGGTTATGTCTATGCCTTCTTTGTACCTCTTCAATTATCTCTCCCTCCATATTTTTAGGAACCTTCTCCTCTATTGCAAAGGAAGTACCCTCTTTACCTGATAGCATCAATCTGTTGTTTCAACTGCATGCACTGATGTTTTCTCATTTAGGAAGCTTTCTTCATTAAAGAACAGCATACGAGACGTGCAATTCCATTCACCTTAAAAAAAATAATCAAAAATGGCATTTATTATTAAGCCTTTTTTTGTTTTTTCCTTTGCATAGTTGTTTTCCATTGTTCTCATTCTGTTGAGTATCAACATAAATAGTTTCCGCTTCACAGCAAATGATTTTTCAACTACACTCTCAATATGTTGCTTTTGCTTCAGTGCTGCATTTCACCTCTTATACGCCTTCATGTTTCACACCAAATTTTGTAGTACTGTGGAAGCATTCGCCTTCGTATTTCTTTAAATTGTTTCTGTGTTCTTGTCAAACTAAGTGCTTTCTTATAATTTTCTTTTCTTTTCAATGTCACTTATTCCTTGTCCTTTGTGAGTTGATTTAAAACCCAGCTTTTTTTTTAAAGTTTTCTCATATTTTGCATTTTTCCACATATTACTTTGAAAACATGACCAGCAACTTTTTTTCCCAGCACATTCTTCACATCATGTCCCTTTTCACTCTAAGTTTTGGGCAGATAGTACTGTTTATTCTGTTTTTTTTCTTCTTTTTCTCTTCTCCAGGATCGTAAATCCTCCTCGTTAAACACATGTAGATGTCTGGAGAGCAAATTAGGAATAATTCCTCTTTAAATTACATAGTATTACATTACATACAATAGATAAGTAAGTAGCGTAGCTACGTAAGTGGTCATCTCAGTGTGTAACAGGCTATATACGTCTGTCAGTATGGATATATAAATATGTATATGTGTTAAGGTATGGATGGATGATTAGGCATGTCTGTACTAGAGTATAAATGTGAGTGAGTGTATCAGTGCCTCCCTGGGTGTGTGACTGGATGTGCAAGGAACTATGTTGGTGTGTGACTGGCTGTCTTAGTAACACCATTGGTCTCCAAATGGGTATGTACGTTACTATAAGGGTTGCTTACTGGATGTGTTAGTGAGTGTTGAGATATGGAAGTGTGTGTGCAGGTAGCTCTGTTACTCCTAGATACGTAAGTGCTTTGTAGGTATGTGAGTGGATGTGTAAGTGCCTCTGTCACTGTCTGACTGGGTGTTTGAGTGGATTCATGCTTTTGAAAATAGGTATGTCAGTGACTGTATAGATAGGCAACTTAATGTATAACTGAGTTTATGACTTTGTACATCTGTTTCTAACTCAGTGAGTGCTGGGTACATGAATGGCTGTATATCTCTCTGTTTGGATATGACAATGCCGGCATTGCTCGGGTGAATGACCAGGTAAGTGGACGTATACGTGAAAACTGTGTGCACAAATGGTTTTATTTTCGTCTTTCTCAGTGTTGCAGTTGCTGTCCGGCTATATCAATGGTGGGTACACAAGCGTTTTTCTGGGACTACAACTGGGTTTATGAAAGCAGTGGGTATGCAGTGTGTTACAGGCAGTGTGAGTCTCTCAGTATGGATATATAAAGGCAAATATGAGTTACTGTATGGACTGGCGACTAGGTGTATCAGTACTTGCATACATATGTGAGTGAGTGTGTCAGTGCCTTTATGGGTATGTGATTGGATGTGTGAGGATCTATGTTGGTGTGTGACTGGCTGTCTTATTAATTGCAAGGGTTCCAATGAGTATGTAAGTGTTATTGGGTGTTACGCTATTAAACTTTATGTGCAAGTAGCTCAGTTAGTGCTGTACATAGTATTTCTGTGTGGCTATGTGAGTGGAAGTCCCTCTGCCACTGTCTGACTGGCTCAGTGAGTGGCTGCATGAATTTCTAAATATTTGTGTGAGTGACTGTATTGGTGGGTGAATGGATGTATAACTGATTGTATAGGTGTGTAAGTGTGTCTGTAACTCACCGAGTGCTGGAAACATCAATGCCTGTACATGTGTCTGTGTGAATCTAACAGTGCCTGCATGAGTGTATGAATTACTATGTAAGTGGATGTATAGGTAAGTAAATGGGTTTGTGAATGATCTTACTGGTGTCTTTCTCAGGGTGTCAGTTTTTATATCTGGCCACATCTGTCTTGGGTTCATAAGTACTTTTTAGAGAGTGTAACTGGGTGTATGAGTGAGCGGGTACAAATTATATATTATTACATTATTTACTACATTCTATCACACACATCTACTTCCAAACACATTCATTAATAGTGGCTTAATATAATAGCAATATGTTTCTCTATAGAAATGTTTCTTTCTCCTTTGCAGGTTAATATGCTTTTGCCTAATATCATCATCTACCTACACTTTTATTTTCCCTTTTAGTGTAAAATCTATATACTTTCTTTCACCTTCTATGCACTCACATACATATACTTTTCAAAAGTACACCCTTATTGACATACCTGTGAAATGTATTTGCTGTTCACCAATTTCTATTTCAGTTTTACTTAGAATATCTTGTTAGTAAAAATGTCATGTCTCAAGTACAAAAATGGTGTTGCACTCTCAGTATAAAACAACCAATAATGGCAAACCTTCCCACTCTGATTTCAGTTAGACTTATGTAGTTAGCAAATCATAACCTCCCATACATATTTTGTTTTTCTTATACCACTTCTGATCAGTCTTTATTAAACCTTTCTTACACTTCTGTTAAGAAGCTCAATTTGATGTTTTTTGGGGGGATTTGCTGCTTCGCCGCAAAATTCAGCGTGGGCCTCTGTGCAAATTTGCAGTGGATCCCTTAAAAGCATTTAACATTGTACTGTTAATACTTTGCATTTACATTTTACTTGATAATAAACAACTGTATTAGATGGCAAACACTCAATAATAAGCATTGCATCCACACCGCTTTCCTTTTAACTTTCACAGTACAGTCTTTTTAGTTCCCTTCCCCTCACACTTTTTTAGCTCATTATCCATAGTAAGCATGTTTGGAAAACTCTCTGCTAAAAGTACGTCAAGCATTCAGAAGACTTTCTGTGACCAGCATACTAGCTTCAAATTAAAGTACAGCATAGTATAGGTGGTTGACTAATTGCAATTGGAAGCATAACTTGATCACCATATAATTTTTTTATTAGTGAAAAGTCAATCACAGAGTTAGCTTTTTTTGTTTGTCTTAAAGTCACCACCTGATTTACTTCCCTGCACAACCCCACCATCCAATCAAATATGTTATTTTATTTTTTTACATGCTGTCCTTCATTTTAACTACCTTTCATCTTCAAAACTGCCTCATTGAGCAGCAGCTTTCTCCTGTGTGCTACTCCCACTTGCGTTAAAAATGGTCAGAGTGTGGATCACGGTTTTGTGTTTCAGGCAAGAGAGACTGCTAAAAAGAGTGACATTGACATGGACTTGTGTTCACCTAAAGTATAGATTACTTGGGTTGGCCAGAAAGAGTTAAAGTGGCATCAATTGCTGCCTTTGGTTAAAAGCACTGTGGATTACCATTTCCAGACCTTATGATTGTGCACTGTGGTGGCAATGACCTAGGCACAATTACTGGGGTAGGACTGGAAATCCAAAACAAAGATAGCTTTGGAAAATTAATGGTACTTTTCTCACACTGCTTTGATATTCTCCAACATTTGACAAAGACAGAAGTGGTCAACTGATTTATGTGCACACAGACAAATTCAGGAAACATGTCAATAAAACTGTTTCTGCCACAACATGGGCTCTATATACCACAGCAATTTACACTTTGATATGGACGAAATATATAGGAATGATAGAGTTAATTTCACATAGAAAGGCAACAGAATGTACCTTTACAACCTGAAACACAACATCCTGTTCTATGTGTAATAATTATCTACACATCGGAAACAGAAAGGCTCTTTTCAGAGCCAACCCTAATCACAAACACACTAGTTTATGTTTTTTTAAACTCTTTTTTCAATTGTCTCACTTGGATCTGTGGAACCGTTGCTGATCCCTGAAACCAAAAGCACACATTCAACACAAAATAGCAACAGAATTTTTGCTTCACGATAGATCCATGGCTCTGTCCCCACCAAAAGCAATCAAATCAGGGTTTATAGAGTGCAACTACTCACCCGTAAGGATCTCACGGTGCTAAGGGGGTTTGTCCTGTGAGCTTCAGTTGAAGAGACAGTATTTATGGTCCCTCCTGAACTGAGGTAGTGATGGTGACTGCCTGAGGTGCAGGGGCAGGACGTTCCAGCTCTTTGCCATGAGGTAGGCAAAGGATCTTCCACCAGCCAAGGTCTTCCATATGTACGACACAGTGGCTAGTACCTGTTGATTTGAGCGGAGGGGTCTGGTGTGTGAGTTGAAGGTGATGCCGTGATTGAGGTAGATGGGTCCTAGGTAGTGGAGGGCCTTGTATGCATGGAGGAGGAGTTTGAAATTAATTATTTTATCAAAAGGAAGCCAGTGGAGTCTCTTAGGTGATTGGAGATGTGTTTGTGGCAGGGAATGTCAAGGATGAGTCTGACGGAGACATTTTGGATGTGTTGTAGTTTCTTCAGGTTTTCCTGAATGGTGCCACCATATGAGGCATTGCCATATTCGAGTCTGCTGGTAACCAGGGCATGGGTCATGGTTTTGCAGCACTCCTTTGGATCCATTTGTCGATCATCTGGAGAAGTCATAGTGTGTGAAAACAAGAGAATGCAACAGAGTTGACTGAACAAGTCATGGTGAGCGATGAGTCCAGGATGAAGCTGAGGTTGTGTGTGTGGTTTATTAGGGTGGGGGGATGCTGAGGGTGGATAGCCACCAGGAGTCATCCCCGGCTGATGTAGATAGTCCCAGTAGGTCGCAGACTTTTACAGCATGTTTGTGGCGGGAGCAAATATTGAGAAGGATGAAGCTGAGGTCGTCTGGGTTCAAAGTCTCAGTGGCGAGAGGGTCCCTGTGTTGTAGCGATGGAAGGTTGACAAGGGTTTGTGGTGTTGGGCGCAGTCCAGGTGTGGACAGGCAAAGCCCGGCTTGGATTTGACAGCCAGTGGCATGGCTGAACAGCAGCCGCCATTAAGAAGGGGATGGAGATGCGGGTCTGGTCAGCTGGGAGGTGGGAGGATGAGAAAGCGCTTTGCAGAGAGGGATGATAGCCCAAACTCCTGAATTATAATTTGTGTATTTGAATATTTTCTATAAATTGAGAAAACTTTTTTTTAAAAAGACTGCAACACCTCAGATATTTCCTGGGATAATGGAATACTGCCGAAAAATTTGGTGAATGGCCACTTGCCAAAATGGTGGTGATCATCATATCAGGCAATAGATCATACTTTTTCTGTTAAAAATGATCAAATTAAGCATTTGTTAAAAAGTTTTTTGAAAAATTTAAAAATTGAAAAATCTAAAAAATAAAGTCTACATTTTTTGATAATTAAATTTTCGATATATATTTTCATAATAACTGAGACATTATTATTATTTTTGGATAATTTTATTTTAATTAAGATTTGGATTTATTTGGGGTGTTTTTGAAATTGTTTTAAATGTGGGGTGTTGTGGCGTTCTTTTCACATAATGATCTGTCTTTTATATCTAGGGACACCATGGGTATATTTTCTAAGGGAGAATGGTCTTCTGTAATTATTTGGGCTGGTGAAGAAGACCGCAATGGTTCAAACGCGTAGCCTTTGCAAGTTGAGAAATTGTTCTCCTTAAAATATGGTGACAGCCTTGAATAAATAAATCAGTCGTTGTTTGGAGTGCCGTAGTTTGGATAACTTTTGTTGTTATATAGTTATTAACGGGTCCTGCGCCCGTTAACGTGCACCGGCTTCGTTTGACACTGTCAGTTAAACAGCAAGAACTATTCTCTGTATGTATATATATATATATATATATATATATATATATATATATATAGAGAGAGAGAGAGAGATATTTATATATATATACATACACATTATATATATATATAATGGTTCTGACCATCTGTTCCACCCTGATTTTTCACTTTTTGACCACCTAGTTTTTGACCTTTTACTGTGAGGGAGCCTCCTAGTCGTGGACTCCCCCACAATAAAGTTATGGTAAAATGAACTGCGCCTGTGACCGCTGGGGCCGCTTAGCTAAGCAAAGGCTGCTGTGGCACATCAAGAGTAGGAGGCCTCGGGCTGGTTACATGAGATCATTTGTGCACACGCATGTGCACCCATGTAAGGGCTGCGAGGATAGGGTACCTGGTGTGCCCAGCCCAAGAGCTGCACTTTGGGAGCCAGGCGCAGAAGGAACTATGCAGAGTGGGTGGTGACCTGAAGTAGGCCTCATAAGATGGGTGTACACAGAAGAGGGATAGTTAGTGTGCTTACTGTATTTTTTTACTGTAGGGACACTCCAGTAGATGTCAACATCAGTGTGCTTACTGTCTTTTCACTGTAGGGACACTCCATTCTATGTCAAGGGGAAAGAGTGGCCTAGGGCATAATTCGGGTCTTCTAGGCCCCACAGAGACCAGAGTCGCACCAATGTACACTGTAACCTGTATGAAAAGAATGATGGAGTAGGTTACCGAAGCATAGTTATACAACTTATGGGTCATCTAGGAATGTCATCTTTCTCTGGCTCAGCTCAAGATTAGCGTCAGTTACTGCTCTATCCAGCTGCCTGAGCAGGGCCTTGCATCAATCACCCAGCCGTCAGCCCCTGCCAAGAAATGGGTGGAGAATCCCTGAAAGGAATTTTAGGAAGGAAGGGTTGAGTTTCAGAGCACATGTGGCCCACGCTCTTGGATGACGCCATTTTGAGCTCTCCCAGAAGACTGCGCAGGAAGGAGGGGACAAGGGCAAGAAAGTGATGTGGCATGTCTGGATTGGCCAGAGGTGCAGGTCTGTTGGACACTTCCGCCCCCACTTAAAAGGTCCTGCAAAGGGGTGAGCTCTCTATCTTGGCTGTGCTTCACTGCTGGACACCAAGACTGCAGAAAGGTGTCATAGACAAAAGGAAATAAGAACCCCCTGACTGCCCCCTGGGGCAGGGCCTCTGTGTAGGAGGCTGGACTGGCTTGTAGTGAGTACCAAGGGGTACTTGCACCTTGCACCAGGCCCAGTTATCCCTTATTAGTGTATAGGGTGTCTAGCAGCTTAGGCTGATAGATAATGGTAGCTTAGCAGAGCAGCTTAGGCTGAACTAGGAGACGTGTGAAGCTACTACAGTACCACCTAGTGTCATATGCACAATATCATAAGAAAACACAATACACAGTTATACTAAAAATAAAGGTACTTTATTTTTATGACAATATGCCAAAGTATCTTAGAGTGTACCCTCAGTGAGAGGATAGGAAATATACACAAGATATATATACACAATAGCAAAAATATGCAGTATAGTCTTAGAAAACAGTGCAAACAATGTATAGTTACAATAGGATGCAATGGGGAAACATAGGGATAGGGGCAACACAAACCATATACTCCAGAAGTGGAATGCGAACCACGAATGGACCCCAAACCTATGTGACCTTGTAGAGGGTCGCTGGGACTATTAGAAAATAGTGAGAGTTAGAAAAATAACCCTCCCCAAGACCCTGAAAAGTGAGTGCAAAGTGCACTAAAGTTCCCCTAAGGACAAAATAGTCGTGTTAGAGGGAAAATGCAAGGAAAACACAAATCAGCAATGCAACAACGATGGATTCCTGACTGAGGGTACCTGTGGAACAAGGGGACCAAGTCCAAAAGTCACAAGCAACTCGGAGATGGGCAGATGCCCAAGAAATGCCAGCGGTTGGTGCAAAGAAGCTCTTACTAGGCTGAAGAACTGTGAATACTGCAGGAGCGACAAGGGCTAGAGACTTCCCCTTTGGAGGATGGATCCCCCACGCCTTGGAGAGTCGTGCAGAAGTGTTTTCCCGCCGGATGGACGCCAACAAGCCTTGCTACACACAAATCGTGCGTTTGGCGTTTTTGGACGCTGCTGGGGCCCAGGAGGGACCAGGAGGTCGCAAATTGGACCTGCAGGGAGAGGGACGTCGAGCAAGACAAAGAGCCCTCACTGAAGCAGGTAGCACCCGGAGAAGTGCCAGAAACAGGCACTACGAGGATGCGTGAAACGGTGCTCGCCGAAGTTGCACAAAGGAGTCCCACGTCGCCGGAGACCAACTTAGAAAGTCGTGCAATGCAGGTTAGAGTGCCGTGGACCCAGGCTTGGCTGTGCACGCAGGATTTCCGCCGGAAGTGCACAGGGGCCGGAGTAGCTTGCAAAGTCGCGGTTCCCAGCAATGCAGCCCAGCGAGGTGAGGCAAGGACTTACCTCCACCAAACTTGGGCTGAAGAGTCACTGGACTGTGGGGGTCACTTGGACGGTGTCGCTGGATTCGAGGGACCTCACTCGTCGTGCTGAGAGGAGACCCAAGGGACCGGTAATGCAGCTTTTTGGTGCCTGCGGTTGCAGGGGGAAGATTCCGTCGACCCACGGGAGATTTCTTCGGAGCTTCTGGTGCAGAGAGGAGGCAGACTACCCCCACAGCATGCACAAGCAGGAAAACAGTCGAGAAGGCGGCAGGATCAGCATTACAGAGTTGCAGTAGTCGTCTTTGCTACTATGTTGCAGGTTTGCAGGCTTCCAGCGCGGTCAGCGGTCGATTCCTTATCAGAAGGTGAAGAGGGAGATGCAGAGGAACTCGGCTGAGCTCATGCATTCGTTATCTAAAGTTTCCCCAGAGACAGAGACCCTAAATAGCCAGAAAAGAGGGTTTGGCTACCTAGGAGAGAGGAAAGGCTACTAACACCTGAAGGAGCCTATCAGCAGGAGTCTCTGACGTCACCTGGTGGCACTGGCCACTCAGAGCAGTCCAGTGTGCCAGCAGCACCTCTGTTTCCAAGATGGCAGAGGTCTGGAGCACACTAGAGGAGCTCTGGACACCTCCCAGGGGAGGTGCAGGTCAGGGGAGTGGTCACTCCCCTTTCCTTTGTCCAGTTTCACGCCAGAGCAGGGGCTAAGGGGTCCCTGAACCGGTGTAGACTGGCTTATGCAGAATTGGGCACCTCTGTGCCCAACAAAGCATTTCCAGAGGCTGGGGGAGGCTACTCCTCCCCTGCCTTCACACCATTTTCCAAAGGGAGAGGGTGTCACACCCTCTCTCAGAGGAAGTTCTTTGTTCTGCCATCCTGGGCCAGGCCTGGCTGGACCCCAGGAGGGCAGCTGCCTGTCTGAGGGGTTGGCAGCAGCAGCTGCAGTGAAACCCCAGGAAGGGCAGTTTGGCAGTACCAGGGTCTGTGCTACAGACCACTGGGATCATGGGATTGTGCCAACTATGCCAGGATGGTATAGAGGGGGCAATTCCATGATCATAGACATGTTACATGGCCATATTCGGAGTTACCATGGTGAAGCTACATATAGGTAGTGACCTATATGTAGTGCACGCGTATAATGGTGTCCCCGCACTCACAAAGTTCAGGGAATTGGCTCTGAACAATGTGGGGGCACCTTGGCTAGTGCCAGGGTGCCCTCACACTAAGTAACTTTGCACCTAACCTTTACCAGGTAAAGGTTAGACATATAGGTGACTTATAAGTTACTTAAGTGCAGTGTAAAATGGCTGTGAGATAACGTGGACGTTATTTCACTCAGGCTGCAGTGGCAGGCCTGTGTAAGAATTGTCAGAGCTCCCTATGGGTGGCAAAAGAAATGCTGCAGCCCATAGGGATCTCCTGGAACCCCAATACCCTGGGTACCTCAGTACCATATACTAGGGAATTATAAGGGTGTTCCAGTAAGCCAATGTAAATTGGTAAAATTGGTCACTAGCCTGTTAGTGACAATTTGAAAGTAATGAGAGAGCATAACCACTGAGGTTCTGGTTAGCAGAGCCTCAGTGAGACAGTTAGGCACCACACAGGGAACATATACATGCACACCTATGAGCACTGGGGCCCTGTGTGACAGGGTCCCAGTGACACATACATATAGGCCACAAACCTATGAGCACTGGGGTCCTGACCAGCAGGATCCCAGTGGCACATAACAAACATACTGAAAACCTAGTGTTTTCACTATGAGCACTGAGGCCTGGCTATCAGGATCCCAGTGAGACAGTGAAAACAGTGACAAACACCCTGACATACACTCACAAACAGGCCAAAAGTGGGGGTAACAAGGCTAGAAAGAGGCTACCTTCTCACACAACCCCCCCCCAAACGAAGGACAATAAGGCTAACCTTGGCCAGTTGAGACTTTATTGTCTAAGTGGTGATAAGTAGAGAGTAGCTCTGCAATAGACTGGTTACTCCCTTTATCATCCACTATATGGTTACTTCCCTGTGGGGATGTAAACCACCCTGTTTGAAGTTTTTTAGCTAAGCAACAATGTGAAGATGTATTTTCAGAGTTTCTATCAGAATGTTTTAGTTTAGAGCAGTGGGAATTGTCCACTGAACCTATTTGTAGTGATGGAAATGCCAGACAGGGATGCTGTCTCAGAAAAGCCATAGCTGGGCAAAAACTTTGTCCATTTGGCTGGAAGAGAGAACAGGGATGCTGTTTCTCTTGAGTTGGAGCAGGGCAGGGATGCTGTCCTATGAGCTCCACACTAGGGCAGGGATGCTGTCCTAAGTGTTGTGAGGCAGTACAGGGTTTCTGCACTAAAGTTTCTCTGGGAGGGTTGGAGGGATGCTCCATGTTAACTAAAATGGTGCTCTTTTTGTCACCAATGTTAGTTATCCCACAGAGAGGTACTTCTACCTCAGGGAGTCCAGCTATGCCAGCTGATGATTCCCTTGGAACAGGTGCCACCCCAGGAGAGGTTTCTCCCACCACAGGAATGGTATCCTGAATGGAAGGGTGGTTAGGGGATACTGTGATACCCTTTTTACCTGTTGATGGAGAGGGATCCTGAGTTTTCAGGCCTTCTCTCCTTTGCTTTTTCATTTCAGTAGAAATGAGAGGGAACAATTCCTCAGGGATGCCCAGCATGGCTGCATGGGCATAAAACTCTACATCAGCCCAACCTGAGGCCTCTAGGTCATTACCTAAGAGACAGTCTACAGGTAAGCTAGGTGATACCATCACCTGCTTAGGGCCAGTAACTCCACCCCAACTAAACTGAATTATAGCTAAGGGAAGAAACTTAGTGGAGTTATGGACATCAATAACCTTATACTGTTGTCCAATGATGTGTTGTTCAGGAGGCACTAGGTTTTCAGTCACCAAAGTGAAACTGGCACCTGTGTCCCTGTAGGCCAAGGCCTCAACACCATTTATTGAAACTGTCTGCCTGTACTTATCCATTGTAAGGGGACAAGCAGCCAGTGTGGCAAGGCCAATGCCACTAGGTGTGACAGAAACTGTCTTGGGACTGATTACATCAGTTTCCACTATGGACCCATAAGTGAACCCAACTACACCCTTTGCTTGACTGTTGCCAGCAGTCCCACCACTAGTACCACTACTGCTAGGGGCACTAGAGCTTGATGTATTAGTGGTGGTAGGCTCAGGGGGTTTACCTGGACAGGACTTATCCCCTGGCCTATGGCCTCTGTTTTTACACACAAAGCACCAAGGCTTTTTAATGTGTGCAGGTTGGGAAGAAGAGGAAGAATTTGTTTTATCCCCACCCTCTGAAGAGTGTTTAAGATTTGAAGTGGGATCTTTGGTTTTACCCTTATCCCCATGCTTATCTTGAGATTTTTCACCATCTTTCTTCTTATTGCCATCTTTGTCACCCCCTGTATGAACTTTTCTGTTCACCCTTGTTCTGACCCATTTGTCTGCCTTCTTTCCCAATTCTTGGGGAGAGGTCAGATCAGAGTCTACCAGGTACTGGTGCAACAAATCAGACACACAATTATTAAGTATATGCTCTCTCAGGATTGTGTTATACAGGCTTTCATAATCAGTAACTTTACTGCCATGTAACCACCCCTCCAAGGCCTTCACTGAATGGTCAATGAAATCAACCCAGTCTTGTGAAGACTCCTTTTTGGTCTCTCTGAACTTTATCCTGTACTGTTCAGTGGTTAAGCCATAACCATCCAGGAGTGCATTCTTAAGAACTGTAAAATTATTGGCATCATTTTCTTTCACAGTAAGGAGCCTATCCCTACCTTTTCCACTAAATGATAGCCATAGGATAGCAGCCCACTGCTTTTGAGGGACATCCTGTACAGCACAGGCCCTCTCAAGTGCAGCAAACCACTTGTTAATGTCATCCCCCTCCTTATAAGGGGGAACTATCTTGTGCAGATTCCTGGAATCATGCTCTTTTGCAGGATGACTATGGGGAATACTGCTGCTGCCACCATGGGTATCTAAACCCAACTTCTGTCTTTCCCTCTCTATTTCTAAAGACTGTCTATCCAAATCCAGCTGTTGCTTCTTGAGCTTCAGTCTGGTTTGTTCCACTCTCCATCTATTGAGCTCCCTTTCTAACAATCTGTCATCAGGGTGGGTGGGAGGGACATTTCTAGATACAGAGGTATGATGGGAATGAACAGAAGGAGACCTGTCCCTTACAGAGGGCACCCTAACAGCTTGGCTACCAGCATAATGTGAGAGCACACCATCAGTATGGTGTGATTCAACCTCTGTACCAACTATGCTAGACTGTCTAGTAATGGGCAGGCTCAGAAGTTTCTTTCCTGAACTTTTTCCTGGGGGAGTCCCTGGATCAGATTGAGAACCATTAGCTACTTTTTCTACAGATTGGGCACTTATGGCCTTATCCTGTACTCTAAGCATATTAATTAACAGTTTTAAGGAAGGATTCTTCCCTACACTCAAACCTCTCTCTATGCAGAGACTCCTTGCTCCTTTCCAGCTAAGGTGATCATATGCAAGTTTGGACAGTTCAACATTTTGGCCTGTGCCAGACATTTTTTGAGAGAGTTTAAGTGATAGACAAAGAGAAAAAACTTTTCAGAACTTTTTGGAAAGACAGAAAAAAAACTTTTTAAACTTTTAAGAACTTTTTGAAAGTTTAGAAGTACTTTTCAGCACTTAGAAAAGAGTGAAAAGAGGAAATGCAAAACTTTTTGGCTATGTGTATATACACTGACCTTGTTTTGTATATTTTTCTCTTATGAAAAGTACAATGACAAGAGTGGTAAGTAGTCTCAAGCACTTATCCCACCACTGCACAACCAATGTAGGAGGCTGGACTGGCTTGTAGTGAGTACCAAGGGGTACTTGCACCTTGCACCAGGCCCAGTTATCCCTTATTAGTGTATAGGGTGTCTAGCAGCTTAGGCTGATAGATAATGGTAGCTTAGCAGAGCAGCTTAGGCTGAACTAGGAGACGTGTGAAGCTACTACAGTACCACCTAGTGTCATATGCACAATATCATAAGAAAACACAATACACAGTTATACTAAAAATAAAGGTACTTTATTTTTATGACAATATGCCAAAGTATCTTAGAGTGTACCCTCAGTGAGAGGATAGGAAATATACACAAGATATATATACACAATAGCAAAAATATGCAGTATATTCTTAGAAAACAGTGCAAACAATGTATAGTTACAATAGGATGCAATGGGGAAACATAGGGATAGGGGCAACACAAACCATATACTCCAGAAGTGGAATGCGAACCACGAATGGACCCCAAACCTATGTGACCTTGTAGAGGGTCGCTGGGACTATTAGAAAATAGTGAGAGTTAGAAAAATAATCCTCCCCAAGACCCTGAAAAGTGAGTGCAAAGTGCACTAAAGTTCCCCTAAGGACAAAATAGTCGTGTTAGAGGGAAAATGCAAGGAAAACACAAATCAGCAATGCAACAACGATGGATTCCTGACTGAGGGTACCTGTGGAACAAGGGGACCAAGTCCAAAAGTCACAAGCAACTCGGAGATGGGCAGATGCCCAAGAAATGCCAGCGGTTGGTGCAAAGAAGCTCTTACTAGGCTGAAGAACTGTGAATACTGCAGGAACGACAAGGGCTAGAGACTTCCCCTTTGGAGGATGGATCCCCCACGCCTTGGAGAGTCGTGCAGAAGTGTTTTCCCGCCGGATGGACGCCAACAAGCCTTGCTACACGCAAATCGTGCGTTTGGCGTTTTTGGACGCTGCTGGGGCCCAGGAGGGACCAGGAGGTCGCAAATTGGACCTGAATGGAGAGGGGACGTCGAGCAAGACAAAGAGCCCTCACTGAAGCAGGTAGCACCCGGAGAAGTGCCAGAAACAGGCACTACGAGGATGCGTGAAACGGTGCTTGCCGAAGTTGCACAAAGGAGTCCCACGTCGCCGGAGACCAACTTAGAAAGTCGTGCAATGCAGGTTAGAGTGCCGTGGACCCAGGCTTGGCTGTGCACGCAGGATTTCCGCCGGAAGTGCACAGGGGCCGGAGTAGCTTGCAAAGTCGCGGTTCCCAGCAATGCAGCCCAGCGAGGTGAGGCAAGGACTTACCTCCACCAAACTTGGGCTGAAGAGTCACTGGACTGTGGGGGTCACTTGGACGGTGTCGCTGGATTCGAGGGACCTCGCTCGTCGTGCTGAGAGGAGACCCAAGGGACTGGTAATGCAGCTTTTTGGTGCCTGCGGTTGCAGGGGGAAGATTCCGTCGACCCACGGGAGATTTCTTTGGAGCTTCTGGTGCAGAGAGGAGGCAGACTACCCCCACAGCATGCACAAGCAGGAAAACAGTCGAGAAGGCGGCAGGATCAGCGTTACAGAGTTGCAGTAGTCATCTTTGCTACTATGTTGCAGGTTTGCAGGCTTCCAGCGCGGTCAGCGGTCGATTCCTTATCAGAAGGTGAAGAGGGAGATGCAGAGGAACTCGGCTGAGCTCATGCATTCGTTATCTAAAGTTTCCCCAGAGACAGAGACCCTAAATAGCCAGAAAAGAGGGTTTGGCTACCTAGGAGAGAGGAAAGGCTACTAACACCTGAAGGAGCCTATCAGCAGGAGTCTCTGACGTCACCTGGTGGCACTGGCCACTCAGAGCAGTCCAGTGTGCCAGCAGCACCTCTGTTTCCAAGATGGCAGAGGTCTGGAGCACACTGGAGGAGCTCTGGACACCTCCCAGGGGAGGTGCAGGTCAGGGGAGTGGTCACTCCCCTTTCCTTTGTCCAGTTTCGCGCCAGAGCAGGGGCTAAGGGGTCCCTGAACCGGTGTAGACTGGCTTATGCAGAATTGGGCACCTCTGTGCCCAACAAAGCATTTCCAGAGGCTGGGGGAGGCTACTCCTCCCCTGCCTTCACACCATTTTCCAAAGGGAGAGGGTGTCACACCCTCTCTCAGAGGAAGTTCTTTGTTCTGCCATCCTGGGCCAGGCCTGGCTGGACCCCAGGAGGGCAGCTGCCTGTCTGAGGGGTTGGCAGCAGCAGCTGCAGTGAAACCCCTGGAAGGGCAGTTTGGCAGTACCAGGGTCTGTGCTACAGACCACTGGGATCATGGGATTGTGCCAACTATGCCAGGATGGTATAGAGGGGGCAATTCCATGATCATAGACATGTTACATGGCCATATTCGGAGTTACCATGGTGAAGCTACATATAGGTAGTGACCTATATGTAGTGCACGCGTGTAATGGTGTCCCCGCACTCACAAAGTTCAGGGAATTGTCTCTGAACAATGTGGGGGCACCTTGGCTAGTGCCAGGGTGCCCTCACACTAAGTAACTTTGCACCTAACCTTTACCAGGTAAAGGTTAGACATATAGATGACTTATAAGTTACTTAAGTGCAGTGTAAAATGGCTGTGAGATAACGTGGACATTATTTCACTCAGGCTGCAGTGGCAGGCCTGTGTAAGAATTGTCAGAGCTCCCTATGGGTGGCAAAAGAAATGCTGCAGCCCATAGGGATCTCCTGGAACCCCAATACCCTGGGTACCTCAGTACCATATACTAGGGAATTATAAGGGTGTTCCAGTAAGCCAATGTAAATTGGTAAAATTGGTCACTAGCCTGTTAGTGACAATTTGAAAGTAATGAGAGAGCATAACCACTGAGGTTCTGGTTAGCAGAGCCTCAGTGAGACAGTTAGGCACCACACAGGGAACATATACATGCACACCTATGAGCACTGGGGCCCTGTGTGACAGGGTCCCAGTGACACATACATATAGGCCACAAACCTATGAGCACTGGGGTCCTGACCAGCAGGATCCCAGTGGCACATAACAAACATACTGAAAACCTAGTGTTTTCACTATGAGCACTGAGGCCTGGCTATCAGGATCCCAGTGAGACAGTGAAAACAGTGACAAACACCCTGACATACACTTACAAACAGGCCAAAAGTGGCGGTAACAAGGCTAGAAAGAGGCTACCTTCTCACACTCTGCCCTTGAAGGAATTCAGGCCCAGCGAGACACGGTCCATTGCCAGTAAGCTGGACCCCTTACTCTCCCTGAGGCCTAATTGGGGAAAGGACTGGGCTGGTGCAAGGAGAGCGCACTGCCCAGAAGGAAGGGAGGGCACCATAGGAAGGATTGGCTCCCTATAATCTGTGACCCTTCTAGGAGAGAAGGCCCAAGGAGAGTGCTCCTGGTGGCAAGGGCTCATCAATCGGCACTTGGGGGCATGAGATATCAAAAGGAGAAGGTCTGTGTCCTTAGACCTACTTCTGAGCGAGCGGCGAAGCACGTGGGGTTCCGCGGCTGCTATGGTCAAGGCCCCCGGGGTGGTCCAGGGCCCAGGGGCTGCCCCCAAAAAGATGTAAAGCCGGGGGCCGCAGTCGCAACCCCCTAGAGGAGAAACTTAGAGGGTCCCTGGCCCAATCCAGGGACCTCACTAAGGAGGAAGGCAAGGAGTGCCATTGCGCTCCTCGTGAAAATGGCAGAAGGGGTTCCCGGACCCCATTCCAGCGCCCCACCAAGAAGAAAATTCGGGGCACGCATTGAGCCCCCAGTGAAGATGGCCACCGGCTGAGGGAGAGCCAGTGGGCAAAGACTAAACTGGGGAGCGCTGTCGTGCTCCCCATGAAGGTGGTGCCAGGGCCCTGGACCCCATCCGGGGGCCCACCAGGGAACAAAGTCGAGGGGAGTGCCTTCGCACCCCCCTGTGAATATGGCCAGAGGGGCCCTGGACCCCATTCTGGGGCCCTACATAGAGGTCAAGGGCAGGGAGCACCATCAAGCTCCCCAGAGGGCCAATGGTGGCCCCAGACCCCATCCCGGGGCCCCATTGCAGCAGGAGAGGAGGAGGGAGTGCCGTTGCACTCCCCCAGGTGTCCCCGATGGCCACCGCAGCAGCCTGCGTCTACCCGCAGGAGGAGGCAGACCCCAGAGGAAAGGTCCGCTCCCGTGGCAGAATCTGGACGTGCTGGCAGGAGCGGCCGGGGTGGGCTCCTCCTGCCACTCCCCAACACTACTCACCTGACAGGGGTATCCAGGTAGTACCGGGCACCCCCCAACAATGAGGGCAGCCGGGGGTGTGCTCCCCGCGCTGCCCTCCTCCAAGGAGGCAGAATGACGGGGATCTCTGTGTGCGACCGGACACCCCCCAAAACACAAGGGCAGCCTAGGGTAGGCTACCCGCGCTGCCTTCCAACGACCCCAGTATTCGGAAGTGCCCGGGTATGAAGAGGAATGCGGCAGCCTAAGGCCTTCATGAAATGAAGCAGAGCGGCTCTCTCTGGCACAGTGGGAGAGCTGCTCATTACATATGCATCTATCCCATAAGGCCTTGGGCGGCCCAAGTCTTCCTGATTAATGGTCTCCGCTCTTGGTGGCCCCAGGAAGATGGCCCATAGCCAGGGGGAGCTGCAGGAACAGCGCAGCGTCCCCCCAATGCAATGTTTATGTCCCCACCCTAGGTTGGGTGGGAGAAAGGAAATATAACCCCCCAAGTGTTTCAACCAAATGTAAAGCACTAGCATCGTGGAGATCTTGTTTTTTGGTTTGTGTAATTGCATTCTCTAAGGGTGTAGGATGGTATTATACCAGGTTAAACAAGTGTATAATGTTTTGCCAGAGTAATCAAGAAGTAATCTAAAAGTAATCCAAAAGTAATCTTTAATGTTTAAAGTATGTAAATATGTTTCTATGTGTTTCTTGTAATGCTGATTTGCTTAATGAGTCTGATACCCACTCTCTTGTACAGTAAATGTGCTTATTTGTCAGATTTTGGTGCTTTCACTCTACATTACAGGCAAATGTTGCATCGGGATAACATGGACTGTTTTGCCATGTGGTTTGTGGGATTATATTTTCCCTAGGGGGAGACATAAGAGATTACACGTCATCCAAGGGAATTTCCATCAATTTGTGTATATTTGTAAATTGTTGCATTGTATTGAGTAGTGTGTGTGTGTAATAAATGTACTTTTACTTTATCAAAAGAAAGAGCACAGACTGGACAACCATTTATTGAGTGCCATGCGTGTGTGCTCATGAATGGGGATTACTAGTCCACACCACCTCCATTGAGTAAGCCTTGGACTGCTCAATAACGCTATTCTAAGAGAGTCAAGTGCTACAATGAGGTTGTTTGGTTCCCAGTGGTGGCCCATTACTTGTGCAGGCCACACAACTAATGACCCACCTTCCAACACAGGCAGGCTCCTTCCCCCTTTGATGACCACTTGCTGGGAAGTGTGGCAAAAATCAATCCCAGGTAACAACATTGTTCAAAAATCCAAAAAGGCTGAAAGTGATTTTTGGAGGTTAGGTCTAATTGATCCCACCCACTGGTTTCGCTACAAATCCTAAACACACCCCTCTCCTGCTCTCTCCTAATCTAATCAAAACGGCACCTAATTGTCTGGGGTGTCCGTCATCACAGAGCCTGTGATCGGATAATCAGGGCCCCCCAGCGTTCCACACAGGAGCAAGAATAAATATGGCAGAGCTGCACCCACACCTCAGATCCCTTCAATGAACAAGACAAAGAAGAAGACTGCCCTGCTGGACCCCTGACCTGCACTTGAATACTGCACCCTGAAGGACTGCACCAGCTGCACACTTGGGCTTCATCACTAAAAGGACTTTGCCTGTCTTCTACTCCTTCACAAGGGGACTTCCTGTTTGCTACAGGTACAAAGGAGCTGCCCAGAGTCCCCTGCATCAAGTCATGCAGGCAGAGCCCAGCTGACCAGTGTCCAGTGGCCATTTGAGGATTCTGACGAGGTGCATTCTGCAAATTGTAGTCCTATCTCCCAAGGAGCAACTCAGAGCTTCTGGAATGTTGGAATGAGTTATGGACACTTCAAGGATGCAAAAAGGACCTGTGGAAGAAGATTCAGAAGTTTGGAGATGTTTGGAGCAACTCCATAAGTTGAAGAGGTGCATTGTGGGAGTTGTAGTCCTAGACCCCAAGAGGCAAACCAGAGCCTCTGAACCCTTGGCCTGTGCTGTGGAGCACTTTCCTGAAACAAAAAACACTTCTGAAAGCAAGTGTGACAGTGATGCCTCATGGGTGCTTTGAACTCTGGACTTTGTCCCTTTCCAGTGTGCCCTTTTTTAACCCTTTGCGCGCTAGGTGCTTCTATGCGCTAGAAAACAATGTTTTTTTATTAAATTCATATCTCTGGTTCCCCTTATCTGATTTTAATCATTTTGGTGTCATTGTAAAGATATACATGTAACCTATTTTTATAAATTGGTGTTGGATTTTTATCCTATTTAATCATTTGGGTATCATTTTGAAGATAAAAATATAATCTATTTTTATAAATTGGTGTTGGACTTTTATTGTGTTTTGTGTTTTACTTATTTACTGTTTTGTGCTTTTTAAATGCTTTACACACTTGTCTCCTAAATTAAGCCTTGTCGCTCATTGTCAAGCTGCCAAGGGTTGAGCTGGGCATAATTTATTGAGACCTAACTGGACCTAAGTGGAGGTTGGTGGCCTGTTGCTAAGTGTAGGTACTTACCTGCCCTTATCAATAATCCACTTTCCAGCAAAAGTCCTTTAGAAAACCAAAAAACAAATGATGACAGTATCATGTTTCATGGCCTGACATCTCAGCTGGTGGTGCTCACATTCACTGAAAACACTCCTTCTATGTCCCTGTAAGACGTTTCGAGGTAGTTTGTCCACCCATATTACACGTTTCTAAATATTGCATGTGTGTGGTCTCTTCAAGGTAGTTTTAGGCCGTGCATCTATTGCCCTAGTAGATTGTTGGCCTGAAGTCTGGGCTCCAAAGGAGTCCCTATGTCAAGTAAAACAGCATTTGTATAAGCCAATCATTATTATGACATTGTCATGCATTTCCTCATTGTTGTGCCCAACTGTGCAATGTGTATATAGTCTAACCGTATTAAAACAACTGTATTACAAAATGCGGTTGCAGCTCAATAATAGTTTTCATATTTTTTTACAACGGACATCAATTACAGGAAGATGTTGTTATTGCTTTAATGATGGAAGGGCTATTTACAAATAACCACTCAAATGTAAGTGTCAGAAAGGATAACTTTATATATCAAATTCGGTTTGATATGTTCTCTTTGTTCAGATGCGTCTGGAAAACTACCATGGGAGCTTCGCAGAATAAATGCACTCAAATGGAAAATGCGATGGTTATACATATTGATGACAGCGTATATCTAGAGACATACATATGTACGTTAATACTGAATAAAAGGCACGTGAATTACTCTGGTTCTTTGAAAAAAAAACATGTTTTTGAGGCAACTTGATATTTGAAGAAACAAGGCGTCTCAGGAGTTCAGGTTCTAAGATCACAAGGAATATATGCACTATACTTCAAACACCTTTTCAGTTGTTTCAGCATTTACCAAAAACTATGCCTATCGTATTGAAAAGCACATTCAGGTCATGAAGATGAAAAACATGATTTCAAGGAGTTCAGCGTGTATTGATTTTCTTTCCTGCATTCTTACCACATTTGAGAAGTGCTGAGAGTTTGGGAAGTTATAACTGGATGAGTCACTGAACATACAGCGAACAATCTTCGTTCACACAATAGTTTATTTTAATGTGTTCTAGCCCCATGGAAATATGCAGATTTTATTTCAAACTTACAGTGAAAATGTTTAACTCATAATTTTATATTCTAGCCAATAGGCTAAAGGTATCACGTGCCTGTGTGACATTTTATAGCTTCTTAGCCTGAAGTAATGTTCCATCATTGAAGTCATTAATCAGATAAATATCTAACCAGTGAAGTGAAGGGCACCTTTTCCATCTTTATGTACCCTTGAATTCCACTTACTGAAATTTCCAAAAATAGTCCATTGCTCTAAATATAATAATGTGGACTGGCCAGTTGCTCTATATTTTACAAATGCTGCCACTGTCAGTCGAAAGGTGGTGTGCTGAGGTTAAGTATGCATTTCCTCTTAGATTTTAAGACAGTGTCTAAAGAACTTCCTTTTAATGTGTTACTGTAAAACTCTACCGTGCATAATTAATTACCGAGACAAGACATCTAAGCATACATTACCCTTTCTCGTTCAGCTTGTATTTTATTCCACTTAATGTAATAACAGTGGAACGCGGTGCTCATAACGGTTGTTTTTAAACACATATATCAATGCAGACAATGATCTTACTGCTCGTTCAAGAAGGTACCAATATATTAGATTATAATACTGTGAGCATGTTATATTTTCGCAAAGCAGGTTATTTTAGATACTAGAATGAACGTTCAACTTACGTATTTTCCCAAAATGATATTTCTTTTTGTGATTTCAATTATAGTTATTGGAAATGTGTTTTCTCATGAGGCTTTATATTAAGGGTTCTTTTATTCCGTTTTTAACATTGTAGCACATAATAGCAAGTGCATTAGAGAGAATTATTCGAACAGTAATAGATTCAGTGTGACTGAGGGTTTCTCTTTACTCTAAGCACGAGTAACAGTAGGTGCCATATTGAAACCTAAACTAAATGAAACTTCAGCTGCTTCACTGGACACATCCTTATAGGTCACAATATCAGTGGGAATCCTATCCATCCTATGGGTCTAAATACTGCTCCTCGTTGCACTAATATCTAGCTATCATTTCTGAAAAGTGCTATACATTGTGCTAGAATTAATTAATATAACTATTTGTAAAGCACCTGTTCACCAAAAGAGCATATGGAAGTGGAAAACGTGATAGTCTTTGATATCCAAATGAATGGTGCTCTTTGTATTTACCTCTGAAGAATAAAAGGTTGAGTGGACCTATAAGAATTGAAACCAGTGAACTTCAGATCAAAAACACATTCCTGCAATGGATGCAGTCCATGAGCCAATAAACCTTATTACAGTTAGTGGTAAAAAACAGGGCATTCCAAAAAGCGGAAACATTCAAATTTTTGTTAAACTGATGAAATGTGTTAAATTCCTGATTTTTTTGTTACCTGAAACATATGCATTCTGTCAGAATTATGCATTACACCACTTTTCATAACATTTTACCAGAAGAACATATCGTGTTAGAAAGACTTGTGAGATTGCAGCTCACAGGTAGTTCAATTAAACATTGTCTCACCTAGAGGCATTTTCTACTCGAATTAGTATCATGACATTACCACACAAGACGATTTAACATGAATTGTGTGCAGTGGCTAAAAGAGTGATGTTAAATAGCAGAATATCACATTTCACTGCATAAGTGTAATTTCAGGATTTTTCATAGCATTCATAATATTTTCAGCGAAAAAATATGATTTCCAGAAGCCTTAAATCAAACCCAAACATTCTCTTTCCTGTCAGTCGCTGCTAGTGGCACAGAGCTAGTGGCTGTTTTCCTTGAAACCTAATAGAAGGGCTCACTTTCTGCAAACACTGCATTCTGAAAAAGGTGGGCATTTCTAAAAATAAAATTAGAACAGCTCTCACCTGGTTCATAAAATGAAAAAAAATATTCAGTGAGCATATGCATCATTCCCATTTGCAAACCAGGCATGTTCAATTTAAGCAACTTATGATGTGATGTGTGTACTAGTAGGTCACAGCTCAAATTGTTAATTTTAAGCGTTCTGCCAAAAGCATATGCATTAAGCAGCTTTCAGTTTGTAACACTCTATGATTGGCTGCAAATGCAAGCAGCAGACCTCCATGCAAACGGCAGACCTCTGTACCTGCATTTGACTTCTAAAACGGAAAACCATTTTTTTAATCAGTACATATTCTTTAAAGGAACTGGTTTTTGGGTATACATCGCTGGGAGAATTGATATTTTGGATCTCTTCTTGCACTCAATGACTGAAAAGAAGAATATGTCCCGAACAGAAACCTTCCCCTTTGCAAAATCAGTTGCCACCTGCTTTGAAGTATTGGTAACTGATCAATGGATTTCAACTGCAATTACAGTAACAAATCATTCATACATAACATTGTGACTCTCAGTTAGGAAGAACGCTCCTTTCATGCTCTTAATTGCAATTTTGGTCAGAAATCCTTTGATTTTGCCAATGGGAAGGTTTGCAATTGCAAAATAGATTTCTACATATGGTCCCAGGTGCTCCAGTTTTAAACATGCCTTGAATGTATTTAGTAATTACTCATGGTAATCTGAAAAATGAGATTTGGCTGTCGGCAAGGATGTCATTTAGGGATCACCAGAGATGACAGCTGCAATCCTTGACTTGCCATTTGCGACCCCTGGCCTCTGAGGTGGCAAAATTAGTGCCAAAAACACAGGGGTGCCACTGCATTAATTTTTAGCTTCCTGTTTCTCATTCTACTGGTGTACTAAAAAATGGGGCACACACAGGACTTTTAGTGCAGCTGTGGTAAGTAAAAATGGTTTTCAACCTATGTTGATATGTGCTTTTTGGTGAGAGTCTTTAAGACAGCAAGACCATGTGTATGTTTGGGCAAGTGTGTCTGTATCAAGTGACAGATAGAGAGTCAGATTGTGTGAGATTTGGGCCCAGGTTTCTTTTCTTTGATGCAAGGCAACACTGCATCAAAGTGTCTGTCCTGACATGCATCAAAGGGAGAGAGAACAACTGCCCAATCTATATAAAGATACAGTGCAATTTTTTTCGTTCTTTGAGGGTTGGCGCACTGTCAATTCCTGTGATGTCAATAAGATAAAAGAATATGTTATGTCACTGCCATTACCCCTGTGCAAGGAAATGCCTCCTTGGCATGGTTACCCCCTAACTTTTTGTCTTTGCTGATGCTATGTTTTGATTGAAAGTGTGCGGGGACCCCGCTAACCAGGCCCCAGCACCAGTGTTCTTTCCCTAAACTGTACCTTTGTTTCCACAATTGGCACAACCCTGGCACTCAGATAAGTCCCTTGTAACTGGTACCCCTGGTACCAAGGGCCCTGATGTCAGGGAAGGTCTCTAAGGGCTGCAGCATGTCTTATGCCACTCTGGGGACCCCTCACTCAGCACATGCACACTGCCTCACAGCTTGTGTGTGCTGGTGGGAAGAAAAAGACTAACTCGACATGGCACTCCCCTCAGAGTACCATGCCAACCTCACACTGCCTGTGGTATAGGTACGTCATCCCTCTAGCAGGCCTTGCAGCCCTAAGGTAAGGTGCACTATACCACAGGTGAGGGCATATGTGCATGAGCACTATGTCCCTACAGTGTCTAAGCAAAACCTTAGACATTGCAAGTGCAGAGTAGCCATTAGAGTACATGGTCTGGGAGTTTGTCAGACACAAACTCCACATTTCCCTAATGGCTACACTGAAATCTGGGAAGTTTGGTATCAAACTTCTCAGCACAATAAATGCAAACTGATGCCAGTGTGCAATATATTGTAACATGCACCCAGAGGGCATCTTAGAGATGCCCCCTGAATACCAATCCAACTTCTAGTGTGGGGCTGACCAGTTTCTGCCAGCCTGCCACAACCAGACGAGTTGCTGACCACATGGGGAGAGTGCCTTTGTCACTCTGTGGCCAGGAACAAAGCCTGCACTGGGTGGAGGTGCTTCACACCTTCCCCTGCAGGAACTGTAACACCTGGTGGTGAGCCTCAAAGGCTCACCCCCTTCGTTACAGTGCCCCAGGGCATCCCAGCTAGTGGAGATGTCCACCTCTCTGGCCACTGCCCCCACTTTTGGCGGCAAGGCTGGAGAAGATAATGAGAAAAACAAGGAGGAGTCACCCACTAGTCAGGACAGCCCCTAAGGTGTCCTGAGCTGAGGTGACCCCTGCCTTTAGAAATCTTCCATCTTAGTTTTGGAGGATTCCCCCAATAGGAATAGAGATGTGCCCCCCTTCCCACAGGAAGGAAGCACAAAGAGGGTGTATCCACCCTCCAGGACAGTAGCCATTGGTTACTGCCCTCCCAGATCTAAACACACCCCTAAATTTTGTATTTAGGGGCACCCCAGAACCCAGGAAATCAGGTACCTGCAACCTGAACTACAAAGAAGGACTGCTGACCTACTAGCCTGCAGAGACGACGGACGACAACAACTGCTTTGGCCCCAGCCCTACCGGCCTGTCTCCAGAGTCAAAAACCTGCAACCAGCGACGCATCAACAGGGACCAGCGACCTCTGAAGCCTCAGAGGACTGCCCTGACCCCCACGACCAGAAACTCCCATTAGCAGTGGCTCTGCTCAAAAACAGCTACATCTTTGCAACAAAGAAGCACCTTCCAAAGAACTCACTCTTCCCGCCGGAAGCGTGAGACTTCACACTCTTCACCCGATGCCCCTGGCTCGAGAACCAGAGAAACAACACCACAGGGAGGACTGCCCAGTGACTGTGACCCTGTGAGTAGCCTGAGACGACCCCCCTGGGCCCACATAGCGACGCCTGCAAAGAGAATCCAGAGGCTCCCCCTGACCGTGACTGCCTGTAACAAGGGACCTGACACCTGGCCCAAGCACTGCACCCGCAGCCCCCTGCACCTGAAGGAACCGAACCTCAGTGCAGGAGTGACCCCCAGTGACCCTCTGCCTAACCCAGGTGGTGGCTGGCCCGAGAAGCCCCCTGTGCCTGCCTGCACCACTAGAGTGACCCCCGGGTTCCTCCATTGTTTCCTATCTAAAACCCGACGCCTGCTTTGCACACTGTACCCGGCCACCCCTGTGCCGCTGAGGGTGTGTTTTGTGTGCCTACTTGTTTCCCCCACAGTTCTCTACAAAACCCCCATGGTCTGCCCCCCGAGGACGCGGGTACTTACCTGCTGGCAGACTGGAACCAGAGCACCCCGGTTCTCCATGGGCGCCTATGTGTTTTGGCACCTCTTTGACCTCTGCACCTGACCAGCCCTGAGCTGCAGGTGTGGTAACTTTGGGATTGCCTTGAAGCCCCAATGTTGGGCTGCCAAAGCCCAGGAACTGAGACTTGTAAGTGTCTTACTTACCTCACAAACTAACCATTACTTACCTCCCCCAGGAACTGTTGATTTTTGCAGTGTCCACTTTTAAAATAGCTTATTGCCATTTTAACAAAGACAGTATATGATATTGCTTTTATTCAAGTTCCTAACTTACCTATGTGGAGTGCCTTGCATTTTATGTATTTACTTCAAATCTTGAACCTGTGGTTCCTAAAATAAACTAAGAAAATATATTTTTCTGTATAAAAACCTAGTGGCCTGGAGTAAGTCTTTGAGTGTGTGTTCCTCATTTATTGCCTGTGTGTGTACAACAAATGCTTAACACTACCCTCTGATGAGCCTACTGATCGACCACACTACCACAAAATAGAGCATTAGAATTATTTAATTTGGCCACTATCTTACCTATTTACACACTATCTCTTACTTTGAGATAGTATATACAGAGCCAACTTCCTACCCCCTGGAAATTTGGTGAATAGACACCCATGACTGTCAAGTGTTATTTTCTGTCCCCTGAATTGTTACCCTACCATTCTCTGCAACTTTACAGAACAGTCAGATTTGTAAAGTATTTTAGCATTAATATTTTTCAAATATGTGTCATTCCTCTGATTTGATTTGCATCCCATATATTTTCTGTGTCTTCAGTGCTATTTTGTAAAGTCACCCCCAAAACTATGTTAGTTTTCATGCTGGACATGTAAAAGGAATTTGGTAAATAATCTTTTCTTAAAATAATTATCTGTTGTGCTTTATAGACTGACAAACAAATCTCAGAATGCTTACTATGAAAGTGTCCTCAAGGTCCTAAGTTAAATAGTTGAAAGGTGGCATAGGTTTTCATAAGGGGTTTATAGAGAGCATAGTGTGTGCATGCATAAATATCATATTTGTGCAAACATTTACCTAAGGAGTACATCAGTAGGCTAACATATGTTGGCATGTAGAGGTAGCTAGTAATTCTAGAAAGCTAGAGGAAAAATTATATTTCCTAATATTACCAAACAAATGGAAATCATCAGAGACATTCCTTTCTCCTAATTGACTGGGTGGAAGGGCAAAAAAGCTTCAAAGACCTAGCTTTTGCAGGCTGGACAGCACGAGTATATCGGCCAAGGGTCCAGAACCTGAGAGGCACCTATTGGAGTTTGTGACTCACTCAAACAGAGTCCGGCAGCAGTGTCCAAGCTAGGTCCAGCTGGAACTGGCTAGCTGGCCAGTTGGAGGAAAAACCTTTTGGAACCTTGTTGTGCCACTGTAGCTCAAACAGACGGTCAGCTAAATTACTATTGGAGTCACTTTCGGGGTCTGGGTTCAAGGCAAGCAGGTCTAGTCTTCCTTTAGGATTCGAAGAGCAGGGTAGTCTTTCTTCTGAACCTCAAGGCCCAGTAGTGTTCTCAGAGGTGTACTGGGATGACACTTTAAATGCACAATACCAGTCTGTGGGTGGACAAAACTCCTGGACAGTCCATAACCAATGTCATCAGTCAATAAGACGTTGTTCAAATGAATAAAAAAACCATGAAGGATCACATACAACTCCTACCTTTCTTTTTAGGTGGAATTAGTAGAGTAGGCAATGGCACCAAACTGACTTACTTGGTCTCTCATCTGATGAAGCTATGTAGTGAGGATGTTATTGTCATTGTGTTGCTGGAGAACATACCATAATCAGTTCAGCATCAGCCAGCACCATTCAGCAGAAACCAGTAAACCAACTATCCAGACCAGCCAGATCCAAACAAACAAGACCGACTACAAGACAATGGACTACAATACTGATACCATGTGTATGGTGAGATACAAACATCTAATAGACTTTGACAAATGGATTATAGAGTGTTTAGAGCCACAACTGCTTTTGAAGATGGCATTAACTATTGTTATGCTAACTTGGAAGTCTTTCAAAGAAGCAATGAACATTACATGCTTTACCATGAAGAAGGCAAAGTACTGCCATAATATTTGTATAATTTGCAGGATAAATAATGGGTGACAAAGACTAAATGGAACATGTATTAAATCGGGTATTAGTTGAGAAGGGTGAATGCCCCTTTCAGGCAACAACCACAGACCTTGTAAGGGTGAACCACAAAAGTCACTAAATTAACCTTTGCTTAACTCTTTTGTAGCTTGGCAAAAAAAAGCAGTCAGGCGTAACTTAGAGGGAATGGGGAAAGATTTGTGGAGGGTAATGGCTACTCACTTAGAGTCAGAAGTAAAACCAGCATGGGTTACTCGTTTTAAAACGTATTGTGAGGGAAATAAGCAATTATTACCAGTAAGGTTCTTTCTTGAAGGAGCACAAGTGAGAGGCTGGCACTTGACAAATTAAAGCACTGCTCCCCTTTTAGTATCATTATTTAATCCATTAATATTCCAGAATAGGAATTTTAAAGTGTCCTATGTTAACCTCTAGGGGTGTGGCACTATAATAAACTGGTAACCCACTTCCATTTCAGAAGCATCTGTCGCCCAAGAAAATGAATGTATGTTTCGGGATAGTCAGACACTCTGGAGCCCTGGACTCTGGAGAGAGAGTGCTGTGTTTTTGGCACCCTTTCAAAATGCTTTTCGGTCTCTGCAGTCCAGCGGCTCCCATGGTGCCTACTCAGAGATCTGAGCAGGGAGGTCTGTATTGCGAGATTGTGTAAGCTTTATCTCTTTAAGTTTCTCTACCCAACAAATACCTCTTGTCCTAGAAAGGATGGTATTTTCTGGTAGATTCCAAGACACAAAGGCAATAATGTCGCTTCTCAGATAAAAGTAGAAAGCTTTGAAAGTAGAATTGACATTGGAAATGCGCTCTGGCAATGGCTTCCTAACCAGCTCATATTATTTCTCTAAACAGTAGACCCATAAGCTTTTACTGCCTGATCGATATAGAAACTGAGGGGTAAAAGCGTTTTTTAAACAAAAAGGCCATTTGTTAAAAAGATACAAACACCAACACGGCTAAAACAATTAAATTATAACCTACTTGGAAAGGTGAAACTCAATAAGTATTTCAATTATCGGCTGTCGCTATAATTTTGACTAAGGAAAGCTTTTTTCCACGATACAGTTGTTCACCTCAGTAAGGCGTGCCTGTGCATATCTGAGTCCTTTAATAGAGAAGGAGGACACTATTATGAATAACTGATGAAAACACGATGGAAAACCTGAGCATTAACTATCCATTTCTGAACACAAGAAAGCTGGCAAGATGCCTAGTTCTTCAGGAAAACAAAATGTAATCTGGCTGCCCTAAACAGTGTTCAAACCTTAAGCAAGAGAATGTGGGACAGGAAGTACAAGAACTGCAAAGCCGAAATCCCAGCCCCTGGGATCATAGTTATATTAGTGTATTGATCTATCCCGGATGAAAAATGTAAGGGTCATGATATCTGTCGGTGTTTTTAACACATGACTTACTGCCTGCATTTTCACTCGATGGATGGAATACCCAACGTCTGCATGAGCAACTGAGCTTGCCGTGAGATTTAATGGAAATATTGGAAACAGGCATTGCATGCAGGAAAGAAAATAGATAATTTCTTTATCATGCAGTGCTATGTCTCATAAGTCATCTCTCTGTTAGATAGGCGGTCAAATTCGTACAAAGCTTTTTGCTTTCATCCTTCTCGGTGGCGTAATAAGGAAGTAGAAGCACTTATTTAGCTCCATCTTCTCTCCTGCTTTCCAGCACATATTTCGGAAGTTTTACAAGCAGGAAACAGGAAGGGGAGTTCGGATCACAACGGCTGGAAGCTATATCAAACTAAATTATTTCTGTCTTGGGAACTTAGGGCCATATTTATACTCCGTTTGCGCCGAAATTGCGTCGTTTTTTTTGACGCAATTTCGACGCAAAACTAACGCCAACTAACGCCATATTTATACTATGGCGTTAGAGGCGAATAGCGCCAAAGTTCCCGGAATGTGCGTCATTTTTTAGCGTGAACCCCTTCCTTGCGTTAATGATATGCAAGGGAGGCGTTCCCGTCTAAAAAATGACTCCCAGGCCTTTACGTGGTATTTATACTCCCGGGCAAAAGAGACGCCCGGGAGTTGGCGTGGCTAAAAACGGCGCATTTGCGCCACTTTTTAACGCCTGCTCAGGGCAGGCGTTAAGGGGCCTGTGGGCTCAAAATGAGCCCACAGGTGCCCTCCCATGCCCCCAGGGACCCCCCCTGCCACCCTTGCCCACCCCAGGAGGACCCCCAAGGATGGAGGGACCCACCCCAGGGACATTCAGGTAAGTTCAGGTAAGTTTTATTTTTTATTTTTTATATTTTATTTTGGTGGCATAGGGGGGCCTTATTTGTGCCCCCCTACATGCCACTATGCCCAATGACCATGCCCAGGGGACAGAAGTCCCCTGGGCATGGCCATTGGGCAAGGGGGCATGACTCCTATCTTTCCAATGATAGGAGTCATGTTGATGGGGGATGGGCGTCGTTAAAAAATGGCGCAAGTCGGGTTAAGACGATTTTTTCGACGTAACCTGACTTGCCCCATTTTAAGACGCCCATGCGCCATTTTCCCCCTACGCCGGCGCTGTCTGGTCTACGTGGTTTCTTCCCACGCAAACCAGGCAGCGCCGGTCTGATTGCGCCGTCTAACGCCATTCCATAAATACGGCGCCCGCATGGCGCTTCAGAATGGCGTTAGACGGCGCAAAACTTTTTGACGCTAAACTGCGTTAGCGCAGTTTAGCGTCAAAAAGTATAAATATGGGCCTTAGGCTCCCCTATTTAAACTTTTTTAGCGCCGCATTTGCGCCGCTTTTTGACGCAAAAGCGGCGCACACTTACAAAATACAACTGTATGTTGTAAGGGCCATATTTATACTTTTTGACGCAAAACTGCGCTAACGCAGTTTTGCGTCAAAAAAATTAGCGCCGGCTAACGCTATTCTGAAGCGCCATGCGGGCGCCGTATTTAATCAATGACGTTAGCCGGCGTTAGCCGCCGGCGCTGCCTGGTGTGCGTGAAAAAAAATGACGTACACCAGGCAGCGCCGGCGTAGGGGGATATGGAGCTTGGGCGCCAAAAAATGGGGCAAGTCAGGCTGAGTCAAATTTTTCGCCTCAACCCGATTTGCGCCATTTTTTTCGACTCCCAACCCCCATTGAAATGACTCCTGTCTTAGCAAAGACAGGAGTCATGCCCCCTTGCCCAATGGCCATGCCCAGGGGACTTATGTCCCCTGGGCATGGTCATTGGGCATAGGGGCATGTAGGGGGGCACAAATCAGGCCCCCCATGCCACACAAAAAATAAAAAAAAATACTTGCCTGAACTTACCTTAATGTCCCTGGGATGGGTCCCTCCAGCCTTGGGTGTCCTCCTGGGGTGGGCAAGGGTGACAGGGGGTGTCCCTGGGGGCATGGGAGGGCACCTCTGGGCTCCTTCCGAGCCCACAGGTCCCTTAACGCCTGCCCTGACCAGGCGCTAAAAAACGGCGCAAAAGCGGCTGGATGTCATTTTTTTTTACCCGCCCACTCCCGGGCGTGAGTTTTGCCCGGGAGTGTAAATACGGCGCACATACCTCGGAGTCAATTTTTTAGACGGGAACGCCTACCTTGCATATCATTAACGCAAAGTAGGTGTCCACGCTAAAAAATTACGCAAACTCCATGGACTTTGGCGCTAGACGCGTCTAACGCCAAAGTATAAATATGGAGTTAGTTTTGCGTCGGAATTGCGTAAAAAAAAATGACGCAATTCCGGCGCAAACAGAGTATAAATATGCCCCTAAGTGTGTGCCGCTTTTGCGTAAAAAATGACGCAAATGCGGCGCTAAAAAAGTATAAATGTCTATGCCCAATTGCGCCATTTCCAAAGGCGTGCACTGTCTCCTTGTTTAATCTATTGATAATAGTTATTTAACTTTCAACTTGCTTAACTTACCTTACCCACAACTATAGTGCCAATAGAGTATGAATGTCAAAGTCAATCATCACGTTTCTGTTGCGTCGTTCGTACACATACAATGAACAGATCTGCAATTCCTGATTAAAATAAACCTCTAGGGAATATCGAATGCAATTGAAATAAAATAGTGCTGTTCATAATTATCGGTTTATTTTTCATATCACATATACATTATGTGCATTAGCTACATAGTTCAGTATCCCATTCCCCCATTGCCCCGAACAAACTTTTAATAATTATTGTTAGGCCTGGGAGGAATTCGTGGAGTTTTGCCCTGGGGAATTCCGCGGTGTTCCAAAAAAACTCTACGGGGTTCCACATAACTCTGCGAATGGGTGGGAGAATGCACACGGAAAATCAGCATGAATGGCACCATGCGGTTTTCTTTTGTCTGCTTTCAGTTTTCTGTGCATGTTGCTGGGCCTTCCTCTTAATCAGTGCTAATCCATCCCATATCCCACTCATCCACCCCAATTTACTTCTATTTTTATCAGGGTGTGTCTTTCTGTGTGTGTATTTTACATTTTTTATTTACTTTTTTGTGACTTTTTGTACTCTTTTTGCTTTCCTTTTCTTCCTTGTGCTCTGCTTCATTTAGCTCTTCCCTTCTGCTTTACTTTTGTTGTACTTCTTTTATTTTTCTCCCAGCACCATGGCAGAACAGGGAGCAAGCAGCTGTGCCAATGCAGCAGCAACAGTGAGTGCAAGTCGCACACCTTGTGGCTGCCATTGCCGTGCAGGGGTGCAACCCCATCCCATTTTACAGAGGCGGAGGTGATTGCACTTGGTTTTTTTTCTGGAGTCCCGTGTTACCCCCATGCTGGCAACAAGCAGCAAGCCTGGTAGAAGCTGCGCCCTGCGGGAGCATAGGCTGCTGTTGGGGAGAGTGTGTCGGTGCTTGCACCATACCACAGGGGTGCAGCATACCACACAGTAACCTATGTACCATTGGGTGGACCTAATAGATCATGAATAGGACCTGCTCGGCCTGGCTGTCGAGGCTGCGGGCTTTGTGAGTAATCTGTATTTTTTGTTTTCCAAAAATGCTAATATTTTTCCAAAGTGCATGCTGCTCACCTTTAGAAGTAAGCTAGGTTACGTTGCGAATAATATCTGATCCAGCTTCAGCTAGCCACGTGCTAGGCGCTACCTACTTATACTCTTCTGTGCTCACTTGGGCTAATAATTGGAAAAGGGATGCAGACTCCTCTGTCACTAAGATATTGATAGTAGTATATCAGAGAGTTAGCATTCTCTGTGCCTTTCTTTATGTAGCAAATGTAGTCCCAATCTCCCAGTGATGTGTAGTATGCATCGAAAAGGGAGATGGAGTTGGCCCATCAAAGGGGGTGGAGAAGCAAAGATCATTTGCTGCAATGCATTAGTAGTTCCAAATGTAGTTTAGGAAATTGTGAATAGGTGGTAGATTTAGGAAATTAGGAATAGGGTATTAGGTAATCTGATTTAGAAAAGTGCAATAATACTGTGCCAGCCTCTCAGCATAGTTTTTTGGAGATTACCAGCACCACTAATCTATGTTTTCTCTTCTTTATTTCTTGCATAAGCACCCAAGGGCAAGAGCGCATCACAGCAGCGTAAAGGGGCTGCCATCACCATTTCTGCAGCAGGTGGAACCACCACCAGTGCCATTGCTGATGATTCTGCAGGCCCCAGTAAATCCTGTGATTATTATATATCCTCTTCCCACATTAGAATAATTTTGTGTTGATTATTATATTTTATACTGTCTCCTTTTTTAACTCCTCTAACTAAGGTTTGTTAAATTCTCTTTATCCCTGCATTTTCCTTTTTAATATATTTCATGTTTCTGTAGCTGACTTCATCCTGTATGTGTTTTTTTCATTTTTTTTAGCAAGCTTTCCACCTCCCCTTATATGTCTTGTGGTACAGTAAGAGAATATATTTTTGGTACTGTGAAGATTGGAGGTCCAAATAAGATATTATTTACCTCACATGTTTGTTGAGAAGGATTTCTTGCTCATGCACAAACAGTCGAAGCAAGAGGGTGGCCATGGTCATGGACCCCCCAATATTGTCATATCATTCACTTATTTAGTACACCAGCAGTTTCTATGACAGTGCAGCATGACCGGAAAGTAAAGTTTGAGATCACACTGCTTTTTCCAACCAAGACCACATGTTCTTCATTGACCATTCCACCCCTTCATTGCGCTTTAGTGACTCAGACTTATCATACTTCTGTCCCTCCATTAAGAAGAGCTTTTAGTTGGCTTGACGTCCTGCCTTTTCAACTGACAAACCTCCCAATGTGATAGTTTCAATAAAATAACTCTAACCAAACTGTAGTGAGGTATTTCTGTGGTACCTTGTTCAAAAATAATAATAATTACTTAGGCGACAAGTCTGGTATCTAAAATGTGCAATTTCTTTTGAGCCGCACAGACCAGCAGTACAGATCCAGCAGTCTCAGTGTGACAGAGGAGCCCCAGGAGATTGGAGGGGGAGGCGTCCAAGCGGTAGCAGGGATGAGTGGTGTCGGTAAGTGACATAGCTTACTTATTGACAAATTCAGTATACTGTATTTGTTAAGCGAGATAGCTATCCCACCCACCATTATCACCTCCCTGCCCATGGCATTGTGCCAGTTGTGACCCAACTACATCACGGTTCAGTTCAGCAGTGCAGTATTGGCTGTGCATTGTGTGTCTGCTTCAGCTAATGCAGCATTATGAAGCTTTAAATGCAATTACAAACTGAAAACAAGTTGGGTTTCCCGCTCAGGCACCTCCTACTAGCACTTCACACCATTATTCATTTATTTCCTAAGTTCTGTCCTAGCCTACTAAGAAATTGAAAAATCCATTCTAGGCATGTGCCTCATTTTTCTGGCCAAGTGATTTATGTATATATGTTTCATGGCTTCCCTGACAGATTTAAGTCTCCCTCCCCTTTCTTCATTCGTCAACCACAGTGACTGACTAAGCAAAAGCTTAGCACACGATGATCTGTAACACCCCACTATTCTACAGCAAAGCCTCTACCTAGCTCACTCCTTCCAACTTACTTTGCAGTAGAGTAACTGTTTCCTTAATGCCAAGTGAAGGTATTTGTTGAAAATATTTGTGGTGGACGGCGAGGCCAGGGAGTGCTGAAGCAGCTTTAGATGCACTACACACAGGGAAGCTTTGTATATACAGGCCTAAATCGTGCACTGACATTTTATTTGTGGGCACAAGTGAATGCAGGCATGTTTTTTTGTTTTAGAGGAAATTGACATTTATGTTGACTGGGCAGGACCCTGCGATTCCAGGAATATATTATATTTGTGGACTTAATGCTTATTACCGTCTTCCAAGAGGATGGTATGGGGCATGTTATTTGGGGATAGTTTTCCCAAAGATTAACCAGATGGAGGATTTGAAAACGTTTCCAAAATTGACTGAATTACATCATAAGAGACAGAGGAGGGAGTCCTCTTCTGCGATAGTGGGAGATACATTTGGTGCAGTGATTCCTTCAGTAAGAGTCATCCTGAATTCGATCAAGATTCAAAAGTTGTCTACTATTGTGGACAACATGCTGACACATTTTTCATGGGCTATACTCCTGATAGATTATGAATAAGCTGCGGATAGAGCTATGAATCTTCAAAATTGTCTTGCTTTAGACATTCTTTTAGCGAAGGATGGCAGAGTCTATAGAATGATTAATTCTAGGCATTGTTGCTTGTATATTCCTGACAATGGTAAAGAGATGAGAGACTTACTTACTAATCTGACTAAAGCAAGTACTGATTTGAAAGAACTGTAAGAACCAGGTGTTTTTTGGAAAAATTGGCAAAGGGTTTGCTTCAGTGGGAAATTGGCTCAGCAACATTTAGAATTGGGTTTTATTGAAGATATTACAGGGAATATTAATTATCATGGTTTGTCTAATTGGGAAATGGGGATTATGTAAATTATGCACAAGAATGAAATTGAAAAGGTTTAAGAATAATCAGAGGGAAGAAAAGAAGAGGGACAGAATTTACAGGGAAAATTAAAGGAGAAGACAACAGTTTGTAGAAATTGAACTATAAAAGTTGTGGGTGGTAATTAGTGTGAAGACACATTTAGTCATCAGAGGAGGGATTGCTGAAGCAGGTGTTTTAATTAGAAATTATTAATGAGTGTTTATGTAATCTGAATAATGAATTTTGTAGAAATTTAATTACGTAGAGAAAAATAATGCACGCTTTTGAAATGTGACCTTGGAGAATGGCCACCAGTGTTCAAGAAATGTACTAATTGATTATTAATACTTTTGAAATATTGAAAATTTACTAGACTAATGTAGTAATATGCCATGTTAAGGGTTATGAAGTATGCTTTAGCTTCTGAATTGTAGGCCTTAACTTAGCGAGTGTCTTGGCCTAGTTTTGCCAGGCCTCATGCAGGAGCTGTATTTCTTAGCGCTTAAAAGAAATGCTGGCAGAGTGAACTAAACTGTGAAATGTCAATTGTCTTGTTAAAAGTGCTTGACAGAAGCTTTTTGTGAGAACAGACTAACATGAGATGATGTTCACGCTAGAGTAAGAAATCGTTTGTAATGCGTGTGAAAAGTACGTTCCCAGGACGCGAACAATGAAAACACTGGCTGGAGCTGAAAATGCAACAATATTGTTACTTGATGAGCTGGATGATGAGGACACCGTTAAGTGAAACAATCGATTTCATGAGAAGAATGACATAATAGAATACATAGATTTGGCATAGAAATATTATTGGGTAGAGTATAAACGTATGATTGACTGACAAATAGGGAGTTGGGGGATAGTTTAGGTGACTTTGATATAGCAACATTAGGCAGATCCAGAGTGACTTTGGGAGAAGAAGAGACTTTAGGAGAGATTTGAGATTCATTCTGTCATTGGGCTCATACTCTCTGACTAAGAGCCTGATGCTTTGCCGATCGATTGATGACCGAAGGACGAATACTGATTCTGCTTGCTGACTCATATCGTGGATAGGTAGATATGATGAAATGTGACTGTTATGCATTTTATGCCTTTTCTTTCTAGGTACCAACTGCACTGTTATATTAGATCCTTAGTTAGATATTTTTCTAAATTTGTGTTTTCCAAATTGTTTTGCATGAAGCCCAACATGCTGATGCAAATCTGATGTTTAGAACAGGGTACTCAAATAGACTGACACATTTCAAGGGACCAATGATTTAGGAGCTATCTTGCTGAATTATATGTACGTCATTACTTTGTTGCAGCTGACTCTGCTATTGATATGCATTGTAGCACTAGAATGTGTAGTGATTCGAGCTTTGATTAGATTGTGTTTCTTTCACCCAGTATTGTTCTTATGTGTGTTTCATTTGATCTTGAGATTAATCTACATGACTTTAGCATTGTTAATATAAAGGAAATAAAAATACTAAACTTTACTAAAGGTGTGGTCATTCATGGTCATGGTGCGTTACATTTACTGACTCCATTGATTATTGATTTTGTTGATTACTAATGTTTATTAATTATTGTGTATTGATTATTGATTATGTACTGGAACTATGGTCAGAACTTCATAAATTAGTCAAAAGGTTAATCAACCTATTTGCGTCCCCTTGTGAGTTTACTTATTAAGGTCTGACGCGCTGACAGGAGTAAAGTGGGATTAAGTGCCTGATTTAGAGTGTAGCGGATAGGATAATCTGTGGTGAAAGTGGAAAATAAAATATATATCCTGCTCCCTTTCCTGTACTGCAGTGCATCTTTTTTTCCACTTTCTACTTGTGGTAGACAGGATATCTGTATTTATATATGTGAAGTGTGTGACAAAGTAATATAATTATTCATGCGTCTCTTTGGAGTCAGGTTAGGATTGAAAGGCAGTCAGAGAAAAGCAGGGCCACTGAAATTAAATTAAGAGAATTGCCCATTACAGCTACTCTAGCTGCAGACTATGGTGAGTGCCAGACCCAAAGCTAGCAAGCCTCCATTGTTGCACAACAAGACTAGAATAATTTTAGTTGTGCTACATATATGCCTTAGTCCTTAATGAGAGGTAATTATTATTTTTACGACAAAGTGTATGTTTAGTATTTACTATGAAATCGTTTAAATGAAAAAACACGTTGGCCCATTCTTATACTTTGTTTACACCACGTTTGCGTCCCTATTTGATGCAAAAGCCGTGGAAACTTACAAAATACAATTATATTTTGTAAGTTTGTAAATGACACAAATGTGGCGCAAAAAAAAGTATAAATATGGGCCTTTTTACTATGGTGGTTTTCTGGGTTTTGTTCCTTGCTATCTGTGCTTTAGGTGATGCATGTATGGGGCAAACATTGCCCTGTGACTAATGACATCAAAATATGCAATGGCCCTAGGGGATTAGCAATATTGTTCTGTGGTGTTACTATGTAAACAAGGGTTTGCACTGAGCATCATTTACAATTTGTCTTTTTTCTTTTTTTTCTTTCTTGATATAGCTACTCCTGCTGCAACAGATAAAAGTCCACCTGTTGTACCACCAGATGGAGGCCATCTAAGCCAAATATCACTGGCTCTTGGCACTGTGGCAGCGGAGGAAGCAGAGGCATTTGCGACAGCCCTCAGTACCTCCAGCCTGCCTTCAGTTCCTCCATCCCAGCCAAATCATCTACAGCACTGCCGACAGTCAGGATCCACCACTGCTGCCCTCTCTCCTCATTATCCAGCACCTCGTCCACTGCATCCTATGGGAGCTGGTGCTGCTTTGCCGTGAATTGCCAATCGTCCACATCTGCATCAATGCCCACCAGGCCTTTTTTAAATATATTTTCTTTGGTGGGAGCAACTTTTGTTTTGGGTGGAGAGGTAGTTGAGGCAATTTTGGACTTTATTTTGGATTGTTTGGTCATTGTTGGACATTGGTTGGGGTGGTGTTTATTTGTTTGAGGATGGGTGGGCCTGTTATGGGTAGAGAGGGTGGGTTTTTATTTGTTAAAAAATAAATAGTAATTGTTTATTCATGTCTTTTGTCTTTATGCTGCTTTTAGCACAGCCTTAATTGACAAAAAGCTGCCCTCTGATCAGTCACATTACTATTCATTGACTTTTCCCCTAGACATTCCCTGGCTGATTCTGAAGGCCCTTTGATATAATAATTTAATTGCTAGGTTAAGTACTTTACTCATACCCAAACAATACCCCAGTAACAAAGTGGGAGCTACACAGACAAGGTCTGTCTTTTTGCTTGAGGATTTTAACATTTGGCACTTTTTCAGCACCGAGTCACTTAATTAAGTGTGTATACCAGTTAGTTATACCCTAATCCTACTACCCGCTGTAACTATAAAGACCACTAGCACGTATGCCTATGCTTATCTTTCCTTGTGATAAGTTATACACATAAAAAATGTAATCTTTGGTAGAGGTTACTATATAATAATTAAACCAGAACACTCCACTTCTTAGTTCTCTTACCTGAATAAATGAAGTGATGACCTCTTTCAATCATTTCAAGGTATCTTTTTAATGGTGGTGATAATAGTAGAAGGCTAGCACACTAACAGGGAAGACAAGACATCACAAGCAAGGTCCAATTCCTTTCTAGGTAAACTCCAAATATAGGATTAATCAGAAGGATTATGCATCACAGAATTAGTTGGTTATTTATAGCATAAGGTATCAAAGACTGAGACCAAACTACTACCATGACACAAGGAAGACCCATTCTGATACTAGCAGTAATAGCAAGTAGAAGTTATTTAATTAATTTATGTAAACAACTAAAATTAACCTTAAGAAACCCTTGATTCAGGAGGAGTGGAATGAATTATTATGTTGATAAATGGTGTTATACATGACTATTATGTGTGGGTGGGTAAGTGGGGCTGGCATGGGCTATTGCACAGGTCAGAGAAGATTCCACAGTGAGTTGTTGTCACTTTCACCACATTCATGTGATCCACCTGTGGTTTAAATTCATAAGTCACATCTCAATATATTACACCGCCTGGGGGAAGAGAGTTAGAGGTTTGATGAATGGATGGAAACAGGGAGTTGAGGAAAGGTGTGACAAAGACAAACACTACAGAACAACAATATTTGTTATGGTACAGTCCTTCTGCCCCAGAGACCCAAGTAATATGTAAATGTTCTGTCATTTATGTTGGAACAATTCAAATTATGGAAGATTAAACTAACACAGTTCCAAAAATTATGATTGTTATAAGAAAAGTGATACTGTATATAAATGCCAAACAGGGTGGTGCATCTGTATTCTTCTCAGAATGTCCATCTTGGGTACCTGGCTGGACTGGTCCAGTAAGGTAAGCAGGAGTGTTATAGAGCTTTTGTCTTCTGTGCATGAGAAAAAAGACCTGTGCGTTGTAAAACAGGAACAATATTGTAGAGCCAAAGAGAAGGAAGGAGAGGGGAACCAAGAGAGAGAGCAAGAGCATAGGCTGCTGCAATCATTTATTATGCCTCATGTGTGATTAACTGAGAAGTGAGAACAATTGTACAACCATTCCCAGATAAGTCGCTGCCTGTATGTGGCTAATCAGTCTCACAACTGTCATAACATTTAGCCGAGTGCATCCATCATGTGATGATGTGACATCACATGTCTGTCTCTAGTTACAGCCGCCCGACCACAACCACATAATAAAGGAGTTTGACATTTATTTGAACCAGCACACTACTAAGCATTTCCCAAATCAACACACCTTTTATCCAGTCCACAGGGTTGAGTAAGCCTCTTGAAGTCATCCTCATCATGTTGGCTTCCCCTCAAAGTGGAGAACTTGTTTATTTTGGTGGATGAGATAGTCCCATCCAGACTCTGAGTAACAAACCAGTCCTACTGCTGACCCAAATGAGATTAAGACGGATGGAGCTGTAGTGTACTGCTGTTGGTGAAGGAGAAAAATAATTTGAGCATTTTGTATAGATATGAATTTTTTAACTAAATTCACTGGTTTGGTCTCTGAGAAAACAGGTAAAAAGTACAGCAAGGAGTGGTCAATCACCTTCAGGCAAAATCACAGTTGAACTTTCTCACTCGCTGTCTGCCACCACATGAATCATCACTCACACTCACTCAATATTATATCAATCATTCATGCAATAGTTACCTGTTCCCAACCAAGCATGGTGGTACACAATTGTTGCATTATATCTCCTCTGTTTTCCACGGAACCAACATATTGGCAGTCTTATAAAATAAATTATATTTACTAGGCAGTCCTGCTAGGGAATGAAGAAGAAGGATAGGCATGGGATGGAGACAGGCATTGTCTCCAATGTCCTTGAAGGGAAAGGGTAGGTTTCTTCACTGCACACTGGTCCAACATCAGTATGGACATACAAGACGAATATACGATTAGACTGCACAAGTTAGACACAAAATGATGTTCCTGTAGCTATATTCATTATTTTTGGGCAAAGCAATTTGACACAAGTTCTATGGTGGCCTACTCAGTTAGGGGAGTGGAGTTCATCCTCAAACTCAGGGGATTCATGCAAAAGTTGGTCAGCTAATGCACTTCAGTATGATCAATCACCCTTATCCTCCTCCTGTGGTGTTTCAGAAACAGTGCTATTGTGTGCTATGAAGAGATGGTTCATTTTAATCATGGTCAATTTCTCCACATTTTAAGGAGAGTGACTGGTCCTTCTAACTGTGACAATTGAATCAGCAGCACTGAACACATGCTCAGCAGACACTTTGGCTATTGGACAAGCCAGATACTTCATTGTCAGCCTGCTGAGCTCTGGCCATCGGTATATATCCCAATAGACCAATGGATTTTGGTCCATGTAGACCTCTTCTGGGTCACCCAGATAGTCTTGGACCATGCTCTAAATGGTCATTGGTGCTGCCATTTGCACGGCTTCTGTTGCCTTGTTGCCTTCACATCTGCACTTGACTTAAGCACTGCCACTTGAAACCAAGACATTGCAGAGGTTGGGTTTCATTCGCCTGTTGCTGGTATTTAGGTGGGGCTCTTGCTGGTGTCGGCTGCTATGAGACAACACCACTGCCCTCTCTAGCGGTTGACGGCTGCACACCAGACCTTTTGTCTGGGTCTCTAATGTCCAGCCGTTCCCCTTACAGGTTTGTCGCATGATCAACAATTCACGTATTGTATAGTGAAACATCCACTTCTGAAAAGGGAACAAAAGTGACTAGTATTTTTTTGTACTGTGGTTCAAGTATTGTAGCACAGATGTACTCTTTGAGGGACACAATCTCTCTTTGCAGCATTGTAATAACAGCCAAGCAAAGGATTAAGCTCTCAACAAACTCATGCGCTTCTCTGTTTCTGTTCTCACCAGTAATCTTTGCAACACCTTTTTTACCTGGTCCTGTAGCAGATGCAACAATCATCTAGCTTGGCTCATTATACTGTCCACTTTGCTGATTTCCTGTGTGAAAACCTCAAACTGCAATAGCATTTGTGTCAGGTATTTGACTAGGGTACAATTGTCCACCTCCATGGTCATGCTTTTCCCAGTTGCATCCCCTCCTCTTCCAAGGACGTAGTTGGTGATCAATCTGTACTGTTCAAACAGATGATGTAATATACAATAGGTTGAGCTCCAATGTGTTGGCACCTTCTGTATTAAGGCTTTACCCGGTACTCTTTTGGTACACTTGATGATCCTCAACTGCTTCTGGGCTTTAAAAGAATGACTGAAATGAGGGCAGATTCATATGCAGGTGGTCAGGACATTGCTCACTATGGGGGTCATTCTAACCCTGGCGGTCGGCGACCTCCAGGGCTAAAATGACGGAAGCACCGTCGCCGCGGTCAGAAAAGGGCAACCGGCGGTTTAACTGCCGGTTTACCCCTGGCCCAGGGAATCCTCCATGGCGGCGCTGCTTGCAGCGCCGCCATGGGGATTCCGACCCCCTTACCGCCATCCTGTTCCTGGCGGTTTTCACCGCCAGGAACAGGATGGCGGTAACGGGTGTTGTGGGGCCCCTGGGGGCCCCTGCAGTGCCCATGCCACTGGCATGGGCGCTGCAGGGGCCCCCTAACAGGGCCCCACTAAGATTTTCAGTGTCTGCAAAGCAGACACTGACAATCGCGATGGGTGCCACTGCACCCATTGCACCCCTTCGACTCCGCCGGCTCCATTCGGAGCCGGCATCCTCGTAGAAGGGGGTTTCCCGCTGGACCGGCGGGCGGCCTTCTGGCGGTCGCCCGCCGGCCCCGCGGGAAAGCCAGAATGGCCGCCGCGGTCTTTTGACCGCGGTGCGGTCATTCGCCGGCTCCCGGGAATGACCCCCTATATCTTCGTTTTTGAGAAAGTCCTTCACAATCAGGTTGATGCAATGTGCGAAACATGGGACCCTGAAATATCCACCATTGCCATGGCCTTGACTATATTACTGCCAGTGTCAGAGACAACAAATCCAATTCTGAGACCTCTAGGTCACAGCCATTGAAACACCTTACTGTTTAAGTCTTCAAAGATGTTTGCTGCTGTATGGATTTTTCCATGGCAAACATTGCTACTGTTGCATGCCACCAAACACCCTTAACATTTCTTGAGTGCTGAGACCTGCATATAGCTGTTGCCTAACCTCCACCAAAGAGGTCCAGTGTGCAGTGATACACATGTAATCAGTTGCTTGAGAACTGACCCACATGTCTGTTGTGAGGTTGATAGTTTGTTCAGCACACTGCTGCAAAGCTTGTCCAACCATTTTCAACACTTCATGATGGAGTGCTGGAACAGCAACTCTGGCAAAATAGGTCCAGCTGGGAACCTTCCATTTCGGGCAGATGACGGCCACAATTTCTAAACATCCCACTTCTGACACACAAAAAAAGGGAGGCTGTCCAGCATTAACATTTTAGCCAGCTTCCTGTTTTACAAATGTGCTATTGGATGTTTGTGGTCATAGGGCCCCCATGGCCATAATAATGCTTATATATTTTTTTTTTTTTTGGGTGAAACTGATGCAGGCATCTTCCAGAGAGGACCAGGAGCTGGTAGACTCAATGTGTGTCTTGGGGTAGTTGTCACTGTATGTGGTGGTGTCCTCATATGAGCCATTTCGAGGTTGCTGATGCAGGTGATGCTGCTAGCACACTGCGGGGGGCAGGGCTGCTTTGTGGAAAGCTGTCTCTCTCTTCTTCATCATCACCTCCGACTGTGATCGGAGCTGAATCCCCTCTTTTATCACCACCACCATCTGCAGCAATTTTTCTAAGGTGCTCTTCCTACATTTGATTTTTCATATGTGTGGTTTGGCCTCAAGTACCATAGTATCAACTAGGCGTACATCGATTAACACTTGCATGGCAAATGGATCATATTGAAATGTTATCCTCCTGTTTGCTAATTGTAAAGAAGTCCCAAACTGGGAAGGAGAACTTGTTTATTGTGCCACTGGAGTCACTGCCAATGCCCAAAAGAATTGGAGGTAGATGGGTGTGTCGATGATTGCCTCTCTGCAGTGCGTACTTCTACTGAGGTAGGAGTGGATTCAGGTCTCTGCAGGGGCCTTACAAATATTGAAGCCAAAGGTGGTGATGATACTGGAACCAGTGTCACATTCCTTTGAGCTGGTTGAATAGGAGGAGCAATGTTTGTGTCCTCTGATCCAGATTCCATGACATTGTGGGTGTCAGACTCAGGCAGGGTACAATCCTTGTCCAAATCATCAGGGGGTAAGGATTTGGAGAAGATGGTGGAGTGCCCTTTCTTTTTCTTACTGGAGTTCGGTAGGCCAATGATTCAGGAAGAGTTACATCTTGCTCAGCGGGAAGTTCAACCTCCTATTCTGCCGCTAACTTAGGGAGAACTATTGCTGGCTCTGGATGTGGTTCCTGCTGCTGTCCACTTTGTTCGGTTTCCTGGGATGATTGGCTTCTAGTTTGTGGATGAGACAATGCCAATTCAGAATGCCAATTCAGACTCAGAGCTCATTACCATGAATACAGTGGCTGCCTCGCTGAGATCGATGGGCTTGAAGTGAGGTTGGTGTGGTACCATCTTTGATGTGCCATTACTGCTCCCAGCTTTCTGCCTAGAGGATAGTGCAGCAGGCAGAAAACGTTTCCTTAAAAAAGAGGAGGACGGCAAGCCACTAATTGCAATCTACTCCTTGTTTTCCCCCTCACTGGCCACTTTCTTTGGGGCCATCTTCAAGCTCTGTCATTTAGAATATAGCTGCATAAATGGAAGCAGAGAAGTAACATGCTAAGGTCACATCATTTTGTGCCAGCCTTCTGTCTGGCGGTGCTGTGGGTGATATCTCTTGGGCACCTAAAAGCAAACAGACAAGATAAACTTTTAATGAAACATGGTGTTCTTGCAATTTGAGTTATTCATAGTACAGACAATATAATTTAGTAAGGTTATCCCAAATAATTAATTAAAAAAAATAGTGTATTGATTCCAATCCACACCATAACATAATATTTCAATCAGGATAACAAAATACAGAACTGTTTGCTTCATCTAAAGCAGAGGTCTTCAAACTGGGGGAAGGCCCACCAGGGAACCGTCGATGGTCCCAGATGTGGTGCCAGACTCTGGTAAAGAGAAGCATCATGCTTTGTTTTAAGTGCAAACAATAAGCAGCAGTAGGCACTTTGTAATGGGCCACAGGTGACATCTTTTGTCATGTATATCCTGACTGGGAGTATGTGCAAAAGGCAAAAGGGGTAACAGAACTTAACAGCGATATTTAAAGATGGTTATACATATTTAAGCATTGCCACTTTAACAGAATAATTGTGAAAAATTGAGAGGGCAATGATTTTTTTTACACCTAGAGGGCAGGGCTTTAAGAAGTTTGAAGACCACTGATCTAAGGAATGTGCGTACATGTATGGTAGGAAGGGGTGAGTGGGAAAATGGAATAAACCTTAAAATATGAATGCTGCTATGTGCCTATGGCAGGCAAAGGGTGTGGGAAAAACTTTAAAAAAATAAATGTTGGTGTATCACTAGGGACTGCTAGAATTCCATTGGGAGGTAAGGAGTTACAGGAAAATTTGACAAAATGCATAGAATATTATGCACACAGTTTATATAAATAGTACAATGATCCTCAAGCACATTAAACTATTATCAGGGAAAAAATGGCTTTGATAACTTGAAAAAGGAATACCAATAAACTAGGTTGCTGTCTGAATATGGCCGCTGGACACATAATCAATCAACAGCAACAGCAAGCAAGGAGGCATGGAAAACAAAGAACACATGTAGGCCTATAGCAAAAGCACACTGGCTGCCTATATGAAATGTCCACTGGCCACATGGTCGAACAACAATAACAACAAGCAAGGAGGCATGGACAACAGTGAAAACATGCAGGCCTATGGATGGACACTAACTACACAAAATAGCCGCTGGACACATGGCATGGAGAACTGGAGAACTAACACAACTTGATGGCCTATGGCACACACACACACACACACACACACACACTATCCAAACAAAGGAGGAAAGGTAACAACAAACATCTTCCCAAGGCATGAAATCATATTAAACCCACAAAAATACACTTTTTGCAGGAAAAAAATGTGAAATACAAAAAAATGATTTAATTAAATGCCATCCCTGGCCTAAATAATCATAGATGTAACATGTACCACAGAAAAAGTGTTTTCATACACTCAATGGTTAGTACTGGCTGATGGCCCATGGGTAGACTAGGCGACATGGTAGAAAATGAATAGTGCCAAATTAATGAGCATGGGGAAAGTGTACTTAACTGTGCAACCTTTTTCTATCATAACAAAAAAAAAACTGAAATGAAAAATTACTAGGGCCCTGCTGTAACTCCAGGCCAACCACCACAATAAATTTTTAAAATTGAACCAAAGTACAAATGAAATAATGGTGCATGCCCTCTATCATCTGTATTGTCCAAAAGTTTTTGAACTTGCTTGTTGTGATGTCACAAAAACAAAGTCTTTAGAATCCAATAGTATACTCAGCAGACAAAGAGTGATTATTTCACATTGAAATTCAAATGACAAATGACCAGGAAACATACAAAGAACTGGAAAGAGCCTTTTGGACATGAAGAATGAGTTTAGTCTTTGGGACACTTCCTTCCTGTAAAACAATTTTTTTATATAAAATATACTTTTTGCACTAAAAACAACTTGAACTGTCCATTAGAGTCCATTGGAGTAGAATTTTACCTTGAAAATGTATTTCCAAGTTGATTCACTTGCTTCTCAAGTTGAAAGTCTACTTGAGAATCAGAGACACAATTGTTCATGGTGGTGGGCAGCACAAAACAGTGCCGGGAGGCTCTTTGATGACCGGAAGCCATAACAGCAGGCGGAGAAATGTCGTTCCCGCTCGCAAGCACTTGATAATGGAGCCTTAAAAGCTTTAACAGAGTCTTGGTGAGCCAACAAAGCCTCGCGTGCGCCAACAGAAAAATAATTCTGCCACACACTAGATGGTGGAATTACACAGGAACTAGGTATTGCACTCAAGAAAATGCTGCTGGAGCAAAAACTGCTGTGCGCCAGGATTGCCACTCTGCCAGGATTGAGTGCTCTGAGGAACTGCTACCCTGCTTTGCTGTGCCACCCTGTTGCCTGTGATCTCTGCCCAGTACCCCAAGACCCATCCTCCAAACCCAGAGTGATTTCGAGCAGTTTCTGCTTTCCTTTGCCGCTTGTTTTCAATTTCAACTTGAGAAGCTTTTTCCAAACTTCGCTGCTCACGACTGTAACCTGCCTGGTGTGGCACTGCTTTCCTTTGCCAGTCACCATCAACTTCAACTGAGCGGCTTTTGCCAAATTCTGCTGCTCATGTCAGTAAACTGCCTGGAGCGGTCCTGCTTTCCTTTGCCACTCACCTTCAAATTCAACCCGAGCAGCTTCTGCCATCTTCACTGCTTGCATCTGTAACCTGTCCGGTGAAACCCTGCTTTCCTTTGCACTCACCTTCAACTTCAACTTGAGCAGCTTTTGTCAAACTTCGCTGCTAGCATCTGTAACCTGCTCAGAACAGCCTTGCTTTCCTTTGCCTCTCACTTTCAATTTCAACCTGAGCAGCTTTTTGTAAAAGTACACCGCTCGCATCTGTGACCAGCCCGGAGTGGCCCTGCTTTCCTGTGCTGCCCGCTTTCAACTTCATCCCAAGTGGCTTATGTCCAAATTTGCAGCTCGCTACTTTCAAACTCAACCCGAGTGGCTTTGTCAACCTTTACTGCTTACACCTGGAAACTGTCATTCACAGCGCTCAGTCTAACCAAGAAGCTCTTCCCAGCATAGCCACACACCGCTCTACAAGAGCAGTGTAACAAGGACAGAACCAGAGTCCATCAGCAGATCGTACACCCGTGCCGAGGAGTTCCCAGCACCACCTGTAGGAGGCTGGACTGGCTTGTAGTGAGTACCTAGGGGTACTTGCACCTTGCACCAGGCCCAGTTATCCCTTATTAGTGTATAGGGTGTCTAGCAGCATAGGCTGATAGATAATGGTAGCTTAGCAGAGCAGCTTAGGCTGAACTAGGAGACAAGTGAAGCTCCTACAGTACCACTTAGTGTCATATGCACAATATCATAAGAAAACACAATACACAGTTTTACTAAAAATAAAGGTACTTTATTTTTATGACAATATGCCAAAGTATCTCAGAGTGTACCCTCAGTGAGAGGATAGGAAATATACACAAGATATATATACACAATACCAAAATATGCAGTAATAGTCTTAGAAAACAGTGCAAACAATGTATAGTTACAATAGGATGCAATGGGGACACATAGGGATAGGGGCAACACAAACCATATACTCCAAAAGTGGAATGCGAACCACGAATGGACCCCAAACCTATGTGACCTTGTAGAGGGTCGCTGGGACTATTAGAAAATAGTGAGGGTTAGAAAAATAGCCCACCCCAAGACCCTGAAAAGTGAGTGCAAAGTGCACTAGAGTTCCCCAAAGGACAAAGAAGTCGTGATAGGGGAATAATGCAGGAAAGACACAAACCAACAATGCAACAACGATGGATTTCCAATCTAGGGTACCTGTGGAACAAGCGGACCAAGTCCAAAAGTCACAAGCAAGTCGGAGATGGGCAGATGCCCAGGAAATGCCAGCTGTGGGTGCAAAGAAGCTTCTACTGGACAGAAGAAGCTGAGGTTTCTGCAGGAACAAAAAGGGCTAGAGACTTCCCCTTTGGTGGACGGATTTCTCTCGCCGTGGAGAGTTGTGCAGAAGTTACCCGCCGAAAGACCGCCAACAAGCCTTGCTAGCTGCAAATCGTACGGTAAGCGTTTTTGGATGCTGCTGTGGCCCAGGAAGGATCAGGATGTTGCAAATTGCGTCAGGAGAGAGAGGAAACATCAAGCAAGACAAGGAGCCCTCTCAGCAGCAGGTAGCTCCCGGAGAAGTGCCAGAAACAGGCACTACGAGGATGCGTGAAATGGTGCTCACCCGAAGTCGCACAAAGAAGTCCCACGTCGCCGGAGAACAACTTAGGAGGTCGTGCAATGCAGGTTAGAGTGCCGTGGACCCAGGCTGGACTGTGCACAAAGGATTTCCGCCGGAAGTGCACGGAGGCCGGAGTAGCTGCAAAAGTCGCGGTTTACAACAATGCAGTCTGGCGTGGGGAGGCAAGGACTTACCTCCACCAAACTTGGACTGAAGAGTCACTGGACTGTGGGAGTCACTTGGACAGAGTTGCTGGATTCAAGGGACCTCGCTCGTTGTGCTGAGAGGAGACCCAAGGTACCGGTGATGCAGTTTTTTGGTGCCTGCGGTTGCAGGGGGACGATTCCGTCGACCCACGGGAGATTTCTTCGGAGCTTCTAGTGCAGAGAGGAGGCAGACTACCCCCACAGCATGCACCACCAGGAAAACAGTCAAGAAGGCGGCAGGATCAGCGTTACAGAGTTGAAGTAGTCGTCTTTGCTACTATGTTGCAGTTTTGCAGGCTTCCAGCGCGGTCAGCAGTCGATTCCTTGGCAGAAGGTGAAGAGAGAGATGCAGAGGAACTCGGATGAGCTCTTGCATTGGTTATCTAAAGTTTCCCCAGAGACAGAGACCCTAAATAGCCAGAAAAGAGGGTTTGGCTACCTAGGAGAGAGGATAGGCTAGCAACACCTGAAGGAGCCTATCAGAAGGAGTCTCTGACGTCACCTGGTGGCACTGGCCACTCAGAGCAGTCCAGTGTGCCAGCAGCACCTCTGTTTCCAGGATGGCAGAGGTCTGGAGCACACTGGAGGAGCTCTGGACACCTCCCAGGGGAGGTGCAGGTCAGGGGAGTGGTCACTCCCCTTTCCTTTGTCCAGTTTCGCGCCAGAGCAGGGCTAAGGGGTCCCCTGAACCGGTGTAGACTGGCTTATGCAGAATTGGGCACATCTGTGCCCAAGAAAGCATTTCCAGAGGCTGGAGGAGGCTACTCCTCCCCCACCTTCACACCATTTTCCAAAGGGAGAGGGTGTCACACCCTCTCTCAGAGGAAGTTCTTTGTTCTGCCATCCTGGGCCAGGCCTGGCTGGACCCCAGGAGGGCAGATGCCTGTCTGAGGGGTTGGCAGTAGCAGCAGCTGCAGTGAAACCCCGGGAAAGGCAGTTTGGCAGTACCAGGGTCTGTGCTACAGACCACTGGGATCATGGGATTGTGCCAACTATGCCAGGATGGCATAGAGGGGGCAATTCCATGATCATAGACATGTTACATGGCCATATTCGGAGTTACCATTGTGAAGCTACATATGGGTAGTGACCTATATGTAGTGCACGCGTGTAATGGTGTCCCCGCACTCACAAAGTCCGGGGAATTGGCCCTGAACAATGTGGGGGCACCTTGGCTAGTGCCAGGGTGCCCTCACACTAAGTAACTTTGCACCTAACCTTTACCAGGTAAAGGCTAGACATATAGGTGACTTATAAGTTACTTAAGTGCAGTGTAAAATGGCTGTGAAATAACGTGGACGTTATTTCACTCAGGCTGCAGTGGCAGGCCTGTGTAAGAATTGTTAGAGCTCCCTATGGGTGGCAAAATAAATGCTGCAGCCCATAGGGATCTCCTGGAACCCCAATACCCTGGGTACCTCAGTACCATATACTAGGGAATTATAAGAGTGTTCCAGTAAGCCAATGTAAATTGGTAAAATTGGTCACTAGCCTGTTAGTGACAATTTGAAAGAAATGAGAGAGCATAACCACTGAGGTTCTGATTAGCAGAGCCTCAGTGAGACAGTTAGTCACTACACAGGTAACACATTCAGGCACACTTATGAGCACTGGGGCCCTGGATGACAGGGTCCCAGTGACACATACAACTAAAACAACATATATACAGTGAAAAATGGGGGTTACATGCCAGGCAAGATGGTACTTTCCTACACAACCCCCCCCAAACGAAGGACAATAAGACTAGCCATGACCTGATGAGTCTTCATTGTCTAAGTGGAAATATCTGGAGAGTCCATCTGCATTGGAGTGGCTACTCCCAGGTCTATGTTCCACTGTATAGTCCATTCCCTGTAGGGATATGGACCACCTCAACAATTTAGGATTTTCACCTTTCATTTGTTTTAGCCAAAGTAGAGGTTTGTGGTCTGTCTGAACAATGAAGTGAGTGCCAAACAGGTATGGCCTCAACTTCTTCAGAGCCCAGACCACAGCAAAGGCCTCCCTCTCTATGGCAGACCAACGCTTTTCTCTAGGGGTCAACCTCCTACTAATAAAAGCAACAGGTTGATCCTGGCCCTCAGAATTAAGTTGTGATAGGACTGCCCCTACTCCTAATTCAGATGCATCAGTTTGGACATAGAATTTTTTAGAGTAACAAGGGCTTTTCAGGACAGGTGCAGAGCACATGGCCTGCTTCAGCTCCTCAAAAGCTTTCTGACAGTTTGCTGTCCATAATACCTTTTTAGGCATTTTCTTGGATGTGAGGTCATTAAGAGGGGCTGCAATGGAGCCATAGTTCTTAATGAACCTCCTATAATACCCAGTGAGGCCTAGGAAGGCTCTCACCTGAGTCTGAGTGGTAGGGGGAACCCAATCAATACTTGTTTGGATTTTCCCCTGAAGTGGTGCAATCTGTTCCCCACCAACAAGGTGTCCCAGATAAACCACCTTACCCTGCCCTATCTGGCACTTTGAAGCCTTGATAGTGAGGCCTGCCTTTTGCAGGGCCTCCAAAACTTTCCATAGGTGGACCAGGGGATCATCCCAGCTGGAGCTAAAGACAGCTATATCGTCCAAATATGCTGCACTGAAAGCTTCCAGTCCTTGCAGGACTGTGTTCACCAACCTCTGAAAAGTGGCAGGTGCATTTTTCAATCCAAAAGGCATTACAGTAAACTGGTAATGGCCTCCAATGGTTGAAAATGCAGTTTTAGGTTTAGCATCTTCTGATAATTTGATCTGCCAATACCCTGCAGTCAAATCAAAAGTGCTTAGATACTTGGCAGATGCCAGTGTATCTATGAGCTCATCTGCCCTGGGTATAGGGTGAGCATCAGTTCTGGTTACCTGGTTGAGACCTCTGTAGTCTACACAAAACCGCATTTCCTTCTTTCCATCTTTGGAATGGGGTTTTGGTACAAGTACCACAGGAGAAGCCCATGGACTTTCAGAGTGCTCAACCACTCCTAGTTCTAGCATTTTCTGCACCTCTTGCTTTATGCAGTCCCTGACATGGTCAGGCTGCCTATAGATCTTACTTTTGACAGGTAAACTGTCTCCAGTATCTATAGTGTGCTCACACCAAGAAGTGGTACCTGGCACAGTAGAGAAGAGTTCAGAAAACTGACCCAGGAGATTTATGCAATGGTCTTTCTGCTCAGCAGTAAGACAATCAGCCAAAACTACACCTTCCACAAGAGCATCTTGTTCTGTGGAAGAGAAGAGATCAGGTAGAGGATCACTGTCTTCTTCCTGTCCCTCATCAGTTGCCATGAGCAGGGTGAGATCAGCCCTGTCATAGTAGGGTTTCAGGCGGTTGACATGGAGCACCCTAAGGGGACTCCTGGCAGTGCCTAAGTCAACTAAATAGGTGACTTCACCCTTTTTCTCAACAATTGTGTGAGGACCACTCCATTTATCTTGGAGTGCTCTTGGGGCCACAGGCTCCAAGACCCACACTTTCTGCCCTGGTTTGTACTGAACCAGAACAGCCTTCTGATCATGCCATTGCTTCTGGAGCTCTTGGCTGGCCTGAAGGTTTTTACTGGCCTTTTTCATATACTCAGCCATCCTTGATCTGAGGCCAAGTACATAGTCCACAATATCTTGCTTTGGAGCTTTTAAAGGTTGTTCCCAACCCTCCTTGACAAGTGTTAGTGGACCCCTAACAGGGTGACCAAAGAGGAGTTCAAAGGGGCTGAAGCCCACTCCTTTCTGGGGTACCTCCCTGTAGGCAAAAAGGAGGCATGGTAACAGGATATCCCATCTCCTGCGGAGTTTTTCAGGGAGACCCATAATCATGCCTTTGAGAGTTTTGTTAAATCTCTCCACCAGTCCATTTGTTTGTGGATGATAGGGTGTAGTGAACTTGTAAGTCACACCACACTCCTTCCACATGGCCTTTAAGTATGCAGACATGAAATTGCTTCCCCTGTCTGATACTACTTCCTTTGGGAAGCCCACCCTAGAAAATATTCCCAGGAGGGCCTTTGCCACTGCAGGTGCTGTAGTGGTCCTTAAAGGAATTGCTTCAGGATATCTTGTGGCATGGTCCACTACCACCAAGATAAACCTATTGCCTGAAGCAGTAGGAGGGTCAAGGGGGCCAACTATGTCAACCCCTACCCTTTCAAAGGGAACCCCAACCACAGGCAGTGGAATAAGGGGTGCCTTTGGAGTGCCACCTGTCTTGCCACTGGCTTGACAGGTTTCACAGGACTTACAAAATTCCTTTGTGTCCTCAGACATCCTAGGCCAATGAAACAAGGGGACAAGTCTGTCCCAAGTTTTCATTTGTCCCAGGTGTCCAGCTAGGGGAATGTTGTGGGCTAGAGTTAGGAGGAACTTTCTGTACTCCTGAGGAATCACTAACCTCCTGGCAGTTCCAGGTTTAGGATCCCTTGCTTCAGTGTACAAGAGATTGTCCTCCCAGTAAACTCTGTGAGAGTCACTGACATCCCCATTAGCCTGTTTGACAGCTTGCTGTCTTAGACCCTCTAGTGTGGGACAGGTCTGCTGTGCCACACTCAGCTCCTCCCTGGCAGGCCCCCCTTCACCCAAAAGCTCAGCAGTGTCTGCTTCCAGCTCCTCTGGTGTAGGTTATGCACAGGGTGGAAATTCTTCTTCCTCAGAAGTTGAATCCACTGTAGAGGGAGGGATAGTAGGAAGTGGTTTGCTTGTACTAGCCCTAGCTTTAGGGAGCACTTGGTCCATTGTTCCAGGATCCAAGCTTCCCTGTCATTTTTGCTTTTTGGCCTGAGCCCTGGTTAAAGCGAAAATATGCCCTGGGATGCCCAGCATTGCTGCATGGGCCTCCAACTCCACATCTGACCAAGCTGATGTCTCCAAATCATTTCCTAGTAGACAGTCTACAGGTAAATCTGTGGCTACCACAACTTTCTTTGGACCAGTAACCCCTCCCCCAGTTGAGATTAACAACAGCCATGGGGTGGCTAAGTGTATTGTTGTGAGCATCGTTTACTTGGTACTGGTGACCAAGTAGGTGTTGTTCAGGGTGGACCAGTTTCTCTATGACCATAGTCACACTGGCCCCAGTGTCCCTGTAGGCCTGAACCTCAACACTATTTATTAGGGGTAGCTGCTTGTACTTATCCATATTAAGGGGACAAGCAACTAAGGTGGCTAAATCAATAGCCCCCTCAGAGACTAATATAGCCTCTGTGGTCTCCCTAACCAGACCAACCCCAACTAAGTTACCAATAGTGAGCCCAGCTACTCCCTTGGATTGGCTATTAGTAGGTTTACTCCCACCACCACTGCTATTAGTAGGGACACTAGGTGTAGCAGTAGGGGTTGTAGTGGTAGGAGGCTTGGTGCTTTTCTTTGGACAACTGGGATCTGTTGTCCAATGGCCTTTTATTTTACATAAATAGCACCATGGTTTCTTTTCCTTGTTTTGATTAGAAGAGGATTTGGGCCCACCACCCCCACCACCCCCACCAGAGTGTTTTTGTGGGCCTGATGAAGACTCATTTTTAGATTTGTCCCCACCCTTGTCAGAAGACGTACCATCCTTCTTCTTGTTGCCATCTTTGTCACCCCCTGTATGAACTTTTCTGTTCACCCTTGTTCTGACCCATTTGTCTGCCTTCTTTCCCAATTCTTGGGGAGAGGTCAGATCAGAGTCCACCAAGTACTGGTGCCACAAATCAGACACACAATTATTAAGAATATGCTCTCTCATGATCAAGTTATACAGGCTGTCATAATCAGTAACTTTACTGCCATGTAACCACCCCTCCAAGGCCTTCACTGAATGGTCAATGAAATCAACCCAGTCTTGTGAAGACTCCTTTTTGGTCTCTCTGAACTTTATCCTGTATTGTTCAGTGGTTAAGCCATAACCATCCAGGAGTGCATTCTTAAGAACTTTGTAATCATTAGCTTCATTTTCTTTTACAGTAAAGAGCCTATCCCTACCTTTTCCACTAAATGATAGCCATAGGATAGCAGCCCACTGCCTTTGAGGGACATCCTGTACAGCACAGGCCCTCTCAAGTGCAGCAAACCACTTGTTAATGTCATCCCCCTCCTTATAAGGGGGAACTATCTTGTGCAGATTCCTGGAATCATGCTCTTTTGCAGGATGACTATGGGGAATACTGCTGCTGCCACCATGGGTTTCTAAACCCAGTTTCTGTCTCTCCTTCTCTACTTCTAAAGTCTGTCTATCCAAATCCAGCTGTTGCTTCTTGAGCTTCAGTCTGGTTTGTTCCACTCTCAATCTATTGAGCTCCCTTTCTAACAATATGTCATCAGGGTGGGTGGGAGGGACATGTCTTGAAACAGAAGTATGATGAGAATGGACAGAAGGAGACCTGTCCCTTACAGAGGGCACCCTAACAGCTTGGTTAACAGAAACATAATTTCTACTGTGATGAGAATTAATGCTCTTGCTATGATGTGAGACAACACTATCTGTATGGTGTGACTCAACATCAGTACCAACTATGCTAGACTGTCTAGTAATGGGCAGGCTTGGAAGTTTCTTTCCTGAATCTTTTCCTGGGGGAGTCCCTGTATCAGATTGGGAACCATTAGCTACTTTTTCAACAGATGGGGCACTTTTAACCTTATCTTGTTCTCTAAGCATGTTAAGTAACAATTCCAAGGAAGGATTCTTCCCTACACTCAAACCTCTTTCTACACAGAGACTCCTTCCTCCTTTCCAGCTAAGGTGGTCATATGCAAGTTTGGACAGATCAACATTTTGGCCTGTGCCAGAAATTTTTAGAAAGAGTTAAAGTGATAGAAAAAGGAAAAAAAGTTTGTCAGAGCTTTTAGAAAGACAGAGAAAAAAACTTTTTAAACTTTTTAGAAATTTTTCGAAAGTTAGAAGTACTTTTCAGCACTTAGAAAAGAGTGAAAAGAGGAAATGCAAAACTTTTTGGTTATGTGTATATACACTGAACTTGTTTTGTATATTTTTCTCTTATGAAAAGTACAATGACTAGAGTGGTAAGTAGTCTCAAAGCACTTATCCCACCGCTGCACAACCAATGTAGGAGGCTGGACTGGCTTGTAGTGAGTACCTAGCGGTACTTGCACCTTGCACCAGGCCCAGTTATCCCTTATTAGTGTATAGGGTGTCTAGCAGCATAGGCTGATAGATAATGGTAGCTTAGCAGAGCAGCTTAGGCTGAACTAGGAGACGAGTGAAGCTCCTACAGTACCACTTAGTGTCATATGCACAATATCATAAGAAAACACAATACACAGTTATACTAAAAATAAAGGTACTTTATTTTTATGACAATATGCCAAAGTATCTCAGAGTGTACCCTCAGTGAGAGGATAGGAAATATACACAAGATATATATACACAATACCAAAATATGCAGTAATAGTCTTAGAAAACAGTGCAAACAATGTATAGTTGCAATAGGATGCAATGGGACACATAGGGATAGGGGCAACACAAACCATATACTCCAAAAGTGGAATGCGAACCACGAATGGACCCCAAACCTATGTGACCTTGTAGAGGGTCGCTGGGACTATTAGAAAATAGTGAGGGTTAGAAAAATAGCCCACCCCAAGACCCTGAAAAGTGAGTGCAAAGTGCACTAAAGTTCCCCAAAGGACAAAGAAGTCGTGATAGGGGAATAATGCAGGAAAGACACAAACCAACAATGCAACAACAATGGATTTCCAATCTAGGGTACCTGTGGAACAAGGGGACCAAGTCCAAAAGTCACAAGCAAGTCGGAGATGGGCAGATGCCCAGGAAATGCTAGCTGTGGGTGCAAAGAAGCTTCTACTGGACAGAAGAAGCTGAGGTTTCTGCAGGAACAAAAAGGGCTAGAGACTTCCCCTTTGGTGGACGGATCCCGCTCGCCGTGGAGAGTTGTGCAGAAGTGTTTTCCCGCCGAAAGACCGCCTACAAGCCTTGCTAGCTGCAAATCGTGCAGTAAGTGTTTTTGGATGCTGCTGTGGCCCAAGAAGGATCAGGATGTCGCAAATTGCGTCAGAAGAGAGATGGGACATCGAGCAAGACAAAGAGCCCTCTCAGCAGCAGGTAGCACCCAGAGAAGTGCCAGAAACAGGCACTACGAGGATGCGTGAAACAGTGCTCACCCAAAGTCGCACAAAGAAGTCCCACGTTGCCGGAGAACAACTTAGGAGGTCGTGCAATGCAGGTTAGAGTGTCGTGGACCCAGGCTGGACTGTGCACAAAGGATTTCCGCCGGAAGTGCACGGAGGCCGGAGTAGCTGCAAAAGTCACGGTTTCCAACAATGCAGTCTGGCGTGGGGAGGCAAGGACTTACCTCCACCAAACTTGGACTGAAGAGTCACTGGACTGTGGGAGTCACTTGGACAGAGTTGCTGGATTCAAGGGACCTCGCTCGTCATGCTGAGAGGAGACCCAAGGTACCGGTGATGCAGTTCTTTGGTGCCTGCGGTTGCAGGGGGACGATTCCGTCGACCCACGGGAGATTTCTTCGGAACTTCTAGTGCAGAGAGGAGGCAGACTACCCCCACAGCATGCACCACCAGGAAAACAGTCGAGAAGGCGGCAGGATCAGCGTTACAGAGTTGCAGTAGTCGTCTTTGCTACTATGTTGCAGTTTTGCAGGCTTCCAGCGCGGTCAGCAGTCAATTCCTTGGCAGAAGGTGAAGAGAGAGATACAGAGGAACTCGGATGAGCTCTTGCATTGGTTATCTAAAGTTTCCCCAGAGACAGAGACCCTAAATAGCCAGAAAAGAGGGTTTGGCTACCTAGGAGAGAGGATAGGCTAGCAACACCTGAAGGAGCCTATCAGAAGGAGTCTCTGACGTCACCTGGTGGCACTGGCCACTCAGAGCAGTCCAGTGTGCCAGCAGCACCTCTGTTTCCAAGATGGCAGAGGTCTGGAGCACACTGGAGGAGCTCTGGACACCTCCCAGGGGAGGTGCAGGTCAGGGGAGTGGTCACTCCCCTTTCCTTTGTCCAGTTTCGCGCCAGAGCAGGGCTAAGGGGTCCCCTGAACTGTTGTAGACTGGCTTATGCAGAATTGGGCACATCTGTGCCCAAGAAAGCATTTCCAGAGGCTGGGGGAGGCTACTCCTCCCCTGCCTTCACACTATTTTCCAAAGGGAGAGGGTGTAACCCCCTCTCTCAGAGGAAGTTCTTTGTTCTGCCATCCTGGGCCAGGCCTGGCTGGACCCCAGGAGGGCAGATGCCTGTCTGAGGGGTTGGCAACAGCAGCAGCTGCAGTGAAACCCCTGGAAAGGCAGTTTGGCAGTACCAGGGTCTGTGCTACAGACCACTGGGATCATGGGATTGTGCCAACTATGCCAGGATGGCATAGAGGGGGCAATTCCATGATCATAGACATGTTACATGGCCATATTCGGAGTTACCATTGTGAAGCTACGTATAGGTAGTGACCTATATGTAGTGCACGCGTGTAATGGTGTCCCCGCACTCACAAAGTCCGGGGAATTGGCCCTGAACAATGTGGGGCCACCTTGGCTAGTGCCAGGGTGCCCTCACACTAAGTAACTTTGCACCTAACCTTTACCAGGTAAAGGTTAGACATATAGGAGACTTATAAGTTACTTAAGTGCAGTGTAAAATGGCTGTGAAATAACGTGGACGTTATTTCACTCAGGCTGCAGTGGCAGGCCTGTGTAAGAATTGTTAGAGCTCCCTATGGGTGGCAAAAGAAATGCTGCAGCCCATAGGGATCTCCTGGAACCCCAATACCCTGGGTACCTCAGTACCATATACTAGGGAATTATAATAGTGTTCCAGTAAGCCAATGTAAATTGGTAAAATTGGTCACTAGCCTGTTAGTGACAATTTGAAAGAAATGAGAGAGCATAACCACTGAGGTTCTGATTAGCAGAGCCTCAGTGAGACAGTTAGTCACTACACAGGTCACACATTCAGGCACACTTATGAGCACTGGGGCCCTGGATGACAGGGTCCCAGTGACACATACAACTAAAACAACATATATACCTTGCTATTTTTGAGTCAGCAAAGCCTATACTTCGCTATTTGTGAATTGTACCTGGTTGTGCTGAACTTAAAAGTTACCAAATAAACAAGCTTAATTTTTCTACATCCTTCTGAAGTATTTTTCTGTGGTGTGTCTCATGAGGTTATTGTGTGTGTATTGCAATAGTACACATTGGTGGTCATTACAACCCTGGTGGACGGTGTTAAAGCGGCGGTAAGACCGCCAACAGGCCAGCGGTAAAAATATTTGCAATTACGACTGTGGCGGAAACCGCCAACAAAGACAGCCACTTTAACACTCAGACCACCACGGCAGTACAAACAAACAGCGCGGCGGTCACCACCAACAGACAGGTGGGAGACAAAGTACCGCCCACACTATTATGACAGGCCAATCCGCCACCTTTTCTGGGGCGGATTCACCGTGGATAAAAACACGGCGGAAACAGGAATTTCAAAGGGAAAACGCTCACCTCTACACACTCCACGAGGAAGGAGGACACCATGGAGCCGGAACTCCAAATCCTACCTGCGATAGTTTTCCTGCTCCTGTACCAGGAGCACCAACGCCGGCGGCAAAGACCAGGGTGAGTACTGCACCTACGACACAGGGGAGGGGGAGTCAAAAAACAGGGACGCGTAAACGCAACACCCGCACCCTCACCAACTACAACACACACAAATACAGATCTATACATTATAGTTACACCGCCCAACCCCCCCGGAAGAATGCAAAGACAAAAGGAAATGAGTGTAACCATTGTAATATATCAAAATGCAGTACGCAAAAATATACATATATACACTATCAACAAAATATACACCAAGAATAGTAGTCCAGGTATTGCACACCTCATAGTCCGTGGACCACTGGGCCCAAAATGCATGGGCGAGGCCCACACACGATACCAGATCAAAACAGAGAGAACACTGCAGGGGCATCAGATAGAAATACAACGGGCACCTCAGGGGGAAGGGAAGTGGGGGCACCTCAGCCGGATGAGTGCACGACGCCAGATCCACGAGGGGGCTCCATGCCCATTGATGTATCCAAAGCCACAGTCTCTCAAGTCTCTACAGTGGGTGGGTTGCCCACTGTTCAATCCTGGGGAGTGCAAAGCCACGGTCTCTCAAGTCTCTACAGTGGGTTTTTTGCCCACTCTGCAATCCTGGGGAGTGCAAAGCCACAGTCTCACAATTGGATGCCAGTCTCCAGTGGTTCTGGAGGGGGCATTGTGCCCAGAATGCATCATCCTGTGAAGGACAGAGGTAGTGGATGTATGTCTCCACTGGCTCGGGAGGGGGACTGGTGCCCAGAGTGCTTCATCCTGTGAAGGACAGAGGGAGTGGATGCATGTCTCCACTGGTTCTGGAGGGGGACTGGTGCCCAGAGTGCTTCATCCTGTGAAGGACAGAGGTAGTGGATGGATGTCTCCACTGGTTCTGGAGGGGGACTGGTGCCCAGAGTGCTTCATCCTGTGAAGGACAGAGGCAGTGGATGGATCTCTCCACTGGTTCTGGAGGGGGCATTGTGCCCAGAGTGCTTCATCCTGTGAAGGACAGAGGTAGTGGATGCATGTCTCCACTGGTTCTGAAGGGGGCATTGTGCCCAGAGTGCTTCATCCTGTGAAGGACAGAGGTAGTGGATGGATCTCTCCACTGGTTCTGGAGGGGGCATTGTGCCCAGAGTGCTTCATCCTGTGAAGGACAGAGGTAGTGGATGGATCTCTCCACTTGTTCTGGAGGGGGACTGGTGCCCAGAGTGCTTCATCCTGTGAAGCACAGAGGTAGTGGATGGATCTCTCCACTGGTTCTGGAGGGGGCATTGTGCCCAGAGTGCTTCATCCTGTGAAGGACAGACAGAGTGGATAGATCTCTCCACTGGTTCAGGAGGGGGACTGGTGCCCAGAGTGCATCACTGTGAGAAAGTAGCCTCTTTCTAGCCTTGTTACCCCCACTTTTGGCCTGTTTGTGAGTATATGTCAGGGTGTTTTCACTGTCTCACTGGGATCCTGCTAGCCAGGGCCCAGTGCTCATAGTCAAAACCCTATGTTGTCAGTATGTTTGTTATGTGTCACTGGGACCCTGCTAGCCAGGAACCCGGTGCTCATAAGTTTGTGGCCTATATGTATGTGTTCCCTGTGTCATGTCTAACTGTCTCACTGAGGCTCTGCTAACCAGAACCTCAGTGGTTATGCTCTCTCTGCTTTACAAATTGTCACTAACAGGCTAGTGACCAATTTCACCAATTCACATTGGCATACTGGAACACCCTTATAATTCCCTAGTATATGGTAATGAGGTACCCAGGGTATTGGGGTTCCAGGAGATCCCTATGGGCTGCAGCATTTCTTTTGCCACCCATAAGGAAATCTGACAATTCTTACACAAGCCTGCCAGTGCAGCCTGAGTGAAATAACGTCCACGTTATTTCACAGCCATTTACCACTGCACTTAAGTAACTTATAAGTCACCTATATGTCTAACCTTCACCTGGTGAAGGTTGGGTGCTAAGTTACTTAGTGTGTGGGCACCCTGGCACTAGCCAAGGTGCCCCCACATTGTTCAGGGCAAATTCCCCGGACTTTGTGAGTGCGGGGACACCATTTCACGCTTGCACTATACATAGGTCACTACCTATGTATAGCGTCACAATGGTAACTCTGAACATGGCCATGTAACATGTCTAAGATCATGGAATTGTCACCCCAATGCCATTCTGGCATTGGGGAGACAATTCCATGATCCCCCGGGTCTCTAGCACAGAACCCGGGTACTGCCAAACTGCCTTTCCGGGGTCTCCACTGCAGCTGCTGCTGCTGCCAACCACTCAGACAGGTTTCTGCCCTCCTGGGGTCCAGGCAGCCCTGGCCCAGGAAGGCAGAACAAAGGATTTCCTCTGAGAGAGGGTGTAACACCCTCTCCCTTTGGAAATAGGTGTGAAGACTGGGGAGGAGTAGCCTCCCCCAGCCTCTGGAAATGCTTTGATGGGCACAGATGCTGCCCATCTCTGCATAAGCCAGACTACACTGGTTTAGGGATCCCCCAGCCCTGCTCTGGCGAAAACTGGACAAAGGAAAGGGGAGTGACCACTCCCCTGACCTGCACCTCCCAGGGGAGGTGCCCTGAGCTCCTCCAGTGTGCCCCAGACCTCTGCCATCTTGAAAACAGAGGTGTTGCTGGCACACTGGACTGCTCTGAGTGGCCAGTGCCATCAGGTGATGTCAGAGACTCCTTCTGATAGGCTCTTACCTTTCTTACTAGCCTATCCTCCTTCCTAGGTAGCCAAACCTCCTTTACTGGCTATTTAGGGTCTCGGCTTTGGGGAATTCTTCAGATACCGAATGCAAGAGCTCACCAGAGTTCCTCTGCATCTCTCTCTTCACCTTCTGCCAAAGGATCGACCGCTGACTCTTCCCCCTGCTACCGCAGGCAACAAAAGACTGCATCACCGGTCCTCTGGGTCCCCTCTCAGCACAAAGACCGTGGTCCCTGGAACTCAGCAACTCTGTCCAAGTGACTCCCACAGTCCAGTGACTCTTCAGTCCAAGTTTGGTGGAGGTAAGTCCTTGCCTCCCCACGCTAGACTGCATTGCTGGGTACCGTGTGATTTGCAGCTGCTCCGGCTCCTGTGCACTCTTCCAGGATTTCCATCGTGCACAGCCAAGCCTGGGTCCTCGACACTAACCTGCAGTGCACAACCTTCTGAGTTGTCCTCTGGCATCGTGGGACTCCCTTTTGTGTCTTCAGGTGGACTCCGGTTCACTCCTCTTCCAAGTGCCTGTTCTGGTACTTCTCCGGGTGCTGCCTGCTTCTGTGAGGGCTCCCTGACTTGCTGGGTGCCCCCTCTGTCTCCTCATCCAAGTGGCCACATCCTGGTCCCTCCTGGGCCACAGCAGCATCCAAAAACCCTAACCGCGACCCTTGAAGCTAGCAAGGCTTGTTTGCGGTCTTTCTGCATGGGAACACCTCTGCAAGATTCTTCACGACGTGGGACATCCATCCTCCAAAGGGAAAGTTTCTAGTCCTCTTCATTCTTGCAGAATCCACAGCTTGTACCATCTGGTGGCATCTTCTTTGCACCCTCAGCTGGCATTTCCTGGGCATCTGCCCACTCTCAACATTGTCGCGACTCTTGGACTTGGTCCCCTTGTTTCACAGGTACTCAGGTCCGGAAATCCACTGTTGTTGCTTTGCTGGTATTGTTCTTCCTTGCAGAAACCCCCTATCACAACTTCTGTGCTCTCTGGGGGTTATAGGTGCACTTTACACCTACTTTTCAGGGTCTTGGGGTGGGCTATTTTTCTAACCCTCACTGTTTTCTTACAGTCCCAGCGACTCTCTACAAGCTCACATAGGTGCGGGGTCCATTCGTGGTTCTCATTCCACTTTTGGAGTGTATGGTTTGTGTTGCCCCATACCTATGTGCTCCTATTGCAATCTACTGTAACTTTACATTGCTTGCATTACTTCCTTTTGCTATTACTGCATATTTTTGGTATTGTGTACATATATCTTGTGTATATTTGGCATCCTCATACTGAGGGTACTCACTGAAATACTTTTGGCATATTGTCATAAAAATAAAGGCCCATATTTATACTTCTTGACGCAAAACTGCGCTTACGCAGTTTAGCGCCAAAAAAATTAGCGCCGGCTAACGCCATTCTGAAGCGCCATGCGGGCGCCGTATTTATTGAATGGCGTTAGCCGGCGTTAGCTGACCGGCGCTGCCTGGCATGCGTGAAAAAAAAACACGTACACCAGGCAGCGCCGGCGTAGGGAAAAATGGCGTTTGGGCGTCCAAAAATGGGGCAAGTCAGGCTGAGGCAAAAAAAAGTCTTAACCCGATTTGCGCCATTTTTTTTTGGCGCCCAGACGCCATTAACATCACTCCTGTCTTAGCAAAGACAGGAGTCATGCCCCCTTGCCCAATGGCCATGCCCAGGGGACTTCTGTCCCCTGGGCATGGTCATTGGGCATAGTGGCATGTAGGGGGGCAAAAATCAGGCCCCCCTATGCCAAAATAAAATTTAAAAAAAATACTTACCACAACTTACCTTTTCTTCCCTGGGGTGGGTCCCTCCATCCTTGGGTGTCCTCCTGGGGTGGGCAAGGGTGGCAGGGGGTGTCCCTGGGGGCTTGGGAGGGCACCTCTGGGCTCATTCTGAGCCCACAGGTCCCTTAACGCCTGCCCTGACCCAGGCGCTAAAATCCGGCGCAAATGCAGGTTTTTTAGTCCCGCCCACTCCCGGGCGTCATTTTTGCCCGGGAGTATAAATCCGACGCAATAGCATCGGAGTCATTTTTTTAGACGGGAACGCCTACCTTGCATATCATTAACGCAAGGAAGGTGTTCACGCAAAAAAATGACGCTAACTCCATGAGCTTTGGCGCTAGACGCGTCTAACGCCAAAGTATAAATATGGAGTTAGTTTTGCGTCGAATTTGCGTAAAAAAAAACGACGCAAATTCGGCGCAAACGGAGTATAAATATGCCCCAAAGTACCTTTATTTTTAGTATATCTGTGTATTGTGTTTTCTTATGATATTGTGCATATGACACCAGTGATATAGTAGGAGCTTTGCATGTCTCCTAGTTCAGCCTAAGCTGCTCTGCCATAGCTACCTTCTATCAGCCTAAGCTGCTAGAAACACCTCTTCTACACTAATAAGGGATAACTGGACCTGGTACAGAGTGTAAGTACCCCTTGGTACCCACTACAAGCCAGGCCAGCCTCCTACAATCACGCACCCCATCACGGTCCCAGTTACGTCAGTGCCCCTGCCGCTCATAGGCTAGCGGTGCTTGAGTTGGCAGTGCCTTTTTCAGTGGTGCTTGAGTTGGCGGTGCCCTGTTCAGCGGTGCTTGATTTGGCGGTGCCATGTTCAGCGGTGCTTGATTTGGCAGTGCCCTGTTCAGCGGAGCTTGCCCTGTTCAGCAGTGCTTGAGTTGGCGGTGCCCTGTTCAGCGGTGCTTGAGTTGGCGGTGCCTTGCTCAGCGGTGCTTGATTTGGCAGTGCCATGTTCAGCGGTGCTTGCCCTGTTCAGCGATGCTTGTTTGGCGGTGCCCTGTTCAGCGGTGCTTGATTTGTCGGTGCCTTGTTCAGCGGTGCTTGCCCTGTTCAGCGGTGCTTGAGTTGGCGGTGCCTTGTTCAGCGGTGCTTGATTTGGCGGTGCCCTGTACAGCGGTGCTTGAGTTGGCGGTCCTTCATTGCCCAGCTGGGCTGGGGCTGGCGGTCCTTCATTGTGTAGCTGGGCTGTGGCTGGCGGGGCTCTCCTGGGCAGCTGGGCTGTGGCTGGCGGGGCTCTCCTGGGCAGCTGGGCTGTGGCTGGCGGGGCCCTCCTGTGCATCGAGGATGGGGCTGGTGGTGGCCTCCTGTGCAGCGAGGAAGGGGCTCTCGGTGGCCTCCTGTGCAGCGAGGATGGGGCTGGCGGTGGCCTCCTGTGCAGTAAGGATGGGGCTGGCGGGGCCATCCTGGGCATCGGGGATGATGGCGGGCTTCTCCGCCATGCTGCTCCTCCCAGACTTGCCGGGTTTCTTGTGCCCCTTCCCCACCTTGGAGAAGTCACAGCTGAGTCCACACTCCCACCGGGATCCCTGGGAGCGGCTTGGGTGGCTGGAGTCTTCCCCCTCTCCCGCCGGGCACTGGCCAACTTCTGGTGCTTCACGGGGGGGACTGGCTGTGCTGTGGCTCCGTGCCACACTGGCTGTCCTGGTGGCCGGTGCACTCCACATACCTGTGACAACAGGCACCACTGGTCCCGGAGATGTTGTGGCTGAGGTGCTACTTCGGGACCTATGAGTTGGACGGGGGTGGGAAATAGGTCAAGGCTGGACAGGAAAAGTTTTTGGGACACACTGGGACGGGTAGCTGGAGGGGGTTTGGGAGTGGAGAAAGAGGTGGTGGTTGTAGGAGATGTACGTTTAGTGGATTTGGGTGCAGGTGCATGCGCTGGAGGCTGTCGTGAGGTGGATGGCTGTTGGGTGGGTGTGTGCCTGCGTTTGTGTATCTTGGGAGGGGGCATCACAGATACACTGGGAGAGGACACAGGGGACGTCTGTATGGTAGTGGGGGTGGTGACTGCACGTGAGCGGGGTGTGTTGGTGAGGGACGTAGTGGCTGTAGAGGTAGTGCATACAGGTGTGAGTGTAGATGAGACTTGGAGGGAGAAGGGAGACGAGGAGGAGGCAGACACAGTGGAGGCAGTGGATGTTGGTGTGTCTGTATGTGTGTGATGCTTCCGTGAGTGCCTGTGGGATGTGTGGTGCTTATGTTTGCCTGAGCTTCCCTTGTGTGGTGAGGTGTGTGCAGGCTGGTCTGATGGTGTGCTTGGGATAGGCAGAGGTAGAGGGGATTGGGACTGGGTGGAGGAAGTTGGAGGGGGAGGCTAGACACAGGGACAATGGCTGCCATCAGTGCTGAGGCCAGAGTTTGAAAGGCTCAGTGAAGGGCCCCCTGACCAGAATGAATGCCCTCCAGGAATGCATTGGTTTGTTGCAACTGCCTTTCTACACCCTGGATGGCATTCAAAATGGTAGACTGCCCAACAGTGAGGGACCTGAGGAGGTCAATGGCCTCTTCACTGAGGGCAGCAGGGGTGACTGGGGCAGGGCCTGAGGTGCCTGGGGCGAAGGTGATGCCCACTCTCCTGGGTGAGCAGGCACGGGGCAAAGGCTAAGGGGCTGCTGGGAGGGCGGTGCTGGTAGGGGGGGTGGCGGCTGCACCTGTAGATGTGGGGGGCACAGATGTTTCCGCCACCACAAGGGAGCTCCCATCAGAGGACGAGTCCGTGTCGCTGGTTTCAGCTCCTGTCCCCGCCGTGGAGCTCCCCTCGCCCTCCGTCCCACTGGTGAATTCTGAGTCCATAGTGTGGCCCTCCATGGCCATGTGGGATGCAGCTCACTCGTGCTCCGGTGCCACTGCTCCTCGGCCTGATGATGCTAATGCACACAAGAACATGGAGACCACAAAAAAGGGGGGGAGAAGAAGAAAGACATGTTGAGTGCATGGATTACCGCTACAGTTGGCGGACAAGACAGACACAGAAGCCCCCTGCACTATGTCGCGCTCTTGGGCTCTACAGTGCAATTCATGGGAAAAGGCCTACAAGGCTATGGACCACATCTGCACACATAGATGACACAGGTGCATGACTAGGTGTACTTGGCACTCTACAGAGGTGGGGGGTGGGGCCACAGGGCCATGCCTTACCGAGGGGCCTAGCCTACGGAACTCACCCTGGCCTAGGGAAACCCACTGCCCTCCTCCCCCACCCAGAAACCTCCACTGCGCGCAAAGTCAGCAGAATGAGCGTGTACTCACCCCCTTTTGTCTGCTGTGATGCCCTCAAGCACCCATCCAACTCCGGATAGGCCACCGCCAGGATCCTGAACATCAGGGGGGTCATGGTTCGACGGGCACCCCTCCCACGTTGGTAGGCCATCCCCAGCTGAGCCTCTGCTGTCTTCTTGCTCCAGCGGCGAATGTCCTCCCATCTTTTCCAGCAGTGGGTGCTCCGTCTGTGGTGGACCCCCAGGGTCCGGACGTCCTTGGCGATGGCACGCCACATATCCTTCTTCTGGTGGGCGCTGACCTACAGGAAATGTACAGGGGAAAAAGAGAAGTCATTACCAACTGTGCCGTTAAAGTGAGTGGCCCCCATCCCTACCCTTGCCATGTGGCACATGCACCCACCGTCTTTCATGCACGCAGAACTCTTACAATCAGCCCTCTCCACACAGGCATAGCCCATACAACATGCTTCCTGTGTAGTTACCTGTTGGTCTGGAGTACCATAGAGTAGCGTGTACTGGTGGAGGACCCCATCGATGAGCTTCTCCAACTCCTCCGATGTGAAGGCAGGAGCCATTTCACCAGACGCACGAGCCATTGTCTTTTCCAGACCGAGGTCACAGCAGCACTTGCAGTGTAGGTCCTCTCCTGTCGAAGATCAGGTATCGAGTGATTATACAGATGGAAAATGGCGGTCGCGGAGGTCACGTCCGCAGCGGTGCGTACCACCACCGCCGGCGTACATCGTCATTGGCTCCTGGGACCCATAGGGTCCAATGTTAACCAATGCAGCATTGCGCCGCTATCTTTGACCGCCTACCGTGACGGTGTACAACGCCAGTGCAGTTACCTCACATCCCATTGTCCCACTTTAGAGGTCAGGCAGCCGCCATTTCAGGGGCCCACATGGCCTAATTTCCAAATGCGTCACACATACCCTAGCCTAGTCTCACTACACATATAGGCCACATTTTGTGTATGATTGGGGTTCTGTGTAGACTGTGGGCACATACCTCTGAGTTGTTTGACTCTGTGGTCGCTGTTGTCCTTCATAGGCACCATCCGCTGGGACATGTGAGGAGATGGCGGAATCCTCCGGTGTACCGACCGCTGGTGGACCTGTCGACAATGCAGGAAAGAAATTTGATTATCACCTACAGCTTTGCCCGTGACACAATCCAGGAACTTTGTACACAGTTGGAGCCTGACCTGATGTCAGCAATTCGCCATCCCACAGGAATCCCCCCTCAAGTGCAGGTGCTGTCAGTGCTCCATTTCCTTGTAAGTGGGTCTTTTCAAACAACTGTGGCCATGGCATCAGGGATGTCCCGGCCTATGTTTTCCAACGTGTTGTCCAGAGTGTTGTCTGCCCTGCTGAAACACATGCGGAGCTACATCGTTTTCCCTCAGGTGGAGGATTTGCCTACAGTGAAAGGTGACTTCTATGCCCTTGGACATATCCCCAACATCATAGGTGCCATTAATGGGACCCATGTGGCTTTGGTCCCCCCCAGCGGAGTGAACAGGTGTACAGAAACCGGAAGAGTTATCATTCCATAAATGTACAGATGGTATGTTTGGCAGACCAGTACATCTCCCATGTGAATGCCATGATCCCTGGCTCAGTGCATGACGCCTACATCCTGAGGAATAGCAGCATCCCTTATGTGATCGGTCAACTCCAGAGGCACTGTGTGTGGCTATTAGGTGACTCTGGTTACCCCAACCTGTCATGGCTACTGACCCCAGTGAGGAATCCCAGGACAAGGGCAGAGGAACGCTACAATGAGGCCCATGGGCGAACTAGGAGGGTGATCGAGCGGACCTTCGGCCTCCTGAAGGCCAGGTTCAGGTGTCTGCATATGACAGGTGGATCCCTATTCTACTCACCAAAGAAGGTGTGCCAGATCATCGTGGCCTGCTGTATGCTTCACAACTTGGCTTTGCGACGACAGGTGCCCTTTCTGCAGGAGGATGGTCCAGATGGAGGTGTTGTGGCAGCTGTGGAGCCTGTGGACAGTGAAGACGAGGAAGCAGAGGAAGAAGACATGCAGAACAGGAACTCAGTGATCCAGAAATATTTCCAGTGAAACACAGGTGAGAATACATTCCTGCCTACTACATGTACTTTTACACTTCTACCTCTATCCTGTATGTCGTTTTCACCCAGTGTATGGTCACTGAGTTGTCACTTTCCCTTACGGTTTCACAGGTGTGGGTCCCAACGTGTATCATCTGCTTAGATTCCTCATGGACTAGAGCTGTGTGACATAGGTATGTTGACATTACTATTTCAAGATCATTTTGTCACTGTAATTGCAAATACACTAATTCGAAATCACAGACAGACTCCAGATCTTTTGGTGCTTTAGGTGCGTTTATTTGGATACAAAATATTGGAGGGGTAAGTTAAATGGTGAGGGGTGATGGCGGAGGAATGTCGATGGCAGAGTCCAGTCTATTAGTCTCATAGGTGCATTGCCCATATGGGCAAAAGAAGTGGAGCTGGGGCAGTTTCAATATGGACAGGGTGACAAAGTGGGACAGTTGGATGACAATCAGGGTGGTCTCATTTCTTGGCGGGGGTCTTGGCATCGTGCTCTGTCTTGTTCCTGGATCTCAGGGACCATTTGCGGGGTGGTTCTCCATCTGCAGGGGGTGGGGTGCTGGTGTGGTGGTCCTGTGGCGGTGCCTCCTGTCCACTAGCGCCGGCAGAGGTGGTGGGCAGTTCATCGTCCCTGCTAGTGTCAGGGGCCCCATGTAGTGCCACAGTCTCCCTCCTGGTGTTGAGTACTTCCTTCAGCACCCCTATGATGGTGCCCAGGGTGGAGCTAATGGTTTTGAGTTCCTCCCTGAACCCCAAATACTGTTCCTCCTGCATCCGCTGTGTCTCCTGAAACTTGGCCAGTACCGTTGCCATTGTCTCCTGGGAGTGGTGGTAGGCTCCCATGATGGAGAAGAGGGCCTCGTGGAGAATGGGTTCCCTGGGCCTGTCCGCCCCCTGTCGCACAGCAGCCCTCCCAGTTCCCCTGTGTTCCTGGACCTCCGTCCCCTGGACCGTGTGCCCACTGCCACTGCCCCAGGTCCCTGTTGTTGTTGTGGTGGTGGGTTATCCTGGGTTCCCTGTAGTGGTGGACACACAGCTGATTGACGTGTCCTGGGGACAGAGGTATGGGCCTGCTGGGTGGGTGCTGTGCTGGTGGTTCCTGAGGGGGGAAGGTCTGTGGTGGCCTGTGCCTGTGTGAGGGGAACCAACTGTCCTGAGGCCCCCGATGGTCCGGGCTGGTCATCTAGATCCAGCTGGACAGAGGTGTTGTCATCACTGTGGGCCTCTTCTGTGGATGCAGTGGACCCTCCTGTCTGGTGACGTTGGGTAGTGGTCCTGCAGGGGTGGAAAGGCATGATTATTACATCTGTGTGTGTCATGGTGTGCAATGGGTGGGTGACCGTGTACCCCAGTGCTGGCATTCCTGTGTGTGAGCTTGTGTGAAGATGGTTTAGGGGGGTGTATGGGTATGTGCAGTGGGCATGCTTTAGTGATGGGTGTCCATGCGTTGTTGTTGCATGCAGGGCTTGGTGGTGGGATGTGTGGTTTGTGATATTGGGACATATGTGAGGAGTTGGAGTGATAGGGGTAAGGCGAGGGTGGGGGTATGTGATGGCATGCAGGTAGGGTGGTGGTTCTAATAGTTAAGATGTGACTTACCAGAGTCCATTCCTCAACTGACTCCTGTGAGGCCCTCAGGATGCAGAATTGCCAAGACCTGCTCCTCCCATGTTGTTAGTTGTGTGGGAGGAGGTGGGGGTCCGCCGCCAGTCCGCTGAACCGCCTGGTGGTATCTTGAGACCACGGAACGCACTTTCCCCCGTAGGTCGTTCCACCTTTTCCCGATGTCTTCCCGATTTCTTGGGTGTTGTCCCACTGCATTGACCCTGTCGACTATTCTTGGCTATAGCTCCATCTTCCTTGCAACTGAGGTGTGCTGCACCTGGGATCCAAATAGCTGTGGCTCTACCTGGACGATTTCCTCCACCATGACCCTGAGCTCCTCCTCCGAGAACCTGGGGTGTCTTTGCCGTGCCATGGGGTGGTGTAGGTGATGTGTGGGGTGGTGGGTGTGGTGATAAGTGTGGTGATATGTAGTGGTGTGTTGTGTGAGGTGCGTGGAAGTTGTGTGGGTGATGGTGTTGTGTGCCTGTGGATGCTAGTTTGTTGATGGTGGTGTCTCTCTCTGGCCTTCGGTCGTGAATTGTGGTTGTAGGGGTTTGTGGGTGATGTGGGTGTGTTTTGTATATTGTATTGGGTGTGTGGGAGTGGTGTGTGTATGTGTATCAGGTGTGTGTATTTCAAATTGTCCAATGTGGGGGTGTTTTGTAAATGTGTGTGTATTTTGAGCGCAGCGGTGTGTACCGCCAATCGAATACCGCAGTTAAAAGACCGCCGCGTGGATTCGTGTGTCGTGATAGTGTGGGCGTATTTCTGTTGGCATGACGGTGGAGGATTTGTTTTCGCCAGTTTATCACTGACCTTTGGTGTGGCGGACTTGTGTTGGTGTCTGAATTTTGGAGGATTCCGAGATGTGGGTCATAATAGCTGTGGCGGAATTCCGCGGCCGCGGCGGTGTGTTGGCGGTCTTCTGCAATGCGGTAAGCGGCTTTTACCGCCAATGTTGTAATGACCCGCATTGTCTTCTAAGTCATGCCTGCCTGCCCTGCACCAAGCTACCTGAGGGGGAGCACAGGCCAATTGATGTCATTTTATTGAATTGCCCTGACTTGGACTGTGGTCCCCACTTGGACAAGGTGCATACCTCTGCCAAGTAGAGACACAATTTCTAACAGATTTGTTGTTTTAATTAATTGACAGTAAGTTCCTGCATGAATTTGACTACATATTAACATTACATGAAAAGGTGCTACAGACTATGGGGGTTATTACAACTTTGGAGGAGGTGTTAATCCGTCCCAAAAGTGACGGTAAAGTGACGGATATACCACCAGCCGTATTACGAGTTCATTATATACTATGGAACTCGTAATACGGCTGGTGGTATATCCGTCACATTTGGGACGGTTTAAGACCTCCTCCAAAGTTGTAATAACCCCCTATATTTGCTAATGTTTTTAATGATTTGTGTAGTAAAATGTCCTCCTTTTGGCCCTGCCCCCGCCACTGACTCTTGGCTGTACCATGGGTACTGCTAACCAGCACCAGGGCCAGTACTATGTGTAATGTGGATTTACAAATTAGGCTAAGTATAATTGGCAGTATCAACCTACCTATAAGTCCCAAGTATATGGTAGGGAATGGAGGTTTAGGGACCCCAGCATAGGTAGTTCACCCATAGGTACACTGCTGAGGGCCCAATGTTGTTTTAAAGACAGGCCTGCCTTGCTGGCTGCTTTTAAATTAAAGTTACCTTCAAATGTGACTTTGGAATTAAAGGTACTTCCAAAGTCTTAAACAACCTTGTTTTTACATATGTCTCCCCTTGGGTGTGCCCTACGTGCTCACCTGGTTGGATGCAGTGTAACTATAAGCAGGGACCTTATAAAAGATGTTTTATAACACCTAGGGGGTCATTCAGACCTTGGCGGACGGCGGAGGCCGTCCGCCAAGGTACCGCCGACAAATGACCGCACCGTCCATTCAAACATTTCCGCTGGGCCGGCGGGCGCTCTCCAAAAGAGCGCCCGCCGGCCCAGCGGAAATGCCCCTGCAACGAGGACGCCGGCTCAGAATTGAGCCGGCGTAGTTGCAGGGGTGCGACGGGTGCAGTTGCACCCGTCGCGTATTTCAGTGTCTGCAAAGCAGACACTGAAATACTTTGTGGGGCCCGCTTGCGGGGGCCCCTGCAGTGCCCATGCCATTGGCATGGGCACTGAAGGGGCCCCCAGGGCCCCGCGGCACCCCCTACCGCCATCCTGTTCATGGCGGGTTTCCCGCCATGAACAGGATGGCGGTAGGGGGTGTCTGAATCCCCATGGCAGCGGAGCGCGCTCTGCCGCCATGGAGGATTCAATGGGGCAGCGGTAAACCGGCGGGAGACCGCCGGTTTACCCTTTCTGACCGCGGCTGAACCGCCGCGGTCAGAATGCCCTTGGGAGCACCGCCAGCCTGTTGGCGGTGCTCCCGTGGTCGGTGACCCTGGCGGTCACCGGCCGCCAGGGTCAGAATGACCCCCCTAGTGAGGGAAAATAGCCAAATTTGTTTTTCCCTCTTTGTAGTGAATGGTCTCAATAGGCTAAACTGGGGAGACTTTGGGGGTCATTCTGACCCTGGCGGTCATCGACCGCCAGGGCCAACGACCGCGGAAGCACCGCCAACAGGCTGGCGGTGCTTCCTGGACAATTCTGACCGCGGCGGTAAAGCCGCGGTCAGAAAAGGGAAACCGGTGGTTTCCCGCCGGTTTTCCCCTGGCCATAGGAATCCTCCATGGCAGCGCTGCAAGCAGCGCCGCCATGGGGATTCCGACCCCCTTCCCGCCATCCTGTTCCTGGCGGTTCTTACCGCCAGGAACAGGATGGCGGGAACGGGTGTCGTGGGGCCCCTAGGGGCCCCTGCACTGCCCATGCCACTTGCATGGGCAGTGCAGGGGCCCACTAACAGGGCCCCATAAAGATTTTCAGTGTCTGCTTTGCAGACACTGAAAATCGCGACGGGTGCCACTGCACCCGTCGCACCCCTTCAACTCCGGCGGCTCCATTCGGAGCCGGCTTCATTGTTGAAGGGGCTTTCCCGCTGGGCCGGCGGGCGGCTTTCTGGCGGTCGCCCGCCGGCCCAGCGGGAAAGTCAGAATGACCGCCGCGGTCATTTGACCGCGGTACGGTCTTCTGGCGGTTCCCGCCAGGCGGGCGGCTTCCGCCGCCCGCCGGGGTCGGAATGACCCCCTTTATATTTAATTAATAAAGTCCCAAAAGGAGCTAGATATTTCACGTTTGGTATCAAACTGATTGTTATAATAAATCTAACAAATTGTCATTGAATTTAATATAACTAATTCAGGGAAAGAGTTTTAGAATTCTACCTGAAAGTTGCCAACTTCAGCTCAGTCATGCCCTTCTCTGATTGGCCAGGTTGCCTTAATGAGGTGTGAAGTAGCCTGGGCTGAAGACAAAGGAAGTGCCTGCGGGAGGAGATCTGCCTCAGCAGATGGTGAAACAGGATGGGGTGAGCAGCCAAACTGGTCTTCAAAAGAAGGAAGGATGTTTTGGAGCAGCTCAGGGCCTCCCTCGTTTCCTGCAAACCCAGACAACCAGGTGCCCCCTTCATTAGATTAGGAGAGGGCCGGAAAGGGGCAGGTTAAGAAATTGTACCCACCAGTGGCTGGACTCAACCAGACCTAACCTCCAAAATTCAGATTCTGCCATTTTTGATTTTTTAGGAATGTTACTCCCTAGGATTGATTTTTGCCACAGGAAGTGGTCATCCAAGAGGGTGGTGGCCTGCCTGCGATTGGACAGTTGCCCACACCTCAAATGCCTACTAGGAAAAAGACAAGAAGAAGAAGGACTACCCTGCTGGACCCCTGACATGCACCTTGACACTGCACTCTAAAGGACTCCATCAGCTGCACACTTGGGCTTCAGCACAAAAAGGACTTTACCTCACTTAAACTGGTTCAAGAAGGGACTCCCTGTTTGCTATAGGTAGAACTTAGCTTACCAGAGTTTCCTGCATGAAAACTTGAACAGACTGACCAGTTGACCACTGTCCAGTGGTTATTTTTAGATTTGATCCAGGTGCATTCTGGGAGTTGGAGTCCTAACACTCAAGGAGCAACTCAGAGCTTCTCGAGCCTTGGGGTGAGCGGTGTACTCCTGAAGGTCCTTCAAGACATTCTGGAAGAAGATCCAGAAGTGTGGGGAATATTGGAGACGTTTTGGAAAAATGCTTAATAAAGGGACGGACCCGCCGTCGTGAGTCAAGCCGGCTTACGTCGACCGCGACCCAGCCTGACTTGCAGGTTTGTCCCACTGAAAAGCTCCAGAGCCCCAGACTTCCAGGATTTCACGGGGATCCTCGAAAGGCATTCAGAAGATGTTGACTTGAGATTGGTTTACTGTGGAGGGTCGCCAGACATCATAGAGAAAAAGCTCCAAAAAGTGACACAGTCCAATCGTAAAAAGGGGCTTCATGCACAGCCTATCTGAGAAGGGCTCGAGGGACGTCCGATCCAATTTCACCTCTGGCCCAGACAAAGATTTTCGTCCCAAAAAATCGACTAAGTCTGAAGGAAGAGTTCTTCACCAAGATCTCGTGTGATGTGCACCGAAGAGGGCTCCAGGGAGGTCAGATCCAATGTATGACTTTATCCCCGGTGAGAAAAATCTTCAAGAAAAAAACTAATTTTTAAGGTAGACTTTTGACCAAGGCCCCCCGCTTGCTGTAGCCGCGCAAGGCTTCATCACGGTTAGCCTCAAACTTTGACTTTTCTCTGGTTGAGGTGGGAGCAGATATCCCAAGTGGCGCTTTTAGTTTTTATGCTAAAAAAAAAGAAATCCTAATAAATTCATACCTCAGGTTACCCTTTTCTAATTTTATTCATTTTGGTGTCAAATTAAAGATAAAAATATTTCCTATCTTTATTCATTGGTTTTGGATTTTTAAATTGTTTCCTGTGTTTTATTTTATTACTGTTTTGTGATATTTGAGTGCTTTACACTCTTTGGCACTCATTCTGAATTTGGCGGTAAATACCGAATACCGCAGTGCTGACTGCCACCAGCATACCGCCACGGAGGCCGCATTATGACACATACATACAAATTGACAGAAAACAGCCAAAACCACAAGTCCACCAGAACCACTGAACATGATAAACTGTCGAACTCCCACCTATATCATTACGCCACCAATACTACGCCCTCCATATAATGACTCACCAATCGCACAGCAAACATTCAACAATGGTAAACCATTAGTGGTGAGCACCGCGCCAGCAGATAAGGCCACCCAAAGACAAAAAAGCACAACATTGGCCAGAACAAAAAAAACACATCTGACACAATTGCACACACCCCACACACCTGCCAACAGCACTATAAAGCACACACCCACATCACCTACAATCCTTAGCTAGCACGAAAAGACAGCAATAGCTAGCCATGCAAATCAGAGACAACTTTACACACACCACAACGACCCATTCTCCGTCTTGCACCACCCAACCCATGCCCCACCACATTACTCAACACCCTCTGCACAACACACACACCACACAACACCCATGTCCACACAAAGGCACCCCTGTTTCACTGATGAGGAGTTGCGGGTGATGGTTGAGCCACAGCTGTTTGGAGCACAGATCTAGCAGATATCCATTGCCAGGAAGTTGGAGCTATTTCGGAGGATCGTGGGCAATGTGAACACCATGGGACAGCATCCACGAACACGGGACGACATCAGGAAGAGGTGGAACGACCTACAGGGGAAGGTGTGTTCCAAAGCAGCAAGGACCCCCACCTCCTCCCCCACAGCTGACAGCATGGGAGGAGTAATCCTGCACCCTGAGGAGCAGGAGAGGAGAGGATTGGACACTGGTGAGTCAGCATTTATTACCTATAACCCTCCCATACCTGCATGTCACCACCACCCCACACCCTGATACCCATCACTCCACTCCATCCCACACACTACACCACCACAATTAACAAACCAAAATGCCAAGCCCTGCATGCACATCCCTTCCAGCCCTGCATGTGCACCAACCACCAATGCATGCACAGCATGGAGAACTAACAATACTACAGTACATCACCATGAACACACAAAGGTGGCAAGGCAACAGCAACAATATAGGGGAAGCTAAGGATGCAGAATATGTCACAGACATGTAGCATAATACACCACTTACATCCCCAGAGGTGCCCCAGCCAATCTCAGGCGGCAAGGAGGTGCAAAGGCCACCCAGTCCTCTACCAGAAGATGTCCCCCGTGATGACAGCAACTCTGGAGATCTGGATGTGGATGAACTCCCTGGCCCATCAGGGACCACGTTTCCAATACAGAGCCGCCCCCCTCAGATCCAACACCATAGCAGCCACCCAAAGTCCCTAGACCTCGGTCCCTAGGACATGCTAATCAGCAGTGTGCCCACCTGTACAGGGACCACAAAGCATGCACCATCAGGAAACAGCTGAGAAAGCCGGCAGGATTAGGCTCTACAATGTCACTGGTAGTCTTCTTGCTACTTTGTTGCAGTTTTGCAGGCGTCCTGGAGCAGTCAGTGGTCGATCCTTGGCAGAAGTCAAAGAGAGAGGTGCAGAGGAACTCTTGTGAATTCTTGCAAGTCGTTATCTGAGGAAAGGCCCACTGGAGAGTCCCTAAATAGCCCTAAGAGAAGGATTGGCCACCTAGTCAGGTAAGCACCTATCAGGAGGGGTCTCTGACATCACCTGCTGGCAGTGGCCACTCAAAAGTCCCCAGAGTGCCCTCACACCCCTGGATCCAAGATGGCAGAGGTCTGGGACACACTGAAGGATCTCTGGGCACCACCCCTGAGGTGGTGATGGACAGAGGAGTGGTCACTCCCCTTTCCTTTGTCCAGTTTCACGCCAGAGCAGGGGCTGGGGGTTCCATAAACCGGTGTAGACTGGCTTATGCATGGAGGGCACAATCTGTGCCCTTTAAAGCATTTCCAGTGGCTGGGAGAGGCTACCCCTCCCCAGCCTTTTACACCTAATTCCAAAGGGAGAGGGTGTAACACCCTCTCTCAGAGGAAATTCTTTGTTTCTGCCTTACTGGGACTGGGCTGCCCAGACTCCAGGAAGGCAGAACCCTGTCTGTGGGGTGGCAGCAGCAGTAGCTACGGAGAAAACCCCAGAGAGCTGGTTTGGCAGTACCCAGGGTCCATAGTGGAGCCCAGAACCCATCACGTGGCCCCCATGCAGATGTCAAAGTTAGGGGGTGTAGGAAAGTACCATCTTGCCTGGCATGTTACCCCCATTTTTCACTGTATATATGTTGTTTTAGTTGTATGTGTCACTGGGACCCTGGTAACCCAGGGCCCCAGTGCTCATAAGTGTGCCTGAATGTGTTACCTGTGTAGTGACTAACTGTCTCACTGAGGCTCTGCTAATCAGAACCTCAGTGGTTATGCTCTCTCAATTCTTTCCAAATTGTCACTGACAGGCTAGTGACCATTTTTACCAATTTACATTGGCTTACTGGAACACCCTTATAATTCCCTAGTATATGGTACTGAGGTACCCAGGGTATTGGGGTTCCAGGAGATCCCTATGGGCTGCAGCATTTCTTTTGCCACCCATAGGGAGCTCCTACAATTCTTACACAGGCCTGCCACTGCAGCCTGAGTGAAATAACGTCCACGTTATTTCACAGCCATTTTACACTGCACTTAAGTAACTTATAAGTCACCTATATGTCTAACCTTTACCTGGTAAAGGTTAGGTGCAAAGTTACTTAGTGTGAGGGCACCCTGGCACTAGCCAAGGTGACCCCACATTGTTCAGAGCCAATTCACTGAACTTTGTGAGTGCGGGGACACCATTACACGCGTGCACTACATATAGGTCACTACCTATATGTAGCTTCACCATGGTAACCATGTAACATGTCTATGATCATGGAATTGCCCCTCTATGCCATCCTGGCATTGTTGGTACAATTCCATGATCCCAGTGGTCTGTAGCACAGACCCTGGTACTGCCAGACTGCCCTTCCTGGGGTTTCACTGCAGCTGCTGCTGCTGCCAACCCCTCAGACAGGCAGCTGCCCTCCTGGGGTCCAGCCAGGCCTGGCCCAGGATGGCAGAACAAAGAACTTCCTCTGAGAGAGGGTGTAACACCCTCTCCCTTTGGAAAATGGTGTGAAGGCAGGGGAGGAGTAGCCTCCCCCAGCCTCTGGAAATGCTTTGTTGGGCACAGATGTGCCCAATTCTGCATAAGCCAGTCTACACCGGTTCAGGGACCCCTTAGCCCCTGCTCTGGCGCGAAACTGGACAAAGGAAAGGGGAGTGACCACTCCCCTGACCTGCACCTCCCCTGGGAGGTGTCCAGAGCTCCTCCAGTGTGCTCCAGACCTCTGCCATCTTGGAAACAGAGGTGCTGCTGGCACACTGGACTGCTCTGAGTGGCCAGTGCCACCAGGTGACGTCAGAGACTCCTGCTGATAGGCTCCTTCAGGTGTTAGTAGCCTTTCCTCTCTCCTAGGTAGCCAAACCCTCTTTTCTGGCTATTTAGGGTCTCTGTCTCTGGGGAAACTTTAGATAACGAATGCATGAGCTCAGCCGAGTTCCTCTGCATCTCCCTCTTCACCTTCTGATAAGGAATCGACCGCTGACCGCGCTGGAAGCCTGCAAACCTGCAACATAGTAGCAAAGACGACTACTGCAACTCTGTAACGCTGATCCTGCCGCCTTCTCGACTGTTTTCCTGCTTGTGCATGCTGTGGGGGTAGTCTGCCTCCTCTCTGCACCAGAAGCTCCGAAGAAATCTCCCGTGGGTCGACGGAATCTTCCCCCTGCAACCGCAGGCACCAAAAAGCTGCATTACCGGTCCCTTGGGTCTCCTCTCAGCACGACGAGCGAGGTCCCTCGAATCCAGCGACACCGTCCAAGTGACCCCCACAGTCCAGTGACTCTTCAGCCCAAGTTTGGTGGAGGTAAGTCCTTGCCTCACCTCGCTGGGCTGCATTGCTGGGAACCGCGACTTTGCAAGCTACTCCGGCCCCTGTGCACTTCCGGCAGAAATCCTTCGAGCACAGCCAAGCCGGGGTCCACGGCACTCTAACCTGCATTGCACGACTTTCTAAGTTGGTCTCCGGCGACGTGGGACTCCTTTGTGCAACTTCGGCGAGCACCGTTTCACGCATCCTCGTAGTGCCTGTTTCTGGCACTTCTCTGGGTGCTACCTGCTTCAGTGAGAGCTCTTTGTCTTGCTCGACGTCCCCTCTCTCTGCAGGTCCAATATGCGACCTCCTGGCCCCTCCTGGGCCCCAGCAGCGTCCAAAAACGCCAAACGCACGATTTGCGTGTAGCAAGGGTTGTTGGCGTCCATCCGGCGGGAAAATACTTCTGCACGACTCTCCAAGGCGTGGTGGATCCATCCTCCAAAGGGGAAGTCTCTAGCCCTTGTCGTTCCTGCAGTATTCACAGTTCTTCAGCCTAGTAAGAGCTTCTTTGCACCAACCGCTGGCATTTCTTGGGCATCTGCCCATCTCCGAGTTGCTTGTGACTTTTGGACTTGGTCCCCTTGTTCCACAGGTACCCTCAGTCAGGAATCCATCGTTGTTGCATTGCTGATTTGTGTTTTCCTTGCATTTTCCCTCTAACACGACTATTTTGTCCTTAGGGGAACTTTAGTGCACTTTGCACTCACTTTTCAGGGTCTTGGGGAGGGTTATTTTGCTAACTCTCACTATTTTCTAATAGTCCCAGCGACCCTCTACAAGGTCACATAGGTTTGGGGTCCATTCGTGGTTCGCATTCCACTTTTGGAGTATATGGTTTGTGTTGCCCCTATACCTATGTTTCCCCATTGCATCCTATTGTAACTATACATTGTTTGCACTGTTTTCTAAGACTATACTGCATATTTTTGCTATTGTGTATATATATCTTGTGTATATTTCCTATCCTCTCACTGAGGGTACACTCTAAGATACTTTGGCATATTGTCATAAAAATAAAGTACCTTTATTTTTAGTATAACTGTGTATTGTGTTTTCTTATGATATTGTGCATATGACACTAAGTGGTACTGTAGTAGCTTCACACGTCTCCTAGTTCAGCCTAAGCTGCTCTGCTAAGCTACCATTATCTATCAGCCTAAGCTGCTAGACACCCTATACACTAATAAGGGATAACTGGGCCTGGTGCAAGGTGCAAGTACCCCTTGGTACTCACTACAAGCCAGTCCAGCCTCCTACATTGGTTGTGCAGTGGTGGGATAAGTGCTTGAGACTACTTACCACTCTTGTCATTGTACTTTTCATAAGAGAAAAATATACAAAACAAGGTCAGTGTATATACACATAGCCAAAAAGTTTTGCATTTCCTCTTTTCACTCTTTTCTAAGTGCTGAAAAGTACTTCTAAACTTTCAAAAAGTTCTTAAAAGTTTAAAAAGTTTTTTCTGTCTTTCCAAAAAGTTCTGAAAACTTTTTTCTCTTTTTCTATCACTTTAACTCTCTCTAAAAAATGTCTGGCACAGGAAAAAATGTTGAACTGTCCAAACTTGCATATGATCACCTTAGCTGGAAAGGAGCAAGGAGTCTCTGCATAGAGAGAGGTTTGAGTGTAGGGAAGAATCCTTCTTTAGAACTGTTAATTAATATGCTTAGAGTACAGGATAAGGCCATAAGTGCCCAATCTGTAGAAAAAGTAGCTAATGGTTCTCAATCTGATCCTGGGACTCCCCCAGGAAAAGGTTCAGGAAAGAAACTTCTCAGCCTGCCCATTACTAGACAGTCTAGCATAGTTGGTACAGAGGTTGAATCACACCATACTAATGGTGTGCTCTCACATTATACTGGTAGCCAAGCTGTTAGGGTGCCCTCTGTAAGGGACAGGTCTCCTTCTGTTCATTCCCATCATACCTCTGTATCTAGAAATGTCCCTCCCACCCACTCTGATGACAGATTGTTAGAAAGGGAGCTCAATAGATTGAGAGTGGAACAAACCAGACTGAAGCTCAAGAAGCAACAGCTGGATTTGGATAGACAGTCTTTAGAAGTAGAGAGGGAAAGACAGAAGTTGGGTTTAGAAACCCATGGTGGCAGCAGCAGTATTCCCCATAGTCATCCTGCAAAAGAGCATGATTCCAGGAATCTGCACAAGATAGTTCCCCCTTATAAGGAGGGGGATGACATTAACAAGTGGTTTGCTGCACTTGAGAGGGCCTGTGCTGTACAGGATGTCCCTCAAAAGCAGTGGGCTGCTATCCTATGGCTATCATTTACTGGAAAAGGTAGGGATAGGCTCCTTACTGTAAAAGAAAATGATGCTAATAATTTCCAAGTTCTTAAGAATGCACTCCTGGATGGTTATGGCTTAACCACTGAACAGTACAGGATAAAGTTCAGAGATACCAAAAAGGAGTCTTCACAAGACTGGGTTGATTTCATTGACCAGGCAGTGAAGGCCTTGGAGGGGTGGTTACATGGCAGTAAAGTTACTGATTATGACAGCCTGTATAACTTAATCCTGAGAGAGCATATTCTTAATAATTGTGTGTCTGATTTGTTGCACCAGTACTTGGTGGACTCTGATCTGACCTCTCCCCAAGAATTGGGAAAGAAGGCAGACAAATGGGTCAGAACAAGAGTGAACAGAAAAGTTCATACAGGGGGTGACAAAGATGGCAACAAAAAGAAGGATGGTAAGTCTTCTGACAAGGGTGGGGACAAATCTAAAAATGAGTCTTCATCAGGCCCACAAAAACACTCTGGTGGGGGTGGTGGGTCCAAATCCTCCTTTAATCAGAACAAGGAAAAGAAACCATGGTGCTATTTATGTAAAATAAAAGGCCATTGGACAACAGATCCCAGTTGTCCAAAGAAAGGCACCACAGCTCCTACCACTACAACCCCTACTGCTACACCTAGTGTCCCTACTAATAGCAGTGGTGGTGGGAGCAAACCTACTAATAGCCAATCCAAGGGAGTAGCTGGGCTCACTTTTGGTAATTTAGTTGGGGTTGGTCTGATTAGGGAGACCACAGAGGCTACTTTAGTCTCTGAAGGGGCTATTGATTTAGCCACTTTGGTTGCTTGCCCCCATAACTTGGAGAAGTACAAGCAACTAACCCTAATAAATGGTGTTGAGGTCCAGGCCTACAGGGACACAGGTGCCAGTGTCACAATGGTGATTGAGAAACTGGTGCACCCTGAAGAACACATACTTGGACACCAGTACCAAGTAACCGATGCTCACAACATAACACAAAGCCACCCCATGGCTGTTGTAAATCTCAACTGGGGGGGGGTAACTGGTCCAAAGAAAGTTGTGGTAGCTTCAGATTTACCTGTAGACTGTCTATTAGGGAATGATTTGGAGACATCAGCTTGGTCAGATGTGGAGTTGGAGGCCCATGCAGCAATGCTGGGCATTCCAGGGCATATTTTTGCTTTGACAAGGGCTCAGGCCAAAAAGCAAAAAGGACAGGGAAGCTTGGATCCTGGAACAATGGACCAAGTGCTCCCTAAAGCTAGGGTTAGTAGAAGCAAACCACTTCCTACTATCCCTCCCTCTACAGTGGATTCAACTTCTGAGGAAGAAGAATTCCCTCCCTGTGCAGAACCTACACCAGAGGAGCTGGAAGCAGATACTGCTGAGCTTTTGGGTGAAGGGGGGCCTGCCAGGGAGGAGCTGAGTGTGGCACAGCAAACCTGTGCAACATCAGAGGGTCTCAGACAGCAAGCTGTCAAACAGGCTAATGGGGATGTCAGTGACTCTCACAGAGTTTACTGGGAGGACAACCTCTTGTACACTGAGCATAGGGATCCTAAACCTGGAGCTGCCAGGAGATTAGTGATTCCTCAGGAGTACAGAAAGTTCCTCCTAACACTGGCACATGACATTCCCTTAGCTGGGCACCTGGGTCAAATGAAAACTTGGGACAGATTGGTACCATTGTTTCATTGGCCTAGGATGTCTGAAGACACAAAGGAATTTTGTAAGTCCTGTGAAACCTGTCAAGCCAGTGGCAAGACAGGTGGCACTCCAAAGGCACCCCTTATCCCACTGCCTGTGGTTGGGGTTCCCTTTGAAAGGGTAGGGGTTGACATAGTTGGCCCCCTTGACCCTCCTACTGCTTCAGGCAATAGGTTTATCTTGGTGGTAGTGGACCATGCCACAAGATATCCTGAAGCTATTCCTTTAAGGACCACTACAGCTCCTGCAGTGGCAAAGGCCCTCCTGGGAATATTTTCCAGGGTGGGCTTCCCAAAGGAAGTAGTATCAGACAGAGGAAGCAATTTCATGTCTGCATACTTAAAGGCCATGTGGAAGGAGTGTGGTGTAACTTACAAGTTCACAACACCCTATCATCCACAAACAAATGGACTGGTGGAGAGATTTAATAAAACTCTCAAAGGCATGATTATGGGTCTCCCTGAAAAACTCCGCAGGAGATGGGATATCCTTCTACCATGCCTCCTTTTTGCCTACAGGGAGGTACCCCAGAAAGGAGTGGGCTTCAGCCCCTTTGAACTTCTTTTTGGACACCCTGTTAGGGGTCCACTCACACTTGTAAAGGAGGGTTGGGAACAACCTTTAAAAGCTCCTAAGCAGGATATTGTGGATTATGTACTTGGCCTCAGATCAAGGATGGCTGAGTACATGAAAAAGGCCAGTAAAAACCTTCAGGCCAGCCAAGAGCTCCAGAAGCAATGGCATGATCAGAAGGCTGTTTTGGTTCAGTACCAACCAGGGCAGAAAGTGTGGGTCTTGGAGCCTGTGGCCCCAAGAGCATTCCAAGATAAATGGAGTGGACCCCACACAATTGTTGAAAAGAAGGGTGAAGTCACCTACTTGGTTGACTTAGGCACTGCCAGGAGTCCCCTTAGGGTGCTCCATGTCAACCGCCTGAAACCCTACTATGACAGGGCTGATCTCACCCTACTCATGGCAACAGATGAGGGACAGGAAGAAGACAGTGATCCTCTACCTGATCTCTTCTCTTCCACAGAACAAGATGCTCTTGTGGAAGGTGTAGTTTTGGCTGATTGTCTTACTGCTGAGCAGAAAGATAATTGCATAAATCTCCTAGGACAATTTTCAGAACTCTTCTCCATTGTGCCAGGCACCACTTCTTGTTGTGAGCACACTATAGATACTGGAGACAGTTTACCTGTCAAAAGTAAGATCTATAGGCAGCCTGACCATGTCAGGGACTGCATAAAGCAAGAAGTTCAGAAAATGTTGGAACTAGGAGTGGTTGAGCACTCTGACAGTCCATGGGCTTCTCCTGTGGTACTGGTACCAAAACCCAATTCTAAAGATGGAAAGAAGGAAATGAGGTTTTGTGTAGACTATAGAGGTCTCAACTTGGTAACCAAAACTGATGCTCACCCTATACCCAGGGCAGATGAGCTTATAGATACACTGGCATCTGCCAAGTATCTAAGCACTTTTGATTTGACTGCAGGGTATTGGCAGATCAAATTGTCAGAAGATGCTAAACCTAAGACTGCATTTTCTACCATTGGAGGACATTACCAGTTTACTGTAATGCCTTTTGGTTTGAAAAATGCACCTGCCACTTTTCAGAGGTTGGTGAACACAGTCCTGCAAGGGCTGGAAGCTTTCAGTGCAGCATATTTAGATGATATAGCTGTCTTTAGCTCCAGCTGGGATGATCACCTGGTCCACCTTTGGAAAGTTTTGGAGGCCCTGCAAAAGGCAGGCCTCACTATCAAGGCTTCAAAGTGCCAGATAGGGCAGGGTAAGGTGGTTTATCTGGGACACCTTGTTGGTGGGGAACAGATTGCACCACTTCAGGGGAAAATCCAAACTATTATTGATTGGGTTCCCCCTACCACTCAGACTCAGGTGAGAGCCTTCCTAGGCCTCACTGGGTATTACAGGAGGTTCATTAAGAACTATGGCTCCATTGCAGCCCCTCTTAATGACCTCACATCCAAGAAAATGCCTAAAAAGGTATTGTGGACAGCAAGCTGTCAGAAAGCTTTTGAGGAGCTGAAGCAGGCCATGTGCTCTGCACCTGTCCTGAAAAGCCCTTGTTACTCTAAAAAATTCTATGTCCAAACTGATGCATCTGAATTAGGAGTAGGGGCAGTCCTATCACAACTTAATTCTGAGGGCCAGGATCAACCTGTTGCTTTTATTAGTAGGAGGTTGACCCCTAGAGAAAAGTGTTGGTCTGCCATTGAGAGGGAGGCCTTTGCTGTGGTCTGGGCTCTGAAGAAGTTGAGGCCATACCTGTTTGGCACTCACTTCATTGTTCAGACAGACCACAAACCTCTACTTTGGCTAAAACAAATGAAAGGTGAAAATCCTAAATTGTTGAGGTGGTCCATATCCCTACAGGGAATGGACTATACAGTGGAACATAGACCTGGGAGTAGCCACTCCAATGCAGATGGACTCTCCAGATATTTCCACTTAGACAATGAAGACTCATCAGGTAATGGCTAGTCTTATTGTCCTTCGTTTGGGGGGGGGTTGTGTAGGAAAGTACCATCTTGCCTGGCATGTTACCCCCATTTGTCACTGTATATATGTTGTTTTAGTTGTATGTGTCACTGGGACCCTGGTAACCCAGGGCCCCAGTGCTCATAAGTGTGCCTGAATGTGTTACCTGTGTAGTGACTAACTGTCTCACTGAGGCTCTGCTAATCAGAACCTCAGTGGTTATGCTCTCTCAATTCTTTCCAAATTGTCACTGACAGGCTAGTGACCAATTTTACCAATTTACATTGGCATACTGGAACACCCTTATAATTCCCTAGTATATGGTACTGAGGTACCCAGGGTATTGGGGTTCCAGGAGATCCCTATGGGCTGCAGCATTTCTTTTGCCACCCATAGGGAGCTCTGACAATTCTTACACAGGCCTGCCACTGCAGCCTGAGTGAAATAACGTCCACGTTATTTCACAGCCATTTTACACTGCACTTAAGTAACTTATAAGTCACCTATAATGTCTAACCTTTACCTGGTAAAGGTTGGGTGCTAAGTTACTTAGTGTGTGGGCACCCTGGCACTAGCCAAGGTGCCCCCACATTGTTCAGGACCAATTCCCCGGACTTTGTGAGTGCGGGGACACCATTACACGCGTGCACTACATATAGGTCACTACCTATGTGTACCTTCACAATGGTAACTCCGAATATGGCCATGTAACATGTCTAAGATCATGGAATTGCCCCCTCTATGCCATCCTGGCATTGTTGGTACAATCCCATGATCCCACAGGTCTGTAGCACAGACCCAGGTACTGCCAAACTGCCTTTTCAGGGGTTTCACTGCAGCTGCTGCTGCTGCCAACCCCTCAGACAGGTTTCTGCCCTCCTGGGGTCCAGCCAGGCTTGGCCCAGGAAGGCAGAACAAAGGACTTCCTCAGAGAGAGGGTGTTACACCCTCTCCCTTTGGAAAATGGTGTGAAGGCAGGGGAGGAGTAGCCTCCCCCAGCCTCTGGAAATGCTTTCATGGGCACACATGGTGCCCATTTCTACATAAGCCAGTCTACACCAGTTCAGGGACCCCTCATCCCTGCTCTGGCGCGAAACTGGACAAAGGAAAGGGGAGTGACCACTCCCCTGACCTGCACCTCCCCTGGGAGGTGCCCAGAGCTCCTCCAGTGTGCTCCAGACCTCTGCCATCTTGGAAACAGAGGTGCTGCTGGCACACTGGACTGCTCTGAGTGGCCAGTGCCAGCAGGTGACGTAAGAGACTCCTTCTGATAGGCTCCTTCAGGTGTTGCTTGCCTATCCTCTCTCCTAGGTAGCCAAACCCTCTTTTCTGGCTATTTAGGGTCTCTGCTTTGGGGAATTCCTTAGATAACGAATTCAAGAGCTCATCCGAGTTCCTCTGCATCTCTCTCTTCACCTTCTTCCAAGGAATCGCCTGCTGACCGCGCTGGAAGCCTGCAAACCTGCAACAAAGTAGCAAAGACGACTACTGCAACTCTGTAACGCTGATCCTGCCGCCTTCTCGACTGCTTTCCTGGTGGTGCATGCTGTGGGGGTAGTCTGCCTCCTCTCTGCACTAGAAGCTCCGAAGAAATCTCCTGTGGGTCGACGTAATCGTCCCCCTGCAACCGCAGGCACCAAAGAACTGCATCACTGGTACCCTGGGTCTCCTCTCAGCACGACGAGCGAGGTCCCTTGAATCCAGAAACTCTGTCCAAGTGACTCCCACAGTTCAGTGACTCTTCAGTCCAAGTTTGGTGGAGGTAAGTCCTTGCTTCCCCATGCCAGACTGCATTGCTGGGAACCGTGACTTTTGCAGCTACTCCGGCCTCCGTGCACTTCCGGCGGAAATCCTTTGTGCACAGTCCATCCTGGGTCCACGGCACTCTAACCTGCATTGCACGACCTCCTAAGTTGTCCTCCGGCGGCGAGGGACTCCTTTGTGCAACTTCGGGTGAGCACCGTTTCACTCCACTTTGTAGTGCCTGTTCCGGCACTTCTGCGGGTGCTGCCTGCTTCTGAGAGAGCTCCTTGTCTTGCTCGATGCCCCCTCTGTCCCCAGACGCAATTGGCGACATCCTGGTCCCTCCTGGGCCACAGCCGTGTCCAAAAACCCTAACCGCACGATTTGCAGCTAGCAAGGCTTGTTGGCAGTCTTTCTTCAGGAAACACTTCTGCACGACTCTCCACGGCGTGGGAGATCCATCCTCCAAAGGGGAAGTCTCTAGCCCTTGTCGTTCCTGCAGAATCCTCAGCTTCTACTGTCCAGTAGCAGCTTCTTTGCACCCACAGCTGGCATTTCCTGGGCATCTGCCCATCTCCGACTTGCTTGTGACTTTTGGACTTGATCCCCTTGTTCCACAGGTGCCCTCGACTTGAAATCCATCGTTGTTGCATTGCTGATTTGTGTCTTTCCTGCAGAATTCCCCTATCACAACTTCTATGTCCTTTGGGGAACTTTAGTGCACTTTGCACTCACTTTTCAGGGTCTTGGGGTGGGCTATTTTTCTAACCCTCACTGTTTTCTTACAGTCCCAGTGACCCTCTACAAGGTCACATAGGTTTGGGGTCCATTCGTGGTTCGCATTCCACTTTTGGAGTATATGGTTTGTGTTGCCCCTATCCCTATGTGTCCCCATTGCATCCTATTGTAACTATAGATTGTTTGCACTGTTTTCTAATACTATTACTGCATATTTTGGTATTGTGTACATATATCTTGTGTATATTTGCTATCCTCATACTGAGGGTACTCACTGAGATACTTTTGGCATATTATCATAAAAATAAAGTACCTTTATTTTTAGTATATCTGTGTATTGTGTTTTCTTATGATATTGTGCATATGACACTAGTGGTACTGTAGGAGCTTCACTCGTCTCCTAGTTCAGCCTAAGCTGCTCTGCTAAGCTACCATTATCTATCAGCCTAAGCTGCTAGACACCCTATACACTAATAAGGGATAACTGGGCCTGGTGCAAGGTGTAAGTACCCCTTGGTACTCACTGCAAGCCAGTCCAGCCTCCTACAGCTAGTGACCAATTTCACCAATTTACATTGGCATACTGGAACACCCTTATAATTCCCTAGTATATGGTACTGAGGTACCCAGGGTATTGGGGTTCCAGGAGATCCCTATGGGCTGCAGCATTTCTTTTGCCACCCATAGGGAGCTCTGACAATTCTTACACAGGCCTGCCACTGCAGCCTGAGTGAAATAACGTCCACGTTATTTCACAGCCATTTACCACTGCACTTAAGTAACTTATAAGTCACCTATATGTCTAACCTTCACCTGGTGAAGGTTGGGTGCAAAGTTACTTAGTGTGTGGGCACCCTGGCACTAGCCAAGGTGCCCCCACATTGTTCAGGGCAAATTCCCCGGACTTTGTGAGTGCGGGGACACCATTACACGCGTGCACTACACATAGGTCACTACCTATGTGTAGCTTCACAATGGTAACTCCGAACATGGCCATGTAACATATCTAAGATCATGGAATTGCCCCCCCAATGCCATCCTGGTATTGGGGAGACAATCCCATGATTCCCCGGGTCTCTAGCACAGACCCGGGTACTGCCAAACTGCCTTTTCAGGGGTTTCACTGCAGCTGCTGCTGCTGCCAACCCCTCAGACAGGTTTCTGCCCTCCTGGGGTCCAGCCAGGCTTGGCCCAGGAAGGCAGAACATAGGACTTCCTCAGAGAGAGGGTGTTACACCCTCTCCCTTTGGAAAAAGGGGTTAAGGCAGGGGAGGAGTAGCCTCCCCCAGCCTCTGGAAATGCTTTCATGGGCACAGATGGTGCCCATTTCTGCATAAGCCAGTCTACACCGGTTCAGGGATCCCCCAGCCCTGCTCTGGCGCGAAACTGGACAAAGGAAAGGGGAGTGACCACTTGTAGGAGGCTGGACTGGCTTGTAGTGAGTACCAAGGGGTACTTGCACCTTGCACCAGGCCCAGTTATCCCTTATTAGTGTATAGGGTGTCTAGCAGCATAGGCTGATAGATAATGGTAGCTTAGCAGAGCAGCTTAGGCTGAACTAGGAGACGTGTGAAGCTACTACAGTACCACTTAGAGTCATATGCACAATATCATAAGAAAACACAATACACAGTTATACTAAAAATAAAGGTACTTTATTTTTATGACAATATGCCAAAGTATCTCAGAGTGTACCCTCAGTGAGAGGATAGGAAATATACACAAGATATATATACACAATACCAAAAATATGCAGTATAGTCTTAGAAAACAGTGCAAACAATGTATAGTTACAATAGGATGCAATGGGGACACATAGGGATAGGGGCAACACAAACCATATACTCCAAAAGTGGAATGCGAACCACGAATGGACCCCAAACCTATGTGACCTTGTAGAGGGTCGCTGGGACTATTAGAAAATAGTGAGAGTTAGAAAAATAACCCTCCCCAAGACCCTGAAAAGTGAGTGCAAAGTGCACTAAAGTTCCCCTAAGGACAAAGAAGTCGTATTAGAGGAATAATGCAGGAAAGACACAAACCAACAATGCAACAACGATGGATTTCCAATCTTGGGTACCTGTGGAACAAGGGGACCAAGTCCAAAAGTCTCAAGCAAGTCGGAGATGGGCAGATGCCCAGGAAATGCCAGCTGCGGGTGCAAAGAAGCTTCTACTGGACAGAAGAAGCTGAGGTTTCTGCAGGAACGAAAAGGGCTAGAGACTTCCCCTTTGGTGGACGGATCCCGCTTGCCGTGGAAAGTCGTGCAGAAGTGTTTTCCTGCCGAAAGAATGCCAACAAGCCTTGCTAGCTGCAAATCGTGCGGTTAGCGTTTTTGGACACTGCTGTGGCCCTGGAGGGACCAGGAGGTCTCAAGTTGGACCAGGAGAGAGAGGGGATGTCGAGCAAGACAAGGAGCCCTCTCAGCAGCAGGTAGCACCCGGAGAAATGCCAGAAACAGGCACTACGAGGATGCGTGAAACGGTGCTCACCCGAAGTTACACAAAGGAGTCCCACATAGCCGGAGAACAACTTAGGAAGTCGTGCAATGCAGGTTAGAGTGCCATGGACCCAGGCTGGACTGTGCACAAAGGATTTCCGCCGGAAGTGCACGGAGGCCGGAGTAGCTGCAAAAGTCACGGTTCCCAGCAATGCAGTCTAGCGTGGTGAGGCAAGGACTTACCTCCACCAAACTTGGACTGAAGAGTCACTGGACTGTGGGGGCCACTTGGACAGAGCTGCTGGATTCGAGGGACCTCGCTCGTCATGCTGAGAGGAGACCCAAGGGACCGGTAATGCAGCTTTTTGGTGCCTGCGGTTGCAGGGGGAAGATTCCGTCGACCCACGGGAGATTTCTTCGGAGCTTCTAGTGCAGAGAGGAGGCAGACTACCCCCACAGCATGCACCACCAGGAAAACAGTCGAGAAGGCGGCAGGATCAGCGTTACAGAGTTGCAGTAGTCGTCTTTGCTACTATGTTGCAGTTTTGCAGGCTTCCAGCGCGGTCAGCAGTCAATTCCTTGGTAGAAGGTGAAGAGAGAGATGCAGAGGAACTCGACGGAGCTCTTGCATTCGTTATCTAAAGTTTCCCCAGAGACAGAGACCCTAAATAGCCAGAAAAGAGGGTTTGGCTACTTAGGAGAGAGGATAGGCTAGCAACACCTGAAGGAGCCTATCACAAGGAGTCTCTGACGTCACCTGGTGGCACTGGCCACTCAGAGCAGTCCAGTGTGCCAGCAGCACCTCTGTTTCCAAGATGGCAGAGGTCTGGAGCACACTGGAGGAGCTCTGGACACCTCCCAGGGGAGGTGCAGGTCAGGGGAGTGGTCACTCCCCTTTCCTTCGTCCAGTTTCGCGCCAGAGCAGGGCTAAGGGGTCCCCTGAACCGGTGTAGACTGGCTTATGCAGAATTGGGCACATCTGTGCCCAAGAAAGCATTTCCAGAGGCTGGGGGAGGCTACTCCTCCCCTGCCTTCACACCATTTTCCAAAGGGAGAGGGTGTAACACCCTCTCTCAGAGGAAGTCCTTTGTTATGCCATCCTGGGCCAGGCCTGGCTGGACCCCAGGAGGGCAGATGCCTGTCTGAGGGGTTGGCAGCAGCAGCAGCTGCAGTGAAACCCCAGGAAGGGCAGTTTGGCAGTACCAGGGTCTGTGCTACACACCACTGGGATCATGGGATTGTGCCAACTATGCCAGGATGGTATAGAGGGGGCAATTCCATGATCATAGACATGTTACATGGCCATATTCGTAGTTACCATTGTGAAGCTACATATAGGTAGTGACCTATATGTGGTGCACGCGTGTAATGGTGTCCCCGCACTCACAAAGTCCGGGGAATTGGCCCTGAACAATGTGGGGGCACCTTGGCTAGTGCCAGGGTGCCCTCACACTAAGTAACTTTGCACCTAACCTTTACCAGGTAAAGGTTAGACATATAGGTGACTTATAAGTTACTTAAGTGCAGTGTAAAATGGCTGTGAAATAACGTGGACGTTATTTCACTCAGGCTGCAGTGGCAGGCCTGTGTAAGAATTGTCAGAGCTCCCTATGGGTGGCAAAAGAAATGCTGCAGCCCATAGGGATCTCCTGGAACCCCAATACCCTGGGTACCTCAGTACCATATACTAGGGAATTATAAGGGTGTTCCAGTAAGCCAATGTAAATTGGTAAAAATAGTCACTAGCCTGTTAGTGACAATTTGGAAAGAAATGAGAGAGCATAACCACTGAGGTTCTGATTAGCAGAGCCTCAGTGAGACAGTTAGTCACTACACAGGTAACACATTCAGGCACACTTATGAGCACTGGGGCCCTGGTGAACAGGGTCCCAGTGACACATACAACTAAAACAACATATATACAGTGAAAAATGGGGGTAACATGCCAGGCAAGATGGTACTTTCCTACACCATTTGTCTGCCTTCTTTCCCAATTCTTGGGGAGAGGTCAGATCTGAGTCCACTAGATATTGGTGTAACAAATCAGACACACAGTTATTCAGAATATGCTCTCTCAAGATTAGATTGTACAGGCTTTCATAGTCAGAAACTTTTACTGCCATGTAACCACCCGTCCAAGGCCTTCACTAAATAGTCAACAAAGTCTACCCAGTCTTGTGAGGACTATTTTCTGGTTTCTCTGAACTTAATCCTGTATTGTTCAGTGGTTAAGCCAAATCCATCCAAGAGTGCATTCTTCAAAACTGTAAAATTATTGGCATCGCTTTCCTTCACAGTAAGGAGCCTATCACTACCCTTTCCACTGAAAGATAGCCATAGGATAGCAGCCCACTGCCTTTGAGGGACCCCCTGTACAATACAGGCCCTCTCAAGTGCAGCAAACCACTTGTTAATGTCATCCCCCTCCCTGTAAGGGGGAACTATCTTATGCAGATTCCTAGAATAACTCTCTTTCACAGGATTGCTATCTGGAATACTGCTGCTGCCACTCTGGGGTCCTAACCCCAACCTCTGTCTTTCTTTTTCTAAGTCTAGAGATTCCCTGTCTAGAGCCAGCTGTTGCTGTTTAAGCTTCAGCCTGGACTCTTCCACTCTCAATCTATTGAGCTCCCTTTCTAACAGAGTGTCATCAGGGTGGGTGGGTTGGGAATGCTTTGACACAGAAGAATGATGTGAATGAACAGAGGGGGACCTTTCCCTAACAGTTGGCACCCTAGCAACCTGGCCTGCAGGAATGAAATTATCCCTACTGTGATGTGAACTTACATTACTACCATATATGCTAGGTGGTCTGCTAAGGGGCAGGTTAGGAAGATCACCTTTTAGCACTCTTACTGGGGGCTCCCCTGAGTCAGAGTGTGAGCTATCTCCTAACTTCTCAATTGAAATGCCAGCTAAGGCCTTATCATTTTCAAAAAGCATGTAAGACAATAATTCTCTAGAGGGATTCTTTCCTACTCCTAAACCTCTATCAATGCAGAGACTCCTTAAACCCTTCCAGTTAAGGTGGTCATAAGGTGAGCTGACCAAGTTAGTAGAAGTTCCTACATCAGACATGATAGAAAAGGTTTAGGGACAGATAAAAGAGAGAAAAAGTTTCAGGACTTTTTAAGGAAACAGAAAAAAATCTTTTCCAACTTTTTAGAAACTTTTTGAAAGTTTAGGAGTACTTTTCAGCACTTAGCAGATAGTGTAAGAGAAGAAAAGCAAAACATTTTGGTTAAGTGTACATACACTGAACTTGTTTTGTATATTTTTCTCTTATGAAAAGTACAATATGACAAAGTGGTAAGTAGTTACAAGTACTTATCCCACCGCTGCACAACCAATGTAGGAGGCTGGCCTGGTTTGTAGTGGGTACCAAGGGGTACTTACACTCTGTACCAGGTCAAGTTATCCCTTATTAGTATAGAAGAGGTGTTTCTAGCACCTTAGTCTGATAGAAGGTAGCTATAGCAGAGCAGCTTAGGCTGAACTAGGAGACATGCAAAGCTCCTACTATACCAGTGGTGTCATATGCACAATATCATAAGAAAACACAATACACAGATATACTAAAAATAAAGGTACTTTATTTTTATGACAATATGCCAAAAGTATCTCAGTGAGTACCCTCAGTATGAGGATGCCAAATATACACAAGATATATGTACACAATACCAAAAATATGCAGTAATAGCAAAAGGTAGTAATGCAAGCAATGTAAAGTTACAGTAGATTGCAATAGGAGCACATAGGTATAGGGGCAACACAAACCATATACTCCAAAAGTGGAATGCGAACCACGAATGGACCCCAAACCTATGTGAGCTTGTAGAGGGTCGCTGAGACTGTAAGAAAACAGTGAGGGTTGGAAAAATACCCCACCCCAAGACCCTGAAAAGTAGGTGTAAAGTGCACCTATATTCCCCAGAGAGCACAGAAGTCGTGATAGGGGAATTCTGCAAGGAAGACCAATACCAGCAATGCAACCAAAGTGGATTTCCGGACGAGAGTACCTGTGGAACAAGGGGACCAAGTCCAAGAGTCAAGACAAAGTCGAGAGTGGGCAGATGCCCAGGAAATGCCAGCTGAGGGTGCAAAGAAGCTGCCACCGGATGGTAGAAGCTGTGGATTCTGTAAGAACGAAGAGGACTAGGAACTTCCCCTTTGAAGGATGGATGTCCCACGTCGTGAAGAAGCTTGCAGAGGTGTACCCATACAGAAAGACCGCAAACAAGCCTTGCTAGCTGCAAGGGTCGCGGTTAGGGTTTTTGGATGCTGCTGTGGCCCAGGAGGGACTAGGATGTCGCCACTTGGATGAGGAGACAGAGGGGGCACCCAGCAAGTTAGGGAGCCCTCACAGAAGCAGGCAGCACCCGCAGAAGTACCAGAACAGGCCCTTGGAAGAGGAGTGAACCAGAGCTCACCCAAACACACAAAAGGGAGTCCCACGATGCCGGAGGACAACTCAGGTGGTTGTGCACTGCAGGTTGGAGTGTCAGGGACCCAGGCTTGGCTGTGCATGAAGGAAATCCTGGAAGAGTGCACAGGAGCTGGAGCAGCTGCAAATCATGTGGTACCCAGCAATGCAGTCTAGCGTGGGGAGGCAATGACTTACCTCCACCAAACTTGGACTGAGGAGTCACTGGACTGTAGGAGTCACTAGGACAGAGTTGCTGAGTTCCAGGGACCAAGCTCGTCGTGCTGAGAGGGGACCCAGAGGACCGGTGATGCAGTCTTTTGTTGCCTGCGGTTGCAGGGGGAAGATTCCGTCGTCCCACGGGAGATTTCTTCTGAGCTCCTGGTGCAAGAAGGAGGCAGGCTACCCCCAGAGCATGCACCACCAGGAAACAGGCGAGAAAGCGGCAGGAGAAGCGTCGTCGTTGGCAACTTTGTTGCGGTTTTGCAGGCGTCCTGAGCAGTCAGCGGTCAATCCTTTGGCAGAAGGTGAAGAGAGAGATGCAGAGGAACTCTGATGAGCTCTTGCATTCGTTATGTAAAGAATTCCCCAAAGCAGAGACCCTAAATAGCCAGAAAAGGAGGTTTGGCTACCTAGGAAGGATAGGCTAGTAACACAGGTAAGAGCCTATCAGAAGGAGTATCTGACATTACCTGCTGGCACTGGCCACTCAGAGCAGTCCAGTGTGCCAGCAGCACCTCTGTTTCCAAGATGGCAGAGCTTTGGAGCACACTGGAGGAGCTCTGGGCACCTCCCCTGGGAGGTGCAGGTCAGGGGAGTGGTCACTCCCCTTTCCTTTGTCCAGTTTCGCGCCAGAGCAGGGCTGGGGGATCCCTGAACCGGTGTAGACTGGCTTATGCAGAGATAGGCACCATCTGTGCCCATCAAAGCATTTCCAGAGGCTCGGGGAGGCTACTCCTCCCCTGCCCTGACACCTTTTTCCAAAGGGAGAGGGTGTAACACCCTCTCTCTGAGGAAGTCCTTTGTTCTGCCTTCCTGGGCCACGCCTGGCTGGACCCCAGGAGGGCAGAAACCTGTCTGAGGGGTTGGCAGCAGCTGCAGTGAAACCCCGGGAAAGGCAGTTTGGCAGTACCTGGGTCTGTGCTAGAGACTTGGGGGATCATGGAATTGTCTGGCATTGGGGTGACAATTCCATTATCTTAGACATGTTACATGGCCATGTTCGGAGTTACCATTGTGACGCTATACATAGGTAGTGACCTATGTATAGTGCACGTGTGTAATGGTGTCCCCGCACTCACAAAGTCCGGGGAATTTGCCCTGAACGATGTGGGGGCACCTTGGCTAGTGCAGGGTGCCCACACACTAAGTAACTTAGCACCCAACCTTCACCAGGTGAAGGTTAGACATATAGGTGACTAATAAGTTACTTAAGTGCAGTGGTAAATGGCTGTGAAATAACGTGGACGTTATTTCACTCAGGCTGCAGTGGCAGGCCTGTGTAAGAATTGTCAGAGCTCCCTATGGGTGGCAAAAGAAATGCTGCAGCCCATAGGGATCTCCTGGAACCCCAATACCCTGGGTACCTCAGTACCATATACTAGGGAATTATAAGGGTGTTCCAGTATGCCAATGTAAATTGGTGAAATTGGTCACTAGCCTGTTAGTGACAATTTGCAAAGCAGAGAGAGCATAACCACTGAGGTTCTGGTTAGCAGAGCCTCAGTGAGACAGTTAGTCATCACACAGGGAACACATACAGGGCACAATATGAGCACTGGGGCCCTGGCTGGCAGGGTCCCAGTGACACATACACTAAAACAACATATATACAGTGAAATATGGGGGTAACATGCCAGGCAAGATGGTACTTTCCTACAATGATATATTAGGAAATAGTATTGCAGTGATTATGGACTTCATTTAAGGGTGATTGACAAGGAACCACCGGGTTGATTAAGCAAGATAGACAGAATTAGGATAGAAGAACCACTGAAAACTTTGTGTGAGGACCAATCGGATGTCATTGAAATGATCAGAACAGAGGTACATAAAGAAGATAATAATCCAAGGTACTTGTTAAAAGAATTAGAACATGCTCCGATCAAAGAAATCAATAAATGGTGGGAGATAGCTACACTTGAGAAATATATAGAAGTTAAAAGAATCCCTCAAAGTTTGAGAAATTTTAGATTACCGACTCTCATTAACATGGACTCTGATCTGTTGAAACAGTGGCACACTGATATTGTAGAATGTTCTATCAAATTGATGCATATATTGATAATTCAAACTGAGCATCATTTACAACAAACTCTAAAATAGATTGACGAGATTGAGATAATTTTGAAAACCACGATAAATAAGGAAGATATTAAGAAGCAATTCAATTAGATCAAACTAAGGGTGGAGAAACATGAGAGTGAGGTGCAGATCAGGAAATCTAAGAAATTCACTCAGGATAAAGTGGATTGTAAATCTGGCAGAAAAAAAAAAAATCAAAAAAATATGATGCAGTACATAAATGGCACACAATGGACACAGCTGTGGATAAAGATGTGACATCCTCAAGCATTGCGAGCTCGTGAGCAAGTTCGGTGGATGAAAACCCCTGGTCAGGAACACCACTGCTAGATTTTCCAGGGGAATTATGCTCATTGAGAATACAAACAAGAAGTGGAGTCAACAAAGCAGATTTAAATGCCAACGCGCAAGAAGATTCAAAAGGAAGAGGCAGAGGTAGAAGAAGGAACAACTAGAGAAATTAGAGATATAGGAGGAAAGTTTAGTAATCAACTTATCTTCAAAATCTTTAGAGAAGGTCATCTTAAACACCTGCAGAAAGGTCTTACATTTGTACCTCTAGCCAATATGAATCTCCCAAATGCAAGAATCAATTTATCTAAATCTTTTTGGAAATTAAAACAGCAAATATATTATGTGACTAAAATAGATAATTCATGGTACCGGAAGAATAAATCCGATTCCTTTATGATGTTGTCATTACAGATCAACAAAATAGATGCACTACAAGATCTGCATAGTTTGGAAAACGAGTCAGAAATAGATCAAGGTATGTCATCAAACACTCTTTCAGATAAAGAATTTTGTGATTCAGTGGGTCTACGAACAGATGGAGCCATAGACAGAGGGATTACACTTACATCTACATTTTGCCCACAGTTACCAGCAGGGAACAACATTGATGTATTTCAAGAATTTATGACACAAGAACTATAAAGAATCCATAACAAGGAGGACCAAAGAAAAATAACACTGCCCGCATGTGAGAAAGTAGCCTCTTTCTAGAATGGTTACCCCCATTTTTGGCATGTTTGTCAGTGTGTTTTGATTGTGTCACTGGGATCCTACTAGTCAGTACCCCAGTGTTTATGGTTTGTGGCTTACTTGTCAGTATGTTTCACTGTTTTTGTCAATATGCTTGACTGTGTCACTGGGGTCCTGCTAACCAGGGCCCCAGTGCTTATGCTCTCTCTGATTCCAAATTTGTCTTTACATACTGGTAACCCAGTATTTCACTCCAAATTGACATATTGGGGGTCATTATGACCCTGGCGGAAGGCAGCGAAGCGGCGGTAAGACCGCCAACAGGCTGGCGGTCTTTTTTTTTGTACAATGACCATGACGGTTACCGCCATGGTCATCTGCCGCTTCTCTGTTCCGGCTGCCAGGGCGGAGACGACCGCCGGGCTGGAGACCTGGGTCTCCAGCCCGGCGGCCGTCACAATACCGCCGCCGGTATTTTGACCCGGCTTACTGCTGTGGATTTCCTGCAGTAGGAACCACCATGAAATCAATGGCGGTAAGCACTATCAGTGCCAGGGAATTCTTTCCCTGGCACTGATAGGGGTCTCTACCACCCGGACTCCCTCCCCTACACCCCCACCACCCCTGCCACCCCCCAAAGGTGGCAGGGCCCCCCTCCTCACCCCGACCCCCAACATCACAGCACTCACACACACACGACACGCATGCAGACACCACCAAAACACACATGCACACACACCGACATACATGCCTACATCCACACACTCAGTCAGACAAGCACACCCATATACAAACATACAGGCACACATCCACACAGACATACATTCAGACATACACGCACTCATTCCCACAACACGCAACACCCCTGCAAGCATGCACACACTCACACACCCCCTCTACATACACACACGCACACCCCCATGCACCCACACAACACCCCCCCACCCTCCTCCCCTAACGGACGATCGACTTACCTGTTCCGTCGATCCTCCGGGAGGGGACGGGAGCCATGGGGGCTGCTCCGCCGACACCACACTGGCAACAGAACACCGCTGCGCCGAATCATAGGACGTGATTCTCTGGGCGGTGTTCTGTTAGCGTGGCGGTGGAGGTGGAGCAACCTCCACTTCCCCGCCACCCACTAGTATGGCTGTTGGCGGCTCTCCGTCCTAAAAAGGACGGAGAGCAGCCAACAGTCATAATACGCAGAGCGGCAAATCGCCACTACTGGCGGTCTTCCGCACGGTGGTCCCTCAGCGGTCTTGAAAAAAGACTGCAGAGGTTGTAATGACCACCATTGTCTCCCCGATTATAAGTCCCTAGGAGATGGTACCTAGGTACCCAGGGCACTGGGGTTCCAGGGGATCCCTATGGGCTGTAGCATTACTTTTGCCACCTACAGGGAGCCCATGCAAAGTCTCCTACAGGACTGCCATTGCAGCCTGTGTGAGATAGTGCATGCACTATTTCACAGCCATTTTCACTGCACCGGGTGACTTATATGTCACCTATATATCAGGTCTTCCAACCCTGAAGGCTGGGTGCAAAGTACCTGTGTGTGAGGGCACCCCTGCACTAGCAGAGATACCCCCACATAATTCAGACCCATTTTCTCAGACTTAGTTAGTGAGTGTGCACTGCACATACATCAATACCTATATACAGCTTCACAATAGTAACTTCAAATATAGCCAAGTAAGGTGTCTATCAACTGGGAATTGTACCCCAATACGGATTCCAGTATGGGTTGCACAGTCCCATGCACTCTGGGGGCTCCACAGTCAACCCCCAGCACTGCCATACCAGCCTTCAGAGGTTTTCCAGGCAGCCCCCAGCTGCTGCCACCTCACAGACAGGTTTCTGCCCTCCTGAGGCTTGAGCAACTCATTCCCAAGAAGGCAGAACAAAGCATTTCCTTTGGGAGAGGGGTGTTACACCCTCTCCCTTTGGAAATAGGTGTTACAGGCGTGGGACCGGTATCCTCCCAGAGCCTCTGGAAATGCTTTGAAGGGCACACATGGAGCTCTGGCATGAAATTGCACAAAGGAAAGGGGAGTGACAACTCCCCTGTCCATCACCATCCCAGGGGTGGTGCCCAGAGCTCCTCCAGAGTGTCCCTGGGTTTTGCCATCTTGGATTCCAAGGTGGTGGGGTAGTCTGGGACCATCTGAATGGCCAGTGAAAGCAGGTGACCTCAGAGACCCCTCCTGATAGGTGCTTACCTGGTTAGGTAACCAATCCCTCTTTCAGGGCTATTTAGGGTCTCTCCTCTGGGTGTTTCTTCAGATTACAAGACTCCAGCAGAAATCCTCTGCATCCTTTACTTCATCTTCTACTGATGGATCAACCGCTAACAGCTCCAGGAACTCTACAAAACTGCAACAAAGAAGCTAGGATGACTTCTGTAACATTGTATCTTCATCTCCTGCCAGCAACTGCAACAGTTTTTTAGATTGTGCATCCTCCGATGACGGCCTGTCTTCAGCCTGCACCAGAAGAACCAAAAGAATCTCCTGTGGAGTGACGGAGTCACTTTCCTGCCTCAGCAGGCACCTCTCTACAGCGAGGACTGTTAGCTTGGGTCCCCTCTCCAGAAGACAGGCATGGATCCAGCAACATGGGTGGTAGACAAAAATGACCCTGGCAGTCCCAACTTCCAGCTGTCCAACTTTGGTGGAGGTAAGAGCTTACCTCCCCATGCAAGACAGTGCCCCTGTGCACCCCATGACTTGCAGTTGCCAAGGCATGGGTGCAACCTTCCAAGAAGTTATTTGTGCACAGCACAGCTTAGGCCCCCAGCACTCCATCCCACAATGCACAGCTTCCTGAGTTGTTCTCTGGTGGCGTGGAAATCCTTTGTGTTTTGCTGCATGGGCCTCCTTATGCACCTCCTTTGGCCCCGTGCTGTGGGACTCCTGAGCATGCTGCCTGGTCTTCTGATGGCTCTCTGAGTTGCTGAGAGCCCCTTCTGTTTCCCCCTCCTGGGTAGAGGTCACCAGGTCCCTCCTGGTCCTAGGCAGCACCATATTTTGCTACCTGTGGGCTTTGCATTTGCCAAGGCTTGCTGGTGGAATCCAGCAACGTAAAGCAGACTGAATTCATCCATCCGGCGTAGGACATCTTCTGCACCAACTAGGAACCCGCATCTGTCTTCTTTGGAGCAATACTGACTTTGTCTTCTCACAGGTAGTCCTTATTTTGTACCTTCATCAGGGTTAGCAGGGTCTCCTGTTCACCCTGGACTCTTCAGTGTTTCTGGGACTCGGTCTCCTTCTTCCACAGGTCTTCAGGTCCAGGAATCCATCGTTGTTGTCTTGCAGTCTCTTCTGGTTCTTGCATTATCTTCTATCACAACGTGTAGTGTGTTTTAGGAAACTTGCTGTGTTTTACAAATGTTTTCCTGGGCTCTGGGGTGGGGTATTTTACTTACCTTTGGTGTTTTCTTACACTCCTAGGGCCCCTCTACACAATACACTTGCTTAGGTGGGACACCGACTTTCGCATTCCACTATTTTAGTAAATGGTTTGTGTCCCCCCTAGGCCCATTGCATCCTATTGTGATTTTCACTGTTTGCACTATTGTCTGACTATTTATGTACCTGTTTTTGGTTATTAGTGTATATATTGTGTAATTTACTTACCTCTTAAACTTTATTTCTGTAACACTGAATATTGTCTTTCATGTGTGTGAGAACTGTGTGACTACATTGGTATTGCAAGAGCTTTGCATTTGTCCTAGTTCAGCCTTGGCTGCTCTGCCTACAGCTACCTCTAGACAGCCTGGCTTTTAGACACTGACTACATTTCACTAATAAGTTATAACTCGACCTGGTATAAGGTGTAAGTACCTTTGGTATCCACTACAAACCAGGCCAGCTTGTACACCGTATGGGAAATATGACCAATGATGATTGGAAGGCACTAAAAGAGCTACAGGGTGATCAAATAATGATTAAACCTTCAGATAAAAGGGGTAATATTGTTTTTATGGATCGTGTAAAATATATTAAAGAAGTCATGAGACAGATTGGGGATAAGAACAACTACAAATATTTGGAAAACAATCCAACCACTGAAGATACTGAAATTTGTCAACAAACATTGAGAGTATGGTATGAAAGAGGCCTTTTTGATGCAAAAGAACTTATGTGCCTTAGAAATATTTATCCAATTATGCCCACTATTTAACTTTTACCTAAGGATATAAGAATCAGATCAATCATCCTGGCCGATCAATAGTAAGTTCAACTGGACCGTTACTTGAAAACACATCCAGATTTATAGATATTTTCTTGTTTCCCCTATGTGCTGTATTTAGATTCTTATATTAGAGACTCAATGGATTTTCTCAGACGTATAAAATGCATCCCTTGGAGATGTGATTATTTGATGGGAACAGTGGAAATAGTGTTCCCATATACATCTATAGAACATGCATGGTATTAAGGCTTGCAAATAGTATTTAAGGACATGCTCCACCAGTCTTTTAGAACATACTGAGATGTTGCTTGAGCTATTGGAGTTTTGCTTAACCCATAATACCTTCTAATCTGTTGATGAATCAATGGGAATCAGAGCTAATGTGGACGGATGATAACAAAGATCTTCTTCAAAAGATAGTCCTATGGGTGCGATTTATAGATGAAAGTTTTATCATTTGCCATGGAATTGAGGAGGAACTGATTGATTTTATTGAATTGTGGGATGATAATCCATATAAATTGAGCTTCACATATGACATCAATGCTACTAAAATTACTCACTTGGATTTAATAGTATATCTAGAGGATGATTAGGTGTGTAGCAAGTATAGGAAACCCACAAGTTGCAACACTCTATTCCATGCAAATAGTAGTCACCCACAAGCTCCTAAATGGAGCATCCCATATGGTGAACTCATTAGAGCTGGGAGAAGCTGCTCAGAGGATTAATTTTGAAGCAAAAGAAATACCCCAAAGATTCATTGAGAGAGGATATCCACAGACTGTAGTAGAGAATGCCACGGAGAGAGCTTGGTTACGCAAAAGAGATGAACTATTGACTCCAAAGCAACCTAAAACCAAGATGGAAGAGCAAGGCCAAGCGTGTCTTTATATCATGAACGTTCAAGTGACTCAGTCAAACAAGTGTTACAACAACATTGGAGGATCCTTACTTTGGATACTAATATAAAAAAGATATTACCTAATCATCCTATGATAACATATCCGAAAACTAGATCATTAGGACAATATCTGATAAGCAGTTTCATGGCAAGATGTACAAGTAAAGAGACAAGAAATTGGTTGCAAGGTCAACAAAAAGGTTTTTGGCCATGTCACAAGTGTAAGGCATGTCAAAACCTACAGAATAGTAAAAAGCTCAAATCACATAATGGGAGAAGTTTCAAGATCAATTAATGGATTAACTGTGATACCTCATATGTTTTTTATGTTCTGGAATGTAGATGTGGTAAAGAATATGTTGGGAGCACTATTAATGAGCTGAAACTCTGAATCGTGCAACATCTCAGAGCACGCGCAAAACAAAGACATGTCATATGCAATTGCGAAAGACATCTTGAAAAATCATGGTGGAGACATGTCAGAAATAATTTGCTATGGCATCCAGCATATAAACAAAACACCAAGAGGAGGAGATTGTGAACGGTCCCTGAGGCAATCAGAATCCAAATTGATAATGTTATTAAATACTGGGGTTCGCATGGGGTCTGAATTATGATTCTGAGCTTCACGTATTTCTATAACTATCTTGAAAAATGATGATTATGATGTATTGTGTTTGATTCATTGAAATTAGGAACTCAGTGTATATAATTACTATTGATGAGGACTAGAATAGTAATTACTGATTTTGAAAAAGTATAAGTTATTTTCTTAGAATTGAATTTAGGTAATTGGTTTTTGGTTGCTGAGAATTATAACTGTTTTGTACTTTAAAAAAAGCATAGAAAATATGTAACAAGTCACATATATGATGGCAGATTGGTATCTAGTTGGACTCATTATTACCATATCTATCATCATAATAAGGCTGAGAATTATGACTGCTTTGCACATCAAAACAAGCACAGGACACCTTTCTGAATAGCGTATTTGTAGTGATATATTTATTGGATTTATATATGTTTTGAATACTAACTTTTAGCATGATATGGACCCAATTATTAATGGATTAATACAATATCAAGAACAGCTGGAGAAATCATATATATACATATAAAAATACATACAAAAAAATATGCATATTATAAATGTAGATATACATATATGTAAATAGAAATGAAATATTGTCCATGTTTGGCTTTTTTATGCTCCCTGTGTTACTGAACTCTTTTGAGACAGTCACGTAAATAATATTGTTTTTCTCTCTTTTAACTTCCTCAATCTCCAGCAATACTGGCACTGGCCTATATATTTGATAATACTGGTTGATGAATGTCTTAGTAAATCCAATGATTAACTGGAGATTGAATAGGATGCTCTGTACTCAGAAAGGAATAAATGTACCTGTGTGTGTTTCCTTTAAGGGAAAGGATGGGAGGGCCGGTGTGCCTTTTTTTAAATCGCACTTGCACTTTGTATGTTTTCAAACGCATCGCCATGACATGGAAAGGAAGGTTTGTTGACCACAAAATAAAATAAAATAAAATGTGGAAATGAACCAGAGTGCCCCAATCATCTATGAACTCTGTGTGGCTTGCGAGGTGATATATTGTGCCACATACAAGAGATTATGGTGATTTAAGTTTTTATATATATATATCTATCTGTAAAATGATCTATAGATACATATATATGTCCTACTGGCAGTCACCAGTAGGTAGTTATAGCTAGGGTCTGTTTCTATATAAAAACATTTTTTTACTTGTGTTGGACTTTTTTGCTTATGCAGGGTCATCTCCAATCTTTTTGCCTCCTGCCTCCTATTTTTTCCGACCTGTTCCTGTTAGATTTTGAACTCTGAGCACTTTACCATATCTAACCAGTGCTAAAGTGCATATGCTCTCTGTATAAATTGTATTGTTGATTGGTTTATCTGTCAACACCAGGACAGTGCGCGCTCTACGGGCATCTAGAATGCAAAAAACCAACACTCGCAAGATAATGTAATTTATGCATTGTGAAGATATGTTATTGTTTAACCTTTTGCATTGCAGAATTCCATCCAAAAGATTCATTTTTAAGGTGCTTATAAATACTGTACATTTGAAATGTATTGCTGCAGACATTCAGAGTGTGTTAGGGTGTGGTCCCTTTCCAGGGCCTTCTAGAGACTTTCCCTGCAACATGCCTGGGCGTGGTTCTAGGATGGGCCAAGACTCTATAAAAGAGAGTCAGCCTAACTTCCAGTGCTCACTATTCAGAGGTCCCGGTGCAGAGCAGCAGCTTCTTCCTTAGCTCCTGTCCCGGCGGCCTATTTGGATTTTCCAGTCTTCTGCACTCATCTCTCATTGGTGATCACTGTTTCCAGGTGGTAAGACAGTGTTTGGACATTTTCCAACACCGTAATTGAGAATTTTCATATTCTTGATTTTAATTCTTAAATGAATAACAGATTACTTGTGCGCTGCCATTTTTTGACATGTGTATGGTGGTTTGCAAATAGGGAGGACGCGCAATTTATTCCATAAAGATTTGACTTCGTTATTACATTGTTGTTCATTGCGCGCTAATATTTCTTGACATTTACATGATGTTTTACGAGTTGGCAAGACGTGCAACTCTTTTCATGAGCATTTAATTGTGTTGTTCATTGCGCGCTACCTTTTCTTGACATTTACATGGTGGCTCACTTCTCGTGTGTAATTCATGCTGTTCATTGTGCGCTACCATTTTCTGGCATTTACATGGTGGCATTCGAATCGGCAACACGCGCAATTCTTTCCTTGAGTGTTTTTTCATGTTATTCATTCTGCGCTACCATTTCTTGGCATTTGCATGGTGGCATTTGAATCGACAAGACGCGCGATTTTTTTTCCTGAGGGCTTTTCATGTTGTTCATTGTGCGCTACCATTTCTTGCCATTTGTATGGTGGCATTTGAATCGGCAAGACACGCAATTCTTTCCTCGTGTATAAATAATGTAAATTACTGTGCGCTTCCATTCTAAGACATTTTCTTGGTAGCATTTCAAGTTGACACGTTGCATGATTTATTCCTTGAATCTACGTTGTGTGATTTCATGGTGCGCAATCCTTTACGGTGTTTAATACTCATATAAAAATCTGCAATGTGCGCAATTCACTTTCCAATGTTTTTTCTGAGATGAACACAACAATACCAGAGTTCTAGATGTAATGCTGTGTGTTCCTGATATGTATTCTTAAAAGGAGATTCATATGGTTGCTTAGAAATTGCTCAGAGTGTTTCCTGATTCTCATGCTAAAGAAAGTATTTGAATCTGAAAGTCCTATTTAACTTTTCCTGTTTCCTCCTCAGGTATTCGGTCATCTAAAGCCTAGTCAGTTTTAGGACTATTCTAGGGTTGTTCATGTTTTTTCGGAAAAGACGAAGCTTAGAGTTGTAGCATGGTACTGATTTCATGAGATGTAATTTTGATGTTGTGTTTTAACCTTTTGCTTCCTACAGGTCTCCTTCCCAGCTGTTCCCGTCCTAATCCCCTTTTCCCCACTTGGACTCTCTTAGACTCTGTGATAAATCTAATCAGAGTATTGGAGCTGTCTTGTGGTGGAAGTGTTGGGAACGTGCACAGACCCAGAGGATCTGGTGGCTCTGACATTATCCATGATTGGCATATTTGATTTGCTAGTAAGTCCCTAGTAAAGTGCACTAGAAATGCCCAGGGCCTGTAAATCAATTGCTACTAGTGGGCCTGCAGCACTGGTTGTACCACCCACAAAAGTAGCTCTATACTCATGTCTCAGACCTGCCACTGCAGTGTCTGTGTGTGCAGTTGTAAACTGTAAATTCGACTTGGCAAGTGTACCCACTTGTAATGCCTAAACCTTCCCTTTTCTTACATGTCAGACACCCCTAAGGTAGGCCCTACGTAGCCCCAAGGGCAAGGTGCAGTGTATGGTTAAGGTAGGACATATAGTAATATGTTTTATATGTCCTGACAGTGAAATATTGCTAAATTCATTTTTCACAGTTGCAAGGCCTGTCCCTCTCATAGGTTAATATGGGAGCTACCTTTAAATCTGATTAAAGTATAGATTCCCTTTGAGAGTGGATGGACATGTGGAGTTTGGGGTCTCTGAATTCACAATTTAAAAATACATCTTTTAGTAAAGTTGATTTTAAGATTGTGTGTTTGCAAATGCCACTTTTAGAAAGTGAGCATTTCTTACTTATACCATTTCTGTGACTCTACCTGTTTGTGAATTCCCTGTCTGGGTCAGTTTGACAGTTGGGCTGGTTGCACCTCACACTAGACAGTGACACAAAGGGAACTGGGGCGTAGCCTGCATATCCTGATGAGCCATCTGTGCTAGGAGGGAGGGGAGGAGTGGTCACTCACACCTGAAAGGGCTGTGCCTGCCCTCACACAATGCAGTCTCCACCCCCCCTGGTGAGTGTCTTGGGCCTGGCTTGGGCAAGGCAGTATTTCACATTCAAAAGAGACTTTACTTTGAAATAGGCCTACTTCAAAGGAGAAATTGGGTATAAGAAGGGCACCCAAAACCACAGACTTTAGAAACACTTCTAAAGCGCTTTGCTGCCAGAGACCACAGGAAACACTCTGCTGCTGTGAAAGGGCAGGAGCCCTTTAAATTCAACTTGCGCTCCCGCTGTCGCGGGAAGCGCTTTGCTGCCAGAGACCAGGGGAAACACTCTGCTGCTGTGAAAGGGCAGGAGCCCTTTAAATTCAACTCGCGCTCCCGCCGTCGCGGGAAGCGCTTTGCTGCCAGAGACCAGGGGAAACACTCTGCTGCTGTGAAAGGGCAGGAGCCCTTTAAATTCAACTCGCGCTCCCGCCGTCGCGGGAAGCGCTTTGCTGCCAGAGACCAGGGGAAACACTCTGCTGCTGTGAAAGGGCAGGAGCCCTTTAAATTCAACTCGGGCTCCCGCTGCGCGGGACGCGCGTGGGCGGCGCCCGGGCCAAGCCCGGGCCAAGGGCGGGCCCGTCCTTGCCCGTCATTGCCCGGAAGAGGCTGGGCTGGGCCCCCCCCCCTTTCACTTTCCCTTTGAGGGCCCCAGCTCACAAAGGAAAGCGAAATACTTACTGGGACGGAGAACTATCGTCCTTCCTGGCCCGGCCAGCAGTGTCTTTTTGGGAACTTCAGGACTCGCCTCCAGCCTCTGTTGGGATATTAAGAGCAGGAACATCTCAGGAGCTACTACACGCGGGACAACTAAGTGACAATCTATTTTTTTATTCATTCTTTTTCTTATCTTTCTCCTTTTCTAATTCTAACTTATACTCAAATAGATTGTTACCCATCGGCAAAGTGTTCTCTATACACATCATTTTCTGCTAGATTGTTTAACCACTTTAGCTGGGTTGGTGTTAACCTGGCTTACACAACTAATAATTACCCCATTTAAAAGGCGCAGTCTGGTTGAAACTATAGCCTATTAGCTTGTCGTTCTCACTCATTTGGAACTGTCTCCACCCTCACTTTTGGGTATCTAAAACCTAAAGTCTCCTTTCACACCTCTCTTTTCTACAAGCAACGGAACTGGAAACGTCTTGGTTGGTCACTTATGTCACAAGGCCAAGTCAGAGACTACAGTAAATTTACCTACGCCCGCATCGTGCTGCTTACCTGCGTGCCTCTGTGGTCCTCAGGACTGCTGTTCCTTCTGTTGGCCTCCACGTCTCCCCTCTGCCGTCGCCTGGCATCGCGACCGCTGTGTGGGGGGAGCGTTTGACGGGACAGGACGGGACTACACTACCTAGGTCCCCTTAGCGGAACCAACGCATCTTGCGTGCACGAAGGCGCTATTAAACTGGTCCTGCCCCTGGCTGAGCGGGACCGCGCACGGGCTGCGCCGGGCTAAACGCAGGTAAAGGGAGGGCCGTTGTGTAGCCGTTAGGGGGCCGGAAGGGGTCAATTCGCTAAGCTGTTAACTGCTTCTATTTTAACGCTTTAGTAAGCTGTATACTTGGGCTCTATCTAATTAAGTTATTGTGCCTTTTGGGTCATATATACTTGCTGTTCTGTGTTATTGCTGATATATGTAGGTGCCCTACACTTTGTTGCGATATAAAAGCTCTGTGTAGGGCAGGGCTATAAAATACTAGACAGTCCATCGAGTATCTTATCACTACTAGTAGTGGTTGTTATATACGTGAGGGTGGTGTAGAATGGCTAAAAATATTTCCACCCTGGATAATTACTTAGTTAAAATGGTGAGCAAGATAAACATTGATAGAAGGAAATCCTTAGGGAAGGAGTCCACCTCAGAAATTTTTTCTTCTGTAGACGATGGTAGCGGTTCTATTATGGCGGATCCCCCTAATATTGAAGCTTTCCCTTTGGAAAACTCAGCCATTTTGTCCTTAGTTTTAGAACCACCAATTCAAGACCCATTGGAGCCCCCGAGTGAGTCTGTATTGTCTCACTCTCCTCCTAAGAGAGCTGTTAGAAAATGCAGAAAAACGCAAATAAAGCAGGGGAACATACATCTTAAACCAACGACAGAATATGGTCATAGAAGTAATGTAGCTAATAACGAGATTATAATTAATAACGACAATGTGAATTGTGATCTCTTGGGTCACATCGCTAAGCTATTTGAGAAAAAACTAGACCATATGACTAAACCTCTTATGGAAAAAATTGAATTGTTATCTACGGAGGTATCTAGGTTGGGTGGTCTTTTAGATAAGATGTGTAAGGAACAGACTATGAAACAGCCTGAGCTACCCGTCCAATCTGGTAACTCTGCACAGTTGGTTGTAGCACAGAGGTCATATTTACCAGAATCTAGGGAGCCACCATGTATGGTGGATAGTACCTCTCATATGAAAGCAGCTGCATCCAATACCGTGAGGTACACTACTCCCGAGAACAGGCCAAATCATATTAATCTCCCACCTGATTGTGAACCATATGTCATAGTCCTTTCGAATGTTCCTCCCTTAGACCCAACAGCAATGAATTTCCGTGAGGAATCACATGATTCTCTCAAACGGAAATCAGTTGCTTGGCTAAACAAAAATTGTGGTTTCCCCCCACATTTGTCCGACCATATACTGTCTACTAGACGGGTATCATGGATCGGAAACGCGAGGAAAAAATGTAAGGGGGATTGTGTAATTGTTAATTTTAGGCACCCTCAACATGTTGCGACTGTTCTTCTTAGAGCAGCCTCTCTGGATGTAGAGGAGTCTGACGTGGGTGTGCACCCTTTGGGTTATTTTTATAGGCATCTAGCCAGTACATCAGAATTTTCTAAAAAACACAGACTCTTGACTAATAGAAGGAACACAAACTTTTATATTCCAATTGAAAATAGATTTTCGGTACTGAGTACTTTGGATGAAAATGATTGACTCCCACGAGCAGGGGAATCTATCACAGAAATGTTAGTATATACCCAGAAGTGGGAGCAAAAACAGAGTATAGAACATTTAGAACCGAAACTTTTAGTACCTTCGAGCCCCAGAAACTCATGGACAGTTAAATTGGTAAATAGCGTTAAATCCCCTTATTCTATTTTGAGGGAGGTAATCAGTTTGGGCGTACCTGATAAGTGCCTCGTAGTGTCAATGGAGGTTAATGATGTTAGTAAAAACTATAACCAAGGCAAAGAATTAAATCCTTTAGTCGAACTAGAGGATGTTACAGAAAAAGACAACTTACCTGTAGTATTAGATTCACACTGTGTAAAAGGGAAAACAAATATTAGACTGATATCATGGAATATAGCTGGCTTAGCCAGGAATCTTGAGGACGTGGTATGGTGTTCCTATATTGAAAATTATGATATCATATTCCTACAGGAAACTGGGATGGTAGAAACCCCCCATAGGTTGGGGTATAAAACATACTGTTCTTATGCTATTCTATCAACTAGAGGTAGAGCCTCAGGGGGGCTGGTTATCTGGGTTAAAGTGACTCTAGAAATAGTTGTCACCCAGTTATCCATCCCCTCTCCGGACCTACTAGGCCTTAAAATTGATACAAGAGGGAAAGAAACTATATATTTAATAAATATATATAATAGACCGTCCTCATCTAGCAAGGAATCTACTTGGCCTTAAAATTGATACAAGAGGGAAAGAAACTATATATTTAATAAATATATATAATAGACCGTCCTCATCTAGCAAGGAATCAGAGGTGGTAGAACTCTTGGATTCCTTTTTAGATTCATTAGGAGATAATGTAAAGGTGTTAGTTGGTGGGGACTTTAACTGTAAATATGAGCCTGTCTTGGGGTTGGAAAAATTGCTTGATGAACAAGATGCTGCTAATGATATCTTGCCCTTAGAATCTGCAAGTCCAGCTAAAAGCACAAAAGCCGCCCTACAGATTTTACAGTTGACTGTTGTACATGATCTAAGGGCTTGTAATGGTCGATTTCGATCAGACAGACCAGCAGCTCCAACCTATTTTAAGGGAAATTTCAGGTCACATATAGACTTTGTAATGGCTACCCGGAATATATGGGACCAAATAACTGATTTCAAGATAGACCATAGGACGGAGAGTGATCATTTCCCCCTCCAACTATGGCTAGACTCTCAAACATTTATTATTAGATCCGAAGAAGAGACCCTATTAAATACCACGGTCGCGGAGCTAGAGGTAACCAATAACAGGCGTGCTCTAAGATGGCCATATATCTTGGGAACAGAAAAGACGCTGATAAATATTTACAGTGTATTTGCTGAAACGGTAGGAGACTTACAGTCAGCATTAGTGGGAACACAAGGTGTTCTTGATTTACATCTTAAGCTGGTAGATGCACTAACTCCACTAGTGAGTAAAATTTATAAAAAAGTTGGTAATAGGATAAGGAACCATCTTGAGACAGCGAACCCATGGTATAATAAAGATTGTCGAATAGCAAAATCAAGACTGATCCAGGCAGTAAAATCCGGGAACTGTTTGGATATAAAAAGCAGTAGACTAACCTACAAAAACACTATGGCCCAAGCTAAAAAAGTATGGGATGAAAGTCTTTGGGAGGATCTCTTGAGTGCAGCTAAGTTACGGGATCAGAGCATGTTCTGGAATTTAATCGCTAAGGGAAATAAGCAGGGTAGATCAACAAAGGATATCTTTTTAGATGAAAACACTTGGTGTGATCACTTCACTAAGCTCTATGCTAACAAAAAGGAGAGTTTGCCCTTCAGGGACTATGACACAAACTTAGAAATGAGTATCGCTCCATTATCTTTTAGTCTAGAAGAGACTAATAAGGCTTTATTAGCTGTGAAAATGGGCAAAGCCCCAGGCCCTGATAAAATTCCCGTTGATCTACTAAAATACGATGTGGATGTGTGGGGGCCTTATATAAATTACCTGAGTAATTCCATTGCGGCAGGCACACCGATCCCCGATTCATGGAAAGGGGCAGAAATTACAACAATTTTTAAAAAAGGTGATCGCTATGATCCAAGCAGTTATCGCCCAATAAGTTTAATGGACACTTTTCAAAAGATATATGCCAGACACATTTTAAATAGGCTTTTAGATTGGATTGAAGAGACTAAAATAATAACCAAATATCAGGCTGGTTTTAGAACAAAAATCAGTACGGTTGACCAGGTTTTTAGGTTTATGTGCATCTGTTGGAAGTACATAAACATAAGGAAGGGTAGTCTCTATGTGGCATTTGTGGATCTAAGGGCCGCCTTTCATCTTGTTCCTCGCAACTTGTTGTGGATTACACTAAGGAACATGGCGGTCCCTGGGGAACTACTTAAAGAACTTATCAAGCTACACACAGGGAACTATGCAAAAATCAGATGGGTAAAAGAAGGTGAAACCTCAAGAGCCATACCTGTAGATCGTGGTGTGCGCCAAGGTTGCGTGTTAGCACCTACACTCTTCTCATTATATGTTAATGATATTCCGAGCTATTTAAGGAATTGTGTACATGATTCCCCGAAGCTAGGTGGTGAGCTGGTTACGGCATTATTATTTGCCGATGATACCATCCTTATTTCTCAAACTCCGAGAGGTTTGCAAAATTTGGTGGATTCTTTCCAGAAGTATTGTGTGGGGAAGGGGTTAGAAATAAATCCTACCAAAACTAAGTATATGTCCATAAACCCCAAGAAATCCCTCAGGAATAATCTGTCCTTGGAGAATCAAAAACTGGAACAGGTAGGGAGTTTTAATTATTTGGGGTTAATGCTGGATAGTAACCTGTCCTGGAAAGGACAGATGGATAAAAGCATCTTATCCCTTAAACAAAACTCAATGCCTATTTTAAAAGTACACGGAGCTAGTTACTCTAAAGCAATCTCACCGGCACTTGAAGTATATAAAGCGAAGGCCCAATCGGCCGCCCTTTATGGTGCTGAACTCTGGGGCTACTATTGTAACAATAACTTTGGAAAAACGGAAAACCACTTTGTGCGAAGGCTACTCAAAATACCGACAAGAACTCCTCTAGTCCCTGTTTTCCTGGATATTAACCTTAAAAGAGCAGACTATCAAGCATTATTAAGACCACTGCTGTATTGGGTTAGGTTATGGGTAACCCCGGAGTTGAGTGATTACAAGAGTGGATTGACTGAATTAACTCAGATAGATGGTCATATGAATACCCCTTGGTTAAAATATGTATCTAAGTGGTATGAGAGATTAGGTTTATCACACCTATGGGAAGTTCCTCAGAATATGACATGTACTAGGAAATATGTAAAGGACACCTTTTGGTCTTATGTCAACGGAGAGCTACTGCATAGTTCATCGATTGGTACTTTGACTTTGAATTTTTTGAACATAAAAGATACATCTTATTTTGAACAATTTTTGGATGAGATCGGCCCTCCACTGGCAAAAACACTATACTTACAGTTTAGGTATGGGGTCTTACAGACTAATGCATACACATGCAATTGGGGAGGGGTAAAAGGTTGTGAATTGTGCACTCTCTGTACTTTAGGGGCTAAAGAAGACGTTGTTCATCTACTCTTCTTTTGCCCAGTATACAAGAAACCAAGGGATTGTTGGATCAAACCCATTTGTAAATATGTGGGGGTTAGATCCTACAAAGAAGCAGAGCGCATATTCCAGGCTAATACTTCACAAATAATGGTGTTTGGCACGAGTAGATTCTTATTCAATGTGTACCTTATTAGAAAACTACTTGGTCACAAACTGTAATATTTTGTTAGGTGGCCCGATCTTTCCCTTCCTTGTATAGATATATGATGCACTGTTTCTTCGATCCAAGTTAATAAAATTTTTTTTAGTTCTGGCTTTTAATTAATTTATAAACTGTTACTTATATTTTTATATGCGGTACTGCTTAATCATGGAGAGATCCATATATTTCTTGCTAATTGTATGTATTGTATCTTATATTTAATTGTGAAATGTATATGTGTATGTTGTATTTATTTCATGTCTTGACTTTTATGGCAATATTTGCCGAAATAAAGTAACGAACGAAACACTTCTGGAAACAAGAGGAACCTCTGCCTGGAGAAGAGCTGAAGAGCTGAGGAAGAAGAGCTGCCCTGCCTGTGACTGTGCTTTGTGGAGCTATACTGCAGTTGCTGCTTCTGCCAGAGTAAGAGGGCAAAGACTGGACTTTGGGTGCCTTCCATCTTGAGAAGAAATCTCCAAGGGCTTGATTCAGAGCTTGCCTCCTGTTGTTTGAAGTCTCAGGGACAGCAAAGACTTCTCTCTGCCAGCACCTGGAGTCCCTGGAGAGACATCTACTCTACCCTGTGGTGCCCATCCAGTTCCTGGGACCCTGAAAGAAGAAGCTGGCAGCCTAAAGATAAGGAAATGCATGCACAGAGCACCGTGCAGGGAAAAGATCGATGCAATTCCGATCTGCGGCTGAAGAAACGACGTCCCGCCGGCTCCGCAGCTGAAAATCAACGCTCGTCAGAAACGTGACCGAAGAATCGACGCACGGAGCAGGAGAAACGATACGCAGTATCGCTGACGGAGGCTAGGAGATGGCAACCTGTGCTGCGTGGTTTTCGGATCATCGTGAGGCTGGATTTCAGACTCAAGTACTGCTGGGCATATAAAACAAAGCAAGGCCTGCCCGGACCCGAGAGTGCTGACCGAATCGACGCATCGCTCTCCTGGGGAGAGAAGAAACAACGTGCCCTGACCCGGCGAAAGGAGAAACGACGCCCGATCCCGCTCGTGAGTGGAATCAACACATCGCAAACCCTTTTTGACACGCACTTGCCCATGCAGGTTATTTTTGATGCACCCAAGGTACAATTTCACGCTAACAGTGTTAGTGTGTGTTTGAAACTACTAAAAGACTCTTTTTGATTTTTAATTGATAACTTGATTTGTGTATTGTGGATTTTTGTAATTTTGGTCTTGTTTTGTTTAGATAGTATTTCCTATTTTTCTAAACTGGTCTTGTGTCATTTAGTAGTGTTTTCATTAAGTTACTGTGTGTGTTGGTAGAAATACTTTACACCTAGCACTCTGAAGTTAAGCCTACTGTTCTGCCAAGCTACCAATCGGGTGAGCAGGGGTTAGCTGAGGGTGATTCTGTTTTACCCTGACTAGAGTGAGGGTCCTTGCTTGAACAGGGGGTAACCTGACTGTCAACCAAAGACCCAATTTCTAACATTGGTGATCACTGGTTGGGATTTGTACTTGTATTTGTACTTGACATAGAGTGATTAAGTGTACACTACTATTTTGAGTGCAGACCACTACGTGACCACATATTACGTGTTTGGTGATCTTTTGATTTTTTTCTCTTTGAGACAGTTTTTGTCCTACTTCCATTTTGTTTCGCTGATTCCTTGATTGACTTTCTCTGAAACTTCATTTGGGAACTTATTTTTCTGCCTTTGGAACTTTGCACTTGTTTTTGAATCTTCATCATGTCTCAATCTGGAGATGCTACAGCTGGAGCTATTATTGAAATAGAGAAACTGAAGGAGTACTCAGTTACTCAACTGAAACACTTCCTTAAAGATCTTGACTGTCTCACTGAGAGCTCCACCAGGGATGGGTAGCTGCAAAAGGCACAGAGGGCCTGGGTGGCAGTCAAGGAGGCTGGAGGGCACACAGAGGAGGAGAATGTGGGTGGGGAAGTGCAGAGGATACACAGTGGTGTAATGGAGGTACCTGTTACGCCTGGGGGGAGGGTCCCCAGGAGGGGTAACAGGGTGTCACCCAAGGGTCTGACTCCTGAAGAGTTACAGGACAGGTGGTCAGAGAGGGCTCACTGGTTGAATTTCAAGGCGTTGAGGATGCAATGGGAGAAGGAGTTGGAAGAAAAGAGGAGGGACTTAGAGATCAAAAAGAGGATTTGGGCTTATGAGCTCAAAATGAAGGAGCTGGAAGTCATGAGGGCTGAGTCCAGCTGGAATGGTGGCAGCAACATTTTTATATCCAGTACTGCTGAAGAGGTGCACATGCCCAGAGATGTGGCACCCTACTTGAAGGAGGGAGTTAACACACACCAGGAGGTGTATAAGGTAGCTCAAGTAATGCACAGGGTCCCTGTGGTGGATTGGGAAACTGGCATGGGGAGTCATATTCCTAATGGTGGAAGGGACACTCTACTGACTCTAGGTGAGAGTGATAGGGAGAAGTGTTCCCCCCAGGTAGAAGTCCTGGTTATGGAGTGTGAAGACATCCCAGAAGAGTGTGGGTTAAGTGTCAGGGACAGTCAGGTACTGTCTCACCAGTCTCAAGAGGGTGATGTGGGGTGCTTTTTCAAAGCCCTGTCACTGGATTGTTGGGTGAAGGGTACTTTGGTAAATTCATGTGAGGGGCTGAGTGATGGAATTGCTAGAGAGTATATGTCTAGTCCTTATTTTCCAGAGCTATGCCAACACCAGGTGGAGTGTGAGTTCTCTAGCCCCAGGGAGCTTACACTGGAGGCAGACTCCTGGGTGAGTACCAGAGAGTCTGAAGAGAGCATTTGTGGGTGCGCCTGAGAGGAGAGGTCTAGGTATTTCCCAACCAGGTGAGGTAGGGAAGGATTGTAGTGTCCCAGGTAGGTCTCAGTGTAGTGGGATGGGTGAGGGATCCCATGTCTAGTCTCAGAGGAGAGTGAATGGGGATGAGTTGAGGCCCAAGGTGCCCGAGATCTGGACCCAGGTCCTGGAGGGTTCCATGAGGGAACACCAAGAGGGGAGCCTAGCCTGTACCATAGGGCCATTTGTTGAGGGAGACCCCACAGTGTCAGGAGAACCTGGGGGGGGTGGCTGTAGCCAGTGTCCCACCAGTTCTGGTGTCTGGCAGCACCATTCCTAGTGAGGGAGTGCAGAAGTCCAGACAGAGGGTTGAGTGGGGGTTGCGGACCCAAGTGGAGAACCTGGAGGGTCAGAGGTCAGCTCTGAGAGCAGAGCCCCCCAGGAATGACCTTGATGAGACCATTTCTGGGTTGGTGGGAATCCAGACTCTGTCAGATGGGCAGAGGTCAGGAGACCTGCGCCAGCCAGACTCTTGTGTAGCCCTTGGGGACGGTGTGGCCCTTGAGGGGGGTAAGTGTGCCCCCTTGGAAGTCCTGGTGTGCTAGGCAGTGGTTCAACCACAGGGTGGCGACTCTGGATTGGATGACCAGGTTCAGAGGGTAAACTCTGACCTGGTGGGGGGTATGCATGCCCCCCAGGAAGTCCTGGGTTGCCATGCGGTGGTCCAGTCTGTGGGTACAGACCCTTGTCTGGAGGATCTGGTGCAGGGGGTAAACCCTGACCTGAAGGGGGGAGGGGTTTGCCCAATCAGCCTCCCTGGTGTGATTTAGAGGGGTACTCTCCCTGAGTTGGGTGCAGAAACCTGAGAGTAGGGGCAGGGAAGAGAGAGACTCACCCCTGACCCCAGTGCAATCTAAGGGTACAGACCCTAGATTGAAATGCCAGGTTCACGGTGCCCCCCATGACCTGGAGGAAGGGGCTACTGCTAACAGTGCCCCTACCATGTTGTCTTCTGGGGGGACACTCCTAGTTGGGGGGTGCAGGACCCCAGAAGGGAGGGCAGATGAAGGGAAGCCTCACCCCTGGCCCTGGACCAACCTGAAGGTACGGACCCCAGGTTGGAGGACCAGTTGCAGGTTAACATCCCTATACTGGTGGGGGAATTGTGCAGGTCTGCTTCTACAAGCACCCTGACATTTTTTTACTCTGGGGTGCCGCCCCAGGAGGGAGGGTACAGAGCCCCAGAGGGGAGGGCCAGGGTCAGGTTGTCATCCCTGACATGGTGGAAGGGAGAGTGGTCAAGGGTGCCAGGCAACTGGGGCTACCGCCCCTCATTCTCCACAGTCACAGTGGTTGGAGAGGCCTGAGGTCGGGCTTTCATCCCTGACAGTTGTCAGGGGTCACAGTGACTTGCTGTTCTGGTGGACAGAGTTACCCCGGGAGGGGGGGGACGAGAGTAACACCCTGGGGGTGGAATGGGCAACACCACTGTGTTAGCCCTGGTGGTACTATCTGCCCATAGGGATACATCTGTGAGTAAAGTAAAGTTAGGTGCTGCACAGATGGTATCTGCAGATGTGGAGAAGGGTTCCCCATGGGTTAGCTTAGTGGGCCCTGAGAGTATGGACAGAGGGATCCAACTGGAGTTAAGAAGGCATAGAACTGGAACATGCCCCTGCTGTTGTGGGCCTGGGTCCCTGTACTATCACCCCAATCAGGGAAGTACACCAAGGTATTGATTGTTCTCCCCTGGCTTTGGGCTGGTAGGGGGTCGTGTTGGAGTTTTTTGCTTATAAAGGGTCATCCCCAATCTTTTTGCCTCCTGCCTCCTATTTTTTCTGACCTGCTGCTGTTAGCTTTTGAACTCTGAGCACTTTACCACTGCTAACCAGTGCTAAAGTGCATATGCTCTCAGTGTAAATAATTGGTTTATCCATGATTTGTATATTTGATTTGCTAATAAGTCCCTAGTATAGTGCACTAGAGCTGCCCAGGGCCTGTAAATCAAATGCTACTAGTGGGCCTGCAGCACTGGTTGTGCCACCCACATAAGTAGCTCTGTAATCATGTCTCAGACCTGCCATTGCAGTGTCTGTGTGTGCAGTTTTTAACTGTAAATTTGACTTTGCAAGTGTAACTACTTGCCAGGCCTAAACTTTCCCTTTTCTTACATGTCAGACACCCCTAAGGTAGGCCCTAGTTAGCACCAAGGGCAGGATGCAGGGTCTAGTTAATGTAGGACATATAGTAATGTTTTTTTATATGTCCTTACTGTAAAATATTGCAAAATTCATTTTTTCACTGTTGCAAGGCCTGTCCCTCTCATAGGTTAACATGGGGGCTACCTTTAAATCTGCTTAAAGTGTAGATTCCCTTTGGGAGCGGATGGACATTTGGAGTTTGGGGTCTCTGAGCTCACAATTTAAAAATACATCTTTTAGTAAAGTTGATTTTAAGATTGTGTGTTGGAAAATGCCACTTTTAGAAAGCAAGCATTTTCTTACTTATACCATTTCAGTGACTCTGACTGCTTGTGGATTGCCTGTCTGGGTCAGTTTGGCAGTTGGGCTGGTTGCACTTCACACTAGACAGTGACACAAAGGAAGCTGAGGTGTAGCCTGCATATCCTGATGAGCCATCTGTGCTAGGAGGGAGGGGAGGAGTGGTCAGTCACACCTGAAAGGGCTGTGCCTGCCCTCACACAATGCAGTCTCCAACCACGTGGTGAGTGTCTGGGGCCTGGCCTGGGCAAGGCAAGATTTCACATTCAAAAGTAACTTTACTTTGAAATAGGCCTACTTCAAAGTAAAAATTGGGTATAAGAAGGGCACCCAAAACCACAGACTTTAGAAACACTTCTGGAAACAAGAGGAACCTCTGCCTGGAGAAGAGCTGAAGAGCTGAGGAAAAAGAGCTGGCCTGTCTGTGACTCTGCTTTGTGGAGCTATCCTGCAGTTGCTGCTTCTGCCAGAGTAAGAGGGCAAAGACTGGACTTTGTGTGCCTTCCATCTTGAGAACAAATCTCCAAGGGCTTGATTTAGAGCTTGCTTCCTGTTGTTTGAAGTCTCAGGGACAGCAAAGACTTCTCTCTGCCAGCACCTGGAGTCCTTGGAGAGACTCCTACTCTGCCCTGTAGTGCCCATCCAGTTCTTGGGACCCTGAAAGGAGAAGCTGGCAGCCTAAAGACAAGGAAATCTATGCACGGATCGCTGTGCGGTTAAAAAATCAATGCAACTCCGATTTGCGGTTGAAGAAACAACAAGCCGCCAGCTCTTCAGCTGAAAATCGCTGCTCACCAGAAACGCGAAGAATCGAAGCACGGAGCAGGAGAAACGACGTGCAGCATCGCTGACGGAGGCTGGGAGATCGCAACCCACGATCCGTTGTTTTCAGATCATCGTGCAGCTAGAATTCCGACTCAAGTACCGCTGGGCGTGTAAAAACAACGCAAGGCCTGCCCGGACCCGAGAGTGCTGACCGGATCGACACATCGCTCTCCTGAGGAGAGAAGAAACGACGCACCCCGACTCGGCGAGAGAAGAAACAACGCCCTGTCCTGCTTGTGAGTGGAATCAACACATCGCAAGCCCTTTTTGACACGCACTTGCCTATGCGGGGTTATTTTTGACTCTTTTTGATTTTTAATTGATAACTTGACTTGTGTATTGTGGATTTTTGTCGTTTTGGTCTTGTTTTGTTTAGATAAATATTTCTTATTTTACTAAACGGTTGTTGTGCCTTTTTGTAGTGTTTTCATTAAGTTACTGTGTGTGTTGGTACAAATACTTTACACCTAGTACTCTGAAGTTAATCCTACTGCTCTGCCAAGCTACCAAGGGGGTAAGCAGGGGTTAGCTAAAGGTGATTTTCTTTTTTGCCTGATTAGAGTGAGGGTCCTTGCTTGAACAGGGGGTAACCTGACTGTCAACCAAAGCCCCCTTTTCTAACAACTTGCCTATATGTTTGGTGCTAATTGAGGAATCTTCAAGAAATGTTCTAAAAACTCACACCAGATTCATGTTGGGGGAGAAAAGGAAGTTGTTTGACACCAAACTTGACATATCTAGGCAGAACAATAATGGAGCTAGAAGTCCGGTTTGCCCAGGCTTAACTCCCATGTTATCTTTTGGACTGACATGCTTATAGTGTACCTTAATGGAAAGGGCACTATAGCGACATATATGCTTGTGATTATATATCTGTACTTTAATTATAATGCACCATGCATCCTGGGTTGCAGAGGTCTACTTAGGTGTGTCTGACATACATGTAAGGTAGTGTATGGGACTGTGCCACTTATCGTGAGGGCACAGTTGAACTCAGAAGGTTTGCATCACCCTGGGCTCTGCAATGGCAGGTCTGTCATCTGTAATTTGTGTGGGTCTCCTAGGGTGGCACAAACCCATGCTGCAGTCCTGGGGACCACTTCATCACCTATGCCCTGGAAATGTGGGTACTGTTTGCTATCAGCTTATAAGGGGTAAAGTCTTAGCAATCAGGGAATCAACATGTCCACATAACAATTTAGGGAGCGAGCACAGGCACTGGAGCCTGGTTAGTAGGTTCCCAATTCACTAACAAAGTTGTACATATCAGCATTGGGTGCAAAATTTGGGGGTGGCCACACAAAAAGGGGCACTTTCCTGCAGGCCCTGTGTTCTGTGGACAACGTTCTGTGGTATAGTAAGATACATTACATACATTTCTGAGATTGGCATAATGGCATACAACCTTAGAGACACACTTTAAATACTTTAAACACCAGTATGAGATGAACAACATCTAGTTGGGTCATCCCTACACACTACATTATTAAATAATCTTTGATGCCTCAAAACAGTCAGTGAAATTCTGGAACTTAACATGAACAGCCTTTGTCTATTCCACTGTATTATACCTATTTAACATGAGCACATACCTAGATATGCACAGGTGGTTAGTGTATTGCTAACTGCAGATTTTTGCTCTCACACAATTGTTTAGAACAGTCTTTGGATTTAAGCTACACTCTACTTTCAAACATATCCCTGACATCCACATCAGGTCAGCTCAGCCTTTGCCTTCCATGATAAACATTATTAATTTCCAAATGGTAGATCATATCACTTTTAAAATATATACTTCCATGTCTCCAGGGTTTCTGCTATTTCCATGCTATCACCCTACAAGTGTACATTCAGTAACACTATACTGTAAATTACTATGGGGTGACAGCTGATATCAGCTATACTGTCATAAGTGATATCATTGCATATGTCACTTGTGAGGTCATAAGCAGTGCATGCTAGGGGTGCAACATATACTTAACCCAGTAAGCTATTACTGCTGAATTTCAGTGTTTGTTGATTTTTAAACGTTCATCTTTGTATTACTACAGCATCTAACTATATTGTCACTTTAATCATTGTTTTTTTATGCTAATCTCTTACCAGCAGGATCATTAATCACCAGTTATCTTGACATTTGTATTGCTTCCTGAAAACTGCAGATTGCACAAGGTACTCTGCAGCACGCATTTTTAAATGTGTATGTAATTTCTAAACAGGGTGCCCATTCCCCCAGCTCAGTTCCAAATGCAGTTTCACAGGTCGTTTCACTCTCAAGCCATCCCTGAATACAAGTACTGTTTAGAGAATGGTGCAGTTCAGGAAGGTTTAGGTCTGATCGTCTCTCACCTTTCTACCCTTTGTGTATCTTTTCATTGTATTGAGGCCAACATATATTTTTGGTGAAAACTAGGGATGAAATAGAAAAGCTCCAGCTGAGGATGTTTTCATTTGAAAGCACTCAGCTAAGCTCTCTGTTGGAATATTTTTGTAACTTCTTGTAGGAAAGTGTAAGGAAATGCCTGCTTGGCATGGTTACCCCCTGACTTTTTGCCTTTTGCTGATGCCAGTTATGATTGAAAGTGTGCTGGGACCCTGCTAACCAGGCCCCAGCGCCAGTGTTCTTTCCCTAAACTGTACCTTTGTTTCCACAATTGGCACAACCCTGGCACTCAGATAAGTCCCTTATAAATGGTATCCCTGGTACCAAGGGCCCTGATGCCAGGGAAGGTCTCTAAGGGCTGCAGCACGTCTTATGCCACCCTGGGGACCCCTCACTCAGCACATGCTCACAGTTTGTGTGTGCTGATGGGGAGAAAATGACTAAGTCAACATGGCACTCCCCTCAGAGTGCCATGCCAACCTCACACTGCCTGTGGCATAGGTAATTCACCCCTCTAGCAGGCCTTACAGCCCTAGGGCAGGTGCACTATACCACAGGTGAGGGCATATGTGCATGAGCACTATGCCGCTACAGTGTCTAAGCAAAACCTTAGACATTGTAAGTGCAAGGTAGCCATATGGTCTGGGAGTTTGTCATACACGAACTCCACAGTTCCCCAATGGCTACACTGAAATCTGGGAAGTTTGGTATCAAACTTCTCAGCACAATAAATGCACACTGATGCCAGTGTGGAATTTATTGTAAAATGCACCCAGATGGCATCTTAGAGATGCCCCCTGAATACCAGTCCGACTCCTAGTGGTAGGCTGACCAGTTTCTGCCAGCCTGCCACAACCAGACGAATTGCTGGCCACATGGGCAGAGTGCCTTTGTTACTCTGTGGCTAGGAACAAAGCCTGTACTGTCTGGAGGTGCTTCTCACCTCCCCCTGTGGGAACTGTAACAACTGGCGGTGAGCCTCAAAGGCTCATGCCTTTTGTTACAGCACCCCAGCTAGTGGAGATGCCCGCCCCTTGAGCCACTGTCCCCACTTTTGGTGGCAAGGCTGGAGGAGATAGTGAGAAAAACAAGGAGGAGTCACCCACCAGTCAGGACAGCCCATAAGGTGTCGTGAGCTGAGCTGACCCCTGCCTTTAGAAATCATTCCATCTTGAGATTGGAGGATTTCCCCCAATAGGATTAGGGATGTGTTTCCCTCCCCTCAGGGAGGAGGCACAAAGAAGGTGTAGCCACCCTCCAGGACAGTAGCTATACACACCCCTAAATTCAGTATTTAGGGGCATCCCAGAACCCAGGAAATCAGAATCCTGCAACCTGAAATGAGAAGAAGGACTGCTGACCGGAAATCCCTGCAGAGACGACGGAGACGACAACTGCTTTGGCCCCAGCCTTACCCACCTTTCTCCTGACTCGAAGAAAACTACAACATAGACGCATCCAACAGGGACCAGTGACCTCTGAAGCCTCAGAGGACTGCCCTAAAATCCAAAGGACCAAGAAACTCTTGAGAACAGTGGCACTGTTCACCGACAGCAACATTTTTGCAACTTTCTAACAACTTTCCAAGAACTCCCTCTTTCCGCAGGAAGTGTGAGACTTTACCCTCTGCACCCGACGCCCCCGGCTCGAGCTCCAGAGAACCAAAACTACAGGGAGGACTCCAAGGCAACTGCGACCTCATGAGTAACCCAGGATGACCCCCCCTGGGCCCCCAAAGTGACCATGCAGAGGGAATCCAGAGGCTCCACCTGACCGCGACTGCCTGTAACAAAGAACCCAACGCCTGGACCAAGCATTGAACCCGCAGCCCCCCGGACCAGAAGGAACCAAATCTCAGTGCAGGAGTGACCATCAGACGACCCTTTGCCTAGCCCAGTTGGTGGCTGGCCCAAGAAGGCCTCCTATGTCCTGCCTGCACCACTAATAACCATTACTTACCTCCCCCAGGAACTGTTGATTTTTGCACTGTGTCCACTTTTAAAATAGCTTATTGCCATTTTTACTAAAACTGTGTATGCTATTGCTCTAATTCAAAGTTCTTAACTTACCTGTGTGGAGTACCTTACATTTTATGTATTTACTTCAAATCTTGAACTTGTGGTTCTAAAAATAAATTAAGAAAATATATTTTTCTATTTAAAAACTATTGGCCTGGGGTTAAGTCTTTGATTGTGTGTTCCTCATGTATTGCCTGTGTGTGTACAACAAATGCTTAACACTACCCTCTGATAAACTTACTGCTCGACCACACCACCACAAAATAGAGCATTTGAATGATCTAATTTGGCCACTATCTTACCTCTAAGGGGAACCCTTGGACTCTGTGCACACTATCTCTTACTTTGAGATAGTATATACAGAGCCAGCTTCCTTCAGAAAGTCTTCCTTTTTGGCCTGGTCACCCCTAAAACTTTGTGGACAGATACTGGTGGTTACTGACTCTTGGCTGTGCCCTGGGTACTTCTTACCAGTCCCAGGGCCAGTGCTCTGTGTAAAGTGGATATGCAAATTAGGCTAATTATAATTGGCAATATTAACCTACCTATAAGTCTCTAGTATATGTAGGACATGTATGTTTAGGGACCCCAGCACAGGCAGTGTACCCATAGGAGCACTGCTGAGGTGCCCAGTGTCATTTTAAAGGTAGGCCTGCCTTGCTAGCTGCTTTTAAGCTAAATGTTAGAAAAGGGGTCTTTGATTAACAGTCAGGTTACCCCCTGTACAAGCAAGGACCCTCACTTTAGTCCGTAAGTCACACACAATCCAAATTATCCTGTGCCCACCCTCTGGTAGCTTAGCACTGAGCAGTCTTGGACATGCTTTGGTCATGGGTGTCCATCCAGGTCTGTGATGGGTGTCCATGCATTGATGTAACATGCAAGGCTTGGTATTGGGATGGGTGGGTTGTGATAGTGGGGTATATGTGAGGTGGTGGAGTGATGGGTGTGAGGGTAGTTGTAGGAGTTTGTGATGGCATGCAGGTAGGGTGGGGGATATATTAGTAAAGATTTGCCTTACCAGGGTCAAGTCCTCCTGCTACTCCTGTGAGGCCCTCAGGATGCATAATTGCCAAGACTTGCTCCTCCCATGTTGTTAGTTGTGGGGAGTGTAGGAGGCTGGCCTGGCTTGTAGTGGGTACCAGAGGTACTTAGACCTTGTGCCAGGTCCAGTTATCCCTTATTAGTGTAGGAGAAGTGTTTCTAGCAGCTTAGGCTGATAGAAGGTAGCTATGGCAACGCAGCTTAGGCTGAACTAGGAGACATGTAAAGCTCCTACTATACCACTGGTGTCATATGCACAATATCATAAGAAAACACAATACACAGAAGTACAAAAAATAAAGGTTCTTTATTTTTATGACAATATGCCAGAAGTATCTCAGTGAGTACCCTCAGTATGAGGATAAGTTATATACACAAGATATATGTACACAAACCAAAATTATGCAGGTAATAGCAAGAAAAGTAATGCAAGCAATGTAAAGTTACAGTAGATTGCAATAGGAGCACATAGGTATAGGGGCAACACAAACCATATACTCCAAAAGTGGAATGCGAACCAGGAATGGACCCCAAACCTATGTGAGCTTGTAGAGGGTCGCTGGGACTGTAAGAAAACAGTGAGGGTTAGAAAATTAGCCCACCCCAAGACCCTGAAAGGTAGGTGTAAAGTGCACCTATTACCCCCAGAGAGCACAGAAGTCGTGATAGGGGGTTTCTGCAGGAAGAACAAACACCAGCAATGCAACAACAGTGGATTTCTGGACCTGAGTACCTGTAAGACAAGGGGACCAAGTCCAATAGTCACGACAGTGTCGAGAGTGGGCAGGAGCCCAGTAAATGCCAGCTGAGGGTGCAAGGAAGCTGTCACCTGTTGGAAGAAGCTTGGAGTTCTGCAAGAAAGAAGAGAGCTCGGAACTTCTACTTTGGAGGATGGATGTCCCACATTGCGATGAAGCTTGCAAAGGAATTCCCAAGCAGAAAGACCACAAACAAGCCTTGCTAGCTGCAAGGGTTGCGGTAGAGGTTTTTGGGTGCTGCTGTGGCCCAGGAGGGACCAGGATGTCGGCACTTGGAGGAGGAGACAGATGGGGCGCCCAGCAAGTCAGTGAGCCCTCAAAGAAGCAGGCAGCACCCTCAGAATTACCTGAACAGGCACTTGGAAGAAGAGTGAACCAGAGTCCACACAAAGTCATAAAAGGGAGTCCCATGACGCCGGAGGCCTGGGTCCCCGACACTCTAACCTGCAGAAGGTTGTGCACTGCAAGTTAGAGTGTCGGGGACCCAGGCTTGGCTGTGCACAAAGGAAATCCTGGAAGAGTGCACAGGAGCCGGAGCAGCTGCAAATCACGCGGTACCCAGGAATGCAGTCTAGCATGGGGAGGCAAGGACTTACCTCCACCAAACTTGGACTGAAGAGTCACTGGACTGTGGGAGTCACTTGGACAGAGTTGCTGAGTTCCAGGGACCAAGCTCATTGTGCTGAGAGGGGACCCAGAGGACCAGTGATGCAGTCTTTTGGTGCCTGCGGTTGCAGGGGGAAGATTCCATCGGCCCACTGGAGATTTCTTCAGAGCTCCTGGTGCAGAGAGGAGGCAGGCTACCCCCAGAGCATGCACCACCTGGAAACAGTTGAGAAAGCCAGCAGGATGAAGCGATACAAGGTTGCTAGTAGTCGTCTTGCTACTTTGTTGCGGTTTTGCAGGCGTCCTGAGCAGTCAGCGGTCGATCCTTTGGCAGAAGGTGAAGAGGGAGATGCAGAGGAACTCTGATGAGCTCTTGCATTCGTTATCTGGTGAGATCCCCAAAGCAGAGACCCTAAATAGCCAGAAAAGGAGGTTTGGCTACCAAGGAAGGAGGATTGGCTACCAAGAGAGGTAAGAGCCTATCAGAAGGAGCCCCTGACGTCACCTGCTGGCACTGGCCACTCAGAACAGTCCAGTGTGCCACAAACACCTCTGTTTCCAAGATGGCAGAGGTCTGGGACACACTGGAGGAGCTCTGGGCACCTCCCCTGGGAGGTGCAGGTCAGGGGAGTGGTCACTCCCCTTTCCTTTGTCCAGTTTCACACCAGAGCAGGGCTGGGGGATCCTTGAACCGGTGTAGACTGGCTTATGCAGAGATAGGCACCATCTGTGCCCATCAAAGCATTTCCAGAGGCTGGTGGAGGCTACTACTCCCCAGCCCTCACACCTATTTCCAAAGGGAGAGGGTGTTACACCCTCTCTCAGAGGAAGTCCTTTGTTCTGCCTTCCTGGGCCAGGGCTGCCTGGACCCAAGGGGGGCAGAAACCTGTCTGAGGGGTTGGCAGCAGCAGCAGCTGCAGTGGAGACCCCGGAAAGGCAGTTTGGCACTACCCGGGTTCTGTGCTAGAGACCCGGGGGATCATGGAATTGTCCCCCCAATGACAGAATGGCATTGGGGTGACAATTCCATGATCTTAGACATGTTACATGGCCATGTTCGGAGTTACCATTGTGACGCTGTACATAGGTAGTGACCTATGTACAGTGCACGCGTGTAATGGTGTCCCCGCACTCACAAAGTCCGGGGAATTTGCCCTGAATGATGTGGGGGCACCTTGGCTAGTGCCAGGGTGCCCACACACTAAGTAACCTTGCACCCAACCTTCACTAGGTGAAGGTTAGACATATAGGTGACTTGTAAGGTACTTAAGTGCAGCGGTAAATGGCTGTGAAATAACGTGGACGTTATTTCACTCAGGCTGCACTGGCAGGCCTGTGTAAGAATTGTCAGAGCTCCCTATGGGTGACAAAAGAAATGCTGCAGCCCATAGGGATCTCCTGGAACCCCAATACCCTGGGTACCTCAGTACCATATACTAGGGAATTATGTGGATGTACCAGTATGCCAATGTAAATTGGTAAAATTGGTCACTAGCCTGTTAGTGACAATTTGAAAGTAATGAGAGAGCATAACCACTGAGGTTCTGGTTAGCAGAGCCTCAGTGAGACAGTTAGGCACCACACAGGGAACATATACATGCACGCCTATGAGCACTGGGGCCCTGTGTGACAGGGTCCCAGTGACACATACATATAGGCCACAAACCTATGAGCACTGGGGTCCTGACAAGCAGGATCCCAGTGACACATAACAAACATACTGAAAACATAGTGTTTTCACTATGAGCACTGAGGCCTGGCTATCAGGATCCCAGTGAGACAGTGAAAACAGTGACAAACACCCTGACATACACTCACAAACAGGCCAAAAGTGGGGGTAACAAGGCTAGAAAGAGGCTACCTTCTCACACCATGGTCCCAGTAGGGGGTGTGCCAGTCCTTTGTGTGAGGGCAGTCTACTGTCCTTTGACATGCAAGTGTCAGGCCCTCCACCCTCCCAGCCCAGGAAGAACCATTTAAAATGCAGATGTATGCAAGTGAGGCTGAGTATCCTGTGTTTGGAGTGTGTCTGAGTGAATGCCAACGGGAGCTTGTCAGCTAGACCCAGCCAGACATGGATTGTACGGCACAGAAGGATTTAAGTGCAGAGAAATGCTCTCTTTCTAAAAATGGCATTTCTAAAATCGTAATATTAAATCCAACTTCACTAGTCAGCAGGATTTTGTATCACCATTCTGGCCATACTAAATATGACCATCCTATTCCTTTCAGATCAGCAGCTACCACTCAAACATTGAATGAGGGCATCCCCAATGTCAACCAATGAAAGGAGAAGGCCTCACAGCAGTGTAAAAACAAATTTAGGAGTTTTACACTACCATGGCATGTAAACTACACAGGTACATGTCCTGCCTTTTGCCTACACAGCACCCTGCCCTATGGGTTACCTAGGGCATACCTTAGGGGTGACTTATATGTAGAAAAAGGGGAGTTTTAGGCTTGGCAGTACTTTTAAATGCCGAGTTGAATCGGCAGAGAGAAACTGCACACACAGGTCTTGCAATGGCAGGCCTGAGACAAGGTTAAGGGGCTACTTAAATGGGTGGCACAATCAGTGCTGCAGGCCCACTAGTCACATTTAATCTACAGGCCCTGGGCACGTATAGTGCACTTTACTAGGAACTTATTAGTAAATTAAATAGTCCAATTGGGTATGATGTTACCATGTTTAAAGGGAGAGAGCATATGCACTTTAGCACTGGTTAGCAGTGGTAAAGTATGCAGGGTCTTAAAACCACCAAAACAGTATCTAAAAAGTGGAGGGAGGCAGGCAAAAAGTTACAGGTGACCACCCTAAGGTTGTCAGGTCTACCATCTGTCCACCCCAGCTGAAAGTGGGGAGAGCTACCCAACCTCCTGGGAGCTCTCATCGCTAAAGCGGAAGTATCTGGATAGACCAATCCCCGGGCGATGCTCCATCGTAAAGTTCATCCCCTGTAGGGAAATGGACAACCTCAAGAGATTAGGATTCTCACTCCTCATCTACATGAGCCATCTGAGGGGCCTGTGGTCTGTCTGAATCTGGAAGTGAGTCCCAAACAGTTATGGTCTCAGCTTCTTCAGTGCCCAGGTCACAGAAAATGCTTCTCTTTCAATAGCACTCCACCTCTGTTCCCGTGGTAATAGTCTTCTGCTCATAAAGACTACTGGTTGGTCTAAGCCCTCCTCATTTAGCTGTGCTAGAACAACCCCTATGCCATGCTCTGAAGCATCTGTCTGCACAATAAATTCCTGGGAGTAGTCAGGGGCCTTGAGAACGGGGGCCGTGCACAGGGCTTCCTTCAAGGAGTCAAAAGCTTTCTGGAACGTCTCTCTCCAATTCAGCAACCTAGGTTGCTTTTTGAAAGTAAGTTCTGTCAAGGGTGACACCATGGTACCATAGCCCTTGATAAACCTATCCAGTGAGCCCTAAGAAGGCTCTCACTTCAGTCTGTGTTCTAGGTGGTTGCCAGGTCTTGATAGTTTCAATCTTGGCCTGGTGTGGCTGCAACTTGCCACCACCTACTAGGTGTCCCAAGTACACCACGGAACCTTGCCCAATCTGTCACTTATTAGCCTTGATGGTCAGGCCTGCCTGTTGCAGAGCCTGAAGCACCTCCTTGAGGTAGACAAGGTGTTCCTCCCAGCTGGAACTATAGAAAGCTATGTCATGTGGATAGGCTGCACAGTAGGCATCCTTGCCAGCAAGGATCCCATTAACCAACTATTGGAAGGTAGCGGGGCATTTTTCAACCCAAAGGGCATCAGACATAACTGGTAATGGCCATCAGGTGTGGAAAATGAAGATCTCTCTTTAAACCTCCTCAGTCAAGGCTTTCTGCTAGTACCCTGAGATCAAAAGTACTCAGGAACTTGGCAGCGCATAGCCTGTCCACATCAGCTTGGGGGATGGGGTGAGCGTCAGTCCGTGTGAATGAATTGAGACCCCGGTAGTCCACACAGAACCGGAGTTCTGGCTTTGCACAAGGGGCAGTAGCCTTAGGTACCTGCACCACAGGGCTAGCACAGGGACTGCTGGACTTCTCAAAAAAAACCTAAAGACAACAGTTTGGAGACCTCCTCCTTGATGCTGGCCTTCACCTTATCTGACAACCTGTAAATTTTGCGCTTTACAGGGGGACCATCTCCTGTGTCAATGTCATAGACACACAGATGGCTAAGTCCAGGAGTAAGGGAAAACAGGGAAGAGAACAGCTCCAACAACTCATAGCAGTCTCCTCTCTGATCTAGAGTCAGGGAGTCAGAGAGATTCACACCCTCCACTGACCCATCACCTTCTTTGGCAGAGAGGAGTTCGGGGAGAGGTTCACTCTCCTCTTCTATGCCCTCATCTGTCACCAGGAGCATACTGACCTCAGACCACTCAAAATGAGGTTTCAGTCTGTTATGATGGAGACCCCTTAGGGGGTGCCTAGGGGACTTGAGGTCCCCTAGGTAAGTGTAGGAGGCTGGACTGGCTTGTAGTGAGTACCAAGGGGTACTTGCACCTTGCACCAGGCCCAGTTATCCCTTATTAGTGTATAGGGTGTCTAGCAGCTTAGGCTGATAGATAATGGTAGCTTAGCAGAGCAGCTTAGGCTGAACTAGGAGACGTGTGAAGCTACTACAGTACCACTTTGTGTCATATGCACAATATCATAAGAAAACACAATACACAGTTATACTAAAAATAAAGGTACTTTATTTTTATGACAATATGCCAAAGTATCTTAGAGTGTACCCTCAGTGAGAGGATAGGAAATATACACAAGATATATATACACAATAGCAAAAATATGCAGTATAGTCTTAGAAAACAGTGCAAACAATGTATAGTTACAATAGGATGCAATCGGGAAACATAGGGATAGGGGCAACACAAACCATATACTCCAAAAGTGGAATGCGAACCACGAATGGACCCCAAACCTATGTGACCTTGTAGAGGGTCGCTGGGACTATTAGAAAATAGTGAGAGTTAGAAAAATAACCCTCCCCAAGACCCTGAAAAGTGAGTGCAAAGTGCACTAAAGTTCCCCTAAGGACAAAGTAGTCGTGTTAGAGGAATAATGCAGGAAAGACACAAACCAGCAATGCAACAACTGTGGATTTCCAATCTAGGGTACCTGTGGAACAAGGGGACCAAGTCCAAAAGTCACAAGCAAGTCGGAGATGGGCAGATGCCCAGGAAATGCCAGCTGCGGGTGCAAAGAAGCTTCAACTGGACAGAAGAAGCTGAGGTTTCTGCAGGAACAAAAAGGGCTAGAGACTTCCCTTTTGGTGGACGGATCCGACTCGCCTTGGAGAGTCGCGCAGAAGTGTTTTCCCGCTGAAAGAATGCTAACAAGCCTTGCTAGCTGCAAATCGTGCGTTTGGCGTTTTTGGACGCTGCTGGGGCCCAGGAGGGACCAGGAGATCGCAAATTGGACCTGAAGAGAGAGGAGACGTCAAGCAAGACAAAGAGCCCTCACTGAAGCAGGTAGCACCCGGAGAAGTGCCAGAAACAGGCACTACGAGGATGCGTGAAACGGTGCTCACCGAAGTTGCACAAAGGAGTCCCACGTCGCCGGAGACCAACTTAGAAAGTCATGCAATGCAGGTTAGAGTGCCGTGGACCCAGGCTTGGCTGTGCACAAAGGATTTCCGCTGGAAGTGCACAGGGGCCGGAGTAGCTGCAAAGTCGCGGTTCCCAGCAATGCAGCCCAGCGAGGTGAGGCAAGGACTTACCTCCACCAAACTTGGACTGAAGAGTCACTGGACTGTGGGGGTCACTTGGACAGAGTTGCTGGATTCGAGGGACCTCGCTCGTCGTGCTGAGAGGAGACCCAAGGGACCGGTAATGCAGCTTTTTGGTGCCTGCGGTTGCAGGGGGAAGATTCCGTCGACCCACGGGAGATTTCTTCGGAGCTTCTGGTGCAGAGAGGAGGCAGACTACCGCCACAGCACGCACAAGCAGGAAAACAGTCGAGAAGGCGGCAGGATCAGCGTTACAGAGTTGCAGTAGTCGTCTTTGCTACTATGTTGCAGGTTTGCAGGATTCCAGCGCAGTCAGCAGTCGATTCCTTATCAGAAGGTGAAGAGGGAGATGCAGAGGAACTCAGATGAGCTCTTGCATTCGTTATCTGAAGTTTCCCCAGAGACAGAAACCCTAAATAGCCAGAAAAGAGGGTTTGGCTACCTAGGAGAGAGGATAGGCTACTAACACCTGAAGGAGCCTATCAGCAGGAGTCTCTGACGTCACCTGGTGTGCACTGGCCACTCAGAGCAGTCCAGTGTGCCAGCAGCACCTCTGTTTCCAAGATGGCAGAGGTCTGGAGCACACTGGAGGAGCTCTGGACACCTCCCAGGGGAGGTGCAGGTCAGGGGAGTGATCACTCCCCTTTCCTTTGTCCAGTTTCGCGCCAGAGCAGGGGCTAAGGGGTCCCTGAACCGGTGTAGACTGGCTTATGCAGAATTGGGCACATCTGTGCCCAAGAAAGCATTTCCAGAGGCTGGGGGAGGCTACTCCTCCCCTGCCTTCACACCATTTTCCAAAGGGAGAGGGTGTCACACCCTCTCTCAGAGGAAGTTCTTTGTTCTGCCATCCTGGGCCAGGCCTGGCTGGACCCCAGGAGGGCAGATGCCTGTCTGAGGGGTTGGCAGCAGCAGCAGCTGCAGTGAAACCCCAGGAAGGGCAGTTTGGCAGTACCAGGGTCTGTGCTACAGACCACTGGGATCATGGGATTGTGCCAACTATGCCAGGATGGCATAGAGGGGGCAATTCCATGATCATAGACATGTTACATGGCCATATTCGGAGTTACCATTGTGAAGCTACATATAGGTAGTGACCTATATGTAGTGCACGCGTGTAATGGTGTCCCCGCACTCACAAAGTTCAGGGAATTGGCTCTGAACAATGTGGGGGCACCTTGGCTAGTGCCAGGGTGCCCTCACACTAAGTAACTTTGCACCTAACCTTTACCAGGTAAAGGTTAGACATATAGGTGACTTATAAGTTACTTAATTGCAGTGTAAAATGGCTGTGAAATAACGTGGACGTTATTTCACTCAGGCTGCAGTGGCAGGCCTGTGTAAGAATTGTCAGAGCTCCCTATGGGTGGCAAAAGAAATGCTGCAGCCCATAGGGATCTCCTGGAACCCCAATACCCTGGGTACCTCAGTACCATATACTAGGGAATTATAAGGGTGTTCCAGTAAGCCAATGTAAATTGGTAAAATTGGTCACTAGCCTGTTAGTGACAATTTAAAAGTAATGAGAGAGCATAACCACTGAGGTTCTGGTTAGCAGAGCCTCAGTGAGACAGTTAGGCACCACACAGGGAACACATACATGCACACCTATGAGCACTGGGGCCCTGTGTGACAGGGTCCCAGTGACACATACATATAGGCCACAACCTTATGAGCACTGGGGTCCTGACTAGCAGGGTCCCAGTGACACATAACAAACATACTGAAAACATAGTGTTTTCACTATGAGCACTGGGGCCTAGCCATCAGGATCCCAGTGAGACAGTGAAAACAGTGACAACCATCCTGACATACATTCACAAACAGGCCAAAAGTGGGGGTAACAAGGCTAGAAAGAGGCTACTTTCTCACAGTAAGTAGCCTCCCCCTTCCGCTCCTTGATCTCAAATGGGCCAGACCAGCAGTCCTGGAGAACCCTAGGTTCTACTGGCTCCATTACCCAAACCTTGTCTCCAGGTGAGAACTCAACCAGAGTCGCCTTCCAATCATACCACTCTTTCATCACCTCTTGACTAGCCTCAAGGTTACTCTTGGCCTGCTTCCAAAAACTTTGGGCTTGGTTGCGGAGGGCTAGCATGTAGCTGACCACATCCTGGGGAGGTGTCTTGGGAGCTTTCTCACAGCCCTCCTTGACTATGCTTAGTGGTACCCTGACTGGGGTAACCATAGAGAAGCTCAAAGGGGCTGAACCCCACCAATTACTGGGGCTCTTCTCTATAACCAAACAGCAGGCATGGCAAGAGGTCGTCCGACTTACACCTCATGGCCTCAGGTAGGCCAGTGATCATGCCTTTAAGGATCTTATTGAATCTCTCAACAAGCCCATTGGTTTGAGGATGATAAGTGGTGGTAAAATGGTAGGTCACCTCACACTCATCCCACATGGACTTCATGTATGCAGACATGAAGTTTGTGCCCTTGTCAGACACAACTTCCTTAGGGAATCCCACACGGGTAAATATTCCAGTTTGAAATGGGGTCTTTGGTTGGTAGTCAGATTACCCCCTGTCCAAGCAAGGACCTTCAATCTAGTCAGAGTAAACGAGAATCACCCTCAGTTAACCTCTGCTTACACCCTTGGTAGCTTGGCATGAGCAGTAGGCTTCATTTCAGAGTGCTAGGTGTAAAGTATTTGTACCAACACACACAGTAACTTAATGAAAACACTACAAAATGACACAACACAGGTTTAGAAAAATAGAGTATATTTATCAAAACAAAACAAGACCAAAACGACAAAGATCCATGATACTCAAGTCAAGTTATTACTACAAATGCAAAAAGAGTCTTCATGTAATTTTAAACACAAACTACCCGCATGGGCGAGTGAACGTCAAAAAGGGCTTGAGATGCGTTGATATTACACACAAGCAAGACCATGCGTTGTTTCTCCTTTTGTCGGGTCGGCGTGCGTTGTTTCTTCACTCTGCAGGAGAGCAATGTATTGATCAACTCTCAGGTCCGGGCAGGCCTTGTGTCGTTTTTACATGCCCAGCAGTGTTTGCGTCGGAAATCCACCTGCATGATGATCCGAAAACCACACAGCGCGGGTGGCGATCTCACCAGCCTCCATCAGCGATGCTGTGTGTCGTTTCTCCAGCCCTGGGCGTCCATCTTCAGGTTGTGTTGCAGACGAGTGCCGATTTTCAGCTTTAAGCTGGCGGCGCAGCGATTTTTCAGCCGGAGATCGGAGTCGCGTCTATCTTTTCCCAGCATGGTCGTCGGTGTGTGGATTTCTCACTCTTAGGCAGCCAGCTTCTCCTTTCAGGGCCCCAGGAACAGGATGGGCACCACTTGGCAGAGTAGGAGTCTCTCCAGAGAATCCAGGTGCTGGCAGAGAGAAGTCTATGCTGACCCTGAGACTTCAAACAACCGGAGGTAGGCCCTAAATCAAGCCCTTGGAGAGTTCTTCACAAGATGGAAGGCACACAAAGTCCAGTCTTTGTCCTCTAGCACAGGCAGAAACAGCAACTGCAGGATAGCTCCACAAAGCACAGGCAGGCCACGTCTTCTTCCTCAGCTCTTCAGCTCTTTTCCAGGCAGAGGTTCCTGTTCTAAAATCTGTGGTTTTGGGTGCCCTTCTTATATCCATTTTCTCCTTTGAAGTAGACCTACTTCAAAGCAAAGTCTCTCTTGATTGTGAAATCCTGCCTTGCCCAGGCCAGGTCCCAGACACTCACCAGGGGGTTGGAGACTGCAATGGGTGAGGGAAGACACAGCCCTTTCAGGTGTGAGTGACAACTCTTCCCCTCCCTCCTATCACAGATGGCTCATCAGGAAATTCAGACTACACCCCAGCTCCCTTTGTGTCACTGTCTAGTGTGAGGTGCAACAAGCCCAACTGCCAAACTGACCCAGTCAGGGAATCCACAAACAGGCAGAGTCACAGAAATGGTTTAAGCAAGAAAATGCTCACTTTCTTAAAGTGGCATTTTCAAACACACAATCTTAAAATCAACTTTACTAAAATATGCATTTTTAAATTGTGAGCTCAGAGTCCCCAAACTCCACATGTCTATCCGCTCCCAAAGGGAATCTACACTTTAATCATATATAAAGGTAGCCCCTATGTTAACATATGAGAGAGAAAGGCCTTGCAACAGCGAAAAACGAGTTTAGCAATATTTCACTGTCATATAAAACACATTACTATGGCCCTCATTATGACATTGGCGGTAAGTGCTGCTTACCCTTATGCTGACTGACGCCAATATACGACCGTGGTAGTATACCACTACGCGTATTATGCCCCACACATAGAAATCCGCCACTATACAGATACACACACAAGTCGGCCACACCAAAGGTCAGTGATAAAATGGCAGTACCAAAACCCACACCGTTCCGCCAACAGAAATACGCTCACAGCATTATGACCATCGAATCACTGCGGCAGACATTCAACCGCGGTAAACCATTGGCGGTACATACCGCCGCACTCAAAATACACACACACATAGAAAACAACACCACATTAGACAATTCAAACTACACATACCTGACATGCATACACACACCACACCCACAGCAATATAAAACACACACCCACATTAACCACAACCTTTTACCAATACAAACAATTTACAACAGAGAGAGAGTCATGCCAGGAGCACCCACAGAACCAGAGCCACAGAACACCATCACCCATACACCATCCACGCACCTTACACCACACACCCTCACACACACCACACACACTACACCCATGGCACCACAAAGACACCCCAGATTCTCTGAGGAGGAGCTAAGGGTCATAGTGGAGGAAATCATCTGGGTAGAGTCACAGCTATTCAGATCACAGGTGAAGCAGACATCCATTGCTAGGAAGATGGAGCTATGGACAGTGTCAACGCCGTGGGACAGCACACAAGAACAAGGGATGACATCAGGAAGAGGTGGAACGACCTCTGGGGGAAGGTGCGTTCCATGGTTGCAAGACAGCAGATAGCATTACAGAGGACTGGCAGTGGACCCCCACCTCCTCCCCCACAACTAACAATATGGGAGAAGCAGGTCTTGGCAATAATGCATCCTGAGGGCCTGGCAGGAGTAGCAAGAGGACTGGACTCTGGTAAGACAAATCTTAACTACTTTCACCCCCCTACCTGCATGCTGTCACATACCCCCACCCCTACCCCAACCCCCACCCCCATCACCCCACCACCTCAAATACACCCCACCATCACAACCCACCCTTCCCAGTACCAAGCACTGCATGCAACAACAATGCATGGACACCACTCATAGCCCTGCATGGACACCCATCACCACAGCATGCACACTAGTGACAATCACTTAGCCAACTAAATAACAACTCACACAATCCAAAGCTGCCTTGGTGAGAACAACCATAGAGGGAAACATACCCATACACAAGATGTCACACGCAGTAACAATAACACTGCATTTACATACCCACAGGACCCCCACACAATGTCACCAGAGAGGAGGTGCCAGAAACATCCAGCCCCCCCCGAAGAGGCCCACAGTGATGACAGCAGCTCTGCAAGCCTGGATATGGATGACCAACCTGGCCCATCAGGGACCTCTGGACAGTCGTTTACCCAGACACAGTCCCACACCACCACTGAGCCTCCCCCCTCAGGAAACACCAGCACAGCACCCACTCAGTGGGCTCATACCACTGTCCCCAGGACACGACATCAGCAATGTGTCCACCACTACAGGGACCCCAGGCAACCCCACAAACACAGGATGATCAGGGACCTGGGGTCAGTGGCAGTGGGCACACAGTTCAGGGGACAGAGGCACAGGACAACAGGGAAGCTGGGAGGACTTCTGTGTGATGGGGGAGGACAGGCCCAGGGAACTGACTCTCCACAAGGCACTCACCTCCATCCTGGGAGCATACCACCATTCCCAGGAGACCATGGGCCACATACTGGCCAAGCTGCAAGAGGGACAGTACCTGGGGATCAGGGAGGACCTGAAGGACATCCACACCACCCTGGTCACCATTGCAGGGGTGCTGGCAGACATGGGCAACACCATGTGGGAGGCAGTGACACACCAACGGACCCCTGACACTAGCCACACTGATGAACAGACTTCCACCTCCGCTGCCGCTAGTGGACAGGAAGCCCCGCCACAGGAACAACAGGCCATCTTACCCCACCCCCTGGAGAAGGAGAACCACCCTGCAAAACGGTCCCTGCGATCCAGACAGGAGCCAGAGAACATTGCCAAGACCCCCACCACGAAATAAGACTCCTGATTTTCACCCTTGTGTCCCACTCTGTCATCCTGTCCACCTTGAACTGCCATTGCTCCACTTCTTATGCCCCCTTGGACAATGCACCTGTGATACCAATAGACTGGATCCTATCCTTGATTTTCCTCCACCATCACCCAAGCACATTGCACATCACCATTTACTTCTCAGCACTGTAATAAAAACCCTTGGAAAAATAAGTATGGAGTATGTCAAACGATTTAAGGATGCAGGTGTTTACCGATCAGTAGACATTGCAAATAGACTGTACAATGATGTATACATAGTTATGACCTGTAATGTGCTGCAGTCAATACACCAGGATCTACAGGAGGGCACACATATCTGCAAGTAGACATGTTAAAGGGTACAATAAATGGACTTTATAGTGGGAACAGCAGCCAGCCAGAGACAATTCACTTCACAAAACAGCAATGGAAGGTGAGGTTATAGTGTCTTACCTGTGTGTCACTGGAAGTACTGTTGAATTATAGTTATTCTGTTGTCCACATCCTCTGCCTCCTCTTCGTCACTGTCCACAGGCTCCACCGCTGCCACAAGCCCATCGCCAGCCTCATCCTCCTGCAGAAAAGGCACCTGGTGTCTCAAGGCCAGGTTGTGCAACATGCAACATGCAACTGTGACCTGGCCAACCTTCTTGAGTGAGTAGCACAGGGATCCACCTGTCAAATGGAGGCACCGGAACCTGGCCTTCAGGAGGCCAAAGGTGCGCTCAATGATCCTCCTTGTGCACCCATGAGCCTCATTGTAACGTTGCTCTGCCCTTGTCCTGGCATTCCTCACTGGGGTCAGTAGCCATGAGAGGTTCGGGTAACCAGAGTCACCTGCAAATATCGAGGGATACCTGTTAGCCACACACTCACCCTTAGGGCCAACCCCACACCCATATACCAATATACACTGGGTGGGGACCATGAACTCACCTATTAGCCACACCCGGTGCCCCTGGAGTTGAGCCATCACATATGGGATGCTGCTATTCCTCGGGAAATAGGCATCATGCACAGACCCAGGATACTTTGCATTCACATGGGAGATGTACTGGTCCACCAGGCACACCATCTGCACATTCAAAGAGTGAAAGCTCTTTCAATTTCTGTACACCTGATTATTTCTCCGGGGGGGGAGGGGGACAAAGGCAGTATGTGTACCATCAATTGCACCAGTTATGTTAGGGATATGTCCCAGTGCATAGAAGTCAGCCTTCACTGTGGCCAAATCCTCCACCTGGGGGAATACAATGTGTTTAATCAGGGCAGACAACACTCTGGTCAGCACTTTTGAGAACATAGGCTGCAACATCCCTGTTGCCATGGCCACTGTCGCTTGGAAGGAGCCACTTGCCAAGAAATGGAGCACTGCTAGGACTTGCACAAGAGGGGGTATCCCAGTGGGGTGATGGATAGCTGAGATCAGGTCTGGTTCCAATTGGGCACACAGCTCTTGGATTGTGGCCCCATCAAGTCTGTAGCTTAGAATAATGTGCCTGTCCTCCATTGTTGCCAGGTCCACCAGGGGTCTGTACACAGGGGTCTGTACATAGGGTCTCCTATTTATCCTCAGTGGTTGAGGGTGAGAAACGGTGAGCAGAGAGTCATATTCAAATATATCCTCAAGAAGCCTTGCATTTTGTGACAGAAACAGTATGTGAACGTGTAGTTCCATAAATGTGCCTATGTCTGCTGTGACGCAGTTAGGTGCCAATGCCTGTTCCCCTCTGAAATGGCGGCCGCCTGACCTGTGAGGAGGGACAAGTGGAAATTAGGTAATTCCGCTGATGTTGTGCCCCGCTGCAGGAGGCGGTCGACCACTGCCGTGCAACACCTCATTGGCTATCATTGGGCCCTATGGGTTCTAGTAGTCAATGGTGATGTATGCCGGCGGTGACGGTATGCACCGCCGCAGACGTGACTGCCATTTTCTATCTCTTCACTCACTTGCTACCTGACCTTCAACAGGAGAGCACCTACACTGCAAGTGCTGCTGTGACCTGTGTCTGGAAGCGACCATGGCTCGATTGTCTGGGGAAAGGGCCCCTGCTTTCACTTTGGAGGAGTTGGAGAGACTGGTGGATGGGGTCATACCCCAGTACCGTTTACTTTGTGGTCCTCCAGACCAACAGGTGAGTACACTGTGAGCACAATGCATGGGGCATGAATACATTGAGTGCTGTGTGTGTAAGCCTCGTGTAAGGGGTGGTAACTGAGGTGTCCTGGGCAGAGTGTTGGATGTATGGTGGGCAATGTCTGTGCGTAAGGGGAGGGGAGGAATATGGTGGACCATGAGTGTAACAGGCCGGACGGTATGACTAATACCTTTTTCTATGTATCTTTTTCTGCAGGTTAGCGCCCATCAGAAAAAGCGTGTTTGGAATGCCATTGTTAAGGACATGCGGACCCTGGGGGTCTTTGACAGATGGAGCACCCACTATCGCAAACGGTATGAGGACCTGCCCCATTGGGCAAGGAAGACGGCGGTGGCCAAGCTGGGGATGGCCTCCCAATGAGGAAGGGGTGCCTGTCGTACACCGACCCCCCTGGTGTTCGACATCCTGGCAGTGGCCTATCCGGAGTTGAATGGGTGCTTGAAGGCATCACAGCAACCACAAGGGGGTGAGTACAGTTTCAGAATCAGAACATTTCGCCTGTTGAGGTTTTATCTGGGGGGGGGGGGATGTGGGTCTGTTGGTGCCCCCAGGCCAGGATGGACTTTGCAGGGTAGGTTCCATGATGGGTAGGCTCTGATGCACTCCAACCCCTAATATGCTAGTGGGCATCTACTACTGGGCAGGGTCCTGTGGGTTTCAGGTGTGCTGCTATTGGCTTTAGGCATTGTACTCCATGGCCTGGTGACTAGCATTGTAACTGGTAGTGCATGGCTAGTGCATAGGGCTGTTCCCTGTGTGTTGTGCATGCCAATGGTGGTGGTGTTGCTGGCATTGACCAAGTGTATCCTCTGTCTCTCCCCCCCCTTTTTGTTTTGTCACCCTGTCCTTGTGTGCATTAGCATCATCTGGCAGAGGAGCAGAGGCACTGGCGATGGAGGGAACTGCGTCCCACATGGCCCATAAGGCCGAGTCCACTGACGGTGAGGGCACTAGTGGGACGGAGGGCGAGGGGAGCACCACGGTGGAGACTGGAGGGGATAGTTCATGTAGGGACACCTCCTCCGATGGAAGCTCCCTGGTGGTGGCGGACACCTCTGTGGCCACCCCAACTACAGGTACAGCCACCACCCTCCATACCAGCACCACCTTCCCAGCAGCCCCTCAGCGTGTTTCCTGTGCCCGCTCACCCAGGAGGGTGGGCATCTCCTTCGCCCCAGGCACCTCAGGCCCTGCCCCAGTCAGCCCTGCTGCCTTTAGTGAGGAGTCTATTGACCTCCTGCGATCCATCTCTGTTGGGAACCACAGTGAATGCCATCCAGGGGCTGGCAGGGCATTTGCAACAAACAAATGTATTCCTGGAGGGCATTCACTCTGGCAGGACAGCCCAACAGAGAACATTCCAGGCTCTGGCCAACTCCCTGATGGCAGCTATTGTCCCTGTCTCTAGCCTCCCCCCACCAACTTCCTCTACCCAGTCCCATTCCCCTCAACCCCAACCTATTCCCAAGCAGACCTTCAGACCAGCATGCATCCAAATCAACACACAGAAGTGGCTCAGGCAAACACAAGCACCACACTTCATCCCACAGGAACTCACACAAGCACCATCCAGATGCAGCCACACCAACATCCACTGGCTCCACTGTGTCTCCCTACTCCTCGTCATACACCTGCCTCACAGTAGCATCTCCACTCACACCTGCATGCACTACATCCTCATCCACTACCTCCATCACCATCATGTCTATCACTACACGCCCCTCACTGGCAGTCACCACCCCCACATCCATGCACACGTCCCCTGTGTCCTCTCCCACTGTGTCTGTGCCCCCTCCTCCAAAAGTACACAAATGCAAGCACTCACACACCCAACAGCCATCCACCTCCCAACAGCATCCAGCCCATGCATCTGCACCCAAACACAGCAGACAGACACCTCCTACCACCACTCCCTCTTCCTCTACTCCCAAACCTTCACCCTCTTCCAGCCAAGCCCCAGTGTCCCTAAAAAGCTTTTTCTCTCCACCCTTGACCTATTCCCTGCTCCTCCCCCGTGTCCTTCACTTTGGGCCAAAGTGGTCAGGACCCAGGCTTGCACCTCAGCCACCCAGTCTATGGCCACTGTCGTTTCTGAAAGGCACCGTGAAGAGACCCGTCCACACAGCCAGTGTGCCTGCACTAGCTGCCAAGGGCAAAAAAAGAGCACCAGCTGTCAAACGCAAAGAGGCACCACCAGCTGGCAGAAGCAAGGAGCCACCACAAGCTGGCAGATGTAAGGAGGCACCACCAGCTGGCAGAAGCAAGGAGGCACCACCAGCTGCCAAGGGCAGGAAGGGAACACGAGCTGCCAAGGGCAATGAAAAAGGCACAGACGCCACAGGCATGATGGATCTGGAGCCTGGTGCTGGAGCAGCATCTGGGCAAACAACACCAGCCATGGTATTTCAGCCGTCTGAGGGTTCCGGGGAAGGGCTGCCGCCAGCACCACCGCCAGCACCGCCATCTGTACTGCCACCAGCATCACTGCCAGCAGCAGCAGCCTCAGTGGGCAGCTGTCCAAGGCTGTGGGGGAAGGGCTGGAGCCTCCCCCCCACCACTTGCAGCACTGCCGCCAGCACCACTGCCAGCAGCAGCAGCCCCAGTGGGCAGCCGTCCGAGGCTGCGGGAGAAGGGCTGGAGCCTCCAACCACCACTGGCACCACCGCCGCCAGCCCCGCCACTGCCACCACTGAGCAGCCATCACTGCCGGCAGGCTGTATGTAGTCTTTTCTCCATGGGCTGTAGTGCGTCCTGGCCCCTGCAACAACTGTAGGTGTGACACCCAGGTGAGAGACTGTGATCTTGCACCCTCCAAGATCTGCATCACTGGGCACAAAGCCCCTTCCAGAACCAGTGGAGGAAGCCATCCACTCACCCATTCCTTGCCAGGATGAAGCACACTGTGCACAAGGCCCCCTCCAGAACCAGTCGAAGAAGGCATCCACTCACCCCCTACTTGCCAGGATGAAGCACACTGGGCACAAAGCCCCCTCCAAAACCAATGGAAGGAGGCATCCACTCACCCCCTCCTTGCCAGGATGAAGCACACTGGGCACGAGTCCCCCTCCGGAACCAGCCACTAAAGAGACTGTAGCTTTGCACTCCCCAGGACCAAGCAGTGGGCAAACCACCTACTTGAGAGACTGTGGCTTTGCACACCCCAGGACCAAGCAGTGGGCAAACCACCTACTTGAGAGACTGTGGCTTTGCACTCCCCAGGACCAAGCAGTAGGCAAATCACACACTTGAGAGACTTTGGCTTTCCAATCCCCAGGACCAAGCAATGGGCAAACTACCCACTTGAGAGACAGTAGCAATGTACTCTCCATGACCAATCAGTGGGCAAATCATCCACTTGAGAGACTGTGGCTTTGCACTCCCCAGTACCAATCAGTGGGCATGTAGCCCCCCCCATGAGCAGTGGTGTTGTACCATCTTCCGGCTGAGGTGCCCCCCTTCCCCTTCCCCCAGAAGTGCCTGTGTATTTTTGACCTGATGCCTCGGCAGTTTTCTCTCCGTATTAAGGCAGGAGTCAAGTGGAGCCTTGGCCTATGTGATATAGCCCTGTGGGCCACGGACCTTTTGGACTGGGCATTGTCCCTCCATTTGTACATATTGTAGATACTGTTTTGTGCTTTAAGGACTTAGGGCCAGATGTAGCAAAGGTTTTTCCTCATTCTGTGTCTATGGAAAAAAGTGTTTGTACATATGGTCCTTATTTCTCAAAATGTATATTATTGCACTGACTTTACTCACTTCCTTTTGTTCTTGCGCTATTCCTGAGGGGTACGGGGTGGATTTGTAATGTTGTTGCATCTGTTTGTGTGTATGTGTTGGGGTGGGGGTGGAGGTGTTGCGTGTTGCGTGTTGCGTGTCTGTGTCACTCTCTTTTTCCCTCCCACCTCCCTTGTGTTCTAGGTGCGGTACTCACCGTGGTCGTCTTCACCGCTGTTTGTGTTCCTGGTGTAGGACGAGGTATACCAGCATGGGAAACACCTGTAGTTCGGGCTCCATGGCATTGTGATTCTTCCTTGAGTGCCTGGAGAGTCGTTTCCCTTTTGTGTACTGTTTCTGCCGTGCTTTTGATGGCATTGGTACTGCCCGGAAAAGGTGGCGGATTGGCTTGTTGTACTAGGGTGAGCGGTACATTGTCTTCCACCTGGTTGTTGGCAGTTACCGCCACGGTGCTTGTTTCTACCGTCGTGGCAGTCGGTGTAGGAGGCTGGCCTGCCTTGTAGTGGGTACCAGAGGTACTTACACCTTGTGCCAGGTCCAGTTATCCCTTATTAGTGTAGAAGAGGTGTTTCTAGCAGCTTAGACTGATAGAAGGTAGCTATGGCAAAGCAGCTTAGGCTGAACTAGGAGACATGTAAAGCTCCTACTATACCACTTATATCATATGCACAATATCATAAGAAAACACAATACAGAGAGTTACTAAAAATAAATGTACTTTATTTTTATGACAATATGCCAAAAGTATCTCAGTGAGTACCCTCAATAAGAAGGTAATATATATAAACAAGTTACATGTACACAAACTCAAAACAGGTAAGCAATAGCAAGAAAAGTAATGCTAACAGTATAGAATCACAAGAGGTTGCAATAGGAGCACATAGGTATAGGGGCAACACAAACCATATACTCCAAAAGTGGAATGCGAACCACATATAGACCCCAGACCTATGTGAGTTTGTAGAGGGTCGCTGGGACTGTAAGAAAACATTGAGGGGTAGAAAAATACCCCACCCCAAGACCCTGAAAAGTAGGAGTAAAGTGCACCTACTACCCCGAGAGAGCACAGAAGTTGTGATAGGGGGATTCTGCAGGAAGAACGCACACCAGCATTGCACTGACAATGGATTTCCAGACCTGAGTACCTGTAAGACAAGGGAACCAAGTCCAATAGTCACGACAGTGTCGAGAGGGGGCAGGAGCCCAGGAAATGCCAGCTGAGGGTGCAAGGAAGCTGCCACTGGATGGAAGAAGCTTGGTGTTCTGCAAGAAAGAAAAGGACTAGGAACTTCTCCTTTGGAAGACTAATGTCACACGTTGCGATGAAGCTTGCAGAGGTGTTGCAATGCAGAAAGACCGCAAACAAGCCTTGCTAGCTGCAAGGGTCACAGTAGAGATTTTTGGGTGCTGCAGGGGCCAAAGAGGGACCAGGATGTCACCACTTGGAGGAGGAGACAGAGAGGGCGCTCAGCAACTCAGAGAGCCCTCACAGAAGCAGGCAGCTCCTGCAGAAGTACCTCAACAGGCACTGCAAAGTAAAGTGAACTGGAGTCCATGCAAAGTCACAAAAGGGAGTCCCACGATGCCGGAGGACAACTCAGAAGGTTGTACACTGCAGGACAGTATGCTGGGGACCCAGGCTTGGCTGTGCATGAAGTGTGCACAGGAGCCAGAGCAGCTGCAAATCACAAGGTACACAGCTTTGCAGTCTAGCGTGGGGAGGCAAGGACTTACCTCCACCAAACTTGGACTGAAGAGTCACTGGACTGTGGGAGTCACTTGGACAGAGTTGCTGAGTTCCAGGGACCACGCTCGTTGTGCTGAGAGGGGACCCAGAGGAGAAGTGATGCAGTCTTTTGGTGCCTCCGTTAGCAGGGGGAAGATTCCATCGACCCACGGGAGATTTCTTCAGAGCTTCTGGTGCAGGGTGAAGGCAAGCTACCCCTAGAGCATGCACCACCTGGAAACAGTTGAGAAAGCCGGCAGGATTAGGCGCCACAATGTTGCTGGTAGTCGTCTTGCTACTTTGTTGCGGTTTTGCAGGTGTCCTGGAGCAGTCAGCGGTCGATCCTTTGGTAGAAGGTGAAGAGGGAGATGTAGAGGAACTCTGGTGAGCTCTTGCATTCGTTATCTAAAGAATTCCCCAAAGCAGAGACCCCAAATAGCCAGAAAAGGAGGTTTGGCTACCAAGGAAGGAGGATTCGCTACCAAGGGAGGTAAGAGCCTATCAGAAGAGCCTCTGACGTCACCTGCTGGCACTGGCCACTCAGAGCAGTCCAGTGTGCCCCCAACACCTCTGTTTCCAAGATGTCAGAGGTCTAGGACACACTGGAGGAGCTCTGGGCATCTCCCCTGGGAGGTACTGGTCAGGGGAGTGGTCGCACCCCTTTCCTTTGTCCAGTTTCGCGCCAGAGCAGGGCTGGGGGATCCCTGAACTGGTGTAGACTGGCTTATGCAGAGATAGGCACCATCTGTGCCCATCACAGCATTTCCAGAGGCTCGGGGAGGCTTCTCCTCCCCAGCCCTTAACACCTATTTCCAAAGGGAGAGGGTGTAACACCCTCTCTCAGAGGAAATCCTTTGTTCTGCCTTCCTGGGCCAGGGCTGCCTGGACCCCAGGAGGGCAGAAACCTGTCTGAGGGGTTGGCAGCAGCAGCAGCTGCAGTGGAGACCCCGGAAAGGCAGTTTGGCAGTACCCAGGTTCTATGCTAGAGACCCGGGGGATCATGGAATTGTCCCCCAATACCAGAATGGTATTGGGGGACAATTCCATGATCTTGGACATGCTACATGGCCATGTTCGAAGTTACCATTGTGACGCTATACATAGGTAGTGACCTATCTACAGTGCACACGTGTAATGGTGTCCCCGCACTCACAAAGTCCGGGGAATTTGCCCTGAACGATGTGGGGGCACCTTGGCTAGTGCCAGGGTTCCCACACACTAAATAACTTTGCACCCAACCTTCACTAAGTGAAGGTTAGACATATAGGTGACTTATAAGTTACTTATGTGCAGTGGTAAATGGCTGTGAAATAAAGTGGACGTTATTTCACGCAGGCTTCAGTGGCCGGCCTGTGTAAGAATTGTCAGAGTTCCCTATGGGTGGCAAAAGAAATGCTGCAGCCCATAGGGATCTCCTGGAACCCCAATACCCTGGGTACCTCATACCATATACAAGGGAATTATATGGGTGTACCAATATGCCAATGTGAATTGGTAAATTTAGTCACTAGCCTGTTAGTGACAAATTTGATAAGCAGAGAGAGCATAACCACTGAGGTTCTGGTTAGCAGAGCCTCAGTGAGACAGTTAGGCATCACACAGGGAACACATACAGGGCACATACTTATGAGCACTGGGGCCCTGCCTTGGCAGGTCCCAGTGACACATAGACTAAAACAACATATATACAGTGAAATATGGGGGTAACATGCCAGGCAAGATGGTACTTTCCTGCAGTCGGTGTGTTAAAGTGGCTGTCTGTGTTGGCAGATTCCGCCGTGGTCAAAATTCCATTTTTTTACTGCCGGCCTGTTGGCGGTATTACCGCCACTTTATCACCGACCCCCAGGGTTGTAATGAGGGCCTATATATCCTACCTTAACCATACACTGCACCCTGCCCATGGGGCTACCTAGGGCCTACCTTAGGGGTGTCTTACTTGTAAGAAAATTATGAAACAGAGGCAAAAGTTAAGGGAGATCACGCCAAGGATGAAAAGTCTAACACATGTGTCCCCCAGCTGAAAGTGGGGAGCAACTATGCAACCTCATGGGAGCTCTCATCACTAAGGCGGAAGAACCTGGACAGACCATCAGCATTGGCGTGTTCTGCACCAGTACGGTGTTCCACTGTAAAGTCCATCCCCTGTAGGGAAATGGACCACCTCAACAGTTTTGGATTCTTACCCCTCATCTGTATTAACCATCTGAGTAGCCTGTGGTTTGTCTGAACCTGGAAGTGAGTCCCAAACAAGTAGGGTCATAGCTTCTTCAGTGCCCAGACCACAGCAAACGCTTTACGTTCTATGGCACTCTGCCTACGTTCCCTGGGAAGTAACCTCCTGCTAGTGAAGGCTTCATGTTCATCTAGGCCCTCTTCATTCAGCTGTGAGCGTACTGCTCCAGTACCATGCTCTAAGGCATCTGTTTCCACAAACAAAATCCTTGGAGTAGTCAGGTGCCTTCAGCACAGCTGCTGTGCACATGGCACCTTTCAGGGCATCAAAAGCTTTCTGGCAAGCCTCTGTCCGGGTCACTTTCCTGGGTTGTTTCTTAGAAGTCAACTCAGTCAAGGGATAACAATGGTACCATACCCCTTGACAAACCTCCTGTAGTATCCTGTGAGACCTAAGAAGGCTCTCACTTCAGTCTTGGTCTTGGGGGGCTCCCAAGACAGAATGTTATCAATCTTTGTAGGAGGCTGGCCTGGCTTATAGTGGGTACCAATGGTACTTACACCTTGTGCCAGGTCCAGTTATCCCTTATTAGTAGATGAGCAGTGTTCTAGCAGCTTAGGCTGATAGAGGTAGCTATAGCAGAGCATCTTAGGCTGAACTAGGAGACATGCAAAGCTCCTGCTATACCACTTATATCATATAGGTACTATATCATAAGAAACACAATACTCAGGGTTACTAAAAATAAAGGTACTTTATTTTTGTGACAATGTGCCAAAAATATCTCAGAGGATATACTCCCTTAGGAGGTAAGTAAAATACTCAAAATTTACACACAAACCAAAATCAGGTAAGTAAAACAGTCAGAAAGTAGAACAAACACTGTAGAATACAATAGGATGCAATTGGCCTAGGGGCAACACAAACCATATACTAAGAAAGTGGAATGCGAACCACGAATGGACCCCTAGGTTAGTGTAGTGTGTAGAGGGTCACGGGGAGTGTAAGAAACCACTAGGGGTGTCCAAGATACCCCACCCCAAGACCCTGGCAAGTAGGAGTAAAGTACTACTATTAGCAATGAAACACACTAGAGTCATGATAGAGGATTTTGCAAAGATCACAACAGACTGCAAAGCACTGAAGAAGGATTCCTGGACCTGAGGACCTACAAAGGAAGGTGACCAAGTCCTAGAGTCGCGAAAGTGTCCGGGGGGGTCATGAGCCCATTATACCCTGGATGAAGGTGCAAAATGTCTGTCTCTGGATGGAAGAAGCTGAAGATTGAAAGGTGCTAGGAACTTTTCCTTTGTGCAGAGGATGCTGCACGAAGTGCTGGAGGAAGCAGAGTTGTTCCATTGACAAAAGACAGCAAACAATCCTTGTCAGCTGCAAGAGTTGGAGTTAAAGAAAAAAGGTGCTGCCCTGGTCCAGGAAGGACCAGGATGTTGCCACTTGGGAGAGGAGACAGAAGGGGCCCTCAGCAATGTAGGGAGCCCACGCACAAGAAGGTAGCACCCGCAGAAGTACTTGAACATGGGTTCAAGATGCCTGAGCATGTCAGTCATCCCAACACTGCAAAAGAGGGTCCCACGAAGCCTGAGATCAACTCAGGGAGCTGAACATACAGGACAGAGTGCTGGGGAACTAGGCTTGGCTGTGCATGAAGTATTTCATGGAAATGTGCATAGAAGCCCTTGTAGCTGCAGTTCACACTTTGTACAGGATTACTGTCTGGGGAGGGGAGGCAAGGACTTACCACCTCCAAATTTGGACAGTTGGGCTACTGGACAGTCTGAGTCACTTGGGTCCACCACCTGTGTTCCAGGGGCCACGCTCGTCAGGATGAGAGGGGTCCCAGAGTATCGATGACACTGAAGTTTGGTGCCTGCTGAAGCAGGGGGAAGATTCCCTCGACCCACGGGAGATTTCTTTGTGGCTTCCAGTGCAGGATGAAGGCAGGCAGCCCCCAAAGCATGCACCACCAGGAAACAATTGAGAAAGCCAGCAGGATTAGGCGCTACAATGATGCTGGTGGTCTTCTTGCTACTTTGTTGCAGTTTTGCAGGAATACTGAAGCAGTCAGCGGGCGATCCTTGCCAGAACTCGAAGAGAGAGGTGCAGAGGAACTCTGGTGAATTCTTGCAAGTAATTATCTGAGGAAAGGGCCACAGGAGAGACCCTGAATTGCCCTCAGAGGAGGATTGACTATCTAGTCAGGTAAGCACCTATCAGGAGTGGTCTCTGACGTCACCTGCTGGCACTGGCCACTCAGAGGACTCCAGCATGCCCTCACACCTCTGGATCCAAAATGGCAGAGGTCTGGAACACAATGGAGGAGCTCTGGGCACCACCCCTGGCGTGGTGATGGACAGGGGAGTGGTCACTCCCCTTTCCTTTGTCGAGTTTCCCACCAGAGCAGGGACTGGAGGTTCCCTGAACCAGTGTAGACTGGCTTATGCAAGGAAGGCAGCATCTGTGCCCTTAAAAGCATTTCCAGAGGCTGGGAGAGGCTACTCCTCCCCAGCCTGTAACACCTATTTCCAAAGGGAGAGGGTGTAACACCCTCTCTTAGAGGAAATTCTTTGTTCTGCCTTCCTGGGACTGGGCTGCCAGGACCCCAGGAGGGCAGAACCATGCCTGTGGGGTGGCAGCAGAGGTAGCTGCAGAGAAAACCCCAGAGAGCTGGTTTGGCAGTACCCGGGGTCCATAGTGGAGGCCCGGGGATGCATGGGATTGGCACCCTAATGCCTGATTTGGCATGGGGGGAAAATTCCATGATCTTAGACATGTTACATGGCCATATTCGGAGTTACCATTGTGAAGCTACAAATAGGTATTGACCTATATGTAGTGCACACGTGTAATGGTGTCCCAACACTCACAAAGTCCACGGAAGTGACACTGAACTATGTGGGGGCACCTTTGCTAGTGCAAGGGTGCCCTCACACTTAGCAACTTTGCACCTAACCTTCAGCAAGTGAAGGCTAGACATATGGGTAACTTATATGGGCACAGAGGGTGCCCTCCTTGCATAAACCAGTCGACACATGTTCAGGGACCCTTTCTCCCCTTCTCTGGTGGGAAACTGGACAAAGGAAAGGGGAGTGACCACTCCTCTGTCCATCTCCACCCCAAGGGTGGTGCCCAGAGCTTCTCCAGTGTGTCCCAGACTTCAGCCATCTTGCTTTGCAAGATGTGGGGGCACTGTGGAGGGCTCTGAGTGGCCAGTGCCAGCAGGTGACGTCAGAGACCCCTCCTGATAGGTCCATACCTGAGAAGGTAGCCAATCCCCCTCTTAGGGCTATTTAGGGTCTCTCCTGTAGGGATCTCTTCAGATTCTGCTTGCAAGTTTCCTTCAGGAATCCTCTGCAACTACTTCAGCATCTTCTGACCTCGGATCAACTGCAGCCTGCTCTATGAAATTCTGTAACTGCAAACAAGTGTCTACAAAAGACACTTTTCTTCAGAAACCTCAGCTCCAAGTCAGCATGTCTAACAGTTTCCACACTGTGCATGCTCTTGGGACTCCCTGTCTTTATCCTGCACCAGAAGGACCGAAGGAATCTCCCTTGGAGTGACGGAGTCACTCCCTTGCTCCAAGCAGGCACCTTCCAAGGCGACGACTGGTACCCTGGGACTCCTCTCACGGCAATGAGTGTGCTCCTAAGGACACAGAGGGTGTACATATTCGACATAGACTGTTCTGATGTCCTGCTGACACAATGTGGAGGAGGTAAGACTTTGCCTTCCCTGAGAGCTACTCCTGTGTTTTGTGTCTTCTTCACCTCCTGAGGCCTCTGTGCACTCTTTTCAAAATTCCTTCATGCACAACCTGGCCCATGTCCCCAGCACTCCTCGCTGCGATGCTCAACTCAGTGAGTTGTTCTCCGGCAGGGTGGGACCTTCTTTTGTTGTGCTGCATCAACCGTGTTTTGCACCTCCTTTGAACCTGGATCCTGCGGCTTCTGGGGGTGCTGGCTGGCATCCTGAGGGGTCTATAAGTTGCTGAGAGCCTCTTCCTCCTCACTCAGAGTTGAGGCCCCCAGGTCCCTCCTGGTTCCATCCAGCGCCATTTTGATGAAAAACGCACTTTTGCCGTAGCCAAGGCTTGTTGGTGCCATCCAACACGAAATCTCATCTGCAACAATCTTCATGCCGTGGAACATCTTTTGCATCATGCAGGAACCTTCTTGCATCTTCCTAGGGTGCATTTCTGCAGTCTTCAACTAACCAGGGACTCTTCTTTTGCACCCTCTTCTGGGTTGGCAGGGGCTCCTGCCCTTCCTGGATCTTCTTTCGACTTCTGGACTTGGTTCCCTTCCTTTGCAGGTATCTGGTCCAATAATCTAGCAGTTGTTCTTTGCAGACTTGGTTGGCTGCTGCAAAATCCCAAAAACAAGATGTAGTGTGTCCTACAGAAACTTTCAGTACTTCACTCCTGCTTTTCTGGGCTCTGGGGTGGGGTAATTTACTTACCTTTACTGTATTCTTACTCTCCCAGCGATTCTGCACACACTACACTTGTCTAAGGGGGAATTCGTGAATCACATTCCACTTTTTTAGTATGTGGTTTGTGTTGCCCCTAGACCTATTTTCTCCTATTGCATTTCATAGGATTTCCTACTGTTTGCATTGTTCTATGACTATCTACTTATCTAATTTTGGTGTCTAGTGTATATATTGTGTATAATACTTACCTCCAGAAGGAGTATTGTCTCTAAGATATTTTTGGTACTGTGTTACCCAAATAAATACCTTAATTTTTGGTAACACTGATTATTGTCTTTATTTGAGTAGAAGTACTGTGTAAATATAAGTGGTATTGCATGAGCTTTCCATGTCTCCTAATTCAGCCTAATCTGCTCTGCTATAGCCACCTCTATCAGCTTGAGCTGCTAGAACACTACTACATTTCACTAATAAGGGATACCTGAACCTGGTATAAGGTGTAGGTACCCAAGGTACCCACTAAAACCAGGCCAGCCTCCTACAAACTGTAAGTGGGCTTTTTTCTGCCTGATTTACTAGGGGATTTTTGTGGACACCCTCATTTTTTTCTATATCTGCAAATGAAGGCTGTGGTGGCATGGGACTTTTGCGTGGCACAGCATTCCTAGAGTTCAAATGTTACCTCAGTCTCTGTCCTGTCTTGTTCTGAAAGAGCAAGAGGAAGAGAAAGGTGGCTGCTGCAAGGTCCATGTCTTTGCATGTGGCCTCATATCCTTCAACTATTGTTGACTTTCTAGCACGTGAAGTGGGGTAGTGTCCAGGGAAACAAAGTTCACAGAAAAATGCTTATCCCTGATGGGAAATTTACTTTTTCCTATACTGTCTTGTTCTTCTCATTGGCAAGTAGAACTTACCCCTGAGCTGCACACAATTCAGAGGTGGAGTGCCTATGGAGGATTTCCTCCTTGCTGCCCCAGCACTTCCCAGATTGTCTGAGAGGGAAAGCTCATCTTTGGATCCAACTAGTGAGTCCATGCATACTGGATGTAGCCCTGTCAACAAATGGAGGAAAAGGGGTTTGTCTCGGATGAGTTTGTCATATAAACATGGGAATGCAAAAGGAAAGCTCTGCCCCCCCCTCCCTTGAGTATACCCTGTCTGATGCTTCATTGAAAAGGCTTGTTGAGGCCTTTTTTAAGGATATGTTGGCCCTAATTTGTGCAAGGTTAACACTTATGGAAGAAAGTTTGGCCCAGCTAGAGGAACACATGAATGGGTTGGTCTGCCTGTTGAGCCCAGTGCGCTAAATGGTGGTGTTTCAATCAAATGCCCTTCTGTCACTTTCCTTTTAGGACAGGTGAGCGGTGTTAGGCTGGACTCATCCCCCAATATGCATCAGCACACCAGCATGTCTATCTCTGGGCTTTGTGTTCTCACTACCACCTTAGTACTCCGTCTGGTTCTGACCCCCACCCCCACAAACCGGCACTTTCTCCATATTCCATTACAGAAACTGTAATTAATTTACATTCAAAAGACACACCATACGTAGTGATCCTCAGGAATGTGCCACCTTTGATTAACTCTGCATGAGAATATTTGATGAACTTGAAAACAAGTTAGTCCATTGAAAATAACCACACTAAGGTCGTAGTTTGACTCTTGCTCTATGCAAGGCTGCTGGTTTAAGCATGACAGCACTTTTGTTTGTAGGTGACTAGGCCACTCCTACAAGGCACCACTTTCATCAGAACTTTCCCAGCTCACAAGCAGTACTTCACCAAAAACCCAAACAGTAAAAGGTGGTTTGTGGCAGCCTTTGTGCATGAACTTAAGAGTGCGACATCTCAGGGAGGTCGTGGTTAAAAGGAGATTATCCCTTTCTCACATGAGTAACATGTCCCAATCAAACACAGGCAATGAAAGAGATACAGTAGAGTTTCAACAGGTTTTATTAAAAAGACTGCAATCCACGATAAGTTGCATGGGCTGCAATGATTAGGATAATGAATACTGCAAGGAACAGAATGGTAAAAACAAGAGTCATGAATACAAAGACCCTCACCATCTTGCAATAACATGAAATGTAAAGCAGGTATGGTATAGACCATAATGCCCTATCATGATGAACTTAATCTCCAATCTAAAGAGAACTAGATGTGTTAAACCTAATCTGCCAGTACCATTTCCATGAGAAGAGACCCCCAACCCTCATTACCTTGGAATGAGTTCTCTAAATCAGACTCTGTGGGGACACAAAGACTTGGTCAGCATCAGGGCGACATGTAACATATAAAGCGTCAATGGCATCTGGTAGAAATCCCTCTGATTATCTTGTCTGTGTGGGATGTATTGATACAGATATGGTAGAACCCCTGACGCAGGTATGTTCCCAAACTCTAGATAACAAAGCATGCTTGGGGCGGCAATTATATAAACAATTCCCTGAAAAGATACATTATGTTACTGGCACCCAATAGTGGGAAAGTACATAATGTGAATACCTACGTATCTCATTTATCTTTGATGCTGATAGTGATCCCTTTACAGAGTGGCACTGATAACATAAAACTAAAACATCTTTCGAACTATAAACATGGCAGCCATCTTGGAAGAAATAATTAAATAACTGTGCTAAAACAGAGCAAGCTAAGCAGGTTAAAAGTCACTGGGTGATGGGTGTAGGAAAGTACCATCTTTCTTGTCACGGTACCCCAATTTCAGCCTGTTTGTCAGTATGTTTTGCCTGTCTCACTGGGACCCTCCTAGCCAGAACCCTAGTGCTCATAGTTTGTGGCCTAATGTGTGTGTTGTCAGTAGTGCTTAACTGTGTCACAGAAGTTCTGCTAACCAGTGTAGGAAAGTACCATCTTGCCTGGCATGTTACCCCCATTTTTACTTGTGTGTCAGTTTGTTTTTGCCTGTGTCACTGGGGTCCTGCTAGCCAGGACCCCAGTTTTCATAGTTTGTGGCCTATATGTGTTCCCTGTGTGGTGCCTAACTGTATCACTGAGACTCTGCTAACCAGAATCTCAGTGTTTATGCTCTCTTTGCTTTTAAAATTGTCACTGCAGGATAGTGACCATTTTCAACAATTCTGATTGGCACACTGGAACACCCTTATAATTCCCTAGTATATGGTACCTAGGTACCCAGGGTATTGGGGTTCCAGGAGATCCCTATGGGCTGCAGCATTTCTTTTGCCACCCTGTCAAGGAGACCAGATCCTCGGGTCTGCGCATGTTCCCAACATGTCCACCACTAGACAGCTCCAAAGCTCCAATAGATATACCACAGAGCCTGAAAGAGTCCAAGTGGAGGAAAAGGGGATTAGGTAGGGAACACCTGGGAAGGAGACCTTTAGGAAACAAGAGGTTAAACAACACAATGTCAAGATAAAATCACATTGACTTTCAATAGACTATGGTTCTAAGAGTTCTTATACTGTAATCATGGCTAACCTAGGAAATGACTATGACTAGACCTCAAGAAATCTAGGTACCTGGAAAAACCAAGAATGGGTTAATACAATGTTTCATATGAGCTTTTGAGGAAAAATCACATAATGTCTAGAATACAAGAACCTTCTTCAATAATGTTTCATAATAAACATGGCATTTTTACATGAGGACAAAGGCTATCTGAACATTCCCTGGAAACAACAGGAACTGTAATAGGAACTTAATAAGCACAAAGAATGTCACACTTTGAATTAAGCATTTCAAAGAAATCCAAAAGCTCAGGATAAATGTGTGCACCTCAACAAACACAGCACACCAAAGTTTTCAATGTCATGAAATGATCGCACACACTGCCGATCTAAAAGCCAAGATTTTTATGCCAGGGTTGAATCACGCACACTGTTGCCGATTCGAAATATACAATGCAAATGTCAGGAAATGATCGCGCACAATGCTGATCCAAAAAACAAGATTTTTATGCCAGGGATTGAATCGCGCACACTGTTGCCGATTCAAAATACACGGTGCAAATGGTTGGAAATGATCGCGCACACTGCCGATCTAAAAGCCAAGAGTTTTATGCCAGGGTTGAATCGCGCACACTGTTGCCGATTCAAACAAGAATATGCAAAGGCCAGGAAATGATCGCGCACACGGTTGCCGATCTGAATGCCAAGGGTTACATGTCAGAAATGAATTGCGCACTCTGCCGATTTAGACAAGAACATGCAAATGCCATGAAATGATTGCGCACACTGTTGCCGATCTGAATGCCAAGGGTTACATGTCAGAAATGAATCACGCACTCTGCCGATCTAAAAGCCAAGAGTTTTATACCAGGGTTGAATCGGGCACACTGTTGCTGATTCGAACAAGATTATGCAAAGGCCAGGAAATGATCACGCACACTGTTGCTGATCTGGATGCCAAGGGTTACATGTCAGAAATGAATCACGCACTCTGCCGATTCGGACAAGAATATTCAAATGCCATGAAATGATCGCGCACTCTGTTGCCGATCTGAATGCCAAGGGTTACATGTCAGAAATGAATCGCGCACTCTGGCGATTCGGACAAGAACATGCAAAGGCCATGAAATGATCGCACACACTGTTGCCGATCTGAATGCCAAGGGTTACATGTCAGAAATGAATTGCGCACTCTGCCGATTTGGACAAGAATATGCAAATGCCATTAAATGATTGCTCACACTGTTGCTGATCTGAATGCCAAGGGTTACATGTCAGAAATGAATCGCGCACTCTGCCGATTCAGACAAGAACATGCAAATGCCATGAAATCACACTCACGCACACAGAGAGTTTCACAACTAGGCCCAAAACTCGAATGTCTTTGAGAACGGGGGTCGGGGGCCCAGCCCGCCCTCCGTCTTACCTCCCTGCTCAAGGATCACCAATATAATGAGGGCAGGCCTGGAATATCAAAGTAGGCCTCTGGAACAGGAGCTCAGGAAGTTGCTGCTGCTCTGCACCGGGAACTCTGAATAGTGAGCACATTGAGTTGGGTTGGCTCTCTTATATAGAGTCAAGCCCAGCCCTCAAACCACACCCAGTCATGCTGCAGGGAAAGCTTCTAGAATGTCCTAGAAAGGGACCACACCCTAACACACTCAGTAAGCCTGCAGCAATACCTTGCAAATGAACAGTTATTGCAAACATCATTAATAGTGCTTTTCAAGGTTAAACTCTGTAATGCAAAAGGTTAACATACTGCATATAAACAAAATGCATGAATTATGCTCTTGCATAAAGACTGTTTTTTTTTATTTTTTTTGTCGCCCGTAGAGCGCGCACTGTCCTGATATTGACACACCCATAGGGAGCTCAGACGTCCACGTTATTTCACAGCCATTTTACACTGCACTTAATCAACTTATAAGTCGCCTATATGTCTAACCCTCACTTAGTGAATGTTAGGTGCAAAGTTACTAAGTGTGAGAGCACCCTGACACTAGCCAAGGTGCTCCCACATTGTTCAGGGCAATTTCCCCGGACTTTGTAAGTGCGGGGACACCATTACACACGTGAACTACATATAGGTCAATTTCCTATGTGTAGCTTCACAATGGTAACTCCGAACATGGCCATGTAACATGTCTACGATCATGGAATAGTCCCCCCAAGGCAAATCTGGTATTGGGGTGCCAATCCCATGCATCCCTGGGGCTCCAGCATGGACCCCGGGTACTGCCAAACTAGCTCTCTGGGGTTTTCTCTGCAGCTACCGCTGCTGCCAACCCTCAGACAGGTTTCTACCCTCCTGGGGTCTGGGCAGCCCTGTCCCAGGAAGGCAGAACAAAGGGTTTCCTCTGAGAGAGGGTGTTGCACCCTCTCCATTTGGAAATAGGTGTTAAGAGCTGGGGAGGAGTAGCCTCCCCGAGCCTCTGGAAATGCTTTGAAGGGCACAGATTGTGCCCTCCTTGTATAGGCCAGTCTACACCGGTTCAGGGAGCCCCCATCCCCTGCTCTGGCGCAAAACTGGACAAAGAAAAGGGGAGTGACCACTACCCTGTCCATCACCTCCCCAGGGGTCGTACCCAGAGCTCCTCCAGTGTGTTCCAGACCTCTGCCAATTTGAATGCAGAGGTGTGAGGGTACAATGGAGACCTCTGAGTGGCCAGTGCCAGCAGGTGACGTCAGAGACCCCTCCTGATAGGCTCTTACGTGGTTAGGTAGCCAATCCTCCTCTGATGGCTATTTAGGGTCTCTCCTGTGGGTTCCTGTTCAGATACCGAATGCAAGAGCTCACCAGAGTTCCTCTGCATCTCCCTCTTCGACTTCTGCCAAGGATCGACCGCTGACTGCCCCAGGACGCCTGCAAAGCAGCAACAAAGTAGCAAGATGACAACCAGCAACATTGTAGTGCCTAATCCTGACGGCTTTCTCGACTGTTTTCTGGTGGTGCATGCTCTGATGGCTGTCTGCCTTCACCCTGCACTGGAAACCAAGAAGAAATCTCCCGTGGGTCGACGGAATCTTCCCCCTGCTAACGCAGGCACCAAACTTCTGCATCACCGGTCATCTGGGTCCCCTCTCATCTTGACGAGCATGGTCCGTGGAACACAGGAGCTGGATCCAAGTGACCATGACAGTCCAGTGGTCCTTCTGTCTATATTTGGTGGAGGTAAGTCCTTGCATCCCCACGCCAGACAGTAATCTTGTGTGCTGCATGATCTGCAGCTGCTAGGGCTTCTGTGCACTTTTGCAAGGATTCCTTCGTGCACAGCACAGCCCAGGTCCCCAGCACTCCGTCCTGCATTGATCACCTTGCTGAGGTGACCACTGGCTTTGTGGGACCCTCTTTTGTTGTGTTGAGACGACTGCTGTGCTCAGACAACTTCAACACCTGTTCAAGTGCTTCTGTGGGTGCTGCCTGCTTCTGTGTGGGCTCTCTCTGTTGCTTAGTGCCCCCTCTGTCTTCTCCTTCAAGGGGCAACCTCCTGGTCCTTCCTGGGCCCGGGCAGCCCCCATTTTCTTCAACTGTGAATCCTGCAGCTAGCAAGGCTTGTTTGCGGTCTTTCTGCGTGGAAACAACTCTGCATCCTCCAGCACGCCGTAGGACATCTTCTGACTAAAGGAAAAGTTCCTGGCGTTTTCTCTTGTTGCAGAATCTTTGGCTTCTTCCACCCGGAGGCAGCCCTTTTGCACCTTCATCAGGGGTTAAGTGGGCTCCTGCCCCCCCGGACACTTGCATGACTTTTGGACTTGGTCCCCTTCCTTTGCAGTCCTCAGGTCCAGGAATGTGTATTCAGTGCTTTGCAGTCAGTTGTTGTCTTTGCAGAATCCCCTATCTCGACTTTACTGTCTTTCTGGGGTAGTAGGGTAACTTTACTCCTACTTTTCAGGGTCTTGGGGTAGGGTATCTTGGACACCCTTAGTGTTTTCTTACACTCCCAGCAACCCTCTACACACTACACTAGGCCTGGGGTCCATTTGTGGTTCGCATTCCACTTTTGGAGTATATGGTTTGTGTTGCCCCTAGGCCTATTTTGTCCTATTGCATTTTATTGTGTTATATCAATCAATCAATCAATCAATAAATTTATAAAGCGCGCTATGTACCTGTTAGGGTTTCGAGGCGCTGGGGGGGGGGGTGCTGCTATCGTTTGAAGAGCCATGTCTTGAGGAGTCTCCTGAACGTGAGGAGGTCCTGGGTCTGGCGTAGTGAGGTCGGGAGTGAGTTCCAGGTCTTGGCGGCGAGGTAGGAGAAGGATCTGCCACCAGAGGTCTTGCGCTGGATTCGGGGGACGATGGCGAGGGCAAGGTTGGCAGATCGTAGTTGACGTGAGGGAACGTAGAAGTTGAGTCTGGTGTTCAGGTAGGTAGGTCCGGTGTCGTGTAGTGCCTTGTGTGCGTGGGTGAGGAGTTTAAAGGTGATCCTCTTGTCCACGGGGAGCCAATGGAGGTCCTTCAGGTGAGGGGAGATGTGACATCGGCGGGGTATGTCGAGGATCAGGCGGGCGGATGCGTTCTGGATGCGTTGCAGTCGTTTGATGTCTTTTGTTGGGATGCCTGTGTAAAGTGCGTTGCCGTAGTCGAGTCTGCTACTGACTTATAAAGTGTTTGCGCTACTTTTCTAACTGTTTACTTACCTGATTTTGGTTTGTGTGTATATTTTGTGTATTTTACTTACCTCCTAAGGGAGTATATCCTCTGAGATACTTTTGGCATATTGTCACTAAAATAAAGTACCTTTATTTTTAGTAACTCTGAGTATTGTGTTTCTTATGAAATAGTGCTATATGATATAAGTGGTATAGTAGGAGCTTTGCATGTCTCCTAGTTCAGACTAAGCTGCTCTGCTACAGCTACCTCTATCAGCCTAAGCTTCTAGAACACTACTAATCTGCTAATAAGGGATAACTGGACCTGGCACAAGGTACCCACTATAAGCCAGGCCAGCCTCCTACATTAGTGGTGCAGCGGTGGGATAAGTAGTTGTAACTGCTTTACCACTTTGTCATTGGTGCTTTTTATAAGAAACACATATGCCAAATAGTTCAGAATATACACAGTTAATCTAAACAGTTTAACTTTCTTTCTTTAAACATTCTAAAAAGCTTTAGAAAAGTATGAAAAAGTTTGAAAAAGTTTGAAAAAGTTTTTTTCTTTTCTTAAAAAGTATCAAAACTTTTTTTTCTCTCTCTGTCCTAAACCCTTCCTATCATGTCTGCAGTAGAACTTATTCCCACAGTTGTCCAGGCAACATATGGTAGTTTAAACCGTAAATGTTTGAGGGGTCTCTGCGTTGAAAGAGGTTTATCCATTGGTAAGAATCCTACCAAAGATCTTCTCCTTAGCCTTCTCCTAGAAAGTGACCAGAACCAGTCTGGCCCATCGCAGGATCAGCAGGTAGAGGATGGGGGTACCCTGGAAGACTCAGAGGAGTCTCCTGAGGATGCTGGTGAGGGTTCTTCCAAGGACCTGCCAGGTAACAAGCCTCCTAGTGACACTGGTAGTGGGAGGGGGTCACACACTAGTAGAGCACCTTTCACCCCTAAAGACCAGGTTACTAGAGTCCAGTCAGTTAATGACAGGTCTAACTCTGCCAATTCCCATATTTCTTTTGTGTCTCACAAGTCCCAAGCCTCCCACCCTGAGGATAACTTAATGGAAAGGGAACTCAGAAAGCTGAGGTTGGAAGAGGCCAGGCTGAAGCTTAAACAGCAGCAGCTGGCCTTAGGCAGGGAATCTCTGGATGTGGAAAGGGAAAGGCAGACGTTGGGGTTAGTTCCCCATGGTGGCAGCAGTAGTGTTTTTGATAGCAATCCTGTTAGAGAGCAAGATTCCAGAAACCTGCATAAGATAGTCCCCCCTTACAAGGAGGGGGATGACATTAATAAGTGGTTTGCTGCACTTGAAAGGGCCTGTATGGTACAGTTGGTCCCTCAAAGGCAGTGGGCTGCTATCTTGTGGCTATCTTTCACTGGTAAGGGTAGGGATAGGTTCCTTACGTCTCAGAGAAAGTGATGCTAACAATTACAAAGTTTTGAAGGATGCACTCTTAAATGGATTTGGCTTAACCACTGAACAATACAGGATTAAGTTCAGAGACACCAGAAAAGAGTCCTCTCACGACTGGACAGTCTTTGTAGACTGTCCAGTGAAGGCCTTGGAGGGTTGGTTAAATGGCAGTAAGGTGACTGAGTATGAAAGCCTGTATAATCTAATCCTGAGAGACCATATTTTGAACAATTGTGTGTCTGATTTGTTGCACCAGTACTTGGTAGACTCAGATCTGACCTCTCCCCAAGAATTGGGAAAGAAGGCAGACAAATGGGTCAGAACAAGAGTGAACAGAAAGGTTCATACAGAGGGTGACAAGGATGGCAAGAAGAAGGATGGTAAGTCTTCTGACAAGGGTGGGGACAAAGATAAAAAAACATTCTGAGTCTTCATCAAGCCTACAAAAATCCTCCGGGGGTAGTGGGTCCAAATCCTCTTCTCACAATCAGAAAAATCCATGGTGTTATTTATGTAAAGTAAAAGGCCATTGGGCAAGAGATGCCACTTGTCAAAAGAAAAACACCAAGGCTCCCCCCACCACAACCCCAACTGCAACCTCTAGTGACCCTAGTAATAGCAGTGGTGGTGGGAAGTCTACTACAAATAGCCAGTCAAAGGGTGTTGCTGGGCTCACTATTGGCAGTGTAGTTGGGGCTGGTCTTGTTAGGGAGACCACAGAGGCTGTTTTAGTCTCTGATGGTGGCATTGAATTTGCCATCTTGGTTGCTTGTCCCCTTAATATGGGAAAGTACAAGCAACTTCCCCTAATTAATGGTGTTGAGGTTGAGGCCCACAGGGACACAGGAGCCAGTGTAACTATGGTTATAGAGAAACTAGTTCACCCTAATCAACACCTAATTGGTCAGCAGTACCAAGTGACTGATGCTCACAATAACACACTTAGCCACCCCATGTCTGTTGTGAATCTTAACTGGGAGGGGGGAGCTACTGGTCCAAAGAAAGTTGTGGTAGCCATTGAATTACCTGTAGATTGCCTACTAGGCAATGATTTGGAGATATCAGCTTGGGCTGAAGTGGAGTTTGAGGCTCATGCAGCAATGCTGGGCATTCCTGGGTATATTTGTGCTTTGACAAGGGCTCAGGCCAAGAAGCAAAAAGGACAGGGAAACTTGAATCCTGGAACAATGAATCAAGTGCTCCCAAAAGCTAGGGGTAGTAAGGGTAAATCCTTGCCCACTATCCCTCCCTCAACAGAAGATTCTCCTTTTGAGGAAGAGGAATCCTCTCCCTGTGCAGAGCCTACACCAGAGGAGCTGGCAGCAGACACTACTGAGCTTTTGGGTGCAGGAGGGCCTGCTAGGGAAGAGCTGAGTGTGGCACAGCAGACCTGTCCCACACTAGAGGGTATGAGACAGCAAGATGTCAAACAGCAGAATGGGGATGTCAGTGATAGCCATAAGGTGTATTGGAAAGACAACCTCCTATATACTGAGTCAAGGGACCCTAAACCTGGAGCTGCCAGGAGATTGGTCATCCCTTTGCAGTATAGGGAGTTTCCTCCTACCTTGGCACATGATATTCCTTTGGCTGGGCATTTGGGCCAGAGAAAAACTTGGGACAGACTTCTTCCATTGTTTCACTGGCCTCATATGTCAGAGGACACTAACGAGTTTTGTCGCTCTTGTGTGACCTGCCAAGCCAGTGGCAAGACTGGTGGCACACCAAAGGCCCCCTTAATTCCACTTCCTGTGGTTGGGGTGCCCTTTGAAAGGTTAGGGGTTGACATATTTGGCCCCCTTGACCCGCCAACACCTTCAGGCAATAGGTTTATCCTTGTGGTAGTGGACCATGCCACTAGGTATCCTGAAGCAAACCCCTTAAGGACCACTACAGCTCCTGCAGTGGCAAAGGCCCTCCTGGGAATCTTTTCCAGAGTGGGCTTCCCTAAGGAAGTGGTGTCAAACGAAGTTAGTAACTTTATGTCTGCATACCTCAAAGCAATTTGGAAGGAGTGTGGTGTAACATACAAGTTCCCTACTCCTTATCATCCACAAAGAAATGATCTGGTTGAGAGGTTTAATAAAACTCTCAAAGGTATGATAATGGGACTCCCTGAAAAACTCAGAAGGAGATGGGATGTCCTGTTACCTTGCCTCTTTTTTGCTTACAGGGAGGTACCCCAAAAACAAGTGGGCTTTAGCCCCTTTGAACTCCTCTGTGGGCACCCTGTGAGAGGTCCCCTGGCACTTGTTAAGGAGGGTTGGGAACAACCTTTAAAAGCTCCTAAACAGGTCATTGTGGACTATGTACTTGGCCTAAGATCAAGAATAGCTGATTACATGAAAAAGGCCAGTAAAAACCTTCAGGCCAGCCAGGAGCTGCAAAAGCAAAGGCATGACCAGAAGGCTGTCCTGACCCAGTACCACCCAGGACAGAAGGTGTGGGTATTGGAGCCTGTGGCCCCAAGAGCACTCCAGGACAAATGGAGTGGACCCCATCTCATTGTTGAGAAAAAGGGTGAGGATACCTACTTGGTAGACCTGGGCACTGCCAGGAGTCCCCTTAGGGTGCTCCATGTCAACCGCCTAAAACTCTACTATGACAGGACTGATCTCACCCTGCTCATGGCAACTGATAAGGGACAGGAAGAAGAGAGTGACCCTCTCCCTGATCTCTTCTCCATCACTGAAGCTGATGGCTTAGTGGAGGGAGTAGTACTTGTAGATTGTCTTACTGCTGAGCAGAAGGACAACTGTATAAATCTCTTAAGTCAGTTTTCTGAACTTGTTTCACTGATACCAGGTACCACTACTTGGTGTGAGCATACAATCAATACTGGAGACAGTTTACCTGTCAAAAGTAAGATTTATAGGCAGCCTGACCATGTCAGGGACTGCATAAAACAAGCGGTAAAGAAAATGTTAGACTTAGGAGTGATTGAGCCTTCAGAAAGCCCATGGGCTAACCCAGTGGTGCTTTTTCCAAAACCTCACAGTAAGGATGGTAAAAGAGAGATGAGGTTTTGTGTTGACTATAGAGGGCTCAACCAAGTAACCAAGACAGATGCTCAACCTATACCCAGGGCAGATGAGCTGATAGATACACTGACTTATGCCAAGTATCTAAGCACTTTTGATTTAACTGCAGGGTATTGGCAGATTCAATTATCAGAAGATGCTAAACCCAAAACTGCAGTTTCAACCAATGGAGGGCACTATCAATTCACTGTGATGCCCTTTGGTTTGAAGAATGCACCTGCCACTTTTCAAAGGTTGGTGAACACAGTCCTGCAAGGGTTGGAAGCTTTTAGTGCAGCATATCTGGATGATATAGCTATCTTTAGCTCCACCTGGGATGATCACCTGGTCCACCTGTGGAAAGTTTTGGAGGCCCTGCAAAAGGCAGGCCTCACTATCAAGGCTTCAAAGTACCAGATAGGGCAGGGGAAAGTGGTTTATCTGGGCCACCTGGTAGGTGGGGAACATATTGCGCCACTGCAGGGGAAGATCCAGACGACTATGGAATGGGCTCCCCCTACAACAAACTACCCAGGTGAGAGCCTTCTTAGGCCTCACAGGGTACTATAGGAGATTCATTAAGAATTATGGCTCCATTGCAGCTCCTCTTAATGACCTTACTAGTAAGAAGATGCCTACAAAGGTATTGTGGACAGCTAGCTGTGAAAAAGCTTTTGATGAGCTCAAACAAGCCATGTGCTCTGCACCTGTCCTAAAAAAGCCCTTACTACTTCAAAAGGTTCATATTCCATACTGATGCTTCTGAATTGGGGGTTTGGGCAGTGCTATCACAGCTTAATTCTGAGGGCCAGGATCAACCTGTTGCTTTTATCAGCAGGAGGTTGACCCCTAGAGAAAAGCATTGGTCTGCCATAGAGAGGGAGGCCTTTGCTGTGGTCTGGGCACTGAAAAAGTTGAGACCATACCTGTTTGGTACTCACTTTATTGTTCAGACAGACCACAAACCTCTACTTTGGCTAAAACAAATGAAAGGTGAAAACCCCAAATTGTTGAGGTGGTCCATCTCCCTACAGGGAATGGACCTTACAGTGGAACATAGACCTGGGAGTACCCACTCCAATGCAGATGGACTCTCCAGATATTTCCACTTAGACAATGAAGATTCATCTGGGCAAGGTTTGCCTTTACTGTCCCTCGTTTGGGGGGGGGGGATTGTGTAGGAAAGTATCATCTTGCCTGGCATGTTACCCCCATTTTTACTTGTGTGCCAGTTTGTTTTTGCCTGTGTCACTGGGATCCTGCTAGCCAGGACCCCAGTGCTCATAGTTTATTGCCTATGTGTGTTCCCTGTGTGGTGCCTAACTGTATCACTGAGACTCTGCTAACCAGAATCTCAGTGTTTATGCTCTCTCTGCTTTTAAAATTGTCACTGCAGTCTAGTGACCATTTTCAACAATTCTGATTGGCACACTGGAACACCCTCATAATTCCCTAGTATATGGTACCTAGGTACCCAAGGTATTGGGGTTCCAGGAGATCCCTATGGGCTGCAGCATTTCTTTTGCCATCCATAGGGAGCTCAGACAATTCTTAAACAGGACTGCCACTTCAGCCTGAGGGAAATAACGTCCATGTTATTTCACAGCCATTTTACACTGCACTTAAGTAACTTATAAGTCACCTATATGTCTAACCCTCACCTAGTGAAGGTTAGGTGCAAAGTTACTAAGTTTGAAGGCACCCTGGCTCTATGTCCCTGGACTTTGTGAGTGCGGGGACACCATTACACGCCTGCACTACATATAGGTCAATACCTATATGTAGCTTCCCAATAGTAACTCCGACAATGGCCATGTAACATGTCTAAGATCATGGAATTGTCCCCCTATGCCAAATATGGTATTGGGTTGCCAATCCCATGCATCCCCGGGGCTCCAGCATGGACCCCGGGTAATGCCAAACTAGCTCTGGGGTTTTCACTGCAGCTACCGCTGCTGCCAACCCACAGACAGGCTTCTTCGCTCTTGGGGTCTGGGCAGCCCCGTCCCGGGAAGGCAGAACAAACAGTTTCATCTGAGAGAGGGTGTCACACCCTCTCCCTTTGGAAATAGGTGTTTAGGGCTGGGGAGGAGTAGCCTCACCTAGCCTCTGGAAATGCTTTGAAGGGCACAGATGGTGCCCTCCTTGCATAAGCCACTCTTTGCATGTCTCCTAAGCTGCTCTGCTATAGCTACCTCTATTAGCCTAAGCTGCTAGAACACTAATAATCTACTAATAAGGGATAACTGGACCTGGCACAAAGTGTAAGTACCATCAGGTACCCAATATAAGACACGCCAGCCTCCTACAGTTACTAAAAATAAAGGTACTTTAGTTTAGCGACAATGTGCCAAAAATATCTCAGAGGATATACTCCCTTAGGAGGTAAGCAAAATAAACAAAATATACACACAAACCAAAATCAGGTTAGTAAACAGTTAGAAAAGTGGTGCAAGCACTGTAGAATACAATAGGATGCAATAGGCCTAGGGGCAATACAAACCAAATACTGGTGGAATGCCAACCACGAGTGGACCCCAGGCCTAGTTTAGTGTGTAGAGGGTCGCTGGGACTGAAAGAAAACACTAAGGGGCATATTTATACTCGGTTTGCACCGAATGTGCGTCAAAAATGTTGACGCACAATCGGTGCAAACCGTGCACCATATTTAAACTTTGCCGCCCGAGCCCGCAAATGCCAAAATCCCGCCGTGTGTGTCTTTTTCTGGATGCGAGAAACCGCCTTGCGTTATTGACATGCAAGTAGGCGTTCCCGTCCAAAAAATGATTTAAACAGCTGTGCGCCTTATTTATGCTACCGAGCAAAAATTACGCACAGCCGAGAGGCAGAGTCGGAAAATGACGCACAACCCGATTTGCGTCAAAAATTACACCTGGGTCAGGTCAGGCGTTAAAATGGGGCAAACACATTACTACTTAAGGAAAACACACAGAAGCAGCAGCAGAGCTCCAAAAGGAAGACATGGAGGTGCTTTTCATCCAGCATACACGCAGACACAGAGCACAGGACCAACAACAGCTGTTTACACAACACCAGCAGGGACCCCAAAGGCAACGCAGAAGGCAGGAGAGCATATTTCACACCAGGACAACCCTTATGAGACTCTGCCAACAAGACATGATTCTAAGGTACAGGCTAACTGGCAAGTCATTCAGCAGCTGCTGCGCAACACTGAGCCACAGTTGGCACCCAGCTTGCAGACACCCAGCACCATTCCATCAGAAACCAAGCTGCTAGCTGTACTACACATGTTGGCTAGTGGCTCCTTTCAAGCCACTGGCGCCCTGGTTGCTGGGATCTCACAGCCATCATTCTCCACCTTCCTACCCAAGGTTCTGGATGCCATCATCTCACTCACACCCCGCCACATCAGCTTCACACAGCAGAAGCAGCAGGAGACAAAACAGAGGTTTTACCAAATTAATGGCCTCCCACGTGTCATTGGTGCCATTGACTACACACATGTATGCATCGTGCCACCTGCTGCAACCGAACATCTATAACGCAACAGGAAGCACACACACTCCATTAATGTGCAGGCCATTGTCGATCACCGGGGTTTGATCACCAACATCGTGGCAAAGTATCCTGGGAGTGTGCATGATTCATTCATCTTCTGTCACTGCACCATCAATCAACACTTCCAGGATGGAATGATATGGAAATGGCCTAGTTGTTGGTGAGTACAGAAACCTACTTATATACACACTGCACAGCAGCCCTCTAGGACACACAACATATACACCACAACATCGACACGTGGACAGGAACACACTGAGGTTGTGACACTGCTAGGCATGTTTGATATCCTCACCCAATGTGAGACACACCTAGGGACAAATGACCGTTCCAAATAACAACTGATGCCACTCCACAGACACAAGGGGAAAATGTAAAACAACACAATGACAAACACATGGCCCCAACTGGCAGTATATCTGGGAAGATAAAACTTTCAATATCACATCAATAACACTCAAACCAACACACTCAAACCAATACATACTGAGTAAGGGGTGTGTAATGTGTTTTGCTGCAGGTCAAACACCATGACACACATAGCATGAGGATGACTACCAATATCTCACATCACTCCTGCTCTCACATTGCCTCCTACCAAGAAGCAAGTGGGCTGTGCGAAGAACACATCTTGATGGGACAATATTGAAAGTGCACATTCCTACACATACGCATTGCAACAAATTAACACACACACAACAGATGCACTGCCATGCGGACCTTCTGAAACTCTAAATGACAACCTCACAACCAAGTCAGCCATCTGAACCTGAACATGTTCAGTAGTATAGGTACACGTTACAACCTGAGTTGACTTGGCAAGAGCAGAGAAATAGGTCTGCAGTGAACTTGTCACACATGTGAAATTAGTACATAGTCAATTGTTAACACGTCAGTGCTCACATCGTACAGAGATGTTTGCACATTGTCACCTTGCAAAATCTAAGGGTCTCACTGATGCTTAAATTAATCTATTGCATATGTCAAATTGTATAGGATGTCCAGGGTACATAGATGCAACCGTGTTACCACCACTGTTGAATTGATTCTGTGTATGGAAGTATAAGACACAGGGACACCTATTTCACAAGTCACAATGCAAGGGAGTACACACTGTACTGCAACCATACAAAAATACTGGTGACATCCGGTCAACAGCCAAACACCTGTTCAGATAAGGAATCAACCCAATGCTGATGGAACATCCTAGAAGCATAGGAATCCACACAATAACACAAACACCAATGAGTCACAGACAACACAAGAGAACAACTGGCATGCAAAGTGATATTTATGGTGCAAGGTACATCAACATGTTCTCACTCATTTTCTCTTTCAGCTGATCAGGGGTCTGGGATCCAGCCATAGATTGTGACCCCATTTGCAAACCCAAGCACTGCAGCAGAGCGTGCCTATAATGAGGCACATAGGAGGACACGCACCATAGTTGAGAGGGCCTTTGGCATCCTGAAGTCAAGATTCAGGTGCCTCGACATCACCGGAGGCAGCCTCCTATACTCACCTGAAATGGTGTGCAAAATAATTTTGACCTGTGCCATCCTGCACAACATATGTGTAAGAAGGAACATTCCCCTATATGAACCCGACCCACAAATGCCTGAAGAGGAGGAAGAGGAGGATACTGTCCATCAACATGAGGGGGACCATCCAAACACTGCTGCAGGATTGCGTCGGAGACAACATATTGCCCAAAATTTCTTTTAACTCTACTCACCCATCACCACTGTCTTACCATATGTAAATAAACACCTATATTAATCACTATATCATGGTCTGGATAATCATTTTTGCATAACATTATCTCTAACTATCAGAATCAGAGTGTAGCCTCATGGAGCACTGCTGAAATACCGATTAGGACACAGAACATTCCTAAACTAGTTAGATGCGTATGAATGTACAGCCACATTCACTCACTCTGTAAATGACATATATCCTGTACATGTCACATTTGAAGGGCAATAGCAGAGGACCACACCTATTTCACACATACCTGTTAGCAACGTGGTTCATCGCAGCATATGGCACACAATTAAGACACCATCAGTCAATAATGGAAAAAAATGCCTCATATATGAGGCAGTGGATGTGCTATTGCATTGGTAACAGGAATGTATGTCCAGACCCTTGACAGCAGTAAGTCGTACATCACCTATCTTTGCAAGGACTATGTGTGACTAGATTTCCATATCAGCTGCAAATGCATAGCACAAGTGCCCCAGGTATGACTAGCATTGCTCACATGACATACCCTGCACATGGCAGCCCATGTCCTAAGTCCTGACACACCCATGTTCCCGGTCTCACCCCACCCTTCGTCAGAGGTTCCTGGAATGGTAATATGTGTCCCCAGATAATCCCTCCTCTACACACTCCCAGACTCACAATGTAAATCCAGTGTGCTATCCTCTTTCGTATGGTATTCCATAGTCATTGTACTTCTGTCTGCATGGACGTCAGGTTAAATAATGCACTGGCTTGTAGTCTCTAAGCCCTGTTATCACATGTACATTGCTTCCCATGTAATAGGTACTGTTGGCCATTTGAACTTGAATCTCACCTACAGGACTTGTGAGAGACTGATGCTGCACACACCTGTGAGCACCTCCATGCCATTTGAACATACACTGCCCTTGCAGCTGCTTGGAACAGCATAGAAGCAGCCATTTCATCCATAACACTGTTATGCCTTGCAGTATAAATCAGCTGTGTAACACAGCCCTTGGGTTAATGTGTTACTTTCCAACACACAGGACAAGCACACTTTTCCGTTTCCACTGTCTTGTTCCTCCTTTGACCACTCTCAGTCTGACCACTGTGTATTTACCTTGTGAAATGTTTGGATCCTGATTGACCCTGCATACTGTTAGCCTGAGTGGCTCCTGTCTTAGCGTTACCCTAAAGGTTCCTTGGGCCTACATTTGTATCATAGTTGCTTTCCCAACCTTCATATTCCTCCTGGGGTATTGTGTCAGGTGGGTGTACAATGCATACTCAAATACATTGTATGGCATAATCAGTTTATTTAGTGCACCATGGGGGGGGACTTGTCTCCAAATAGCCGAATCATGGCCTATCCCTTGTCTGGGTCTCATGTATGCATGAGTGACAAATTGTGACAGTGTACCATGGCTGTATGCATGGACTGGGTATGGTGCCTCCAGCACATCTAACAACGTCAGATAATGTGCATGAAATGTCTACACATGTTAGGACCCTGACAGTCCACAAGCTGATTCACATTGCTCCCAACATATTGATGGGGCTTGTGTGGTGAATAGCTGTGAGAGTAATCAGCACAGAGGCACTGATGTTCCCAAATGCTGTGGGAATTTTAAAGGCCAACCTGTGTACAAATGTTGTAAGGAAACCTGCCGGTATAACAATCCTGAGACATTAACTTTGTCAGCACACCAAGGTTTCCCTGTTGACAGTCTCATAACATGTCTGCAATGACAGGGTTGGACCATCCCCATGTGTGTTCTCAAGTCCCCATTGGCTTTCCTTCTGTTGATCTGCGGAGGATACTTTGTAGATACAGGAAATAGCTCCACAGACTAATAACTAGACCTGCACGTAACTGTGACAACATAGACCCCAGTAATTATACAGGCTAAACATTGGCCCACACACATGAACCAGACACCTCTGTGCATTTTACCACTGGAAATATGTGAACACGTGCTGCTTGGTCTGCTGGTCCTCCACTGCCACTGGAGAGACATGGCTCATTTATATGACTCCAACTGTGGCATAACATTACAATTGTGTATTATATTTGGGACTCCGTGTCAAAAACACGGTACCCACATAGTATGATCCCTTGCCTGACTCATGATGGGTTAACAAACAAGTGCCTAGGAAGTAGTATCCAACATTCCAGGACATGTGATGGCTAGGTTTTGGAACATTGACATGAACAACCGTCTGTTATCTATCCAGTGCATGCTTTGTCATTGGTTGTGTTTATGTTCCATGTTAGACTTTTCATCCTTGGCATCGTCTCCCTTAACTTTTTGCCTCTGTTCCCCAGGTTGTTGATGTGTGCTGGACTCAGATTTTACTTTTTTGTTACTCTGGACGCTTTACCACTGCTAACCAGTGCTAAAGTGCAAGTGCTCCTTTACAAAATGTGTATGTAATTGGATTTCCATGATTGGCATATTTGATTTACTAGTAAGTCCCTAGTAAAGTGCACTGGAGGTGCCACGGCCTGTAAATCAAATGCTACTAGTGAGCCTGCAGCACTGGTTGTGCCACCCAACTAAGTAGCTCTGTAATCATATCTCAGACCTGCCATTGCAGTGTCTATGTGTTCAGTTTTAACTGTAAATTCGACTTGGCAAGTGTAACCACTTGCCAGGCCTAAACCTTCCCTTTTCTTACATGTCAGACACCCATAAGGTAGGCCCTAGATAGCCCCAAGGGCAGGGTGCAGTGTGTGGTTAAGGTAGGACATATAGTAATGTGGTTTATATGTCCTGACAGTGAAATATTGCTAAATTCGTTTTTCACTGTGGCAAGGCCTGTCCCTCTCATAGGTTAACATGGGGGCTACCTTTAAATCTGATTTAAGTGTAGATTCCCTTTGGGAGTGGATGGACATGTGGAGTTTGGGGTCTCTGAGCTCACAATTTAAAAAAACATCTTTTAGTAAAGTTGATTTTAAGACTTTTAGAAAGTGTGATTTTCTTCCTTATATAATTTCTGTGACTCTGACTGTTTGCGGGTTCCCTGTCTGGGTCAGTTTGACAGTTGGGCTGGTTGCACCTCACACTAGACAGTGATACAAAGGGAGCTGGGGTGTAACCTACATATCCTGATGAACCATCTGTGCTAGGAGGGAGGGGAGGAGTGGTCACTCACACCTGAAAGGGCTGTGACTGCCCTCACACAATGCAGTCTCCAACCCCCTGGTGAGTTTCTGAGGTCTGGCCTGGGAAGGCAGGATTTCACATTCAAAAGAGACTTTACTTTGAAGTAGGCCTACTTCAAAGGAGAAATTGGGTATAAGATGGGCACCCAAAACCACAGACTTTAGAACACTTCTGGAAACAAGAGGAACCTCTGCCTGGAGAAGTACTGCCTTGCTTGTGACTGTGCTTTATGGAGCTATCCTGGAGTTGCTGATTTTCCCAGAGTAAGAGGGCAAAAACTGGACTTTGTGTGCCTTCCATCTTGTGAAGAAATCTCCAAGGGCTTGATTTGGAGCTTGCCTCCTGTTGTTTGAAATCTCAAGGACAGCAAAGACTTCTCTCTGCCAGCACCTGGAGTCTCTGGAGAGACTCCTGCTCTGACAAGTGGTGCTCTATCCAGTCCCTGGGCCCTTGAAAGGAAAGCTGGTGGAAATCCGAGGAAATTGACTTCGGACGACTTTGGACCGACGCCGCTGCTGAATCCAGTGACGCCGCCTGCATCTGAATCCGTGATCTTCGCTGGAACGCGACGACCTTGGCAGGCCTGATGCCGCTGCAGCCCCGCTGAAGTCCGCGATTCCGTGGAAGTCGCCGCACCACGTCGTGACCGACACCGCTCGAAGTGCGTGGATTCAACGTTTCAGACAGACGCCGCGATCCCCGACTTCGCGCATTGACTTGTTTTCAATTTTCACAAAAGGTACTGTACTCGGGGGTCTACGCAACTCCATGTCCGGAGGCGCTGGTGTTGGCTAGTCGGGAACGCCTCTGTCACGATGCCGTGTTAACACCTCATCGAAGCATTTTGTGTTTCTAAGCGCTATTTTTGGGTTTAATCTTTAAAAATTCATAACTTGACTTGTGTATGTCGGATTGTTGTTCTTTTGGTCTTGTTGTGTTTAGATAAATATTTCCCATTTTTCTAAACTGGTGTTGTGTCATTTTGTAGTGTTTTCATTAAGTTACTGTGTGTGTTAGTACAAATACTTTACACCTAGCACTCTGAAGTTAAACCTACTGCTCTGCCAAGCTACCAAGGGGGTAAGCCGGGGTTAGCTGAGGGTGATTCTCTTTTACCCTGACTAGAGTGAGGGTCTTTGCTTGAACAGGGGGTAACCTGACTGTCAACCAAAGACCCCATTTCTAACATTCCAAAAAACCTAGGAAGTGTACAGAGTAGTTCTTGCTATGTGTGTGACTAGCACGTCCTCTCTCATTTCCACACTGACTTGCATCTGAGGGTTGGACACATTGACTCCGCATGCATACAGGAGGTGGCACAAGTTAACCGGAGGGTGCGTGCCATTAAAAACACCCTGAGGAGGGCCAACTTGTAGGCTTCTACTCAGACATGATTCCCTCCCCTCCCTCCTCTTTCCTGGTTCTTTAACTTAGTGGGTTTAGGGGGCTTAGTGTTACGTTAGTATGGGCTGTTAGTTTAGTTAGTAGTAGTGGGGGGGTGGGGGTTTCATACTTTTTTCAACTAGTTATTATTATGTGTTGGCAATGTTGGGGTTTTGGTGTTTTAAAAAATGAAAAAAATAAATAAATTAATTAATAAATAAAATATATATATTTGTTTATTATAAGATAGTATATGTTTAGGTTAGTATCTGTTGTCCTCCATGTGTCCCGTCTTATAAGGGGGGGAGGGGGTTGATATTTAGACTGTTTAGTTAAATGTGATAAGTAAGTTTAGCGTAGGTCAGTTAGGGGCAGTTGTGGGTAATGTATAGTTAGACTAGAATAGATTAGGTTAGGTGTTTCCCCTGGTTTTAGCTTCTGTTTTTACTGTTTAATAAATATCTAGGTAACCCTTTACAGTATGTGTCGCATGCTTGGAGATAAGGGCCTTGCCATGAGTGAACAGTGTCTCTTTTGTATTAGCTTTTTTGTCCCATGCTGCAACCATATCCCAACTGAGCTGTTACATTGGCAGCTACACCAAAGCTACTTAGCTAAGATTTGGCCATCCATTGCACCCAAAACTCACGGTTACTATGGATCCCAAAGTGTGGTTATTTTGTGCTGTATGTTTTCAATGTTGCATACTTTGGTACCACATTTGTTATTGGGGACACTGTGTGAAGTCTGCCTGCAGCCTCATGTCCCAGCAAATCCTTATAAGGTGAGTGGTAGTATGCTCTCATGTAGTATGATATACATAACTCACACCTATCATTTGTTACAATGTTCAGCATGGTTACTTATTTGTATGGAAACTCATACACATCGCTTCATGCTGTTTGGTGTGTGTTAGGTAAAATTTGGCGAAAATGTCACATACCTAAGTTTTGACTTTCAGTAACAATCGAAGGGACATTTTTCTGGCTTAGACATCCCTGGAGGAGGTGTTATTCTGTACAACACAGCATTTTGGTGGATAGTTTATATTTTGCTCAGAAATAACCCTCAGGGAGAGCAGATGATGGTACAATCCAGGCCACTGTGCATAGTTATCAGCCAAGAATCGTTCAGGTCTAGACAATCAATGCTCATTGACCTGAGGTTAACATCACTGATGGCCATCACGGTTGATGTGTCACATTACACAGAGACAAAGTTGTTTTGTAAGTGCTATTTATTTAAATGTGCTGTAGTGCTATATGTATATTGTCCATGATTGTGAGTCCATTAGTGTGACATCTTCCATTGTGATGCTACACAAGTGCAAAAGGACATGTCATTGGACATGCCGGGGTGATGTGTCAGACAGTGCAGAGGGACAGGATTTGCCAATCAGTTAGTGAGAGACAATCACAGGGCAGGCTGACAAGATAAACAGTGGGTTGAAGAACAGTGTTTGAGTATAGTTGTTGCAAGCCTGGCATGTTACAAAGCACAGGACCTTGGTAATAGGTGGCCATGTGGCAGGAACTAGTGCTACCGGTACTCCTACGGGTGAAGGTAATCTGCTCCACGTCTTCATCTTCTGATGTGTGTGTTGTCTCCTCTGCCCTTGGTGGTGGTGGTTATGAAGGGGCAACACACACTTCAGTGTTTGAAGACGTGGATTCAGACATCCTGGTAGCTGCTAACTGTGGGGGTCTTAAGGGCAGTACTGCAGCAAGGAGGAGCTGCTGGTTCTTAAGAATAGCAGCCACATCACGGTGGTAGGCACCCAGGTCGGCCCTGAGGGGTTCAATATTGCAGCACGCGTTGACAGGATTGTTATTGTAGGTGTTGGGTCAACTCTATTACAGCTATGCTGATTTCCTTCAACCTTTTTTCAACTTCCTGCATGATTGTTGTTCGCCCTTGCATAGCTGCTGCCTGTTCTTCAGGTGACATCATGCACAAACGCACCCCCTCTAGGCTGGCTGCCATAGTTTGCATCACCACCCGCACCTCCTTGGCCAGCTCCCGCTGTACTCCAACTACAGTTCGCTCAGAGCTGGTGCCAGGGTCGTCAGAGTCCTCAGCTGTGTAGGAGCCGGCAGGCCATAGAATTGGGGTGGTGGGTGGGTCCTCTGTGATGACTGCTAGTTCGGGGCTCCTCCTTGTGACTGAAGGTGGGGTCTGGAGGGTTCCAAGGACATCTTGGAGGGTCTGCTGGCTGATGTTTGTCAGCTCGTCATCCATGTCATCAAGGTAGTCCTGGAAAGTCATATCCGCAGGAGAGTCATCGTCCTCTGCAATGAGATACGGTACAATTAATGTGTCTGTGTTGTGGGCTTTGTAATGTGACATGCCTGTCTTCCGATTATTTTAACATTGTGATCTTGGTTGCTGTTCATTGTTCCTGTCTTTCATTTCAGCATTCTCCCAGGCCTATGCCCCACCTGCATGTCACATGTATTGTGGTCAGTTTGTGAACTTGTCAGCATCACATCCTCTATGTGTTGGTTCTGGCCAAATTGTGAAATGCTACCTTCTTGTCCTACTGAACCCTCCATCTACTTCCATTCTCATGGTGAGGCCTTTCACTGGCTTTGGGTGCTCTGATGTCACAAGCACCACACTTAACAATCTGGACCTGCCCCAGTCTCTGATCTTTCACATCCACCTATATGTAGTTGAGATGTAGCATATACTATGTCTAGCTTTGTTATGGCACAATATGGACGTCAGCATTGGTAAAGTGTACTGCTTATGTTGGGGAATGTGTGGTACATTGGATTGCACTGATAGTCGTAGCAGTGTTCTATTTCCGCCTCTGACTGTGCAGGTGTATTTCTGTAACCAGTTACATGTGTCCTCCCCCTCAATGCTGTTGTCTGAGCAGTATGACATTTGGGATGTTGCATGGTGTCATTGGAGCTATTGTGACACAGGCACAGGGTGGACCCTGACATATGCAGCATGGGTATGACATTAGTGTTGTGTACCTCCTAATGTTAATGACAATGGCTGATGTTTGTAGCAACTTTGGATAAACACATTTGACAGGATTGGAACATTTGTCTAGATTTCAGGGATTGATAACGTTGTCATTCTGAACCCTCTAATTTTGGGTGTGTTTGATCTATGGGGACGTTACTGCCATTAGATACTTGACCTGCACACACAGCAGAGGTGGTAGTGGCAACTGTTGTCAATGAAACATTCCACTTGCAGGTATGGCCAGAGGGCCCTAGTTAATGTAGGGAGAATACTGGCTGACGTGTGACGTGCTGCCAGTTTTGTGTTGTACCCTGCCCTCCTGGCCTGGCTTTACCATTGCAACATCCTTGGCACGGCAGCATACCCCCATGCAAAGGTTGTTGGTGTTGTGTAGTAGTGTGCCACAGGTGTCTTCAGAACGGGCCATGCCCCTGTGCTGTGCCCCTTTACCCATTCCACTCCCTGAATATCATAACTTACATGCATTTTGTAGTAGGTATGTCCACCCCCCCTGCTTACAGTTAACATTTATGCATTTTAATTCCCCATGCGACTTATCCTGCATGTGCGTTGTCTCCTGGTAGTCTGCGCTGTCCTGTTCTTGAATCCCTGTGACGATCTCCTCAGGGATGATGGCTGCCACCATCTCCTCCATGTGGTCCAGGGCCTCCTGGTGTGCTGGATTCCCACCTCTAGTCTGCAGTGCTGCCTTCCTGTTCCTGGCCATCTTTTCCTTGGTCCTGCGCTTACAGTCATGCCAGCGTTTCTTGCACTCGATGACTGTTCTCCATACTTCTGCCACACTGTTGATCTTGTCAACAATTTTTTGCCATATTCCCTCTCTCCTACTGATTGGCAACTTTGAGGTGTCAAACAGTTGGTGCTGGTGTTCCGTCACCTCTTTAAACAGAATTTCCTGCTCCTCTGTACTGAAGCAACACTTTCTTTTCTTCTTCTCCCTGTTCTGGGTCTTCTGTGGGTCCTCCTGGCTGGTTCCTGATCTGTTGCCATCTTCCTGTGCAAGCATCTGGTATCCATTTTGGCTCTCCTATGCACATTTTGCAGTGTTTGCTGTGCTTTTTGACGCAATTGCGTCAAAAAAACATGCGTACCCTGTTTGCGACGCCGTAAACCGGCTCACAGTCATTTTCGCCACGTTAACATCATTTTCCTTTACGACATGACGCAGTGGTTTGAGTAAAAAAAATGACTCACACCTGTGGTTTGCGCCACTGTGTGTCAAAGTATAAATGTGACGCCAGCACAGTGCAAAGAAATGGCATTAGCCGGCGGTAATATTTTTGGTGCAAAACTGCATCTGTGTAGTTTTGTGTCAAAAAGTAGAAATATGGGCATAAGGGTGTCCAAGATACCCCACCCCAATACCCTGAAAAGTAGGAGTAAAGTTACCCTACTACCCCAGAGAGACAGTAAATACGAGATAGGGGATACTGCAAAGGCAACAACTGACTGCAAAGCACTGAAGACGGATTCCTGGACCTGAGGACCTGTAAAGGAAGGGGACCAAGTCCAAGAGTCACGCAAGTGTCCGGGGGGCAGGAGCCCACTAAACCGTGGATGAAGGTTCAAAATGGCTGCCTCTGGGTGGAAGAAGATGAAGATTCTGCAACAACGGAAGGTGCTAGGAACTTCTCCTTTGGTCAGAAGATGTCCCACGGAGTGCTGGAGGATGCTGAGTTGTTTCCATGCAGTGGACGTTATTTCACTCCGGCTGCAGTGGCAGTCCTGTGTAAGAATTGTCTGAGCTCCCGATAGGTGGCAAAAGAAATGCTGTAGCCCATAGGGATCTCCTGGAACCCAAATACCCTGGGTACTTGGGAACCACATACTACAGAATTATAAGGGTGCCAATTAGAATTGGTGAAAATGGTCACTAGCCTGCAGTGACAATTTTAAAGGCAGAGAGAGCATAAGCACTGAGGTTCTGATTAGCAGAGCCTCAGTGACACAGTTAGGCACCACACAGGGAACACACATTCAGGCCACAACTATGAGCACTGGGGTCCTGGCTAGCAGGATCCCAGTGAGACAGGCAAAAACAAACTGACACACAAGTACAAATGGGGGTAACATGCCAGGCAAGATGGTACTTTTCTACAACCCCTGTTAGGAATCTGAGAACAGGGGCTAAGGAAAGGTGCAATTATGACATGGGCGTACCAGGAGGATTGTTGAACACACCTTCGGTCTTCTGAAGGCCGGGTTCAGGTGCCTCCATCTGACAGGTGGATCCCTATGCAACTCCCCTAAGAAGGTCTGCAAGATTGTTGTGGTGTGCTGCATGCTGCACAATTTGACCCTCAAGTGCCATGTGCCCTATCTGCAGGAGGAGGGGTGACAATGCACCTGTGGCAGCAGTGGACACTGTGGGCAGTTAGGAGTAAGAAGAGGAGGAGGATGTTGACAAAAAGACACATATCATACAGCTGTACTTCCAATGACACTCATGTAAGACTGTTGAACTATACATTTCTCCATGTAAGTGTTGTGCTGTTTGATGGTAGTATAATGGCAGTCGCTACCCTTGCATCCCAACTGACGTTCACCTGTGCCTTCCCTTATTGCAGATGTTGGTGTAGTTACAACTATGTAATTCTTTGATGTGTACAGACTACTGTGAAACATATGTAGGATGGATGAACACATTACTGGACATTTGCACAGGATCATGCAGCTCAATACAGTTCAATACATTGTACATTTCCTTCAGATAAAGCACCATTACTCAAGTTGTGTCCAGGGGTGTTTATTAATAAATTAGGTATGCAATGCAAAGTGCAATAGGGTGGGGTGATAGTTGGGAAATGTCCAGTGTAGTGGGCTAGTCTATTTATAGTACAGGTCCAGTGTCCAAGGGGCCATAGGAAGAGGAACAATGTCAATTCAAAGTGGACAAGGTGACACAATGGAACACAATAGGGACATTCTGGAGGGGCTCATTTCCTGCCAGTGGTCTTGGTCTTGGCAACTGTCTCTGGTGTCTGTCTGGGTCGCAGGGAAACTTTTGCGGGGTGGTTCACCTTCTGCAGGGGGAGGGGTGCTGGTGGCCTGTGATTCCTGTGGCAGGGCCTCCTGACCACTAGCATGTAGCAGATGTGGAGGGCTGGTCAGTACACTGGCTAGTGGTAGGGGCCTGCTGGTGTGCTGTGTACTCCACATGATGTTGGCCATGTCACCCAGCACTCCTGCAATGGAGGCCATAGTGGTAGTCTCTGGAGAGACTCCTGCTCTGACAAATGGTGCCCTATCCAGTCCCTGGGCCCTTGAAAGGAAAGCTGGTGGAAATCCGAGGAAATTGACTTCGGACGTCTTTGGACCGACGCCGCTGCTGAATCCAGTGACGCCGCCTGCATCTGACTCCGTGATCTTCGCTGGAACGCGACGACCTTGTCAGGCCTGACGCCGCTGCAGCCCTGCTGAAGTCCGCGATTCCGTGGAAGTCGCCGCACCACGTCGTGACCGACACCGCTCGAAGTGCGTGGATTCAACGTTTCGGACAGACGCCGCGATCCCCGACTTCACGCATCGACTTGTTTTCACTCTTCACCAAAGGTACTGTACTTGGGGATCTACGCAACTCCGTGTCCTGAGGCGCTGGTGTTGGCTAGTCGGGAACGCCTCCGCCACGATGCTGTGTTAACACCTCATCAAAGCATTTTGTGTTTCTAAGCCCTATTTTTGAGTTTAATCTTTAAAAATTCATAACTTGACTTGTATATGTCGGATTTTTCTTCTTTTGGTCTTGTTTTGTTTAGATAAATATTTCCCATTTTTCTAAACTGGTGTTGTGTCATTTTGTAGTGTTTTCATTAAGTTACTGTGTGTGTTGGTACAAATACTTTACACCTAGCACTCTGCAGTTAAACCTACTGCTCTGCCAAGCTACCAAGGGGGTAAGCCGGGGTTAGCTGAGGGTGATTCTCTTTTACCCTGACTAGAGTGAGGGTCCTTGCTTGAACAGGGGGTAACCTGACTGTCAACCAAAGACCCCATTTCTAACATTCCAAAAAAACTAGGAAGTGCACAGAGCAGTTCTTGCTATGTGTTTGACTAGCACGTCCTCTCTCATTTCCACACTGACTTGCATCTGAGGGTTGGACACATTGACTCCACATGCATACAGGAGGTGGCACAAGTTAACCGGAGGGTGCGTGCCATTAAAAAGACCCTGAGGAGGGCCAACTTGTAGGCTTCTACTCAGACATGATTCCCTCCCCTCCCTCCTCTTTCCTGGTTCTTTAACTTAGTGGGTTTAGGGGGCTTAGTGTTAGGTTAGTATGGGCTGTTAGTTTAGTTAGTAGTAGTGGGGGGGTGGAGGTTTCATACTTTTTTCAACCAGTTTTTATTATGTGTTGGCAATGTTGGGGTTTTGGTGTTTTAAAAAATGAAAAAATAAATACATTAATAAATAAATAAAATATATATATTTGTTTATTATAAGATAGTATATGTTTAGGTTAGTATCTGTTGTCCTCCATGTGTCCCGTCTTATAAGGGGCGTAGGGGGTTGATATTTAGACTGTTGAGTTAAATGTGATAAGTAAGTTTAGCTTAGGTCAGTTAGGGGCAGTTGTGGGTAATGTGTAGTTAGAGTAGAATAGATTAGGTTAGGTGTTTCCCCTGGTTTTAGCTTCTGTTTTTACTGTTTAATAAATATCTAGGTAACCCTTTACAGTATGTGTCACATGCTTGGAGATAAGGGCCTTGCCATGAGTGAACAGTGTCTCTTTTGTATTAGCTTTTTTGTCCCATGCTGCAACCATATCCCAACTGAGCTGTTACATTGGCAGCTACAGCAAAGCTACTTAGCTAAGATTTGGCCATCCATTGCACCCACCACTCACGGTTACTATGGATCCCAAAGTGTGGTTATTTTGTGCTGTATGTTTTCAATGTTGCATACTTTGCTACCACATTTGGTATTGGGGACACTGTGTGAAGTCTGCCTGCAGCCTGATGTCCCAGCAAATCCTTATAAGATGAGAGGTAGTATGCTCTCATGTAGTATGGTATACATAACTCACACCTATCATTTGTTACAATGTTCAGCATGGTTACTTATTTGTATGGAAACTCATACACATCGCTTCATGCTGTTTGGTGTGTGTTAGGTAAAATTTGGCGAAAATGTCACATACCTAAGTTTTGACTTTCAGTAACAATCGAAGGGACTTTTTTCTGGCTTAGACATCCCTTGAGGAGGCGTTATTCTGTACAACACAGCATTTTGGTGGATAGTTTATATTTTGCTCAGAAATAACCCTCAGGGAGAGCAGATGATGGTACAATCCAGGCCACTGTGCATAGTTATCAGCCAAGAATCGTTCAGGTCAGGTGTCTAGACAATCAATGCTCATTGACCTGAGGTTAACATCACTGATGGCCATCACGGTTGATGTGTCACATTACACAGAGACAAAGTTGTTTTGTAAGTGCTATTTATTTAAATGTGCTGTAGTGCTATGTGTACATTGTCCATGATTGTGAGTCCATTAGTGTGACATCTTCCATTGTGATGCTACACAAGTGCAAAAGGAAATGTCATTGAACATGCCGGGGTGATGTGTCAGACAGTGCAGAGCGACAGGATTTGCCAATCAGTTAGTGAGAGACAATCACAGGGCAGGCTGACAAGATAAACATTGGGTTGAAGAACAGTGTTTGAGTATAGTTGTTGCAAGCCTGGCATGTTACAAAGCACAAGACCTTGGTAATAGGTGGCCATGTGGCAGGAACTAGTGCTACCGGTACTCCTACGGGTGAAGGTGATCTGCTCTACGTCTTCATCTTCTGATGTGTGTGTTGTGTCCTCTGCCCTTGGTGGTGGTGGTTGTGAAGGGGCAACACACACTTCAGTGTTTGAAGACGTGGAGTCAGACATCCTGGTAGCTGCTAACTGTGGGGGTCTTAAGGGCAGTACTGCAGCAAGGAGGAGCTGCTGGTTCTTCAGCATAGCAGCCACATCACGGTGGTAGGCACACAGGTCGGCCTTGAGGGGTTCAATATTGCAGCACGCGTTGACAGGATTGTTGTTGTAGGTGTTGGGTCAACTCTATTACAGCTATGCTGATTTCCTTCAACCTTTTTTCCACTTCCTGCATGATTGTTGTTCGCCCTTGCATAGCTGCTGCCTGTTCTGCAGGTGACATCATGCACAAACGCACCCCCTCTAGTCTGGCTGCCATAGTTTGCATCACCACCCGCACCTCCTTGGCCAGCTCCCGCTGTACTCCAACTACAGTTCGCTCAGAGCTGGTGCCAGGGTCGTCAGAGTTCTCAGCTGTGTAGGAGCTGGCAGGCCATACAATTGGGGTGGTGGGTGGGTCCTCTGTGATGGCTGCTAGTTCGGGGCTCCTCCTTGTGACTGAAGGTGGGGTCTGGAGGGTTCCAAGGACATCTTGGAGGGTCTGCTGGCTGATGTTTGTCAGCTCGTCATCCATGTCATCAAGGTAGTCCTGGACAGGCATATCCGCAGGAGAGTCATCGTCCTCTGCAATGAGATACGGTACAATTCATGTGTCTGTGTTGTGGGCTTTGTAATGTGACATGCCTGCCTTCCGATTATTTTAACATTGTGATCTTGGTTCCTGTTCATTGTTCCTGTCTTTCATTTTAGCATTCTCCCAGGCCTATGCCCCACCTGCATGTCAGATGTATTGTGGTCAGTTTGTGGACTTGTCAGCATCACATCCTCTATGTGTTGGTTCTGGCCAAATTGTGAAATGCTACCTTCTTGTCCTACTGAACCCTCCATCTACTTCCATTCTCATGGTGAGGCCTTTCACTGGCTTTGGGTGCTCTGATGGCACAAGCGCCACACTTAACAATCTGGACCTGCCCCAGTCTCTGATCTTTCACATCCACCTATATGTAGTTGAGATGTAGCATATACTATGTCTAGCTTTGTTATGGCACAATATGGACGTCAGCATTGGTAAAGTGTACTGCTTATGTTGTGGAATGTGTGGTACATTGGATTGCACTGATAGTCGTAGCAGTGTTCTATTTCCGCCTCTGACTGTGCAGGTGTATTTCTGTAACCAGTTACATGTGTCCTCCCCCTCAATGCTGTTGTCTGAGCAGTATGACATTTGGGATGTTGCATGGTGTCATTGGAGCTATTGTGACCCAGGCACAGGGTGGACCCTGACATATGCAGCATGGGTTTGACATTAGTGCTGTGTACCTCCTAATGTTAATGACAATGGCTGATGTTTGTAGCAACTTTGGATAATCACATTTGACAGGATTGGAACATTTGTCTAGATTTCAGGGATTGATAACGTTGTCATTCTGAACCCTCTAATTTGGGTGTGTTTGATCTATGGGGACGTTACTGCCATTAGATACTTGACCTGCACATACAGCAGAGGTGGTAGTGGCAACTGTTGTCAATGATACATTCCACTTGCAGGTATGGCCAGAGGGCTCTAGTTAATGTAGGGAGAATACTGGCTGATGTGTGAGTTGCTGCCAGTTTTACGTTGTACCCTGCCCTCCTGGCCTGGCTTTACCGTTGCAACATCCTTGGCACAGCAGCATACCCCCATGCAAAGGTTGTTGGTGTTGTGTAGTAGTGTGCAACAGGTGTCCTCAGAACGGGCCATGCCCCCGTGCCGTGCCCCTTTACCCATTCCACTCCCTGAATATCATAACTTACATGCATTTTGTAGTAGGTATGTCCACCCCCCCTGCTTACAGTTAACATTTATGCATTTTAATTCCCCATGCGACTTACCCTGCATGTGCGTTGTCTCCTGGTAGTCTGCGCTGTCCTGTTCTTGAATCCCTGTGACGATCTCCTCAGGGATGATGGCTGCCACCATCTCCTCCATATGGTCCAGGGCCTCCTGGTGTGCTGGATTCCCACCTCTAGTCTGCAGTGCTGCCTTCCTGTTCCTGGCCATTTTTTCCTTGGTCCTGCGCTTACAGTCATGCCAGCGTTTCTTGCACTCGATGACTGTTCTCCATACTTCTGCCACACTGTTGATCTTGTCAACAATTTTTTGCCATATTCCCTCTCTCCTACTGATTGGCAACTTTGAGGTGTCAAACAGTTGGTGCTGGTGTTCCTTCACCTCTTTAAACAAAATTTCCTGCTCCTCTGCACTGAAGCAACACTTTCTTTTCTTCTTCTCCCTGTTCTGGGTCTTCTGTGGGTCCTCCTGGCTGCTTCCTGATCTGTTGCTATCTTCCTGTGCAAGCATCTGGGATCCATTTTGGCTCTCCTATGCACATTTTGCAGTGTTTGCTGCGCTTTTTGCCGCAATTGCGTCAAAAAAACATGCGTACCCTGTTTGCGACGCCGTAAACCGGCTCACAGTCATTTTCGCCACATTAACATCATTTTCCTTTACGACATGTCGCAGTGGTTTGAGTAAAAAAAATGACTCACACCTGTGGTTTGCGCCACTGTGCGTCAAAGTATAAATGTGACGCCAGCACAGTGCAAAGAAATGGCATTAGCCGGCAGTAATATTTTTGATGCAAAACTGCATCTGTGTAGTTTTGTGTCAAAAAGTAGAAATATGGGCATAAGGGTGTCCAAGATACCCCACCCCAATACCCTGAAAGTAGGAGTAAAGTTACCCTACTTCTCCAGAGAGACAGTAAAGACGAGATAGGGGATACTGCAAAGGCAACAACTGACTGCAAAGCACTGAAGACGGATTCCTGGACCTGAGGACCTGTAAAGGAAGGGGACCAAGTCCAAGAGTCACGCAAGTGTCCGGGGGGCAGGAGCCCACTAAACCGTGGATGAAGGTTCAAAATGGCTGACTCTGGGTGGAAGAAGATGAAGATTCTGCAACAACGGAAGGTGCTAGGAACTTCTCCTTTGGTCAGAAGATGTCCCACGGAGTGCTGGAGGATGCTGAGTTGTTTCCATGCAGTGGAAGTTATTTCACTCCGGCTGCAGTGGCAGTCCTGTGTAAGAATTGTCTGAGCTCCCGATAGGTGGCAAAAGAAATGCTGTAGCCCATAGGGATCTCCTGGAACCCAAATACCCTGGGTACTTGGGTACCACATACTACGGAATTATAAGGGTGCCAATTAGAATTGGTGAAAATGATCACTAGCCTGCAGTGACAATTTTAAAGGCAGAGAGAGCATAAGCACTGAGGTTCTGATTAGTAGAGCCTCAGTGACACAGTTAGGCACCACACAGCGAACACACATTCAGGCCACAACTATGAGCACTGGGGTCCTGGCTAGCAGGATCCCAGTGAGACAGGCAAAAACAAACTGACACACAAGTAAAAATGGGGGTAACATGCCAGGCAAGATGGTACTTTTCTACAACCCCTGTTAGGAATCTGAGAACAGGGGCTAAGGAAAGGTTCAATTATGCTCATGGGCGTACCAGGAGGATTGTTGAACACACCTTCGGTCTTCTGAAGGCCGGGTTCAGGTGCCTCCATCTGACAGGTGGATCCCTATGCAACTCCCCTAAGAAGGTCTGCAAGATTGTTGTGGTGTGCTGCATGCTGCACAATTTGGCCCTCAAGTGCCATGTGCCCTATCTGCAGGAGGAGGGGTGACAATGCACCTGTGGCAGCAGTGGACACTATGGACAGTTAGGAGTAAGAAGAGGAGGAGGATGTTGACAAAAAGACACATATCATACAGCTGTACTTCCAATGACACTCATGTAAGACTGTTGAACTATACATTTCTCCATGTAAGTGGTGTGCTGTGTGATGGTAGTATAATGGCAGTCGCTACCCTTGCATCCCAACTGACTTTCACCTGTGCCTTCCCTTATTGCAGATGTTGGTGTAGTTACAACTATGTAATTCTTTGATGTGTACAGACTACTGTGAAACATATGTAGGATGGATGAACACATTACTGGACATTTGCACAGGATCATGCAGCTCAATACAGTTCAATACATTGTACATTTCCTTCAGATAAAGCACCATTACTCAAGTTGTGTCCAGGGGTGTTTATTAATAAATTAGGTATGCAATGCAAAGTGCAATAGGGTGGGGTGATAGTTGGGAAATGTCCAGTGTAGTGGGCTAGTCTATTTATAGTACAGGTCCAGTGTCCAAGGGGCCATAGGAAGAGGAACAATGTCAATTCAAAGTGGACAAGGTGACACAATGGAACACAATAGGGACATTCTGGAGGGGCTCATTTCCTGCCAGTGGTCTTGGTCTTGGCAACTGTCTCTGGTGTCTGTCTGGGTCTTAGGGAAACTTTTGCGGGGTGGTTCACCTTCTGCAGGGGGAGGGGTGCTGGTGGCCTGTGATTCCTGTGGCAGGGCCTCCTGACCACTAGCTGCAGCAGATGTGGAGGGCTGGTCAGTACACTGGCTAGTGGTAGGGGCCTGCTGGTGTGCTGTGTACTCCACATGATGTTGGCCATGTCACCCAGCACTCCTGCAATGGAGGCCATAGTGGTAGTCTCTGGAGAGACTCCTGCTCTGACAAGTGGTGCCCTATCCAGTCGCTGGGCCCTTGAAAGGAAAGCTGGTGGAAATCCGAGGAAATTGACTTCGGACGTCTTTGGACCGACGCCGCTGCTGAATCCAGTGACGCCGCCTGCATCTGACTCCGTGATCTTCGCTGGAACGCGATGACCTTGGCAGGCCTGACGCCGCTGCAGCCCTGCTGAAGTCCGCGATTCCGTGGAAGTCGCCGCACCACGTCGTAACCGACACCGCTCGAAGTGCGTGGATTCAACGTTTCGGACAGACGCCGCGATCCCCGACTTCACGCATCGACTTGTTTTCACTCTTCACCAAAGGTACTGTACTTGGGGGTCTACGCAACTCCGTGTCCTGAGGCGCTGGTGTTGGCTAGTCAGGAACGCCTCCGTCACGATGCTGTGTTAACACCTCATCGAAGCATTTTGTGTTTCTAAGCCCTATTTTTGAGTTTAATCTTTAAAAATTCATAACTTGACTTGTGTATGTCGGATTTTTGTTCTTTTGGTCTTGTTTTGTTTAGATAAATATTTCCCATTTTTCTAAACTGGTGTTGTGTCATTTTGTAGTGTTTTCATTAAGTTACTGTGTGTGTTGGTACAAATACTTTACACCTAGCACTCTGAAGTTAAACCTACTGCTCTGCCAAGCTACCAAGGGGATAAGCCGGGGTTAGCTGAGGGTGATTCTCTTTTACCCTGACTAGAGTGAGGGTCCTTGCTTGAACAGGGGGTAACCTGACTGTCAACCAAAGACCCCATTTCTAACATTTCAAAAAAACTAGGAAGTGCACAGAGCAGTTCTTGCTATGTGTTTGACTAGCACGTCCTCTCTCATTTCCACACTGACTTGCATCTGAGGGTTGGACAAATTGACTCCACATGCATACAGGAGGTGGCACAAGTTAACCGGAGGGTGTGTGCCATTAAAAAGACCCTGAGGAGGGCCAACTTGTAGGCTTCTACTCAGACATGATTCCCTCCCCTCCCTCCTCTTTCCTGGTTCTTTAACTTAGTGGGTTTAGGGGGCTTAGTGTTAGGTTAGTATGGGCTTTTAGTTTAGTTAGTAGTAGTGGGGGGGTGGAGGTTTCATACTTTTTTCAACCAGTTTTTATTATGTGTTGGCAATGTTGGGGTTTTAGTGTTTTAAAAAATGAAAAAATAAATATATTAATAAATAAATAAAATCTATATATTTGTTTATTATAAGATTGTATATGTTTAGGTTAGTATTTGTTGTCCTCCATGTGTCCCGTCTTATAAGGGGCGTAGGGGGTTGATATTTAGACTGTTGAGTTAAATGTGATAAGTAAGTTTAGCTTAGGTCAGTTAGGGGCAGTTGTGGGTAATGTGTAGTTAGAGTAGAATAGATTAGGTTAGGTGTTTCCCCTGGTTTTAGCTTCTGTTTTTACTGTTTAATAAATATCTAGGTAACCCTTTACAGTATGTGTCGCATGCTTGGCGATAAGGGCCTTGCCATGAGTGAACAGTGTCTCTTTTGAATTAGCTTTTTTGTCCCATGCTGCAACCATATCCCAACTGAGCTGTTACATTGGCAGCTACACCAAAGCTACTTAGCTAAGATTTGGCCATCCATTACACCCACCACTCACGGTTACTATGGATCCCAAAGTGTGGTTATTTTGTGCTGTATGTTTTCAATGTTGCATACTTTGCTACCACATTTGGTATTGGGGACACTGTGTGAAGTCTGCCTGCAGCCTGATGTCCCAGCAAATCCTTATAAGGTGAGAGGTAGTATGCTCTCATGTAGTATGATATACATAACTCACACCTATCATTTGTTACAATGTTCAGCATGGTTACTTATTTGTATGAAAACTCATAGACATCGCTTCATGCTGTTTGGTGTGTGTTAGGTAAAATTTGGCGAAAATATCACATACCTAAGTTTTGACTTTCAGTAACAATCGAAGGGACTTTTTTCTGGCTTAGACATCCCTTGAGGAGGCGTTATTCTGTACAACACAGCATTTTGGTGTATAGTTTATATTTTGCTCAGAAATAACCCTCAGGGAGAGCAGATGATGGTACAATCCAGGCCACTGTGCATAGTTATCAGCCAAGAATCGTTCAGGTCAGGTGTCTAGACAATCAATGCTCATTGACCTAAGGTTAACATCACTGATGGCCATCACGGTTGATGTGTCACATTACACAGAGACAAAGTTGTTTTGTAAGTGCTATTTATTTAAATGTGCTGTAGTGGTATATGTACATTGTCCATGATTGTGAGTCCATTAGTGTGACATCTTCCATTGTGATGCTACACAAGTGCAAAAGGACATGTCATTGAACATGCCGGGGTGATGTGTCAGACAGTGCAGAGCGACAGGATTTGCCAATCAGTTAGTGAGAGACAATCACAGGGCAGGCTGACAAGATAAACAGTGGGTTGAAGAACAGTGTTTGAGTATAGTTGTTGCAAGCCTGGCATGTTACAAAGCACAAGACCTTGGTAATAGGTGGCCATGTGGCAGGAACTAATGCTACCGGTACTCCTACGGGTGAAGGTGATCTGCTCTACGTCTTCATCTTCTGATGTGTGTGTTGTGTCCTCTGCCCTTGGTGGTGGTGGTTGTGAAGGGGCAACACACACTTCAGTGTTTGAATACGTGGAGTCAGACATCCTGGTAGCTGCTACCTGTGGGGGTCTTAAGGGCAGTACTGCAGCAAGGAGGAGCTGCTGGTTCTTAAGAATAGCAGCCACATCACGGTGGTAGGCACCCAGGTCGGCCCTGAGGGGTTCAATATTGCAGCACGCTTTGACAGGATTGTTGTTGTAGGTGTTGGGTCAACTTTATTACAGCTATGCTGATTTCCTTCAACCTTTTTTCAACTTCCTGCATGATTGTTGTTCACCCTTGCATAGCTGCTGCCTGTTCTTCAGGTGACATCATGCACAAACGCACCCCCTCTAGTCTGGCTGCCATAGTTTGCATCACCACCCGCACCTCCTTGGCCAGCTCCTGCTGTACTCCAACTACAGTTCGCTCAGAGCTGGTGCCAGAGTCGTCAGAGTTCTCAGCTGTGTAGGAGCTGGCAGGCCATACAATTGGGGTGGTGGGTGGGTCTTCTGTGATGGCTGCTAGTTCGGGGCTCCTCCTTGTGACTGAAGGTGGGGTCTGGAGGGTTCCAAGGACATCTTGGAGGGTCTGCTGGCTGATGTTTGTCAGCTCGTCATCCATGTCATCAAGGTAGTCCTGGACAGGCATATCCGCAGGAGAGCCATCGTCCCCTGCAATGAGATACGGTACAATTAATGTGTCTGTGTTGTGGGCTTTGTAATGTGACATGCCTGCCTTCTGATTATTTTAACATTGTGATCTTGGTTCCTGTTCATTGTTCCTGTCTTTCATTTTAGCATTCTCCCAGGCCTATGCCCCACCTGCATGTCACATGTATTGTGGTCAGTTTGTGGACTTGTCAGCATCACATCCTCTATGTGTTGGTTCTGGCCAAATTGTGAAATGCTACCTTCTAGTCCTACTGAACCCTCCATCTACTTCCATTCTCATGGTGAGGCCTTTCACTGGCTTTGGGTTCTCTGATGGCACAAGCACCACACTTAACAATCTGGACCTGCCCCAGTCTCTGATATTTCACATCCACATATATGTAGTTGAGATGTAGCATATACTATGTCTAGCTTTGTTATGGCACAATATGGACGTCAGCATTGGTAAAGTGTACTGCTTATGTTGGGGAATGTGTGGTACATTGGATTGCACTGATAGTCGTAGCAGTGTTCTATTTCCGCCTCTGACTGTGCAGGTGTATTTCTGTAACCAGTTACATGTGTCCTCCCCCTCAATGCTGTTGTCTGAGCAGTATGACATTTGGGATGTTGCATGGTGTCATTGGAGCTATTGTGACCCAGGCACAGGGTGGACCCTGACATATGCAGCATGGGTTTGACATTAGTGCTGTGTACCTCCTAATGTTAATGACAATGGCTGATGTTTGTAGCAACTTTGGATAATCACATTTGACAGGATTGGAACATTTGTCTAGATTTCAGGGATTGATAACGTTGTCATTCTGAACCCTCTAATTTGGGTGTGTTTGATCTATGGGGACGTTACTGCCATTAGATACTTGACCTGCACATACAGCAGAGGTGGTAGTGGCAACTGTTGTCAATGATACATTCCACTTGCAGGTATGGCCAGAGGGCTCTAGTTAATGTAGGGAGAATACTGGCTGATGTGTGAGTTGCTGCCAGTTTTACGTTGTACCCTGCCCTCCTGGCCTGGCTTTACCGTTGCAACATCCTTGGCACAGCAGCATACCCCCATGCAAAGGTTGTTGGTGTTGTGTAGTAGTGTGCAACAGGTGTCCTCAGAACGGGCCATGCCCCCGTGCCGAGCCCCTTTACCCATTCCACTCCCTGAATATCATAACTTACATGCATTTTGTAGTAGGTATGTCCACCCCCCCTGCTTACAGTTAACATTTATGCATTTTAATTCCCCATGCGACTTACCCTGCATGTGCGTTGTCTCCTGGTAGTCTGCGCTGTCCTGTTCTTGAATCCCTGTGACGATCTCCTCAGGGATGATGGCTGCCACCATCTCCTCCATGTGGTCCAGGGCCTCATGGTGTGCTGGATTCCCACCTCTGGTCTGCAGTGCTGCCTTCCTGTTCCTGGCCATCTTTTCCTTGGTCCTGCGCTTACAGTCATGCCAGCGTTTCTTGCACTCGATGACTGTTCTCCATACTTCTGCCACACTGTTGATCTTGTCAACAATTTTTTGCCATATTCCCTCACTCCTACTGATTGGCAACTTTGAGGTGTCAAACAGTTGGTGCTGGTGTTCCGTCACCTCTTTAAACAGAATTTCCTGCTCATCTGCACTGAAGCAACACTTTCTTTTCTTCTTCTCCCTGTTCTGGGTCTTCTGTGGGTCCTCCCAGCTGCTTCCTGATCTGTTGCCATCTTCCTGTGCAAGCATCTGGGATCCATTTAGGCTCTCCTATGCACATTTTGCAGTGTTTGCTGTGCTTTTTGCCACAATTGCGTCCAAAAAACATGCGTACCCTGTTTGCGACACCGTAAACCGGCTCACAGTCATTTTCGCCACATTAACATCATTTTCCTTTACGACATGACGCAGTGGTTTGAGTAAAAAAAATGACTCACACCTGTGGTTTGCGCCACTGTGCGTCAAAGTATAAATGTGACGCCAGCACAGTGCATAGAAATGGCATTAGCCGGCGGTAATATTTTTGACGCAAAACTGCATCTGTGTAGTTTTGTGTCAAAAAGTAGAAATATGGGCATAAGGGTGTCCAAGATACCCCACCCCAATACCCTGAAAGTAGGAGTAAAGTTAGCATACTTCTCCAGAGAGACAGTAAAGACGAGATAGGGGATACTGCAAAGGCAACAACTGACTGCAAAGCACTGAAGACGGATTCCTGGACCTGAGGACCTGTAAAGGAAGGGGACCAAGTCCAAGAGTCACGCAAGTGTCCGGGGGGCAGGAGCCCACTAAACCGTGGATGAAGGTTCAAAATGGCTGCCTCTGGGTGAAAGACGATGAAGATTCTGCAACAACGGAAGGTGCTAGCAACTTCTCCTTTGGTCAGAAGATGTCCCACGGAGTGCTGGAGGATGCTGAGTTGTTTCCATGCAGTGGACGTTATTTCACTCCGGCTGCAGTGGCAGTCCTGTGTAAGAATTGTCTGAGCTCCCGATAGGTGGCAAAAGAAATGCTGTAGCCCATAGGGATCTCCTGGAACCCAAATACCCTGGGTACTTGGGTACCACATACTACGGAATTATAAGGGTGCCAATTAGAATTGGTGAAAATGGTCACTAGCCTGCAGTGACAATTTTAAAGGCAGAGAGAGCATAAGCACTGAGGTTCTGATTAGCAGAGCCTCAGTGACACAGTTAGGCACCACACAGGGAACACACATTCAGGCCACAACTATGAGCACTGGGGTCCTGGCTAGCAGGATCCCAGTGAGACAGGCAAAAACAAACTGACACACAAGTAAAAATGGGGGTAACATGCCAGGCAAGATGGTACTTTTCTACAACCCCTGTTAGGAATCTGAGAACAGGGGCTAAGGAAAGGTTCAATTATGCTCATGGGCGTACCAGGAGGATTGTTGAACACACCTTCGGTCTTCTGAAGGCCGGGTTCAGGTGCCTCCATCTGACAGGTGGATCCCTATGCAACTCCCCTAAGAAGGTCTGCAAGATTGTTGTGATGTGCTGCATGCTGCACAATTTGGCCCTCAAGTGCCATGTGCCCCATCTGCAGGAGGAGGGGTGACAATGCACCTGTGGCAGCAGTGGACACTGTGGACAGTTAGGAGTAAGAAGAGGAGGAGGATGTTGACAAAAAGACACATATCATACAGCTGTACTTCCAATGACACTCATGTAAGACTGTTGAACTATACATTTCTCCATGTAAGTGTTGTGCTGTGTGATGGTAGTATAATGCCAGTCGCTACCCTTGCATCCCAACTGACTTTCACCTGTGCCTTCCCTTATTGCAGATGTTGGTGTAGTTACAACTATGTAATTCTTTGATGTGTACAGACTACTGTGAAACATATGTAGGATGGATGAACACATTACTGGCTGGACATTTGCACAGGATCATGCAGCTCAATACAGTTCAATACATTGTACATTTCCTTCAGATAAAGCACCATTACTCAAGTTGTGTCCAGGGGTGTTTATTAATAAATTAGGTATGCAATGCAAAGTGCAATAGGGTGGGGTGATAGTTGGGAAATGTCCAGTGTAGTGGGCTAGTCTATTTATAGTACAGGTCCAGTGTCCAAGGGGCCATAGGAAGAGGAACAATGTCAATTCAAAGTGGAGAAGGTGACACAATGGAACATAATAGGGACATTCTGGAGGGGCTCATTTCCTGCCAGTGGTCTTGGTCTTGGCAACTGTCTCTGGTGTCTGTCTGGGTCGCAGGGAAACTTTTGCGGGTGGTTCACCTTCTGCAGGGGGAGGGGTGCTGGTGGCCTGTGATTCCTGTGGCAGGGCCTCCTGACCACTAGCTGCAGCAGATGTGGAGGGCTGGTCAGTACACTGGCTAGTGGTAGGGGCCTGCTGGTGTGCTGTGTACTCAACATGATGTTGGCCATGTCACCCAGCACTTCTGCAATGGAGGCCATAGTGGTAGTCTCTGGAGAGACTCCTGCTCTGACAAGTGGTGCCCTATCCAGTCCTGGGCCCTTGAAAGGAAAGCTGGTGGAAATCCGAGGAAATTGACTTCGGACAACTTTGGACCGACGCCGCTGCTGAATCCAGTGACGCCGCCTGCATCTGACTCCGTGATCTTCGCTGGAACGCGACGACCTTGGCAGGCCTGACGCCGCTGCAGCCCTGCTGAAGTCCGCGATTCCGTGGAAGTCGCCGCACCACGTCGTGACCAACACCGCTCGAAGTGCTTGGATTCAACGTTTCGGACAGACGCTGCGATCCCCGACTTCACGCATCGACTTGTTTTCACTCTTCACCAAAGGTACTGTACTTGGGGGTCTACGCAACTCCGTGTCCTGAGGCGCTGGTGTTGGCTAGTCGGGAATGCCTCCATCACGATGCTGTGTTAACACCTCATCGAAGCATTTTGTGTTTCGAAGCGCTATTTTGGAGTTTAATCTTTAAAAATTCATATCTTGACTTGTGTATGTCGGATTTTTGTTCTTTTGGTCTTGTTTTGTTTAGATAAATATTTACCATTTGTCTAAACTGGTGTTGTGTCATTTTGTAGCGTTTTCATTAAGTTACTGTGTGTGTTGGTACAAATACTTTACACCTAGCACTCTCAAGTTAAACCTACTGCTCTGCCAAGCTACCAAGGGGGTAAGCCGGGGTTAGCTGAGGGTGATTCTCTTTTACCCTGACTAGAGTGAAGGTCCTTGCTTGAACAGGGGGTAACCTGACTGTCAACCAAAGACCCCATTTCTAACATTCCAAAAAACCTAGGAAGTGCACAGAGCAGTTCTTGCTATGTGTATGACTAGCACGTCCTCTCTCATTTCCACACTGACTTGCATCTGAGGGTTGGACACATTGACTCCACATGCATACAGGAGGTGGCACAAGTTAACCGGAGGGTGCGTACCATTAAAAAGACCCTGAGGAGGGCCAACTTGTAGGCTTCTACTCAGACATGATTCCCTCCCCTCCCTCCTCTTTCCTGGTTCTTTAACTTAGTGGGTTTAGGGGGCTTAGTGTTAGGTTAGTATGGGCTGTTAGTTTAGTTAGTAGTAGTGGGGGGGTGGGGGTTTCATACTTTTTTCAACCAGTTTTTATTATGTGTTGGCAATGTTGGGGTTTTGGTGTTTTAAAAAATGAAAAAATAAATAAATTAATAAATAAATAAAATATATATATTTGTTTATTATAAGATAGTATATGTTTAGGTTAGTATCTGTTGTCCTCCATGTGTCCCGTCTTATAAGGGGGTTAGGGGGTTGATATTTAGACTGTTGAGTTAAAAGTGATAAGTAAGTTTAGCTTAGGTCATTTAGGGGCAGTTGTGGGTAATGTGTAGTTAGAGTAGAATAGATTAGGTTAGGTGTTTCCCCTGGTTTTAGCTTCTGTTTTTACTGTTTAATAAATATCTAGGTAACCCTTTACAGTATGTGTCGCATGCTTGGAGATAAGGGCCTTGCCATGAGTGAACAGTGTCTCTTTTGTATTAGCTTTTTTGTCCCGTGCTGCAACCATATCCCAACTGAGCTGTTACATTCGCAGCTACACCAAAGCTACTTAGCTAAGATTTGGCCATCCATTGCACCCACCACTCACGGTTACTATGGATCCCAAAGTGTGGTTATTTTGTGCTGTATGTTTTCAATGTTGCATACTTTGCTACCACATTTGGTATTGGGGACACTGTGTGAAGTCTGCCTGCAGCCTGATGTCACAGCAAATCCTTATAAGGTGAGAGGTAGTATGCTCTCATGTAGTATGATATACATAACTCACACCTATCATTTGTTACAATGTTCAGCATGGTTACTTATTTGTATGGATACTCATAGACATCGCTTCATGCTGTTTGGTGTGTGTTAGGTAAAATTTGGCGAAAATGTCACATACCTAAGTTTTGACTTTCAGTAACAATCGAATGGACTTTTTTCTGGCTTAGACATCCCTTGAGGAGGCGTTATTCTGTACAACACAGCATTTTGGTGGATAGTTTATATTTTGCTCAGAAATAACCCTCAGGGAGAGCAGATGATGGTACAATCCAGGCACTGTGCATAGTTATCAGCCAAGAATCGTTCAGGTCAGGTGTCTAGACAATCAATGCTCATTGACCTGAGGTTAACATCACTGATGGCCATCACGGTTGATGTGTCACATTACACAGAGACAACGTTGTTTTGTAAGTGCTATTTATTTAAATGTGCTGTAGTGCTATATGTACATTGTCCATGATTGTGAGTCCATTAGTGTGACATCTTCCATTGTGATGCTCCACAAGTGCAAAATGACATGTCATTGGACATGCCGGGGTGATGTGTCAGACAGTGCAGAGGGACAGGATTTGCCAATCAGTTAGTGAGAGACAATCACAGGGCAGGCTGACAAGATAAACAGTGGGTTGAAGAACAGTGTTTGAGTATAGTTGTTGCAAGCCTGGCATGTTACAAAGCACAGGACCTTGGTAATAGGTTTCCATGTGGCAGGAACTAGTGCTACCGGTACTCCTACGGGTGAAGTTGATCTGCTCCACGTCTTCATCTTCTGATGTGTGTGTTGTCTCCTCTGCCCTTGGTGGTGGTGGTTGTGAAGGGGCAACACACACTTCAGTGTTTGAAGACGTGGAGTCAGACATCTTGGTAGCTGCTAACTGTGGGGGTCTTAAGGGCAGTACTGCAGCAAGGAGGAGCTGCTGGTTCTTAAGAATAGCAGCCACATCACAGTGGTAGGCACCCAGGTCGGCCCTGAGGGGTTCAATATTGCAGCACGCGTTGACAGGATTGTTGTTGTAGGTGTTGGGTCAACTCTATTACAGCTATGCTGATTTCCTTCAACCTTTTTTCAACTTCCTGCATGATTGTTGTTCGCCCTTGCATAGCTGCTGCCTGTTCTTCAGGTGACATCATGCACAAACGCACCCCCTCTAGGCTGGCTGCCATAGTTTGCATCACCACCCGCACCTCCTTGGCCAGCTCCCGCTGTAATCCAACTACAGTTCGCTCAGAGCTGGTGCCAGGGTCGTCAGAGTTCTCAGCTGTGTAGGAGCTGGCAGGCCATACAATTGGGGTGGTGGGTGGGTCCTCTGTGATGGCTGCTAGTTCGGGGCTCCTCCTTGTTACTGAAGGTGGGGTCTGGAGGGTTCCAAGGACATCTTGGAGGGTCTGCTGGCTGATGTTTGTCAGCTCGTCATCCATGTCATCAAGGTAGTCCTGGACAGGCATATCCGCAGGAGAGTCATCGTCCTCTGCAATGAGATACGGTACAATTAATGTGTCTGTGTTGTGGGCTTTGTAATGTGACATGCCTGCCTTCCGATTATTTTAACATTGTGATCTTGGTTCCTGTTCATTGTTCCTGCCTTTCATTTTAGCATTCTCCCAGGCCTATGCCCCACCTGCATGTCACATGTATTGTGGTCAGTTTGTGGACTTGTCAGCATCACATCCTCTATGTGTTGGTTCTGGCCAAATTGTGAAATGCTACCTTCTTGTCCTACTGAACCCTCCATCTACTTCCATTCTCATGGTGAGGCCTTTCACTGGCTTTGGGTGCTCTGATGGCACAAGCACCACACTTAACAATCTGGACCTGCCCCAGTCTCTGATCTTTCACATCCACCTATATGTAGTTGAGATGTAGCATATACTATGTCTAGCTTTGTTATGGCACAATATGGACGTCAGCATTGGTAAAGTGTACTGCTTATGTTGGGGAATGTGTGGTACATTGGATTGCACTGATAGTCGTAGCAGTGTTCTATTTCCGCCTCTGACTGTGCAGGTGTATTTCTGTAACCAGTTACATGTGTCCTCCCCCTCAATGCTGTTGTCTGAGCAGTATGACATTTGGGATGTTGCATGGTGTCATTGGAGCTATTGTGACCCAGGCACAGGGTGGACCCTGACATATGCAGCATGGGTATGACATTAGTGCTGTGTACCTCCTAATGTTAATGACAATGGCTGATGTTTGTAGCAACTTTGGATAATCACATTTGACAGGATTGGAACATTTGTCTAGATTTCAGGGATTGATAACGTTGTCATTCTGAACCCTCTAATTTGGGTGTGTTTGATCTATGGGGACGTTACTGCCATTAGATACTTGACCTGCACACACAGCAGAGGTGGTAGTGGCAACTGTTGTCAATGATACATTCCACGTGCAGGTATGGCCAGAGGGCCCTAGTTAATGTAGGGAGAATACTGGCTGACGTGTGACTTGCTGCCAGTTTTACGTTGTACCCTGCCTTCCTGGCCTGGCTTTACCGTTGCAACATCCTTGGCACGGCAGCATACCCCCATGCAAAGGTTGTTGGTGTTGTGTAGTAGTGTGCAACAGGTGTCCTCAGAACGGGCCATGCCCCCGTGCCGTGCCCCTTTACCCATTCCACTCCCTGAATATCATAACTTACATGCATTTTGTAGTAGGTATGTCCACCCCCCCTGCTTACAGTTAACATTTATGCATTTTAGTTCCCCATGCGACTTACCCTACATGTGCGTTGTCTCCTGGTAGTCTGCGCTGTCCTGTTCTTGAATCCCTGTCACGATCTCCTCAGGGATGATGGCTGCCACCATCTCCTCCATGTGGTCCAGGGCCTCCTGGTGTGCTGGATTCCCACCTCTAGTCTGCAGTGCTGCCTTCCTGTTCCTGGCCATCTTTTCCTTGGTCCTGCGCTTACAGTCATGCCAGCGTTTCTTGCACTCGATGACTGTTCTCCATACTTCTGCCACACTGTTCATCTTGTCAATTTTTTTTTGCCATATTCCCTCTCTCCTACTGATTGGCAACTTTGAGGTGTCAAACAGTTGGTGCTGGTGTTCCGTCACCTCTTTAAACAGAATTTCCTGCTCCTCTGCACTGAAGCAACACTTTATTTTCTTCTTCTCCCTGTTCTGGGTCTTCTGTGGGTCCTCCTGGCTGGTTCCTGATCTGTTGCCATCTTCCTGTGCAAGCATCTTGGATCCATTTTGGCTCTCCTATGCACATTTTGCAGTGTTAGCTGAGCTTTTTGCTGCAATTGCGTCAAAAAAACATGCGTACCCTGTTTGCGACGCCGTAAACCGGCTCACAGTCATTTTCGCCACGTTAACATCATTTTCCTTTACGACATGACGCAGTGGTTTGAGTAAAAAAAATGACTCACACCTGTGGTTTGCGCCACTGTGCGTCAAAGTATAAATGTGACGCCAGCACAGCGCAAAGAAATGGCATTAGCCGGCGGTAATATTTTTGACGCAAAACTGCATCTGTGTAGTTTTGTGTCAAAAAGTAGAAATATGGGCATAAGGGTGTCCAAGATACCCCACCCCAATACCCTGAAAAGTAGGAGTAAATTTACCCTACTTCTCCAGATAGACAGTAAAGACGAGATAGGGGATACTGCAAAGGCAACAACTGACTGCAAAGCACTGAAGACGGATTCCTGGACCTGAGGACCTGTAAAGGAAGGGGACCAAGTCCAAGAGTCACGCAAGTGTCCGGGGGGCAGGAGCCCACTAAACCGTGGATGAAGGTTCAAAATGGGTGCCTTTGGGTGGAAGAAGATGAAGATTCTGCAACAACGGAAGGTGCTAGGAACTTCTCCTTTGGTCAGAAGATGTCCCACGGAGTGCTGGAGGATGCTGAGTTGTTTCCATGCAGTGGACGTTATTTCACTCCGGCTGCAGTGGGAGTCCTGTGTAAGAATTGTCTGAGCTCCCGATAGGTGGCAAAAGAAATGCTGCAGCCCATAGGGATCTCCTGGAACCCAAATACCCTGGGTACTTGGGTACCACATACTACGGAATTATAAGGGTGCCAATTAGAATTGGTGAAAATGGTCACTAGCCTGCAGTGACAATTTTAAAGGCAGAGAGAGCATAAGCACTGAGGTTCTGATTAGCAGAGCCTCAGTGACACAGTTAGGCACCACACAGGGAACACACATTCAGGCCACAACTATGAGCACTGGGGTCCTGGCTAGCAGGATCCCAGTGAGACAGGCAAAAACAAACTGACACACAAGTAAAAATGGGGGTAACATGCCAGGCAAGATGGTACTTTTCAACAAACCCTGTTAGGAATCTGAGAACAGGGGCTAAGGAAAGGTTCAATTATGCTCATGGGCGTACCAGGAGGATTGTTGAACACACCTTCGGTCTTCTGAAGGCCGGGTTCAGGTGCCTCCATCTGACAGGTGGATCCCTATGCAACTCCCCTAAGAAGGTCTGCAAGATTGTTGTGGTGTGCTGCATGCTGCACAATTTGGCCCTCAAGTGCCATGTGCCCTATCTGCAGGAGGAGGGGTGACAATGCACCTGTGGCAGCAGTGGACACTGTGGACAGTTATGAGTAAGAAGAGGAGGAGGATTTTGACAAAAAGACACATATCATACAGCTGTACTTCCAATGACACTCATGTAAGACTGTTGAACTATACATTTCTCCATGTAAGTGTTGTGCTGTGTGATGGTAGTATAATGCCAGTCGCTACCCTTGCATCCCAACTGACTTTCACCTGTGCCTTCCCTTATTGCAGATGTTGGTGTGGTTACAACTATGTAATTCTTTGATGTGTACAGACTACTGTGAAACATATGTAGGATGGATGAACACATTACTGGACATTTGCACAGGATCATGCAGCTCAATACAGTTCAATACATTGTACATTTCCTTCATATAAAGCACCATTACTCAAGTTGTGTCCAGGGGTGTTTATTAATACATTAGGTAGGCAATGCAAAGTACAATAGGGTGGGGTGATAGTTGGGAAATGTCCAGTGTAGTGGGCTAGTCTACTTATAGTACAGGTCCAGTGTCCAAGGGGCCATAGGAAGAGGAACAATGTCAATTCAAAGTGGACAAGGTGACACAATGGAACACAATAGGGACATTCTGGAGGGGCTCATTTCCTGCCAGTGGTCTTGGTCTTGGCAACTGTCTCTGGTGTCTGTCTGGGACGCAGGGAAACTTTTGCGGGGTGGTTCACCTTCTGCAGGGGGAGGGGTGCTGGTGGCCTGTGATTCCTGTGGCAGGGCCTCATGACCACTAGCTGCAGCAGATGTGGAGGGCTGGTCAGTACACTGGCTAGTGGTAGGGGCCTGCTGGTGTGCTGTGTACTCCACATGATGTTGGCCATGTCACCCAGCACTCCTGCAATGGAGGCCATAGTGGTATGCAAGGCCTGCAATTGCTGCATGAGCTTCTGGTGTTGTTACACCTGTAGCCGCTGGTTCTCCTGCATGATGTTGAGCACCTGACCCATCCTGTACTGGAATTGTTGGTATACCCGAGGGCATTTGTGAGTGCCTCCTGGGCAGTCGATTCCGTGGGCCTGTCCTCCCCCTGGAGCACAGCTGTCCTCCGACTGTCCTTGGCCCCCTGTGCCTGTATCCCCTGAATGGTGTGCCCACTCCCTCTGACACCAGGTCCCTCATTGTCTTGCCTGTGTGGTGTGGACTCAGGTCCCTGTACAGGTGGGCACACTACTGATTGACGTGTCCTGGGGACAGAGGTCTGGGGGCACTGGCTGGCTCCTGTGGTGTACTGGCTCTGTAGTGGACTGGCTGTGGGATAGGGTAGCCAGATGGGCCATGGAGTTCATCCAGATCCAGACCTTCTGAGTTGCTGTCATCACTGGGAGCATCTTCTGGTGGGGGACTGGGTAGCCATGGCACCTCCTCGCCGCTGACATTAGGTGGGGCACTTTTGCGGATGTAAGTGATGTGTTAGGGTACTTGTCTGTGGCATATTCTGCATTTCTACCTTTCCCAATGATATTGGTGTTGTCCTCCCACCTTTGGTAGTGTGTGGTGATGGATTGTGGGATTGGTAGTTCTACATGAGGTGCATGCATTGGTGGTGGGTGTGCATGCAGACCTGGAAGGTATATGATTGTAGTGGGTATGGCATGCAGGGGTTGCCATTTAGGTGTGGTAATTTGGGTGGTGTACTGTGTGAGATTGAGTGGGTTGAAGGGAGTCAGGGTGAGGGGGTGACATGGCATGCAGGTATGGGAGGGTGAAAGGTTGTAAAGGGTGACTCACCAGTGTCCAGTCCTCCGGCTTCTCCAGTGAGTCCCTCAGGATGCAGTATTGCCAAGACTTGCTCCTCCCATGCTTGCCAAGACTTGCTCCTCCCATGCTGGGGGTCCACCACCAGTCCTCCTGATGGCGAGCTGGTGCCTTGCTGCAATGAAACACACCTTCCCCCATAGGACGTTCCACCTCTTCCTTATGTCGCCCCTTGTGCATGGATGTTGTACCTGTGCTCCAAACAGCTGTGGCTTTACCCTGACTATTTCCTCCATCATAGCCCGCAACTCCTCACCAGTGAAACAGTGGTGCCTTTGTGGGGGCATGGGTGTTATGTGGTGTGTGTGTTTTGCAGAGGGTGATGTGTGATGTGATGGGGTGTGTGGTGTGTGACAGATATATAGGTAGTTGTGGTATGTGTGTGCAGTTGTCTCTGGGATTGACATGTCAAGGTGTGGCAATCTTCCCATGTTTGCAAAGGTTTGTGGGTGTTGTGGGGGGGTGTTTTATAGTGCTATTTGTCGATCTGAGGGGTGTGTGTAATTGTGTCAGGTTTGGCTTTTTTGCTCTGGCCAATTTTGTATTGTTTGGTATGTGGGTGGCCATTCCAGCCTTGGCGGTGTGTACCACCAATGGTTTACCACCGTTGAATATCTGTCCGTGGTGATTCGTGGATCATTATTTGGAGGGTGTTGTTTTGGTGGTGTAACGGTATTGGTGCTAGTTCCTACAGTTTATCACGTTCAGTGGGTCTGGTGGATTTGTGGTTGTGGCTTGTTTCTGTCGGTTTTGTGTGTGTGTGTCATAATCTGTTCGCCTCCACAGCAGTATGTGTACAGCAGTCACGGCAGCGGTATTCAGTATTTACAGCCAATGTCATTATGAGGATCTTAATATCTTGAAGAAACTCCTTGTGGCCAAAAATCGAAGCACAGCCTGCCAGAATTGAAGCACAGCCGTTTTGCAACTATGAAATCGCTGCACAGCAGAGTCAAAATGACACAGCCCGACTTCCCAAGTGAAGAATCAACCCAGCGCCTGCCTTGCGGCAGGAAATTCAACACACAGACCTACCAGTTCAACACACAGCCGAACCGGAATGATGCAGCCTGACTTCCCAAGTGACGAATCGACACAGTGCCTACTGTGAGACAGAAAATTTGATGCATCGCCATACTGGCTAGACGCAACGCTTGTGACTTCATCCTGCATGCCAAGGATTTCCCTGCATCGTCCCTGGGCGTCAAAAATATTCCCGCATCGCAGTGAAGAACCAAGACTGTACGTCAGAAATTGATGCAAAGCCCCTTGCAGCGCAGAAAAAAAGACGCATCATTTGTGTGGAGTCAGAAAATCTGATGCACACCCTAATTTTTCACACATCTCCTCCTCTGTGATCTCCGTGAGTGTTATTTTTAATGCAAACCAGGTACTTCATTCAAACAGGAGGCAACTGTTGATTACTAAGATTTAAGACTCTTTTTAATCTTGCAAAAGTGATACCTCAACTTGTGCTTATTGAATCTTTATTGCTTTGATCTTAATTTAGCCAGATAAATATAATATATTTTTCTAAAACTATGTGGTGTATATTTGTGGAGTTTTCACTGTGCTAATGTATGATTTATTGCACAAAAACTTTACACATTGCCTTCTAAGTTAAGCCTGACTGCTCTGTGCCAAGCTAGCAGAGGGTGGGCAGAGGATAATTTGGATTGTGTTTGACTTACTCTGACTAGGATTGTGGTACCTACATGGACAAGGGTGTATACCTCTGCCAACTAGAGACCCAATTTCTAAGAATCCCCAAGTCTAGGGCTGATGCAGCCCTGTGCTCACACTGAATCTGTTTTAACACTTCTGGTAAATTGGCAAGTGTCAGTGTACCATGTGAGGTAGTATAAATTGCAGCAAAACTGTACTCCATGTGATGCAGTCATCCACTGAGTGAACCATCCCGAAAGGCAAGCACATTGTATAAATTCTATGTTTTTCCTGTGGTCTCAAATGGGAAAACACAGCTTGCAGCTGATTTGTTTTCTGAACAATCCAGAACGGGATTTTCTCTTGTTCTGTGGGCACTTTACCCATGATAGAATGTACTGTTTGTGGATTGATCCCAGTAGTGTCTAATTGGTATCCAGCAGGTGCTGGTGGTGCTGGATTCGCTGGTGTTGTGTTCAGAGTTTGCATTACGAACTGAACAAGTCGCCTATTTAGTGTTACTAGCTCAAGGTATAGATAGCGCAGATCTGCTAAATGCATGTTTTGTACATCTGGGTGGGGTGTGTACATGGCAAACTAAGGCCACATTGGTCCTTCATTACCTAAGGGACCTAATCTCATGGGTTGCAATACCTGTGGTAAGGTGCCATTAAACCAGTTCTCATGTTCTTGATAAATAATATGGATTTCAAGATACTGGTATGCTCGGTACTGTTGAGGTACGTTTCAATTCTGTATGTGAGGAATGTAAATGAACTTTGGTCTTCCTCAGGAAAGGTGACCCAAGAGTAGAATGTTTCTGTTTGGTAAGCTTCACTAGCTTCTACTATGAATGTGACACCCCTGCCCTCATCTGTTAAGCCATGAGCTACTAGGTGTAGTGTTAATGCTTGTTTGGCATTCTCAGGAACATCTATGGCATTAGCCATATTCTGCAAATGGGTAAAGAGATGGAACGCCAAGTGGAGAGAAAAGTCCTTTTAACAGTTTGAGCTTGAACAACCTACAGCCTAATTAGGTGCCCCTGTTCAGCTGAGGAGAATCTTCCCCAAGACCATGGAAATATCTGTATAATGGTACTTAGGGTACCTGATATATTTGAGACAGTGATAGCCAGGGTATCCATAAATTAGTGCCTAAACCGCATCGTTGGTTGCGCCATGTCGTAGTTTGACTTTTGCTCTAGGCAAGACTGCTGGTTTAAGGATGGCAGCACTTTTGTTTGTAGGTGACTAGTCCACTCCTACAACAAGTTGCAACTGTCATGCCAACCCTCCTGGCTCACCAAAAACCTAAACAATAAAATGTGATTTGTGACAGCCTTAACTCATGAACTCAAGATTGTGACATCTCAGAGAGGTCGTGGTTAAACAGGGATTACCCCTTTCTCTCATGAAATACATTTCTCAATCAAACACGCACAATGAAAGAGATACAGTAAAGTTTCAATAGGTTTTATTAACAAGACTGCAATCTACGATAAATTGCATGGGTTGCAATGATAAGGATAATGAATAATGCAAGGCACTGAATGGTAAAAACAAGAGTCATGAATACAAAGACCCCCACAATCTTGCAATAACATGCAATGTAAAGCAGGTGTGGTATAGACCCTAATACCCTAGCATGATGAACTTAATCTCTAACATAAAGAGAGGTAGGTGTGTTAAACCTAATCTGACAGTACCATGTCCATGAGAAGACCCCCCCCAACCCTTGTTACCTTAGAATGAGGTCTCTAGATCAGACTCCGTGGGGACACAGAGATTGGGTCTTTTTTGTGGCAGCAGTGGGCACAGAGTTTGGGCAGGCTAAAGGAGGTTTGATCTTTTGTTTCTGTGGACCTGTGTGGAAGAATCAAGGATTTTGCCTAGGGGTCACCATTAAAACAAGGGTTGAAGTTATCTGTACAGGGCTCTATGGGCCTGATTCTAACTATGGAGGACGGTGTTAAACCGTCCCAAAAGTGGCGGATATACCACCTACCGTATTACGAGTTCCATAGGATATAATGGACTCGTAATACGGTAGGTGGTATATCCGCCACTTTTGGGACGGTTTAACACCGTCCTCCATAGTTAGAATCAGGCCCTATGTCTTTTGCGTTAGTCAAATTTTACAATCCAAAAGCTAGGACAGAGGAGCTAATTCATTTTAGTGCCTTAAGTACTGCTATCAATGCCCTGGCAGGCGGGGGAAGGTCAAGTTAATTCTGCCAGGGGATTTTATTTGTCACTTAATTGTGAATCCTCTGGATCCCGTTATTAGAAGGTCTAAGTATATGTTGGTGGATGGTCTACATATAGAACACACAAGGGAAGGCTTGGAGTTAGATACTATCTTAAACAACTACAATTTTGAATTTGTTTTGGAAAAATTAATTAATGCAATCAATCCTAGAATTTTAACTACCTTTAGTGGTAGGGGTTGTGGCTCTATAATTGATTTTATGTCATGTCAGCCTCCTTGCTTTATTTTGTTGACAATTTTTGTATAATTCACAGTGCTTTTAGCGATCATAATACCCTTTCCCTTAGTTTTAAGGGGGTTAGGGAGAGCACCAGAAACCCATCCATAACGACCAGGGGAGATGTATTAGATGGTCCCAGGTTAAAGGTATTCAGTTTAAAAACGTGCTTTTCTCTAAGTGCAGACACCATTTCTTTACTTGTTTGAATGTAAGCGCCGCCAGTGGATACATTTTAAGTGCCTTAGAGGGCATCTCAAAAACGGTGTCCACACTATTGATGGTCCCTTCAAAGCAGGGCATGCCACATGAGACCAAATGGTTTAATAGTAAATGTACCAAGGCCTTCTAACAATTGAAGGAAGCTTTAAAGATGGTCCCTAGGGATAAAGGCCTTATTACTGCTTGCCATAGGGACTATAAAAAGGAACTTGCCAATTGTAAGGCTAAGTTAACGCCTTCGCTGCCAGGGTTTTTCCCTCCTGTGTCAAGCATTTTTTTGGCTATTTGGGGCAGTTCGCGCTTAGGCCCTCCTAACTTTTTCTCCACATAAGCTACCCATGCCAAATGTGCGTATTCTTTTTCCATCATCAAAGGGATTCTACAGGTAGCCAGACTTTGTGGGTTCCCCTGAAGGAGACCAAGAAACTAGCCAAAATACAGTGAAAATATTGTTTTTCTCAAAAAAATGGGAAAAAGGGCTGCAGAAGAAGGCTTGTTGTTTTTTCCCTGAAAATGGCATCAACAAAGGGTTTGCGGTGGTAAAATCACCATCTTCCCAGCTTTCAGGAACAGGCAGACTTGAATTAGAAAACCCATTTTTCAACACGATTTTGACATTTTACTGGGACATACCCCATTTTTACTATTTTTGGTGCTTTCAGACTCCTTCCAGTTAGTGACAGAAATTGGTGAGAAACCAATGCTGGATCCCAGAAATCTAAACATTTCTGAAAAGTAGACAAAATTATGAATTCAGAAAGGGGTCATTTGTGTAGACCCTAGAAGTGTTTCCTACAGAAAATAACAACTGAAATAAAAGAATATTGAAATTGGGGTGAAAAAAACAGCCATTTTTCTCCATGTTTTACTCTGTAACATTTTTCTGCGATGTCAGATTTTTTAAAGTATTATATTGCTACGTCAGCTGGAATCTTCTGGTTGCGGTGATATATAGGGCTTGTAGGTTCATCAAGATCCCTAGGTACCCAGAACCAATAAATGAGCTGCACCTTGCAATGAGTTTTCATTCTACACCGGGTATAAAGCAATTCATTTTCTGAAATATAAAAAGTGAAAAATAGGTATCAATAAACCTTTGTATTTCCAAAATGGCCACAAGATAAGGTGTTGAGAAGCAGTGGTTATTTGCACATCTCCGAATTCCGTGGTGCCCATACTAGCATGTGAATTACAGGGCATTTCTCAAATAGACGTCTTTTTTACACACTGTCTTACATTTGGAAGGAAAAAATGTAGAGAAAGACAAGGGGCAATAACATTTGTTTTACTATTCTGTGTTCCCCCAAGTCTCTTGATAAAAATGGTACCTCACTTGCGTGGGTAGGCTTAGCGCCCGGGACAGGAAATGCCCCAAAACACAACGTGGAAATATCACATTTTCACAAAGATAAACAGAGCTGTTTTTTGCAAAGTGCCTAGCTGTGGATTTTGGCCTCTAGCTCAGCCGGCACCTAGGGAGGTAGCTTGTGGGGATCTGACCAGGTTCTGTTACCCTGAATCCTTTGCAAACCTCAAAATCTGCCCAAAAAAACACTTTTTCCTCTCATTTCGGTGACAGAAAGTTCTGGAATGAGAGAGGAGCCACAAATTTCCTTCTACCCAGCGTTCCCCCAAGTCTCCCGATAAAAATGGTAGCTCACTTGTGGGGGTAGGCCTAATGCCCGCGACAGGGAATGCCCCAAAACACAACGTGGACACAGCACATTTTCACAAAGAAAACAGCTTTTTTTTGCAAAGTGCCTAGCTGTGGATTTTGGCCTCTAGCTCAGCAGGCACCGAGGGAAACCTAGCAAACGGGCACAGTTTTGAAAACTAGACACCTAGGGAAATCCAAGATGGGGTGACTTGCGGGGCTCTGACCAGGTTCTGTTACCCAGAATCATTTGCAAACCTCAAAATTTGGCCCAAAAAATACTTTTTCCTCCAATTTCGGTGACAGAAAGTTCTGGAATCAGAGAGGAGCCACAAATTTCCTTCCACCCAGCATTCCCCCAAGTCTCCCGATAAAAATGGTACCTCACTTTTGTGGGTAGGCCTACTGCCCGCGAAAGGAAATGCCCCAAAACACTATCTGGACACATCAAAATTATCAAATACATAACTACCTGATTTTGCGGGGGCACTTGCGTTTTTGGTCCTGGGATCAGCAGCCATCTACGGAAACCTACCAAACCCAGACATTTCTGAAAACTAAACACCTGAGGGAGTCCAGGGAGGTGTGACTTGCGTGGATCCCCCAATGTTTTCTTTCCCAAAATCCTCAGCAAACCTCAAATTTAGCTAAAAAAATAATATTTTTCTCACTGTGTGGGATCACTGCACCGGGACAAATCTCAAACCACCTATCGTTCACCTCAGTCTCCTGGTAAAAATGATACCTCATTTGTGTAGGTGGACTAAGTGCTTGTGACAGGGAAGAGCCAAAAACATTTCGAAATTGAGGGGGGAACAAAAGCAAGTCCAAAAGGGCAGTTTGAAAAAAAACATATTTAGGCTGACTAGTGCAGCAGAATTTTTATCGATATAGATGAGAAAATGCTGGGTGGTAGGAAGTTTTGTAGATTCCTGCAGATTCCGGAAGGTTCCATCACAAAAACATGGGATTTCCAGCAAAGCTGGAGGTTTGCAGGGCATTGTGGGTAAGAAAATGGTGCGGGATGCATGTGAAACACAGCACCCTGGAATCACCCAGATGTTTAGTTTTCAGATGTGTCTAGGTCTTGTGGATTTTTCTACATGGCAGCGTCCCAAAGTCCATAAAGTGCAGCCCTCACCATTCCAAGTGGAACGAATTTGAGAGTTAGCCAAGCTCTCATGACCCAAATGTAAAACCAAAACCCAAAGTAATGAAATGTCTTCTTGCTTGCTGTGGGATAAGATGTTTTAGAGTGCGGGGGGAGCTGAAATACTGTTACCCCCTTCATTTGTGGTAGGGGCATAAGGCATAACCAGGCCTATACTGGTTGGCAGCCACTACCCCACTATTTATTTTTTATTCCCTGGCATCTAGTAGACTTTCTGCCACCCCCCCCCGGGGTGTGGATCAGGGGTAATTGCCCCATCTGCCCACTGTTGGGCAGAACAACTTTGGCCCCATTTATTTGGAAAAAAAAACTTCCCTGGTCTCTGGTGGGCTTTCTGCTCCCCCTTGGAGGCAGATGGGCCTTCCACAAATAGGCCAATCTGCCCCCAACGGGGGCAGATATGGCCAACAGTAATGTGCCCCCATGAGGAGCGGCCGTTAACCAAGGGGATGCCCCCCTAAAGAAAACACACAAATACACACACACTAATCCCTGGTGCCTAAGTGGTTTCTGACCCCCCCTGCCCCAGGGGCAGTTTGGCCTAATAGAAATATGCTGATCTGCCCCCAAGGGGAGTAGAAATGGGTAAAAATAAATTTGCCCCTCTAAAAAATGAAAAAAAAAAATAGCCCTGGCGCCTAGAGATAATAACAATAGGCTGATCTTCCCCCGGGGGGGCAGAAATGGGCTAAAATAAATTTGCCACCCGCTCGCTCCCCTTGCGTGAAATAGGCGCAAAAAAAAATCCCCGGTGCCTAGTGGTTTCTGCCTCCCTTGGGGGCTGATTGGCCTAACGAAAATCGGCCGATCTGCCCCCAAGGCGGGCAGAAATTGCCCCACAGGGGAGCGACCCTTGCCAAAACAAAAAAATGTAATAAAAAAATAAGCCCTGGCGCCTAGAGGTTTCTTCCCCCCTGGGGGCAGATCGGCCTAATAGCAATAGGCCGATCTGCCCCCGTGGGGGCAGAAATGGCCTAAAATAAATTCCCATCCCCCCGCCGGGAGCGACCCTTGTCTTAAGGGGCGATCCCCTCCTGTGAATTCACCCAAAAAAAAAAAACTCCCTGGTGTCTAGTGGTTTCTCCCCCCCTTGGGGGCAGACTGGCCTCATGAAAATAGGCCGATCTGCCCAAATGGCCTAAATATAATTTAACTCCTAGGGGAGCTCACTCTGAGCTCAGTGCTGAGGACGTAATGGTTACGTCCTCAGCACTGTAGCACTGTGCCGGTGGACGTAGCCATTACGTGCCCGGCACAGAAGGGGTTAAGGAAGAGAGCTTGGGATGACTTAGGCCAAGCATGTGAAATGAGGGATAATGCATTGATTGGGCAGGCAATAAATCACTCAGATTTTGTTAGTAACAATGAGTCAGCCTTATGGCTCCATATAATAGAGTAGCAGTGGGTGGCGCATTTTGAGGGAATTTATAACGGCGAGCTGGCGGTTGGGGTTGCCACCCTGGGAGTATCTTTTGGAGGATGGCCAAATTCTTTTTATCCTTGAGAGGGTGTCAAAGGGCATTCAGACCCTATTACATAAAAAGGACCCAGGACAGGATGGGATATCCCTGAATTTGTTTCTGGATGACATTGAACTGTGGACCCTGTACTTGACAATAGTTTTTAACACTGCAGTGAAGGTGGGCTCATCGTCAACATAGGCTACTGCAATAGTTGTACCCTTATTTCAGTAGGGGGACAAAGATAATCCTAGTGTTACTGGTCTATCTACCTGATAGATGCAGTGGCAGGGGTGGCTCCTTCACTATGGCAAAGAGCGTCACCCCCCTGGCTGAGACGGCAGCAGAATAATAAAATGATGGCCATTTTCTTATTATGCTGCTGGCTCAGTCAGCAGTGTAGGGAGGGGTGGGGCTGGGCTGTGGGAGGCAGGAGGAGGAGTGGTGTGCACTAAGTTCACATGTGTGTTTGGCCAGCCGTCTCAGGCCAGCAAAACACATATGGTTACTCAGGTTTCTCCAGCCTGGCTGTGTTTAACAGCCGGGCTGGAGAAACTGCACAGGCCCCAGGAGTGTGTCTGAGCGGCAGTCCGAGCCACTCAAACCAATACTGGTGCTGCTTTCATGCTCAGTTTAGCATGAAAGCAGCACCAGGATTGCATGGGGAGCCTGTGCTAGTGTACAAACATTGAATGCTGGGACACCACAAGGGGAGTGACGAGTGAGATGGCAGAAACAGAGGCATCGAGGTTAGTGCATTTTATGTATTTATTTATTTTTATTTTCACAACGTTTCCTTGCCCCCACCTCTCCCCTTGAGTTATGCTGTGGCTTTCGCTAGGATGTGGTAAAGGTAGGGTGGTGCTCAAAAGGCCGATGGAGTGGAGGGATCAATATAATATAATTTCTGATGTTCAATATTGTAGGAGGCTGGCCTGGTTTGTAGTGGGTAGCTTGGGTACTTACACCTTACACCAGGTCCAGCCAGTTCTCCCTTATTAGTGAAATGTAGTAGTGTTCTAGCAGCTTAGGCTGATAGAGGTAGCTATAGCAGAGCAGCTTAGGCTGAACTAGGAGACATGCAAAGCTCCTGCAATACTACGTATAGTTACACAGTACCTATACACAAGTAAAGACACTACTCAGTGTTACCAAAAATAAAAGTAGTTTATTTGGGTGACACAAGGCCAAAAATATCTAAGAGGCAATAGTCCTTCTGGAGGTAAGTGTTATACACAATATGTACACTGGACACCAAAATAAAGTAAGGAATTAGATATAGGATAGTGCAAACAATAGTAAATGCTATAGAATGCAATGGGAGAAAATAGGTCTGGGGCAACACAAACCATATACTAAGAAAGTGGAATGCAAACCACAAATTCCCCCCTGGACAAGCGTAGTGTGTAGAGAATCTATGGGAGAGTAAGAATACAGTAAAGGTAAGTAAATTACCCCACCACAGAGCCCAGGAAAGTAGGAGTAAAGTACTGCAAGTTTCTATTGGACACACTACAAGTCGTGATTAGAGTTATTGCAAGAACCAAGCAAGACTTCAAACAACAATTGGTGGATTCTTGGACCTGAAGACGTCCAAAGGAAGGAGACCAAGTCCAGAAGTCGGCAGAAGTTCCAGGAAGGAAAGGAGCTCCTGCCATCCCAGAAGAGGGTGCAAAAGAAGAGTCCTCAGTTGGATGAAGACTGCATAAATACAGCCAAGGAAGATGTCAGCGGGTTCCTGCATGATGCAATGGATGTCCCAAAAAGAGAAGTTGGGTGCAGGCTGTAGGAAAGTAGCCTGTTTCCAGCATGGTTACCCCCACTTTTGGTCTGTTTGTGAGTGTGTGTCAGTGTGTTTTTACTGTGTCACTGGGATCCTGCTAGCCAGGACCCCAGTGCTTACAGATAAAAACCTATATGTCAGTGTGTTTTGCCTGTCTCACTGGGATCCTGCTAGCCAGGACCCCATTGCTCATAGTTTGTGGCCTAATGTGAATGCCTGTGTAGTGCCTAACTGTATCACTGAGGGAATGCTAATCAGAACCTCAGTGCTTATGCACTCTCTGCTTTTAAATTTGTCACTGTAGTCCAGTGACTCAAGTTACCCATTTCAATTGGCACACTGGACCCCCCTTATAAGTTCCTAGTATATGGTGCCTAGGTACCCAGGGCATTGGGGTTCCAGGAGATCCATATTGGCTGCAGTATTTCTTTTGCCACCCATAAGGAGCTCAGACAAACTCTTCCACAGGCCTGCCATTGCAGCCTGTGTGAAATAGTGCACACACCATTTCACAGCAATTTTCTCTGCACTTAAGTAACTTATAAGTCACCTATATGTCTAACCTTCACTTGCTGAAGGTTAGGTGCAAAGTTACTAAGTGTGAGGGCACCCTTACACTAGCAAAGGTGCCCACACATAGTTCAGGGCCATTTCCTCAAAATTTCTGAGTGCAGGGACACCATTACACGCGTGCACTACATGTAGGTCAACACCTATATGTAGCTTCACAATAGTAACTCTGAATATGGCCATGTAACATGTCTAAGACAAATCTGGTATTGGGGTGCCAATTCCATGCATCTCCGGGGCTCCACTATGGACCCCAGGTACTGCCAAACCAACTCTCTGGGGTTTTCTCTGCAGCTACTGCTGCTGCCACCCCACAGACAGGGTTCTGCCCTCCTGGGGTCTAGGCAGCCCAGTTCCAGGAAGGCAGAACAAAGAATTTCCTGTGAGAAAGGGTGTTACACCCTTTCCCTTTGGAAATAGGTGTTAAAGGCTGGGGAGGGGAAGCCTCTCCCAGCCTCTGGAAATGCTTTGAAGGGCACAGATGGTGCCCTCCTTGCATAAGCCAGTCTACACCATTTTAGGGAACCCCCAGTCCCTGATCAGGAGCAAAACTGGACAAAGGAAAGGGGAGTGACCACTCCCCTGTACATCACCACCCCAGGGGTGGTGCCCAGAGCTCCTCCAGTTTGTCTCAGACCTCTGCCATCTTGGATCCAGAGGTGTGAGGGCACAATGGAGGCCTCTGAGTGGCCAGTGCCAGCAGGTGATGTCAGAGACCCCTCCTGATAGGTGCTTACCTCTTTCAGTAGCCAAGCCTCCTTTCTTAGTAGCCAAACCTCCTTTTTTGGCTATTTAGGGTCCCTCCTCTAGGCTATTCCTCAGATAACGAATGCAAGAGCTCACGAGAGTTCCTCTGCACTTCCCTCTTCGACTTCTTCCAAGGATCGACCGCTGACTGCTCCAGGACACCTGCAAAACTGCAACAAAGTAGCAAGACGACTACCAGCAACATTGTAGCGCCTCATCCTGCTGGCTTTCTCGACTGTTTCCTGGTGGTGCATGCTCTGAGGGCTGTCTGCCTTCACCCTGCACTGGAAGCCAATAAGAAATCTCCAGTGGGTCGACGGAATCTTCCCCACGCCAATGCAGGCACCAAACTTGTGCATCACTGGTCCTCTGGGTCCCCTCTCATCCTGATGAGCGTGGTCCCTGGAACACAGGAGCTGGGTCCAAGTGTCTCACACAGTCCAGTGGCCCTTCTGTCCAAGTTTGGTGGAGGTAAGTCCTTGCCTCCCCACGTCAGACAGCAAACCTGTGTACTGCATGATTTTAAGCTGCTCTGGCTTCTGTGCACTTTTACAGGACTTCCTTTGTGCACAGCCTAGCCTGGGTCCCCAGCACTCCGTCCTGCATTGCCCAACTCTTTGAGTTGGACTCCGACGTCGTGGGCCCCTCCTTTGTGACTCTGAGTTGACTGCGGTCCTCAGATCTTCTAAGTGCCTGTTACGGAACTTCTGCGGGTGCTGCCTGCCTCTGTGGGGAGTCTGTGAGTTGCTGAGTGCCCACCTTTGTCTTCTCCTCCAAGGGGCGACATCCTGGTCCTTCCTGGTCCCCAGCAGCACCCAAAATCCACAAACACAACTTTTGCATCTAGCAAGGCTTGTTTGTGGTATTTCTGCCTGGAATTACTTCTGAAACATCCAGCACGCCATGGGACATCTTTATTCTAAATGTGAAGTTCCTAGCCCTTTTCGTTGTTGCAGAATCTTCAGCTTCTTCCACCCAGAGGCAGCCCTTTTGCACCTTCATCCGGGGTTTAGTGGGCACCTGCCCTCCCTGGACACTTTCGTGACTCTTGGACTTGGTCCCCTTCCTTAACAGGTCCTCAGGTCCAGGAATCCATCTTCAGTGTTTTGCTGGTGCTTGTGGTTCTTGCAGAATCGCCTATCACGACTATTGTGTCTTTCTGGGGTGATAGGGTAACTTTACTCCTACTTTCCAGGGTCTTGGGGTGGGGTATTTTGGACACCCTTACTGTTTTCTCACAGTCCCAGCGACCCTCTACAATCTCCCACAGGCCTGGGGTCCATTCGTGATTCACATTCCACTTTTGGAGTATATGGTTTGTGTTGCCCCTAGGCCTATGTCTACCTATTGCATCCTATTGTGATTCTACATTGTTTGCACTACTTTTCCTACTGTTACTTACTTGTTTTGGGTTTGTGTACATATAATTTGTGTATATTATTTACCTCCTAAGTGAGGGTATCCTCTGAGATACTTTTGGCATATTGTCACTAAAATAAAGTGCCTTTATTTTTAGTAACTCTGAGTATTGTGTTTTCTTATGATATTATGCTATCTGATATAAGTGGTTTAGTAGGAGCTTTTCCATGGCTACCTTCTATCAGCCTAAGCTGCTAGAAACACCTCTATTCTACTAATAAGGGATAACTGGACCTGGCACAGGGTGTAAGTACCACAAGGTACCCACTATAAGCCAGGCCAGCCTCCTACATATGGTCTCAACTTTTTTAGTTCCCAGACCACAGCAAAGGCATCCCTCTCTATGGCAGAACAACGCTTTTCTCTAGGGGTCAACTTCCTGCTGATAAAAGCAACAGGTTGATCCTGGCCCTCAGTATTTAGCTGTGATAGCACTGCCCCAACCCCTAATTCAGAAGCATCAGTCTGGACTATGAATTTCTTGGAGTAGCAAGGGCTTTTTAGGACAGGTGCAGAGCACATGGCCTGTTTGAGCTCATCGAAAGCTTTTTGACAGCTAGCTGTCCACAATACCCTTTTAGGCATCTTTTTGCTAGTGAGATCATTAAGAGGGGCTGCTATGGAGCCATAATTCTTGATGAATCTCCTATAGTACCCTGTGAGGCCTAAAAAGGCTCTCACCTGGGATTGAGTTTTAGGGGAAGTCCATTCCATAATGGTCTGGATCTTCCCCTGCAGTGGTGCAATCTGTTCCCCACCTACCATGTGGCCCAGATAAACCACTTTCCCCTGCCCTATCTGGCACTTTGAGGACTTGATAGTGAGGGCTGCCTTTTGCGGGGCCTCCAAAACTTTCCATAGGTGGACCAGGTGATCATCCCAGGTTGAGTTAAGACAGCTATTTCATCTAGATATGCTGCACCAAAAGCTTCTAATCCTTGCAGGACTGTGTTCACCAACTTCTGAAAAGTGGCAGGTGCATTTATCAAACCAAAGGGCATTACTGTGAATTGATAGTGCCCTCCAATGGTTGAAAATGCAGGCTTTGGTTTATCATCTTCTGATAACCTACTCTGCCAGGACCCTGCAGTTAGATCAAAAGTGCTTAGATACTTGGCAGAAGCCAGTGAATCTATGAGCTCATTTGCCTTGGGTATAGGGTGAGTATCTGTCTTGGTTACTTGGTTGAGCCCTCTATAGTCAACACAAAAACTAATCTCTCTTTTTCCATCTTTACTGTGAGGTTTAGGGACAAGCTCTGCAGTAAGAAAATCTGTAAGTACTCCACTAAGCCATCAGTTTCAGTGGTGGAGAAGAGATCAGGGAGAGGGTCACTCTCTGCTTCCTGTCCCTCATCAGTAGCCATGAACAGGGTGAGATCAGCCCTGTCATAGTAGGGTTTAAGGCAGATGACATGGAGCACCCTACGGGGACTCCTGGCAGTGCCTAGGTCTACCAAATAGGTAACCTCACATTTTTTCTAAACAAATAGATGGGGTCCACTCAATTTGTCCTGGAGTTCTCTTGGGGCCACAGGCTCCAATACCCACACCTTCTGTCCTGGGTAGTACTGAGTCAGGACGGCCTTCTGGTCATGCCATTGCTTTTGCAGCTCCTGGCTGGCCTGAAGGTTTTTACTGGCCTTTTTCTTATACTCAGACATTCTTGATCTTAGGCCAAGTACATAGTCCACAATGTCCAGTTTAGGAGCTTTTAAAGGTTGTTCCCAACCCTCCTAAACAAGAGCAAGGGGACCTCTCACAGGGTGCCCAAAGAGGAGTTCAAAGGGGCTAAAGCCCACTCCTTTTTGGGGTACCTCCCTGTAAGCAAAAATGAGGCAAGGTAACAGGACATTCCAGCTCCTTCTGAGTTTTTCAGGGAGTCCCATTATCATACCTTTGAGAGTTTTATTAAACCTCTCAACCAGACCATTTGTTTGTGGATGGTAAGGGGTGGTAAACTTGTAAGTTACACCACATTCCTTCCACATTGCTTTGAGGTATGCAGACATGAAGTTACTACCTCTGTCTGACACCACTTCCTTAGGGAAACCCACTCTGGAAAAGATTCCCAGTAGGGCCTTTGCCACTGCAGGAGCTGTAGTTGTCCTTAAGGGGATGGCTTCAGGGTACCTAGTGGCATGGTCCACTGCCACCAGGATAAACCTATTACCTGAAGCTTTTGGAGGGTCAAGGGGGCCAACTATGGCAACCCCTACCCTTTCAAAGGGCACACCCAACAACTGGAAGTGGAATTAAGGGGGACTTTGGAGTGCCACCAGTCTTGCCACTGGCTTGGCAGGTCACACAAGAGCGACAAAACTCTTTATTGTCCTCTGACATATGAGGCCAGTAAAACAGGGGAACAAGCCTGTCCCATGTTTTCGTCTGACCCAAATGCCCAACCAAAGGAATGTCATGTGCCAAGGTAAGATGAAACTCTCTGTACTGCAAGGGAATGACCAATCTCCTGGCAGCTCCAGGTTTAGGGTCCTTTGACTCAGTATACAAGAGGTTGTCTTCCCTCTTATTTCGATTTTATTGGAGTTATTCAACTCCATGCTTGTAGAAGGGGCACAGATACCTAATTCTTGGAGAGAAGCTATAATTTGTTTATTGTTAAAATCGGGTAAGGACTCAGGGGGTTATTCTAACTTTGGAGGAGTGTTAATCCGTCCCAAAAGTGACGGTAAAGTGACGGATATACCACCAGCCGTATTACGAGTTCCATAGGATATAATGGACTCGTAATACGGCTGGTGGTAAATCCGTCACTTTTCCGTCACTTTTGGGACGGATTAACACCTCCTCCAAAGTTAGAATAACCCCCTCAATGTCTTGTTCATCATATAGACCAATTTCATTGTTGAATTCGGATTATAAACTGTATACAAGGATCTTATCTAGGAGACTGGGGAAGGTTATGGGTAACGTGATACATCTGGATCAAAAGGGATTTATGAAGGGTAGACAACTCCACGAGTTAACTCATGAGTTATTTGCTGCAGTAGATCTAGCTGAACAAAAAAAGGCTCCATTAGCGATTCTGACTTTTGATGCGGAGAAAGCTTTTGACCGTGTGAACTGGTCTTTCTTGGGGGTCGTGCTGGAAAAAGTGGGATTGGGTTCTCCTTTTATTAGGGCTGTTAGAGAATTGTATAGATGCCCTTTGGCGAGAATCTTGGTTAATGGTCAGTTATCATAGGAATTTAGGATTTTTCGGGGTACTCGACAGGGGTGTCCTTTATCTCCCTTGCTCTTTAATCTATACATTGAACCTTTGGCAACTTTATTACGGGTTTGTAAGGACATCCCACCGTTTCGGATTGGGGACTGGGAAAAGAAAGTAGCATTGTATGCGGACGATCTTATGCTATACACTAGTGATGTGATGACTACTTTACCTATTGTCAAGACATTGATGGAGCAATTTGGTAGATTTTCAGGTTATAGTATAAATACAGAAAAAACGGAAATCATGTGTTGGAACTTGGTTTATGCTTCTCCTTTAGTTAAACAAGAGATTAAATACTTGGGAATTCGGGTCACAAACGATCTAAATGATGTAGCTAAGTTAAATTTTGATACAACCTATAGGGATACTAAAAAGCTGTTAAAGGCATGGGCTGTTCTTCCACTTTCTATAATAGGAAGATCTAATATTTTGAAGATGTGTATACTCCCAAAGTTTACCTTTTTATTTAACACAATCCCACTAGAGTTTAAGAGGAGTTGGTTTAAAAAATTGCAGGGAGATTTATCTTCGTTTGTTTGGGCTTCCAAGGGAGTGAGGATCTCTTGGAAAAAGATGAGTAGAAAAGTAAAGTGGGGTGGTATTGCATCTCCAGATTTTTTTAGATACTATCTGGCCTTTCAATTAAAAAACACCAGAATGTTATGGAATAGGAAGTCAGAGTATTCATTGGTTTGGAGAGCTTTGACGGCACACCTTGAGGGAGGTGCGGACTATTTCCTATATAAATTTGGTCACCCAAAGTATTTTAAGAAGGTGCGTTTGAAGCTCCCCAAACAGGCTTGTAATGTTTGGATCCATCTTCGGAAAGTGCTAGGGATACCTTATTATTGCAGTTCTGCTCCTATTTGGGACTCTCCCGGTACTCCTGAATGTCTTACCGATCAACTATCAATCCCTTTGAGAACTAGCGGGGTGGTAAGATGGGGTCAGATTATTGAAGGTTCTGATTTGCTAACCTGGTCTGCATTTCAGGGGTGTACTAGGGGGACAAGTTCTAAATTCAAGTATCTTCAATTATCTAGCTGGGTTAATTCTCGACGATTGGGAGAATTAGGGAGGAGCATATGGGAAGAGAAATTAAACTTGACTACAATTAAAAAAGAAGTTGCCTTTTGGTATCATGCTTTGTTGGAATCAGTAGACGATGCCCCTTCCCTTCCTGTGTTGAAATGGGGAAAGATTTTTCCAACCCTAGAAGTCGCAGCTCTATGGCAGAAGTCTTGTTCAGAACTTTGGTTTACTACTAAACCTGCGGGATTGAAGAAAAACCATTTGTGTACACTACATAGGGTTTATTGGACACCTGCTAGATTAACAGCTATTGGGAAAATTAAGAAATATTGTCTGCGATGTGGGGAAGACAATGCAGATGATGTTCACATGTTTTGGCAATGTGCAATGTTGAATAAGTATTGGGAGGATATAGGAAATATTCTGAGGGTAATTTTTGATGTAAACGTAAGAATAAACCTTCTTGTGGTGGTGTTTGGGGTTTGTGACCCGGGTACAAATTACCTGAAATTATCAGCACAACAGGAGCACTTGTTGTTTGTATTAATGCTTTTGGCTAGACGAGAAATATGTCGTAAATGGGTTGATCCACTGCCCCCCCTTGTTAAAGACTGGCAATCATCAGCGAATCGATTGTGTAAAATGGAACAATGTGGTACTCTGACTGGAAGAGATAATTTTTGGGTGGATTGGCAAAATGTGTATCAGTAGCTTACAAATGTTGAGTAGTTTTCAGTCATATAACTTATGCTTTATGGTTTCTTTGTTTGATCGCCTCCTCTTGAAATTTCAGTCCAATGATTAGATCTCCCCTCACCTTATTGGGTGTTGCTTTGGTTATGATCAGGTTTTGAAGAAAATAATAAGACTTGGTCGATGGCAGTCGATTGGGAAAAGTGCAATATCTAGAACAGGTGGGGCGGCCCGGCAACGATGTGGACCGCACATCTGGACTCATATCATAAGTGCCTCGGCTTTTGCCTTTTCCTTTTAACCAAAGCAAGGGTGGCGAAATGAGGACAAAAAAAAAGAGGTTGTCTTCCCAATATACCTTATGGCTATTACTGACATCCCCATTCTGCTGCTTGACAGCTTGCTGTCTTAAGCCCTCTAGTGTGGGACAGGTCTGCTGTGCCACACTCAGCTCTTCCCTAGCCGGCCCCCGTGCACCCAAAAGCTCAGCAGTGTCTGCTGCCAGCTCATCTCGTGTGGGTTCTGCACAGGGAGAGGATTCCTCTTCCTCAAAAGGGGAATCTTCTGGAGAGGGAGGGATAGTGGGCAATGATTTACCCTTTCTACCCCTAGCTTTTGGGAGCACTTGGTCCATTGTTCCAGGATCCAAGTTTCCTTGTCCTTTTTGCTTTTTGGCCTGAGTCCTGGTTAAAGCAAAAATATGCCCAGGAATGTCCAGCATTGCTGCATGAGCCTCCAACTCCACTTCAGCCCAAGCTGATGTATCCAAATCATTGCCTAGTAAGCAATCTACAGGTAATTCAGTGGCTACCACAACTTTCTTTGTACCAGTAACCCCCCCGCCCCCAGCTGAGATTCAGAACAGCCATGTGGTGGCTAAGTGTATTACTATGAGCATCAGTCACTTGCTACTGCTGACCAAGTAGGTGTTGATCAGGGTGAACCAGTTTCTCTATCACCATAGTTACACTGGCGCCTGTGTCCCTGTAGGCCTCAACACCATTGATTAGGGGTAGGTGCTTGTACTTACCCATATTAAGAGGACAAGCAACTAAGGTGGCAAAGTCAATGCCACCATCAGAGACTAAAACAGCCTCTGTGGTCTCCCTAACAAGACCAACCCCAACTACACTGCAATAGTGAGCCCAGCTACACACTTGGATTGGCTATTTGAAATAGACTTCCCACCACCACTGCTATTACTAGGGGCACTAGAGGTTGCAGTTGGGGTTGTGGTGGTGGGAGGTTTGGTGTTTTTCTTTGGACAAGTGGAATCACTTGTCCAATGGCCTTTTACTTTACATAAATAACACCAAGGTTTTTTCTGATTGTTAGAAGAGGATTTGGACCCACCACCCCCAGAGGATTTTTGAGGGCCTGATGAAGACTCAGAATGTTTTTTATCTTTGTTCCCACCCTTTTCAGAAGACTTACCATCCTTCTTCTTGCCATCATTGTCACCCCCTGAATGTACTTTTCTGTTCACTCTTGTTCTGACCCATTTGTCTGCCTTCTTTCCCAATTCTTGGGGAGAGGTCAGATCTGAGTCTACCAAGTACTGGTGCAACAAATCAGACACACAATTGTTAAGAATATGTTCTCTCAGGATCAGATTATACAGGCTTTCATAGTCAGTCACCTTATTGCCATGCAATCAACCCCCCAAGGCCTTCACTGAACAGTCTACAAAGTCTGTCCAGTCTTGAGAGGACTCTTTTCTGGTGTCTCTGAACTTAATCCTGTATTGTTCAGTGGTTAAGCCAAATCCATCCAAGAGTGCATCCTTCAAAACTATGTAATTATTAGCATTACTTTCTCTGACAGTAAGGAGCCTATCCCTACCCTTACCAGTGAAAGATAGCCACAGGATAGCAGCCCACTGCCTTTGAGGGACCAACTGCACAATACAGGCCCTCTCAAGTGCAGCAAACCACTTGTTAATGTCATCCCCCTCCTTGTAAGGGGCGACTATCTTATGCAGGTTTCTGGAATCTTGCTCTCTAACAGGATTGCTATCAAAAACACTGCTGCTGCCACCATGGGGAACTAACCCCAATCTCTGTCTCTCCCTCTCTACATGCAGAGATCCCCTGTCTAAGGCCAGCTGCTGCTGTTTAAGCTTCATCCTGGCCTCTTCCAACCTCAGCTTTCTGAGTTCCCTTTCCATTAAGTTATCCTCAGGGTGGGAGGCTTGGGAATGTTTAGATACAGATGAAATTGGGGAGTTGGCAGAGAGAGACCTGTCCCTAACTGGCTGGACTCTAGTAACCTGGCCTCTAGGAGTGAAAGGTGCCCTACTAATGTGTGACCCCCTCCCACTACCAGTGTCACTAGGTGGCCAGCTAGGTGGCAGGTAGTTGGAAGAACCCCCCCCCCCAGTCTCTTCAGAGAACTCCTCTGAGTCTGACTGGTCACCCTCCCCTTCTACCTTCTGTTCCTGGGATGGGCCAGACTGGTTCTGGTCACTTTCTAGGAGAAGGTTAAAGAGAAAGTCTTTGGTAGTCTTTCTATGCAGAGACCCCTCAAACCTTTAAAGTTTAAACTCTCATAGGTTGCTTGAACTATTTTGGGAGTGAGCTCTACTGCAGACACAATGGAAAAGGTTTAATACAGAGACAGAAAAAGGTTTAGGACTTTTGAAAGTACAGAGAAAAAAAACTTGTTCAAACGTTTTGAAAAATTTAAAACGTTTTCAGAACTTTTTAGAAACGTTGTAGAAAGTTTTAGAGCAGAACAGTAAACTGTTTTGGTTCAATGTGTATATATTGAAATATTTGGAATATGTTTTTCTCATGAAAAGCACCAATGACAAAGTGGTAAAGCAGTTACAAGTACTTATCTCACCATTGCACCATCAATGTAGGAGGCTGGCCTGGCTTATAGTGGGTACCTTGTGGTACTCACACCTTGTGCCAGGTCCAGTTATCCCTTATTAGTAGATTAGAGGGGTTCTAGCAGCTTAGGCTGATAGAGGTAGCTATAGCAGAGCATCTTAGGCTGAACTAGGAGACATGCAAAGTTCCTAATATGCCACTTATATCATATAGCACTATATCATAAGAAAACACAATACTCAGAGTTACTAGAATTAGAATTTTAGTGACAATATGCCAAAAGTATCTCAGAGGATATACTCCCTTAGGAGATAAGTAATATACACAAAATATATAGACACAAACCAAAATCAGGTAAGTAACAGTTAGAAAAGTAATGCAAACAATGTAGAACACAATAGAATGCAATAGGGAGAAATAGGCCTAGGGGCAAAACAAACCATATACTCCAAAAGTGGAATGCAAACCACAAATGGACCCCAGGTCTAGTGTAGTGTGTAGAGGGTCGCTGGGATTGTATGAAAACACTAAGGGTGTCCAAGATACCCCACCCCAAGACCCTAAAAAGTAAGAGTAAAGTTACCCTACTATCCCAGAAAGACAGTAAAGTCGACATAGGGGATGCTGCAAGGACAACAACTGACTGCAAAACACTGAAGACGGATTCCTGGACCTGATGACCTTTAAAGGAAGGGGACCAAGTCCAAGAGTCACTCAAGTGTCCAGGGGGGGCAGGAGCCCACTAAACCACGGATGAAGGTGCAACAGGGCTGCCTCTGGGTGGAAGAAGCCAAAGATTCTGCAACAACAGAAGGTGCCAGGAACTTCTCATTTGTTCAGAAGATGTCCCACTGCGTGCTGGAGGATGCAGAGTTGTTTCCACACAGAAAGACAGCAAACAAGCCTTGCTAGCTGCAAGAGTTGCAGTTGAGGATTTTGGGTGCTGCTAGGGCTTAGGAAGGACCAGGAGGTCGCCCATTGGAGGTGGAGACAGAAGGTGTGCTCAGCCACATGAAGAGCCCATGCAGAAGCAGACAGCACCTGCAGAAGCACCTGTACAGGCACTTAGAAGATCTGAGGATGACGGTCAACTCAGAGCAACAAAAGAGGGTCCCACGATATCGGAGTCCAACTCAACGGGTTGGGCAATGCAGGATGGAGTGCTGGGGACCTGGGCAAGCCTGTCAACAAAGGAAGTCTTGCAAAAGTGCACAGAAGCCGGAGGAGATGCAGTTCACGCAGTACACAGGATTACTGTCTGGTGTAAAATGGCACAAGGTGTAAGTACCATTGGTACCCACTACAAGCAAGGCCAGCCTCCTACACCTCCCTACTGTAAATGCAGCTTCCATGGATAGTCAGATCACCAAAATGACCAAAACTGCAACATACTTTAATTGACGACCTCAGCCTTTAACTGTATCTTGTTTCTGAAAGTGCCTCGATTAATGTTTGTCATTTTCCTACATTTTAATATGTGAGATGCTTTACTTTGCAGCTAATGTCGCACTGAGTTATCGTCCAAATGCGCTTATTTGACAGATGAGTAAAGTAGGCATGAGTAAGAAGAGCCGTGTGTCAAAGTTCTTGTATATTCACGCAGGAGACACAGAACCAAAAGGTAAAATGGTCTTTGAAAACCAGCAGGATTTACAAAAAAGAGCGCTCGGCATTTTTTTTTTATTCAACAGCGGTAGCATACATAAAATATATTTGAACCTTATACACTGATGCTTTCAAAATGCACTTGTATCAGCAAATTTACAGAAGCTCTGTGAAAAGTGCGATATAACTGCAAGAAATACAGACAAATGAAAATTTCCGAAGCAGCAAAAAAGTAACTAAAAAGAAGCAACACAGGAATACATTTCTCTTAACTCTTTTGAATGACTTTCCTAAATGTCATGGACAGTTTTCAATCCCTTCATTAAAAGCAAATGCACCTTTTTCTAAAGTTATCCTGATCAGCAGAATTATGTGAAAAAGTACACGTTATTGCTTGGCATTGTTATAGGTTTATTAGGAAAATAAACTACATAAAGGCATATTTACAAGAAACTGGAGCATCATAGATAGTGCACCACTTTTCTTGCTCCCCCTTTCGGCACCTAACATCATGGTAGCTCGGTATTTATGATACAGCACACCCTGGCGGTTGTTGGGCCAATAGTGTCTGAATTTTTGACACTATTGTGGCGCTTTGCTGCACTAACGTAAAAAATTGGGATGCTAGTGCAGCAAAGTGCAAGGAGGCCCATAGGTTACTATGGGTGCATCATTTTAACACCTGCTTTGAGCAGGTATTAAAAATCACACCAAAAATGGCGCAGTGAAATCTTGTAAATTTCACTGCACCATTTTTGCGGGCTCCCAGCGTCGGAATGCCCCCCCATGCATACATTATGCCAGGAGCAGGCATAATGTGGGGCAGGGGGTTACAAAGTGGTGCAATGCATGCAATGTGCCACTTTGTAAAGATGGTGTGGCAAAAATGCCTCCTTACTGCCGCATTTGTGTAAAAACAAAAATGCTAATGTGGCAGTAGGGGCTTGTAAACATTCTCCATAGATTCATCCTATTCAAAGTGTCATTCATTGGAAATTTATGATTTTGTTCTGCATGGAAACCATGAAAAGTAACATTTAAAACCATTGTACGTCCTACATTGTAGAATAAATATGTGATCTGTACACATGTTGCAATTAAAGTGTTGCCTCTTTTATTCTGCAAGATATGCTTTTCATCTGTCTTAATTTTCTGATTTACTCTGTGTCCTACCTATTTGGAATCTTGAGGCACTTATACCCATTTAAAAACATACACACAAAATAATATTGGATGTTGCATTTTTAATCTATGTGTCTCTTGAGACAGCGCTTCAAAAGTGAAGATATTACATCTAAAAATAGATTCAAAATGTTCTGGGTAAGAGGAGAAAATATTTTTGTTATTGTGTTCCTGTCAAGTTTTGCCGGTTTTAGGGATCAGTATACTATGCCACTGCTTAATATTGTCAACATGTGTATCCTTTCCCTCAAAATGTGTAAGGCCTGATTCACAAAGGTAGACTTACACTTTTGTTAAGTTTACGATTTTTTCCTATGCAAAAATGTATTTTACCAGTAGTACATTTAAGTCTCTGGTGTCTTACCAGTCGTGGCAGAGACCCTGCACATAAAATGATAAGACTGTGCAGAAAACTGGTTTACAATAGCATGCCCTCTCAGCACTTGAGGCAGTGTATTTGTTAACAATTCTCCTTCTGGAAGACCTCGTCTTGGTCTGGCAGCAGGAAGGTAGGAGCGGTGCCAACAGTGACCACTTAGCAAGCATTAACCATTTTTGAGGTAGACAGAATGAGCTGGCAATACAAAAAGGTCGCTTTGACAACTCTTCTTTCACACGGAAAATTGCAATTAGGACTGTCAGCAACTGCAACAACTAATTTACTTAATTATTTTTTTATTGGAAGCAACATACAATATCATATATCATCAATTCATACATAAGGTATAAATTCATCAGTTCGTGAAAACGTCAATTGGGAAAGCCTCTCAGTTCATTGCGAGCACGCAGTACTGTCTCAGCTGCACAACCATAGATGCTATTCACTCATACATTTTCCCCTTTTAAATGTAACCTGCCAATCCATTCAGCGATTGGTGCCTAGACCCGGGTACCCCACTTTCTCGCTCTATTTCCCTTACAGATGGTACATCGAGCGCAGCCTAGCTAACTCTGGATGAAAAGTGGGGAAATCCGCATTAAGCCAAGCCAAAGAGATACACATGCGGGCGACCTCCATAGCCACAACAATAATGCACTGCCACTTTTGGTCTTGAATCACACTTTTATCAATGCCAAATAATATTAACTGCGGTGTAACCATAACCGTAATCTAGATATTAAGAACTAAGCCCAAAAACTGACTAGTGGCTTTCTTGAGGTCAATCAGTTTTCCACAGTTGCAAAACATATGTATTAAACGTGGCAGCTACACCGACGGCCGCTGACATCTGACCTTTTACCCCACCTCGCAGTTTTTGCTGGCGGGTAATACAGATTGATTAGTGTTTTAAATATCTGGACCTTCAAGCCTGCAGACAGCAACACTTCCCTGGACATTTCACATTATTCCCTAAAGCTTGACCTTTTGATACCCATTCTCATCTCTCATTTATCCACTTGCTGGTCCAAGTCATCAGGAAACAGGTCTCGCAATACTCTGTAAATCTGACTGATCTTCCCCTTGGTATGGCGGCCCAGCAGCTCCAGTAACATTACACGCTCAGTTGACATGTCCTTCTTGCCTATTTTCAACAAAAAAGCCCTCATCTGAAGGCTCTCAAAAATATATGCTTTGCATCTGACCTTGTCCATTGAGCTCCCCTAGCTTCCCCACCCCTGCTTTCCCCCATGCAAGGCCTCCTTTGTCATGAAATACCTTTGGGAATATTGGAGAATACCAGAGGGGAGTATAGTAATTAAACAACTTGATATTCAAGTTCTTCAATACCTGTCCCCAGATTCTGCAGAATGCCTTTAATACCTTTGCCCAGATTTAAGGGGGCCTAGCAGCACCATCTAACAACACATTAGTGTCATTGTTTTGATGCTCATGTGGCTTTAGATGGCCCAAAAACACTGCACATTATTTGCAAAGTGAACCAATGGCTGCATTGTGCCACTTTGTAACCCCTTGCGCTACATTATGCCTGTGCCAGGCGTAATGTATGCAAGAGGGCTTTGCCTGTTGGGTGGGGGCAGAAAAAATGGTGCAAAGAAATCTAAGAGATTTCATTGTATCATTTTTATCGACGTTTTTAACGCCTGCTCAGAGCAGCTGCTAAAAGGAGGCTCCCATTGTTTTCAATGGGTTTCTGGGTGCTTTGCAGGATTAGCATAAAGATTTTTGAAATGCGCTGAACTAGCATAAAAAATTATGACACTAGCTCCCAAACTATGGCCACGGTGCACCGTATTTTAAATACGGTGCACACATGATAGCGTTAGATGGTACTAAGGGGTGCACAAAAAGTAGCGCTGCACTAGTTGCAATGCCACTTTTCATAAATCTGCCCCTTTTTTTTTTTTTAATTACTAAGCTCAGCGTTCCTCAGAACACATGACTTAGTTTCAACTCCCAGTGAATTTTCATAGATACAGGGCAATTCATCAGATCTAAGAGTCTTAATTTCTCTACTTGCATTAATTTTCCCCATGTGCTGAAGAATTGATAGGCACTACCATTCCTCATCTAGCCCCGGAGAGTGTCAGATAGCTTCATACTTTTCTCACCCACCTGTACTCCCAGATAAAGCTGATACAGATTGCATCTAATTCCTTAAATCAACATTGCTCAATTTCCAGTGGGTTATCTTAAAAAATACAGAATCCTAGGTATTATTAGCATTTTGACGACATTACACCTTCCTATCAAAGTTAAATGCAGATTGTTAATCTTCAATGACATCCCTTTGACTTTTAGTAATTACCTGGGGGAGATTAAGATCCACAATTTCCTCAACCATAGATGTGATCTTTACACCCAATTGTGTCGCAGTTTCTGCTATCCACCTATCGGCCATTTGTATCCCATAATACCTAATATTTGAGGCTTACTCATGGTCAGGTGATATCTTGCTATTCTCCCAAATGTAGCGGATTCTTTTTCTACCTCAATTATAGCCCTTGCCGGATTAGATGTCACCAATGCTATGTCATCAGCATAAGTCAATTTCTTCGCCTTAGTTTAGTTCATCTCAACAGGAATAACTGAACTGTTCTCCTCTAATCTATTGATCAGAGGATCAATATATAGTTCAGAAAATAAGAGTGATTATGGCCAACACTGTCTCGTCCCTCTTGTTATCCTAATCGCACTTGATTCCCGTCACATCATTTGGAGTCTTGCCATTGGATTACAATGCAATGCTGTTATTGCTGTTATAAAACCAGGTCCAATCCATTTCTTTCTAAGCACCTCCCATAGAAAATCTCATGCCCTCTGATCAAATGCCTTTTCAGCATCAAGTGCAGTCATAGCCAGGGAATACCCTTTAACCGCAACTGCATCAAACAGAGTGGGGGTCCTCCTGGCATGATGCGTCGTTCCCCTCCCTAGAATGAAACCATGCTCCCAGGAAGGCATCATATTAGCGGTGAACTTACCTAACTGTGCTGCAAGTACCTGCATCACTTTTTATTAGAGATATAGGCCAGTATGAGCACAAATCCAGTGGCAATGTTCCCTTCTTTTTGAACACCACTATGTTAGTTGTTGTCCAAGAGTCAGTAGCCATGTGTCCCGCCTGGGCCTTCTTGAAAATATCTTTCATATCCTTTGCCAATATTGGATAGAAACCCTGTAAAATTCTAGTGGTGTCCTATCTGAACCTGTGGACTTTCCCAGTGCCAAGGAATTGAGTGCTAACCTTATTTCTTCTCCAGTGATTGGGGCATCCAAGGCCTCCCTGTCAAGCTAGTTGAGTCCTCTCCCTTTACTGAACCTAAATACTGCTCAACATCTACCTTGATATCTTTAACCTCTGCCCTATACAGATCTCTGTAAAGTTCCTTGAACACATCTAGGACAGCCTCAGGGGTGGCAACCTCCCGCTCTCTCTTATTCTCTCTCATTATATTCATAACTCTCTGCCCTCTAAGCTTGATATTCCTCTGCTGCCTTTGCAAGGTAAACATTGTTAATGCTTGCTATAACCACTGAGATCTTCTGAAGGACCACCTAAGTGTCCATCTCTACTGCTACTATTGCAACCAACTGGGTGGACTTCCAATGCATTCAGGTCCTTACATAATGCCCATGGCTCATGAGCCAGAGTCCTCTGACTCTGTAAACCATAGCTGAAAGTCTCTCTTCTTATTCCAGCTTTCAATGCATCCCATAATACCCTCAGGGATGCACTTCCTTTATTAGTCTCAAAATATTTGCCAGCCATTTATTTAAGTGCTCTACATAATCCAGGTTAAGTAACAGCATCCTGTCAAAGGACCAAGTCTCAGGGTCGGATTTAGAGTTTGGTGGATGGGATTACTCCATCATAAATGTGACAGATATACCGTCCACCATATTCCAAATCCATATTATCCTAAGGAAATCATAATACGGGGAACAGGATACCCTTCACATTTGTGACAGAGTAACACGTCCGCCGAACATTAAATCAGGCCCTGAGTCTGCCCTTTGGCCCCTACTAACTGGAGCTCAACAAACAAGGAGTTATGATCTGAAAATGTCATTGAGTGTTTAGTCATACACCTCTGATTAACTCTTCTGGCATCATAAAATAGTCCAGTCTCGCAATTTTTTGTGGGTATATGTGAAAAAATAGCAACTCAGAGTTTCGAGTAGTCTCTTTCTAGGCCACTCAATATGTGTTTGTTGTATACACACAATGTCTGGACCTTGGCTTCTCAACCCCGCTGCTACTTTAACCCTTTTAGACTAATCATTCAATCAACAGACATTAACGGTACATATAAAAAATTTCCTTAGTTGTGCCATTGTGTGCATAACACAATCATGCTTCCCACATTCATTCCAGTACTTATCCTTTTGCCATGTATTCTCCTTCCATAATACACTTCACATCTTTCAAGTTGCTTCCTTGTTTCAAATTTGCCCCCACCCTTACCACCTTCCCCAAGCCCTAACTTTACTCTAACACCCCGCCTCCCCATTCCCTGCCTCCCTCTGCCCACCCTCCTCTCACTTGATCAGTCAGAGCTAAACAGCCCTGAATGATGGTGCATATGTCCTCGTCTTCATAGAACCTTCCAAGTCAGACCTAAGGCATCTACTGGAAGCCAGGAAAATGCTCTTTTTAAGTGAAAATAAATACAGTCAAATACAGGCCTTAGAGAGACAACCCCTGTGTCATAGATTCTAACTTGTAATCAATCATATTTGTATTGTGTTTCCCCCATACCCTACTGGAGTACCATACCATTACAAACATCCCTTCAATTTAGATCGGATCAAATGCTCTCCAAATATTCCTTAGGCTCAACCTCCGATGTGAACACTCAAACCCTGCCCTTGTGTGTAATCTTAAAGCTTGCTCGATTCATCAAATAATCCTCCGCCCCTTTATCTTGACATGGCTCCTTTTTCGCTCCACAATCATGTGCCAGAAGTCCAATCTAGCAAAAGGAGTTTCCTTCTGCACTTCATTTAGAGTCTGGCCGTGCCTTCTCATACACTGCCTGTCTTAAAAGAAAGTTGCCAAACAGGAATAGTAGTGTCCTGGGTTTTTTGCCACCAGTCGCTGCTCCCTGGTCTGTTTTAATGTTAGAGGAAATTTGTGAGCCCTCTCAATTTCATGGTCCCAATTCCACCTTTCTAGTTCCGGAAAGACTTTTCAAAACAGGTCTGTTATGAATGTTCTGATATTGCTGCCTTCAGCACCCTCCTCGATAGCCAAAATCGTCAGGTTATTACAACTCTGCTGGTGCTCAAACTCCTCCATTTTCCACTGTGTAGCCACCAACTTGCTGAGCCGTGCTGTGTCATTTCAAAAGTGCAGGGATGTGTCATATTCACAGAAATATGACTCATCCCTGTACTTTCTCTGCGCTGGCGCTCAAATTGCTGCCTAGCGCCAATGCAGGCACCCTTGGACCATGGGATGATTGTTTATGTGCAATAAGGGACACCTTCCTGAATATAAACAATCATCAATGGTGTTTTCCTACTTCTATGTGTGCTGCAAATGCAGCACACATAGAAAGAGGAAAAAAACTGGAGAAATAATTGTATTTCTCCCTGTTGCACTATTTTCACGTCACCAACGATGTAGCACACACATCTGACACATTCCCAGCCTTGTAAACCTGGGAATCCATCAGATTCCATCATGTTTCGTGGGTGTTACTTGGGAACACCCACAGCAACTTCCATGGAACGCTCCTTTCAAGCAGTAGTATGAGTGAAAGGGGCAGTTAGAAATGAGGTCTCTGGTTGACAGCCAGTTTGCACTCTGTCTACACAGGGATCCTCACTATAATCAGGCTAAGAGAGTTACACTCCTAAGACAACCCCTGCTCACCCCTTTAGTAGCTTGGCATAAGCAGTCAAGCTTATCTCAAAGTCAATGTGTAAAGTATTTATACCAACACACACAGTAATACATTGAAAACACTACAAAGTGGACACCACACCAGTTTAGAAAAATAGGAAATATTTATCTAAGTCATACAAAAGCAAAATGGCAAAAATCCAACATACACAAGTAAAGTTATGAGTTTTCAAAAAATAGAATCTTACTCCATAGCAATCAATGGAAACATTTTTGTTACACAAAGTACCTGGTTTGCATAAAAAATAAAGCAGCATGAGTGAGAGTGGGTTGAAAAAGTCAGCGATGTGTCGAATCCTTACACGCAAGTGAGACCATGTATTATTTCTTCTCCGGTCGGTAGGCAATGCGTCCTTTTTCTCTCCAGGAAGAGAGTGAATTTCCACATGGGGTACATTTGATGTGCACAGGTTCACATTGATTATGACGCCAAGCAATGGTGGTTGCAAAATCTGGCTGCACGCTGTGTGAGGTTTGCATCATTTTCAGGAGCCGCAAGTGGGTATTGCAGTGTTTCTCTGGCCGTGAATCAGGCGATGCATCAATTTCCCAGCTGCGATGCAGGTGGTGCATCGATTTCAGCTGCAAGGTGGGTGGCGTGTCATTTTTACAGCCACATTGCAGGTGGTGCATTGACATTTTCCCAGCACAGCCTCCTGTGCATGGATTTCAGTCTTTGTTCTACCAGCTTTACTTTGCAAGGGCCTAGGGACTGAATAGGGCAGTACTTGGCAGGGTAGGAGTCTCAGCAGAGAGTTCAGATGCTGGAAGAGGAAGTCTTTGATGGCCCTGTGACTTCAAAACAGGAGGCAAGCTCAGTTTAAGCCCTTGGAGACACTTCACAAGCAGGAATATACCACAAATTCCAGTCTTTGTCCTCTTTAAGGCAGAAGCAGCAACTGCAGGCCAACCCAGCAAAGGACAGACACAGGCAAAGGGGCAGTGCTCCTCCTCCAGCTCTTCAGCTCTTCTCCTTGGCAGACGTTCTCCTTGGTTCTAGAGGTATTCTAAAAATCTGGGGGTTTAGGTCCACTACTTATTCCCCTTCCTGTCTTTGAAGTAGGCAAACTTCAAAGGAAAGTCTCTGTTGTTCACAGGATCCTGCCTTGCCCAGGCCTGGCTTTAGATTCACACCAGGGGGTTGTAGACTGCATTGTGTGAGATCAGGCACAGTCCATTCAGGTGTAAGTGACCATTCTTCCCTCTACACTAGCATTAATGGCCCATCAGGATATGCAGACGACACCCCAGCTCCCTTTGTGTCACTGTTTAGTGGAGATTAACAAATAACCTAACTGTCAATCTCACCCAGACAGGAAATACACAAGCAGGCAGAGTCACAGATTGGTTTAAGTAAGAAAATGCCCACCTTCTGAAAGTGGCATTTTCAAACTGAAAATTTGAAAGCCAACTTTACCAAAATATGTATTTATAAATTGTGAGTTCCGAGACCCCAAACTCCTGATCTCAATCTGCTCCCAAATGGAAACTGCACTTGAAAGATATTTATGCCTTGCACCAGTGAAAACCGAATTTGGCAGTATTTCACTATCAGGACATGTAAAAACATACCAGCACATGTCCTACCTTTAGCATGCACTTCACCCTGCCTGTGGGGCTACCTGGGGCCTACCTTAGGGGTGCCATACATGTATAAAAAGGGAAGGTTTGGGCCTAGGAAATGGGTTCACTTGCCAGGTCAAACTGGCAGTTTAAAAACTGCACATACAGACACTGCAGTGGCAGGTCTTAGCCTTGTTCACAGGGCTACTCATGTGGGTGGCACAACCAGTGCTGCAGACCCACTAGTAGCATTTAATTTACAGGCCGTGGGCACCTCTAGTGCGCTTTACACAGGACTTACTAGTAAATCAAATATTCCAATCAGGGTTAAACCAATCACCAATACAATTTACACAGAGAGAATATGCAATTTGGCACTGGTTAGCAGTGGCAAAGTGTCCAGAGTCCTAAAGCCAACACAAACTAGTCAGAAAAAATAGGAGGAAGGGGGCAAAAAGGTTCAGGATGACCCTGCAAAAAGGGCCAGATCCAAGAACCATCTTCAGTTCAGTAAGTTCAAGAGATCAGACCTGCTAAGTGACCTTCCACCTACATCATATTCTGTGCATGGACACATTAAAAGAGTGTACCATTTGATGAGAAGATGTGTAAAGGTTTTGGATCATGCATATGTAGAGAGAGATTTGTGTGAATTTGGTTGGGAAGATATTGATGGGGTGCTAAAACCTATGAAATTTCTAAAGCCTCTACCCACACAACTTACAAGTACATGTACATGCAAAACCTGTGCTACAAAAAGATGTCCCTGTCAATATGCTCTTCTCAAATGTTCCACATTCTGCAAATGTACCACAAGCGACTGACAAAACAAATAACTAAATAAGTAAAGTGAACTGTGAAAATATCTCTACAACAGGAGTTACAAACATTATTTTTCATATTCAGATCATAAACATTGTTTGGTGTATGCACAAGAGGATTAAATGCATTATTATTTGTTTCATTTCTATGTATGACTCTTCTTTCTCTATTATATCCGCCATTTTGGAAAATAGTGGAAGGGTTGCTCTCAGGAGTTATTTTCTGCCTCTATAGGACTACTTGACCCCCAAAATCTATGTGTTGACATCTAAATGAAGGATATATGTCTCATGGTTCCTGAAGTGCAGCACATCCACCATTTTTTAAAATGTCATCCAGAAAAATTCAGCTCGTATTACCAATATCTACCAAAGCTAAATTACTTCCCTAATGATCCAAAAATAAAAATCAACAATGAAAATCTCTGAACAACAATTTTTTTACTGAGGTACATCAGGGGGGCCGAGAATATTACGGTTAACTGTTTCACACAGGTTATGGTATGACCCAACTTTTTTGAAAAGTGTTTGAAGTTTATCCTTAGTGGTCAGGTATGAATCACAATTTTAGTCCAAGTGCATGCCTACTGATAACCAGGAACATGTAGTTGGACGCTTTGCTCAGATATGGATGACTTGCTTATGTATGCATTAGATGTTTGTAAAATGTAACTTCTGTGTTTAAATTTGACATAGTTGGGCTCCTGAGAAATTTTCCCACTAAAAGTGAGTATATTCCACTGGTTTTCTGTGCATTTCTTTTATATTTAAACCAAAACATACACATCCATAAAAACCTTCTCACAAGTTTACCCACCCCTAGTGGAATATTTGTGAGCCTATTGCATCACTGTTAAACGCAACGGTAGCATGAACCTTGAACTCATATCTATGAGCCCACACAAAGCCACTTTCTGTGGCTTTGAATGTCCTCCTAGCTATAGAGTAAAGCAAGGCAGCACAAATTGTTGCGTTGCCTTATTCTGCGCAAAGGGAGATATATCTTGGACATTGCGGTGGGTGTGCTCACACAACCCCCATGGACTTTGATGCATCCCCAGATTTACAAGAGCTTGTACTCCCCCACAGGTGAGGCACAACAAGGAGAAATATCTTTGTTTCTCCTCATTTGTCATTTTTCTATGTGTGCTGCATTTTGCAGCACACATTGAAAGAGGAAAAATCCTCTCAGGATTGTTTTTGTGTAGGAACGTTCTATTTCCAGCACAAAAACGATCCTGCCTACAATGCAGACACCCTTACATCATGGTGCAAGGGAGCCTGTATTGGCACTAGGCTGCCAAAACAGTACCAGTGTAGTGTGAAAGGTCAGGAATTTGCTTTATGCCATAAATATGGCACATTCCTGCTCTTTCCCTTTAATGCAGGGCAGTACAGTGCAGCAAGGTGACTTGTTGAGCTGCCGTGTACCAAAAGCCCATAAATATGGGTCCTAGTTTTCATATCTAGATTATGCATAAAAGTGCATATATTGTTTCCGTTATTCCCGGTTGATTTGAATGATGTCTCACTGATGCAACAGCTGTATCATTTTATCTGGAATGGAGAATGATTGTGGTATGTTTTGGTTCAGCATGGATAATACAATACACGTCCACTTGCTAATATACTCTACATAGATATTGGCAAATGATTTGGCAAAAACTAGACATTGAGGTCGATTGATAAATTTTTTCATTTTTTTATTGTCAGCATTAATCTCAGATTTGAAATAATGTCAGGAGATAGGACTGTCTTGAACAATTGCGGGTCTCATCTCCACTGTAAATATTAAAAGTTTTGACATTCTCCACAATTTCCTTTTGTCCTCATGACCAAGAACTTTCTATAGTCTTCATCAGAAACATGCAGGTAGGGCGCCCCTGAAAAAAGAGAATTCTCCAGGATACTTCTTCAAAAAGCACTTACACATAATGACCTTAACATTTGGATTAATATTCATTTTTCCTATTTCAGTATGTCCCTTTCAGTACTCTCCTTCTCTTTTCCATCACTGTAAACATTTCCAACATCCAACTTGCCAAAAGGCAGTGGAACTGTTGGTCATGCTAATTATTCACTAATTATTGGTATCTTTCATTGACAACCAGCTTGGCAAATGGCCCTTACTCCTACTTGCACCAGTTCCCACTTTGGCAGTTTATACATGGGTCTAAGGGGGAGGGTGACCACTGTTCAAGCAATAGGGTAGACCACATAGTCACATGTCAGGGTGGGCCACATAATTTAGTAAATTAACCAATGCTTAACCCTGGGTAGCTTGGTACACAAAACAGTCAGACTTAACTTTAGAGGCAATGTGCAAAGTATTTATGGAGTGCACAAACAGTTATAAAGTGAACACACAACACAAATTAAATCCCACACCAATTCAAAAAACAGAATAATCATTAAGAAATTATTTGACACCAAAACGAAAATAAATCGGATCAGTAGAACCAGAGTTATGAATTTTTTAAACATTTTTAGTAAAGACTAGTGCCTAAAAGGTCACAGTGGACTGGTCTGTGCTTCCCTTCAGACTAAGAAGAAAATTGAAGAAAATGTTTTGAGAAGGTAAAGTTCACCAGGGCAAGGCTGCAGGCGGTGACCAAGGAAGGAGTGTGGTCACCAGGGAGCCACTGGACGGAGTTGCGGTGAAGATTTTTGCTTTTGTACTCAGTCACTTTTTTGAAAGTCTAAAATCTCCTGCAAGACAAAGCAGAAGGCTGTACCTCTGTTCCTTTGGCAATGGATGGCTGAACAAGATATGCTGCTGTGGAGAATACGTAGCAGGAGCTGTGTGAATTCAGGCCAACCTGCGATGCACCTTTAGTGGGCAGACAAACAGGATGGTCCCTGTCTTTTCTTGCGTCCAGGACTGGAGGGTCATCACTTGGGAGCTCGGGACTCACTCGGGCTGGGTCCAGGTGAGAGTTCAGGATGGTAGGAACCTTTTATGCCTGTGGCCCTGAATAGGAGGCCAGCAAACCTTGGAGTCACTCTGGTAGTCCAGGGTTCAGGTGAAGAAGCAGGGACTTAAGCATCAGGGCAGACCTCTAAGGGTTCAAGACATGCTTTAGGCAGCAAATATTCCCTCCAGGTGCAGCAAAGCAGACTTGTGGCATACGCAGCAGACCACAACTGCAGGCAGTTCTTCCGCAGGTCTAGAAAGTGAGCTGAAGAGTGAGCCTGAAGGTCCCTTTTTAATACCTGGTGCCTTCTTTAAAGTAGGAGAAGTTTCAAGAGATTTCTCTTCGAAGGACTATTTGAATTTCCTGACTCCCTTACCCCTGGTTCAGGCTGGCTACAGGGTCAATAAAGTGGTTGCAAGTCATTTTTGTGAAGACACAGCACAGCCCATAAACTTGTGAGTGGGGCTATGCCGAGTTCTGCCCCCATCCTGCCAGCAGATGACATATTCAGGCACACCAAATGCCTCAATTGTGTGACTGTCTGGTAGGAATTCACAAAGTCTACCTGCCATATACACGCAGTCATGTGACCTAGGACAGGCTGCAGGCACCAAATAGTTTAGGGCAGAAAATGGCAACTTTCTAAAAGTGACATTTTCAAAATTGCAACTTCAAATCCGACTTTCACATTAAAGATAATTTTTAATTACAATTTCTCAGACACCAAACATGAAATATTTACCTGTTCCCAGTCAAGAGTTAGCACTTACTAACTGTAATAAAGTAACCCAATTTAATTTTTTGGGACAGGTAGGCCTCACAGTAGTGAAAAACAAATTTAGGCATTTCTTACTTCCAGTGAAGTGAGGTCCTCTTAGACCTAAGTGGGTTTCCCATTTTTAGCTTTGTTCTGTATTTCATCTTTTACATGTTTTAGCTGCAGTGCTTTGCAGTTACATTCTACACACTTTGCTTGCGTGATATTATTCTAGTATTAAATTGTACAAGTTGTTTGTTTTAGTTAGCTTTTTCTTGACATTAAATCAATACATTCTGGTCAAGGCTAGGAACACAGTACATGATATCCTACTGCTTGCATCGCCTGTTCAGAGACAGCTTCCAATCCAGTATCTTTCGAGTCCGGTGATGTGGGGTTTATGTTTTCTCCGTGGGACAGTGGCAGTAGTGATGGCAGGTGTTGTCCAGTTGTGTCCAGTTAAAGACAGGGGTGGAACACAGAAAAAATTTGAGTTTTCGCCCCTTCCCCACCTCCCAATCCGCCAACTCAGAAGTGGAGGTTGGACCACCATTTTTTGCTTGGCGGTACGGTGTATCCAAATCTGCGTGGTGGAAAGAGTGACAGGGTAACAATCAATGCTATCAAATTACCCACCAGATGGGAGGAAATTTCTTCTGGATTGTTCAAAAATCAAACCAGCTTTAAGCACTGACCCCTAGATAAATATAGAATACTTACTATGTCCTTATCACTTGGCATGGTATACTAAATAGATGTCTGTGCTAAATGGGATAATGTTTTTGCTGCAACAGATACCATAACCCATGCTACCCCATCGCTCCCTGATGTGCTAAAAGTGATACAAAACAAATATGGGACTGCCTCCGCCGTGAACTTGGGAATTAAACTAATAGGCAACCTTGCCACAGTGTCCTCAAGTTTTTTAGGAAATGTTAAAGGGAAAGCAGCAACACTGGCAATTCGCCAATGTCTCACACAGAAGCATGAGTTACCAAAACCTATTTTAGAAACATATACATCTATAGTTCTTGATAACTTGGGGGTCAGACCAAATAAGCCACAACTTGAAGCTAGTTCTGAGAAGGACAGTACCAAGCAAGGACAAGAGTGTTCTAAGAAATGCTGAGATAACAAAGAAACAATAAAGAAAAAACAAAATCTCACGGACAGTCTCCACAACAGGAGAACTTCAAAAATATATGAAACCATGATACTTTACAACAACCTGACAGGTGTCAGTATACTGATAGAGTCCCTTCTTATTCCTTTCTGGACTCATCTGACAAACATTCTGAGAGAGCGGGGTGGTCATAGAGCAGACAAGAAGAATATGTGGAATCAAAAAAGGACCTACAATACTCACCTCACATCATCATAAAAAAGAAAGAGAAACTTCCATAACAGAAAATGCAATCATTGGAAAAAGGCCCTTTCTGAAGGGTCAACCCTAAAATTTTTGCCTTCTTCCTCCTCTTTTTCTGACCTTATTGTTGTTGGCTCTAGTACTCTGAGAATTTTACCACATCAATGCTGACCAGTGCTAAAGTGCATGCGCTTCTCCCCTAATCTAGGTGACATTGGTGTAAACACAATTGGCATATTTAATTTACTTATAAGTCCCTTGCATAGTGGTATACCATATACCCAGGGCCTGTAAATTAAGTGCTACTAACGGGCCTGTAGCACAGATTGTGCCACCCACACTACTAGGCTCTGAAACCTGTGTCACACCTGCCATTGCAGAGCCTGTGTTTGCAGATTCACTGCCACATTGACCTGGCATTTTAAAGCCACTTGCCAAGCCTTAAACTCCCCTTTTCTTAGATGTGTCACCCCTAAGGTAGGCCCTAAGTAGCCCATAGGGCATGGTGCTATGTAACTAAAAGGTAGAACTTAGTCTTAGGTTGTACATGTCCTGGTAAGGAAAAACTCCCACAGTCTTTTTTCACCACTATGGAGCGTGCTCCGTTTATAGATTAACTTTGGGAATTCCTTAAAAAAAATGTAAGGTGTAATTCATGATTAGAAAGGAGTTGTTGTATCATGTTTTATATCTTTGAAATGGTGATAATAAATCCTCTTTACTCGTAAAGTTAGATTTAACATTACTATTAATTTTAGAAAGTGGACATTTCTCTGCTCTTACAGCTTTATGGGACTGCAACCTGTCTCCAAAACACGTCTGGGGTGGATGAAAGGTACACTTGTCCATTCCCTCTAGACAGCCACAAACACAGGAAGGTTTGGTGTGTCTGAGTGCTCATCTGCATTTTGATGTCTCTTCCTGGGCAGGAAGGGTGAGAGGGGATGACATTCACACCTGAGTAGCCAATACTTGTCCACAAAGGGTTGACTACCCCTCACTGATATTCTGGAGCCAGCACTGAGAAAGAAAAGACACTTGTGTACTTCAAAGACTGTTCTGTGAAGTCACAACCACTTCAAAGGTTCTTTTGGGTACAATTACTGGGTCTCTGCCCCCACCAAATGAGATACTTCTGCACCTACAACTGTACTCTGTCAGACGACCTGCTGTGCTGCATCAAGGACTGTCACTATGCTGGACTGCTGTTTTTGGAAGGACTACTGCCCTGCTGCCTGCTGCTTTTTGACATTTCTGAGGGACAGCTAGACTCTGCCTTGCACCACAAAGTGATTAAGGGCTTGTTGGTTTGCCTCCTGTTGCTAGAAACTTAGAGATGGTAAAGTGACTACCTCAGCTTCTGTGCCTCCTTCACCGAAAATAGACTCAGGTACTTGCATCAGTGAAATCGATCCGTCCCCTGATTGCTGGAAGTGGCCACCAATGCATCAACTCTGTTGCAGGAGTAAAAGCAGCAAATTGCACTTGGGGCCTAAGCAGCACCTCAGGAACCGCTGCATCAATGGACATATCCCCTGCTCACTGGAACCAGCACCCAGAGCATCGACGCAGCACTGAAACCACAACAACGCTGCTATCACTGAAGGAAGATTGTAGGAGGCTGGCCTTGTTTATAGTGGGTACCTTGGGTACTTACACCTTATACCAGGTCCAGTTATCCCTTGTAGTAAAATGTAGTAGTGTTCTAGCAGCTTAGGCTGATAGAAGTAGCTATAGCAGAGCAGCTTAGGCTGAACTAGGAGACAATCAAAGCTCATGCAATACCACTTATAGTTACAAAGTATTTATACACAAAAAAAGACAATACTCAGTGTTACCAAAATAAAGGTATTTATTTGGGTGACACAGTACTAAAAATATCTTAGAGGCAATACTCCTTCTGTAGGTAAGTATTATACACGCTATATACACTAGACACCAAAAGTAGACACGTAATAGTCATAGAATCACTGGGAGAGTAAGAATACTGGAAAGGTAAGTAAATTACCCCACCCCAGAACCCAGAAAAGCAGGAGTAAAGTACTGCAAGTTTCCTTAGGACACACTACACCTCGTTTTTGGGATTTTGCAGCAGCCAACCAAGTCTGCAAATTATTATTATTGGACCTGAAGACCTGCAAAGGAAGGGGACCAAGTCCAGAAGTCAAAAGAAGTTCCAGGAAGGCCAGGAGCCCCTGCCAACCCAGAAGAGGGTGCAAAAGAAAAGTCCTTGGTTAGTCGTAGACTGCAGAATCGCACCCGAGGAAGAGGCTAGTGGGTTCCTGCATGATGCAAAATATGTCCCATGGCATGAAGATCGTTGCAGATGAGATTTCGTGTTGGAAGTCCCCAACAAGCCTTGTCTACGCCAAAAGTGCATTTTGAGTCAAAATGGCAGTGGATAGACCCAGGAGGGACCTGGTGGCCTCAACTCTGTGTGAGGAGGAAGAGGGGTCTCTCAGCACTTTAGAGAGCCCTCAGGATACCATCAAGCACCCCCAGAAGTCACAGGATCCGAGTTCAAAGGAGGTGCAAAACACGGTTGATGCAGCACAACAAAAGAAGGTCCCACGCCACCGGAGAACAACTCAGCGAGTTGTGCGTCACAGGATGGAGTGCTGGGGACCTGGGCGAGGCTTTGCATGAATGAATTTTACAAAGAGTGCACAGAGGCCTCAGGAGGCGAAGAAGATGCAGTACACAGGGGTACCATCATTCTCGGAAAAGGCAAGGTCTTACCTCCTCCAAAGTTTGTCAGCAGGACCTCAGGATAGTCTATGTCAATGATGTCCACCCTCTGTGTCCTTAGGAGCATGCTCATCGTGGTGAGAGGAGTCTCAGGGTACTGGTCGTCATCTTGGAAGATTGTGATAGACTGTCCACAATCCATATACATTCATATATTATTAACCTCAAGCAATGTAGGTTCTCATAATTTTATATAATGAAAATATTTATTTCAAAAATTGGTGACAATGATAAATAACATGCAACACTAAACCCCTACAGTAGACAACCAATCAACATAAAAGACATAATGTAAATAGATACAATAAAAGTCCATAATCTAACACAGAAATAAACTATGTAGCATTGGCTGATGTTACATGTGGATTCGACAAAATATCATCCGGTCCTTTGACTCATAGTTTATTTCTATGTTAAATTATGGACTTTTATTGTATCTATTTACATTATGTCTTTTATGTTGATTGGTTGTCTACTGTAGGGGTTTAGTGTTGTATGTTATTTATCATTACAGTAACACAGGAATCATGGCATGCTCACCTAAAAGTATGTATAATAACCCTTTATTAATAGAAGAAGTGGGTGAAGCAATTCATGAAGATTTGTATGTAGAACTGCAATTAGTTCACAAACAGATGTATTATTTATTAGCAGATACTAAGAGACATATTTATGAAAAAGTGGGGCAGAGCAGCACAGCAAGTCACCTTGCTGTGCTGCACTGCAGTATTGGGAAAGGGTAAGTATTATCCATATCTAAGACAATACGGTGCATTCGCATAATGGGCTGTCCAGCACCAACGCAGGCACCCTTGCACCATACTATCACTGTTGATCACCAATGTTACAAATGGGGTCGCTAGTTGGCAGGGGTGTGCACCCAGTCCAAGTAGGCGCTACCAATCTATACAGGTTAAGTCAGATTTTCACTCCAATGAGTAGAAGTTGAGATATGAATTTTTTAACAATAAAAGAGTTCTAGTTAGTGCTTAGAAGCAAATAGCATTTTAGGGGTCATTTGAGGTCTCAATGGACGGGGGCAAAGTCAACAGCTCAAGCTGACCACAATGGAGCTTGGGCTGGGTGCAGGAGCCACGCAGTCTGGGAACAGAGTACCTTGATCCTGGTTGCAAGCAAGAGATGCAGGGCTGACGATTTGGTAGATGTGTAAATGTCACTCCTGTAGTTGAGAGATGTGTTGATTTTTCCCACTCATTGATGACGATGTGCTGGTTTCAGAAGACGACAGTCGAAGCTGCGATGCATTGATTCTGAAGCCAATGAGCTGGGTTTCTCCTTGCTGTTGAAGGGATGCGTTAATCGTTGTTGGAAAGTAGCCTCTTTCTAGCATCGTTACCCCACTTTTGGCCTGTTTGTGAGTGTGTGTCAGTGTGTTTTTACTGTGTCACTGAGATCCTGCTAGCCAGGACCCCAGTGCTCATAGTTTGTGGTCTAATGAGTATGCCTGTGTAGTGCCTAAGTGTATCACTGAGGATGTGCTAACCAGAACCTAAGTGCTTATGCTCTCTCTGCTTTTAAATTTGTCACTGTAGCCCAGTGACTTCATTTACCAATTTCAATTGGCATACTGGACCCCCCTTATAAGTCCCTAGTATATGGTACCTAAGGTCCCAGGGCATTGGGGTTCCAGGAGATCCCTATGGGCTGCAGCATTGATTTTGCCACCCATAGGGAGGTCAGACAATTCTTACACAGGACTGCCACTGCTGCCTGAGTGAAATAACATCCACGTTATTTCACAGCCATTTTACACAGCACTTAAGTAACTTATAAGTCACCTATATGTCTAACCCTCAACTAGTGAAGGTTAGGTGCAAAGTTACTAAGTGTGAGGGCACCCTTGCACTAGCCAAGGTGCCCCCACATAGTTCAGGGCAATTTCCCCAGACTTTGTGTGTGCTGGGACACCATTACACGCATGCACTACATATAGGTCAATACCTATATGTAGCTTCACAATGGTAACTCCGAACATGGCCATGTAACGTGTCTAAGATCATGGAATTGTCCCACCATGCCAAATATGGTATTGGGTGCCAATCCCATGTATCCCCGGGGCTCCAGCATGGACCATGGTACTGCCAAACTAGCTCTTTGGGGGTTTCACTGCAGCTACCGCTGCTGCCATACCACAGACAGGCTTCTATCCTCCTGGGGTCTGGGCAGCCCAGTCCCAGGAAGGCAGAACAAAAGATTTCCTCTGAGAGAGGGTGTTACACCCTCTCCCTTTGGAAATAGGTGTTAGGGGTCTGAGAGGAGTAGCCTCTCCTGGCCTCTGGGAATGCTTTGAAGGGCACAGATGGTGCCCTCCTTGCATAAACCAGTCTACACTGGTTCAGGGATCCCCCAGCCCCTGCTCTGGTGTGAAACTGGACAAAGGAAAGGGGAGTGACCACTCCCCTGTCCATCACCACCCCAGGGGTGGTGCCCAGAGCTCTTCCAGTGTGTCCCAGACCTCTGCCATCTTGAATGCACAGGTGTGAGGGCACAATGGAGGCCTCTGAGTGGCCAGTGCCAGCAGGTGACGTCAGAGACCCCTCTTGATAGGTGCTTACCTGGTTAGGTGGCCAATCCTACTCTGAGGGCTATTTAGGGTCTCTCCTGTGGGTTTCTCGCCAGATAACTAATACAAGAGCTCACCAGAGTTCCTCTGCATCTCTCTCTTCAACTTCTGCCAAGGATCGACCGCTGACTGCTCCAGGACGGCTGCAAAACCACAACAAAGTAGCAAGATGACTACCACAAACATTGTAGTGCCTAATCCTGCTGGCATTCTTGACTGTTTCCTGGTGGTGAATGCTCTGATGGCTGTCTGCCTTCACCCTGCACTGGAAGCCAAGAAGAAATCTCCAGTGGGTCGACGGAATCTTCCCCCTGCTAACGCAGGCACCAAACTTCTGCATCACCGGTCCTCTGGGTCCCCTCTCATCCTGATGAGCGTGGTCCCTGGAACACAGGAGCTGGATCCAAGTTACCCCGACAGTCCAGTGGTCCTTCTGTCCAAATTTGGTGGAGGTAAGTCCTTGCCTCCCCACGCCAGACAGTAATCCTGTGTACTGCATGATCTGCAGCTTCTAGAGCTTCTTGGTTCTTTTGTAAGGAATCCTTCATGCACAGCACAGCCCAGGTCCCAGCACTCCGTCCTGCATTGCTCAACTCGCTGAGTTGACCACCGGCTTCGTGGGACCCTCTTTTGTTGTGTTGAGATGACCACTGTGCTCAGATTTCTTGAACGCCTGCTCAAGTGCTTCTGCTGCCTGCTCCTGTCTGGGCCCTTTTTGTTGCTGAGCGCCCCCTCTGTCTCCTCCTCCAAGGGGCGACCACCTGGTCCTTCCTGGGCCCAGGCAGCGCCCATTATCTTCAGCTGCAACTCTTGCAGCTAGCAAGGCTTGTTTGCGGTCTTTCTGCATGGAATCAACTCTGCATCCTCCAGCCTGCCGTGGGACATCTTCTGACCAAAAGAGAAGTTCCTGCCAACTTCCGTTGTTGCATAATCTGTGGCTTCTTCCACCCAGAGGTAGCCCTTTTGCACCTTCATCCGGGGTTTAGTGGGCTCCTGTCCCCCCTGGACACTTGAGTGACTCTTGGACTCGGTCCCCTTTCTTTGCAGGTCCTCAGGTCCAGAAATCCATCTTCAGTGCTTTGCAGTCAGTTGTTACCTTTGCAGAACCCCTTATCTAGACTTTACTGTCTTTCTGGGGTGGTAGGGTAACTTTACTCCTACTTTTTAGGGTCTTGGGGTGGGGTCTCTTGGACACCCATTGTGTTTTCTGACACTCCCAGCAAGCCTCTACACACTACACTAGGCCTGGGGTCCATTTGTGGTTCGTATTCCACTTTTGGAGTATATGGTTTGTGTTGCCATTAGGCCTATTGTGTCCTATTGCATCCTATTGTATTCTACAGTGTTTGCACTACTTTTCTGTTTACTTACCTGATTTTGGTTTGTGTGTATATTTTGTGTATTTTACTTAGCTCCTAAGGGAGTATATCCTCTGAGATACTTTTGGCATATTGTCACTAAAATAAAGTACCTTTATTTTTAGTAACTCTGAGTATTGTGTTTCTTATGATATAGTGCTATATGATATGAGTGGTATAGTAGGAGCTTTGCATGTCTCCTAGTTCAGCCTAAACTGCTCTGCTATAGGTACCTCTAGCAGCCTAAGCCTAAGCTGCTAGAACACTAGTAATCTATTAATAAGTGATAACTGGACCTGCCGCAAGGTGTAAGTACCATCAGGTACCCACTATAAGCCAGGCCAGCCTCCAGCTAAAAGTAATGTCTTCATTGCCAAGTATGTCAAACAATGTCTTACAATAATAGACCCTATTCCTATTGAGATTGCACATATTGAACAAATACCATGGGATCAATTAATTATAGAGTTGCTCCCCCTGTATAATCTTGGAAGTTCACTAGGGTATTTTGTGAGTGCATCCACAGAGGCTGCGAAAGTATGTCCTTATATCAACAGTTAAGAATCCAAGTTTCATATGTTATTTCTGTAAATATTCATTTTTGTGGGTTCTAATGCCCTTTCTCCTTCTCTGGGCCTTACGACTCCGCTTAGACTAGTATTATCTACATTTCCTGAATCTCAAGCCCTCCAGTGCTGGAAGTACGGCATGAATGTTGTTTTGTCACGCCTTCATCACTGCGCATTATACTCACACTTTAGCCATCTGAAGGAAATAGGATCTTGCTTCCTCTGGTAACCCCAACCTACTCTCGTGATCTCATGCAGATTAACATAGCAAGCATACTGGTAAACTCATTTTCCAATGTATATTAACCCTACCTAAATACAACCTATTGATCATGCCAGTTTAATCAATAATGCCTGGCAGCATAAATGTGTAACTGATTCTGCTGTTTCTGTTGTCTAAGTGGAAGATTGCAACCACGAAGGAAATCACATCTGGTTAACACCATAATCACAAGCCTAAATCCTGCTGGTATACTCATGATATCATCATTCCAGGAAGATGAAAAAAAAACTGCATGTCTGTAATCCGCCAATAAAATCAACAGACCCCCTCAGTGTGAACAGAGCCATCCGCCATGTAATGCTGTGCTACCAATGTATTTAGTTCGACAAATTATGTATTAAGATATCCTTAGTATAAAAACGCATACCTACTTTACTGAAAATAGAAAAGAATCGTTATCATGCCTGATGCAACGAGATAGATTGGTCATATATATTTCTTCACAAACGTCTGCCTGTGAGCTCAGAATTTTTCTCGGGGCCCACTATAGCTTGTATGGAGTAGATGGATGAATACTTTTGACGATTATTTAACGCTGCACCGCAATAAATAATTTAGATATGGAGATCTCTTTGACATCAACGTCCACAATAGAATCTCAAGCTAAATTAGCTAAATATTCGGATTTTATCATATTGTTGCAGTCATTTACTAGTTACTGGCTTTCTCAATGTAACGTAGGACTATCACATCGGTAGAACTCTTCAGCAATTAAAAACATCATCCAGCAATTTTTAACAAGATGTAAGAAATACTTACCTTTCACGATATTTGAACCAGGATGTCGGGTTTGAGATAGGTATTTCATTAAACATTCGTAAGGCCTCTAACTTTTAACAGTGACATTTCACTTTGGTTAGAATGTTTGCCTAGCAACCATTTCTGACCCCACAGAATCAAACCGTGGATGCAGAGCCTTACAAAGAGGTCTCTGAAGCGTGTTTACTGAGGACGCCCTGGTCTTCCTAACACCCAATTCTTCCTCTTGGGACACTGTGGGGGCAAGCTTCTACTTCCACATGCCTCCCTGAAAACTACGGGTCTCCTGCGTGTGCCATGGTCCCTTGAGGCCCTAATATAAAATATTAGAATTATTTTTTTTCACCCTGTGCCGGGGCCCATGGGGTGTACTACTGCTCTTTCAGCAGCAGTAGTAGTAGTAGTACTGCTGAAGGAGCCCAATGGGTGTACTCTTTTTTTCCTTATAAGAGCCAACGCACTCATGGAGGACTTGTGCACTTTTAATCACAGACCATGTAACAGTCCATAGGGCCATGAAGTCCTGCAGCTTCACTACAGTCCGGCACTCAGATTCTTGTTACCAGGTGGCAACGGTTTTAGAAATTGGGTTTCAGTTTGGCAGAGGTACACACCCTGTCCATGCAGGGACCCCAGTCCTAGTCAGGGTGAGTCACCAACCCACCCTAAATTAACCTGTGCTCACCCCCTGGTAGCTTGGCTCAGAGCAGTCAGGCTTAACTTAAGAGGCAATGTGTAAAGTATTTGTGCAAGACCTCAAACAGTAAAAACAGTGAAAACTCTACACAAAATGATACCACACGTAGTTAGAATCAAAGAGCTTAATGGAATGAACAAAACAAGATCAAAACAAGAAAAATCCAATTATTAGTACCTCGAGATATGTATTCTTCAAGAATAAACTGAAAAATGTAGTGCTCAAAAGCATAAGGAACCAATTGGGGCTATCTGGTCACGCTGGATCAGGTCAAACCTGAAAAGTCAGGCCAACAGCGATGAAGCATAGATCGGATACACTGTCCAGCCTTGCCTCACTAAATCAGTACCTTGGTTCATGGTTGCATCGACATCAAGAGCAAGATGTGAGGAGTGAAGGAGGCGATGCATTGGTGCCGATTCCTGATGATGTAGGCAAAGTGTTGGCTTCAAGCTGCGCAAAGTGGGAGCTGCATCGGGAATGGAGGTGATGCCTTGCGCAGTTGGTGATGTGATGTCCCCTATCCTTACAGCAGCAGTGATGCACTGGCGTCAATGGCAATGCAGTGTCCTCGATTCTTGCAGCAATGGTGATGCATCTGCATTGATGGAGATGTGCCAGTTGTGGCAGTGCACAGCCTTGATGCGTGAATTCTGAACAGAAGCAGCACCTTATACCCACTTCCAAGGGCCCAAGACTGGACTGGCACCACTTGGCAGGGCACGACTCTCAGACAGCACAGTCCAGGTGTTGTAGGTGAACAGTTGGAAGTCTTTTGTGTCCCTGAGACTTCAGAAGAACAGGAGGCAAGCCAGTCCTTCTCACTCAGGCAAAGAAGGCAGCAGGCAGCAGGTCGGCACAGCAAGAAAGCAGTCTTCCAGATCAGCAGTACAGCAGAGTAGCAGTCCTATTAGCAATACTCGTTTGTCCTGGCAGATTATCCACAGGTCGTAGGGAGTTGGTAGGGTCAGAAGTCCAGCTCTTATAGCCAGTGGTGTCTTTGAAGTGTAAGAACTTTCAAAGATGGGATTTAAGGTGAACAGAGGTCCTCCCTTTCTGCCATGGCTTCAATCTCACTACAGGGGTATACAATTCTTTTTGTGGAGAAATGACAGCATATTTGGGTGCAAGTGTGAGGCTGTGGCCAACACTCCCTCCCATCCTGCCCAGGATGGCCCAATAGGATGTTGATGGCCCATCAGACAAACCCAAGCTTGCTTTGTGTGTGGCTGTCTTGAGGAAATGCACAAGCCTGGCTGTCATCCTACCCCAGACATGTTTTGGAAACAGGCTGTATACACACACAGTTAAGAGAAGGAAAATGCCAACTTTCTAATAGTGGCATTTTCAAAATTGTACCATTAAATCCAATGTTACCATTAAGAGGATTTATCATTACAATTCCATAGGTACTATCCCTTCCCAATCAGGAATTACAGCATATGAAATGTAAAAATGAATTCCCATTGTTATCCTACTGGAGGGGTAGGCCTCACAGTAGTTGTAGGAAAGTACCATCTTGCCTGGCATGTTACCCCCATTTTTACATGTATGTAAGTTTGTTTTTGCCTGCTCCAATGGGATCCTGCTAGCCAAGACCACAGTGCTCATAGTGTGTGGCCTGAATGTGTATACCTGTGTAGTGACTAACTGTGTCACTGAGGCTCTGCTAATCAGAACCTCAGTGCGAATATGGCCATGTAACATGTATAAGATCATGGAATTGTTCCAAGATGCCAAATCTGGCATTGGGGAGCCAATTCATGCACCCCCGGGCCTCCACTGTGGACCCCGGGTACTGCCAAACCAGTCTCTGGGGTGTTCTCTGCAGCTACTGCTGCTGCCACCTCACAGACAGGGTTCTGGCCTCCTGGGCAGCCCAGTCCCAGGAAGGCATAACAAAGCATTTCTTCTGAGAGAGGGTGTTACAGCCTCTCCCTTTGGAAATAGGTGTTAAAGGCTGGGACGGGGTAGCCTCCCCCAGCCTCTGGAAATGCTTTGAAGGGCACAGATGGTGCCCTCCTTGCATACACCAGTCTACACCGGTTTAGGGAACCCCTAGTCCCTGCTCTGGCGCGAAACTGGACAAAGGAAAGGGGAGTGACCACTCCCATGTCAATCACCACCCCAAGGGTGGTATTCAGAGCTCCTCCAGTGTGTCCTAGACCTCTGCCATCTTGTTTTCAGAGGTGTGAGGGAACTCTGGAGGCCTCTGAGTGGCCAGTGCCAGCAGGTGACGTCAAAGACCCCTCCTGATAGATGCTTACCTGATTAGGTGGCCAATCCTCCTCTGAGGTCTATTTAGGGTCTCTCCAGTGGGCTTTTCCTCAGATAATGACTCGCAAGAAGTCACCAGAGTTCCTCTGCACCTCTCTCTTCGACTTCTGCAAAGGATCAACTGCTGACTGCTCCAGGACGCCTGCAAAACTGCAAGAAAGTAGCAAGAAGACTACCAGCGACATTGTAGCACCTAATCCTGCCGGATTTCTTGACTGTTTCCTGGTGGTGCATGCTTTGGGGGCTGCCTGACTTCATCCTGCACTGGAAGCCACGCTGAAATCTCCGTGGGTCGACAGAATCTTCCCCCTGCTTCAGCAGGCACCAAACTTCAGCTTCACCGCTACTCTGGGACCCCGCTCATCCTGACGAGCGTGGCCCCTGGAACACAGGTGGTGGACCCAAGTGACCCAGACTGTCCAGTGGTCCAACTGTCCAATTTTGGAGGAGGTAAGTCCTTGCATCCCCTCTCGAGACAGTAATCCTGTGCACAGCATGAACTGCAGCTACAAGGGCTTCTGTGCACATTTCCAAGAAATCCTGCATGCACAGCTGAGCCTAGGTCCCCAGCAATCTGTCCTGTGATGCCAGCTCCCTGAGTTGATCTCCGGTGTTGTGGGACCTCCTTTTGCAGTGTTGAGACGACCACCATGTTCAGTCTTCCTGAACCCATGTCCAAGGACTTCTGCCGGTGCTTCCTGCTAGTGCGTGGGCTCTCTACATTGCTGAGGGACCCCTCTGTCTCCTCTCCCATGTGGCGACATCCTGCTCCTTCCTGGGCCCAGGCAGCACCATTTTTCTCTAACTGCAACTCTTGCAGCTGGCAAGGCTTGTTTGCAGTATTTTGCCAAGGAAGTAACTCTGCATCCTCCAGCTCTCCGTGGGATATCTTCTGCATGAAGGAGAAGTTCCTAGCACCTTCCGTTGTTGCAGAATCTTCAGCTTCTTCCATCTGGAGGCAGCCATTTTGCACCTTCATCTAGGGTTTAGTGGACTCCTGCCCCCCGGACACTTTTGCAACTCTTGGACTTGGTCCCCTTCCTTTGCAGGTCCTCAGGTCCAGGAATCCATCTTCAGTGCTTTGCAGTCTGTTGTGGTCTTTGCAAAATCCCTTATCACGACTTTAGTATGTTTCTCAGGAAATAGTAGCATTTTACTCCTACTTTCCAGGGTCTTGGGGTGGGGTATCTTGGACACCCTTAGTATTTTCCTACACTCCCAGTGACCCGCTACACACTACACTAGCCTAGGGGTCCATTTGTATTTTGCATTCCACTTTTTTAGTATATGGTTTGTGTTTCCCCAGGCCTATTGCATCCTACTGTATTCTACAGTGTTTGCACTACTTTCTGATTGTGTTACTTACCTGATTTTGGTTTGTGTGTGTATTTTGTGTATTTTACTTACCTCCTAAGGGAGTATATCCTCTGAGATATTTTTGGCACATTGTCACTAAAGTACCTTTATTTTTAGTAATTCTAAGCATTGTCTTTCTTGTGATATAGTACCTATATGATATAAGTGGTATAGTAGGAGCTTTGCATGTTTCCTTGATCAGCCTAAGCTGCTCTGCTATAGCTACCTCTAACAGCCTTAGCTGCTAGAACACTACTAATCTAATAATAAGGGAAAACTGGACCTGGCATAAGGTGTAAGTACCATTGGTACCCATTATAAGCTAGGCCAGCCTCCTACAGTAGTGAAAAAGAAATTCTACAGTTTTTCACAACCAGGACATATAAAGCTGAAAATTATTTGTCCTGTCTTTTATTTACTCAGCAAACTGCCCTATGGGATACCTAGGGCCTACATTAGGGGTGACATATATTTAGTAAAAGGAGAGGTTAAGGCTTCACAAGGGGTTTTAAATGGCACGTTGACATGACATTGTGACACTGCATTCACAATGCAAATGGCAGGCCCAGGGCATGTTTTTAAGTGCTACTTAAGTGGGTGGAACCAGCAGTGCTGCAGACCCACTAATAGCATTTAATTTACATCCCCTGGTCACATGTAGTCCATTTTTAAGAGGAACTTGCAAGTAACCTAAATATACCAATTAGATATGTACTAATGAAACCATGTTTTAGGGAGAGAGCACATGCACTTTAGCACTGGTCTGCAGTGGTAAAGTGCCCAGGGTCCTAAGGCCAACAAAACTAAATCATCAATAATGTCAGGTAAGCATGCAAAAAAGTTGGGGTAGACCACTTTAACCGCTCCAGTGCGGGCGTCAGCCACTGACAAACGCCCGCACTACCTCCCTGGTGCGGGCCATGACCAGTGGCTGACACCAGGGAGGGGGTTAAAATGCATTGAAGGATTTTTTTCGAATTAAAAACCCCCTGTGAGACATGGAAGATCTTCTGTGTCTCCCCCACCCGCCCCTTTGTGATCTCAGCACACCGCAAGGCGCGCTGATGTCACTATCTGTTTTCCTGACCGGAGCAGGAAGCGGTCTTGCAGCCGCTTCCTGCTCCAGTCAGGAAAGCAGGCCCAAACAGTCCTTCCCAGCATTTGGGAAGGACTCATTTGAAAGGGGAGATTCTCCCCTTTCAAACAAGTCCTTGCTGAATGGGTTTCCTGGCCCTTCAGCCCAGGAAACCCTCACTAGACACCAGGGTATTCGCTTGGGGGGGTTGGCCCCCTTGGAAAACGGGCAGGCCACTCCCCCAGGGCAATTTTTTTTTTTAATGGTAGGTTTACCCCTGGTGGGAGGCATGATTGTGCCCAATCACGCCCCCCCAGGAGTGTAAAAAATAAATTATCCCCCCCCCCAAAAAAAATATGATGAAATTGACCAGGGGTCGCCCTTGAGCAGGGCAACCCCCTTTGGGGGCAATAATATTTTTAACAGCTGAATGGTTTCCCTGGGGGCCACTATGGCCCCCAAGGAAACCATACAGCTGAAAAAAAAATATATAGATCTATATATGCATATATATATCTATATATAGATGTATCTATGTATTTATATCTATCTATAAAGACGGATATATCTATATATAGATACGTATATTTATACAGATATGTTTATAGTTAGATCTATGTGTGTGTGTGCATATATATATATATATATATAGCAGTTACTTTTGTCAACGCGTGTGTGGTTTCCCTGGGGGCTGTTTCACTGCCAATTTGACTTGGCATTTAAAAGTACTTGCCAAGCCTTAAACTCCCCTTTTTCTACATAGAAGTCACCCCTAAGGTAGGCCATGGGTAATCCATAGGGCAGGGTGCTATGTAGGGAGAAGGCAAGACATGTACCTGTGTAGTGTATATGTCCTGGGAGTGTGAAACTCCTAGATGCATTTTACACTGCTGGGAGGCCTCCTCCTTTCATAGGATAGCATTAGGGCTACCCTCATATACTGTTTGAGTGGTAGATTTTGATCTGAGAGGTCATATTTAGTATGGCCAGAATGGTAAAACAAAATCCTGCTGACTGGTGAAGTTGGATTTAATATTACTATTTTAGAAATGCCACTTTTAGAAAGTGAGCATTTCTTTGCACTTAAATCCTTCTCTGCCTTACAATCCATGTCTGGTTGAGTTAGTTGACAGCTCCCATGTTCATTTCACTCAGACAACCTCACACACAGGATGCTCAGTCACACCTGCAGACATCTGCATACTGAATGGATCTTCCTGGGCTGGGAGGGTGGAGGGTCTGACAAATACATGTCAAAGGACAGTGGCCGGCCCTCAAACAATGGATTGCCAACCCCCCTACTGGGACCCTGGCAGACAGGATGGAACTGAAAGGGAACATGTGCACTTCTAAGCCACTCTTTGAAGTCTACTCCACTTCAAAGGCACATTTGGGTATGTGAACAGGGTCTCTGACTTACCAACTCAGACACCTCTGGACAAGATACCACTTTGGGAAGAAACTCTGAACCAGAACCTGCAATCTGCCAAGAGAACCTGCCTGGCTGCCCAAAGGACTCACCTGATTGCTTTGCTGAAAAGGACTGCTGACTTGCTGTTGCCCTGCAGCCCTCTGGCTCTGCTGAGAAGTGCTCTCCAAGAGTTTGGATTAAGCTTCCCTCCTGTTTTCTGAAGTCTCATGGCCAAAAGACTTCATCTCTGCAAAGAACTCCTTGTGCTGTGATATTTCGATGCACAGCCTGCCAGAAACGACACACAGCCTGCATGGCTGTGAGAAAATCACTGCACGCTGAACCCGAACGAAGCAGCCTGGCTCCCCGAGTGGAGATCGGCGCAGTGCAAGCATTGAGATCGGAACTTCGACGCACGGCCCACTGGATCAACGCATAGCCGAGATGGAACGACACTGCCCAACTTCCTGCAAGAAGAATCGACACAGCGTCTGCCATGCGACAAAAATTTCCTGGCATCGCCCACCGGATCGACACAACTCCTGTGACTTCGTCCTGCACACCTAGGTTTTCTCTGCACCGTCCCCAGGGCATCCAAATATCCCACAACCCAAAGAGGATCGAAGTCTGCGTGCCGGAAATAGACGCAAGGCCCATGCTGCACGAAAAATATTAACACATCGTCTGTGTGCACCCGGAGAAACTGACGCACACCTCCCCGTTTTCCATGCATCTCCTCCTCTGCAGTCCCTCGTGGAAAATTTAGACGCAAACCAGGTACTTTGTGCTTGCAAGAGACACATTGCTTTTAAGAACTTAAGACTCTTTTTATCATTCTCTAAAGTGATATTTCAACGTGTACTTCAAATCTTGATAGTTTTGACCTTACTTTAGCCAGAAAAATATTCTATATTTTTCTAAACCTGTGTGGTGTAATTTTATGGTATTTATACTCTGTTATTGCATGATTTATTGCAGAAATACTGTTACACATTGCCTTCTAAGTTAAGCATGACTTCTCTGTGCCAATCTACCAGACAGTGGCCCACAGGATAATGTGGATTGTGTGTGACTTACCATGACTAGAGAGAGGGTCCTTGCTTGGACAGGGGGTAACCTGACTGCCAACCAAAGACCCCATTTCTAACACCTACCAAACCCAGACATTTCTTGAAATGAAACATCCGGAGGAGCCCACGGAGGTGCGACATGTGGATTTCCCAATGTTTTCTTACCCAGAATACCCTGCAAAGCCGAAATGTTGAATACAAACTCAATTTTGTCTTGCATTCTGTCACACAAACTACAGGAGTATGCTGGAATCCACAAAATTCCTGCAACTCAATGTTTCCCCACATGTCCTGATAAAAACGCTACCCCACTTGAGTGCCTGTACCTAGTGTCTGAGTCAGGAATGGATCACCCCAGGGTCAACAGTTGCCCTCATGTAAGGGCCAACATTCACTGTTGTGTGGTCTATACCTGACACAAGCACTAGGCCTACCAACACAAGTGAGGTACTGTTTTTATCGGGAGACTTAGAGAAATGCTGGGTGGAAGGAAATTTGTGGCTCTTCTCAGATTCCAGAACTTTCTATCACCGAAATGTGAGGAAAAAGTTTTTTTTTTTCAATATTGAGGTTTCCAAAGATTTTGGGTAACAGAACCTGTTAAGAGCACAACAATGTACCCCATCCTGGGTTCCTGTAGGTGTCTAGTTTTAAGAAATGCACAGGTTTAGTAGGTTTTCCTCGGTATGGACTTAGCTAGAGACCAAAATCCACAGCTAGGTACTTTCCAAAAAACAAGTCAGTTTTCAATGTAAAAATTTGATGTTTCCATGTTGCGTTTTGGGGCGTTTCCTGCTGCAGGCACTAGGCCTACCAACACAAGTGAGGTACCATATTTATTGGGAGACTTGGGGGAATGCTGGGTGGAAGGAAATTTGTGGCACCTCTCAGATTCCAGAACTTTCCATCACCGAAATGTGAGGGAAAAGTGTTTTATTTGCCAAATTTTTAGGTTTACAAAGGATTGTGTGTAACAGAACCTGGTGAGAGCCCCACAGGTCACCCCATCCTGGATTCCCCTAGGTGTCTAGTTTTCATAAATGCACAGGTTTGGTAGGACCACAGCTAGGCACTTTTAAAAAAACACGTCAGATTTCAATGTAAAAATGTGATGTGTCCATGTTGCATTTCCTGTCGTGGGCACTAGGCCCACACACACAAGTGAGGTACCATTTTTATCAGGAGAATAGGGGGGATACAGAATAGCAGAACAAATGTTATTGTCCCTTGTCTTTCTCTACATTGTTTGTTTCCAAATGTAAGACAGTGTGTAAAAAAGAAGTCTATTTGAGAAATGCCCTGTAATTCACATGCTAGTATGGGGACCCGCAATTCAGAGATGTGTAAATAACCACTGATTCTCAACATGCCCATTTTGGAAATATAAAGGTTTCCTTGATACCTATTTTTCAATCTTTATATTTCACCAATGAATTGCTGAATACCAGGTATACAATGAAAACCCATTGCAAGGTGCAGCTCATTTATTGGCTCTGGGTACCTATGGTTTTTGATTAACCTACAAGCCCTATATATCACCACAACCAGAGGATCCCAGCACACGTAACGGTTAGTTGCTTTAAAAAATCTGCCATAGGTGGAAACAGTTATAGAAGAAAACGTGGCTGGAAATGGCTCTTTTTTCACCTCAATTTCAATATATTTTTATTTTATCTGTTACTTTCTGTAGGAACACCTTGACGGATCTACACAAATGACCCCTTGCTGAATTCAGGATTTTGTCTACTTTTCTGAAATGTTTAGCTGTCTGGGACCAGCATTGGTTTCACACTCATTTCTGTCACTAACTGGAAGGAGGCTGAAAGCACACAAAACATCAAAAATTGGGTATGTCCCAGTAAAATGACAAAATTGTGTTGAAAACTGTGGTTTTCTGATTCAAGTCTACCTGTTCCCAAAAGCTAGGATGGTGATTTTAGCACTGCAAACCCTTTGTTGATGCCATTTTAAGGGAAAAAAGACATGCTTTCTTCAGCAGCCCTTTTTTACAATTTTTCTGAGCAAAAATGAATTTATTGCTGCATTTTGGCTAATTTCTTGGCCTCCTCCAGAGGAACCCACAAACTCTGGATACCTTTAGAATCTTTAGGATGTTGGAAAAAAAGGACGCAAATTTGGTGTGGATAGCTTATGTGGACAAAAAGTTATGGAGGCTTAAGTGCAAAGTATCAAATAGCCAAAAAAGGGCTCAGCACTGGGGGGGAAGCCCCAGCAGCTAAGGGGTTAAGGCTGTCAGGTATAACAGACAGCAGCTGCCTCCCATTCTCACTGACCCACCCACACTTGTGTTGTGATCGTGATAACCAAGACACTTGCGAAGCAGCATGGGAGTGGCATTCCTGGGGAAGATCCTTACCATTCTTTAGGGTCTTTTCTGGGCCAAAAGTAGGATCTTCTTCCTTCCTGAAAATTTACATTTGCCCTGCCACTGAGGCTATCATTTGAAATTCAGCACATTCACACCCAGACCCTATAGGAGATGTAATCGAAAAGGCACAATTTTCCTTAGTGTGGGATTGTGATGCTGTTATTTCAGTCTGCTGAGTGAGTCTAGCCATCCAGAAACTCGTGCACCTATGGCTGAAAGCATCAGAGCAGTGAATTCCAAACTCAATAATTTCGCCCTTACTGGATCATTTGTATGGTTTAGTGGTATTATGCTCCTGACGTGGAGCTCCAAACAGCAGATCCAACTCCAAGAATTGTCTGGCCCCAAGGACCTGATCACAATTTTCTTCAGCCTTTCAGTAGCATCTTACATTTCTGTTTCTTCCTCCTTTCAGCAGTAGCTTAACAGCATGGTCTGGATGTACCCTCCTGTCCAGCAGTGGTGGTGTTATGACCTGGGATCTTACTGGAAGTAGTACACCTAATTATCATGCTACTCTAGGATCAGTGGACTGCATTCCTCCAACTAATATTATCTGGGTCATTGATGGATCCTAAAAAGGAGCCAAACTCTGCTCCCGGCTTGTCAATTAGTACTTAGGAGTCACCAAGATGAGGAATGTAACTTGCAACATGTCATGAGCCTTTGTTCAAACTGAGCAAGACCATTATTGGTTAAACCTCCAATAGCATTCTTTGTGTATCAGATACTATTTGACTAAAGATTTCCCTGATTGCTTTGATGATAGTGTGGATCTCTTGCTACTTTACTATAAGAGAGGCTAAAAGTCCAAATGTATCCTCAATTTCACATCTCTTCCCCTTAATGTGTTTAGCCTATTGACCTACCCTATTAGCCTCGATTTCCTTTGTACATACATTCCCTGCAGACAATGGCTGATTCTCTGATTTCAAATTGGCAACATAAACCTATTCCAGATCCTGCATCTTAAGTTGAAGGGTGTGATTCATAAATTACTACCATAAAAGTGATACTTCAACAAATCCAAGAGCAAATGTCAGCTGTAAATTCCAGATAACATCTCTGATTGTGTTCCAAAAGCAGGTCATGGAAAGTATGATCTGGAATGTTGAGTAATAGCTGTGGTTAACAACTATTCTTCTTTGGTGGTTGACAGGGAGACCTGTGGACTCATTGAATTCACTGTTTAAAGAATTAAAATCTGGTAGCGTTTTTCATATATGGAATGAAATTAGCAAATCCAGGATGGAACCCTCTGCCCCCTCCTGAATTTAAAATATGCTCAGATAGTTGCATTATTAAGGACTGTCAAAGTCTTCTAGCTTGGAATTAATGGTTTAATTGCTTTCCTTATTACTTTATCTTCTTTGTAGTCTGGGAAGATGGTGTATTGTGTCAACTAGATGTTTTCTTTGCTCTGTAACCCTGGAATTTACAGCTGACATTTGCTCTTGGATTTGGGGCATGTATATTAAAGTGACTGAATCAAATCAATCAAATCATTAACATTTATAAAGCGCGCTACTCACCCGTGCGGGTCTCAAGGCGCTGGGGGGAAAAAGGGGGTTATCGCTGCTCGAACAGCCAGGTCTTTAGGAGTCTCCAGAAAGCGGAGTGGTCCTGGGTGGTCCTGAGGCTGGTGGGGAGGGAGTTCCAGGTCTTGGCCGCCAGGAAGGAGAAAGATCTCCCACCTGCCGTGGAGCGGCGGATGCGAGGGACAGCAGCGAGTGCGAGGCCAGAGGAGCGGAGGAGGCGGGTGGGGACGTAGAAGCTGAGGCGTCTGTTGAGGTATTCCGGTCCCTTGTCGTGGAGGGCTTTGTGTGCGTGGGTGAGAAGTCGGAAGGTGATCCTTTTGCTGACTGGGAGCCAATGCAGGTGTCTCAGGTGTGCGGAGATGTGGCTGCTGCGGGGTATGTCGAGGATGAGGCGGGCCGAGGCGTTTTGAATGCATTGCAGGCGATTTTGGAGTTTGGCTGTGGTCCCGGCGTAGAGGGTGTTGCCATAGTCCAGGCGGCTCGTGACGAGGGCGTGGGTCACGGTTTTTCTGGTGTCGGCGGGGATCCAGCGGAAGATCTTGCGGAGCATGCGGAGGGTGAGGAAGCAGGCGGAGGACACAGCGTTGACTTGCTTGGTCATGGTGAGAAGAGGGTCCAAGATGAAGCCGAGGTTGCGGGCGTGGTCTGTGGGGGTCGGTGCGGTGCCGAGGGCCGTGGGCCACCAGGAGTCGTCCCAGGCGGACGGGGTGTTGCCGAGGATGAGGACTTCCGTTTTTTCAGAGTTCAGCTTTAGGCGGCTGAGCCTCATCCAATCTGCGACGTCCTTCATACCCTCTTGTAGGTTGGTCTTGGCGCTGGCGGGGTCCTTGGTGAGGGAGAGTATAAGTTGGGTGTCGTCGGCGTAGGAGGTGATGATGATGTCGTGCTTGCGTACGATGTTGGCGAGGGGGCTCATGTAGACATTGAAGAGTGTCGGGCTGAGTGATGAGCCTTGGGGTACGCTGCAGATGATCTCGGTGTGTTCTGAGCGAAACAGAGGGAGGTAAACTCTTTGGGAACGGTTTGAGAGGAAGGAGGCGATCCAGTCGAGGGCCTGGCCTTGGATTCCGGTGGAGCAGAGGCGGGTGATTAGGGTGCGGTGACAGACGGTGTCAAAGGCAGCCGAAAGGTCGAGCAGAATGAGGGCGACTGTTTCACCGTTGTCCATCAGGGTTCTGATGTCGTCAGTGACTGAAATGAGGGCGGTTTCAGTGCTGTGGTTGGTTCGGAATCCGGTTTGTGAGGGGTCGAGCAGGTTGTTGTCTTCCAGGAAGGTGGTCAGCTGTTTGTTGACGGTCTTCTCTATTACTTTGGCTGGGAAAGGCAGAAGAGAGATGGGGCGGAAGTTTTTCAGGTCGCTCGGGTCAGCCGTAGGTTTCTTTAGTAGGGCGTTGACTTTGGCGTGTTTCCAGCATTCGGGGAAGGTAGCAGAAGAAAAAGAAGAGTTGATGACGGTCTGGAGGTGCGGGGCGATGATGTCGTCGGCTTTGTTAAAGATGAAGTGCGGGCAGGGGTCCGAAGGGGCGCCGGAGTGGATAGAGTTCATGATGGATTTGGTTTCTTCCGTGTTGATGTGGGACCAGTTGTTGAGGGTGATGGCCGTGGATGCCGGTTCGGTGGTGTTTGGTTGGGTCTGGTGTCCGAAGCTGTCGTGGAGGTCGCTAATCTTGCGATGGAAGAAAGTGGCGAGGGATTCGCACAGATCCTGTGAGGGCGTGACGGCGTTGGCGTTGGCGCTGGGGTTGGAGAACTCCTTGAAGATGCTGAAGAGTTCTCTGCTGTTGTGTCTGTTTTTTTCCAGTCTGACGGTGAAGAAGTTCCTTTTGGCAGCGCGGATCAGGTGGTGGTGTTCGCGGGTAGCGTTCTTGAGGGCGGTCATGTTGTCAGCGGTGCGGTCTTTGCGCCAGGCTCTCTCAAGGGCGTGACAAGTTTTCTTAGATTCTTTGAGGGTGTCAGAGAACCAGAGAGGTTTTTTGGTGTTGGTCTGTCGATGCGTGCGTTTGAGGGGAGCAAGGATGTCTGCGCAGTTGGAGATCCAGTTTGTGAGGTTGAGGGCTGCATCGTTGGGGTCGGTGGTGAGGGTGGGTTGGTTGGCGGCGAGTGCGGAGAAGAGTTGCTCTTCGGGGATCTTGTTCCACTGTCGACGAGGGATGGGTTGGGTGCGGAGGTGGCAGGTCTCGCGTCGGAATGTGAAGTGGACGCAGCTGTGGTCGGTCCAGTGTAGGGCGGAGGCGTGGCTGAAGAAGACGTGTTTGCTGGCGGAGAAGATGGGGTCAAGCGTGTGTCCGGCGATGTTGGTGGCGATGTCTGAATAGCAGAGATAGTTTTTTTCTAGCCTCCTCTTAGGTAGGGTAATCAGTTAAATGACAGTGTTTAAATCAGAAGTAATTGTTAGCTGATGAAAGAGTCTCTGATTATCTTATAGTGCATCCAGATTTTCAACTGAAGTATTTTAGACCATTGATGCTAGAGTGAATAAAATTGTCCGAGAAGTGCTCTCATTTACGGTGCCCCTGTCATCATTACCTCTCTCTTTCTCTGAAACTTATTAAATAGTGCAGAGCATGTCATTTATTGAAGATGGAAAAGCTTGTAGGCAATGAATATCATCAGGGGGACAATCTTGTGCATTTGCACTTGCAGCTTTACTTGTTTTTCTATTAAATGGTCTATTGCCCTCCCAGGCGGCACTTGATGACTTAGTTATTGCTTCATTTAACTTGGGCAGTAATTTCAGATTGGGCTTCATATTATGTTGTTTTTTCTAAATAGAACAGCATCAATCTGAACACATGTTTGAATCAGTGGTACACTCCTTACAGTATTATAGATGTTTACAGTACATCTTGGTCTCCTTAACAATCTAGCCTTGGCATTAAGTGTGCATGAGAAGACCATTTGAATTATCGCCCAGAGTGATTATTAAAGTTGTACTAATAGCTGTCTGAAAAAGTAATTTTTTGCCTCTATGATGTTCATATACTTTAATCCTAATCAAATATGGATGTAGTTTTATAGTAGGTTAAAGCTTCCTGTGGCACTGAGTAGCTCTATTAGGCCCAGAAACCATAACGCCTGAAGGCTCCTAGTAGCACAACCTCAATTTCTAACCTGGCACGTGGAAGAAGGATTTTGGGAGAATAATGAGCCTAGTATTGTAAGTATAAATGGTATCTTATCCTCAAACACGACTAGCACTTTAAAGGGAAGATGATCTATCACCTGCTCATTAGATAACATTTTTGTGAAAGTAATAAGTTTCTGTCATCTGGTGAAGCTCCATTGACTTGTATTGTGGAAAACATAGATATATAGTGGTCTCATTTTAATCTTTTGCTGTGCTACTTCCTATTTTGCTTTAAATGCTAAACGCACTTTAGGCTTCCCAATGTGCTGTGTTTTATTTTTAACAACTGGGATGCGGGGCTCGGAATTTGAGTCATGATACTCACATCTCCTAGCTGTTGCTGCAGTAAGTATTGCAGTCTTTTCTGGGTTAATCAGCGTCTCTTTGACAATGCTCTCTGCCTATTGTGCTCCTTTGGCTCCTCAGACACTTTAAAAAGAAAATTGTTCCCAGAGTGTTCACTGATTCGTAATTCACCCCAACTTTTGTGGAAAGGTGGGAACCAGAATGCCGTAGGTGTTGGAAACTGTTAGCACTGTCAATACAGTTATTTTTATGTATCCCGATACCACTTGCCAATGAAATTGCCTTTTTAGCACCTGTTTCTACAGCAGAAATACTTTTATGATGACTAACTCTGACAACATTACTGTTAGTAACACTACTAACAACACGGGCAAAAAATGTGTAGCACTAGTACCTTTTATTTCTGACTGACTTTGTGTAACTGCAGTGTAAATACTGGCCTTCGCTATGGTGACGTGAACTCAACAGGAGTTTCTGTAGGGCTCTGTATTGGCTTCGACAATGTTCACTTAGTCCTCTGTGAAAGAAAGCATCTTGCTTAAGTGAAAGATGGGCTAGCTGGATCTGTCACATCCGCTGGCTGAGCACATTTTAATGAATATACTGATTGTGAAACACAAATTGGTATGAGTGATGGATCTTTTTGCTGCATTGACTGTGATGAATCTGATGCTAGGCAGCAAAGATAGCTGTGATCCCCACCACTACTACTGCTGTAATTCAGTAACGCTTGTAAGTTCCTCCAGAGCTCTTCTGATCTGTGTGTCTTCTATCTCCTCACTTAGGAGGCCTCAACAACTGTTACATACTTGGGAAAGACATCAGGAAAGAAGACCCTATTTAGTGTCCCACTTACCCATAGATGATCCCCTTGCTGACTAATGGAGCACAATGCAGTTGTGCCTGCCACAGACTATGATTCTACCAGCGGTAGGTGCCTCAAATCTCAAGGGTAGGGGCGGATGGGGGAAGGAAAGTGGGGAATAAAAAAAAAAAACAAAAAAAAAACCTTACCTTTTTCAGCCGCCTCCTGCTGCTTTTGTCTTCTTCCCTTGATGTGGTGTCCCAGCATTCACTGGGACACCAGCACAGGCTCCTCAGCAATCCTGGCGCTTCATTCATGCTAAAGCTAGCAGAAAGCAGCGTCAGGATTGGCCTGAGAGGCTTGGACTGCAGCTCAGACACAACACTGGGGTCTGTGCAATTTCTCCAGCCCGGCTGCTCAACACAGCCGCGCTGGAGAAACCTAAGTGTGCATGTGTGTTTGGCTGGCCTTCCGTGGCCCAGCCCACCCCTCCCTTCACATGCTGCTGGCTGAGCTAGCATCTGAAAGATAAAATGATAATGCAATATTGTTTTATCTTTCAGATCCTGTCTTAGCCAGGGGGGCGACGCTCCTTCGCCATTGTGAATTAGCTGCCCCTGGATGCCACAGACTATGAAGTGGCAGCCCCACCTCAAATGGGGGTGTAATATAATAGACATGTTATGCTTAAAGAGACTGAAGTCTCATTTACAGTTTGTTGGATGTGGGACATCTGCTAAAAAAGGGTCAGATGCCCCATCAGCTAAAACTACATCCCCTCCACTCTAATTAGAATCGGGAAATACCCATGTTTATGATGGAGGAGCCAATGCTGCCTCTGGTGGCAGAAAAAAGAGACTCAGGCTATTGAGCCATTGGTTAATGTACTTCAGTCTATTTGGCCTATTTAGAGCAGGTTCTCCCGAGTAAATGTTTCCTGTTCGGAATCACCGAGGGTGCCGCTGTGGTCCCAAACAAGAAACTAAGGAAATTACACTCATGCACTTTGAGAAAAATTCTACTGTGGCAGGAACATTTATTTTTTGTTTCTCAATAACATACTTCAGCTGTAGGAGTTTGTTTTTGAAAAACAAAATCTACGCTGAGTAGTTACATTAAATATAGTTCTCAATCAGCAAAGTATTGGTGCTTTTAGTGGAGCTACCCTTATGGTGCCTCTGCTGAAGACAGACATCGCTGCCAACCTGGTCACTAAATGTAGCAGTTGGTCTTCCGTCAGGCCAGTGGGATACATCCTGCCATTTCCATGGCCATACGATGGATTGACCGTCCATCATACTCTAAATTAGGCTCTTATTCATTAAGGTGAGCACCCTGATAGCAATACATAAGTAAATGTACAGCATACTTAGTGAAACTAGCCAATCCTGAAATACTGCTTCTAAAAAAGCAGTCTCGTTATTGTCCATCACTTCACATGCTAAATATAATAGTTGTAAAAGCGATGCCTCATTCTTACCTTAGAATAAAATACAAAAACAATCAGATTCCTCAATTTATAGGCACTAAGAGAAACTATATAAACTAAACTAATTCTATAAAAACTCCATGTCCGTTACGTTCCGTTGCTTTAGAAAAAGCTAGATCACTACTTGGACAACATACCAATGTCAACTCTAGGAGTCTTTATTCTAATGCAAACTGTTAAAGGAACACTTACAAAGGCAATGTTTCGAGATAGAATAGGATGTCAGAGGAATTCTTCAAAGCGTTCAATAAATCCTTTCAATCAGTTCAGTACCAAGTATTGTAAACCCTAATTTCAGATGGCAAGAAATCGATTACATTTGTGGCAGAAGTTATGACAATTTCAGAAATCGTGCCAGTAATGTACATTGTTCAGCACAATCTCCCCCAAAAAAGCAATGCAGTCAGTTCATTGTACAGTGGATAATATTTTCACATTTCTTCACTTCAAAATCACCTCTAGATTTTACTGCTATTATTTTTTTTATTTCCTGCAACTCCCTCGTAGAAACTAGTCATATGTAATGACCGAAAATATACTTGAAAGGGGCATGCCGAAAAAACACACAATTTGACAAATATCTTGATCTCGAACCGGGGCCAGGGGAGATAGAAATATTTCGCAGGCTCATAGAGCAGTGCTACCGCAGAGGTTATAGAGGCCTTGCCGGCTTAAACAATAGGTCACATCAATCTTACATGACAGGATCTCAGACAACATTAATTACTTGAATATCAACCTTAAGTGTATGAAATGCAATCATTTGGTTCCAAAACATAAGCTTGTTGATTAACGACAATACATCATATTCTGCTGGGGGTCAAACACATTGTTATCATTTTGATAAAATAAATTCCACTTCCCCCAAAAGAAGGTTAACAGTTGTATACAAAACAATATATTTGTCCTGAAATACAAATCCCTCATTTTGAAACAAATGTACTGTTTTGTTTACTGTAGGAAATGACCATATTTTGCATGGTATTATCCCATATTTTTGCCTTCTGTTGCTCAACCTGTTTTTGTTGGCCATTAATCTCTGTGCACTTTACCCCTCTCAACCAATGGTAAGGTATTTGTGTTCTCGTTTTAAAACAAGATAAAATGAACATAGACCTCATTCCCACATGTAATTTGCTTTTAAGTCCATACTGTACTACTTGTACCTGGGCTACTATATTAAATGCTACTTATAGACTGTATCACTCATTGTGCCACCCACTGAAATAGCCCTGTCCAGCTCGTCTCCAAGCCTGCCACTGTAGCCTGGGTGTGCATTTTTAAAGTGCCCTTTGGCAGGCCTAAACTTTCCTTTTTAATGTCTGTAGGTCACTCCCACGGGAGGCCTTACTGCCCAATAAGGCATGGTGCATGGTATTTAAACGTGGGATATGTAGACATTATTGTTTTACTTGCCCTGGCAGTGGAAAGAAGTGACGTTATTTTTTCACTGTGGCAAGGCTGGCACTCCCACAGCAAAACCATGAGTTACATTTTACTTTCAATTTGGAAGCAACTAAAAAAACGATTAAGTGACTCACTTTTATGGTCATTTAATATTCAACCTAATGGTAAAGATACATTTTATACTACTATTAAGGAAAATGCACTCTTAGAAAGTCATTTGACTATTGATGGTTGCCCCTCTGGTGAGATGTTGTGAGATGTGTATTGGTATCAAACAGTGGACAAATGGGTCTGGATGTTGGGAGGGACTTTACCCTCCTTGACAAGATGGCCATAGGGCTGAGCCCTGCCCTTTCCTGAGCTTCAATACCACCACACTTGACCAACTGCTACACTGGATCCAACGACGAGCCGCCTTCAATTGACTCTAGGACTCTGCTCTTCAACACCCTACTGTCACTGAGCCCTGCTTCAGATCGAGCTTGTAACCTGCTCCGCAGATGACACATCAATGATTACTTTTTTCTCCAGAAAACTTTCTGATTTAGAAAGTAAACTTTCCACTGGGATGAACTGGTTCCTGTTTCCTGTGAGGGGTCTATTTCAGTCAGTCATAACTTTGCACCAGCAGATGTAGTGATACTAGATACATGCAGTTTTGGCACATAGCACATTTTGGTGCAATCTTTATTTGAAACCTGAAAACCCATATCTCCAGCTCTACCTAATGGAGTTTTGTCATTTTTATGTAATGTCATTTATTTAAATATTCTCTATGTTTCTAAATTGTTCTATTATTTGTCTTTTGTTGTTTTCCCACTTTATCACTGTTTGAGTACTGCATAGATGCTTTGCACATTGCCTCTACTCTCAGTTTAGCTGCTCTTTGCTAGAGCTACCATGGGGGTGAGCATAGGTTTATCTAGTTACTTCTGTGATTCACTTTGACAAGGGTAGAGATTATTGATTGAGGTGGTTACTCAACCCCCTGAAGTAATGCTCCAATTTAATACATCTGCAAACAAAGAAAGATTTTGTAGCTCTGGGGCAATGATATTCACATTTTAAACTCGAAGCTTTTTCACTGCCAGAACACTGTCCTTCATCATTGATACATCATAAAACAAGTTTGTACCTAAAATACAGCAATAACATAGATCATTAAATAAGGAATATCACTAACTATGTTATTGTTTTTTTTTTATTCCTTTATTTTAATTTGTTTGGTGAGAAAGTCAATCAATTGTGCTAACTTGTTTTTCTACCTCTCAGTTCTTTAAGGGGGCTTAAGGAAAGTAAAACAATGTGGTAAATATTTGCTTGAAGCACAAAATGCACTAAAGCAGAAGCAAACATAAAAAATGACAGAGAGGGGAAGACTTGCAACAGGAAAAGTTTCCCCACTGAGAAGCAGATTACAATGGGGGCTGATTAAGAAAAATACAGTAGTGTAAATGGGTGTTTATGCTTAATATCATTTAAAACCATTTACTCTGGCTGCCTGGAAGCTTGCCTGTTTAAGAAAAAGGCATTGGCACATTTAGTAAACATACGTGTTTCATCGAAGCAGCCTGAGAGTGTTTGACCATTCCCCACTCATGCCAAGTGGCAGGACCTCTGATCCTCCACCCATTGAAACCCAAGTCAGAACTCTGCCACACCCTTCCACGCTTTAATCTCTCTACGCCTTCCCCATGCTGAAGCCGGCTTCCCTGGCCTACAATGAAGGTGCACTGCATATCATTTCACCAGCACCTCTTCCAGCATATAACCCCTCTCTCCCTCCATCTCACCACATACACATGGACTATGTCCATTCCACCTTGGTCGGTGCTGTGCTCAACAATTACTCAACACAGAATCAAAGTTTGGGACCCTATGTGCAACCTCTCGCTGGACCTTCTGTTCCTCACAAAGGCCTGAATAAAACCCATCTCCAATCTGGACATCACAACAGCCATCCCTCTCAGCTACATAATTACTAGTCAGGACAGAACCAACAAATCTGGAGGAAGAATCACTAGCAACTAAAATAAAAACAACTTTTCTCCCTCACCTTGGCAAACTCCAACAACCACGTGGGTTTGAAACTCATCATCTCCAACAACATCACCTTGGAAGAAGCCTTTCTCTAGTGACCTCCTGGACCAAAAGTTGACATTGGAAACACCAGCTAAGGAACCATTACCCCCTCATACTCAACCACAGTGCCTTCATCCTTTGTGATCTCAATTTCTGCACCGAGGACCACATTGACTTGAACACCAGCAACCTCCTAGAAAAGCTGAACACATTTGGATTTATCCAATGAGTGAAGGACCCCACACTCACCACTGAAAATATCCTCAACCCTTTCACCACATTTTCCACTACTACTGTAGACAATACCACCCCTTTACCTGAACCTATCACTTCGTTGTCCGATTCACCCTACACCTAACCCACCATTGGGAATCACACTTACAAGGACCACCAGAGCCAACTGGAACTCTGAATCTGAGAACCTGGATCACAGAACTCCAAACCCACTGCCCAATGAACAAAGACATCCTCACACAATCTATCACCAACTTCAGCAACTAGATCACCTCAATGCTGTGACTCTCTGTAGGAAAGTACCCTGTTTTTAGCATGTTACCCTCAATTTCTGCCTGATGTCAGTGTGTTTGACTGTGCCACTGGGATCCTGCCAACCAGGACCCCAGTGCTTATTCTCTTGCTCCTCTCAATTGTGTCACTGCATTCTGGTAACCCAGTATTTCAGCCCAAATTGCCATACTGGTCACCCCTTATAAGTCCCTAGTATATGGTACCTAGGTACCTAGGGCATTGGGGTTACAGGGGATCACTATGGGCTGCAGCATTACTTTTGCCACCCATAGGGAGTCCATGCAAAGGATTGTACAGGACTGCCATTGCAGCCTGTGTGAAATGGTGCATGCACCCTTTCACAGCCATTTACACTGCACCAGGTCACTCATAAGTCACCCATATACCCAGCCTTTCAGCCCTAAAGGCTGGGTGTAGAGTACCTGTGTGCGAGGGCACCTTGGCACTAGCAGATGTGCTCCCACATCATCCAAGACCATTTTCCCGGACTTCATGAGTGCGGGGATGCCATTTTATGCATGCACTGGACATAGGTCAATACCTATGTCCACCTTCACAATGGTAACTCCGAATATAGCCATGTAAGGTGTCTAACATCTTGGAATTATACCCCAATGCTGATTCTAACATTGGTTGTATAATTCCATGCACACTGGAGGCTCCACAGTGGACTCCCAGTACTGCCATATCAGCCTTCTGAGGTTTTCCAGGCAGCCCCAGCTGCTGCCACCTCACAAGACAGGTTTCGGCCCTCCTGTTGCTCAAGCAGCTCAAGACCAGGAAGGCAGAACAAAGCATTTCCTTTGGCAGAGGGGTGTTACACACCTCTCCTTTTGGAAATAGGAGTTACAGGCATGGGGGTATCCTCCCAGAGCATCTGGAAATGCTTGTTCAGAGACCCCCAGTCCCTCCTCTGGCATGAAGCTGGACAAAGGAAAGGGGAGTGACTACTCCCCTCTCCATCACCACCCCGGGGGTGGTGCCCAGAGCTCCTCCAGGATGTCCCTGGGTTTTGCCATCTTGGATGCCAAGGGGGTGGGGCACTCTGGGAGCATCTAAGTGGCCAGTGCCAGCAGGTGACGTCAGAGCCCTCCCCCGACAGGTGCTTACCTGTGTAGCTGACCAATCCCCCTTTCAGGACTATTTAGGGTCTCTCCTCTGTCTGTTTCCTCAGATTCAAATTGCAAGACTCCAGAGGGAATTCTCGACATCCTTTACTTCATCTTCTACTGACAAAACTGCATCTGGACCCTCCAGGAACTCTTCAAACTGCAAAAAAGAAGCAAGACAACTTCTGCAACATTGTATCTTCATCTCCTGCCAGCAATTGCAACTGTTTCCAGGTCATACATTCTCTGAGGACTGCCTGTCTACAGCCTGTTCCAGAAGAACAAAGGAATCTCTCTTGAAGTGAAGGAGTCACTTCCGTGCTTCAGCAGGCACCCCTATACAGCGAGGACCAGTGGCTTGGGTTCCTTCTCCAGAAGAAATCTGTGGATCCAGCATCACAGGTGGTGGACTGAAGTGGTCTAGATGGTCCTGACATCCTACTATCCAACTTTGGTTGAGGTAAGACCTTGCCTCCACACGCAAGACAGTACCCCCATGCACGTGTGTTTTGCAGTTGCCAAGGCTTGTTGGCATTCTTCCACAAAGTTCTTCATGCACCGTGCATCTATGGCCCCCAGCACTCCTTCCTGCAACGCACAGCCTCCTGCGAGGTTCCCCTGCGACATGGGAATCCTTTGTATAGCGGTGTATGAGTCTCTATTTGCACCTTCTTTGTCCCTGTGCTGTGGGACTCCTGGGCTTGCTGTCTGGTCTTCTGAGTTGCTGAGAGCCCCCTTTGTGTCCCCCTTCTGGGTAGAGGCCACCAGGTCCCTCCTGGTCCCAGGTAGCACCATTTTTCTCTAAACGCAAGCTTTGCGTGTGTCAAGGCTTGTTAGAGGAATCCAGCGACACAAACTAGACTGCAATCATCCAACTGGTGTGGGACATCATCAGCCTCAACCAGGAACCTACATCCATCTTCTTGGGTGCAGTACTGAATGTTGTTCTTCACCTGTGGTTCTTCTTTTACACTTTCATCCTGGTTAGCAGGGGCTCCTGTTCTCCCTGGACTCTTCAGTGCTTCTTGTTCTTGGTCCCTTTCTTCTACAGGTCTTCAGTTCCAGGAATCCATCATTGGTGTCTTGCAGTCCCTTCTGGTTCTTGCATAATCTTCAATCACATGTTCTTGTGTGTTGTAGGAAACCTACTGTGATTTACTCCTGCTTTCCTCTGGGGTGGGTTCTTGTAGGAGGCTGGCCTGGCTTATAGTGGGTACCTGAAGGTACTTACTCCTTGTGCCAGGTCCAGTTATCGCTCATTAGTAGATTAATAGTGTTCTAGCAGTTTAGGCTGATAGATGTAGCTATAGCGGAGCAGCTTAGGCTGAACTAGGAGACATGCAAAGCTTCTACTATACCACTTATATCACCTAGCACTATATCATAAGAAACACAATACTAAGAGTTACTAAAAATAAAGGTACTTTATTTTAGTGACAATGTGGCAAAAATATCTCAGAAGATATACTCCCTTAGGATGTAAGTAAAGTACACAAAATATAAACACAAACCAAAATCAGGTAAGTAAACAGTTAGAAAAATAGTGCAAACATTGTAGAATACAATAGGATGCAATAGGCCTAGGGGCAACACAAACCATATACTCTGAAAGTGGAATGCGAACCACGAATAGACCCCTAGGCTAGTGTAGTGTGTAGAGGGTCGCTAGGAGTGTAAGAAAACACTAAGGGTGTCCAAGATACCCCATCCCAAGACCCTGAAAAGTAGGAGTAAAGTGATACTACTTCCCCAGAAACACACTAAACTCGTGATAGAGGATTCTGCAAAGACCACAACAGACTGCAAAGCACTGAAGACCGATTCCTGGACCTGAGGACCTGCAAGAGAAGGGGACCAAGTCCAAGAGTCGCAAAAGTGTCCAGGGGGGCAAGAGCCCACTAAACCCCGGATAAAGGTGCAAAAGGGCTGCCTCCGGATAGAAGAAGCTGAAGATTCTGCAACAACGAAAGGTGCTAGGAACTTGTCCTTTGTGCAGAAGATGTCCCACAGAGTCCTGAAGGATGCAGAGTGGTTTCTTTTGAGAAAGACCGCAAACAAGCCTTGCTAGCTGCAAAGGTCGCGGTTGAAGAAGGAGGTCGCCACTTGGAAGAGGAGCCAGAGGGGGCCCTCAGCAACACAGAGATCCCACGCACAAGAAGGCAACACCCACAGAAGTACTTGAACACGGGTTCAAGAAAACTGAGCACGGTGGTCGCCTCAACACTACAAAAGAGGGCCCACTAAGCCGATGGTCAACTCAGCGAGTTGAGCAGTGCAGGACAGAGTGCTGGGAACCTGGGCTAGGCTGTGCACAAAGGATTCCTTGCAAAAGTGCACAGAAGCCCTAGCAGCTGCAGTTCACGTGGTGCACAGGATTACTGTCTGGAGAGGGGAGGCACGGACTTACCTCCTCCAAATTTGGACAGTTGGACCACTGGACAGTCTGGGTCACGTGGGTCCACCACCTGTGTTCCAGTGGCCACGCTTTTCAGGATGAGAGAGGTCCCAGAGTACCAGTGACGCTGAAGTTTGGTGCCTGCTGGAGCAGGGGGAAGATTCTGTCGACCCACTGGAGATTTCTTCTTGGCTTCCAGTGCCGGGTGAAGGCAGACAACCCCCAGAGCATGCACCACCAAGAAACAGTCAAGAAAGCCAGCAGGATTAGGCGCTACAATGTCGCTGGTAGTCTTCTTGCTACTTTGTTGCAGTTTTGCAGGCATCCTGGAGCAGTCAGCGGTCGATCCTTGGCAGACGTCAAAGAGGGAAGTGCAGAGGAACTCTGGTGAATTCTTGCAAGTCGTTAGATGAGGAAAAGCCCACAGGAGTGACCCTAAATAGTCCTCAGAGGAGGATTGGCCACCCAGTGAGGTAAGCACCTATCAGGAGGGGTCTCTGACATCACCTGCTGGCACTGTCTACTCAGAGGCCTCCATTGTGCCCTCACACCTCTGGATTCAAGATGTCAGAGTTCTGGGACACACTGGAGAAGCTCTGGGCACCACCCCTGGGGTGGTGATGGACAGGGGAGTGGTCACTCCCCTTTCCTTTGTCCAGTTTTGCGCCAGAGCAGGGACTAGGGGTCCCTGAACAAGTGTAGACTGGCTTATGCAAGGAGGGCACCATCTTGCTCTTCAAAGCATTTCCAGAGGCTCTGGGATGCTATCCCTTCCATGCCTGTAACTTCTGTTTCCAAAGGGAGAGGGTGTAACACCCCCCTCCCAAAGGAAATGCTTTGTTCTGACTTCCTGGGCTCGAACTGCTTGAGCAACAGGAGGACAGAAACCTGTCTTGTGAGTTGGCAGCAGCTGGGGCTGCCTGGAAAACCTCAGAAGGCTGATATGGCAGTATAGGGGGCCCACTGTGGAGCCCCCAGAGTGCATGGAATTATACAACCAATGTTAGAATCAGCATTTGGATATAATTCCAAGATGTTAGACACCTTACATGGCCATATTCGGAGTTACCATTGTGAAGCTGGACATCAATATTTACCTATGTCCAGTGCACGCATAAAATGGCGTCCCTGCAATCACAAAGTCGGGGGAAATGGTCCTTGACAACGTGGGAGTACCTCTGCTAGTGCAGGGGTGCCCTCGCACACAGGTACTCTGCACCCAGCCTTCAGGGCTGGAAGGTCTGGTATATGGGTGACTTATAAGTGACCTGGTGCAGTGTAAATGGCTGTAAAAGGGTGCATTCATCATTTCACACAGGCTGCAATGGCAGTGCTGTAGAAGCCTTTGAATGGGATCTCTATGGATGGCAAAAGTAATGATGCAGCCCATAAGGATTCCCTGGAACCACAATGTGCTGGGTACCTAGGTACCATATACTAGGGACTTCTAAGGGGTGACCAGTATGCCAATTTGGGCTGAAATACTGACTTTTTTACTTATGCAGTGTCATCCCCAATCTTTTTGCCTCCTGCCTCCTATTTTTTCTGACCTGTTGCTGTTGGCTTTTGAACTCTGAGCACTTTTCCACTGCTAACCAGTGCTAAAGTGCATATACTCTCTGTGTAATATTGTATGTAACTGGTTTATCCATGATTGGCATATTTGATTTACTAGTAAGTCCCTAGCAAAAAGCACTAGAGGTGCCAGGGCCTGAAATCAAATGCTACTAGTGGGCCTGCAGCACTGGTTCTGCCACCCACATAAGTAGCTCTGTAATCATGCCTCAGACCCGCCACTGCAGTGTCAGTGTGTGCAGTTTTAACTGTAAATTCGACTAGGCAAGTGTACCCACTTGCCAGGCCTATACCTTCCCTTTTCTTACATTTCAGACACCCCTAAGGTAGGCCCTAGGTAGCCCCAAGGGCAGGGTGCAGTGTATGGTTAAGGAAGGGCGTATAGTAATGTGTTTTGTATGTCCTGACAGTGAAATATTGCTAAATTCGTTTTTCAGTGTTGCAAGGCCTGTCCCTCTCATAGGTTAACATGGGGGCTACCTTTAAATCTGATTAAAGTGTACGTTCCCTTTGGGAGCGGATGGACATGTGGAGTTTGGGGTCTCAGCTCACAATTTAAAAATGCATCTTTTAGGAAAGTTGATCTTAAGAATGTGTGTTTGAAAATGCCACTTTTCAAAAGTGAGCATTTTCTTGCTTATACCATTTCTGTGACTCTGCGTGTTTGTGGATTCCCTGTCTGGGTCAATTTGACAGTGGGCTGGTTGCATCTCACACTAGACAGTGACACAAAGGGAGCTGGGGTGTAGTCTGCAATTCCTGATGAGCCATCTGTGCTAGGAGGGAGGTGAGGAGTGTTCACTTACACCTGAAAGGGCTGTGCCTGTCCTCACACAATGCAGTCTCTGAGCCCCTGGTGAGTGTCTGGGGCTTGGCCTGGGAAAGGCAGGATTTCACATTCAAAAGGGACATTACTTTCAAGTAGGCCTACTTCAAAGGAGAAATTGGGTATGAGAAGGGCAAACAAAACCACAGACTTTAGATCACTTCTGGAAATCAAGAGGAACCTGTGCCTGGAGAAGAGCTGAAGAGCTGAGGAGAAGTGCTGCCCTGCCTGTGACTATTCCGTGTGGAGCTATTCTGCAGTTGCTGCTTCTGCCTGTGCAAGGGGACAAAGACTGAACTTTGTGGTACATTCCTGCTTGAGTGTTATTGTAGGCGTCAGTCACTTGGTTCTGATGACCAACTAGGTGTTTCTCTGGGGCTACCATTTTTTCCATCACCATTGTGACACTGGCACTTGTGTCCCTGTAGGCCTCAACCTGAACACCATAGATTAGGGGTTGTGCCTTGAACCAATCCATGTTAAAGGGGCAAGCAATAAGGGTGGCAAGGTCAATGCCACCATCTGAGACTAAAACAGCCTCAGTGGCTTTTCTAACTAAACCAACCCCCACTACATTACCCAAAGTGAGCCCAGCCACACCCTTGGACTGGTTATTTCTAGTGTTTTTCCCTCCACCACTGCTATTACTGGGGACACTAGTGGAAGCAGTGGGGTTGTGGTGGTGGGAGCTTTGGTGTTTTTCTTGGGCAAGTGGGGCCACTTGCCCAATGGCTTTTGCTCTTACACATGTAACACCAAGGATTTGTATTCTGTTGGTTGGAAGAGGATTTATACCCACCCCAGAGGACTTTTGTGGGCCTGATGAAGACTCTTGCTTTTTATCTTTGTCCCCACCTTTGTCATGTGACTTACCATCCATCTTCTTATCTTTGTCCCCCCCAGTATGAGCTTTTCTGCTCCCCCTTGTTCTGACCCATTTGTCTGCCTTCTTTCCCACTTCTTGGGGAGAGGTCAGATCTGAGTCTACCAAATACTGGTGCAACAAATCAGACACACAGTTGTTAAGACTATGCTCCCTCAGAATTAAATTATAAAGACACTCATAGTCAGACACTTTGCTGCCATGTAACCATCCTTCTAAACCCTTCACGGAACAATCCACAAAGTCTATCCAATCTTGTGAAGACTCTTTTCTGGTCTCTCTGAATTTTATTCTAGCTGTGTGCTGCCGCTGATTTGGTGCCTGGAGGAAGGGGCGGGCTTTGAGCCCCTTTAAACTTTTACCGGGCTCCCGCTTTGCGGGACGCGCTGGGACCGCTGTGTGCTGCCGCTGATTTGGTGCCTGGATGAAGGGGCGGGCTTTGAGCCCCTTTAAACTTTGACCGCGCTCCCGCCTCGCGGGACGCGCTGGGACCGCTGTGTGCTGCCGCTGATTTGGTGCCTGGAGGAAGGGGCGGGCTTTGAGCCCCTTTAAACTTTTACCGCGCTCCTGTGTCGCGGGCCGCGCGCGGGCCTGTCCTTCGCCCGTCATCGGCAGGAAGAGGCTGGGCTGGGCCCCCCCCCTAACATTCCATTTATTTTTCATCTGGTGGTAAAACTCTCTTGGAATCTGTTAAAGAAGGCGTGGGTGATCAATATTCAAAATGGGAAAAAGAAAGATTAATCCCCAAAAGGGGGAAGGTGGGTCTAGCTCCTTAGCTCATTCTTCTATTACTAGCTATCTATCTTCTGTAATTGGGGCTATTGAATCCGAACTGGAGCAAGTTGAAGAAAGGATTGGGGCTATTCAGGCTCAGCAGCCCCCATTGGAACCTATCTTTTATATAACTACTAATTCAAAGGAGGGGTCATCTTTTCTGGCCTCGTCTATTAACATAACACAATCTGCTCACTGCAATATGCTCCCACCAGTCTTACCTAAACCCCCTGTTCAAAGTGTTAATTCTTCCTTGGAACGCTCCACGGCGCTGTCCCACCCATTGAAGAAGAAGAGAACGGGTGAAAAGACCAAGAATATAATAAAGATGTCAGGCTTGAAAAAGAGAACACATATTTCACCGGCAATTAGCCCCAATGAATCAGTTGTTCTGGTTACAACAAATGAACATCCCAAAGCAATGATGTTTATAGCGACCCTTTTGGTGTAATAGACTCTATACTCATATCTTTTTGTTCTACTCTAGAGGAGAAACTTATTACCATGATTTCTAAAAAACTTGATTGTTTTTGTAACAACGTGCTTAGTACTTTTGCTCAGTTGCCATATTCAGGAGCATTAAGTAAGGGAAAGGTACCGAGCCGGGATGTGGTAATAAAGGAAAACCTACTACCTATACTGACACCTCAAGACGTCGGCACACTCACTGCCAGACCTTTGGCTATATCTGACCAAGGTAATGCTATGATTAAGTTGCCGCCAGTAATTCCAAAAGAAGCTACCCCTCCTGGCTCAAACCGCCCACTATTAAATAAATCCATTAATCAAACAGATGTATTGCATTTACCTCCTGACTGCATACCCTATGTTTTGGTGTTATCAAATGTACCGCCTTTAGACAGTAACAAAAAAGAAGACACCCAAACTTTGATTAGGAAGTCTGTTCATTGGTTGAAATCTAAATTCAAAGTTAAATATCACCCAAATAATAAGATTCTTATGGCACGTAGAGTGAAGCAGGTGGGCCACCAAAGAAATATGGACGACGGAGATTGTGTTGTAATACATTTTGCCAACCCGTGCTCAGTTGATTACCTTTTGGCAAATTTAGATTGTTCTAATTTTCTACATAAAGTGATTCAAATCCACTCGCTATGTCATTTTTAAGACCATTCCCTTTTTCCACAATGTTCTAGTGCTGTCTCTAGCTATCATAGCTTAGCTCCAGTTAGGCGAGCTGCGCAAATAAATGTTCCCATCAGCAATTGTCCTTTGCCCTTTAATTCTCTCGACGAGAATGATTGACTTGAGGTTATCGCAAGTCCAGGTCCCAAAAATTTGTCGAGATTAATGACTGATGATGATCATGATGAATTTATCCAGGAAGTAAGAGTGAACATTTTTGATACCTCCCACTTAAATAATATTGATAGACTGGTGCTACACCCAGGATCAAAGCCATTATCTTTGATTAGCTGGAATATTGCAGGGTCTGATCTAAAATAAATAATCTGGACTGTTAGAGTTTCATATTATCTTTTGACATAATTTGCTTACAGGAAACTTGGACCCAAGATACGTTCTTTCTGGATGGGTATACAACTCTTTACCAGCCGGCAGTAACTTCTACAATGGGAAGAGCACGCGGAGGTCTTTTAATGCTTGTACCTTTACGACTACCATCACTGAAGGCCTCCTTAATTTGGTCCTCTCCTTATTTTATGATTGTTTTATTATCTATTAGGGGGTGTAAAGGTACTTTGATTTAAAAAAATTATAACAATGTTCTACGCGGTCTCCTAAATGGAACGTTAGAGGATGTTGTGGATTTTATTGACTCTTCTACTGAATTGCAGGATGAAGATTTAGTAGTCTTATGGGTCGGTGATTTTAATACTCCTTTATGTTGTCAGGAAAATTTAGAACTGTGTGCTATTCCTACTGAAGGCAGAGAATCGTTAACTCATTTTACTCACTCACCTGAAGGAGAAGCTCTGAACTCCTTTTTATGTAACTTTGATCTGGTTCATGTCAGGGAGAAAGTGGCACTAGATTCTCTAAATGTTCCAACGTTTACAGGGATTGCGAAGGGGAGCACTGTCGATTTTATTCTTATTGGCTCTCCAGATTACCATTTAATCTGTGATTTTAAGATAATTCCTCACTGTGCCAGTGACCACAATCCCTTGTGTATTAACCGAGACCTAATTATAGATCAGGTACCCAGGGATAAGGGATTGAGAAGAAATACTACCTTTCATACAAATTCTGGCCTACGTCTGAATTGGGATAAAATAAACCCAATGACTTTTAATCAAGAAATTATAACATCTAGATTTGACTCCATTAACATATGTTTATCTCAGCAGTCTGACCATGATCATATTGTTCAAGAATTTGAAATATTAAGTAATGCTATTTCGCATGCCCTTGTGGTGGACAGGCCTACTATGGATTTGCCCGTTTATAAATGGTTCGATTCTGCATGTTCAATTGCTCATAAAAAACTAAAAGATGCCCTCAAATCAGTTTCTTTCTCCTGTCACTTAATTAAATCAGCTAGGGCTGAGTATAAGGCCACCTTGGAAAAAAGAAAATCAGAGATAAGGTCTAAGGCATGGGAAGAGCTACAGGCTGCGTCCGATCTGAAGGATTCCTCAAAATTCTGGCATGTGGTCAATCATTCCTATTTCTCGGACAGTAATACTAAGGTTTATGATTGTCTTATTGCTGAAGAAGTTTGGTTGAACCACTTTAGGAAAGTATTTGACCCAAATAATGACTCTCTGACTAAGGAGGAAAATATCAATAATCGGACTAATATAGACCCCAACATAAACACCCTAGCTATTTCATTTGATCTATATGAGATCCTTGGAGCCATAAATCGTTCAAAACAAGGCAAGGCTTTCAGCCCTGACGGTGTCCCCATTGATATCTTTAAATATATGCCTAATCTTTGGGCCCCCCTAGTCACAAACGTTTTAAGAAGTGCTGCTAAAAGTAATATACCTCCTTCTTGGAAACTGGCAATTATTATCCCTATATTTAAAAAGGGCAATAGACAAGACCCCTCATGTTACAGACCAATATCTTTGATTGACTCCACGGCCAAGATTCTGGGCAGTGTGATTTTATCTCGTCTGGAGGATTGGGTGCTACAGACTCAGATTCTATCGCCAATTCAATTTGGCTTTCGACCCGGTTTGGGTACAGTTGAGCAAGTATTAAACTTGCATCTCATTCTTAACAAATATGTAATTGCCAAAAGGGAGCCAATTCATATGGCTTTTATTGACTTATCCAGTGCTTTTGACTTGGTAAATAGGGAGAAGTTGTGGCAAATCATGGAAACCCTGGGATGCGATGTGACTCTCTTGGATCTTATAAAGCGCCTTCATATTGTCTCATATGGACTCAGTTCAGTTTGGCCCATCGGGACAGAGAACCGCCCCCATTTCCTCTTTTAGGGGAGTGAGACAGGGATTTATACTGGCACCTTTTCTTTTTTTTATATATATTAATGGGCTTTATGATTTTTTGATAAAAAATGGGAAGGATGTGCCAAAGATGGGCCAGAGATTGCTCCCAGTTTTATTATATGCAGACGATGCTGTATTTATTGCACACACTGCAAATGGTTCACAAGGGCTGCTGGATCTTTTTTTTAACTTTATGTTGGACCTAGATTTGAAAGTTAATTATTCTAAGACATTTGTTATGACATGTGGCCCCCGAAATACAAAATCCCAAAAAAATTCTATGGGGGGCAATATTATTAATAATGTGAGGGATTTCTGCTACCTAGGTATGCATATAAGTTCCTCTATGCTTTGGAATACTCATCTTATATTTAAGACCCAACAAATGGCAAGGAATACGGAAGTGATTTTTCGTTTTACTCGTAAACTGGGCCATAGACCGTCTTCTCAGATTATGACACTATATAACTCCAAGTGTATCTCTGCAGCCCTATATGGGGCTGGAGTCTGGGGCTACATTAAAGTACCCACTCTCCAATGCACTGAGAATAGATTTATGCGCAGACTATTGATGGTACCTAAGTGCATAGCAAATATCATTATTCACGAGGAGGTGGGTCAATGCTTTTTAGAGGATACAGTCTCTATTGCCCCCCTTCTGCTGTGGATTAGATGTTGGACAAACCCAACGGCAAGTCTTGTGCAGAAATGTATTACTGAATGCACACAGTTGGCTAACTCGAACAGGTTTCCCTGTCTCTCGTATTTGCAAATATCATTTGACAAGCTGGGGCTTAGGTATATGTATGAAGAACCACAACTGCTAACCACAACTGCAAAGTCCTTGCTGAAAGAACGTCACTCTGAGCATACTTTGCACATAAGACTCCATAGCTGTCTGAATCTGAATCTCTAGATCCTTATATCCAGATTGTTACGGCCTTACATATTGAACCCTATTTGACTTGGTTTTCTTGCCCAAAAATATATTCTCTTTTAATCTTCTTTAAACTAAATTTGATTCATTTTAAGGTGGCCTTTCCCAAGCAGTGTATCTGGCAAAAAGATTGACCACCTTGCCCATGTGATGGTAGCTCAAAGCAAAGTTCTTCTCACTTTTTTCTCTTTTGCTCCCTTTACGCCACCCATAGAAATACTTTTATCTTACCTATTTTACGCACATTAAGACCGATCCATTATAAGGAAGCTTTGATATACTTCCTGAAACTACTAAATGTCAAAATTTGTTCTCAGGTTTTACATTTTATTAGATCATCTATTGCTATTAGGAATCGGTATTAATATTATGTAACTTATTAATCTCACCTATGTTGACTTTTAAAACCTCATTTATGTCCAAAATGTTATACTTTATATATGTGGTTTAGGATAGTTTTATTCCATAGGAAGTAAGGGTTTTATCACATTTTAGGGTATTTAAACAGATTATGGTATTATATTGCATGACATTAGTAATTGATCTGATAAGAACATTGGAATATCTGTGAAAGAGGAAGTTGGATTAGATTACTTTACACTCTTTTTGTAGCATATGTAAGATGTGTTTTATTCTTTTTCCTGTCTGTCTGTTCATTTGAAAATGTGATCTTAATTTGTACTCTTATGGCAATCGCCAAACAAAGATCTTTGACTGACTGACTGACTGACTGCAACCATCCATCCGACGTGGGATATATTCTGCACCAACCAGGAACCCGCATCTGTCTTCTTGGGTGCAATACTGACTGTTCTTCATCACCAGTGGTTCTTCTTTTGCACGTTCATATGGTTTTGCAGGGGCTCCTGTTCTCCCTGGACTCTTCAGTACTTCTTGGAGTTGGCCCATTCTTCCACAGGTCTTCAGGTCCAGGAATCCATCATCAGTATCTTGCAGTCTCTTATGGTTCTTGCATAATCTGATATCACGTGTTCTTGTGTGTTCTAGGAAACTTACTGTGATTTGCTCCTGCTTTCCTGGGGTTTGGGGTGGGTTCTATTACTTACCTTTGGTGTTTTCTTACACTCCCAGCACCCCTCTACACACTCCAATTGCCTAGGTGGGAGACCGACTTTAGCATTCCTCTATTTTAGTATGTGGTTTGTGTTCTCCCTAGGCCCATTGTGATTTTCACTATGCGCACTGTTTTCCCACTGTTTTTACAGCTATTACTGCATTCTAGTGGCCATACTGTGTATATTACTTACCACCTAAGGAAGGATAGTCTCCAAGGTATTTTGGGCATTTGTGTTGAGGTACTAGAGATTTTCATTCTCAGGGTAATATAACAAAGAACTTGGCAAAGAAGCTGAAATATGAAAAGACATCTTTATTAAACTCAAATGAGTGAGACTACGTCTCCCAGAAGCTGACCTATAGCAACTGAAAGAGGCAGTCTCCCGAAATGGTCTTAGCTCAGACCTTTTATATCATTTATTATGCCCTAGGCATGCAAGGGGGCTGTACCAGTCACATTCCTAAACAAATGAGAAAAGCTAGAGAGGCAACATGTGAGTAGCCTTTGGGGTTTTCACAGGATTACAGTTGACCATTCACATATTTCACTACAAACGACAAAAATAGAGCCATGATGATGTTCCCACACTTCAGCTAGGACAGCCTCCAATTATTTACCCACGAGGGTTCAGATATCAGCTGACCCCAATAAAACCGGGCACCTCCTCCTCGTAAAGCAAGCCATAAAGCAGGAAACAGGGACAGGTGTGTGTAAGATTAGGCATGGTTTGTGTGTGATGAAAGGTTTATGATGTGTTGTGCCTTGATACTAATCTCATTCGGCCACTGGGAAAGAAACTGGCCGAACAGGTTTGGCTTCAGGCAGTGGAGTCAGCTTGCCCAGGTCACAGAGGAGTCAGCAAAGATGTACGTGTCCTTCAGACTCGTTTTCAGCATTAGACATTGGCCTATGTGAGGGCAATCATAAAATGGCTGTCGTTTAAATGGAACAATATGCAGTATCATATACAAGGTCATTCCATTGATGAAACGCGATAAAAACACCCGTGCATATCGTATTTGCCATTTGCGGCTCTCTGATACTAAAATCGGCATGATAGGGCCATGCCTCCAGTGTGGTTCCGAAATTTAAAGTACCACAGACCCTCCTTTTGCCCTTACATAGGCAACAACTATACTCATACTAATCTGAGTCCGGGTCTATATTCATAAGGCCATGGGGATGTTGCTGGAGCAAAATTCTAGTACTTGGTAACTCTCTTCTGGACAGGTCTCCTCGAACATGAAGTATCACAAAAGGCCACATGTGGCAGGACAAAATAAGGAATACCTCTATCTGCAGTAGGTGGCATAAGATCACACACCCAATAATTAGTGATGTTCACTACTAACTAGTGTTGATGCAGAAGCTGTACAAAAGAATTGCTTACGAATTCTGATCTTCTAACCTGCTCATGTTCAGGAAAAGGGTGAAAAGAGTGCAAAGAAACAATAGTAGGAAAAGACATAGGTTGGGAAGTGGGTGCAGAAGTCAATTGAGTAGAGAAAAACAATCCCACCCATAAATGACAACGTCATGTTTAAAAGACACTAGAAAACACGTTATTAAGAACATATAGACAACGGGAGAAAGTAGTGACCACTATTACAAATGAAATAATAATTTTTCACAACCCTAACCAAAAAGCAAATCCTAAAATTATCTAGTAACATTTTTAGGGCTCCTCTGCATTTCAGTAATTTTTGTATGTTCAGGTGGAACAGTGGTGACTCTCATCAATGCTCTAAGGTGAAAAGGGGGTACTCTTTACACAGAAAATGGACTTTATTCTGCTTTTACTAAACAGAATAGTACTTTAAAACAATGCCAGCAAAACAATCAGTCTCCTAACACCTAGTCTATACAATCAAACGGAAACCTCTTGTGAAACCAACTATGCCCAGAGTCCGTTCAAAAAGCCTCTCTGGCAGGCTTCTATTGTCCATCAAATTTTCTTTTGTTGTTTTCTTTTGCATGGGCCTCTCAATTCAGGCCTCTTCGTGAGAAAAGTACTGCTTAGTTGGAGTGTCCTCCTGGCAAACACCCACAGCTCACTCGAAAGTCTCAATGTTTTAAAGCAATGCACCAGTGTCTCTCCTCTGTGGCAGACACTACAAACAATGTGCTCTTCATTGATCAAGGGCACAAATCATCTCGTGCAGACCCAAGCACCATTAATTGGGAAATAGCTCAAGCTCAGCAGCACTTTCAGACTCCAACACTCATTATTTAGTGTCAGAGGACGCTCAAGCTGCTCTTTCATGGGCACCGCAATATAGTGCCTTTTTCCAAACTTGAAATCTCCGGTGCACTGCCCTTCTTCCGTTGGAGCAAAGAAAAGGGGGTGTGTGGCCAAAACTCAGGCTAAGGAGCTCAAGGGATTGCACACTGTCAGAGGTTACCAGCAAATGACAGGTAGAGTAATGAAACCTCTAAACAGCTCTGCCATCAACAACAGGAATCCTTCTCTTTAGCTCTTTTACACTGAAACTTTGGTTTTGTGATGTCCAACGCCGTCTGATGGAGCAAGTACGATACCATGCGCTGGCGATCGTTGTCCAGCTTTGCTACTTTCTGGGTGCTGAGACTCTAGGGCCAAGACGTCCGTCTTTCATCTGTAGCTGTCACTGATGGGAATTAGGCTTAAATCAATGTCCTGCAGGTTATTATGATATTATGACTTGATACCCGCAGAATCTAGTGACGTAGGAAAGGTGCCACAGTTGTTAGTTTCCTTCAATTTAGTACAAAAACAGTTCATGGTTTTTAACAAGGGGACTGCAAGTAGGTGGTCTGCAATCTTCAAAGGAGAAGCCATACACCATGGGCATAAAATACAAAGACAAAGGCAGAAGGGCAAAACAGGGTCTCTAGCATCTTTAATTGGGTTCTTTCCATTATTCTCTGCCATCTATAGCTACATGAGAATTCTATCTGAATGGTTTTCCTCACACAGTGGCATTGTCTAATGGGGTAAACACATATTTTCCTCAATGATTAAGTCTAGGTGTTCCTCCTTATCTTAGAACATCTCAATAGAGAAATCACATGATACCGATTATCAGGGACATGTAGAAACCTTCCTTTAAAAACTGTGCATCAGGTGGACTATGCAATACACAGGCTAATAGTCAAATGTGCAAACAAAAAGACAAGAACTAGAGGGTCCTGATATTTGCATGATTAGGACACATCTGATCCCACCAAAAATTAAAGTAGCAGGAACAGAAGGGAACCGAAAACCAAATTAAAATAGACATTGAAAATGTGTAATGTTCAAAAAGGTAAACATAAGATATCTCCTATTGAGATGGAAAACTTGTCTTACTATAATATTGAGTCAGTTAACCAGTCTATCGCTACCCTGACAGTCAGGCTGGAAAACATTGAAGCAGGCCTCAGGCAAATTCTTGAAAAACAGTCTGGTCATACCGAAGGGAATTATACATAACATGGGGGTCCCTGGTACATCACTGCAGTCTGGAAATGTGAACCTGAACAATACATCAATAATAATAAAAGGACTGACTGGTGAAAGGAATTCGAAAAAGAGAAATGGGACTAGGACATAGCTAAAATCTCAATAACTAAGCATGATGCGACATTGGTCAGGGGAAGTAACAAAAGAAAAAATCTATAGGAAGAACAAAAAATTATTTGGGTGATAGTCAGGCATGTGACACAACACCGAGAGTACGGGTGATACACAAAGGCCAAAGTTACACAAATTGTAACTCTACCGTTGGCGACTACACCATATACGGTACTCCTAGCTAATGTTTCAGTTCCTTCTTCAGGAAAAAATGAAAACCTGGTTTTCTTTTAAGGAACAAAAGCCATATGCTACTTAGGAAACAGAACATCATTAACTAATGTAATATAGAAATTAGGCCACCTTGAGTCACAGATCTATAATTTCATCCTTAGGTCCAATCAAGGCTACATAAATGTAGGGCTGCCTGTTCCTTTAAGGGAAGGGGTAGTAACGTGACTAACTGCAGGTGACACACTTTGATCCTGTATATCTCTTTTTATTTTCCTTCAAAACCATTATAGCCAAATAGACATGCACTGGTGAAGTGTTGTCTCTTATGTTCACAGCATGAAATATCATTATCTGTGGAATTTAGTAACCAGAACAAGTTCAACCAACTGTTGCATAGCGATGGGCATCGTCATGACTATCCCCTCACAACACAGGGGAGCTTGTAATATTATCAAAAGCAGCAACAAACAAACAAAAAACAAATAAAAAATAATAAAAACGCACAAAACGGCAAGCCATCAGATATACTTGCTGTGTATCAAGCACAAAAAGCATAGACAAAACAATAGCATGTGTGAATAAGCGGTGACACACAACACCATGTCATGTACTTTATGCACTGTAAACCTGCAGCCCAAAACCCAATATTTGGGCCTGTTTAATTTGTCAGGTTTAAAATCCTTACCCTCCTTTTGACAGTAGATCACCAGGCAATGGAAATCTGCTGTCAATTATAACTTTACTGTTTCTCTTCTAACATACAGGACCGGCAAGAACAATTCATGATAGGACCAAATACACGAAAATAAATTTCCATTACTTAACTGTTACTCTCTTGTCAGTTACTTCGCAACATCAAGCCACCTTAGTTTTACCTTTCTAAAAGTAAAAATTGTTACACTGACACTCCATATTAATTTGGCACCTACAATTTCCACTGTGAAAAATAAGTCTTAATTGGCAAATCGTTCTCATTAAGGCATGTAGCCTTCAAAATTTTAGAAAAGGGCTGCATCTTATTTTCTGTCTAAGACTTAATGCAACACTTTGTTTTCTGTCAAATAAAAGCAACTAGCAGGCATCATTTTAATTTTTTAGAGCGGAGACACAAATGTATCAGTTCTGCAGAGCATTTAACATGATGTTGGGACCTTCGAAGAAACCCCCTTTTTTTTATATTTTCCCTTTGGAATTAAGTTCTTTAATTGTATTGATGTTCTTCTGGAGAAACCAGAAATCCCACTTTTAGAGGCCTGTAGGGTCATTCTGCATTTCACAGAGACAAGGCCCTAATTTAAAAGGTCACAAGTGTCAACATGACAGCCTCCTCCATTGTTCATGGGAAAACTAAAGATAGCATCTCAGCAGCGTGACTTGAGCCAGCCTCTGTAGCTCTCCTAGCTTCTGCCACTCTGAATCTGTCAAAGACAGTAGGCCTTCCTATTTTCCTTCTAACCTGCAATAATTCACTCAATTTAAAAAAAAAAAAATTCCTTTTTAGGCGCTAAAAAAATTTATCTCTATTTCCAGATTATTAAACTACATTTACTGTGAATAATTCACAAACCTTAATAACACACATACCAGTTGTTAGAATAAATGCTTGTTGCAATCCCATGCAATGGTACGTATTTCATCAACCTCGAATGAATGAACGTCTCAGTAGGCCCAGCTGAAGTTAGAACCTTCAACCTTGATATTAAAACAAGCCTTTGTACTGGCACATTGACTCATTGAATCATAAGAAGGCACAACCTGCAAAAATATATCAAACCTAAATGTATGCATTTACTGAAGCCTGAGACACTTTAAAAAGTACTCTGAATGAAAGAAAATGCAGTTTAAACAGTGCTTTTGCCCAAAATCGACTTTGATATTTTAGGCATTAAAAAATCAATATCCTACAATTTTCTTGCATAATATGCATTACCAGAATGTCTATTACACAATCCATGAGTCAGCCATTGAAAATATTAACTTATACTTTATAGAAATGAGCTTGTTTGCTCCTGCGCCAAGGGAAAATTGCACATACAAATGTCATTTTAGCGGTGCAACATAACTTAAATTAAATTTTAATGCTAGGAGGTCATAGTATAGGTATTAAGCTTTATAAATATTAAAAAAAGATTTTGAAAGGCACTTATTTTTTTAAATAATTTTTCCATAATTAATAATTTCCTTTAAAAAAAATAAAAACAATTATTCTTTTTTTGTGATAATTCCACATATAAAAGCAAGCTGCATCCCTTGCCTATTATTTGGGATACATTAACTCACAAACCTAAGCGCATAAGCCTAACTTGAAATGCGTCACATTTTTGCGCCACTTTCATTTAAAAGGAAGGTTATGCAAAATTCCACCCGTGTTTAACTGGGAAAGTGCTGGCTGAATTGAACATTCCTATCAAATATACTGCAATTGAAAAGTTTGCCTGTGAACATCTAATACAATGCATCTAAGAAAAATGCTGTAAATGTTTTTTTTTTTTTGCAAAAATAGATAATTTCGGTTTTTTTTTGGGGCCCTATTTATATCTATTGAATGTGTTTTCTAATTTATTATGCATTTAACGGCAGTTTTGTATATGTGCACAATTGCTCATTCTATAAATTAAAGAGCAACATATAGCTATGTTAGCACATCACATGGTTCATTTCTGGATTTTTTCTAAGTTTCTACTTAATATTAATTAACCAACATTTTACTTAACAAAGTGAAAACATCAAGAAGACCCACAAACACACATTGAGCTCATTTCAGATATAAACAGAAAACACTCAGGACACACAATACAGCGCGCTTTAGCCATTTTTCATAAATAGCGCCATCGCAATTTACTTACAGAACCGTTTGCAGATCCTAGTTGTAAGTCATATTTACAAGAGAAAAGAAAACTTTTCTCAATAGTGTTCCAAAAAACTGCAAAAACAGCCTCACGGACATTTATTTCCAAGAATAGCGGACCCATACTTTATTAAACGTGATGGGGCCCACGCCGTGTTTAAAATAGAAGTCATAAGTTGGAGTTCCAATCGGAGGTATCAGACATGAATCCTCCAATCGGGAATCCCTGTTGCCACCAAAACCCAAACCAAGTACCAAATTTGCTACAATTAGGCATCTTCGCTCACTAACCGAGCTTCAAACTTCAAGGGGCTATCTCTATCGATACACTCGCAAATGTACGAGACCCTCGGTTTTTGAAAATTGCAATTTTCAAATAAAACTAAGGACCAATACTAAGAACCAAGAACCAAAAACTAAGAACCAAAGGACCAAAGAACTAAGGACTGGGAGCGACCCACTTATACTTCAACTAAAGCAGATGGAGAAAAAGTCTCTTCATTACCTGCCTACACAAATTGCAATTCGCGTATACAAACCTATACAAACCTATCAAAGCTATACCAAACAAATAGTTGTCCAAATTCTAATTGCCAAGTTCTAAATGACCTAACAGTCTTTTTTTTTTACTTACGCCAAAAAGGTTCTCAGTCAGGGGTGACATCATGTGGAGGATCAAAATCAGGAAGATCAGAAATATACTGGGCTGCATAATCAAAGAATCTCCAGAATCCCTGCGCACAGAGTACCTTCTTGGTAGAATCCTGTTCTGTCCTCCTCAGTAGATTTCAGTCTCCTGACAAGATCACTCCCACAGAAAGTCACTTCTCTGATGAGCCCCACGTTGGGCACCATTTTAAGTACTAGAGATTTTCATTCTCAGGGTAATATAACAAAGAACTTGGCAAAGAAGCTGAAATATGAAAAGACATCTTTATTAAACTCAAATGAGTGAGACTACGTCTCCCAGAAGCTGACCTATAGCAACTAAAAGAGGCAGTCTCCCGAAATGGTCTTAGCTCAGACCTTTAATATCATTTATTATGCCCTAGGCATGCAAGGGGGCTGTACCAGTCACATTCCTAAACAAATGAGAAAAGCTAGAGAGGCAACATGTGAGTAGCCTTTGGGGTTTTAACAGGATTACAGTTGACCATTCACATATTTCACTACAAACGACAAAAACAGAGCCATGATGATGTTCCCACACTTCAGCTAGGACAGCCTCCAATTATTTACCCACGAAGGTTCAGATATCAGCAGACCCCAATAAAACCGGGCACCTCCTCCTCGTAAAGCAAGCCATAAAGCAGGAAACAGGGACAGGTTATTTGTAAGATTAGGCATGGTTTGTGTGTGATGAAAGGTTTGTGATGTGTTGTGCCTTGATACTAATCTCATTCGGCCACTGGGAAAGAAACTGGCCGAACAGGTTTGGCTTCAGGCAGTGGAGTCAGCTTGCCCAGGTCACAGAGGAGTCAGCAAAGATGTAGGTGTCCTTCAGACTCGTTTTCAGCATTAGACATTGGCCTATGTGAGGGCAATCATAAAATGGCTGTCGTTTAAATGGAACAATATGCAGTATCATATACAAGGTCATTCCATTGATAAAACGCGATAAAAACACTCGTACATATCGTATTTGCCATTTGCGGCTCTCTGATACTAAAATCGGCATGATAGGGCCATGTCTCCAGTGTGGTTCCGAAATTTAAAGTACCACAGTGTCACCAAAGTAAAGTTCCTTTCTTTTTGTAACAATGAGTATTTTCTTTCGAGTGTGTAAGTACTGTGTCATTACAGTGGTATTGCATGAGCTTTGCATGACTCCTAGTTAGGCCTTGGCTGCTCGCCCACACTACCCCTAGAGCGCCTGGCTTCTAGACATTGGCTACATTTCACTAATAAGGGATAACTGGACCTTTTATAAGGTGTAAGTACCTTTGGTACCAACTACAAACCAGGCCAGCCTCCTACACTCTCATTCTTCTCGCCAGTCCTCATCCAATATCTCCACAAAACTGGACGAAGTGGACCTGCACTTCGATCTTGTACGTCTATGACACCCAGATATCCCTCTCCCTGTATGAGTATACATCAAACACCCAAACAAAATTAATTGGCTGTGTTTCAGAAGTCATTTACTAGATGAAGACTAACAGCTTTAAGCCCAACTCAGACAAAATGGACGTAATACTCTACAGGAACTACACCCTACTCTGGTCATTGGCCTGGTTGCTTCAGAACTAGGATCAGCACTGATCCAGTTGATCCAAGCTAGAGACATATGAATCATGATTGACAATAAAATATTGATGACCAATCAGGTTAACTTAATTGCCTCCTCCTGTTTCCACAAGTTCAAGTTTCTAAAGAGCATTTTCAAATGGCTACCACTCAACAGACATCAAACAATCAACCAAGCCCTAATCATCAGCCAGCTGGAGTTCAAAAAGATATTTTACATCAGAATCATTGAACAGCTCACCAAGAGATTCCAGGTTATCCAGAACTCAGTGATCAGACACACTCTTAGACTTCCACCCTGCACCCACAAACCCACACCTGAAAGACTTCCATTGGCTCTCTATTCTACTGTTTCAAATTACTCACACACACTTACGAAGCACTGCACAACCAAGGACCTGCACACCTGAACAGCCACATCAGCTTCCATACCCCTACCAGATATTTTCATTCCTTCAGGATGCCGCTTGCCCTTGTGCCCTGCATATGAAGGGCCAGAGACTGCATCTGTGCCTTTTCATACGTAGCTCTTAAAGCCTGGAATGATATCCCCTGCACATTAGAGCCACCAGCTCAGTCCTCGAATTTTGGAAAAACAATGAAAACCTGACTTCTTAAATAGGCAACAGCAAGGGCAGCACTCCTTTCTCTAGGCACCATCCAGAGTGATGTGCTCACATTGCAAATAGCATAACATAACCTATCATAACATAACATAAAAACATAAAATAGCATAACATATTAAGGTATATTAATGTTTTGTATCCTATTTTACAGAGATTTAAAATAATTGCATGTAGGTGTGTGTATTCATTATATATACATATATATATATATATATATATATATATATATATATATATATGCACACACACATGAATTTTCATATCTTGGCATCATTTAATATATGGCACCAGGGGCGCAACTAGAGCTGAACTTCGGGGAGGGCTAACACACCTTGCAGTAGGGTAGGGCAAACACACCAAGGGATGGGACAGCGCAAACATGCCAAGCAATTGTAGTGGGGGGCACACACATTGCCAATCTCATAAAGTTTCAGAATGCATTCATTCATCCACTGCAAAGTCATTCTTGCATTTACCCACTTACCCCTCTGCAATTATACAGACACAAACTCAGCAAGCAAGTACAGAATAAATTGAATAACTGTAACAATGATGATCAGCCCTGTATGACTGGCTGGGGAGCTGCCAAACACCCCAATACCTGTCAGTTACAGTAACCTGGAGATTCTGCACAACAAATAACCTGCTTTAGAAATCTATTGGCTTTAACATATGATCCTCACAATAGGTGAGGCCTATTGCATCTGCTGCATTTTTGCATAGTAAACAGATTGAACCAAAGGCACTGAGCATTACTTTTTAAATGAACCAAACAGGCCTACAACCTTTATCATTGACCTTCTAACAAGGCAGCCCTCAGCAAAATCAACAATCGCTATAAAATAAATGTTGGCAAAACTCCTCTTAGGAAGGACTAACAACAGTTCAAATGTTCTACCCAGTGGATAATTCATGGGGGAAACCAATATAAAAACCCTTGTATACTAAGGTAACTTGGGAGATTCGTTGTAACAAACTTCCATTCTACAGCCTTCAGCACAGTACAATAACAGTTCACCCCAAAGGCCTATTTACTTTAATAAAAACATTTAGCAATAGGTAAGTCAGGTCTTCTTCTTTTGCAACAAATGTAACATATGCTTTCAAAATAAGTAGGGTAGACATACTGTCTTTAATGTAACTTAATAAACAAATCAGATCAGATCATTTCTCAATGAAACAGTCAAGCCTATAGCCTTTATCGCTGGCTTCTCACCATGACCAACTCAGACCTAATGCATTAAGTGCAAGCTTTCCCATAAAGGAATCATCAGGCACAAAGCTGTAAGAGTAAGAAAATGTACTACAATATTCAACCTATCCCAAAAGGGCTTATCAGGAATTGTAACAGTTCACATTTTCTACTGCCAATATGTGACAGAGGGAGTAACCAACACCAAAATGCTTTTCTATGATAGTAATCTGTGAGATTCCTTGTAACAATATATTTGAATTACCTATATACAGTCTTTAACACAGTGCAAAGCCAATTCACCCTTAAAGGCCCATTGGTTTTAATATGTGTGTTTCAGAATAAATCTATTAGGTCTACAGACTTTTTTATCTTTTCATAATAAACAAATTAGATCTATGGCATCTGACATAAATTGTCCCAATGAACCAGCCAAGCCTATAGACTTCATCATTGGTTTGTCACCATAATCAACTGAGGTCTCTTTTTTTATGCATAGACAGGCAACGATCAAGTATGCAGCCATAAGAGTGGCCTAGCAAGGATTATCACATTACAAATCTTCAACCACGTGTTTGTCAGAGGAGATAACCAATGCTGAAAATCTTGATTACTAATATTACCTTTGAGACTACATTTAACTGCATATCTATTTATAGCCTTTAATAATGCACCCAAATGGCAACCCACCCTTAAATGCCTATTGGTGTGAACAAACACTTTTTACAATACATTTGGCAGGCCTACTTCTTTTCTCATAATTTTTCAAATCACCAAATCAGAAATATGGCATCTGACATTAGTGTTCCCAAAGAACCAATCAGGTCTATAGCCTTTATCACTAGCTGGTCAGCAAACCTTGCTCAGCCCTACTGAATTCTGCATAAAGGTTGTCATAAGGCAACCCTCAGGCATAAAGTCAGAAAATTATAAATATTCACAAAACAATATTGATCTCCTACCTACTAGGCATATTAGGGTCATTAAAGTATAACTCTACTTATGGGATTTGACAAAGTGGGGAGCCAACACCGGAAACCTTGCCTGCTACAGTAATCTGTAAGAATCCATGTAACGCAGTACATGTTTGTAGGCACTTTAACAAAGTGTAAGTACAAACCATCGTAATCCAATCATCCTTAGAGGCCTATTGGTTCAAACATATTATTTTCACAATAAATAAATTAGGCCTACTGCGATTTGTCAGAAATGCTCATAATACAAAGGTTAGGACTAAGGCCTCCACTATACCTTTTTCAATTACCTAATCTATATATAATAAAAATAATTTCTCCTCTGGGTGTTGTCCACCTATTTTCTCACCAAGGTACTGCTCCTCTGTTGTGTTGGTGCTATTATGTCACCAAGGTACTCCAATCACTCCCTGTCTCCAAAGTGCAATGAAAGGCTCCCAACTCCCCATTATGCTATTCACACTTTCTCTTAGAGTGTATCCCTCTCAGTGTGCTGTTTTTAAACTCTCTCTCACTGTTACTCACTAACTCTGGGAGTTTCCTCCATTGGGGTGCTGGTCTCTTTTTTTCAGAAAGTGCTTTTCTGTCACACTCATGGTAGGTGACTCGCTCCTTTCTGATGTTGACCCCTATTAAGTGTGATTGCCCACTCCCTGGCTACTACATATGACTCCCCATTGGGGTGTCATTCCCTCCTTTCCTGGTGCTGTCTTGTTATTCTGAGCGGGCTGCTATCTTTCTGGATACTCCCTCCCACCAGGATATGTTCTTTCCTCTGGATTCCCCACTGTCCCTCACGAAAACACACATACTCTTGAGGTGCTGCTCTCACTCTGTGCCCTTACTTCAAGTACTTCTTTCTAAGAGCATTATTACCCTCTCTGCTGTTATTTCCCAGTCACTGCCTATTCCCTGTGAACCTTTAGTGCCGGTGCTGATGTATTTTTATGATACTGCCCTCTCTTTGGATACCACCTTATTTCTTCTGCCTTTCAACTGCTCTCCCATCAGCCTGCTCCTCCATCACTGTACTGTTCTGTCTTTCTTATGAATGTGCTGTTCTTTCTGGGGATGCAATCAACTCCCCTCTCTGTATGCAGCTTTCTTGAAGTGTGCTGCTCCAAAACACTGATAGTACCCTCAATGCACTACTCTACCTCTTAAATGTCGGTGCAGACTTCCTGTGATGCCCATCTGAGGATATTGCTCAGGCTTTCTGCTTAGGGTACGACTCTCTTTGTCCACTGCCCTCTCCTGTACTACAGATCATAGAGCTATTTCCTCTCTCTGAAACCCCTCAGTATGCTGTTCTGACTTCTCCTTTTGTGTGCTGCCTTCTCTCAGGGTACTTCCCCCTTCCTATGAAATACCTCTCTGGAAGCAACTGTCTGATGGTGCTTCTCCACCATAGGGACAGTCCTCAATGCGCTGTTGTCACTCAAGGTGTGATTCTCAAGGTGCTGCTGTCCTCTCCCTTTTTTGCTATTTGTCAGAATGCTTCCACCTCCCTCTGTCTTCTTATCAGGATGACCCACTTGCTCAGTGTCCTATGCCCTCTGCTACCTCGCAGATTACTGTTGTTTCCATCTACAACCCTTAGGTCACTGTTCCACTCAAGATGCTGCTGATCTCTTATTATCCACTTTAACCTTGTTTGTCCACTAGTCACACTCTTTCACACAGTTTCACTTTCATGGAATGGGCTTTGTGTCACAAAGCTGTCACTGTTCTGCCCATGTGTCTAACAAGAAGGACAAATGTGTTGTTACTATGAGCCATTCCTAATTGTAATTAGGCTTTTATTTGTGAAATATAGCATGTGATTTACAGAAATCTAACATGTTCTTTTTTTACATTCTATATGTTATTCAGTTTATTTTATGTGTTGGTTTTAGTCTTGCAACTCTCCACCCATTAGGACCATCTTCCTCTTTCAATCCATTGGCTCTGTCTCTCCACCCATTTCTGGACTGTGTACCTCATTCTACTGTTCCATTTGCTATTAACTCATGGCATTCTCTCTTGTCTATCCCTTGTCTCTCCCCTCATCCATTGTTCTTGCTTGCCCATTCAACCATTCACCTTGCCAAACATGCATCCCTTTGTCCTTGCCTCTTCACTTTCCATTTTGGCCAGTCTCCCCCTCCATACCTTGATCTTGTGTCTGAAAGTATTTATTTGCCTGGGTCTCAACACCAGTTATCCTCAGGTTCTCCACTGATCCATGTCTCGCTACACATCACATGCCATGATTCACACCCCTTCTGTCTTCCTTTAGCCCACACTTTGGCTCTGTTTTCCCACCCATACATTCAGTATATCATCTATACATTCCCTAAACCTGGGCTCTCCACTGGTTGCTGGTAACTCCTTGCAGCCAATGGCCCTCTGTCTTCATCTCTCCACTCCCCCAACCTTCCCTTGCCCTGACCTTCCCTTGCCTCTACACACCCCATGGTCCTCCATCTATTAAGGTCCTTCGCCCTGCCCTTGCCTCTAACCATTCCATGCTCCCTCAGCCACACCATTCCTCGGTTTCCTTACTGTCCCCTTTTCCTCCACCCACCCACTGGCCTGGTATTTTGAGACCATGCACATTTTAAATTACAGACATAGCTGATTTTGTTGCCAAGTTTTAGAAACTTGCACAGCAATGTCTGCTATTGAATAACAAGATAGTCTGTGATTTAGATCCCCTACAGGAAAGTACGTTTAGCTCCAGAGGGAGCACAGTTAGTTAATGTGTTAGCTGTGGCGATCAACATCTAGCCTGCTGGTTATGTTTACATCCTGTCAAGAATGGCCTGGCTAAGTATTTCATCCTTCTGAGGTCAAGAAAGCGAGCCTGAGATATGTAGGGTAATAAATCCATCTGCATAAACTTGAAATATATTGCACTGCATTCGCTCAAGGCCCCCAGTTCCATCTCTGCTGCCCCACAGTGGACAGGGTTTTCCCTTTGACCATCTGCAGGCCTCCTGGCAAGACTGGTCTACCAAATGTACTTAATTCCCCTTTCCTCACTACTTTCACTCCTCACCTCCTCATTCAGTTTCTCTACCCAACACAGCAACTTTTAGGCTCCCACTACACTTTAGATAATGTTCTCTGGTGTGGGCTGAGCCAGTTGCTTATTAAAATACATTGCGCCTCAGGTCATACTTCCAGCCCCTCCCATCAGGCAGCCAACTTTGGTTCCTTAGCTGGTTACTGGGCTCCTAATAGTGAGCTGAAATAGGTGTGCTCATTTTCTTTACTAATCTTGCTGGCACCACTGACCATTTAAATGGTGCCCGAAGCTGAGGATGTGTATTGAAGGCTATGAATGCGGGGCAGTGGCAACAGCAGGGATTCTGGGAGTAGAAACTGGTTTCCAGAATCTTCCACCCTGGTCATTCCTTGTTGTTCCCCTGTTGGATAAACCATCTTCCCAATCCTTGCCCATGTTGCACGGTGACCTAATTGAGGTCAAATTTGTATCCACAAGGAGAAATTGCAGCCTTTCTGTAGCCCAGTCTGAAGAATGCACGGGGGTGGCTGAAGCACTTGAGGGATGATGGTGAGGAATTGGCAGGAGGATTTTTTCCACCAGAAATACTGTGGCTGAAGGTGAGTAACTTTTTGTTCTCATGAATATATTTTACTGAATAGTTCTTGCCTTCAGGATGGGCCCCAAAGCTATGATAATAAGACCCAGATTTATGCTGACCTTGCACGGTTCCAATATCAAATTAGAGTCATTTTTTTATGCTAATATGGCATTGGAAGGGGAAAAATGCTCTGCCACTTTGTAATCGCTTGCTCCACATTATGGCTGCGCCAGGCATAATGTATGCACAAAGGCGTTCTGGTGCTAGGGGGGGCCGTAAAAATGGCGCAAAGGAATCTATGACATTCCATTGTGCCATTTTTTGGCATTTTTTTATGCCTGCTAAGTGCAGGCATTAAAAAGAGACTCCCATTGAATACAATGGGCCTCAGGGTGCTTGGCAGGATCAGCATAATATTTTTTTATGCTAATCCTGCGAAGTGCCGGACTAGCACCACGGTGCCACCATGGTGACATTAGGGGGCGCTAAAGGGCGTAAATCTGCCACTAAGTTCATCACCTCTAGCTTCGGTAAATGCCATGAAAGCAGTCACAACCCTAATGGAGTGGCCACAAATACCCTCTGGAGGGTCTTCCTTTGCCAAGACATAGCACTTCATGATACACCTACATACTCATACCATTCCCATAAATCACAATTTTTCCTTCAGTCTTACCTCTCCTTACAATCCCACAATATTTAATCTTTTCTTCCCTATTTATATTTCCTTTTTTCATCTTAATTCAAACTAGCTCTCATTAACTTATTCCACCACTGGAAACTGAAGGAAATACGTCACTTTCTTTAGAGCATAAGACTAACCTAACAGCTAACAAATTTATAACAATAATTACCAGGCACTAGATAAACTACTAACGCTCGGGTATGAAGCAGCGTGCTACCCACCATTAAGTGCTTCGGTGCCTCGGTAGGGGTAGCGAGCTCTGTAACAATGCACTTACAATAACACTGTGGTGCAAATGATTAATCTATTACTTTGATTTAGATATCCAACATTAAATGAAATCAGAAAAATGGTTATGTGCTGAATAAAAAATATATATTTTCCACTTCATAAGCACATGGTGCGATTTACGACCGTATATCAGGCTCTCTCAATTAGTGTATTCGACACAGACCTATTTATATGAGAAGTTAAGAGAAATCTCCTAAATGTCAAAAAATAGCTGAGCACGTAAACGTCCTAGAACATGTTATAACTTATTTCGCTGTTCTCTGAGACCTTGCTTGTGAAACTAAAGCTTCCATTAAAATATCTCGCGTTTTAAGAAACAGAAAGAAAGTGAATGTCTATATTATGTTTCTTTTTCATTACCCTTTAGCTGGATGCTTCAGGACTGTGGCAGCACTGTAAAATATCGAAACATTTATACTGATTGACAGTAAAAGGTTTCTATTGTCGTGGTGAGAAACGTTGTTCTACCAATGTAAAACTTCTGAACACTCAGACTCTTCATCTGGGAACAACACTTGTAAACACTTTTAAAAATGAATGCACTTTCTACGGAATTGCTTGATGAAAAGATGCCCGTATTTTTCAGTGCACAGTTCGATAGTACACTTGAAACTGTGATTTATGTGCAAAACTGAATGTCCACTATCTCTAGTTCTGTGCGGAAAACTAGAAATGTAGCTAAACAAAATAATGAATCTATATGAATTGGAGCATTCCTAAAGCATGTCCTTCAAATACACGTCTTTGCTTTAATTTAATGTAATTTATTTTGCCTTTGTTTTGGTGATTGACTTAAATTCAGTTATTTTTCTGTTGCCACTTGATATTGATTGTAATTACTTATTTCCACTGCTTATCATTTTTATGTAAATGTAGGAGGCTGGCCTGGGTTATAATGGGTACTTGATGGTACTTACACCTTCAGACAGGTCTAGTTATCCCTTATTAGTAGATTAGTAGTGTTCTAGCAGCTTAGACTGATAGAGGTAGCTATAGCAGAGCAGCTTAGGCTGAACTAGGAGACATTCAAACCTCCTACTATACCACTTATATCATATAGTACTATATCATAAGAATCACAATACTCAGAGTACTAAAAATAAAGGTACTTTATTTTAGTGGCAATGTGCCAAAAATATCTCAGAGGATATACTCCCTTAGGAGGTAAGTAAAATACACAAAATATACACACAAACCAGAATCAGGTAAGTAAACAGTTAGAAAAGTAGTGCAAACACTGTAGAATACAATAGGATGCACTAGGCCTAGGGGCAACACCAACCATATACCTAGAAAGTGGAATGTGAACCACTTAGGGACCCCAGGCCTAGTGTAGTGTGTAGAGGGTTGTTGGGAGTGTAAGAAAACACTAAGGGTGTCCAAGATACCCCACCCCAAGACCGTGAAAAGTAGGAGTAAAGTGACCCTACTTCCCCAGAAACACACTAAAGTCATGATAGGAGATTCTGCTAAGACCACAACTGACTGCAAAGCACTGAAGACGGATTCCTAGACATGAGCACCTGCAAAGGAAGGGACCAAGTCAAACCCCGGATGAAAGTGCAAAATGGCTGCCTTTGGGTGGAAGAAGCTGAAGATTCTGCAACAACGGAAGATGCCAGGGACTTCTCCTTTGTGCAGAAGATGTACCACGGAATGCTGGAAGATGCAGAGTTGTTTCTATGTAGAAAGACCGCAAACAAGCCTTGCTATCTGCAAACATTGGGGTTGAAGAAAATAGGAGGTGCCCGGGCCCAGGAAGCACCAGGAGATCGCCCCTTGGAGGAGGAGACAGGGGAGGCGCTCAGGAACACAGAGAGCCCATGCAGAAGCAGGCAGCACCCACAGAAGTACTTGAACATGGGCTCAAGAAAACTGAGCATGGCAGTCGTCTCAGCACTATAAAAGACGGTCCCACGAAGACGGTGCTCAACTCACAGAGTTGAGCAATGTAGGACAGAGTGCTGGTGACCTGGGCTGTGCTGTGTATGAAGGATTCCTTGCAAAAGTGCACAAAAGCCCCAGCAGCTGCAGTTCAGGCAGTACACAGGATTACTGTCCTCCACCAAATTTGGACAGATGGACCATTGGACTGTTGGGATCACTAGGCTCCAGCACCTGTGTTCCAGGGACCACGCTCGTCACGATGAGAGGGGACCCAGAGGACCATTGAAGCTGAAGTTTGGTGCTGTCAGGAGGTCCAAGTTCTCTGGATCTGCACGATGCTGATAAGGGTCCCACTTCCAGGCAACACCAAAGTCAGATGCCGTTATGGCGCTGAACTTTAGAGGGGCCCGGCCGGGGGACAGGGTAGCCGGGAAGGTACAGCCAGGAGGGAGATCTGGAAAGGAAAAGTTTAATACAGCACATGCAGTAAATGATATACAACAATAATTCACTGTCTCCCAAAGATATCACTAATCTCTATTTCTACCAGAAGAAACAAAATTCTGCATGACTCTTACTCCAGAGATCCAAAACGCAGTATATCAAAGTATGTCGCAAATATCTTGCCTCTTATAATTATAATATTGACTTTTCTTCTGAATTGATCTTACTCAGATCTCAACAAGAAAATGTTAAACCAAGCACAATGTCACTTTCTTCTGCTAATGAATATCATAGAAGCTCAAATAACCTTATGACTTGAAATCAGCGCTTTCACAACGTAAGAAAATTACACCATAGTCTAAACGAAATACACATAAGAAATTGTGTAGCAACTTTAGCAGAAAATGTAACAGAGAATATGGGTACTTTGCGTTACACAGAATAAGCGGAATATACACAAGCAATTGTGTATTCAACTTCAAAGGCAAATGCTGCAAGGAAAATGGTTATTTTGAGTCACACAGAAAATAACTGCCAAAAGAAACAATGTTGTAAAGCAACTTGTTCGGAACGTTGCTTAATCTAAAAAAACTCCGATTTCGGAGTTCGCTGAGAGGGCAAGAATGCCCCAAAGGAAAGTTCTTACTGCCGCGAGCCAGCCGCGAGCAAATGAAGACAGACTCCAGAAACCTCAGGCAGAGACGCGAAAGGGACCCACTCTCCAAAGACGCTCAGAATAGGAAGCGTCAGTTAACCAGGTGTGGCAGGTATTTATAACCTGACCACACCCAAAGTAGTTTTTGGCAGAGGAGGCTGGGAAATGAAGTCTTGCTTGACTTCCCCGTTTCCATGCCCATTGCAACGTGCATGTTCAAACAATGAGAGTGCAGATGTCTTGCTCTAATGTTCACGAGGGCAAATGTTCACGAAGGCAACGGAACCACCAATGGCCCAAGTGTCTGGACAGATGACTTTTACCACACAATGTGCGTGGTTTTACAGAGATGGTGGCTTCAACATATGGGCAATTGCGCCCGCGCACTACTGCAGTCCTGACAGTACACCCTCTCCCCAGGCGTGGGTGCGGACCTGGTTTGTTGGGATAACGAAGATGAAATTGACGTATTAACCGTGGGGCATGAATTTGTGAAGCAGGTTCCCAAGAGTCCTCTTCGGGACCATAGCCTTTCCATGCTACTAAATACCATAAAGAATTGCCACGGAATCGAGAATCTCGAATGGACCGTACTTCATATTCCCATTGATCCTGAACAAGAATTGGCGGTGGACATGTGTTACACTTTGCAATAGCAGGTTTAAGTGATGAAGTGTGAAAAACAGGATAATTCTGTAAGGACGGGGGTAACTTCAATTTGTATGTTACGGGGTTGAGGCATCGAAGAATTTCATAGGGCCCTATGATTTTTGGATGAAACACACTTTTATCTTTAAAAGTCAAATTTTTTGTGGACAACCATACCATGTCTTTCACTTTGTATTCTGGGCCGGGCTGGTGTTTTTTGTCATATTGTTTTTTGTATCTTACCTTGGCTTGGTGAAGATTTTTCTGAAGTTGTAAATAGACCTTTTTTAAATGTGATAGCATCCCCTGTAATGCAGGTATTTCTGGTGTGGAACTTGGTAAATCAACAGGTAAGATGCGTGGGTGTAGACCATAAAGACCATAGAATGGAGTGTTTTTTGTCGAGGGATGACAAGAATTATTATAGGCTAACTCGGCAAGCCAGAGAAGTGTTGGCCAAGAAGAAGGATCTTCTGCTGCGTAACAGCATAGGTATTGTTTTAAAGTCTGGTTTGATCTTTCGGTCTGTCCATCAGTTTGTGGATGTTAACTTGTAGATAGATTAGAATCAATATGTAGGGCCTGGCACAATTTCTGCCAGAAATGTGCCGAGAACTGAAATCCTCTATCGGACAGTATAACCTTTGGAAGACCATGGAGACGTACAATATTTTGCAAAATGAGATTAACTAGGACACTTGATGTGGGAAGTCCGTTGCAGGCTATAAAATGAGCATATTTAGTGAGACTGTCTACGACTACTAATACTGTGTTTACCCGGTCGACTTCAGGGAGACCATAAGTGAAGTCCATTGAAATATGTTACCATGGGTAATCAGGAGTTGGTAAAGGTATTAATAGCTCTTTTGGTTTCAAATGAGAGCTTTTACAACATGTGCAAGTCTCACATAAATTGTCATTTGTTTAATATCTTTGGTAAAACTGGGCCACCAAAAATATCTCTTCATAAGTTCCAATGTTTTTTGAGGTCCTGGGTGGCCTGCTACTGGATGTGTGTGCAACCATTGTAACGCTGTGCGTTGTAACTCTTTCGTGGGTAAAAAGATTTTAGAATTATAAAAGGGTAATCCTTGTCGTATTGAGTAATCAGTGCCTTTTTTAAGCCAAATTGGCCACTCTGTGGCGTGGAAATGAGTACAAATGGAATCAAGGAATTTGTCTGCTGCTATTAAACATATAGCTTTGGAAGGATTAATGATTGACATTGGCTGAGGTTTTTCGTGCACTAATGTAGAATCTTGTCTTGTTAAAGCATCAGCTTTTTTGTTATCACTGCCTGGTCTAAAAGTAACAACAAAATCGAATTCTGCAAAAAATAACATCCATCGTAATTGTCTTGGGGTTAAAACTCTAGCTGAACTCATGAATTGTAAGTTTCTGTGGTCTCAATAGACTGTGATTTGTTGGACTGTTCCGGACAAATAATGTCTCCATTCTTTGAATGCTTCACGGATTGCCAATAGTTATTTTTCTGCGATTGTATAATTTTGTTCTGCAGTGTTAAGTTTTTTGGACATATAGGCCATGGGATGTAATTGACCTGTAGTAGGATGTCGTTGTGAAAGAATGGCCCCAATTGCCACATCGGAAGCATCCGCTTCTACAATAAATGGATCTGAAATTCGTGGATGAGCTAGGATAGGGGCAGTGGTAAAAGCTTGTTTTAACATCTGAAAGGCTTCTTCAGTTTGTGATGACCAAATAAAAGGGGTATTTTTGCGAAGTAATTTCAAAATGGGAGCCACTTTTTGGGAAAAATGATCAATAAAACGCCGATAAAAAATTGGCGAAACCCAGGAAACACTGGACATCTCAAACAGATTTAGGTGTGGGCCAATCAATAACAGTTTGGATTTTTCGGTCGGTCATTTCCATCCCCTTGGGTGTTAAAGTGACGCCCAAAAACTCCACTTCTTCTGTATGAAACTCACATTTACTAAGTTTACAGTAAAGGTGATGTTTTCGTAGAGTACCTTTTTCACATGTTCTTCATGGACTTCTTTTGCACTGGAATAGAGTACAATATCATCAATGTAGACAATGACAAATAGATCTAGATATTCTCTTAAAATGTAATTGAGAAAATATTGAAATGCAGCAGGAGCGCTACAGAGGCCGAAAGACATTACTTGATATTCAAACAAGCCATAGCGGGTTTTGAAGGCTGTTTTCCATTCGTCTCCTTCTCGTATACGGACCAAATGATATGCCCCTCGAAGATCAAGTTTCATATAAATGACAGCGTCCTTTACTTGATCCAATAGTACGGGAATCAAAGGCAAAGGATATTTATTTTTTATTGTGATTTTATTCAGTGCTCTATAATCAATGCAATGTCTCGATTCTACATTGGCCTTGGAAATGAAGAACAGGGGGGAGGCTGCTGGAGATCGTGATGCTCTAATTAACTTGTATTTTAAACATTGGTCAAGATATTCCAGTAAATATTGATTTTCTTTTTCAGAAAGGGTGTAGATTCTACAATTAGGGATCACAGATCCAGGTGTCAAATCAATTTGGCAATCATAAGGACGATGGGGTGGTAGTGTACTAGCTGCTTGCTCACTAAATACATCTGCACATGTGGCATATTGGGAAGGCAATGTTATCATTTTTTCTGCAGCTGTAGCTATCTGTTGAATAACCTGTTTAGTGGTAAGACAAGTGGTGGAGCAGTAGGACGATGAGAAGGTTAGAGTCTCCTTTTTCCAATCTATGTGTGGGTTATGTATTTTTAACCAAGGCATACCCAAAATGAAACCATATTGGGGGGCTTTAATAACATCAAACTGTATTTGTTCTAAGTGTTGATGGCCATTAGAATTATAACATGACAGTTGGATTGACGAAGTGTGAGAGGTGATTGGACCTCCAGCAAGTTCACTGCCATCTACAGCCTGTACAATTTAAGGTATTACCCTTTTTTTACAAATGAGATGTAATCAGTGTGCAGTTTGGGAATCTACAAAATTTCCAGTGGCTCCTGAATCTATTAGAGCAAAAGCCTTCTGCCATTTATCCATAATTAAAAGCTGTACTGGAATACAAAAATGTCTATGGTGTTGATTTGAACAGGAATGTACAGAAGGGATTATAAGAACACCCAAGGGATTCCCTTCTCTATCTCTTTGGTTTACTAGTTTTCCTCAACATTTCCTACCGAAGCAACTTGACTTTTGGTATTAGAAAAATAATCTGTTTTGTTTTTGGGTTTGACTGAACAATCCCTTACGAAATGTTCCTTCTTTCCACAATATAAACACAGACCTTTACGACGTCTTTGTTCTTTTTCTTCTTTGGTTAATGGTTGGCGAAGTGTACCAATTTCCATAGGTTCACTAACAATATCCGAGGAGGTGGAGGAAAGAGAGGGGCAATATCTATCCTGACCCCAAGTACCACGTTCAGGTCTTTTCTTATCTTCTTTTCTTTCAGAAAGTCTATGATCAAGGCTTAGAGTTATATTTATCAGATCTGTGCATGTTTTAGGTTGAGGATCGATTTGAACCAAAACATCTTTTAGTTCCTCCTTAAGGCCTTGATAAAAAAGTGCGGCTCTTTTTGCCTCGGGCCAAGCTCTCTCAACCACCAAACGATTGAGTTGTGAGAGATAAGAAATAAGGTCTTTGTTTCCTTGACGTAGTTCCAATAGTTCTTTATCAGCTGACATGGTAACTTCTCATCATCAGTCAAACACCTTCTCAAATTCGTCAACAAATCGACGCCAATTGTAAAGCAAAGGACTATCATGTCTCACTAGGGAAACTGCCCAATTGGCCGCGTCTCCTGACAAGTAAGAAATTAAAAAGGCAATCCTGGACTGTGGGTCAGGGAAAGCAGCCGGACGACAAGTGAAATGTAACTCCACTTGGGTAAGAAATATGTGGACTTTGTTGGCATCTCCAGAAAATCTCTCAGGAGCAGCCAACGGTATCTGCGTAGGAACAGTGACAGATACATTGGTGGGAGATGGGGGTAAACGCGACAAAGGTGCACCTCCAGGACCGTCCACCTTAGTTTGAAAGTGAGTGACTTTAGTAACTAAAGCTGCAGTTTAATTCCTAGAATCCTGTAGTTCTTTTTGTAATTGCGTTAATGCCTGCATCACTGTATCTAGGGTAGCCATCTTGCCAGCTATCGTGCAGATCAAGATAAGAGAAAACTCGTGGGCTTCCTATTCTGTCAGGAGGTCCAGTTCTCGGGATCTGCACGATGCTGATAAGGGTCCCACTTCCAGGCAACACCAAAGTCAAATGCCATTATGGCGCTGAACTTTAGAAGGGCCCGGCCGGGGGAAGGGATAGTCGGGAAGGTACAGCCAGGAGGGAGATCTGGAAAGAAAAAGGTTAATACAGCACATGCAGTAAATGATATACAACAATAATTCACTGTCTCCCAGAGATCTCACTAATCTCTATTTCTGCCAGAAGAAACAAAATTCTGCATGACTCTTACTCCAGAGATCCAAAACGCAGTATATCAAAATATGTCACAAATATCTTGCCTCTTATAATTATAGTATTGACTTTTCTTCTGAATTGAACTTACTCAGATCTCAACAAGAAAATGTTAAACCAAGCACAATGTCACTTTCTTCTGCTAATGAATATCATAGAAACTCAAATAACGTTATGACTTGAAATCAGCGCTTTCACAACGTAAGAAAATTACACCATAGTCTAAACGAAATACAGATAAGCAATTGTGTAGCCAACTTTAGCAGAAAATGTCACAGAGAATATGGGTACTTTGAGTTACACAGAATAAGCGGAATAAACACAAGCAATCTTACAAGGAAAATGGTTATTGTGAGTCACACGGAAAATAACTGCCAAAAGAAACAATGTTGCAAAACAACTTGTTTGGAACTTTCTTAATCTAAATAAACTCCGATTACGGAGTTCACTGAGAGGGCAAGAATGCAAATGAAGACAGACTCCAGAAACCTCAGGCAGAGACGCGAAAGGGACCCGCTCTCCAAAGACGCTCAGAATAGGAAGCGTTGGTTAACGGGGTGTGGCAGGTATTTATAACCTGACCACACCCAAAGTAGTTTTCGGCAGAGGAGGCTGGGAAATGAAATCTTTCTTCACTTCCCCGTTTCCATGCCCATTGCAACGTGCATGTTCAAACAATGAGAGTTCAGATGTCTTGCTCTAATGTTCACGAGGGCAAATGTTCACGAAGGCAACGGAACCACCAATGGCCCAAGTGTCTGGGCAGATGACTTTTACCACACAATGTGCATGGTTTTACAGAGATGGTGGCTTCAACATATGGGCAATTGCGCCCGCGCGCTACTGGAGTCCTGACAGGTGCCTGCTTTAGCAGGGGGAAGATTCCATCGACCCATGGGAGATTTCTTGTTGGCTTCCAGGGCAGGGTGAAGGCAGACAGCCCCCAGAGCATGCACCACCAGGAAGCAGTCGAGAAAGCTGGCAGGATTAGGCGCTACAATGTCGCTGGTAGTTTTTTTGCTACTTTGTTGCAGTTTTGCAGTCGTCCTGGAGAAGTCAGCGGTCGATCCTTGGCAGAAGTTGAAGAGGGAGATGCAGAGGAACTCTGGTGAGCTCTTGCATTCGTTATCTGAAGAGAAGCCCACAGGAGCCCACCATCTGTGCCCTTCAAAGCATTTCCAGAGGCCAGGAGAGGCTACTCCTCTCAGGCCCTTAACACCTATTTCCAAAGGGAGAGGGTGTAACACCCTCTCTTAGAGGAAATCCTTTGTTCTGCCTTCCTGGGACTGGGCTATCAAGACCCCAGGAGGGCAGTAGCCTGTCTGTGGGTTGGCAGCAGCGGTAGCTGCAGTGAAAACCCCAGAGAGCTGGTTTGGCAGTACCTGGGGTCCATGCTGGAGCCTCGGGAATGCGTGGGAGTGGCACCCCAATTCCATATTTGGCATGGGGGGACAATTCCATGATCTTAGACATGTTAGATGGCCATATTCAGAGTTACCATTGTGAAGCTACATATAGGTATTGACCTATATGTAATGTACATGTGTAATGGTATCCCCACACTCACAAAGTCTGGGGAAATTGCCCTGAACTATGTGGGGGCACCTTAGCTAGTGGCAGGGTGCCCTCACACTTAGTAACTTTGCATCTAACCTTCCCCAAGTGAGGGTTCGTCATTTAGGTGACGTATAAGTTACTCAAGTGCAGTGTAAAATGGGTGTGAAATAACGTGGATGTTATTTCACTCAGGCTGAAGTGGCAGTCCTGTGTAAGAATTGTCTGAGCTCCCTATGGGTGGCAAAAGAAATGCTGCAGCCCATAGAGATCTCCTGGAACCCCAATACCCTAGGTACCTAGGTACCAAATACTAGGGAATTATAAGAGTGTGCCAGTGTGCCAATTAGAATTGGTAAAAATTGACTCTAGCCTGCAGTGACAATTTTAAAGGCAGAGAGAGTATAAGCACTGAGGTTCTGATTAGCAGAGCCTCAGTGACACAGTTAGGCACCACACAGGAAACACATTAAGGCCACAACTAGGAGCGCTGGGGTCCTGGCTAGCAGGATCCCAGTGAGACAGACAACAACAAACTGACACACAAGTAGAAAATGGGGTTAACATGCCAGGCAAGATGGTAGTTCAATACAACCCCCCCCCCCCAAACGAGGGGCAATAAGGCTAACCTTGCCCAGATGAGTCTTCATTGTCTAAGTGGAAATATGTGGAGAGTCCATCTGCATTGGAGTGGGTACTCCCAGGTCTATGTTCCACTGTATAGTCCATTCCCTGTAGGGAGATGGACCATCTCAACAATTTAGTGTTTTCACCTTTCATTTGTTTAAGCCATAATATAGGTTTGTGGTCTGTCTGAACAATAAAGTGAGTACCAAACAGGTATGGTCTCAACTTTTTCAGTGCCCAGACCACAGCAAAGGCCTCCCTCTCTATAGAAGACCAACGCTTTTCCCTAGGAGTCAACCTCCTGTTGATAAAAGCAACAGGTTGATCCTGGCCCTCAGTGTTAAGCTGTTATAGAACTACCCCTACCCCTAATTCAGAAGCATCAGTCTGGACTATGAATTTCTTGGAGTAACAAGGGCTTTTTAGGACAGGTGCAGAGCGCATGGTCTGTTTTAGCTCATCAAAAGCCTTTTGACAGCTAGCTGTCCACAATACCTTTTTAGGCATCTTCTTACTAGTGAGGTCATTAAGAGGGGCTGCAATGGAGCCATAATTCTTGATGAACGTCCTATAGTACCCTATGAGGCCTAGAAAGGCTCTCACCTGTGTTTGAGTTGGAGGGTGAGCCCATTCCATAATGGTCTGGATCTTCCCCTGTAGTGGTGCAATCTGTTCCCCACCTAGCAGGTGGCCCAGATAAACCACTTTCCCCTGCCCTATCTGGCACTTTGAAGCCTTGATAGTGAGGCCTGCCTTTTGCAGGGCCTCCAAAACTTTCCATAGGTAGACCAGGTGCTCATCTTAGGTGGAGCTAAAGACAGCTATTTCATCTAGATATGCTGCACTAAAAGCTTCCAAACCTTGCAGGACTGTGTTCACCAAACTCTGAAAAGTGGCAGGTGCATTCTTCAAACCAAAGGGCATAACGTTGGACTGAGAGTGCCCTCCAATGGTGGAAAATACAGTTTTAGGTTTAGAATCTTCTGGTAATTTAATCTGCCAACACCCTGCAGTAGCCAGTGTATCTATTAGCCCATCTGCCCTGAGTATAGGGTGAGCATCAGTTTTGGTTACTTGATTGAGACCTCGGTAGTCAACACAAAACCTCATTTCTCTTCTACCATCTTTACTGTGAGGTTTTGGGACAAGCCCCACTGGGCAAGCCCATGGGCTTTCTGAAGGCTCAATCACTCCTAAGTCCAGCATTTTTTGTACCTCTTGTTTCATGCAATGTCTGACATGGTCAGGCTGCCTATAAATCTTACTTTTGAAGGGTAAACTGTCTCCAGTATTGATTGTTTGCTCACACCAGGTAGTGGTACCTGGTATCAGTGAGAAGAGGTCAGAGAATTAGCCTAGGAGATTTATGCAGTTTTCCTTCTGCTCAGCAGTAAGGCAATCTGCAAGCACCACGCCCTCCACTAAGCCATCAGCTTCAGTGGTGGAGAGGAGATCAGGGAGAGGGTCACTCTCTTCTTCCTGCCCCTCATCAGTTGCCATGAGCAGGGTTGTCAGCCCTGTCATAGTAGGGTTTTAGGCGATTGACATGGAGCACCCTACGGGGACTCCTGGCAGTGCCAAGGTCTACCAAACAGGTAACCTCGCACTTCTTTTCAACAATAAGATGGGGTCCACTCTACTTGTCCTGGAGTGCTCTTGGGGCCACAGGCTCCAATACCCACACCTACAGTCCTGGGTGGTACTGGGGCAGGGCAGCCCTCTAGTCATGCCATTGCTTTTGGCGCTCTTGCCTGGCCTGAAGGTTCTTACTTGCTTTTTTCATGTACTCAGCCATTCTGGAACTTAGGCTAAGTACATAGTCCACAATGTCTTGCTTTTGAGCTTTTAAAGGTTGTTCCCAACCGCCCTTCACAAGTGCAAGGGGACCTCTCACAGGGTACCTAAAGAGAAGCTCAATTGGGCTAAAGCCCACTCCTTTTTGGGGTACCTCCCTATAAGCAAAAAGGAGACATGGCAACAGGACATCTCATCTCCTTCTGAGATTTCAGGGAGTCCCATAATCATACCTTTAAGAGTTTTATTAAACCTCTCAACCAGACCATTTGTCTGTGGATGATAAGGAGTAGTGAACTTATAAGTTACATTACACTCCTTCCACGTAGCTTTGAGGTATGCAGACATGAAGTTACTACCTCTGTCTGACACCACTTCGTTAGGTAAGACCACTCTGGAAAAGATTCCTAAGAGGGCCTTTGCCACTGCAGGAGCTGTAGTGGTCCTTAAGGGAATTGCTTCAGGATACCTAGTGACACGGTTCACTACCACAAGGATATATCTATTGCCTGAAGCTGATGGAGGGTCAAGGGGGCCAACTATGTTAACCTCTACCCTTTCAAAGGGCACCCCAACCACAGGAAGTGGAATTAAGGAGGCCTTAGGCTTGCCACTAGTCTTGCCACTGGCTTGGCAGGTCACACAGGAGCGGCACAACTCCTTAGTGTCCTCTGACATGTGAGGCCAGTGAAACAATGGGACAAGCCTGTCCCAAGTTTTACTCTGGCACAAATGCCCATCCAAAGGAATGTCATGTGCCAAGGTCAGAAGAACCTCCCTATACTGCAAAGGGATAGCCAATCTCCTGGCAGCTCCAGGTTTAGGGTCCCTTGACTCAGTTTAAAGGAGGCTATCTTCCCATTAGACTTTATGGCTATCAGTAACATCCCCATTCTGCTGTTTGACAGATTGCTGTGTTAAACCCTTTGTGTGGTACAGGTCTGATGTGCCACACTCAGATCTTCCCTAGCAGGCCTCCCTGCACCTAAAAGCTCAGCAGTGTCTGCTGCCAGCTTATCTGGTGTAGTTTCTGCACAGGGAGAGGATTCCTCTTCCTCAAAAGAGGAATCTTCTGGAGAGGGAGGGATAGTGGGCAAGGATTTACCCTTTCTACCCCTAGCTTTTGGGAGCACTTGATCCATTGTTTCAGGATCCAAGCTTCCCTGTCCTCTTTGCTTCTGGGCCTGAGCCCTTGTGAGAGCAAAGATATGCCCTGGAATGCCCAGCATTGCTGCATGAGCCTCCAACTCCAATTCAGCCCAAGCTGATGTCTCTGAATCAGTGCCTAGTAAGCAGTCTAAAGGTAAATCAGTGGCTACCACAACTTTCTTTATACCAGTAACCCCCCTCCCCCCTAACCCCCCAGTTGAGATTCACAGCAACCATGGGGTGGCTAAGAGCGTTATTATGAGCATCAGTCACTTGGTACTGCTGACCAAGTCGGTGTTGATCAGGGTAAACCAGTTTTTCAATCACCATAGTGATACTGGCTCCTGTATCCCTGTAGGTTTCAACCTCAACACCATTTCTTAAGGGAAGTTCCTTATACTTACCCATATTAAGGGGACAAGCAACCAAGGTGGCAAAGTCAATACCACCATCAGAGACTAAAACAGCCTCTGTGGTCTCCCTAACAAGACCAACCCCAACTACATTACTAATGGTGAGCCCAGCTGCACCCTTTGATGGGCTATTTGTAGTAGACTTCACACCACCACTGCTATTACTAGTGGCACTAAATGACGCAGTTGGGGTTGTGGTAGTGGGAGCCTTGGTGTTTTTCTTTGGGCAGGTGGAATCACTTGCCCAATGGCCTTTACTTTTATATAAATAACACCATGGCTTCTTTTGATTGTTGGTAGAGGATTTAGACCCACCACCCCCAGAGGATTGTTGTGGGCCTGATGAAGACTCAGAATGTTTTTTAGTTTTGTCCCCACCCTTGTCAGAAGACTTACCATCCTTCTTCTTGCCATCCTTGTCACCACCTGTATGAACTTTTCTGTTTACTCTTGTTCTGACTCTTCTTTCCCAATTCTTGGGGAGAGGTCAGATCTGAGTCTACCAAGTACTGATGTAACAAGTCAGACACACAATTATTCAAAATATGCTCTCTCAGGATTAGATTATACAGGCTTTCATACTCAGTCACCTTACTGCCATGTAACCAACCCTCCAAGGCCTTCACTGAATAGTCTATATAGTCTGTCCAGTCTTGGGAGGACTCTTTTCTGTTATCTCTGAACTTAATCCTGTATTGTTCAGTGGTGAAGCCAAATCCATCTAAGAGTGCATCCTTCAATACTTTGTAGTTTTTGGCATCACTTTCTCTGACTGTAAGAGCCTTTCCCTACCCTTACCAGTGAAAGCTAGCCACAAGATAGCAGCCCACTGCCTTTGCGGGACCAACTGTACCATACAAGCCCTCTCAAGTGCAGCAAACCAATTGTTAATGTCACCCCCTCCTTGTAAGGAGGGACTATCTGATGCAGGTTCCTAGAATCTTGTTCTCTTACAGGATTACTATTTAAGACACTGCTTCTGCCACCATTGGGAACTCACCCCAACCTCTGCCTTTCCCACTCTACATCTAGGGATTCCCTTTCTAAGGCCAACTGCTTCTGTCTCAGCTTCAGTATGGCCTCTTCCAGCCTCAGCATTCTGGGTTTCCTATCTAGGGTGTCATTCTCAGAGTGGGATGCTTGGAAATCCTGAGACACAGAGGAAATGTGGGAATTGGCAGAAGTGGACCTGTCTCTTACTGGCTGGACTCTAGTTACCTGGCCTTTTGGAGTGAAAGGTGCCCTATTAGTGTGTGACCCCCTCCCACTACCAGTGTCACTAGGTGGCCTGTTAGCTGGCAGGTCTTTGGATGAACCCTCAATTACCAAACATTACCAAGCAGGGGATGTGAGGTGTTGCAACGCAAGGACTGAGGCAAGTTGTGGCATGCCATGTCCGATTTGAGGTAACCCTCAGTTGGACAATGAAGAATGCTCTCTGATGCCAGCCAAGGGCCCAGGACCTTGCAGGAACCTCGTAGGGATCAGGACTCACTCCAGCACTGTCCAGCAGCGGGGCAAAGGCAGGTTGAGTTGAATACGGTCAGCTGGACAGATGCAGGATACATTTCTGGAAATTGTTGTGTCCCTGTAGCTTAGAAAGGAGGCCAGCCAGTAAGCCCTTGGAGTCACTCTGGTGGTTCTGGTTGCAAGGGAAAAGGTCCAGTCTTGCTTCCACAGGCAGAAGGACAGACATTCCAGTGAGAGGGCAGCAAAGCAGTCCTTCCTCTGATTCTTTTACAGGTCTGAAGTGATCAGATGAGTGTCTTATGATGTCCAATATTTATACGTGGTACCAACCTTTGAAGTGGGGGTATTCCTTATACTACCCCACATATTGCTCTAGAAACCTCTTGCCCTTCCCTATCAAGGCACTTAGAAGTCTAAGGTAATCAAAGCCTAGTGTCAGGTTCCTTTGTCTGTTCAGGAGGCAAAGCCTTTTGAAATGTTAGTGAGGCTGGGCACAGATCTGACCTCAACCATCTAGGCAGGATGATCCATCCTGTCCACACCTAATCACTTTTTGTGTCAGTAGAAGAAATATACAAACTCCAGCAGCAGAGCTATTCAGTCATGTGACTTAGAATAGTGGCAGAGGGCACATTTCATTAGGACAAGAGCATTCCAACTTTCTAAAAGTGGCATTTTCAGAATTGTGACTAAAAATATGATTCTACCATTGAAGAGGATTTTAAATTAATTTGAGTGTAAACATTATTTTCATATCTGTTCCCCCACTTAGTTATCACCTATTCAGTGTAATAATGGAATCTAATGTTATCCTATGCTAGAGATAGGCTGTGAAATACTGAACTTTAGTAGTTTTTCACTAAAAGGAAGGTTTAGATCCGGTAAAAAGGCTTATCTTGTGTGGGTGGCACAATGAGCGTTGCAAGCCCACTAGTAGCATTTATTTACAGGCCCTGCGTACATGTAGTACCATTTACTAGTGACAAACAAGTAAATTAAAAATGCCAATTAGGTGTAGCCCACCTGTACATGTTTTGGATAGACAGGACAGGCACTTTAGCACTGGTTAACAGTGGTAAAATCCACAGAGTCCTAAAGCCAACAAAAAAGAATTCGGCAAACAGTAGGGCTGAAAACAAAATGCTTCAGTATTACCACCGGGGGGCATCAGATCTAACAGTTACAAATCAAACAAATGCACTTTAGAACGTTAAGATCCAATTATGTCAAAGACATACTGTAGGAAAGTACAATCTTGCCTGGCATGTTACCCTCATTTTTACTTGTGTGTCAGTTTGTTTTTGCCTGTCTCACTGGGATCCTGCTAGCCAGGACCCCAGTGCTCATAGTTGTGGCCTGAATGTGTTCGCTGTGTGGTGCCTAACTGTGTCATTGAGGCTCTGCTAATCAGAACCTCAGTGCTTATTATCTCTCTCTACTTTTAAAATTGTCACTGCAGGCTAGTGACCATTTTTACCAATTCTAATTGGCACACTGGAATACTCTTGTTATTCCCTAGTATATGGTACCTAGGTACCCAGGGTATTGGGGTTCCAGGAGATCCCTATGGGCTGCAGCATTTCTTTTGCCACCCAAAGGAGCTCAGACAAACTCTTCCACAGGCCTGCCATTGCAGCCTGCATGAAATAGTGCACACACCATTTCACAGCCATTTTCATTGCACTTAAGTAACTTATAAGTCACCTATATGTCTAAACCTGCACTTGTTGAAGGTTAGATGCAAAGTTACTAAGAGTGAGGGTACCCTTCTGTAGGAGGCTGGACTGGCTTGTAGTGAGTACCAAGGGGTACTTACACCTTGCACCAGGCCCAGGTATCCCTTATTAGTGTATAGGGGTGTCTAGCAGCTTAGGCTGATAGAAAAGGTAGCTTAGCAGAGCAGCTTAGGCTGAACTAGGAGACGAGTGAAGCTCCTACAGTACCACTAGTGTCATATGCACAATATCATAAGAAAACACAATACACAGATATAATAAAAATAGAGATACTTTATTTTTATGACAATATGCCAAAAGTATCTCAGTGAGTACCCTCAGTATGAGGATAGCAAATATACACAAGATATATGTACACAATACCAAAATATGCAGTAATAGCAATAGAAAACAGTGCAAACAATGTATAGTCACAATAGAATGCAATGGGGGCACATAGGGATAGGGGCAACACAAACCATATACTCTAGAAGTGGAATGCGAACCACGAATGGACCCCAAACCTATGTGACCTTGTAGAGGGTCGCTGGGACTGTAAGAAAACAGTGAGGGTTAGAAAAATAGCCCACCCCAAGACCCTGAAAAGTGGGTGCAAAGTGCACCTAAGTTCCCCAAGGAGCACAGAAGTTGTGATAGGGGAATTCTGCAGGAAAGACCAATACCAGCAATGCAACAACGATGGATTTCCAGACGAGGGTACCTGTGGAACAAGGGGACCAAGTCCAAAAGTCACGATCAAGTCGGGAGTGGGCAGATGCCCAGGAAATGCCAGCTGTGGATGCAAAGAAGCTGCCACCAGATGGTAGAAGCTGAGGATTCTGCACGAACGACAAGGGCTAGAAACTTCCCCTTTGGAGGATGGATATCCCACGTCATGAAGAGTTGTGCAGAAGTATTTTTCCACAGAAAGACCGCAAACAAACCTTGCTAGCTGCAAAGCTCGCGGTTAGGGTTTTTGGATGCTGCTGTGGCCCAGGAGGGACAAGGATGTCACTAATTGCGTCAGAGGACAGAGGGGGTGCCCAGCAAGACAAGGAGCCCTCTCAGAAGCAGGCAGCATCCGCAAAAGTGCCGGAACAGGCACTACAAAGTGGAGTGAAACGGTGCTCACCCGGAGTTGCACAGGAGAGTCCCACGCCGCCGGAGGACAACTCAGGAGGTCGTGCAGTGCAGGTTAGAGTGCCGTGGACCCAGGCTTGGCTGTGCACAACGGAAATCTTTGTGGAGTGCACAGGAGCCGGAGTAGCTGCAAAACACGCGGTTCGCAGCAATGCAGTCTGGCGTGGGGAGGCAAGGACTTACCTCCACCAAACTTGGACTGAAGAGTCACTGGACTGTGGGAGTCACTTGGACAGAGTTGCTGAGTTCAAGGGACCCGTCGCTCGTCGTGCTGAGAGGAGACCCTGACGACCGGTGATGCAGTTCTTTGGTGCCTGCGGTTGCAGGGGGAAGATTCCGTCGACCCACGGGAGATTTCTTCGGAGATTCTAGTGCAGAGAGGAGGCAGACTACCCCCACAGCATGCACCACCAGGAAAACAGTCGAGAAGGCGGCTGGATCAGCGTTACAATGTCGCAGTAGTCGTCGTTGCTACTTTGTTGCAGTTTTGCAGGCTTCCAGGGCGGTCAGCAGTCGATTCCTTGGCAGAAGGTGAAGAGAGAGATGCAGAGGAACTCTGATGAGCTCTTGCATTCGTTATCTAAGAAATTCCCCAAAGCAGAGACCCTAAATAGCCAGAAAAGAGGGTTTGGCTACTTAGCAGAGAGGATAGGCTAGCAACACCTGAAGGAGCCTATCAGAAGGAGTCTCTGACGTCACCTGCTGGCCCTGGCCACTCAGAGCAGTCCAGTGTGCCAGCAGCACCTCTGTTTCCAAGATGGCAGAGGTCTGGAGCACACTGGAGGAGCTCCGGGTACCTCCCAGGGGAGGTGTAGGTCAGGGGAGTGGTCACTCCCCTTTCCTTTGTCCAGTTTCACGCCAGAGCAGGGCTGAGGGGTCCCTGAACCGGTGTAGACTGGCTTATGCAGAAATGGGCACCATCTGTGCCCATGAAAGCATTTCCAGAGGCTGGGGGAGGTTACTCCTCCCCTGCCTTAGCACCTTATTCCAAAGGGAGAGGGTGTAACACCCTCTCTCTGAGGAAGTCCTTTGTTCTGCCTTCCTGGGCCAAGCCTGGCTGGACCCCAGGAGGGCAGAAACATTTCTGAGGGGTTGGCAGCAGCAGCAGCTGCAGTGAAACCCCTGAAAAGGCAGTTTGGCAGTACCCGGGTCTGTGCTAGGGACCCGGGGAATCATGGGATTGTCCCCCCAATACCAGGATGGCATTGGTGGGGCAATTCCATGATCTTAGACATGTTACATGGCCATATTCGGAGTTACCATTGTGAAGCTACACATAGGTAGTGACCTATATGTAGTGCACGCGTATTAAGGTGTCCCCGCACTCACAAAGTCCGGGGAATTGGCCCTGAACCATGTGGGGGCACCTTGGCTAGTGCCAGGGTGCCCTCACACTAAGTAACTTAGCACCCAACCTTTACCAGGTAAAGGTTAGACATATAGGTGACTTATAAGTTACTTAAGTGCAGTGTAAAATGGCTGTGAAATAACGTGGACGTTATTTCACTCAGGCTGCAGTGGCAGGCCTGTGTAAGAATTGTCAGAGCTCTCTATGGGTGGCAAAAGAAATGCTGCAGCCTATAGGGATCTCCTGGAACCCCAATACCCTGGGTACCTCAGTACCATATACTAGGGATTTATAAGGGTGTTCCAGTAAGCCAATGTAAATTGGTACAGTTGGTCACTAGCCTGTTAGTGACAATTTGGAAAGAAATGAGAGAGCATAACCACTGAGGTTCTGATTAGCAGAGCCTCAGTGAGACAGTTAGTCATAACACAGGTAACACACACAGTGCACACTTATGAGCACTGGGGCCCTGGCTGGCAGGGTCCCAGTGACACATACAACTAAAACAACATATATACAGTGAAATATGGGGGTAACATGCCAGGCAAGATGGTACTTTCCTACACCTTGCATTAGCAAAGGTGCCCCCACATAGTTCAGGGCAATTTCCCTGGACTTTGTGAGTGCGGGGACACCATTACACGCGTACACTACATACAGATCAATACCTACATGTAGCTTCACAATGGTAACTCTGAATATGGCCATGTAACATGTCTAAGATCATGGAATTGTCCCCCCATGCCAAATCTGGTATTGGAGTGCCACTCCCATGCATCACAGGAGCTCCAGCATGGACCCCGGATACTGCCAAACCAGCTCTCTGGGGTTTTCACTGCAGCCTCTGCTGCTGCCAATCCCACAGACAGGCTTCTGCCCTCCTGGGGTCTGGGTAGCCCAGTCCCGGGAAGGCAGAACAAAGGATTTCCTCTGAGAGAGGGTGTTACACCCTCTCCCTTTGGAAATAGGTGTTAAGGGCCTGAGAGGAATAGCCTCTCCTGGCCTCTGGAAATGCTTTGAAGGGCACAGATGGTGCCCTCCTTGCATAAACCTGTCTACACTGGTTCAGGGTTCCCCCAGTCCCTGCTCTGGTGCAAAACTGGACAAAGCAAAGGGGAGTGACCACTCCCCTGTCCATCACCACCCAAGGGGTGGTGCCCAGAGCTCCTCCAGTGTGTCCCAGACCTCTGCCATCTTGAATGCAGACAATGGTGGCCTCTGAGTTGCCAGTGCCAGCAGGTGATGTCAGAGACCCCTCCTGATAGGTGCTTAACTGACTAGGTGGCTAATCCTCCTCTAAGGGCAATTTAGGGTATCTGCTGTGGGCTTCTCTTCTGATAACGAATGCAAGAGCTCATCAGAGTTCCTCTGCATCTCCCTCTTCAACTTCTGCCAAGGACCGACTGCTGACTGCTCCAGGACGCCTGCAAAACTGCAAGAAAGTAGCAAGAAGACTACCAGCGACATTGTAGCGCCTAATCCTGCCAGCTTTCTCGACTGCTTCCTGGTGGTGCATGCTCTGGTTGGCTGTCTGCCTTCACCCTGCACTGGAAGCCAAGAAGAAATCTCCTGTGGGTCAACGGAATCTTCCCCCTGCTAATGCAGGCACCAAACTTCTGCTTCACTGGTCCTCTGGGTCCCCTCTCATCGTAACAAGCGTGGTCACTAGAACACAGGAGCTGGATCCAAGTGACCCAGACAGTCCAGTGCTCCATCTGTCCAAATTTGGTGGAGGTAAGTCCTTGCCTCCCCATGCCAGACAGTAATCCTGTGTACTGCGTGAGCTGCAGCTGCTAGGTCTTCTGTGCACTTTTGCAAGGAATCCTTCATGCAAAGCATAGCCCAGGTCCCCAGCACACTGTCCTGCATTGCCCAACTCGCTGAGTTGAGCACCGTCTTCGTGGGACACTCTTTAATAGTGCTGAGACGACTGCCATGCTCAGTTTTCTTGAACCCATGTTCAAGTACTTCTGTGGGTGCTGCCTGCTTTTGCATGGGCTCTCTGTGTTGCTGAGTGCCTCCCCTGTCTCCTTCCCCAAGGGGCGACCTCCTGGTCCTTCCGGGGCCAGAGCACCTCCCATTTTCTTGAATCCCAATGCTTGCAGCTAGCAAGGCTTGTTTGCGATCTTTCTGTGTAGAAACAACTCTGCATCCTCCAGCACGCTGTGGGACATCTTCTGTGCAAAAGAGAAGTTTCTGGCTTCTTCTGTTGTTGAAGAATCTTCAGCTTCTTCCACCCGTAGGCAGCCATTTTGCACCTTAATCCGGGGTTTAGTGGGCTCCTGCCCCCCATGGACACTTTCGTGACTCTTGGACTTGGTCCCGTTCCTTTACAGGTCCTCAGGTCCAGGAATCTGTCTTCAGTGCTTTGTAGTCAGTTGTGGTCTTTGCAGAATCTCCTATCACGACTTTAGTGTGTTACTGGGGAACTAGGGGAAATTTACTCCTACTTTTCAGGGTCTTGGGGTGGAGTATCTTGGACACCATTAGTGTTTTCTTACACTCCAAGCAACCCTCTACACACTACACTAGGCCTGGAGTCCCTAAGTGGTTCGCATTCCACTTTCTTAGTATATTGTTTGTGTTGCCCCTAGGCCTATTGCATCCTATTGTATTCTACAGTGTTTGCACTACTTTTCTAACTGTTTACTTACCTGATTTTGGTTTGTGTGTATATTTTGTGTATTTTACTTACCTCCTAAGGGAGTATATCCTCTGAGATATTTTTCGCACATTTTCACTAAAATAAAGTACCTTTATTTTTAGTAAGTCTGAGTATTGTGATTCTTATGATATAGTGCTATATGATACAAGTGGTATGGTAGGAGCTTTGCATGTCTCCTAGTTCAGCCCAAGCTGCTCTGCTATAGCAGCCTCTATCAGCCTAAGCTGCTAGAACACTACTAATCTGCTAATAAGGGATAACTGGACCTGGCACAAGGTGTAAGTACCATTAGGTACCCACTATAAGCCAGGCCAGACTCCTACACCCTCTCATCCCAATTTCTTATAGTAATGTTTAAAATTAATGTTCATTGTATGTTGTTAAACTTCTTAGTTGTTCTTAACTATTTTTTTTCCTAACACAGACTTTCTGGCCCTCAGGTGTATCTGAAAAGTCAGTGAGGCTACCACAATCAAATTTGTCCCCTGTATGATTTGTTTCTCCAGTAAAATCTTGAAAATGTGCCATAAACGGTTGTTTCAACTCTCCATATGAAGAATAGTTCAATTAATTGGTACAAAATACCCCTTGTTGGCATGTTTTGTTTTCAAGAGAAAAAACATAAAACTTTTGACAACTATATTTTCAGTATTTAATTGCAGAATAGCATGTACTAAATGAAAAGAGATGTTCAGTATTTAATTGAAGAATAGTCTGTAATTGACAAAAAGTAGTTGTTTTTTTTGTATGGAAGACTATGTACCAGGCTTCTACAATGAATAGCTCATGAGCTAATGGTAGCTTTCCAGCTACCTTTAAATAGCTCTTCTGTGTTCAGCATAGTCAACTCAATTAGAAGCTTGAGCTTGGTTGAATTATTAAGGGTATACCAGAATTAAAAAGCAGGTATTTGAAACAAAAATGTGTGTATTTTCACCACTCATAAGCTAATGTTTGTAGAAAAACGGTTGAGTTTACCAAAATACCTTAAACACTCATATGAGAGTTAAAAATCAAACAATGTTGGGAAAACGTAATACTAGTATTATTATTTGGTGCCCGGGGCATTGCAGCTGTGGTTGTTATGTATTCCCCATGCAGAGGCATTCCACATTGACAAAGCATGTTTACCTCACTGCTAGCAACCATACCTGATGCACTGAAGTGACCACAGCTGGTAATCTTTCCATATGGAGGCCAGAAATGTATTCTTGTTTGTTGTGGTAACTATTACATCTCTAATAATATTACTAGCTTCAGAGGATTTTTATTGAACATAAGTAGCCCCTTTTACAGAAAAGGTTGGAGACCCCTGCTCTACACACTTACCAAATTCAAAACGCAATTGCTTGGAGCAGTCAAAACAAGGTTTTCATTGTAATTGTTGATTAGCGTGTGCTGATCCAGCAAGTGTGTCTGGTCTTAAAATACCCAAAGGATATCCTGCAATCGCAGACGATTGTGTGCTTTCTTCCTGCCTTTCTCTTGATCACAGAATTCTGAACATGGAAGGCAGGTAAGGAGGCCTGGTCAATGCTCTTACAACAAAAGAGAATGAACAAGACAAGATGGGTGCAAACTAATACTAGTAGCGAGGTCAACTGATGCGATTAGTGAGGTCAACTTTCACCCTTATATTTGGTCAAGGATAGCAATGAAGACCCAGGCTAGGGGGAAAAGGGAGCAAGGGGATGGAAAGAGAGACACTCAAGCAGGTTGGGCAGTGAAACATCCAAGCTAGATTTCTGAGCACAGTTTCAAGTCAGACTTATCAAGTTATGTCTTCATCAACAGGTGAGAGAACATAAATTACTAGGAGGTCTACACATCGAAGGAAATGTGTGATACAAATATCACAGAATATGACTTACCCCGTGCAAGCGATTGTACACTGTAACTTGCCTACGAAGTACCAGGGATCCAGCACAGGAGCCGAAAAGAAAAGAAGCAGTCAAAACTCAGTGTTTCCAGGTGTAGGAGGCTGGTCTGGCTTGTAGTGGGTACCAAGGGGTACTTACACTCTGTACCAGGTCCAGTTATCCCTTATTAGTGTAGAGGAGGTGTCTAGCAGCTTAGGCTGATAGAAAAGGTAGCTTAGCAGAGCACCTTAGGCTGAACTAGGAGACGTGTGAAGCTCCTACTATACCACTGGTGTCATATGCACAATATCATAAGAAAACACAATACACAGATATACTAAAAATAAAGGTACTTTATTTTTATGACAATATGCCAAAAGTATCTTAGTGAGTACCCTCAGTATGAGGATAGCAAATATACACAAGATATATGTACACAATACCAAAAATATGCAGTAATAGCAATAGAAGGCAATGCAAGCAATGTACAGTCACAATAGATTGCAATGAGAGCACATAGGTATAGGGGCAACTCAAACCATATACTCCAAAACTGGAATGCGAATAACGTATGGACCCCAAACCTATGTGAGCTTGTAGAGGGTCGCTGGGACTGTAAGAAAACAGTGAGGGTTGGAAAAATAGCCCACCCCAAGACCCTGAAAAGTAGGTGTAAAGTGCACCTAAGTTCCCCAGAGAGCACAGAAGTCGTGATAGGGGAATTCTGCAAGGAAGACCAACACCAGCAATGCAACAACAATGGATTTCCAGACGAGAGTACCTGTGGAACAAGGGGACAAAGTCCAAGAGTCACACTCAAGTCGTGAGTGGGCAGATGCCCAAGAAATGCCAGCTGAGGGTGCAAAGAAGCTGCCACCGGATGGTAGAAACTGTGGATTCTGCAAGAACGAAGAGGACTAGGAACTTCCCCTTTAGAGGATGGATGTCCCACGTTTTGAAGAAGCTTGCAGAGGTGTTTCCGTGCAGAAAGACAGCAAACAAGCCTTGCTAGCTGCAAGGGTCGCGGTTAGGGTTTTTGGATGGTGCTGTGGCCCAGGAGGGACCAGGATATCACCAATTACGTGAGGAGACAGAGGGTGTGCCCAGCAAGACAAGGAGCCCACTCAGAAGCAAGCAGCACCCGCAGAAGTGCCAGAACAGGCACTACGAAGAAGAGTGAACCGGAGCTCACCCGAAGTCCCAAAAGAAGGTCCCACGACGCCGGAGGACAACTCAGGAGGTCGTGCACTGCAGGTTAGAGTGTCGGGACCCAGGCTTGGCTGTGCACAAAGAAAATCCTGGAAGAGTGCACAGGAGCCGGAGCAGCTGCAAATCATGCGGTATCCAGCAATGCAGTCTAGCTTGGGGAGGCAAGGACTTACCTCCACCAAACTTGGACTGAAGAGTCACTGGACTGTGGGAGTCACTTGGACAGAGTTGCTGAGTTCCAGGGATCACGCTCGTCGTGCTGAGAGGGGACCCAGAGGACCAGTGATGCAGTCTTTTGGTGCCTGCGGTTGCAGGGGGAAGATTCCGTCGACCCACGGGAGATTTCTTCGGAGCTTCTAGTGCAGAGAGGAGGCAGACTACCCCCACAGCATGCACCACCAGGAAAACAGTCGAGAAGGCCGCAGGATCAGTGATACAAGGTTGCAGTAGTCGTCTTTTCTACTTTGTTGCAGTTTTGCAGGCGTCCAGAGCCGTCAGCGGTCGATTCCTTGGCAGAAGGAGAAGAGAGAGATGCAGAGGAACTCTGATGAGCTCTTGCATTCGTTATCTAGAGAATTCCCCAAAGCAGAGACCCTAAATAGCCAGAAAAGGAGGTTTGGCTACTTAGGAAGGAGGATAGGCTAGCAACACAGGTAAGAGCCTATCAGAAGGAGTCTCTGACGTCACCTGCTGGCCCTGGCCACTCAGAGCAGTCCAGTGTGCCCCCAACACCTCTGAATCCAAGATGGCAGAGGTCTGGGACAGACTGGAGGAGCTCTGGACACTTCCCCTGGGAGGTACTGGTCAGGGGAGTGGTCACTCCCCTTTTCTTTGTCCAGTTTCGCGCCAGAGCAGGGCTGGGGGATCCCTGAACCGGTGTAGACTGGCTTATGCAGAGATGGGCACCATCTGTGCCCATCAAAGCATTTCCAGGGGCTGGGGGAGGCTACTCCTCCCCAGCCCTTCACACCTATTTCCAAAGGAAGAACCCTCTCTCAGAGGAAATCCTTTGTTCTGCCTTCCTGGGCCAGGGATGCCCCAGGAGGGGAGAATCCTGTCTGAGGGGTTGGCAGCAGCTGCAGTGGAAACCCCGGAAAGGCAGATTGGCAGTACCCGGGTTCTGTGCTAGAGACCTGGGGATCATGGAATTGTCCCCCCAATACCAGAAGGGTATTGCGGTCACAATTCCATGATCTTAGACTTGTTACATGGCCATGTTCAGAGTTACCATTGTGACGCTATACATAGGTAGTGACCTATGTATAGTGCACGCGGACCGTACCGCGGTCAAAAGACCGCGGCGGTCATTCTGTCTTTCCCGCTGGGCTGGTGGGCGACCGCCAAAAGGCCGCCCGCCCAGCGGGAAAGCACCAGCAACGAGGAAGCCGGCTCCGAATGGAGCCGGCGGAGTTGCTGGTGTGCGACGGGTGCAGTTGCACCCGTCGCGATTTTCAGTGTCTGCCAAGCAGACACTGAAAATCAATGTGGGGCCCTGTTAGGGGGCCCCTGCAGTGCCCATGCCAGTGGCATGGGCACTGCAGGGGCCCCCAGGGGCCCCACGACACCCGTTCCCGCCAGCCAGGTTCTGGCGGTGAAAACCGCCAGAACCAGGCTGGCGGGAAGGGGGTCGGAATCCCCATGGCGGCGCTGCTTGCAGCACCGCCGTGGAGGATTCACAGGGGCAGCGGGAAGCCGGCGGGAAACCGCCGGCTTCCCTTTTCTGACCGCGGCTTTACCGCCGCGGTCAGAATAGCCCCAGAAGCACCGCCAGCCTGTTGGCGGTGCTTCCTCCGTCCCGAGAACGCCAGGGTAGGAATGACCCCCTAAGTAACTTGGCACCCAACCTTCACCAAGTGAGGGTTAGACATATAGGTGACTTATAAGTTACTTATGTACAGTGAAAAATGGCTGTGAAATAACGTGGACATTATTTCACTCAGGCTGCAGTGGCAGGCTTGTGTAAGAATTGCCTGAGCTCCCTATGGGTGGCAAAAGAAATGCTGCAGCCCATAGGGATCTCCTGAAACCCCAATACCCTGGGTACCTAAGTACCATATACAAGGGAATTATATGGGTGTACCAGTGTGCCAATGAAAATTGGTAAATTTAGTCACTAGCCTGCAGTGACAAACTTAGAAAGCAGAGAGAGCATAAACACTGAGGTTCTGGTTAGCAGAGCCTTAGTGATACAGTTAGGCAACACACATACAGGGCACATACTATGAGCACTGGGGTCCTGCCTAGCAGTATCCCAGTGACAGAAGGGCTAAAACAAACATGCATACAGTGAAATTGGGGGTAACATGCCAGGCAAGATGGTACTTTCCTACACAACCCCCCCCCAAACGAAGGACAATAAGACTAGCCTTGTCCAGATGAGTCTTCATTTTCTAAGTGTAAATATCTGGAGAGTCCATCTGCATTGGATTGGGTACTCCCAGGTCTATGTTCCACTGTATAGTCCATTCCCTGTAGAGATATGGACCCCCTCAACAATTTAGGGTTTTCACCTTTCATTTGTTTTAGCCAAAGGAGATGGTTTGTGGTCTGTCTGAACAATAAAATGAGTACCAAAGATGTATGGTCTCAACTTTTTCAGTGCCCAGACCACAGCAAAGGCCTCCCTCTCTATGGCAGACCAACACTTTTCTCTAGGGGTCAACCTTCTGCTGATAAATGTAACTGGTTGATCCTGGCCCTCAGAATTCAGTTGTGATAGTACTGCACCCACCCCTAATTCAGATGCCTCAGTTTGAACAATACATTTCTTGGAGTAACATGGACTTTTTAGGACAGGTGCAGAGCACATGGCCTGTTTGAGCTCCTCGAAAGCTTTCTGACAGCTAGCTGTCCATAACACCTTCTTAGGCATTTTCCTGCTAGTGAGATCATTAAGAGGGGCTGCTATGGAGCCATAATTCTTGATGAATCTCCTATAGAACCCTATGAGGCCTAAAAAGGCTCTCACCTGGGTCTGAGTTGTAGGGGGAGCCCAATCCATGATAGTTTGGATTTCCCCTTTAGTGGTGCAATCTGTTCTCCACCAACCAGGTGGCCCAGATAAACCACTTTCCCCTGCCCTATCTGGCACTTTGAGGCCTTGATAGTGAGGCCTGCCTTTTGCAGGGCCTCCAAAACTTTCCGAAGGTGGACCAGGGGCTTATCCCAGGTTGAGCTAAAGACAGCAATACCATCAAGATATGCTGCACTGAAAGCCTTTAACCCTTGCAGGACTGTGTTCACCAACCTCTGAAAAGTGTCAGGTGCATTTTTCAAACCAAAGGGCATTACTGCGAATTGGTAGTGCCCTCCTATAGTAGAAAATGCAGTCTTTGGTTTAGCATCTTCTGCCAATCTGATCTGCCAATACCCTGCAGTCAGATCAAAAGTACTAAGATACTTGGCAGAAGCCAGTGTATCAATGAGCTCATCTGCTCTGGGAATAGGGAGGGTGAGCATCAGTTTTTGTTACCTGATTGAGCCCTCTGTAATCTACACAAAACCTCATCTCACTTTTTCCATCTTTGTTTGAGGTTTTGGTACAAGCACCACTGGGCTAGCCCATGGGCTTTCACAAGGTTCAATCACCCCTAAATCCAACATTTTCTGCACCTCTTGTTTAATGCAGTCTCTGACATGTTCAGGCTGCCTATAAATTTTACTTTTGACAGGCAGGCTGTCTCCAGTGTCAATTCTGTGTTCACACCAGCATGTTGTACCTGGTACAAGTGAAAAGAGGTCTGAAAATTGGCTTAGGAGATTAATGCAGTTGTCTTTCTGTTCTGCAGTCAGACAATCTGCTAACAAGACTCCCTCCACTAAGGCATCTGCTTCAGTGGTGGAGAAGAGATCAGGGAGAGGGTCACTCTCTTCTTCCTGTCCCTCATCTGTTGCCATGAGCAGAGTGAGATCAGCCCTGTCATAGTGGGATTTTAGGCGGTTGACATGAATCACCAGAAGGGGACACCTGGCAGTGCCCTGGTCTACCAAATAGGTAACGTCACCCTTTTTCTAAACAATTAGATGGGGTCCACTCCATTTGTCTTGGAGTGCTCTTGGGGCCACAGGCTCCAATACCCACACCTTCTGTCCTGGTTGGTACTGGATCAGAACAGCCTTCTGGTCATGCCATTGCTTTTACAGCTCCTGGCTGGCCTGAAGGTTTTTACTGGCCTTTCTCATGTACTCAGCCATTCTGGTTCTTAGGCCAAGTACATAATCCCCTATGTCCTGTTTAGGAGTTTCAAAAGGTTGTTCCCAACCCTCCTTTACAAGAGTAAGTGGACCTCTAATAGGGTGCCCAAAGAGGAGTTCAAAGGGGCTGGAGCCCACTCCTTTTTGAGGTACCTCCCTCTAAGCAAAAAGGAGGCAAGGTAACAGGACATCCCATCTCCTCCTGAGTTTTTCAGGGAGTCCCATTATCATTCCTTTGAGAGTTTTATTAAACCTCTCAACCAGACCATTTGTTTGTGGATAGTAAGGGGTGGTGAACTTGTAGGTAACACCACACTCCTTCCACATTGCTTTCAAGTATGCACCTATGAAGTTGCTACCTCTGTCTGATACTACCTCTTTAGGAAAACCCACCCTGGAAAAGATTCCCAGGAGGGCCTTTGCCACTGCAGGAGCTGTAGTGGTCCTTAAAGGTATGGCTTCAGGTTATCTTGTGGCATGGTCCACTACCACCAAGATAAATCTATTGCCTGAAGCAGTAGGAGGGTCAAGGGGGCCAACTATGTCAACCCCTACCTTTTCAAAGGGCACCCCAACAACTGGAAGTGGAATTAGAGGGGCCTTTGGAGTGCCACCAGTCTTGCCACTGGCTTGGCAGGTCATGCACGACTTGCAAATATCTTTGGTGTCCTCTGACAATTGAGGCCAGTGAAACAAGGGGACAAGTCCTTCCCAAGTTTTCGTCTGGCCCAAATGCCCAGCCAAAGGAATGTCATGTGCTAGAGTGAGAAGAAACTCTCTGTACTGCAGGGGAATGACCAATCTCCTGCCTGCTCCAGGTTTTGGGTCCCTTGCCTCTGTGTACAAGAGGTTATCTTCCAAGTATACTATAGAGTCTATCACTGAAATCCCCATGTTGCACTTTGACAGCTTGCTGTCTGAGACCCTCTAATGTGGGACAGGTTTGCTGTGCCACACTCAGCTCTTCCCTGGCAGGCCCCCCTCCACCGAAAAGCTCAGCAGTGTCTGCTGCCAGCTCTTCTGGTGTAGGTTCTGCACAAGGAGGAAATTCCTCTTCCTCAGAAGGGGAATCATCTGTAGAGAGAGGGATAGTGGGTAGGGATTTACCCTTGCTACCCCTAGCTTCAGGGAGCACTTGGTCCATTGTTACAGGATCCAAGTCACCCTGTCCTTTTTGCTTTTTGGCCTGAGCCCTGGTTAAAGCAAAATATGCCCAGGAATGTATAGCATTGCGGCATGGGCCTCCGACTCCACTTCTGCCCAAGCTGATGTCTCTAAATCATTCCCAATAGACAGTCTGCAGGTACATCTGAGGGAACCACAACTTTCTTTGGACCCCCCCCCCCCCCCCCAGTTGAGATTTACAACAGCCATGGGGTGGCTCAGAGTGTTGTTATGAGCGTCTGTCACTTGGTACTGCTGACCAAGTAGGTGTTGTTCAGGGTGGACCAGTTTTTCTATCACCATAGTTACACTGGCTCCTGTGTCCCTGTAGGCCTGAACCTCAACACCATTTATTAGGGGAAGTTGCTTGTACTTATCCATATTAAGGGGACAATCAACTAAGGTGGCAAAATCAATGCCACCATCAGAGACTAAAGTAGCCTCTCTGGTCTCCCTAACAAAGCCAACCCCAACTACATTGCCAATAGTGAGCCCAGCTACACCCTTGGTTTGGCTATTAGTAGTAGATTTCCCATCACCACTGCTATTACTAGGGGCACTAGAATTGCAACAGGGGTTGTGGTGGCCAATGGCCTTTGACTTTACACAAAAAACACCAAGGCTTTTTAGGTTGATTATTGGAAGAGGATTTGGACCCACCACCCCCAGAGGATTTTTGTGGGGCTGATGAAGACTCAGAATGTTTACTTTTGTCCCCACCCTTCTCAGAAGACTTACCATCCTTCTTCTTGCCATTCTTGTCACCCCCTGTATGAGCTTTTCTGTTCACCCTTGTTCTGACCCACTTGTCTGCCTTCTTTCCCAATTCTTGGGGAGAGGTCAGATCCGAGTCCACTAGGTATTGGTGCAACAAATAAGACACACAGTTGTTCAGAATATGCTCTCTCAGAATAAGATTGTACAGGCTTTCATAGTCAGATACCTTACTGCCATGTAACCACCCTTACAAGGCCTTCACTGAACAATCCACAAAATCTGTCCAGTCTTGAGAAGACTCTTTTCTGGTGTCTCTGAACGTAATCCTGTATTGTTCAGTGGTGAAGCCAAATCCATCCAAGAGTGCATCTTTCAAAATGTTGTAGTTGTTGGCTTCATTTTCTCTAACAGTAAGGAGCCTATCCCTACCCTTTCCAGTGAAAGGTAGCCACACAATAGCAGGCCACTGCATTTGAGGGACCAACTGTACCATACAGGCCCTCTCAAGTGCAGCAAACCACTTGTTAATGTCATCCTCCTCCTTGTAAGGGGGGGACTATTGTGTGCAGATTCCTCAAGTCTTGCTCTCTAACAGGATTGCTATCAGGAATACTGCTGCTGCCACCATGGAGAACTAACCCCAACCTCTGCCTTTCCTTCTCTATGTCTAGGGATTCCCTATCTAAGGCCAGCTGTTGCTGTTCAAGCTTCAGTCTGGTCTCTTCAACCCTCAACTTTTTGAGTTCCCATTCTAACAAGTTATCCTCAGGATGGGTGGGATGGGAATGCTTTGACACAGATGACAGATTGGAAACTTCAGAGGGGGACCTGTCCCTAACTGTCTGGACCCTGGTAACCTGGCCTCTAGGGATAAAGGATGCCCTACTGTTATGGGAACCTTTCTCACTGCCAGCATCACTAGGTGCCCTGCTAGGGGGCAGACCCTTGTCAGAACCCTCCCCAGCTTCGTCAGGGGGCTCCTCTGAATCAGACTGGGAAGCTTCTCCCTTTTCTAATCTCTCATTTGATGGTCCAGACTGGTTTTGGTAATCCACAACAAGCATATTGAAGAGAAACTCTTTTGTAGGGTTCTTTCCTATACATAAACCTCTATCCATGAAGAGACCCCTTAAACTCTTGTAGTTCAAACTCTCATAAGTTACATTAACAGTTTTGAGAGTGGAATCTATAAAAGACATGATAGAAAAGGTTTAAGGATAGTGAGAAGAGCGAAAAAGTTTTAGAACTTTTGAAAGCACAGAGAAAAAAAGTTTTCTAACTTTTAGAAAACTTTTAGAAGTATTAAGAGACTTTTCAGAACTTTGTAAAACGTTTTAGGATAGAAAAGCAAACTTTTTGGGTTAAGTGTACATACACTAAACTGTTTGGTATATGATTCTCTTATGAAAAGTACAAAATGACAAAGTCGTAAAGCAGTTGCAAGTACTTATCCCACCACTGCACCACCAATGTAGGAGGCTGGCCTGGCTTATAGTGGGTACCCTGTGGTACTTACATCCTGTGCCAGGTCCAGTTATCCCTTATTAGTAGAATAGAGGTGTTTCTAGCAGCTTAAGCTGATAGAAGGTAGCTATGGCAAAGCAGCTTAGGCTGAACTAGGAGACATGCAAAGCTTCTACCATATCACTTATATCATATGCACAATATCATAAGAAAACACAATACTCAGAGTTACTAAAAATAAAGGTACTTTATTTTTATGACAATATGCCACAAGTATCTCAGTGAGTACCCTCAGTAACAAGGTAAGTAATATGCACAAGTTATATGTACACAAACCCAAAACAGGTAAGTAAGAGTCAGAAAAGTAATACAAACAGTGTAGAATTACAATTGGTTACAATAGGTGAACATTGGTCTAGGGGCAACAGAAACCATATACTCCAACAGTGGAATGCGAATCACGAATGGACCCCAGACCTATGGGAGCTTGTAGAGGGTCGCTGGGACTGTAAGAAAACAGTCAGGGTGTCTAAGATACCCCTCCCCAAGACCCTGAAAAGTAGGAGTAAAGTACACCTACTACCCCCAAAAGAGCACAATAGTAGTGATAGGGGGATTCTGCAAGAACAACAAACACCAGCAAGGCACTGAAGGTGGATTCCTGGACCTGAGGACCTGCAAGGCAAGGGGACCAAGTCCAGGAGTCGCGATAGTGTCCAGGGGGGGCAGGAGCCCAGAAAACCCCGGATGAAGGTGCAAGGAAGCTGCCTCCGAGTGGAAGAAGCTTGGAGTTCTGCAACAACGAAGAGGACTAGGAAATTCTTCATTGGATGGAAAATGTCCCACGTCGCGATGAAGGTTGCAGAAGTGTTCCTCCGCAGAAATACCACAAACAAGCCTTGCTAGCTGCAATGGTCACAGTAGAGCCCCCACAGAAGCAGGCAGCACCTGCTGAAGTACCTGAACAGGCACCTGGAAGATTTGTGAACCAAAGTCCACGCAGAGTTACAAAGGAGGGTCCCACGACGCCGGAGGTCAAACTCAGAGGTTTGAGCACTGCAGGACAGAGTGCTGGGGACCCAGGCTAGGGTGTGCATGAAGGAAATCCTGGAAGAGTGCACAGGAGCCAGAGCAGCTGCAAATCACGCAGTACACAGGTTTGCAGTCTAGTGTGGTGAGGCAAGGACTTACCTCCACCAAACTTGGACTGAAGGATCACTGGACTGTGGGAGTCACTTGGATAGAGTTCCTATGTTCCACGGACCACGCTCGTCAGGATGAGAGTGGACCCAGAGGACCGGTGATGCAGTCTTTTGGTGCCTGCATTAGCAGGGGGAAGATTCCGTCAACCCACGGGAGATTTCTTCTTGGCTTCCAGTGCAGGGTGAAGGCACATGACCCCCAGAGCATGCACCACCAGGAAACAGTCGAGAAAGCCGGCAGGATGAGGCGCTACAATGTTGCTGGTAGTCGTCTTGCTACTTTGTTGGGGTTTTGCAGGCGTCCTGAAGCAGTGTGCAGTCCATCCTTGGTAGAAGTCGAAGAAGGAGATGCAGAGGAATTCTGGTGAGCTCTTGAATTCGTTATCTGAAGAATTCCCCAGAGTAGAGACCCTAAATATCCAGAAAAGGAGGTTTGGCTACCAAGAAAGGAGGATTGGCTACCAAGAGAGGTAAGAGCCTATCAGAGGGGGTCTCTGACGTCACCTGCTGGCACTGGCCACTCAGAGCAGTCCAGTGTGCCCCAACACCTCTGTTTCCAAGATGGCAGAGGTCTGGGACACACTGGAGGAGCTCTGGGCAGTACCTCCCCTCAGAGGTACTGGTCAGGGGAGTTGTCACTCCCCTTTTCTTCGTCCAGTTTCGTGCCAGAGCAGGGCTGGGTGATCCCTGAACTGGTGTAGACTGGCTAATGCAGAGATGGGCACCATCTGTGCACATCAAAGCATTTCCAGAGGCTGGGGGTGGCTACTCCTCCCCAGCCCTGCACACCTATTTCCAAAGGGAGAGGGTATAACACCCTCTCTCAGAGGAAATCCTTTGTTCTGCCTTCCTGGGCCAGGGCTGCCTGGACCCCAGGAGGGCAGAAACCTGTCTGAGGGGTTGGCAGCAGCAGCAGCTGCAGTGGAAAACCCCGGAAAGGTAGTTTGGCAGTACCCGGTGCTAGAGACCCGGGCGATTATAGAATTGTCCCCCAATACCAGAATGGTATTGGGGTGACAATTCCATGATCTTAGACATGTTACATGGCCATGTTCGGAGTTACCATTGCGACGCTATGCATAGGTAGTGACCTATGTATAGTGCCCGCGTGTAATGGTGTCCCCGCACTCACAAAGTCCAGGGAATTTGCCCTGAACAATGAGGAGGGCACCTTGGCTAGTGCCAGGGTGGCCACACACCAAGTAACTTGGCACCCAACCTTCACCAGGTGAAGGTTAGACATATAGGTGACTTATAAGTTACTTATGTGCAGTGAAAATGGCTGTGAAATAACGTGGACGTTATTTCAATCAGGCTGCAGTGGCAGCCCTGTGTAAGAATTGCCTGATCTCCCTATGAGTGGCAAAAGAAATGCTGCAGCCCATAGGGATCTCCTGGAACCCCAATACCCTGGCTACCTAAGTACCATGTACAAGGGAATTATGTGGGTGTACCAGTGTGCCAATGAGAATTGGTAAATTTAGTCACTAGCCTGCAGTGACAAATTTAGAAAGCAGAGAGAGCATAAACACTGATGTTCTGGTTAGCAGATCCTGAGTGATACAGTTAGGCACCACACAGGGAACACATACATGGCACATACTATGAGCACTGGGGTCCTGCCTAGCAGGATCCCAGTGACACAAGGGCTAAAAGGAACATACACACAGTGAAATTGGGGGTAACATACCAGGCAAGATGGTACTTTCCTACAGAACCTTACTATACTTGGCCCGTAAAAGTGTCACAGCTGGACAGAGTAAGTCCGCGAGTAAGGAAAATTGGAAAAATTCAGAATTTGACAAGAAATAGTGACAGACCTCTTAGGGTGTTACATCTCCCCCTGGAGGCCTGCCCATATATGGCCATGATCACCAATGTACCCAGATTACAACCAAATAGTCTATAGACTTACACAGGACTGAAAAATAAGGTAATTTATTGGTTACATGTCAACGCTAATTTCCCATTTTCAATGTCCTCCTCAATAATATTGGGCAGGAGAGTGGGATGGGTGGGTTTGCTGAAGAAGTTCAGTGAAGGGGATTGTATTGTCATACATTTTAACTCACCAGACAGTCAATCAGATTTTTCTGAACTATGGCAAAGTTGGTCCACTGACCAAGGGGTTTTTTCTGTGCAGACTTGCAGCTTTTTACCCTCTTACATGCTCTTTTTTTACTAAGGGGCTGGAAATAGGGCCAAAAAGCCCTGTTAATCCCTTTGTCCAGAACAAAGTCTATGTGCATGCAGATTCCATCCACTTTGTCTGAAGTGGATTGACTTAAAGATGGGGATCAGGATGGTCTACCGGAGGAAGGGAGGTCAATGGCGGACCAGGATATATTCGTAGCCCCTAGCTCCGGTGACATCCGCCTTGAGTCAGTAATAATGCAAAATTAATCACAAGTAGAGGCGGAGAAGTTAGTTAACATTATCAGTTGGAATATAGCACAACTTGAAGCCAAAATGTCCATCCCAGAATGGTGTATTTTATATACGAGCACATGATTTGTGTATTCCAGGAGACGTGGTCCATGGAACCTAAGTATAGACCAAGGTATAAGAGTTACTGGGTCCCAGCGAATAGGGTATCCTCTGGCAGACCTTCAGGGGGCCTATTAATTTGGTTCAGTGTCTCCCTTAAACGTCAAGTGAGCGAATTGGAGAAGGAGTGTCCTGATTTACAGGGCCTACTTCTGTCTACCCATAAAGTGCTTTCCCTACTATTGGTAAACATCTATAGCAGGAGCGCTTGAAGTAGCCGTGAATCAGAAGCTTTAAGTGCCCTGGACAATCTGTTAGGTCATAGAAACAGCACTCATTATGTTTTGATTGCTGGGGATTTCAATACTACATTTGAGCCTTATTCATTGGCCCAGGAGCTCTATCAGGAAGAGGATAGTTTATGGGGCATCCCGCAACTACTGAAGAGCAATGGATATAGACTTACTACAGCTGCAGTTCAAATTGTAAACATCACGCTAGCCCATGGCCTCTGAGCATGTAATGGGTGTTCTAGTTCTGATGTAAATCCCTCTCCTACATTTAGATGAGAGACATGTAGGAGTCACATTGACTACCTCCTACTAGACATAAGCCTTTGGGGACATATGGTAGATATGGCAGTGGTGGAGCATGAGAAAAGGGAACATGACCAACTGGTACTTGTTATTAGGAGTTTGCTACCTGTATTTGGGGGCCCTTTTCCAGGGAAATCGACCAGCATATCATTATGACAAACAGCAGATGGAATGTTAAGTCAGAAACTATTAATTCCTTCCCGTGTGCCTTGCCGCCTATATAGACTACTGGCAAATAAAATGGAACTTATACTCCAATTTGGGAAGGATGAGGGAAGGATATTGGTTGAGCACTTAAAACTATTTGATTGCCTGAAGGAGATATTTGTTAAAGATTCCATGGGCAACTTGAGAAATAAGCGGAAAAAAGTTGCTATAACAGATCTTGCTGAGAAGCTAAAAACAGGCTATTGAGGATCCTCAGAAGGGGGTACAGAGATTTAATTAAGCAATCTAGGAAAATGTACAGGCTGGAGCTGTCTAAGGCACGAAGGAGCTGCGGAGAGAAGTGCTGGATAGCCCTCTTAGAGGCAGCAAGGAATAAGGATGTTAGTAAGTTCTGGAAACTGGTTTCAAATGGATGTGAGGAATCCCAACCCTTGAACACCGCATCAATCCTTCCCGATGAGTGGGTCAAACATTTCAGCTCTCTCTACTCCAGGAGTGATGAGCTAGTCCCCATTGTGAGGAAAGAGAGTTTTCCCTCATTCAAGTTCTCCTTAGTTGAGACCAAGGTAGCAATATCTTCCCTCAAATAGTGAAAAGCTCCTGGCCTCAGCAGGATACTGGGAGAACTCTATATATCAAACCTTGATGTTTGGACACCCTTACATTAATAAAGTTTGGAATGCAGTGGCTGCAGGTGCATCCATCCCTTGCACATGGAAAGGGGCAGAAATAGTTCCCCTGTTTGAAAAGGGAAATCCTAGCAATCCAGCCAACTATTGGCCTAAAAGCCTGCCAGATAACCTTCAAATTGTTTTTGCAAAGCAGATTCTGAATCGTTTGGAGGAGTGTATTGAAGAGAATGGGGCCATCTCGAGTCTGAAGGCGGAATGTAGCCCTGCAGTCAGTACAATTGACTAAGCATTGAGGTTTATGGCCATCAGATGGAAGACAGTGGATATTGGTGGAGGGAGCATATATGTTGCCTTCATCAATCTTCGAGCAGCCTTCGATCTGGTTCCCAGATATAAGCTTTGGTATACAATGAGTAAAGTGGGAGTTCCAAGAAGACTCTTGGACTTAATTGCTCAACTCCACAAAGGGACCTTCGCTAGAATTAGATGTGGCAGGGACAGTCAACTGACAGACCCAGTTACCATTGAGAAAGAGGTGCGCAAGGCTTTGTCCGTGCCCTACACTCTTTCTTCTATACATAAAAAATTGTATTAAGTAGTTAAACAAATGTGTGAATGATTCACCATGGCTGGCCAGTTAGAAAATTCTGGGACTGTTCAATGCAGACGACACCATTATTATGGCAAAATCACCCATGGGACTCCAAAATCTAGTTAACCAATTTTGCCTGTTTTGCAAAGACTTTGACCTTGAGGTCAATGTAAGAAAAACAAAATTTATGATTTGTTCTCAGGGGAAGAAAAAGATGAGAGCTAGTGTGACAATGAATTCTATCACCCCAGAAAGAGTTAATGAGATTGATTATCTGGGAATTAGACTGATGGATTCTGGTAAATGGGATGCACACGTTAACAAACGTGCATACATAATATGTCATAGAGGAGAAGCTCTGGGCTGCAAAGCTAAAACAGCTGTAAGTCCACCATTTAACCCCATAGTGGAAATATACAAGGATCAAGTCAGGGGAGCTGCCCTATATGGGGCAGAACTATAGGGTTTCAATACCCAGTGAAAATATTACAAGATAATGGATATAATTTTATTAGATACATAGCAGGGTTAGGGAAGGGCACCCCACTAGCACCTTTAAGACTAGTTCTTGGGCTAAAGATGATTGTAGAAAATGTAAGCCTGAAAACACTTTTATATTGGATCCGACCCTGGAAGACGAAGGAACTGGAACTTCTTTGTCATCAATGATGTAGTAACATTATAACCATGACAAAGTTTGCAATAGTAGGACAAGTAATTAATTTTGTCTGTTGCCTGGTGTCTTTTGGGGAGAATAGCTCCCATACTGAAAGTTGATGCATGTGGCTTAACAGTGAATGACAATGTACAGTTTAAATGCCTTACGATAGGTGCATTCATAAATGCCTTCAGAAGGCATTCAAATGCTTCTTCTTGTTCTTTATCACAGAGATTAGAAACTCCTTGTTGCATCTGCCAAGAGATGAGGTGTACAATCTTTAAACAATCTCAAATAAACTGCCAATAAGAACTGGAAAATCCCAAGAATCTCTGGATCTCCTTCACAGTTCACAGCACAGGCCACCAGCATGCAGCTTTACTTTGCCCATGTCCATTGGTATTCATTAAAGTAAAACCTGAAATCCATGGAATACAGTCTCTTGTACTTTGAATATGTATTCTTCTGCATTGGCAAAAAGGGTTGCTGTTTAAGCACCTTAGCATGTCTTTGTCATGTCTACAAGACCTTGAAAACCTCAAAATACCACAAAGGTAGATAATGATGTATGTGTCCAATACATCTCAGATTATGACATTCATGGAATGATCATATGCTGAGGGTGCACTGTATTACACAAAGGGTATCATCAAGCAATCAAAGTGTCAATATCAGGTGTTGAACAGAGTCTCCCACTTACCCCCCTGTAAGCTCCTCTAAGATCGATCTTTGAAAAGACTTTTGCTGACTTGATCTGATCTAATCAGACTTAGATTATGGGTAAGGGATTTCTGTTTTGGATTGTTACAGCACTAAATTCTCTGTATCTAAAGAAGCTCATAATTTACCCCTTGTTAGGGATGAAAAAAATTGGGGCTCTAGCTGGTGAAGTGGAATGATTGATGGATCCATTCTCTGTTTAATGTTATGCTCTTTTGGAGAATATTATCTTCCATCACTCTTAGGAGATATATTCTCCCAAGTGTAATTTTCACTTTGGGATTCAAATTGGAGGGGTGGTCATTTGGTGGTGAACTGGCAATTGGTTACCTCCTCTTTTACTTTAAATATCCAGGAAATTATTATTCATCACTGATGCCTATGTTTGATCAACTTTCTTATGTAACACACAGCACATTAAAGAAATACCCGTTTTGAAGCGGTTGTGATGGAAGATTTGTGATAGTAAGGTGATTGTAAGAAAGTGGATTATTATTTGGGGTGGGCGACTGCCACCTCAAAAGATAATGACACTTCTTGCCAGAGGAAAGCCTCAAAGTAACTTAATTAACCTGATCTCAATCTCCTGGAAGCTATGGCTGGAAGCTGAAAGGAAATGTGTATAGTGTGTAAGTAGTTGCAAAACAGTAAAACATTCAAAACACCACCCAGTAAAAATCACAAACCTAATTAGAAAAATACAGTACAATCAATTTCATAAACTGAAGTACACCAAAAAAGGCAAAAATCCAACAAGAGGAACTGGAGATTTGAATTTTTAAACTTTGAAGTGGAAATCAAGCAAAATGACCAAAGCACAAATGATATTATATGGAAGTAGTAGACCAGGACCTAGGCATGATTGAGGATGCCTGCATTAAAGCTATAGTCTGATACGTCAAGTGGATTAGTCCTGATGAGAGTCTGGAAGTCAAAAAGTTTTAAGTCTCACTTCAGAGAGGGACTTTGCCACGTTTTAAAGAAACACATTGACATTTTGTTTAAGTCTAAAGGCAGAATGGAAGTTTTTCACATTCAGAGAAGAAACATCCATGCCAAGCAGGCCACCACTTACACTGTAGCAGCCACCATGGATCTGAAGGCCTGATACCTAAAGCACATTGGTCCTGCTGAAGCTCTGGAACTTTGGAACTTTCTCTATGTAAAATCTTCTAAGACCCAACGCAGAATGGGACTTAGGGGGTCGGCCAACGACCGCGGGAGCACCGCCAACAGGCTGGCGGTGCTCCCATGGCATTCTGACCGCGGCGGTACAGCCGCAGTCAGATACGGGAAACCGGCGGTGTACCGCCGGTTTCCCGCTGCCCAAGGGAATCCTCCATGGCGGCGCTGCAAGCAGCGCCGCCATGGGGATTCCGACCCCCTTACCGCCAGCCTTGTTCTGGCGGTTTTAACCGCCAGAACCTGGTTGGCGGTAACGGGTGTCGTGGGGACCCTGGGGGCCCCTGCAGTGCCCATGCCAATGGCATGGGCACTGCAGGGGCCCCCTAACAGGGCCCCACCAAGATTTTCAGTGTCTGCCACGCAGACACTGAAAATCGCAACGGGTGCAACTGCACCCGTCGCACCCCTTCCACTCCGCCGGCTCCATTCGGAGCCGGCATCCTCATGGATGGGGGTTTCCCGCTGGGCTGGCGGGCGGCCTTCTGGCGGTCGCCCGCCAGCCCAGCGGGAAACTCAGAATTACCGCGGCGGTCTTTTGACCGCGCAGTGGTATTCTGCCGGCGGGACTTTGGCGGGCGGCCTCTGCCGCCCGCCAAAGTCAGAATGACCCCCTTAGTAATTTTTTTAATGTGTGGGGACAATTGAGTGGGATGAATGTGAAATCCAGTCCAACACCATAGAACTGACAGTTGGATACATTTCCTAGTGGTTCTAGTGGTGCCACTGAAGTTGTGAAATTCAGGAGAAAATATTTCCATACTTTCTTGTTGTTTCCAAACAACCACAGGAGTATATTTCTAAGGACCCTAGAACCTCACAGGAAGACACTTAGAGATTCTCAGGGTGTCAGACAGAGGCCAACAGCAGCTGTTTTCACTGATAAGCTGAACACTTAAGGAAATAAAAATCTATTGAAGTTTGCTATATCCCTGCAGCTACACAGGAGGTCAGTCAACTGACCCTTGGAGTCCACTTCTTTCTCCTAATTTCAAGAAGGTGCAGGTCCCGTCATTTTGGGCTCCTCTGAGGTCATAGACAGAAGATACAGTCTTCTTCTGATCTTCTACAGTTCCAGAAAGAGATCTGAAGATGGTGCCTTGTGGTGCCACATTTTTAACTAGCACCAGATATTACAAATGAGGGACTCCTAGGCACTTTCTAACCATAGGGTAAAATTTCCCAAAATCAACCCAACCAACTTTTTAGTAGTTACAGATTGTCCTTCTGTAACCAATCCCACAATGCAATAGTGCACCTTATTCCCAAAATGCAAGACAGGGAAACCCTTCTCCACTTGTGCAAAGCTTGTTTGCCCACCCCTCAGTGTGGCAAGGGTAATAAGCAGTCCATAACTCTGTGATCACTCAGAATCGGTTCTGGGGTAGCGTTCATCCAACTGGGTTTGGTGCCAGTCTTACGTGGGAACAAAGGCTCAGGCCTTTCTATGTGTCACCTCGTACATTTACCTGTGTCAGGAGAGGCCCATTTGAAGCTTATTAATTTTATGGGCCCAACTCTACTGCTCTTCCTACCCAGGGAAGAAAAACACCTCTCTGTTCCTGCACCATTGTCCTTGGGAGCAGTTTTCCCACCTCATTCAGGGCAAGTACAGGTAGGGCAGTGGCTGGAAGATAATGCAAATTAGCCTCCATAGGCTTTAGGCAGACCTACATGTTTCTTAAATATTACGCACCATAAATTGTGGATTGTAAGGTATGCTTAGGGGTGACTTATTTAATATTTAAAATCATGTTTTCCTACCCGTCAAATAAGTGATTTTGTTGTCAATCTATAGCATTAGATCTATGACAGCTGTACTGGTGGTGGGTCGATTCACTACTAAAGAAAGGACCTTCTTTAGTCCTTAACAAAGTCCTTGATAGAAGGTCACAGGTGTCCAGCTGGTTTCCGTAATGAACTACAGGATCAAGCTATTGTATGATGCCAGGTTTTCCTTTCCTATTCAGAGGGAAAGTAGCTCTGCATGCATTAAGGCTCTCTTTTGTATTTTCAAACATATTAGCATATGTCTGCATGAATGCCCCAAGATCCAAAAGTCAAATATAAGGAGTGGAGCACGAGGAAGCATCTTTACTAAGACAAGACAACATAAAGTGAGCTTTAGCTTGATCATTTAAACATTGCTGTGGTTTTGGTAAAAATTTAATTGACATTGAGCCATAAAGGCTTGAAAAGCAATAGAGGTCTTAATCAAACTTTTCAGGCGGCTCCAAAACAGCAGAGGCATATTGAGGTACACTTGTATTGTTGGTCCACACATTATACACACACACCGGTATTAAGATTGGTGTTTTGATTTGGCAAAGTATTTAGATTAACCCCAGCCTCACTGAATGAACCAGGTACTTTAAGAAAACTCTTGACATGCATATTCAAGATCGTCGTGGATCTTGCTGATTGCTTGTGCCATGACGTGTAGGGGACTGGTCTAAGACTCCATCTTGTGAGGATATTGCAAACTGTCAAGAGCTCCAAGCCATTCTCTCTCTCTCACTCTCTGCCTAGATGTCAACTCACACCATTGTATTAGATGAAGGATGGTAACAGAGACGTAGGCTAAGTAGAAAAGAGGTGAGTGAATGGAGAGAAAGAGAGAGAGAGAGAGAGAGAGAAAGTGAGAGTCTAATGCCGGTTGGTGGTTTAACGGCCCCAACTGAATTTCTAGGCACAGAGTCTCAAGCCAGACTTATCAAAGTCATGTGTCCACCTATGAATGAGAGAACACACATTACTATAAGGTCTACAAACTGAAGGGAAGTGCATGATACAAATACCATAGAATGGGACTTACCCATGGTATGCTGTAACTGCCACGTGGTACAAGGAAACCAGCCAAGGAGCTAAAGATGAAGACCACTGCAGCACCTTGAAGGATAGATAAGAAATACAAACTCAACCAAAGAGTCAGAGGGAGGATAATAAGGCACAAAAGGAAAGGAAACTAGGAAACGAAACAAGAGAAAAACTATAAACACGAAGGGAAAGTTAAGCTGGGTGAAAACCTAGTGAGGGGTCGGAACAACTGCTTTGACAGAAAAGTTACCTCAGTGCCTAAGTACTCTGAATGCCACTATTGACCTGGAAGTGTCTGGGGCTGCACATCTGACTTCTAGAAATGTAGTTTTAATTGCTGAATAGTGTAATTTCTAATTTCCTGTGTGACCTCTCTTTCATGTTTGCCTTCTTTTGTACCTCCTGTGTTCCATGGTCTGACAAGAATTACTTCAATTAAGCTATTTGCTACCATGCTCTAGGCATATAAATCTACATGGTGAAAGCAGGTATAATGGAGCTGGTATTAGCAAAGCAGAAGCTCTACAAGCATAGCGTCCAGGCAAGAAAGTGAGAGAAGCTGAGAGAGAATTGGAAGAGAATTGCAATATCCATGTTTTGTTATCTTTTGTGGAGCAGATCATATCCCCATTATAAGAAGAGAGTGGTTGACTGGGCAGCTGTTAGCACTGTTTACCATTAACATGATACTCTATGCAGTTCCAGCAAGTTCCTTATGAAGGCCATCTGACATTCTTGTCCACTTTCCTTTCCCATATATTTAAGTGAAGCACTAGTGAATAGCCTATTGTTCCCCTCCAGGAAGAGATTTTCCCACCTCATCAAAAGTGTAATTTCAGTCACTAGAAAAGAGATAGACTGATTAAAGACAAATTAAATACTACCAACACTTTGAATCAGAGATTTTACACATTTATCTTTGCAGTACATTTATCACAAATGATGGTTATCACAGAATTACCTTTTATGATAAACAGTATAAAGGTATGTGGTTGAACTATGTAGCTATTTTCTAATCTGAACTAGAGTAACAAAAAGTTACTGACCACTAGTAGACTCTTACCAAAGGCCTTGCCATCTTCACAACATTACTAACATAGCTAGTGTGAGCTGTGATACATGTCAAAAACAAATGTTTTCCTTTGACATGTAGCTCTTGCACTATAGTTCACAACAGTTCAAATCTGGAACGACAAGCTTGAAGTCATTCTTTTAAGGTATCTCATTTGGGTGGCACAAGTCTACTCTACAGTCCACATATGACATTTTACCTTATGTCACTCGTGCTATTCCTGCACCGTTGTAATGTGACTATACCAAAAGGTTGGACAAGTCATTCTAGGGTTAGTCATGCATTTTCTATGTTTAGAGAACTCATCCACTGGGGATTGTTTAGTCATTTTCCAGTGCTAAGATTGAACAGTATGCCAGTAATAGAGTCATGAGAGCAAAACATTTGGAGAGGTCACAAGAAAAGTCACGTTTTCTACAGTTGCAATAAAACATGGGGTGAATTGTTAAAAATATAGGCCTTCATAACAACCCTGTAGGTAAATGCCGCCCCATCCTCACACATATCACTCGCACCACATCCATGGCACCCCAAAGACACCCCAGGTTTTCTGAGGAGGAGCTAAGGGTAATGGTGGAGGAAATCATCCGGGTAGAGCCACAGCTATTCGGATCACAGGTGCAGCAGACATCCATTGTAAGGAACATGGAGCTATGGCGGAGAATCGTGGACAGGGTCAATGCCGCAGGACAACACCCAAGAACAAGGGTAGCAAGACACCAGATTGCTGTACAGAGGACTGGTGGCGGACCCCCACCTCCTCCCCACAACTAACAACATGGGAGGAGCAAGTCTTGGCAATCATGCATCCTGAGGGCTTCGCAGGAGTAGAAGGAGGACTGAACTCTTGTAAGTCAAATCTAAACTACTTCATCCCTCCCACCCTACCTGCATGCCATCACAAACTCCTTACCCTACCCTCACCCCCATCACTCCAACACCTCACATATACCCCACTATCACAACCCACCCATCCCAATACCAAGCCCTGCATGCCACATCAATGCATGGACCCTCATCACAGACCTGCATGGACACTCATCACCCCAGCATGCGCAGTAGAGAGACTCACCCAGCCGACAAAATCACCGCTCACAAAAGGGCAAGCCGACAGGGAAATCACAATCATAGATGTAAACACACCCATGCACAATATGGCCCACGCAGATACATTAACAATGCATTTACATCCCAGCAGGACCCCTACTCACCGGACAGGAGGTGCCAGCTACATCCAGTCCCCCCCCGAAGAGGACCACAGTGACGACAGCAGCTTTGCACGCCTGGATCAGGATGACCAACGTGGCCCATCATGGGCCTCTGGACAGTCGGTTCCCATGCCGCAGTCCCAACCCACCACAAAGCCTCTCCCCTCACAAAACACCAGCACAGCACCCACCAAGCAGGCCCATGCCACTGTCCCCAGGACACGTCAATCAGCAGTGTGTCCACCACTACAGGGACCCCAGGCATCCACACAAACCCAGGACGATCAGGGACCTGGGGTCAGTGGCAGTGGGCACACGGTTCAGGGGACAGAGGCACAGGACAACAGGGAAGCTGGGAGGACTGGTGTGCGGCAGTGGGAGGACAGGCCCAGGGAACCCACTCTCCACGAGGCACTCTCAAACATCCTGGGAGCATACCACCATTCCCAGTAGACCATGGGCCAGATACTGGCCAAGCTGCAGGAGACCCAGCGGATGCAGGAGGGACAGTACCTGGGGATCAGGGAGGACCTAACAAAAATATACACCATCCTGGTCACCATTGCAGGGGTGCTGGCTGACATGGGCAAGACCATGAGGGAGGCAGTGGCACAACAAAGGGTGCCTGACACTAGCCAAACCGAGGAACAGCCTTCCACCTCCGCCGGCGCTAGTGGACAGTAGGCCCTGCCAAAGGACCAACTGGCCACCAGCACCCCACCCCCTGCAGAAGGAGAACCACCCCGCAAATGGTCCCTGTGATCCAGGCAGAAGACAGCGTACATTGCCAAGATCCCCGCCAGGAAATAGGACTCTCCTGATAGTCACCCTTCTGTCCCACTCTGTTACCTTGTCCTCCTTGAACTGCCATTGCTCCCCTTCCTATGCCCCCTCGGACAATGCGACTGAACTCTACCCTGGTCTTTCCCCCACCATTACCCCAGCCACTTGCACATATCCCTATACTTATTAGCACCTAAATAAACACCCTTGAAGGAGGCAGGCCTGGCTTATAGTGTGTGCCTGAGGGTACTTACACCTTGTGCCAGGTCCAGTTATCCCTTATTAGTAGATTAGTAGTGTTCTAGCAGCTTGGGCTGATAGAGGTAGCTATAGCAGAGCAGCTTAGGCTGAACTAGGAGACATGCAAAGCTCCTACCATACCACTTATATCATATAGGTACTATATCATAAGAAACACAATACTCAGGGTTACTAAAAATAAAGGTACTTTATTTAAGTGACAATGTGCCAAAAATATCTCAGAGGATATACTTCCTTAGGAGGTAAGTAAAATACACAAATATACACTAACCAAAATCAGGTAAGTAAAGCATTTAGAAAATAGTGCAAACACTAGAATACAGTAGGATGCAATAGGCCTAGGGGGCAACACAAACCATATACTATGAAAGTGGAATGCAAACTACGAATGGACCCCTAGGCTAGGGTAGTGTGTAGATGGTCCCTGGGAGTGTAAGAAAACACTAAGGCCCTCATTCCAACCCTGGCGGTCTCTGACCGCCAGGGCGGAGGTCAGCGGAAGCACCGCCAACAGGCTGGCGGTGCTTCCTGGGCTATTCTGACCGCGGCGGTAAAGCCGCGGTCAGAAAAGGGGAACCGGCGGTTTCCTGCCGGTTTTCCCCTGGCCCAGGGAATCCTCCATGGCGGCGCTGCTTGCAGCACCGCCATGGGGATTCCGACCCCCTTCCCGCCAGCCTGTTTCTGGCGGTTTTCACCGCCAGAACCAGGATGGCGGGAACGGGTGTCGTGGGGCCCGTGGGGGCCCCTGCACTGCCCATGCCAATGGCATGGGCAGTGCAGGGGCCCCCTAACAGGGCCTCATACAGATTTTCACTGTCTGCTTTGCAGACAGTGAAAATCGCGACGGGTGCCACTGCACCCGTCGCACCCCTGCAACTCCGCCGGCTCCATTCGGAGCCGGTTTCCTTGTTGCAGGGGCTTTCCCGCTGGGCCGGCGGGCGGCCTTTTGGCAGTTGCCCGCCGGCCCAGCGGGAAAGCCAGAATGGCCGCCGCGGTCTCCTGACCGTGGAGCGGCCATTCGGCGGTAACCGCATGGCGGGCGGTGACCGCCGCAGTCAGAATGACCGCCTAAGTGTGTCGAAGATAACTCAGCCCAAGACCCTGGAAAGTAGGAGTAACGTACTACTATTTCCCCAGAAACACACTAGAGGCGTGATAGAGGATTTTACAAACACCACAACAGACTGCAAAGCACTGAAGACGGATTCCTGGACCTGAGGACCTGCAAGGGAAGGGGACCAAGTCCAAGAGTCACGAAAGTGTCCAGGGGGGCAGGAGCCACTAAACCCCGGATGAAGGTGCAAAATAGCTGCCTCCAGATGGAAGGAGCTGAAGATTCTGCAATAACGGAAGGTGCTAGGTACTTCTCCTGCATGCAGGAGATGTCCCATGGAGTGCTAGAGGATGCAGAGTTGTTTCTTTGGCAAAAGACTGCAAACAAGCCTTGCTAGCTGCAAGAGTCGTGGTTAAAGAAAAAGGGTGCTGCCCCGCCCAGGAAGGACCAGGATGTCACCACTTGGGAAAGGAGACAGAGGGGGACCTCAGCAACGTAGAGTGCCCATGCACAAGAGGGTAGCACCCGCAGAAGTACTTGAACACAGGTTCAAGAAGTCTGAACAATGCGGTCATCTCAACAATGCAAAACAGGGTCCCACGAAGCCGGAGATCAACTCAGGGAGATGAGGAATGCAGGATAGAGTGCTGGGGACCTGTGCTTGGCTTTGCATGAAGGATTCTGTGGAAATGTGCACAGGAGCCCTAGCAACTGCAGTTCACATGATGCACGGGATTACTGTCTGGAGAGGGGAGGCAAGGACTTACCTCCTCCAAATTTGGATAGTTGGACCTCTGGACAGTCTGGGTCACTTGGGTCCACCACCTGTGTTCCAGGGGCCACGCTCGTCAGGATGAGAGGGGTCCCAGAGTACCAGTGATGCTGAAGTTTGGTGCCTGCTGAAGCAGGGGGAAGATTTGTTCGACCCACAGGAGATTTCTGTGGCTTTCAGTGCAGGATGAAGGCAGACAACCCCCAAAGCATGCACCACCAGGAAAAAGTCAAGAAAGCCGGCAGGATTAGGCGCTACAATGTTGCTACTTTGTTGCAGTTTTGAAGGCGTCCTGGAGCAGTCAGCGGTCGATCCTTGGCAGATGTCAGAGAGAGAGGTGCAGAGGAACTCTGGTGAATTCTTGCAAGTTGTCATCTGAGTAAAAGCCCACAGGAGAGACCCTAAATAGACCGGGAGGAGGATTGGCCACCTAGTCAGGTAAGTGCCTATCAGGAGGGGTCTCTGACGTCACCTGCCGGCACTGGCCACTCAGAGGCCTCCAAAGGGCACTCACACCTCTGGATCCAAGATGGCAGAGGTCTGGCACACACTGGAGGGGCTCTGGGCACCACCCCTGTGGTGGTGATAGACAGGGGAGTGGTCATTCCCCTTTCCTTTGTCCAGATTTGCACCCCAATACCATATTTGGCATGGGGGGACAATTCCATGATCTTAGACATGTTACATGGCCATATTTGGAGTTACCATTGTGAAGCTACATATAGGCATTGAGCTATATGTAGTGCACACGTGTAATGGTGTCCTCACACTCACAAAGTCTGGGGAAATTGCCCTGAGCTATGTGGGGGCACCTCTGCTAGTGCCCTCACACTTAGTAACTTTGCACCTAACCTTCAGCAAGTGAAGGCTAGACATATTGGTGACTTATAAATTACTTAAGGGCAGTGAAAATGGCTGTGAAATAACGTGGGCGTTATTTCACTCAGGCTGCGGTGGCAGTCAAGTGTAAGAATGGTCTGAGCTCCCTATGGGTGGCAAAAGAAATGATGCAGCCCATAGGGATCTCCTGGAACCCCAATACCCTGGGTAGCTAGGTACCATGTACTAGGGAATTATAAGGGTGATCCAGTGTGCCAATTAGAATTGGTAAAAAGGGTCACTAGCCTGCAGTGACAATTTTAAAGGCAGAGAGAGCATAAACACTGAGGTTCTGGTTAGCAGAGCCTCAGAGACACAGTTAGTCACTACACAGGTACAGACATTCAGGCCACAAACTATAAGCACTGGGGTCCTGTCCAGCAGGATCCCAGTGAGAGAGGCAAAAACAAACTTACATACATTTAAAAATGGGGGTAACGTGCCAGGCAAGATGGTACTTTCCTACAACCCTTGAAACAAATACCAATCTGGAGTCAGTCTAATGATTCACAAATGTATTAGTACAACATTATCAAAGCATTGCAACATATGTGTACAGTGAAATATACTACAGGATGACCTTTGGTGGGCAGCAGTACATATAGCAGGAGCCAGAATGGGCACAGAGATCTGAAAATAGAGAATCCAAAGGGAACAGTCAGTGGCCATAGACATTGGGTAAGAGGCTGCCTTGTGCAATGTCCAACAGATTACTGAAATGTTAAGTGAAGTTACAGTGTATTACCTTTGTGTCACTGGAAGTACTGTTGTATTATATTTGTTCAGTTGTCAACATCTTCTTCCTCTGCCTCCTCATCCTCCCTGTCCTCAGGCTCCACCACTTCCTCAAGACCATCTCCAGGCACATCCTCCTGCAGAAAAGGCACCTGGCTTCTCAAGACCAGGTTGTGCAACATGCAGCATGCAACGAGGATCTAGCACACTTTCTTGGGTGAGTAATACAGGGAGCCACCTGTCAGATGGAGGCACCAGAACCTGGCCTTCAGGAGGACAAAGGTTCCTTCTATAATTCTTCTTGTACGCCCATGTACCTCATTGTAACGTTCCTCTACCCTTGTCCTGGCATTCCTCACTGGGGTCAGTAGCCATGAGAGGTTGGGGTAACCAGAGTCACCTGTAAATATAGGGTGACAACTGTTAGACACACACTAACCCTTAGGGGCAATCCCATACCCAGACATCAACATACTGTATACTGGGTGGGGACCTTTGGCTCACCCGGTGCCTCTGGAGCTGGCCCATCACATATGGGATGCTGCTATTCCTCAAGATAAAGGCGTCATGCACAGAGCCAGGATATTTGGCATTCACATTGGAGCTGTACTGGTCCGCCAAACACTCCACCTGCGCATTCATCGAGTGATAGCTTTTTCTATTCCTGTAAACCTGTTCATTTCTCCGGGGGGGGGGGGGTGACAAATACTACATGTGTACCATCAGTGGCACCAATGATGTTGGGGATATGTCCCAGGGCATAAAAGTCAGCCTTCACTGTGGCCAAATCCTCTACCTGGGGGAACACGATGTAGCTGCGCATGTGTTTCAGCAGGGCAGACAACACTCTGGTCAACACGTTGGAGAACATTGGCTGAGACATCCCTGATGCCATGGCCACTGTTGTTTGGAAGGAACCACTTGCCAGGAAATGGAGCACTGACAGGTCCTGCACTAGAGGGGGAATTCCTCTGGGCTCGCGGATCGCTGACATCAGGTCTGGCTCCAATTGGGCACACAGTTCTTGGATTATGGCACGATCAAGTCTGTATGTGATGATAATGTGTCTGTCCTCCATTGTCGCAAGGTCCACCAGGGGTCTGTTCACCCGAGGATGACGCCATCTCATATTCTGCCTCAGCGGTTGAAGCCTCTGGATGAGAACGGTGAGCAGAGAGTCATATTTCCACATCTATTACACTAATGTTGAATAATTTACTTTACAGAAGCAGTATGTGAACTCGAGAGTCAGTTCATGTGCCAATGTCTGCTGTGACGCAGTTAGGTTCCATGCCCTGTGCCCCCCTGAAATGGTGGCTGCCTGACCTGTGAGGTAATTGTGCTGGCATTGTGCGCCGTCGTGGTAGGCGGTCGATGACCACTGCGCAACTTCACATTGGTTATTATTGGGGCCTATGGGTTCCAGGAGCCAATGGCGATGTACGACGGTGGTGATGGTACGCACCACAGGGGACATGACCATAATTTTCTAACTATTCACTCCCTTGCTACCTGACCTCCAACAGGAGAGGACCTACTCTGCAAGTGCTGCTGTGACCTGTGTTTGGAAGGGACAATGGCTCATGTGTCCGGGGAAAGGGCCCCTGCCTTCACTGCGGAAGAGTTGGAGAAACTGGTAGATGGGGTCCTACCCCAGTACACATTACTCTACGGTCCTCCAGACAAACAGGTGAGTTCACTGTGAGCATGATGCATGGGCCATTAATGTATGGAGTGCTGTGGATGTAAGCCACATGTTGGGGGGTGCTGAGGCATCCTGGCCAGTGTGCAGCATGCAAGGTGGTCAGTGTATGTGCGTCAGGACATGGGTGGGAACTGGTGGGTAACGAGTATGATGGTCCGGACGGGTGAGTAATTTCCTTTTCTGCTGTCTTTTCCCTCCAGGTCAGCGCCCACCAGAAAAAGGGTATTTGGCGTGCCATCGCCAAGGAGGTGCGGACCCTGGGGGGCTTTCACAGGCGGAGCACCCACTGTCGCAAGAGATGGGAGGACCTGCACTGCTGGTCAAAGAAGACGGCGGAGGCCCATCTGGGGCTGGCCTCCCAACGTGGAAAGGGTGCCCGTCGCACCATGACCCCCCTGATGTTCCGCATTCTGGCAGTGACCTATCTGGAGTTGGAAGGGTGCTTGAGGGCATCACAGCAGCCACAAGGGGTGAGTACAGAGTCAGAATCATGACTTTGCATGCATTAAGGTGTTACCAGGGTGGGGGATGTGAGCTGTGGGTGCACCTAGGCCAGGGCGAACATGGCAGGGTAGGTGCCTTGTTGGGCAGGCTCTGGAGCACTCCTACCCAAATAGTTTAAGTGCCCATCTACTACAGGGCAGGGTCCTGTTGGTTTCTGGTGTGCAGATGCTGGCGTTAGCCATTGTACCCCATGGGCTGGTGACTGTCTTAGTAAATGGTCGGGCATGGCCTAGTGCATAGGGCTGCTCCCTGTGTGTAGTTTACGCGAATGGTGGTGTTGTTGCTGGCATTGACCAAGTGTGTCCTCTGTCTCCCCGACTCCCCTTTTTGTTTTGTCACCCTGTCCTTGTGTACATTAGCATCATCTGGCAGAGGAGCAGAGGCACCGGCGATGGAGGGAGCTGCATCCCACATGGGCCTGGAGGCCAAATCCACAGAGGGTGAAGGCACCAGTGGGACGGAGGGCGAGGGGAGCACCATGACGCAGACAGGAGGGGGACCACAGACAGCGACTCCTCCTCCAATGGCAGCTCCCTGGAGGTGGCGGACACCTCTGTGCCCATCCGAACAACAAGTACAGCCGCCACCCCCCTACCGTCACCGACCACCCAGCAGCCCTCAGTGTGTTTCCCGTGCCAGCTCACCCAGAAGGGTGGGCATCTCCTTCGCCCCAGGCACCTCAGGCCCCGCCCCAGTCAGTCCTGATGCCCTCAGTGAGGAGGCTATTGACCTCCTGAGATCCCTCACTGTTGGGCAGTCAACCATTCTGAATGCCATCCAGGGTGTCGGGAGGCATTTGCAACAAACAAATGCATACCTGGAGGGCATTCACTATAGCGTGGCAGCCCAACAGAGAGCATTTCAGGCTCTGGCCTCAGCACTGATGGCAGCCATTGTCCCTGTGTCTAGCCTCCCCCTCAACTTCCTCTACCAAGTCCCAATCCCCTCAACCTGAGCCTATCACAAGCACACCTTCAGACCAGCATTCACCCAAATCACCACACAAAAGTGGCTCAGGCAAACATAAGCACCACACTTCATCTCACAGGCACTCACACAAGCACCATGCCAATGCAATCACACCAACATACACTGCCTCCACTGTGTCACCCTCCTCCTCATCGTCCACCTCCCTCCCAGTACCATCTCCACTCACACCTGCATGCACTACATCCTCATCCACTACATCCATCACCAGCACTCCCATCACAACACACCCCTCACTGGCAGTCACCACTCCCACAACCATGCACACTTCCCCTGTGTCCTCTCCCAGTGTGTCTGTGACCCCTCCTCCGAAAGTACACAAATGCAAGCGCCCACCCACCCAACAGGCATCCACCTCACAAGAGCATCCAGCCCATGCATCTTCACCCAAACTCAGCAGAGTGACACCTCCTACAACCACTCCCTCTTCCTCCACTCCCAAACCCTCTCCATCTTCCCATCCCAGTGTGTCTAAAAAATGTTTCCTGGCAAACATTGACCTCTTCCCTCACCCTCCTCCCATCCTTCCCCTCGGGCCATGGTGCAACTTCAAGAGGATCAAAGGGGGCACCCGTCAGGCCAGGCAGTGTGCCACCGACCCCTGCAAAGGAGCAACCTATTCCACCACCTGCCAAGGTGAAGAAGGGGCCAGCATGCAGCATGGCCAAGGAGCATGACCCACCCAGAAAAGCTCCTCCAAAACTCCAGCAGCCAGTGCCAAGGTCCCAGCAGCATCTGCCAAGGTGAGGAAGGGTCAGAAAATCCAAGGCAAGGCACTTCAGGCCTCCAAGACTCCAGGTGAGGGCCTGCTGCCCACCATCAGAACTGACAGCCCCGCCACCCATACTGCGGCAAGCACCGCCACAAGCACCATCACCTGCCCCGCCGCTGCAAAAACAACTGTCAGCAGCAGCATCCCCAGTGGGCAGCCGTCCAAGACTGCAGGAGACGGTCTAGGGCCTCCCTCCACCACTACCAGCACCTGCACCACGGACAGCACTGCCAGCATCCCCGTCGCAGGCACCGTCGCAGGCACCGCCGCAAGCACCGCCACCTGCACCACCACCTGCCCTGCCGCTGCCATAACAACTGGCAGCAGCAAAATCCACAGTGGGCAGCCATCCGAGGCTGCAGGAGACGGCCTGGAGCCTCCCATCACCACTGGAAGCACCCCCACCAGCACTACCACCAGTTTGCAGCCTCAGTCGCTGAAGGATGGAGTTTGGCCCTGCCTCCATGGAGTATCATGCTACCTGTTCCCTGCAAATCTCGTGCCTCAGACACCAAGGTGAGCGAATGTGAACTGCCACACCCCAAGTGCAGCATCACTGGGCACAAAGCCCCCTGCAGAACCAGTGGAGAAATGCATTCACTCCCCCTATCCTGGCAGGATGAAGCAGACCGGACACAAAGCCCCCTCCAGAACCAGTGGAGATGTGCATCCACTCCCCCTATCCTTGACAGGATGGAGCAGACTGGGCACAAAGCCCCCTCCAGCACCAGTGGAGATGTGCATCCACTCCCCCTATCCTTGGCAGGATGAAGCAGACTGGGTACAAAGCCCCCTCCAGACCCAGTGGAGATGCCACCCCCTTGAGAGACTGTGGCCTTGCACTCCCCAGGAGCAAGCAGTGGGCAACCCACCCACCAAGGAGACTGGTTTTGCACTCCCCAGGAGCAAGCAGTAGGCAACCCACTCAATAGAGAGACTGTGGCTTTGCAGTCCCCAGGAGCAAGCAGTGGGCAACCCACCCACTAGAGAGACTGTGGCTTTGCACTCCCCAGGACATCGCTCTGGGAATGGAGCCCCTTCGAGGGGCAGTGGCGTAGTACCATCTTCCGGCTGAGGTGCCCCCCTTCCCCGTCCCCCTGAGGTGCCTGTGTTTTTTCGACCTGATGCCCCTGCATTGTTCACTCCGTATTGAGGAAGGAGTCAAGTGTGGGCTTGGCATTTGCAAAGGACAGTGTACGGCCTTCTGTACATATTGTAAATTTTTGTATATACTGTTTTTCTATTCGTTAACTATATCTGCCTATTTCTAAAATATCACAGATTTAACTCAATTCCTTTTGTCCTTGTGTTCTTCCAGGGGGCAACGGGGTGTAAATGTAATGTTGATGCATGTGTTTGTGTTTATGGTGCTGGGGGTGGGGGTGTTGCGTGTGTGTGTCACTCTCTTTTTTCTCCCCCCGTGTGCTAGGTGCAATACTCACCGTGGTCGTTGCTGCCGCTGCCTCCTTTGATATTCCTCGTGTATGAGGAGGTAGACCAGCATCAGCAGGACCTACAGCTCGGGCTCCATGGCATCCTGGTTCTTCGTTGATTGTCGGAAGGTGAGTGGTTCCAAGGACTGTTTCCGCCATGCTTTTGATGGCGTTGGTACCGCCCCGGAAAAGCTGGCGGATTGGCAGGTTGTAATATGGTGGGCAGTACATTGTCTTCTGCCTGTCTGTTGGCGGTGACCGCTGCCGTGTTTGTTGCTACCGCTGTGGCGGTCGGAGTGTTAAAGTGGCTGTCTGTGTTCGCGGTTTCCACCGTGGTTGTGATCCCATTTTTTTTTTACCGCCGGCCTGTTGGTGGCATTACCGCCGCTTTCACACCGACCACCAGGGTTGTAATGAGGGCCATAGTGTTGTGTAGAGGTAAAATTCTTAAATTTGTAAAATATCATTTGTGAAGTATTTTGTAGGTAAGTTGTGGGTGAGTGTTAATTACCTAGAAGACATATTGTTATCGAAGATCCATTGGCACTTATAGAGTATTTTTTACAGCATACACATGAAGATTTGTAAAGAACAAAAGTGGGGTTGGAGTTGGGGTCATCCTTTAGAACCAAATGCCATCAATGCCAGCATGCTAGTGTTCTCACCAGATCCTCTATAATTAATTTGATAATGTCTCCAAGTTTCCTAGAGCTATGAATTTCCATTCTGCAAGGTAATTTCGGACACAATATGCTAAATTAGTAACGTATGACGAGCATTTTCACTTTTTTGTTATTCTTCTTTTTTACTTAGTTTGTCAATTTCTCCCAGTGAAGTGTGATTTTTGGAAAATATATGGCACTTCTTGCTTTTGGAATACATGTGATTATTTTGACCTACTGGTGGACTCATTCTGAGTTCTGTGATAATCCTAATTTGAATGCAGATGGGATTTTCTGTAGGAAACAGATTAGAACTAGTGCAATAATACCATCCTTTAGGCCTGATTTAGATATTGACAGAAAAGTTACTTTCCCTACAACGGTGATGAATGTCTTGTCCGCCAATATCCAAATCCCATTATATCCTATGGTATTTACATAATGGCGGAAGGGATATGTGTCCCCTTTGTGACAGAGTAACTCATCCACCAATATCTGAATCAGGCCCTTTGTCCCTTTGTCACCACATAGGTTTCATTAAGTAATGTCTGTGGAATGTGAGCAGTGAAAAGCAAACATTTTAGGTTTTGCAGCTGGAAACAGGACAAATATGACTTTTCTTATGTTATCTCCAATTCTGAGAGGCTGATGTGCAAATGATATAGGTGCACCACACCCCAAATATACTGCCCACCATGGTATCAGTATTTAGAAAGTTCAATATTATTGCCCAAAGTAATGAGCCGCTTAGAACTGTGATTTATATACCCAGTCACTTTTCCATATCAATTGTGAGTTTGTTTTTTATGGTTTTTGATTGAATGCATTTTTGAGTCATTGAAGCTTTTCATTCTCTTTTTTTAGCTACCACAATAGGGTCATGAGCTGCAATTGTTGGTTAGTTCTCATTTGTGGTTTAGTGGCATTTCAGTTATTCCCGTTTTTCATTTCTGAATCTTTCTGAAGTTTAGAGTATTGTATTTTTTCCTGGGTTTCCTAAACAAGTATGCCTCTTGCTCTAATAGCTGAAGAATATTTCAAATAGCCTTCTTAAAATTATTTAACAGTTTCAGAATGTTTCTGTTGTCTCTGTTGTGTTGAATTTTCCACACTGAAGCTAATGATTTCAAGAAACGTCCTTGCTGCATGAAGCCTTTAGAGGGTTGAAGAAAACCAGGAGCCTGGAATCTGATTTCGGAATTCTTCAGGAGCAAGGAGTCAAGATTAGTAAGTGAAAGAACACAGAGTTTTCTTACAATGCACCCTCCAACCAGATTGATGCCATTATATAGTAACAGGAAAACGAAATCTCAGCACTCAATAGTAAGCTCAAAAGACTGAAGGTAGAAAGTAATAATGACAGAAACAGCCATGATGTAAAAGGGAAACACACAGGAACGAAAACCAGAACAAGACTAACACTGGAGTAGCTTTGAAAGGCAGTTGCAAACCCTCAGGCAGGTGATTGATGTTTTAGAGCTGGAGTAGCAAGTAGCAGCAGCTAGGTGCCCAAAAGCATGAGGGAAGGCATCCCAAGGTGAGTGAAGCTCACAACCCTCAGCTGTGGGCCTCATGATGCATTTCCTAAAACCTGGAAACCACAGAACCACAAAAGGTACTGCTGACCTCATATACCCAGGTGCCTGAGGTGCTGTGGTTTCAAAAGATAGCTAGACTGAATCTTGTGTCAAAAACAAACGCCTCCTGGAAGTTATCAATAAAACAAGTGTACTTTACATGTATGCTGAAAGGCATAGCACTCATCCAATGACTGGGATTGCTTTGAGTTTGTCTTGGCTTAGAAATCTGAGCCTCAATGATATGCTCCCACTACAAATCCTATGATAGACATTGCACGCTGACCTCTGCCAGGCTGTGCATCAAGCAAGGAAGACATTTTGAGTGCCAGCACAAGGAATGATAGAAGCATCAGGGAAACTTTAAGATATGGGTGTTGCTTGGTTTTAGCCCTTGCACAATGCAGCATAGAAACACTGTTTGCTATGCTGCATTGCATAAAATATAATACAATTGCCCATCTGCATCACTATTTTTCCACACGTTGTTATTGAAACCTCAATGATAGGTATACCTAAAGAATCTTTCAAGCAATCTGGTGTACCTGGTGAATCCAAAATAAGTTGATCGTTAAGAAATGTCTATCCTTCATCTAATAGCTTTCCATAATTGCACATCTGCATATGTGATCCGTAATCTAACTTTTTGAATATATGTTTGAGCTGAGAATTTAACATAAAGTTGCCCATATCTATGATCTTATATTTCTCAGGTCTTTTTCCCAACAATATAACTGTGTATTAGGCCTGGGTGAAAGTAGCCTAATTTCCTTTGCAGAAATTATTGTGAAATACCCAAATATGACCCAAATTATGTGTTAATACTCAAATTGGCAGTCTGGCATTTTGCGCTACTGTTTAGTGCAAATTGCATTCTTAATTCTGCTTGTGTTCCATTCATTCATGTCCATCCTATGATCCTGCAATCAAATGTTCACCCAAATGAAATCTGAAAATCCACAATGTTATTAAATGGGATCTTGGGCATTTCATCTAACATGATTAACAAGAGTAACATGAAATGCTAGAAACTACATCAAAGCATGGCAGCACAAACAGAATTTCACAAAGTTTGAATTTCCACCCAATATCTGGTAGTAATGTAGTGCCCTCTTAAACTGAACTTCTCAGCTTTTTTAACGTAAACATGACTCCATGAAGTCACATATAAAGCTGTTATTAATCCATGGATCTTAGCTAATTGTACTTTGTTGAGCTCAAGAGGCGTGCAGTTGAGTAGGTAGTTAGGGAAGGTTTGTACATCTTTTCATCAATAATTTGACATTATTGTTACTGCACTAAGTGAGGGTAACTGTATATATACTTTTAAGGTCTTTAGTAATCTTAATCCTCAAATATTTTACTACTTTCACTGCATGCTCTGATATAATGTGCGCATTGTAACACGTGATTTTATATTTATCCTTATTTGTCTAATTAAAGGATAACTGTCCATATTTTCTTTCTCATTCATTAACTCGAGGAATAGTCTTTTACTGATCTGAAGTGTGTATTATGACATTGTTCACAAATGTTGACAATTTATTTTCTCAAGTTTGGATTTTAAATGGGAAGATTAACTCTTCTTGCTTTCATTTCTGGGTGAAGAGTTTAGTGTATGTCTAGAAAGTTTGCCTTTTCTGCATGGTCACGACAGATGCTTTACCTTGTTTTGAACACTGTTTTAGAAGGCTTTGGTACCATGTGCACCCTGTGCTCCTCCTTTAAACATGACTAAATTGGCTTATTCCTGATTGCCACGATTAGCTTCCATAGTGTATGGTATAGAAAATGCACCCAGGGCCTGGAAGTTAAATGTACAAACATATCTACAGTCCCACCCTGTGTAGCCTAATGGCTGGGATATAAAGCTGCAGTGTACCCTGTCAAATTATCTCTTTTTGACAGGCAAAGATCTGCCTTTTATGGGGGGGCGAGGCCAAGATGGCGACCGGAGTAGATGCTAGAGAGTGTGCTCTGCTCTCGACCCTTAAATAATCCTCATTGTTATCTCGCCTGAACTTCCTTGGTGCCTCCTAAGGGGTTCGTGCAGGGTCCAGGGGGACCGTGACACAGGCTGCTGCGGACATGCTTCAAAAAGACAGCCGGGGCTGCATGCGAGAAGCGGTGCACCCTGGCAGAGTGAAGCGGCTTACGGAGGTGGAACGCTACAGCCGGCGAGCTGAGCCCCGAAGGCGGTGAACTTCCAGACGTAAGCGTGTCTGTTTGGTGATGGAGTAGCGCCCGGCAAGGATCAGCGGGGTGATGCTGCGGGCGCGCTGCGTGGGCTGCCCGAGCCGAAGGGCGGAGCTGCGCGGCCCACTAGAATGAGGTGGTAGAAGGAGCCGGAGACGGCATCCCTCCGGAGAGGGGCACGGAGTGTGATGGCGCCGGGGGCCTGGGCCCAGACGATGAAGACTCCACGAGCCTGAGTGCAGAAAGTAGACGCTGGCGAGGCAGCACTGCGGGGCGCCCTAGTGATGAATAACCAGCCGAACATCCAGTGGGGCATGAATTGGACGACAACAGAACACTGCACAAGTGACTTTTTGGACTAGGGGCCGGCCCACGCTGACGCACCTTAGCGGAGCAGACCACCCTGGAACTGTGATCCTTTCTCTGCAGGGATGATAGACTTGTGTCGGTGAGTGGCCTAAGAAGGAGACAAAGTACAACAAAAGTAAAGACACGTGAAGCAGGCACTCATAATTGAAAGTTGGAGTAGTTGCCTTCCATGGGCTCCTGCAAGTAAGTCGGCAGGGAACGCGCTGCTCACCTCCCAGAAGTGCTGACAATCAGGGCGGAGATGCGGAAGCAAATCCTCTAAAGCTTCATTCCAATACCAGCGTTGGTGCTCACCACATTGCCCATAGTGTCAAGGGCGCAAATAAGTATAGGCAGGCTGCACAGAAGGCGGATGTAACCCGCTGAAGACCCATAAAACGTGGGCGACAGCATAACCAGTGGTACGGTTGCCCATCATCATGGTCAAACCAAAACAGACGCGACCACCAACAACTGCTGCAGACGAGATGCTAATCTCCAAACCCGCTGCTAGTGACCAGGCAGCATCCCTCCGGCAAATGAATGGCACATTACGATCCCACTCCTCTCAGTTCAACAAATTATTGCAAGCAATCTTGGACACTAAAACGACCCTGGAAGGTAAGATAGACTCACTGGCGCTTGAGGTGAATCTCCTGAGAACAGATCAACATAAACAAGAAGACAGGGTGTCAGCAAACAAAACCTCAATCACAGTAGTTTGACCAGAAATTGCTGCAATGCAGAGTCAGTTGCAGAGTCTGGAATCAGAAGTATCAACAATGAAACGTAGAGCGGAGGATGCAGAGGGCAGATCATGGAGGAACAACGTTTGTTTTGTAGGGTTCCCGGAGCAAGCAGAGACGCCCAATGCAGAAGACTTTCTGGAACAATGGCGGAAGGATACAGTGATGGCAAACCAAATGTCGCCTTCCTTTGTGGTTGAATGCGCTCACCGGATCCTGGGCAGGCTATCACGGCCAGGGGCGCCGGGCCGCCCTTTGATTGCGTGGTTCCTCAAATTTCGCGATCAGGACCAGATTCTCCAGAAGTTCAGATCGCAGGGCCCCTTGCACTTTGATAACGCCAACATTACTGCATATCCCAACTATACCATGGAAGTAAAGCAGAAGCGAGCATCCTTCACGAAGCTTTTACGAGAATGGAACATGAATTACTCACTATTGTTCCCAGCACGTCTCCGGGTGGTGGACGGAGAGAAAACACACATCTTTCCTTCTACGGAGGACGCATGGACTTGGGTGCATGCTAAAGGATTGGTTTCACCTCAAACAGATGTAACCAAAACTAGTGATTGAATCACACCTCAACCACGGCACAACAAAAAAAAACGGAATCGCTGCGCATCCGTCCAGAGAGCAGGCAGCTGCGAGCCAAGCACAAGCCTTAATGGAAGCTAACCAGTTCTCCTCTAATCAATATACCCCTCTTCAGGAGGACACAAATATTGACTCGAACGTATCACAGGGCGCTCCAGCACATCCACGTCCCCACCAGCCTTGAACTTACCCCACGAGTAGCAGACAACCTCTAATGTTGCACGGCATGAGTGGCTTTGTGGGCTCAGCACTGACCGCATGATCTGGGCCGCTGACTTCCTGGCTCCCTAGACAAGATACCACATGTAAAGCAAGGAAACCGCATGGGGGGCTGACGGGGAGGATGCACTTTCCTAACAACAGTGACTCCGAATTTGCTTGCTCGGTGTTCCTCATGGGGTCTGTCGCTGAATCACAGGCACAACAACTAACCACACAAACACGATGGAATAGACAAACAGACTAGAAGAAAGGGCTGTAGGCCCAAGCCACCCCTGCTTCTTTTACCCTTGCCCCCCATACCCTATGGGTTTCCTTAAAGACACAATTGGCACCATTGCCCAATGTTGCACCTGTTGTGTGTATACGTCATATGCTTGGCGTTGCCTGGCGAGTTTGTATTTAGTTTGTTGTTATTATGTTAGCAAATGCCACATGACACCGTCTCAACTGCAGCAAGCAGGGGGGACTCAGCACAGGATAGGCAAAGCTCCGACCGTATTTCTCATCACAATATTAAAATCACATGAGCATTGATGCTTATAATATACTAACCTGGAATGTGAGAGGCATGGCTACTCTCACTAAACGTATTAGGATTTATAATTACTTAAAATGGTACAAAATACATATAGCGATATTACAGGACATGCACCTCACGGAGATAGAACTACATGCTCTGGACACTAAATTGCGTGGGCAGCAATTTGGTACAACCACATCGACATACGCCAGAGGGGTACTGATATGGGTGGCACCAGTGGTTCTTGTAGTTGGTGCACTGGATGGCAAACCGCTCAACATAGCAGGGATATATGCCCCCAACACGAAACAAGGTGAATTTCTCCTGTCAATCAGGCTCACGCTATTCAAAGACCCAACGTCCAGTATCATATGAGTGGAGACCTAATCTGCGTACCGAACATCGATATGAACAGGTCCCACCGGCCATTAATAGGAGCCCCTAGCAGACAAACAACCAAGGCACTTCAGAAGTGGATATCCAAGAGGGGTCTAGTTGATGTGTAGCGACTTACCCACCCCCTGGACAGGTAATACTCCTTCTATTCCCCGGTACACCAGTTACACACCCGCATAGACCTATTGCTCAGCTCTGAAGAACTGGTTAGCGCTTTTAGGGAGGCATCCTATATGGCTAAATCCCTATCAGACCACTGTCCTCACGTGGCCACTGTACAATGGGGGGGGGACCACATGCCCGAATACCCACATGGCAGTTGCAATCAGACATGCTGCTGGACCTTTCATTCCATCTAGAAATGGCTGAGCATATTTCTACATATTTTGAACTAAATGGGGGAACGACCGCAAAGCAAGCAATAGAGTGGGATGCTCATAAAGTTGTAGTAAGAGGCTGTTGCTTGTCAGCGGCGGAGGGTCTGCGACGCACATTATCGAGAGAATTGACACAAGTAGAAACAGAACTACGGGCGTGGAATGTGCAGTGGCACAGGGCACAACTACATCTGATGCCCTACTTGAACCACGCAAACGCAGGAACGAAGCGGATATGCTCCTGCGGAAATTTGACTTCCGTCATTACATGGCTATGTTACACTCAGAAGGTGATTGATCAGGTAGATTCCCAGCATGGCTGGTTAGGGGTGAGACACCACACACTCCTATCAGAGCCATTAGACTTGACACCAGGACAATAGTTAACGTGCAGGCAGACATCAACAATGCTTTTAAACAATACTATAGCACACTATATGAGGGGAGACCTGTCCCCCCAGAGACAAGGATAACAGATTTATTTTGCTCACTTTCTCCCGCTCAGCTCTCTCTATCACAACAGCTAGAACTGGAAAGACCCATTGATGCAGAGGAAATAAAATCAGCAATGCGACACTTAGCTCAAAACAAGGCACCGGGCGGCGATGGCTTACGGGTGGAATATTGCCAAACTTTCACGCCAGTTACTTAAACCGTATCAAGAGATGCTCCAGGAAGCCCAAATAAAGAGGCAACTTTTGGATTCCCAGCGCGAAGCGTTAATATGGTCCTACCCAAACCAGGCCGGGATCCATTAGATGTTCGATCCTACAGGGCTTTATCGTTACTAAACCTAGACGTTAGGATATAAGGCAAGATACTTGTGAATCGGCTACTGTCGTTCATGTCACACCTGATACATGAAGACCAATCAGGTTTTATTCCCGGTCAGAACACCTTCTTGAATGTCCGAAAACTATTGCGGCTCACTTCAGCCACCCCAGAATCAGACTATGACAGGGTTGCGGTGTCCTTAGATATTGAAAAAGCATTTGACACCCTTGGATGATGCGCTAATATACCTACAAAAATGTACAACTTCACTCCTGGACCTATTACAATTACTGGAGCACTTCAGAGACATATCGGGACTACTGGTGAACTGGTCAAAATCCTGTGTATTCCCAATGATACCAATTTCAGAAAACCTAAGACCTAACTCCAGGATGCACAGAATACCATTGTGTTACTCCACATTCAAATACCTTGGAACCTAGATGAATTGAGGAAAGGCAATTTAGGACACGCTATCAGGTCCATTAAGGGCTCAATACCGTTCTGGAACTCATTACCATTGTCACCATTGGGCAGGGTAGCTATTGCGAAGATGATAGGGCACCCAGAATACTATATCACTTCACAGCCCTACCAATAATCATCCCCCGATCCTTCTTTAAAATGCTGAACAGTCTATTGACAGACCGAATATGGAAAAGAGGTCACAGCTTAAGTGGCCATTGCTTTGGATACAGAACCTTCCCAATATGGAGATTGTGCCGGTGTATGAAACACTGGGGCATCCTAATGTGCTGGGATGGCTACAAGACAACACAAATCCCCCGCAGCATACAAACATCTTGATGACTGTGGCTAGAGGGTGTCAGCATCGCTGTAGGAGGCTGGCCTGGCTTGTAGTGGGTACCAAGGGGTACTTACACTCTGTACCAGGTCCAGTTATCCCTTATTAGTGTAGAAGAGGTGTTTCTAGCAGCTTAAGCTGATAGATGGTAGCTATAGCAGAGCAGCTTAGGCTGAACTAGGAGACATGCAAAGCTCCTACTATACCACTGGTGTCATATGCACAATATCATAAGAAAACACAATACACAGATATACTAAAAATAAAGGTACTTTATTTTTATGACAATATGCCAAAAGTATCTCAGTGAGTACCCTCAGTATGAGGATAGCAAATATACACAAGATATATGTACACAATACCAAAAATATGCAGTAATAGCAAAAGGAAGTAATGCAAGCAATGTAAAGTTACAGTAGATTGCAATAGGAGCACATAGGTATAGGGGCAACACAAACCATATACTCCAAAAGTGGAATGTGAATAACGTATGGACCCCAAACCTATGTGAGCTTGTAGAGGGTCGCTGGGACTGTAAGAAAACAGTGAGGGTTAGAAAAATAGCCCACCCCAAGACCCTGAAAAGTAGGTGTAAAGTGCTCCTATATTCCCCAGAGAGCACAGAAGTCGTGATAGGGGAATTCTGCAAGGAAGACCAACACCAGCAATGCAACCAAAGTGGATTTCCGGATGAGAGTACCTGTGGAACAAGGGGACCAAGTCCAAGAGTCGCAACAAAGTCGAGATTGGGCAGATGCCCAGGAAAAGCCAGCTGAGGGTGCAAAGAAGCTGCCACCAGATGGTAGAAGCTGTGGATTCTGCAAGAACAAAGAGGACTAGGAACTTCCCCTTTGGAGGATGGATGTCCCACGTCATGAAGAAGCTTGCAGAGGTGTTCCCACGCAGAAAGACTGCAAACAAGCCTTGCTAGCTGCAAGGGTCGCGGTTAGGGTTTTTGGATGCTGCTGTGGCCCAGGAGGGACCAGGATGTCGCCACTTGCGTGAGGAGACAGAGGGGGCGCCCAGCAAGACAGGGAGCCCTCACAGAAGCAGGCAGCACCCGCAGAAGTGCTGGAACAGGCACTACAAAGAAAAGTGAACCGGAGTTCACCCGAAGTCACAAAAGGAGAGCCCACGACCCCGGAGGACAACTCAGGAGGTTGTGCACTGCAGGTTAGAGTGTTGGGGACACAGGCTTGGCTGTGCACAAAGGAAATCCTGGAAGAGTGCACAGGAGCCGGAGCAGCTGCAAATCACGCGGTACCGAGCAATGCAGTCTAGCATGGGGAGGCAAGGACTTACCTCCACCAAACTTGGACTGAAGAGTCACTGGACTGTGGGAGTCACTTGGACAGAGTTTCAGAGTTTCAGGGACCATGTTCGTCGTGCTGAGAGGGGACCCAGAGGACCGGTGATGCAGTCTTTTGTTGCCTGTGGTTGTAGGGGGTAGATTCCGTCGACCCACGGGAGATTTCTTCTGAGCTTCTAGTGCAGAGAGGAGGCAGACTACCCCCACAGCATGCACCACCAGGAAAACAGTTGAGAAGGCGGTAGGATCAGCGATTCAAGGTTGCAGTAGTCGTCTTTGCTACTTTGTTGCGGTTTTGCAGGCGTCCTTAGCAGTCAGCGGTCGATTCCTTGGCAGAAGGTGTAGAGAGAGATGCAGAGGAACTCTGATGAGCTCTTGCATTCGTTATCTTAAGAATTCCCCAAAGCAGAGACCCTAAATAGCCAGAAAAGGAGGTTTGGCTACCTAGGAAGGAGGATAGGCTAGCAACACAGGTAAGAGCCTATCAGGAGGAGTCTCTGACGTCACCTGCTGGCACTGGCCACTCAGAGCAGTCCAGTGTGCCAGCAGCACCTCTGTTTCCAAGATGGCAGAGGTCTGGAGCACACTGGAGGAGCTCTGGGCACTTCCCCTGGGAGGTGCAGGTCAGGCGAGTGGTCACTCCCCTTTCCTTTGTCCAGTTTCGCGCCAGAGCAGGGCTGGGGGATCCCTGAACCGGTGTAGACTGGCTTATGCAGAGATGGGCACCATCTGTGCCCATCAAAGCATTTGCAGAGTCTGGGGGAGGCTACTCCTCCCCAGCCCTGACACCTTTTTCCAAAGGGAGAGGGTGTAACACCCTCTCTCTGAGGAAGTCCTTTGTTCTGCCTTCCTGGGCCAAGCCTGGCTGGACCCCAGGAGGGCAGAAACCTGTCTGAGGGGTTGGCAGCAGCAGCAGCTGAAGTGAAACCCCAGGAAAGGCAGTTTGGCAGTACCCGGGTCTGTGCTTGAGACTCGGGGGATCATGGAATTGTGTCCCCAATGCCAAAATGGCAATGGGGTGACAATTCCATGATCTTAGACATGTTACATGGCCATGTTCGGAGTTACCATTGTGACGCTGTACATAGGTAGTGACCTATGTCCAGTGCACGCATGTAATGGTGTCCCCGCACTCACAACGTCCGGAGAATTTGCCCTGAACGATGTGGGGGCACCTTGGCTAGTGCCAGGGTGCCCACACAATAAGTAACTTAGCACCCAACCTTTACCAGGTAAAGGTTAGACATATAGGTGACTTATAAGTTACTTAAGTGCAGTGGTAAATGGCTGTGAAATAACGTGGACGTTTTTTCACTCAGGCTGCAGTGGCAGGCCTGTGTAAGAATTGTCAGAGCTCCCTATAGGTGGCAAAAGAAATGCTGCAGCCCATAGGGATCTCCTGGAACCCCAATACCCTGGGTACCTCAGTACCATATACTAGGGAAATATAAGGGTGTTCCAGTATGCCAATGTGAATTGGTGAAATTGGTCACTAGCCTGTTAGTGACAATTGGTAAAGAGAGAGCAGAACCACTGAGGTTCTGGTTAGCAAAGCCTCAGTGAGACAGTTAGGCATCACACAGGGAACACATACATATAGGCCACAAACGTGTGAGCACTGGGGTCCTGGCTAGCAGGGTCCCAGTGACACATAACAAACATACTGAAAACATAGGGTTTTCACTATGAGCACTGGGCCCTGGCTTGCAGGATCCCAGTGAGACAGTGAAAACACCCTGACATATACTCACAAACAGGCCAAAGTGGGTGTAACAAGGCTAGAAAGAGGCTACTTTCTCACACAAACCCCCCCAAACGAAGGACAATAAGGCTAACCATGGCCAGTTGAGACTTTATTGTCTAAGTGGTGATAAGTAGAGAGTAGCTCTGCCATAGACTGGTTACTCCCTTTATCATCCACTATATGGTTACTTCCCTGTGGGGATGAAAACCACCCTGTTTGAAGTTTTTTAGCTAAGCAACAATGTGAAGATATATTGTCAGAGTTTCTATCAGTAAGTTTTAGTTTAGAACAGTGGGAATTGTCCACTGGGCCTATTTCTAGTGATGAGAATGCCAGACAGGGATGCTGTCTCAGTAAAGCCATAGCTGGGCAAAAACTTTGTCCATATGGCTGGAAGAGAGAACTGCGATGCTGTTTCTCTTGATTTGGAGCAGGGCAGGGATGCTGTCCTATGAGCTCCACACTAGGGCAGGGTTGCTGTCCTAAGTGTTGTGAGGCAGTGCGGGGTTTCTGCACTAAAGTTTCTCTGGGAGGGTTGGAGGGATGCTCCATGTTAACTAAAATGGTGCTCTTTTTCTCACCAATATTAGTTATCCCACAGAGAGGTACTTCCACCTCTATGCCAGCTGATGATTCCCTTGGAACAGGTGCCACCCCAGGAGAGATTTCTCCCACCACAGGAATTGTATCCTGAATGGCAGGGTGGTTAGGGGATACTGTGATACCCTTTTTACCTGTTGTTGGAGAGGGATCCTGAGTTTTCAGGCCTTCTCTCCTTTGCTTTTTCATTTCAGTAGAAATGAGAGGGAACAATTCCTCAGGGATACCCAGCATGGCTGCATGGGTATAAAACTCTACATCAGCCCAACCTGAGGCCTCTAGGTCATTACCTAAGAGACAGTCTACAGGTAAACTAGGTGATACTACCACCTGCTTAGGCCCAGTAACTCCACCCCAACTAAGCTGAACTATAGCTAAGGGAAGAAACTTAGTGGAGTTATGGACATCAATAATCTTATACTGTTGTCCAATGATGTGTTGTTCAGGAACCACTAGGTTTTCAGTCACCAAAGTGATACTGGCACCTGTGTCCCTGTAGGCCTGGGATCAACACCATTTATTGAAACTGTCTGCCTGTACTTATCCATTGTAAGAGGACAAGCAGCCAGTGTGGCAAGGCCAATGCCACTAGGTGTGACAGAAACTGTCTTGGGATTGACTACCCCTGTTTCTATGATGGACCCATAAGTGAACCCAACTACACCCTTAGTTTGACTGTTGCCAGCAGTCCCACCACTATTACCACTACTGCTAGGGGCACTAGAGCTTGATGTATTAGTGGTGGTAGGCTCAGGGGGTTTTCCTGGGCAGGACTTATCCCCTGGCCTATGGCCTCTGTTTTTACACACAAAGCACCAAGGCTTTTTAATGTGTGCAGGTTGTGAAGAAGAGGAAGAATTTGTTTTATCCCCACCCCCTGAAGAGTGTTTAGGATTTGAAGAAGGATCTTTGGTTTTACCCTTATCCCCATGCTTATCCTGTGATTTCTCACCATCTTTCTTCTTGCCATCCTTGTCACCACCTGTATGAACTTTTCTGTTCACTCTTGTTCTGACCCATTTGTCTGCCTTCTTTCCCAATTCTTGGGGAGAGGTCAGATCTGAGTCCACTAGATATTGGTGTAACAAATCAGACACACAGTTATTCAGAATATGCTCTCTCAGGATCAGATTATACAGGCTTTCATAGTCAGAAACTTTACTGTCATGTATCCACCCCTCCAAGGCCTTCACTGAATGGTCAACAAAGTCTACCCAGTCTTGTGAAGACTCTTTTCTGGTTTCTCTGAACTTAATCCTGTGTTGTTCAGTGGTTAAGCCAAATCCATCCAAGAGTGCATTCTTTAAAACTGTAAAATTATTGGCATCACTTTCCTTAACAGTAAGGAGCCTATCCCTAACCTTTCCACTGAAAGATAGCCATAGGATAGCAGCCCACTGCCTTTGAGGGACCCCCTGTACAACACAGGCCCTCTCAAGTGCAGCAAACCACTTGTTAATGTCATCCCCCTCCTTGTAAGGGGGAACTATCTTATGCAGATTCCTAGAATCATGCTCTTTCACAGGATTACTATCTGTAATACTGCTGCTGCCACCATGGGGTCCTAACCCCAACCTCTGTCTTTCTTTTTCTAAGTCCAAAGATTCCCTGTCTAAAGCCAGCTGTTGCTGTTTAAGCTTCAGCCTGGACTCTTCCACTCTCAATCTATTGAGCTCCCTTTCTAACATTCTGTCATCAGTGTGGGTGGGTTGGGCATGCTTTGACACAGAAGAATGGTGTGAATGAACAGGGGGAGAAATGTCCCTAACAGTTGGCACTCTAACAACTTGGCCTGCAGGAATGACAACCTCTGAGACAGGATTCTGCCCTCCTGGGGTCTGGGCAGCCCCAGCCCAGGAAGGCAGAACAAAGGATTTCCTCTGAGAGAGGGTGTTACACCCTCTCCCTTTGGAAATAGGTGTGAAGGGCTGGGGAGGAGTAGCCTCCCCCAGCCTCTGGAAATGCTTTGATGGGCACAGATGGTGCCCATCTCTGCATGAGCCAGTCTACACTGGTTCAGGGATCCCCCAGCCCTGCTCTGGCGCGTAACCGGACAAAGGAAAGGGGAGTGACCACTCCCCTGATCAGTACCTCCCAGGGGAGGTGCCCAGAGCTCCTCCAGTGTGTCCCAGACCTCTGCCATCTTGGAAACAGAGGTGTTAGGGGCATCCTGGACTGTTCTGAGTGGCCAGTGCCATCAAGTGACGTCAGAGACCCCTTCTGATAGGCTCTTACCTTTCTTGGTAGCCAATCCTCCTTTCTTGGTAGCCAAACCTCCTTTTCTGGCTATTTAGGGTCTCTCCTCTGGGGTATTCTTCAGATAACGAATGCAAGAGCTCACCAGAGTTTCTCTGCACTTCCCTCTTTGACTTCTGACACGGATCGACCGCTGACTGCTCCAGGACGCCTGCAAAACCACAACAAAGTAGCAAGACGACTACCAGCAACATTGGAGCGCCTCATCCTGCCGGCTTTCTCAACTGTTTCCTGGTGGTGCATGCTCTGGGGGCTGTCTGCGTTCACCCTGCACTGGAAGCCAAGCAGAAATCTCCCGTGGGTCGACGGAATCTTCCCCCTGCTAACGCAGGCTCCAAAAGACTGCATCACCGGTCCTCTGGGTCCCCTCTCATCCTGAAGAGCGTGGTCCCTGGAACACAGGAACTCTATCCAAGTGACTCGCACAGTCCAGTGATCCTTCAGTCCAAGTTTGGTGGAGGTAAGTCCTTGCCTCCCAACGCTAGACTGCAACCCTGAGTACTGCGTGATTTGCAGCTTCTCCGGCTTCTGTGCACTTCTCCAAGGATTCCTTTGTGAACAGCCTAGCCTGTGTCCCCAGCACTCCTTCCTGCAGTACTCATTCCCTCTGAGTTGGATTCCGATGTCGTGGGACCCTCCTTAGTGACTCTGAGCCAGCTCCGGTTCACACATTTTCTAAGTGCCTGCTCAAGTACTTCTGCGGGTGATGCCTGCTTTTTTGAGGGCTCTCTGAGTTGCTGAGCGACCCCTCTGTCTCCTCCGCCAAGGGACAACATCCTGGTCCTTCCTGGTCCCCAGCAGCACCCAAAAACTTCTACCACAACCCTTGCAGCTAGCAAGGCTTGTTTGCAGTATTTCTCCTTGGAAACACTTCTGCAACATCCATCATGCCGTGGGACATCTTTCACCCAAAGGAGAAGTTCCTAACTCTTTTCGTTGCTGCAGAATCTTTGGCTTCTTCCACCCAGAGGCAGCCTTCTTGCATCTTCATCCGGGGTTTCCTGGGCTCCTACCCCCCTGGACTCTATCACGACTCTAGGACTTGGTCCCCTTGCCTTGCAGGTCCTCAGGTCCAGGAATCCGTCTTCAGTGCTTTGCTGGTGTTTGTGGTTCTTGCAGAATCCCCCTATCACGACTATTGTGTCCTATTGGGGCAGTAGGGGTACTTTACTCCTACTTTTCAGGGTCTTGGGGTGGGGTTTCTTGGACACCCTGACTGTTTTCTTACAGTCCCAGTGACCCTCTACAAGCTCCCATAGGTCTGGGGTCCATTCGTGATTCGCATTCCACTTTTGGAGTATATGGTTTGTGTTTCCCCTAGACCTATGTTCACCTATTGCATCCTATTGTGATTCTACATTGTTTGCACTACTTTTCTTACTGTTACTTACCTGTTTTGGGTTTGTGTACGTATGACTTGTGTATATTACTTACCTTCTAACTGAGGGTACTCACTGAGATACTTTTGGCATATTGTCATAAAAATAAAGTACCTTTATTTTTAGTCACTCTGAGTATTGTGTTTTCTAATGATATTGTGCTATATGATATAAGTGGTATAGTAGGAGCTTTGCATGTCTCCTAGTTCAGCCTAAGCTTTGCCATAGCTACCTTCTATCAGCCTAAGCTGCTAAAAACACCTCTATTCTACTAATAAGGGATAACTGGACCTGGCACAGGGTGTGAGTACCACAAGGTACCCAATATAAGCCAGGCCAGCCTCCTACAAACACCCACTGTCTCCTATACCAGAGTCTTGCCTATTGGGGGTTCGTAAAAGATTGGCAAAGTGAAAACAGCTACACAGATGCATTGACTTAGCATTCGTGTTATTGAAGTGCCTATTGGCAATGCCGTGGAAGGCACCGACCACACCAGACACACAGCGCTGGCTAAGCGACCTGTTGAAATGGACTATAGCAGAGGCACGGGGTCTTCACTCGCTATTAGACAGGGGAGTAAAGATAAAAGGAGTTGAAACATGGTTCACATACATATCCTCAATTGAAGCCAAAGATGACACCCACACCCCCTGAACACATGAAGGAGGTCACTGGGTGTGCAGCACCCATGCAACAAGGACACAGTACACAAATGACAGTCGGCATACACAAAAGAATAACAGGGATCTCAAGTAAGGCACTACACTTTCGCTCTGATCGGAATGAAGGCCCTCAGTAAAAGAGGGAAGAAGAAAAAGGAAAAAAACAAAAAACTGATGGAATAGTACTTGCAGTCATCGCCTGCGCGCACCATTATAGCCCACAGTGTACGGTACTATCACTAATAATTAACAGAAATGCCTTACAACATGACTACCTCCGACATAGGTCTGATCTCACAAATATGACGGGAACAAGGAAGAAGTATGAGCCCACCCCTAATTACACACCACTACAGCAACCTCCCCATAATATCCAAAGCATGGGTGGCTGAGTAACAGACACAGACAGGAATTGTTAATCATGTAATTGTGGCACAACCAAGTGTCCCTCTTTTTACCCCCTCCTCCTTAGTACACATTAAGTCATGTCATGCTCGCTCCTTATTCTGCATAATTATCCACCAAATGTATATAGTATTAGACTGACTCGGTTGTCAATGGCATATGTTGTCAAGTTGTTTTTTTATTTCTTTTTGTTATGTTAAACAATAAAAAGACAAAACAAAAAACAGATCTCCCTTTTATCTATTAGTAAATCACCCTTATCTAGGATTGTAGCCGACAAGGCAGGGTGGATTGTATTTAAATGTTGGTCAGGAAGAAATGTGATACTACCATGACCTTACAGTGACAATGCCCCAAAAACTATTTTCGCTATGGCATGCTTAGCTGTTCTATGTGAAAAACAAGAGCATAGAGTTAAATACTTATATTGATAACTCAGTGATGGGGCCAGCTAGACAAATAATGAACCACTATTTAATAGTTAATAAATATCAAATTCAATGGTGAAGTCTGCATTTTAATGAATATTAGGAAAAGTAACTTTTAGAAAGTACACTTTTCTTGCTTGAGCTTCTGAAGGCTATTAGCTTGAGAGTCAGCCAATTCCCTGCCTGTGTTCAATCTTGAATGATGTGGGAACAAGAAGTGAAATTCCTCTCAGGAGCTAATTAATAAGGTGACCTGAATTTGCATGAATGACTCCTCTAAGCTCTGCAGAATTGTCAGGGTGGGGGCTGTGGGTATCTGGTTGTTACTGCATTGTCATATTCTGCCTGAAATGTCTGTTTGACCGATTGTAAAACTTTGACTCACATCAATGGAAGTTAACAGGATGCCAGGACAATTCCTATGTATCTCCGGTCTGGGTATTTAGAACCCTGCCTTGGTCCTGCCAGACTCCTGGTTCCATGTAAAACTTGGTTTTAGTGCTAGATGTGGAAGGACATTGGTGATTAGCATAATTCAGTTCCTTACACACCCACAACTCTCAGAGCTCAAATTTAGAGTGGCTAAATACCATTTGAAAACGTCCTGGTTCATGGTAATTTGGGCCGGTTTGCAGTAAGACAAACAGGAGCTACTAAAAAATGGGTAGGGTTTTTCCTTGGAACTTATACTCTGTTGACTAGAGAGTGCCCTGGAGTCACCCTCGCTTACTAGCAAGTGCCAGGCATACATGTGGCATCCCAAAGAACCCTATAAGAACACTGCCTCGGCCTGTGGAAGAACAGAAGTGGACTAGACCTGCTTCTGTGATTTTAGAGGAGCCCTGTAGGACTGCACCTGTTCCCCCTTGATCCTGGGACAAGGATATAGACTCTAAGGTTGGCTGACCTCTCGTGTGGCACAAGGGACACAACACACTTCAAGAGACTTTTTTCCCAAAGTGCCCAGTTGACCAATGATAACTACACTTGGATTAGACTTTGCTGTTGGCCTCAGCCTCATTGTGAGAAAACAGGTCTTATTGCAGAGGCCCCCTAACTTTTTGCTGGTGTTTTCCTGACTCTGATGGTACCTGGGTCCTGCTAAACAGTCCCAGGGCCAGTGCTCTGTGTAAAATGAGTACGCAAATTAGGTTGTTTATAATTGACTTTGTAAACCTACCTAAAGGTCCCTAGTATATGGTAGGGCATGTAGGTTTAGGGACCCCAGCATAGTAGTGCACCCATAGGTGCACTGCTGAGGTGCCCAGTGTCATTTTAAACGCAGGCCTGCCTTGCTGGCTGCTTTTAAATTAAAGTAACATGCAAATTCGACTTTGTTATTAATAGTACATCCAAAGTCTTAAACCACCTTACTTTTACATATAAGTGACCCCTAAGGTTGCCCTATGTGCCCCTAGGGTTAGGTGCCATGTAACTATAAGCAGGGACCTTATAAAATAGTTTTGTAAGCCCTGGTGTGGTAAAATAGCCAAATTCATTTTCCCTCACTGTAGTGAATGGCCTCCATAGGCTAAAATGGGGAGACTTTCTTTTAATTAATAATATCCCCATAAGTGCTAGATACCTTGAGTTTGGTATCAAATTAATTGCTATAATAAATCCCACAACTTACAGTTGTTGGCTTTAATATAACTAGTTCAGGTGAAGAGTTTTAAAATGCTACCTGAAAGTTGCCAACTTCAGCTCTGTAGTGCCCTTCTCTAATTGGCCAGCCTGTGGCAGCCTGGCCAGGCTGCCTTGATGAGGTGTGACGTGGCCTGGGCTGAACACAAAGGATTTTCCTGGGGGAGGAGATCTGCCTCAGCAGATGGTGAACCAAGATGGGGGGTGAGCAGCCAAACTGGTCTTCAAAGGCAGGGAAGGACATTGGGAGCAGGTCAGGACATCCCCTACTTCCTGGAACCCCAGACAATTAGGTGCCCTCTTGATTAGATTAGGAGAGGGCAGGAGAAGGGTGTGTTTAGGATCTTTAGCCACACCAGTGGGTGCACACAGCCAGATCTAAACTCCAAAAATCACTTTCAGCCATGCTGGATTTTTGAAGAAATGTGATCCCTGGGATTGATTTTTTCAACACTTCCCAGGAAGCGGTCATCAAAGGGGGAAGTCGCCTGCTTGTGATTGGACAACCAGGTTCCCCCTGCTTTGTACCCAGGAGCAAGGATAACTATGGCAGAGCTGCACCCAAACCTCAGATCCTTACAGGGAACAAGACAAAGAAGAAGAAGAACTGCTCTGCTGGACCCCTGAGCTGCACTCTGAAGGACTGCACCAGCTGTATACTTTGGCTTCCCCACTAAAAGGAGTTTGCCTGTCTTCTACTGCTTCAAGAAGGGACTCCCTGTGTGTTACAGGTACAAAGTAGCTGCCCAGAGTCCCCTGCATCACGTCCTGCATGCAGAGCCCAGCTGACCAGCGTCCAGTGGCCATTTAAGGATTCTGACCAGGTGCATTCTGGGAATTGTAGTCCCAACACCTAAGGAGCAACTCAGAGCTTCTGGAACCTTGGATCAAGTTGTGGACACTTCAAGGACCCAAAAAAGACCTCTGAAAGAAGATCCAGAAGTTTGGAGACATTTGGAGCAACTTCATAAGTTGAAGAGGTGCATTTTGGGAGCTGTAGTCCCAGACCCCAAGAGGCAAACCAGAGCCTCTGAACCCTTGGCTGGTGCTGTGGACCACTTTCCTGAATCAAGAAACACTTCTGAAAGTAAGTGTAACAGTGTTACCTCGTGGGTGGCCTGAACTCTGGACTTTGTCCCTGTCCAGTGTGACCTTTTTTAACCTTTTGAGCGCTAGTTTCTTCTATGCGGTAGAATATACAAATTTGTTTAAAATTCATACCTCTGGTTCCCCTTATCTGATTTTAATCCTTGTGGTGTCATTTTAAAGATAAAAATATGACCTATTGTTATAAATTGGTTGTGGAATTTTATTGTGTTTTGTGTTTTACGTATTTACTGTTTAGTGATTTTTAAATGCTTTATACACTAGTCTCCTAAGTTAAGCATTGTCGCTCGTTGCCATTCTACGAAGGGTTGAGCTGGGTTTCATTTATTAAGACCTAACTGGACCTAAGTGGGGGTTAGTGGCCTATTGCTAGGTGAAGATACTCACCTGCCCTTACCAATAATCCACTTTCCAACACTCATACAGTGTTAGTCTTTAAGTGCCTTTCCCTGAAGTTCTGCAGACTTTAGAACTGTATTCTTTTGGTTGGTGTGGCACCAGAAGAAAGTTTAGAAACTTTTGAAAACTGTTGCCCCTTAGTCTCAGAGGTTCCCACCACAAAAAGCATTCAACTGGCAGTTCCATGCCGTCACCCAAAATTTCAGCTTTGTCCTAGGCAGAGACGTGTGAACATTTAAAAAAATGATAATGTTTATTTCTGTATTTGGACTTAGACATTTTTTTGATAAAATGGTGAAAAGCTCTAGAGTGATAGCAGGACCAACATGTTTCTAATGTGTAGCCTACGGTTTCAGATGAAAAAAGGGACAAAGGCCCTCATTACGACCCTGGCGGTGTAACACCGCCAGGGCCGCTGTAGGCGGGAGCACCGCCGACAGCCTGGCGGTGCCCCGCGGGGCATTCTGACCGCGGCACTTTGGCCGCGGTCAGAAAGGGAAAACCGGCGGTCTCCCGCCGGTTTTCCACTGCCCCTTAGGACCCTCCAAGGCGGCGCAGCTCGCTGCGCCGCCGAGGGGATTCTGACAATCCCTACCGCCATCCTGTTCCTGGCGGCTCGCCCACCAGGAACAGGATGGCAGTAGGGATTGTCATGGGGCCCCTGGGGGCCCCTGCAGTGCCCATGCCAATGGCATGGGCACTGCAGGGGCCCCCGTAAGAGGGCCCCTAAAAGTATTTCACTGTCTGCTTGGCAGACAGTGAAATACGCGACGGGTGCAACTGCACCCGTCGCACCTTCCCACTCCGCCGGCTCGATTACGAGCCGGCTTCATGGTGGGAAGGTCGTTTTCCCCTGGGCTGGCGGGCGGCCTTTTGGCGGCCGCCCGCCAGCCCAGGGGAAAACTCAGAATACCCGCTGCGGTCTTTTGACCGCGGCGCGGTATTTTGGAGGGGGGAATTCTGGCGGGCGGCCTCTGCCGCCCGCCAGAATTGGAATGAGGGCCAAAGTCTCCTTTTGAATTAAGACATGTTTGGGAAATATTTTTGAACTCGGACTTTCAGACATTTCAGTGGAACAAATCCATTTGTTGTGTCCGATGACGGCTCGATCATGGTCAGCCTCAAATCACACCTAGGTCCCAGTTTACCACAACCATTCACTATCAATGGCACCTTCAACTTTTCTAACTCAGTTTGTGATTTTTATTGCATTGTGTTCTTACTTTATTACTATTCTGGACCTGCATAAATGCTTTACAATTTGCCTTAGGTTAAGCCTGTCTTCTCTGTACCATCGATACAATGGCTACCAGCGGGATAAACTCAGTTTAATTTAATGACTTTGAGGCTTCACCCTGGCAAGAGGTGTGATTATTCTTTGAAGTGAGCAGTCGCACACCCCAAATCTTAGTCCAATTTCTTACAATATGATTAAAAGAAATCAGGTAATAAGGGGCACCCTTTTCTTATAATCATAGTTATTGTGAAGCTGTTAGTGAGGTGTCTGTGAAACCTATATTTGCTGATAAAGCCTGAATCGCCTGAATTATTCTATTACCTAAGCCAAACATTGTTTGGGATGCCCAAGGAAACTCCTTATTTACCCTAACAGATGCTTTAGCAAGATAACCCAGAAGCTATCCAAGTTCTAACTCAAGTAAAAAGCAGGAGAAGAGAAAGGCAAAGCACCCCAGTGAAAGCACAGTTATAGTACGAACAGCCAGGTTTTCAATCATTTCTGAAATGGCACTGAACAAGAGGTTCCATGCAGTTTAAATGGGAGAAGAATCTAAAGAAGTGTCCACCAATATGAGTCCTAGTGATATGTCTCCAAGGGATGATGGCCTGGTATGATGATTGAAGAGCTTTAGAGGGCTTGTAGACACAGATCGTGTTTTTCAGAGCCACATGACTGAAAGAATTCACTGAGATGAACATGACAGAACAATTTAAAAACAGTGTTCTTGCATATGGGCAAGTGATGAAGAGAATTCATACTGGCTGATTCAGAGGACCTAGCAGAAAGGTTGCCAATTAAATGTAAAGCCATGTTTTGAATGATTTTGAAGCGGGTAAAAAATATTTGTCCGTCCCTATGTGGAGAGCACTACAGCTGTCAAACTGATTAGTGATGAGTGCCTGGACTATAGTTTTGCACCATCAAATTGAATTACAATTGAAATTTGTTGAAGTAGATACAAAATATGAAAACAGCTTCCACACACAGCATTAACTTGGACTTTCATGGAGAGGGAGACATCAACCCAGAAGCCCAGATTCTTCACTTACTTTGTTGGGCTCTGGAGCAGGCCCCAAGGTAGCAGGCCACCAGGAATTATGCCAAATACTACTGGCCTTTCCAAACAGTAAAATCTCAGTTTTCTCTCCATTGAGCTGCAGAAAATGAGACTGCATCCAATCTGATAATTCTGTGAGAAAACCCACAAGGTTACTTCTAGTAGTTTCACAGTTCTCTTCAATGGAAACAATTGGCAGTGTACCATCCACATATGAAATAATATCAAATCCCCATGCCTTCACAATGGCAGCCAAGGGGGTCATGTAGATTTTGAAGAGGTTAGGACTCAGGGACGAACCCTAGGGAACACCACAGAGGATCACCATAGGCTTTGACTTAAAACCCAGCAACTGAAATTATAGGAAGTGTTTATTCAGAAAAGTGTGTTCCTCAGAAAAGGGACAAGGCAGGAAAATGAGGGGGTCAGAATTTCCCTCATCCATCCTAAGCCTGATATTCTTGACTCACTACTGTTGTTGGCTTTAAATTCCATTTGGTATGACTCCCAGAAGTTGTTTTCCTCCAAATAACAAGTAAGCTGGAGATAATTTGCTATGTTTGTCTGATTAGCTAGTTTTTTAAAAATAAAGGTACTACCAAGAGATGTCACCAGTCACTGGACTATTCAGAATGTATAAGATCTATTAAAAGGCCCCATTAGATATGGGTTAAGAGTAGGAGCAAGAAGTGAGTAAACAAAATACGGACAGCGGTCTGAATGTGTCCTCGATCTAACATTTGGAATTACCTCTTCTCCGACGGAAATGCTCAGTAGATCCAATGAGCCCATCCGAGGGTAGATGAAGAATGAGTTGTTTCTATATTAGGAAGAACCACTAATCACATGGCTGGGGTACAAACCCCATATAGATTTTTGAAACGTTACCATTAAAAATGCTGCCTGATCCTCACAAATAAAAACAGAAGCTGGGATCATCTAGTCCACCACGGCCAAGTGGGCAAGTTATTTATCAATTTTGAATAGTTTCTTAGGAGAGCACCTATTTCCCTCAATTCTCCTTGTATAACACTGCTGTCAAGCAGCTTAATGTGTCTATGATAATCCTTAAGACTCCCTTTGAAGATATTTCTGTCCTCCTTATCTTTAGTTTTAAAATGGTCTACAGTATACATTGTTAATGGTATTTAATTGATGGTTACCATAACTGTCATTCCCATTAGCCAATGAGTAAGGTCACCTAATTTTCTGGATAGAATATTCTTTTTTTTTTTTATTGACTAGGAGATGGGCCATCCTATTTATTCTGCTTACTGTAAGCCATACATAGATTTTATAACCAAAGTGTCGGAGTGAGATTGGTTTATGTCCTTCACAAGTAAAAGGGCCCCAAATTTTAATATGTGTTGCTATTGGTTGTGACCATGGGCTTGGATTAGATCTTGTCAGTGTTACTACCAAACCGCAAGCCCAAAAAGATAATCAAGTCAACGGCATCCCACCTGCTTCATTTAGATATATTGCAGTTGAGCCACCAACAGCCACAACAGAGTGCTCTTCCTAGCCATCAACCAGGCGGGTTTCTGCCAGACGTATTTATATATAACAGTCCTGCAGGTGATGTACTGCCAGCAATTTGTTGATCAAGGGAGGACGTCGCTGGACCCAGTAGACATTGAGCAACGGCAGTGGCCATGAAATATAGGTAAGTCACACACACACTCTACCCTTGACATATTTGTCCCCCTGTATCACACACAACACACACACCACACATGTCATTATCCATTGCCATCCTACCACAACACAACACGTTCATGCCACTAACACCCATTGGTGTAGATCCATGACACAACATCCACATACTATTGACACTGCACCACTACACTACACAACACAACTACATACTCATCTACACAAACATATGCACACATAAGCCCAACTACACACATCACGTCAACGGCTAACAACACTCACCTGAATGTTGCACACAGCAACACAACATACACTACAACACCCACATCATATGCAAGTAGCACACATACTGACACAACCAAATCATCCACTACATTTCCCTCCCTGCCAATTGCATCACACACATGCACATACTGAGTCACACACAACTCAATGCACACCATGACAGGTACAGATCACCTTGCAATGTGCACACATGGACACAGTTGACAAGTGTGATTGTACCGTCATTGTGGTGCCAGCATTAATTTGGTAATGCATAATGATGCCATAATGACAGTTGTGTGTGTGTTTGATATGTGTTATGTACCAGTGTGTCTCCATTTGATTCTGACCCATGCATGTCACAATATTTAAAACAATTACTGTGACATGTATATGTCCGCAGTGGTCTCATGCTCATGTGCAGTGACCCCCCCACAGACAAAGCCAATGCGAGTTGCCTACCTTCATGTCCTGCGACAGGGAAGTCATGTTTTCTCCATGTTCCCTTGGCAGCAGCTACAGAGGGTCCTATCCTGTTGTGTACAGCCAGAAACAGATGCAGAATTGAGAGAATAGGTGAGTTGTTTTACCCCCAGTCCGCCAATTCAAAAGTGGAGCACAGACCACCAATTTTTGCTTGGCGGTATACCACATCAAAATCTGCTTAGTGGTAAGCGTGGCTAGAGTCCTGCCTTCCCTATGTTGCCATTGCAGGGGTTTCAGATGACAAATCGAAGGCGAGACCGTTAGTGCCAAGATCTATAATGGGCCCAATGTCTCTGGCCACAAAGATGTATAATGGAAATAAAGGTGTTATCAAACATGGGTCCATGATTCCTATATGCATCCTGCTGCCAGCAGCAACGACTTGCTGTAGCTCAAAGGGATATTCAAATTTTCTTGGTACTCTGCTGGCAGTAAAGAGAAATTATTAAGTCAATTACATAATCATTTCTTGAAAATAGTCAAAAATGACTATCCCTGTGCCATGCATAATGTATGCAAAGAGGGTGTTCCCCTGTTAGGCGGCCAAAAAATGTTTTGGCACTTTTAACGCCTGCTCATAGCAGGCACTAAAAGGAGGCACACCATTTTTTACAATGGGCCACATTGGCCTTTGCAGGGTTAGCGTCAACATTTTTACATTATTCCTGCAAAGCTCTGAACTAGCATAAAAAATGGTGCCACTAGTTGCCCTAACTACTGCCATTGTGCGCCGTATCCTAAATATGGCGCACACATGGTGGCTTAAGAGGGCTGCCAAGGGGCTCAAGAAAAGTGGCACTGCACAGGGTGTAGCACCACGTTTCTTAAATCAGGCCCTAAGGCCCTTATTATGAGTGTGGCATTCTGGACAGCCTCCAATCCCCCCGGCGCAGTCGGACCACCAGAGATCCAGCAGCTCCACCAGGATTGTGGATCCTGGTGGTCTGACAGTGGCGGAGGTCCAAGTCAGGGCAGTGATGCAAGCAGCTCTGCACTATGGATTAGGATTTTGTTCCTGCCAGCCTTTTCATGGCAGTAGCACCACCATGAAAAGGCTGGTGGAGAACAGGTGCAGGGGGCACAGGCGGGCCCCTGCATTGCCCATGTACTTGGGATGGGCAGTGCCAGGTCCCCCCTGCCTAGCACCATCCCAATGGTCACTGTCTGCTTTGCAGACAGCAAACATTCTGAGAGTGCCGGTGCACCCTGCTCACTACAGCATTGCCGCTGGCTCGATTATGAGCCAGAGACAATGCTGTAGCCTGTTTCCTTCTAGATCAGCAGGTGGAAACTTAGGTTTCTGCCCACAGACCTAGCAGAATATCCATAATAGCTCTGGCGGGCAGGTCGCTGCGTAGGCCGCAGCCACCCTATTGGGAATTTGGCAGACAGAGTTTTCCATCCACCAAACTCATAAAGGGGACGTAAATGTCAGAAGTATTTGTGCATGGTTATAGATATGTATAGGTTGAATGGTTATGTCAGAAGGTCAGAAAATATTTAGTTTGGCTGACGCCATACAAGAACATAAAACAAGAATAACAATGGCAAATATGCATCATACAATAAATATATGTATACATATGAATAACATAAAACCAGTTAAAAGAAAGAACCTAAAAATACCATTAAAACAATACAAATCATCCAGAAGCCATTATTTTCCCCCTTGACATCCACATACAGAGCAGAAACCTAGAATCAGCGAATACAGTACACCTGCTAGTGTCGCTCCTGAGAATTCTAAAAGCAGCATTGTATTCCTTAACTAGCTGAATCTACCAGCCCAATTTGAATTAAAAATAGTCTAACCGTGAGAATTGACTGTATTTTACTACAATCTACAGTCTTTCAGTTTGGTGTTTCCTTTTTATCCATATGTTTATTATATTTCTGCCTTGGAATAAGCCAGGAATAATATTGTCATGCCTTTTGTGATACATGTTTGCACAGAACTTATATATTTATATTGCCTTTAACCATTTACCTACCACATATGTTTTCATCTTTTCTATCAGGTGTATTTTATGGAAGAGTGTTATGTATAATTTCTGTTTTCTAAGTGCTCCAAGAGTCTAGGTCGTTGCCGGGGCACTCATAGGCAGCTAACACTCAATGGGAATATCCTAAGCTATAGTTACTCATTTCTCCCATTTAACAAATATAAATAATTGATTGCAGCAGAGTTAATTTTAAGCAGTACACAGGAGGAAAACGTTTAATGCACTACCACTACCAAACCATGTGACAATTTGCCCTTCAAACGATCTCTCCTCCCTGTGGGAACCATCCCTTTGTCTTAAGTTCAGTTAATATTGTAAGGTACCATTTCTACCTGCCATTTCATTTAAACTTGCTTATTAGTTGAATTAATTTGCCGATGTCTATCATTTTGTCACAGTAATACATGAGGTTCTCCCAAATTTTTCTTAGTCTGAGGGAGCTTTTTTGGACTGTGGCTCCTAACTCTCTATGTTCCACTGTCCTGTTGTGAAGTTCCCATTGTGTATCGGCTGAGGTCAGACCTTATGTGTAAAGTAACATTTTGGCCCTGGAGAATTTCAAGACTGTTAATAGATTTTCTTGGAATATAGGTCGAGAAATTAACTAGTAATTTTCTTGTTTTTTCCAGCTAGAATGTAATTTAAAGCAATCTCTATGAGTAGAAGGAAGGGATACCTTCCATCACCATTTAAAAGTGACAGTTGTCCCTCCCCGGAAGTGATGTCACTTCCGTGACTGGGACTTCCGGTGCCCCTGAGAGCCCTTCCCGGAAGTGATGTGGGTGCATGGGGGTGCCACGTGGTTTGTGACCTCATGATGTCACGTGTTAGCCCTGTGCCTGGGTCCTAGCCCCCTGGGTATTGGTCTATGGGCTGTGTAAAAAGTATGCCTTAGTTTTGTGCAAGTTGTTTCAGAGCCTGAGAGAGACAGGTCTGGACATGTCAGACATTCATGCCCAAGTGGCTGTTAGGGGGCCTCTGCACAGGGCGGCAAAGTGGCCGTTCTGGCCAAACCTCCACACTGTTGGCTAATCCAAAAAAGAGAAAATGGTCAAATGCTGCTTTTGATAGAGCCAGCCTATCAATTTAGAGAGGTAAATCTAAAAAAGCTGTGCGCCTACAGGCTTTCCCTGGGCCATAGTGGGGGCTAAATTAGAAACTGGCCAAGTAATTAAAAGTTTGAAACACAACAAAGGATGAGCTGCATAGCAAATCTAAAACAGCTGTGTGCCTACAGGCTTTCCCTGGGACACAGCGGAGGCTAAATTAGAAACTGGGCAAGTAATTAAAAGTTTGAAACACAACAAAGGATGAGTGGCATAGCAAATCTAAAACAGCTCTGAGCCTACAGGCTTTCCCTGGGACACAGTGGAGGCTAAATTAGAAACTGGCCAAGTAATTAAAAGTTTGAAACAAAACAAAGGCCTAGTATTGCCAACCTATAACAGATGTCTATTTCCAGGCCCCACCAATCACAGAGCCCAGGCATAATTACCATAGTGAGTCTTGTATAAAAACCCCCACCTTCACAGACCTCTTTTTTTCTGAACTACATACTGCAGTTTGTGGCAAGCAGGGGATCATCAGGACATCATGGCTGAAAACATAAAGGGCAGAGCACAGACTGGTGTTGCTAAACCTCTTCCACTTAAGGTCTGTAACAGTGTGGTGTCTGTATGTGTTTTACTATCGTTTAACAATGACATTAGCCCCAACCTGTTTAACTATACATAGACATGTAAAATGCATGTTTTTAAAAAATGATATTAATGTATTTTTGAGGTTCTGTGATTACTTTGTGGGCTGGATGTAGGGCTTAATTTGTACTGGCTGGTTCTGGGACTATGTATGGGGTCTGTATTTTTGAAAGTCTGCACTTATTTTGTGGTATGGTTTTGTTTAATTGGTACTTGTGGGGTCATGTGCTATGTAATTGTCTGTATTTTTGCGTGAGCGCACTTATTTTGTGGGGTGTATTGGTACTGTTTAATTTGTACATGATGGTTCTGGAACTATGTAGGGGCCGGTATTTTTTAAAAAGTTTGCACTTATTTTGTGGGTTGGTATTGTTTAATTGGTACTTGTGGGGTCTTGTGCTATGTATTTGTCTGTATTTTTGCCTGGGCGCACTTATTTTGGGGGCTGTATTGGTATTGCTCAACTTGTATTTGTACATCACTACCAATGAAGGTGTAAAAAACAAGACTGTTTATGTGCTACATCATGAAAACCGCTTTTATGGTGTCTTGAACCTGAAGGGTTTTCTAGGTGCCACGTATGTGTGTAAGCATTCACACATACAACAACCGGACCATACATCAGTGTGAACTACACTGCAAATTGTGTCAGAGGGATGGATGTGTCAACAACGCTGCTCAGAAAGTGAACTGCTCCACGTGCAAGATGTTTTGTCGGTCGCAGGACTGCTTAAACGTGCACATCAGCCTAGCACAGTGCATCAGTTAAGCGGACTGTGGGGTTTGCGGCCGTTACACGGCTGCCAAACACGATTGTAAAGGTATGCAATGTCCCAGGTGTACAGCAGTTTTTATAGCCGGAACATACATGCTCGGAGTCCATCCCCAGAAAAATACAGAAGACTATATTGTGTTTGATATAGAGTGTACGCAAGAGACGGGTGTGCACCAGCCAAACTACATTTACGCCCACCATCTAACAGGCGATGAAAGCTGGGAGTTTGAAGGGCGGTCATGCGTGAATGATTTCCTCAACACGTTCATGCAGCCGAAATACCAGGAGTATACATTTTTGTCTCACAACTCCAAAGCATACGACTCGTTCTTCATTCTCCGCGACCTGATTCGTGAAAAGTTGGCCGTGGACCTCATCACCCAAGGTTCCAAACTGATGCTGCTAAAGTTTGTGCCTTTTGACATTAGGTTCATAGACACCTTGAATTTTATGCCCATGAAGTTGAGCAAACTGCCAAAAGCCTTTGGTTTTGAAGGCTGTAAAGGTTATTTCCCTCACTTTTTTAACACATGGGCTAATCAGAATTACAGCAGGCCTATGCCTCCGCCCGACAGTTATGGTTTCGAGTACATGATGCCCTCTGAAAAAGAGAGTTTTCTACAGTGGTACGACGAAAACCGTGAAAACTGGTTTCATTTTCAAACCGGGTTGAAAGTTTCCTGTCAGGCAGATGTCATGATATTGCGAAAAACGTGCAACCTTTTCAGAGACGTTGTGGTGGAGATGACGAAACAGGTCAGGTTTATTAAAACCAAATCCAGCAAGAGAAAAAAAAATATAACTGAATACATAGAGCCTTTTAAAAACATTACTCTGGCATCAATGTGTATGTCTATTTATAAAAACATGTTTTTAATACCTGGAACTATCGCTTTAGTACCACCTGACCTCTATAATGGTAACAGAAACGTTACTCCACCCCGTCTATTCAGTGGCTCATGTAGGTCTCGGAGAATGAGAACATCTTCATTCAGCACGCGTTACAGGGCGGCGAATACCGCCTGGGCCCCTACTACCTAGACGGGCATGCATTAATTAACTGGGTACCAACAGCCTTTGAGTTCAACGGGTGCTTTTACCACAGGTGTCCACGGAGTTACAAACCACACAAGTTTAATAGACTGCAGGGCACCACGTTTGAACATCTGCACCGACGGACTCTTGCGAAGGCGAAGTATATTGAAAGCTGTGGCTTTGTTCTGAGAACCCTCTGTAAAACAAGTGGTTACAGGAGCTAGCAAAAGATGCCGAACTGGGCACTTTTATTAAGAGCCGGCAGCTACCTGCACCGATGGAACCCCGCAACGCCTTATTCGGTGGTCGTACAAATGCCATACAGTTGTACCGTGTTGCTGGGGAGGGTGAGAAAATACACTACTACGACTTCACTAGTCTGTATCCGTTTGTGAACAAGGTGAAGTTGTACCCGGTGGGGCATCCTACCATCATATACAGGAACTTTAAGCCTCTCAAATAGTACTTTGGACTCATTAAGTGTCAGATTCATCCTCCGCGGAAGCTTTACTTTACGATGCTCCCGTGTAGAGTCGACGTAAGCTAATGTTCCCCCTATGTCGAACATGCGCTGAAAGTAAACAGACTAGCGAGTGCCGGCATAGTGATAAGCAGAGACTGCTGGAGGGGACATGTTGTACCATCAAGGTGCAGACGGCCCTCGAGAAAGGGTACCGTCTCGGTAAAATCCTGGAAATTTGGCACTTTCCAAACACCACAACCCAACTCTTTCTGAGTACATCAACTTGTTTCTCAGAGACAAACAGGAGGCCTCGGGGTATCCCGACTGGTGCGTCGATGAGCCTGAAAAGAAAAAGTACATCGCTGATTACAAAGCTCGCAAGGGTATTAAGCTGAGACCTGCGTTCATTAAGGCTAACCCCGCCCGACGCCAGTTAGCTAATCTCTGTCTCAATTCCTTGTGGGGAAAATTCGCACAGTGCACCAACTTGTCAACACATCCATTGTCACAGATCCAGATGAGCTTTTTAAATATATATTCACACTTTCTTATGACATTTCCAGTTGTGACTTTATCGATGATGAGACAGCAGTTCTATGCTGGAAATACGCCAAAGACTACCCCACAACATGTAACAATATAAACATCTTTATAGCGTGCTTCACAACCACTCACGCGCGACTAGAGCTTTACAGTTTGTTGGATAAGCCTCTGGATCGTTGTTTGTACCATGACACCGACTCTGTTATTTTTGTGAGTAAAGAGGGTGATGAAGATCCTCCGCTGGGTGATTATCTATTGGATCTGACCAGCGAGCTCGAAAAGGGGGAGTACATACTCGAATACACCTCCTCTGGACCCAAGACCTATAGTTACAAGACCTCTAACAACAGGGTTTGCATGAAAGTCAAAGGTATCACTTTGAACGTCAGCAATTCCGTTAAAATAAACTTTGACAGTCTGAAGGGTCTGGTGCACGAGTACTACACATCGAGCGATCACAAAAACACCAAATCAATAGTTGTAAACCACCCAGGCATAGTTAGGTCCAAAAAAAGTGGGAAATTACAACACAGCCGTTGTATAAAACCTTAAGAGTAGTGTTTGATAAACGGGTCCTCACCGAGGACTATAAAACACTACCGTACGGTTATTAAAAGACATTAGAGGGTCGCTATGGACACCAGGCTGCAACACCCCTTCTCCTGCGTTTTAGCAGGTCCCTCAAATAGCGGTAAAAGTTTTTTTATAAAGAAACTTCTAGAAAATGCTCCTAGTGTTTTATCTCAAACCCCTAACAACATCGTATGGCTTTATTCCTGCCGGCAGGATCTTTACACAGAGCTCTCCCTAAAGTTCCCACACATCCAATTTATAGAAGGCATCCCCGGTAATCTCAACGACGATGACTTGTTACCTATACACCTTGTAAACATGATCGTTGTGGACGACCTCATGCGTAAAGGCGGGGACCCCCCCGAGATCGAGCGGGCTTTTACTCAATATTCACATCTTCGAAATCTGAGTATATGCTATATAGTGCAGAACTTGTTTTACAAGGGTAAGCGCAGCCGTTCCATAACTCTCAATGCCTCATACCTGGTCTTATTTAAAAACCCTAGAGACAAGTTACAGATATCAATTATAGCTTAACAAATGTACCCCTGAAACACACCGTTTTTCATGGAAGCATTTAACGATGCTACCGCAAAACCCCACGGCTACTTACTGGTAGATTTAAAACCCAATACTCTAGAAGACTACAGACTGCGCGCCGGTATGCTGCTACCTGACTTCCCAGTTGCTTACACGCCTACAGCAGGTCTCAAAGCCTATAAAAAGACCCGGTAAGAAGACTTTTATAACATTTACACTCTAAACCTTGTAATATAAGGTCCCTACCATGTCTGCACGGCTACGGTGTAATTTAGGCCTCCTAAAAATGCTGATCACAGCAAGCCCCTCGAAAAGAAATGCTATCCTTTGCGCTGCCTCAGACGATTTAGTGGCGGCCATTTCAGAAATAGCCCTAAACACCCTAAAAGGGTAACGTCCAAGTATCAACAAGCCAGTTCCGGGTTCTGAAGAAGAAGCACCACATTATTAAGAAGCTCAGCAATTAGAGGGCGTTGCTTATTCTGAAAGGAAACTGGTCAAACAGTCTAGGGGTTTTATAGGGTCACTGTTAGGTATAGCTGTACCCCTAATCACCGGACTCCTGTCAAGGCCCTGATGGAGTACACCCACAAAATGTACCTTGTACAGCGTCAACAGTTGGAACAGCTGGGCCCTTCTACCATGACGTCTGGGACATACGCAAAAACCAGACACAGTGTCTCGACGCTGAACTCAAAGCCATTCTGAACAGGACCAATTTAAAACCGCACGACAAAGCAGGGCTTTACTCAGGAGCCCTTCAAAACTTTCTACAGTATTACAAGCAGCTAGCCTCTGAAAAAAACAAACTTACTCTGTGTACCCCGATGCTGAACAGCCGCCAGCACCCCGGTGGTGCCTCAAGACCATGGACCCTCACCCACCACGGACGCCTTTGTCATAGACCTTTTAAAAAATATAAGTCAGAAGTATAGAGGGGCTGCTCAAATGTTGCTCAGTAAAATGGCTGCTACTAAAGATTTGACCTCATGGAAAGACCGGGGTGAATTCATTTACAAGGGTCAGCCAGTTGCTGCATCCCACATGTATGATCTGGTCAGGGGTCTCACGCACGGTAAAACCCTATCGGGACAAAACGTTCCTAGAGGTTGGGAGCAGTTCCTAAGTGCTGCAGCGGAACTCAACATTCCCTCAACTATTATCGGTAACGCAGACAACCGGCGTAAGCTTGAAAGTTTAAAAGATCCGACCCCTGGCGTTTTTACATGGAGCCCCGCCGTATCGACATCGCCTTTCTTTCCACTACTAACACCATCTAGGAGCAGCGTTGCTCTACCTCTGGGCCCTAAAAAGAGAATGTGCAAAATGAACACCTGGCTACCACTCTAAGGGTATCATAATATGTGATCAGCTGTACAGTTTTGTTAAAAGTTTTGCGTGTCAAAAGATTTTACCTCATTTATTTGTTTACACTTGTAAATGTTTGTGTTGAAACCAAATTGTAATAAACACTTTTTAAATTTTCAACAGTAGTCCGACATCTTTTTTAAAAAAAAAGAGGTTTGAAAATGTGCACCGTGTGATTAAAAATGCATAGTCTGAATTCATGTTTAAGATGTTTTTTTTTTATTTAAGACATTCTTCACTACAAACACCTTACACTTTTGACAAACACTATATTCTGTTTTAACAACGTTCGACATAGTCCTGGAGTTTTCATTCACATATTTCATAACAATACCATTGTTGTTTACTAGATCGGCTAAATACAGATTTAAAAAATATCTAAACGTCATACCTTCAGACATTTTACTAACAAAATATATACAATGCTCCCCACATGTGATGGCTAGAGAATCCTGTACTCGCAGTTTGTTATACACAACCGTGGGTGATGCTTTTTTTACATACTTAACTATCGGTTTTGTATAAATATTATGCTCGGGGAACTCGGCTAAACTGTCAAACACTATAACAATGGGGGTCATTCCGACCCCGGCGGTCAAGGACCGCCGGGGTCGGCGGGAGCACCGGCAACAGGCTGGCGGTGCCCCGCAGGGCATTCTGACCGCAGCGGTTTGGCCGCGGTCAGAACAGGAAAACCGCCGGTGTCCCGCCGGTTTCCCGCTGCCCTGGGAATCCCCCATAGCGGCGCAGCTTGCTGCGCCGCCATGGGGGATTCTGACCCCCTCACCGCCATCCTGTTCCTGGCGGTTCCGACCGCCAGGAACAGGATGGCGGTGAGGGGTGTTGTGGGGCCCCTCAGGCCCCTGCAGTGCCCATGCCAGTGGCATGGGCACTGCAGGGGCCCCCGTAAGAGGGCCCCACCTTGTATTTCAGTGTCTGCTTTGCAGACACTGAAATACGCGACGGGTGCCACTGCACCCGTCGCACATCCTCCACTCCGCCGGCTCCATTCGGAGCCGGCATCCTCATGGACGGGTGTTTCCCACTGGGCTGGCGGGCGGCCTTTTGGCGGTCGCCCGCCAGCCCAGTGGGAAACCCAGAATACCCGCTGCGGTCTTTTGACCGCGCAGCGGTATTCTGGCGGTTCCCTCCAGGCGGGCGGCTCCCGCCGCCCGCCGGGGTCAGAATGACCCCCAATGTCTCCATCATTGTCTACATCAAGAAACATTGCAGCCCAGTGTGTACCGCCCTTGTAATGAGGGTCAGTCACTGGGCCTATCTTTTCAGGTAACCCATCGCTAGGAAATACACCTAAAAAGTATTTCTTAGCATATTTATGTCTACTTAAGAAGTCACGTATCTCAGTAGTGTCCATTTTACAAGCTTTTAATGATAGTCAAACATAAGTTGGGGGGCGTGATTGACCTGAATAACGCTGTCAAATACAGAGAATACAACCATGTTCACATCGGTCGCCAAGGCCTGTGTAAAACGTATTTCAGCTTTTAGATTTCCATTTTTGATCAGGTTGTAGTGGTCACCGTCTTCCTTGTCAGGAGTCAGGTCGAACGCAAACAGCGTGTAGCTGGCCGCATATCCCTCTCCTAAAACAACGACTCCTGAGTCCTGCAGATGTTTCCCCGTTATCGAGGCCAGATTAAGAGATTCCCGGACAAAATTGGATGTTCCAAAATTCGGCATGAACGGTTTTGCGGGTATCTGTAGGAAAGTAACATCTTGCCTGGCATGTTACCCCCATTTTTCACTGTATATATGTTGTTTTAGTTGTATGTGTCACTGGGACCCTGCTAGTCAGGGCCCCAGTGCTCATAAGTGTGCCTGAATGTGTTACCTGTGTTATGACTAACTGTCTCACTGAGGCTTTGCTAATCAGAACCTCAGTGGTTATGCTCTCTCATTTCTTTCAACTTGTCACTAACAGGCTAGTGACCAATTTTACCAATTTACATTGGCTTACTGGAACACCCTTATAATTCCCTAGTATATGGTACTGAGGTACCCAGGGTATTGGGGTTCCAGGAGATCCCTATGGGCTGCAGCATTTCTTTTGCCACCCATAGGGAGCTCTGACAATTCTTACACAGGCCTGCCACTGCAGTCTGAGTGAAATAACGTCGACGTTATTTCACAGCCATTTTACACTGCACTTAGGTAACTTATAAGTCACCTATAGGTCTAACCTTTACCTGGTAAAGGTTGGGTGCTAAGTTACTTAGTGTGTGGGCACCCTGGCACTAGCCACTAGCCAAGGTGCCCCCACATTGTTCAGGACCAATTCCCCGGACTTTGTGAGTGCGGGGACACCATTACACGCGTGCACTACATATAGGTCACATGTAACATGTCTATGATCATGGAATTGCCCCCTCTATGCCATCCTGGCATAGTTGGCACAATCCCATGATCTCAGTGGTCTGTAGCACAGACCCTGGTACTGCCAAACTGCCTTTCCCGGGGTTTCACTGCAGCTTCTGCTGCTGCCAACCCCTAAGACAGGCTTCTGCCCTCCTGGGGTCCAGCCAGGCCTGGCCCAGGATGGCAGAACAAAGGACTTCCTCTGAGAGAGGGTGTTACACCCTCTCCCTTTGGAAAATGGTGTGAAGGCAGGGGAGGAGTAGCCTCCCCCAGCCTCTGGAAATGCTTTCATGGGCACACATGGTGCCCATTTCTGCATAAGCCAGTCTACACCGGTTCAGGGACCCCTTAGCTCTGCTCTGGTGCGAAACTGGACAAAGGAAAGGGGAGTGACCACTCCCCTGACCTGTACCTCCCCTGGGAGGTGCCCAGAGCTCCTCCAGTGTGCTCCAGACCTCTGCCATCTTGGAAACGGAGGTGCTGCTGGCACACTGGACTGCTCTGAGTGGCCAGTGCCATCAGGTGATGTCAGAGACTCCTTCTGATAGGCTCCTTCAGGTGTTGCTAGCCTATCCTCTCTCCTAGGTAGCCAACCCCTCTTTTCTGGCTATTTAGGGTCTCTGTCTCTGGGGATTCCTTAGATATCGAATGCAAGAGCTCATCCGAGTTCCTCTGCATCTCTCTCTTCACCTTCTGCCAAGGAATCGACTGCTGACCGCGCTGGAAGCCTGCAAAACTGCAACATAGTAGCAAAGACGACTACTGCAACTCTGTAACGCTGATCCTGCCGCCTTCTCGACTGTTTTCCTGGTGGTGCATGCTGTGGGGGTAGTCTGCCTCCTCTCTGCACTAGAAGCTCCGAAGAAATCTCCCGTGGGTCGACGGAATCGTCCCCCTGCAACCGCAGGCACCAAAGAACTGCATCACCGGTACCTGGGGTCTCCTCTCAGCACGACGAGTGAGGTCCCTTGAATCCAGCAACTCTGTCCAAGTGACTCCCACAGTCCAGTGACTCTTCAGTCCAAGTTTGGTGGAGGTAAGTCCTTGCCTCCCCACGCCAGACTGCATTGCTGGGAACCGCGACTTTTGCAGCTACTCCGGCCTCCGTGCACTTCCGGCGGAAATCCTTTGTGCACAGTCCAGCCTGGGTCCACGGCACTCTAACCTGCATTGCACGACCTCCTAAGTTGTTCTCCGGCGACGTGGGACTCCTTTTTGCGACTTCGGGTGAGCACCATTTCACGCATCCTCGTAGTGCCTGTTTCTGGCACTTCTGCGGGTGCTGCCTGCTGCTGAGAGGGCTCCTTGTCTTGCTCGACGTCCCCTCTGCCCCTTACGCAATTGGCGACATCCTGGTCCCTCCTGGGCCACAGCAGCATCCAAAAACCTTAACCGCACGATTTGCAGCTAGCAAGGCTTGTTGGCAGTCTTTCGGCGAGAAAACACTTTTGCACGACTCTCCACGGCGTGTGGGATCCATCCTCCAAAGGGGAAGTCACTAGCCCTTGTCGTTCTTGCAGAAACCTACGCTTCTACTGTCCAGTAGCAGCATCTTTGCATCCACAGCTGGCATTTCCTGGGCATCTGCCCATCTCCGACTTGCTTGTGACTTTTGGACTTGGTCCCCTTGTTCCACAGGTACCCTCGACTGGAAATCCATCGTTGTTGCATTGTTGGTTTGTGTCTTTCCTGCAGAATTCCCCTAACACGACTTCTATGTCCTTTGGGGAACTTTAGTGCACTTTGCACTCACTTTTCAGGGTCTTGGGGTGGGCTATTTTTCTTACCCTTACTATTTTCTAATAGTCCCAGCAACCCTCTACAAGGTCACATAGGTTTGGGGTCCATTCGTGATTCGCATTCCACTTTTGGAGTATATGGTTTGTGTTGCCCCTATCCCTATGTGTCCCCATTGCATCCTATTGTAACTATACATTGTTTGCACTGTTTACTAATACTATTACAGCATATTTTGGTATTCTGTACATATATCTTGTGTATATTTGCTATCCTCATACTGAGAGTACTCACTGAGATACTTTTGGCATATTGTCATAAAAATAAAGTACCTTTATTTTTAGTATATCTGTGTATTGTGTTTTCTTATGATATTGTGCATATGACACTAAGTGGTACTGTAGGAGCTTCACTCGTCTCCTAGTTCAGCCTAAGCTGCTCTGCTAAGGTACCATTATCTATCAGCCTATGCTGCTAGACACCCTATACACTAATAAGTGATAACTGGGCCTGGTGCAAGGTGCAAGTACCCCTAGGTACTCACTACAAGCCAGTCCAGCCTCCTACATTGGTTGTGCAGCGGTGGGATAAGTGCTTTGAGACTACTTACCACTCTTGTCATTGTACTTTTCATAAGAGAAAAATATACAAAACAAGTTCAGTGTATGTACACCTAACCAAAAAGTTTTGCATTTCTTTTCTCACCTCTTTTCTAAAGTGCTGAAAAGTACCTCTAAACTTTCTTAAAAGTTCTTAAAAGTTAAAAAAGTTTTTTTCTGTCTTTCTAAAAAGTTCTGAAAACTTTTTTCTCTTTTTCTATCACTTTAACTCTTTCTAAAAATGTCTGGCACAGGCCAAAATGTTGATCTGTCCAAACTTGCATATGACCACCTTAGCTGGAAAGGAGCAAGTAGTCTCTGTGTAGAAAGAGGTTTGAGTGTAGGGAAGAATCCTTCCTTGGAATTATTGCTTAACATGCTTAGAGAACAAGATAAGGCCACAAGGGCCCCATCTGTTGAAAAAGTAGCCAATGGTTCCCAATCTGATCCAGGGACTCCCCTAGGAAAAGATTCAGGAAAGAAACTTCCTTGCCTGCCATTACTAGACAGTCTAGCATAGTTGGTACTGATGTAGAGTCACACCATACAGATAGTGTTGTCGCACATCATAGCAAGAGCATTCATTCTCACCACAGTAGAACTGATGTTTCTGTTAACCAAGCTGTTAGGATGCCTTCTGTAAGGGACAGGTCTCCTTCTGTCCATTCTCACCACACTTCTGTGTCAAGGAATGTCCCTCCCACCCACCCTGATGACAGATTGTTAGAAAGGGAGCTCAATAGATTGAGAGTGGAACAAACCAGACTGAAGCTCAATAAGCAACAGCTGGATTTGGATAGACAGTCCTTAGAAGTAGAGAAGGAGAGACAAAAACTGGGTTTAGAAACCCATGGTGGCAGCAGCAGTATTCCCAATAGTCATCCTGCAAAAGAGCATGATTCTAGGAATCTGCACAAGATAGTTCCCCCTTATAAGGAGGGGGATGACATTAACAAGTGGTTTGCTGCACTTGAGAGGGCCTGTGTTCTGCAGGATGTCCCTCAAAGGCAGTGGGCCGCTATCCTATGGCTATCATTTAGTGGAAAGGGTAGGGATAGGCTCCTTACTGTGAAAGAAAGTGATGCCAATAATTTTACATTTCTTAAGAATGCACTCCTGGATGGTTATGGCTTAACCACTGAACAATACAGGATAAAGTTCAGAGAGACCAAAAAGGAGTCTTCACAAGACTGGGTTGATTTCATTGACCATTCAGTGAAGGCCTTGGAGGGGTGGTTACATGGCAGTAAAGTGACTGATTATGATAGCCTGTATAACTTGATCCTTGGAGAGCATATTCTTAATAATTGTGTGTCTGATTTGTTGCACCAGTACCTGGTGGACTCTGATCTGACCTCTCCCCAAGAATTGGGAAAGAAGGCAGACAAATGGGTCAGAACAAGGGTGAACAAAAAAGTTCATACATGGGGTGACAAAGATGGCAACAAGAAGAAGGATGGTAAGTCTTCTGACAAGGGTGGGGACAAATCTAAAAATGAGTCTTCATCAAGCCCACAAAAACACTCTGGTGGGGGTGGTGGGCCCAAATCCTCTTCAAATCAAAACAAAGAAAAGAAACCATGGTGCTATTTATGTAAAATAAAAGGCCATTGGACAACAGATCCCAGTTGTCCAAAGAAAAGCACCAAGCCTCCTACCACTACAACCCCTACTGCTACACCTAGTGTCCCTACTAATAGCAGTGGTGGTGGGAGCAAACCTACTAATAGCCAATCCAAGGGAGTAGCTGGGCTCACTTTTGGTAACTTAGTTGGGGTTGGTCTGATTAGGGAGACCACAGAGGCTGTGTTAGTCTCTGAGGGGGCTATTGATTTAGTCACCTTGGTTGCTTGTCCCCTTAACATGGATAAGTACAAGCAACTACCCCTAATAAATGGTGTTGAGGTTCAGGCCTACAGGGACACTGGAGCCAGTGTGACTATGGTCATAGAGAAACTGGTCCACCCTGAACAACACCTACTTGGTCACCAGTACCAAGTAACCGATGCTCACAACAACACACTTAGCCACCCCATGGCTGTTGTAAATCTCAACTGGGGGGGGGGGTTACTGGTCCAAAGAAAGTTGTGGTAGCTTCAGATTTACCTGTAGACTGTCTATTAGGGAATGATTTGGAGACATCAGCTTGGTCAGATGTGGAGTTGGAGGCCCATGCAGCAATGCTGGGCATCCCAGGGCATATTTTTGCTTTAACAAGGGCTCAGGCCAAAAAGCAAAAAGGACAGGGCGACTTGGATCCTGGAACAATGGACCAAGTGCTCCCTAAAGCTAGGGCTAGTAGAAGTAAAGCACTTCCTACTATCCCTCCCTCTACAGTGGATTCTACTTCTGAGGAAGAAGAATTTCCACCCTGTGCAGAACCTACACCAGAGGAGCTGGAAGCAGACACTGCTGAGCTTTTGGGTGAAGAGGGGCCTGCCAGGGAGGAGCTGAGTGTGGCCCAGCATACCTGTCCCACACTAGAGGGTCTAAGACAGCAAGCTGTCAAACAAGCTAATGGGGATGTCAGTGACTCTCACAGAGTTTACTGGGAGGACAACCTCTTGTACACTGAAGCAAGGGATCCTAAACCTGGAACTGCCAGGAGGTTAGTGATTCCTCAGGAGTACAGAAAGTTCCTCCTAACTCTAGCCCACGACATTCCCCTAGCTGGGCATCTAGGACAAATTAAAACTTGGGACAGGCTTGTTCCCTTGTTTCATTGGCCTAGAATGTCTGAGGACACAAAATAATTTTGTAAGTCCTGTGAAACCTGTCAAGCCAGTGGCAAGACAGGTGGCACCCCAAAGGCACCCCTTATTCCACTGCCTGTGGTTGGGGTTCCCTTTGAAAGGGTAGGGGTTGACATAGTTGGCCCCCTTGACCCTCCTACTGCTTCAGGCAATAGGTTTATCTTGGTGGTAGTGGACCATGCCACAAGATATCCTGAAGCAATTCCTTTAAGGACCACTACAGCACCTGCTGTGGCAAAGGCCCTCCTGGGAATATTTTCAAGGGTGGGCTTCCCAAAGGAAGTAGTATCAGACAGGGGAAGCAATTTCATGTCTGCTTACTTAAAGGCCATGTGGAAGGAGTGTGGTGTGACTTACAAGTTCACTACACCCTATCATCCACAAACAAATGGACTGGTGGAGAGATTTAACAAAACTCTCAAAGGCATGATTATGGGACTCCCAGAAAAACTCCGCAGGAGATGGGATATCCTTTTACCATGCCTCCTTTTTTCCTACAGGGAGGTACCCCAGAAAGGAGTGGGCTTCAGCCCCTTTGAACTCCTCTTTGGACACCCTGTTAGGGGTCTACTAACACTTGTCAAGGAGGGTTGGAAACAACATTTAAAAGATCCAAAGGAAGATATTGTGGATTATGTACTTGGCCTCAGATCAAGGATGGCTGAGTATATGAAAAAGGCCAGTAAAAACCTTCAGGCCAGCCAAGAGCTCCAGAAGCAAAGGCATGATCAGAAGGCTGTTTTGGTTCAGTACCAACCAGGGCAGAAAGTGTGGGTCGTGGAGCCTGTGGCCCCAAGAGCACTCCAAGATAAATGGAGTGGACCCCACATAATTGTTGAAAAGAAGGGTGAAGTCACCTACTTAGTTGACTTAGGCACTGCCAGGAGTCGCCTTAGGGTGCTCCATGTCAATCGCCTGAAACCCTACTATGACAGGGCTGATCTCACCCTGCTCATGGCAACTGATGAGGGACAGGAAGAAGACAGTGATCCTCTACCTGATCTCTTCTCTTCCACAGAACAAGATGCTCTAGTGGAAGGTATAGTTTTGGCTCATTGTCTTACTGCTGAGCAGAAAGACCATTGCATACATTTCCTGGGTCAGTTTTCAGAACTCTTCTCTACTGTGCCAGGTACCACTTCTTGGTGTGAGCACACTATAGATACTGGAGACAGCTTGCCTGTCAAAAGTAAGATCTATAGGCAGCCTGACCATGTCAGAGACTACATAAAGCAAGAGGTGCAGAAAATGTTAGAACTGGGAGTGGTTGAGCACTCTGAAACTCCATGGGCTTCTCCTGTGGTACTTGTACCAAAACCTCATTCCAAGGATGGAAAGAAGGAAATGCAGTTTTGTGTAGACTACAGAGGTCTCAACCAGGTAACCAAAACTGATGCTCACCCTATACCCAGGGCAGATGAGCTCATAGATACACTGGCATCTGCCAAGTATCTAAGCACTTTTGATTTGACTGCAGGGTATTGGCAGATCAAATTATCAGAAGATGCTAAACCTAAAACTGCATTTTCAACCATTGGAGGCCATTACCAATTCACAGTAATGCCTTTTGGATTGAAAAATGCACCTGCCACTTTTCAGAGGTTGGTGAACACAGTCCTGCAAGGGCTGGAAGCTTTTAGTGCAGCATATTTGGACGATGTAGCTGTCTTTAGCTCCAGTTGGGATGATCACCTGGTCCACCTATGGAATGTTTTAGAGGCCCTGCAAAAGGCAGGCCTCACTATCAAGGATTCAAAGTGCCAGATAGGGCAGGGGAAGGTGGTTTATCTGGGACACCTTGTTGGTGGGGAACAGATTGCACCACTTCAGGGGAAAATCCAAACTATTGTAGATACTCAGACTCAGGTGAGAGCCTTCCTAGGCCTCACTGGGTATTACAGGAGGTTCATTAAGAACTATGGCTCCATTGCAGCCCCTCTTAATGACCTCACATCCAAAAAGATGCCTAAAAAGGTATTGTGGACAGCTAGCTGTCAGAAAGCTTTTGAGGAGCTGAAGCAGGCCATGTGCTCTGCACCTGTCCTGAAAAGCCCTTGTTACTCTAAAAAATTATATGTCCAAACTGATGCATCTGAATTAGGAGTAGGGGCAGTCCTATCACAACTTAATTCTGAGGGCCAGGATCAACCTGTTGCTTTTATTAGTAGGAGGCTGACCCCTAGAGAAAAGCGTTGGTCTGCCATTGAGAGGGAGGCCTTTGCTTTGGTCTGGGCACTGAAGAAGTTGAGGCCATACTTGTTTGGCACTCACTTCATTGTTCAGACAGACCACAAACCTCTACTTTGGCTAAAACAAATGAAAGGTGAAAATCCAAAATTATTGAGGTGGTCCATATCCCTACATGGAATGGTCTATACAGTGGAACATAGACCTGGGAGTAGCCACTCCAATGCAGATGGACTCTCCAGATATTTCCACTTAGACAATGAAGACTCATCAGGTCATGGCTAGTCTTATTGTCCTTCGTTTGGGGGGGGGGGTTGTGTAGGAAAGTACCATCTTGCCTGGCATGTTACCCCCATTTTTCACTGTATATATGTTGTTTTAGTTGTATGTGTCACTGGGACCCTGCTAGTCAGGGCCCCAGTGCTCATAAGTGTGCCTGAATGTGTTAACTGTGTTATGACTAACTGTCTCACCGAGGCTCTGCTAATCAGAACCTCAGTGGTTATGCTCTCTCATTTCTTAAAAATTGTCACTAACAGGCTAGTGACCAATTTTACCAATTTACATTGGCTTACTGGAACACCCTTATAATTCCCTAGTATATGGTACTGAGGTACCCAGGGTATTGGGGTTCCAGGTGATCCCTATGGGCTGCAGCATTTCTTTTGCCACCCATAGGGAGCTCTGACAATTCTTACACAGGCCTGCCACTGCAGCCTGAGTGAAATAACGTCCACGTTATTTCACAGCCATTTTACACTGCACTTAGGTAACTATAAGTCACCTATATGTCTAACCTTTACCTGGTAAAGGTTGGGTGCTAAGTTACTTAGTGTGTGGGCACCCTGGCACTAGCCAAGGTGCCCCCACATTGTTCAGGGCCAATTCCCCGGACTTTGTGAGTGCGGGGACACCATTACACGCGTGCACTACATATAGGTCACTACCTATATGTAGCTTCCCAATGGTAACTCCGAATATGGCCATGTAACATGTCTATGATCATGGAATTGCCCCCTCTATGCCATCCTGGCATAGTTGGCACAATCCCATGATCCCAGTGGTCTGAAGCACAGACCCTGGTACTGCCAAACTGCCTTTCCCGGGGTTTCACTGCAGCTGCTGCTGCTGCCAAACCCTCAGACAGGCTTCTGCCCTCCTGGGGTCCAGCCAGGCCTGTCCCAGGATGGCAGAACGAAGGACTTCCTCTGAGAGAGGGTGTTACACCCTCTCCCTTTGGAAAATGGTGTGAAGGCAGGGGAGGAGTAGCCTCCCCCAGCCTCTGGAAATGCTTTCATGGGCACACATGGTGCCCATTCCTGCATAAGCCAGTCTACACCGGTTCAGGGACCCCTTAGCCCTGCTCTGGCGCGAAACTGGACAAAGGAAAGGGGAGTGACCACTCCCCTGACATGTACCTCCCCTGGGAGGTGCCCAGAGCTCCTCCAGTGTGCTCCAGACTTCTGCCATCTTGGAAACAGAGGTGCTGCTGGCACACTGGACTTCTCTGAGTGGCCAGTGCCATCAGGTGACGTCAGAGACTCCTTCTGATAGGCTCCTTCAGGTGTTGATAGCCTATCCTCTCTCCTAGGTAGCCAAACCCTCTTTTCTGGCTATTTAGGGTCTCTGTCTCTGGGGATTCCTTAGATAACGAATGCAAGAGTTCATCCGAGTTCCTCTGCATCTCTCTCTTCACCTTCTGCCAAGGAATCGACTGCTGTCCGCGCTGGAAGCCTGCAAAACTGCAACATAGTAGTGAAGACGACTACTGCAACTCTGTAACGCTGATCCTGCAGCCTTCTCGACTGTTTTCCTGGTGGTGCATGCTGTGGGGGTAGTCTGCCTCCTCTTTGCACTAGAAGCTCCGAAGAAATCTCCCGTGGGTCGACGGAATCGTCCCCCTGCAACCGCAGGCACCAAAGAACTGCATCACCGGTACCTTGGGTCTCCTCTCAGCACGACGAGCGAGGTCCCTTGCATCCAGCAACTCTGTCCAAGTGACTCCCACAGTCCAGTGACTCTTCAGTCCAAGTTTGGTGGAGGTAAGTCCTTGCCTCCCCACGCCAGACTGCATTGCTGGGAACCGCGACTTTTGCAGCTACTCCGGCCTCCGTGCACTTCCGGCGGAAATCCTTTGTGCACAGTCCAGCCCGGGTCCACGGCACTCTAACCTGCATTGCACGACCTCCTAAGTTGTTCTCCGGCGACGTGGGACTCCTTTGTGTGACTTCGGGTGAGCACCGTTTCATGCATCCTTGTAGTGCCTGTTTCTGGCACTTCTGAGGGTGCTGCCTGCTGCTGAGAGGGCTCCTTGTCTTGCTCGACGTCCCCTCTGTCCCCTGACGTAATTGGCGACATCCTGGTCCCTCCTGGGCCACAGCAGCATCCAAAAACCTTAACCGTATGATTTGCAGCTAGCAAGGCTTGTTTGCAGTCTTTCGGCGAGAAAACACTTCTGCACGACTCTCCACAGCGTGAGGGATCTGTCGTCCAAAGGGTAAGTCACTAGCCCTTGTTGTTCTTGCAGAAACCTACGCTTCTACTGTCCAGTAGCAGCATCTTTGCACCCACAGCTGGCATTTCCTGGGCATCTGCCCATCTCCGACATGCTTGTGACTTTTGGACTTGGTCCCCTTGTTCCACAGATACCCTTGACTGGAAATCCATTGTTGTTGCATTGTTGGTTTGTGTCTTTCCTGGAGAATTCCCCTAACACGACTTCGATGTCCTTTGGGGAACTTTAGTGCACTTTGCACTCACTTTTCAGGGTCTTGGGGTGGGCTATTTTTCTAACCCTTACTATTTTCTAATAGTCCCAGCGACCCTCTACAAGGTCACATAGGTTTGGGGTCCATTCGTGATTCGCATTCCACTTTTGGAGTATATGGTTTGTGTTGCCCCTATGTGTCCCCATTGCATCCTATTGTAACTATACATTGTTTGCACTGTTTTCTAATACTATTACTGCATATTTTGGTATTGTGTACATATATCTTGTGTATATTTGCTATCCTCATACTGAGGGTACTCACTGAGATACTTTTGGCATACTGACATAAAAATAAAGTACCTTTATTTTTAGTATATCTGTGTATTGTGTTTTCTTATGATATTGTGCATATGACACTAAGTGGTACTGTAGGAGCTTCACTCGTCTCCTAGTTCAGCCTAAGCTGCTCTGCTAAGCTACCATTATCTATCAGCCTATGCTGCTAGACACCCTATACACTAATAAGGGATAACTGGGCCTGGTGCAAGGTGCAAGTACCCCTAGGTACTCACTACAAGCCAGTCCAGCCTCCTACAGTATCACAGCGCCCTCATGAACCAAAGCTGAGTAGTGTTTGAAGTTGATAGGGTTAGAGTTGTAGAGGCTGTTAAAAGCTGTATTGTCCACAAACCCTATGATGATGAGTTTCGGTAATTGCCCCAGAAATAGATTCTGCTGCTGCATTAATCTACTACCGGCGGGGATGCTGAATATCTTCAGAGCAACTCTTTCAATGGTGTATTTGGCGTTCTGCATGGGCTAGTCTGACGCTCAGGGGCACATGCACTCTCTTTACAAATAGGTTGGCGGACAATATTACCAGTTTATACCGCTCCGCATCGCCGCTGATGAGACAGAAAGCGTCCTTGTTACGATTGAGTTTCATCTTGAGATCTATACCATTGACTAGCAGCTTGTCTTGGAAGAAAAGGTCTTAATGTATGCGCCCCAGGAGATCAAATTGTCTTCTGCCGGAGGCGAAGCTGGCTCTTTTTTTAAAACCCTTGTTGCCCCCGTCCAAAGCCGTGTTCTCAAAATGCGCTTCGGGGTCTTTGTAGAAGAGTCCAGCTGAAAGTTGTATGTCCAGGGTGTCGCAACTGTAATTTAGAATACTCTCAATGTAGGCCCTGTAGGCATACATGTTATCACTCTGCGTGACAAGTCGATCGCCTAGGTTAATGCCCACTTGATTAAACATGGTTGCGATGGTGTATGCGATCGGAGCCACTCTAGCATCATCCTCGATGTCGGCGCCATTCACTTTGGTTATTTTACAGACGAGGTGTGGCAGAGTGTTGTTGAGATCCAGATACATATCCGTGGACCCCATTACATAAAACTCTATGTGTGGTTTTGAGAGAAAACAGATCTTGGTCGGATTTGACGCATTCACCCGAGGTGCAGTGTACGAAGGCCATGATAGTTGATTTAAAAAATATTCACACTAGAACGTGTTCTCTTCTTCTTCTTGGAAGATCTCTTCCATCTTACGACTCTTCTTTTGTGTGGGCCTTTTGAAGAAGTCTGCCACTTCTTATAGGGATTTGGCGGCCCCCAGCGCCTCAAAGCCCTTCGCTTCCTTTTAACACCCGCCCGCGCATTGTACATGAACCCCGCTCCTTCTTGGGGTTGTCTATTCATGCGTTCGGCGACAGCCGACGTTTCAGAGCCCACGACGTCCTGGGCTATGTTCGTAGCAGACGCTTTATCATGAGGTTTTGCAGTTTCGTACCCTCTTCTCAAAAAGGGCATGGCTCGCCTAAACAAACTCTGAAAGAAGCCCCCCAATCCGGCCCCGTACATAACAGGAGCCCCTTGAAAGTAGGGCGGGGGACCTCCATAGCCCGCTTGAACTCTATAATAATCCCTATACATAGAGGGATCCCCGTATGTTTTCCTGATGACCATTGCAACTGCCTAATAGTCACTGTCGCGGCGTGGCCTTAAACGAAGCTTAACAATAACTTTCCCGTATTTAAAGGCCACTGGCTCCGACTGATCGTCGTAGATCATGATGGTTATAGTGTCAAAATGTTTTTGGGAAATTGTCACGTAGTCGGGTTTGTGATGTTGTATATTACCATCGTGATATTCTCCCCCTTCACAGGGACCCATCTCAACAACGGCGAATAACTATCACCAATCCTCTGTGGTTCCACAATGTCGCTATACACGTAGAGTGTATAGAATCCGCCGTTAATATCAGGGCAACGTAGGGTCTGGGCCCACCTACCTTTTCACATGTTGTACAGTCCCTAAAACCCTCTGTAATTTACCGGTACAGTTAAACACTGTACTGAGCTCCGGGGCTTTAAGAAACACTTTTCTTCTAACGTTATCCGACACCAGATGTATATTCGCATACATCTCGATGCTGCCTATAGATTTGTTGATGGTGTCAGCCACAGAGGAAACGGTTGGGTAATAGCCATGAGGAAATCCAACGTGGATGCTCAGAGGCTCCTGCTCATGCTTTATACTAAATTTAGCCTCTTGCTTTGTAAATGTATTCCAGGTTCTATGGTATTGTATCTCCGTTAGGGCCACCTCCCACGGCCCTTTCAAGTCCACGGGTTTTGCCAGTTTCACTGTATAATTAGAAATTTGATTGCTGGGGAACATGCCCTTCGAAGCGTTGGATGGAAGCGTAATATAAAACGGTGAGTTATCCATCGCTGCGCTTACAGCGTAGTCTCACACTCTATGTAGCGAGCTGTCCAAAACCCAACTGTTAAATTTCTCTGGCCACCCTCACCATTTGACCAGCGCCTCTCTCTTAGCTCCGGTGCCTTTCCTTTTCGGAACCTTTTCAACCCTGTACACCCTGTTCGGATCATAGGGCAACTTTTGTAACTCTTTGGTGTAAAAGACACCCGATACCTCATCCCCAGCGTAGTCTTTTAACCTGTAAATATATACCCCTTCTTTGAGCTGCACACTTTCCACTATGAATATCTCATAGCTGAATGTTTGCTGGTAGCCTTTGGTGAAGACCCCCTTCAACTTTGAAACCCTGCCATGATCCCCTTTTTTTAAATCCGGTTTCTTGACCTTTGCCTCAAGACGTCTCCCGTACACAGTTCTCCACACCATTAACGAATTCTCACTTGTTACCTCCGCTGGGGACATTTTGATTGTCCTATGATAACTGGTGTTATAAACATCTATAAAAGCCTGTAGAACATCCACGTATCTGTAGGTATTGTTGGCAGTGAAATATCTCCACATCTTTGATTTTAAAGTTCTGTTAAAACGTTCTACAACCACCACTTTTACCTCGGTGTGCGTTACAAAATGTTGAACAGCGCGTTGCTTTAATAATTTCTGAAAAGGTTTGTTTAAAAATTCCTTTCCGGCATCTGTTTGTAGTTTTTGAGGTACGCGACCTCTAGCGAAGATGTCTACAAAAGCAGCACTGCTGTTATGTTTTGCTAAATCTTGAAGACTGATTATGTCAGCCTGCCACTGATAATCTAGCTGCGCACTAACAACGGTTGCCCTCCTCTGGCTGGTTTGTGGAGTGAATAAGCCTCTTCCCCCGCTAACCAAGTCTTCACCCCAGCTCTGTTTACCGATTCATTTACAACTCGAGCCCTTTGAAATAGAGCTTCGGAGCCTCCAAAGCTCCCAACTCCTAGTGTATTGTAATAAAGGTTCCTTAAAGTACCCCCTGTCATGCTGTCACCCTCCGCAACCATGAAGTGAAAGATGTATGTTTTGTGCAAAGTCGTTTTATTAAACATAAAAACATAAAAGTGAGGCGGAACAACATAGACAACGTGTATTTGACATTTTGCGGTATATAGCTTATAACTGTAAAAGCTACGGAACACAGCGGCCTTTTGCTGGTGTATACATAGTACGACAAGTGTTACACATATTACTCAACACAGTTCCTTTTACCCTGTGTCAGCATCACAAACTTTGATATTTTTATAGCTATGCTCTCAATAGCTCTAGACATGACTTCCCGCTCCCCCGCCTATAACTTTCGATGCTCAGGATACTGACAGCATTCAACAGTTCATACAGTTCTAGGTCGGACAATACCCTACCTTTATTTGTGAAATAATCTTCAGTCATGAGCTCCAAAGCCCTGTGCAGCCCTGTCAATGGTGAAAGTCTTAACTCGCGAGCCTGATCTTTGTCCGATTCCTGGTATTTATCCGATGCGGGTAGCCGGGCGTTGATACACCATTTGGTGATACACACAGGGCTGCTGCAGTGGCACAAGGCCGAAGGTTCAGAAATGTTCAGATACCGTAGAGTCAAAGGGTGTATTTCAGTTATTCTTTCTTTAACCAGCACATATATCAGTCTCCCAATACAGATGTAGTCAGGGCGTAACTCATAGACATCTTGCACCGCGACACTCTGATACACGTCCTAAAAGTGAGTAAATATGGAGCGTTAAGTAACACAGTTATGGTCTGCTTTTTTAAAACAACTTTTGTGGGGCTAAAGACTTCATTCTTCTGTTTTTATAATAAATGTCACACATTCGTCTTTCTATGACCCTCTCTATCATGCTTTTGTCAAAATAGGGACATAGACCCTTCATACGTTCGAGTTTTGAGCATGGCTCAGCAGCGTATCGGATCTCATTGACAGCAGCTGCCAAGACCTTAACCATATCAATGTGGACACCCTTCTTCACAGATGACTGCCCGTACACCACTTTCAACAACTTATAAACCCTATGGGGGTCTAACCGGTTACACATGTGGCGAATTGTTCTCACATGGTACGATTCGTATAGACAGTCGTGAGCCTCCTGCTGAGGTTCGTTAATTTTATGCCCATAACACATGTCATAATAGTCCTGTTTAACACATGTGTTCACAACGGCCACCGCAAAAGCTTTAACTGGCCATATGGCATCATAGGGTATGCCCGGAGTTTCCTTTTCAAAATCGGGGCTATTGAAGGTGCAAACACATTTCTTATGCGGCTCTTTGTTCTGGCTTGTAATACTTTCAGACTGTCTGGAACAGCATAAGCAGTAAAAAATTACGTTGTTAACCTTTGGCACAGACCACTCTAGAGCCTCTCTTTCTTCAGTTGTTTTCTACGGTTCAAACAGAAAGCAAAAGACAAATTATTAGTTAAAAGTATGATATCAACGTATACATCAAAATTGTCTATAGAGTTTTACTAACCTCAGCATTTTCGCTACACTCAGCGGCTGTTCTGAAATCTTGCGATTCGCAGAGGTCTATTGGGGTAAAAGCAGCGCCGGAGTTTACACTGGCCGGATGTACAATGACAGCCTCTGGATCTGGGCCCTCCTGGAATCCCATGTCTTCATAGACGGGCAAATTTGTTGGGGGTGATGAAGCAGAAAAAGTAAGACTAACAAATATTCATATATCATGTAACAAAACCATATAAGACAATGTGATTTTAGCAAAGAAAAATAATGTATGTAGAAAAAATATGTGCCCACGAAGTAGTTCGCCATTAGTATAAGCAAGCTTAATTAATCATGAAAACTGACAAATGTATCAATCTGTCATAATTGCAGCTATATTCTATGATTCGCTTGTTAAACTGTTATATGCTTAGCTTAAATTTAGCAGAGGCTTTGGCCTAGTCGCCTGGTCTCAATTTTAACTGCGTAGTTTTCACTTGTATAACAAAGACGTGTTTTAAACCTTTAAAAGCTGTATTTTTCCAGTAGAATGACTAATACGCTTATCTCAAAGTTGCGTGCTAGGCAAGTTTCATCCCCTTTGAAGCAAGGTCAGTTTCTGCAGGTGCAGACAATGAAGACACTGATGCAGAATTAATTGGCAACTTTGTTGCTACTTGTGTTCCAAAACCCCAAGGACACCTTATGCGTAGGTGAACATTAAGAGAAGGACACTATTCATTGGTTAACGAGAAACCACCCCATGGACCCTCCAATGGAAGACCCTGAAGAATTTGGAACGTTTTCTTACTTAAACCCACCGGACGAAGAGAAGTCAGCCATTTTCTTTGATGCCATCTTGGAGCCAGTTTCGAGAAGCCATTTTGATGACACTTTGATGCCTTTTCTCTATCCCAGAGAGAGAGAGACTTTAAAGAATTCTCACCCTAGAGACTTTAACTTTACTTTGCCTTGCCCATATAATAACTTTTGTTCCCCCCATTTCCTTGCTGCTGCAAGGAAAACTTGCCTTAAACTTTGCCCCTTTGAAGTCTGCCCCATGCTGATCGAACTGGTACCTGAAGGACGAAGACTTACCTTGAATGCTGAGTGTATTTGGTGGGATAAAATGTACTGTTCATTGTATTTTCCTTCTTAGGTACCAACTACTTATATTTTGACAGAGCCTAAGCTAGAAGTTTTCCAAATTAATGTTGATTAAATTCATTTTGCATGAAACCTCACATGCCAATGCTAATTAGAGGTTAGTTGAGGTATTCACTTGATGTACCGTGCTGAATTGAAATCTTGTTATGCTGATCGATGTATGCAATTAGTCAAATTCAGTTACTCTTATTAGTGATTTGCATTGCTATAACTGAGTGCATTATAATCCAAATTCTGCGTAGATTGCGTTTCTTCCGTCGCTATGGACAGCTAGTAATGTTCGTATAGGTGTATCATTTGATTTTGAGACTTACTTACATTGTGTTAGCTTTGTTAATATAAGGAAATAAACTCATTAACTTTTAATAAACAGGTGTGGTTATTCATGACTGAAAGGTCATGGTGTGTCTACTGATTTTCTGTTTAACTGATTTATTGATTGATTACTAATCGAGTATAGGTTATTGATTAGAAATGATTATTGATTATTGATTTGAGGGATCCGACAATTCTTTGGATGAGGAGAACTCAACCTGGTCAAAAGGTTCATCGACCTCCAGCGTGTCCAAGTATAAGTAATTTATAAGGACTGGACGCGCTATCATTAGATGGTAGCAGAGGATGGTTTGGCCCTTTGGGACCCCATCCGAACAATAGACGGATTCAAGTTAGAATTTTCTTTAATATAACAAGTTGGAGAGAGGATGATGCCCTAAATCCCCAATGACTTTCCCAGAATCTCGGAGCTTGCGAATGGAGGAAATGGAGGTGTGAGACTGTTTTTGGCGTTTCTAGTGACTGTATGAGTGAAGTTAGGGTTTCGCGCTTGCATAGCTTATGCCGCAGATAAATTGTGAAGTTTGTGAGGATTTTAGGGGGTTACGAACTCCAATCAAAATTTTAGAGGAGTGGTACTCCAAAATGTGAGAGTAGGGAAGTCGTCGAACTTCATATGTGTGTAGTGCTTTGTGCAGGAAAAATTGTCCTCGTGGTTGTTGATGTTGAGACGGGCCCTGCGAGGTCAAGAGACTCTGGAGTATGTTGAAAAGTGTATGAGACACTTGATTGATGTTGTAATTTGTTCGGTTTAATAGGTTGATCGGGCATGGTCAAATAGTCAGTACGAATGTTGAGGAATAAAAGAAAATTTTCGACTTTGAGATTTGACGAATTCTAAGGTGCACGAGAATAGTTCCTTGATCAGTTGAGAGTAAAGTTTGCAGGTCAAATTTTGCTTGAGAAAGTGGGAAACTGAGAAAGATGGAATAACTGCCGAGGCTAGTGAAAAATCCCTAAGGTTTCTGAAGCGATTGTATTAACTTTCCTGTAGTAAACCGACAGATTTGTTTTCTTCTTTTTGATTAGTACTCGCGATATATTGCAGAAATTAGTTTTGAGTGAAGCTGAATGAAGGAGGACAAGCCGCGAGACTTTGTCAGCTGCAGTGTGTGAGTGTGACGTCACTAGGAGCCGCGCTGGGATAGGTTGGTTGGTGAGAAGGGTCGCGCACGGATTGGACGCAGTCCGTGAAGCACAATTGGTGGGGAAAGGCAAGCGAAGAGTATTCTGGGAATTAAAGTCACATATTAACTACATTTAAAGAAAATAAAAGACAGAAAGATGACATTTTTCAAAGCATTTAAGAGTGCCTTAAGGGGAGATGTATATATTAAAGCAAATGTAGGAGAAGAAACACCGCCTGAGGGTACACGAGCTTACATCGTAATTGAAGAAAAGGGTGTCGCACCATGTCTTTGGTTGAAACAATGTTGTAAATTAACAGAAAAGCATGGAAGTGTAGCGTTTCCTATCCATGGGACGTTTAATCTAAGAGTCTTGGAGAATTTGAGATTTGCGCTGTATGACATGAAAATACCTCCAAGACCAGCACAGTTTGAAGCATTAGCAATTTGGGAACAAATGGCTAGAAGGCAACTACAAAAGAAATTTGAGTCAAGAGTGAGAAAAGTAGAAAAGACACTAGCAGATGCTAGATGGGATAGCACCCAAAAAGTTTGGAGATCAGATATATTGCAGGGAATTAAATTGTTTCCAGCAATCACTGACGAAGCAGAGATGGAAGGAAAGAAAGCAACCCATAAAACAAACAGGAGTCAGTCTAGAGATAGAGAAAACAAGAGAAACTCGAAATGGTCAGACGAATCAGACGATGAGGAGTTCATTCTGCAATTGCTAAATGACCGTCCACCACCATCTGTGGAAAATGAAAATGGCCCAAGCACCAGTACTGCCCCTCCAGAACCAATACAGGGTACTGTAACTCCGAATTTGAGAATATTGCAGAGGCAAAGTAGTCCCGATCTGCCTTTCACACCAGAAATACCACAAGTTCAGAGAATATATCCTGACATGACTAAACTGAAACCTGTTAATGATTATCAGCCACAGGTCCAAAGACGCTATTATGATGAGCATAATTTGGAAATGACTTCTAATTTAATGGTGCAGGGAGGACAGAATTACCAAAGACCGACATTGATTCAAACCGAACCAACACAAAATTTGATGCCTCAAAAGCTGATGCAAGAAGTGCCAAAGTACATTCAAACAACAGAAACACAGTTAGACATGCCAGCAATGATGAACCATAATGTGGGAATTAACATGCCACAGAATTTGGGTTACAGACAGAACCCGGATGCAATATCTTTGCCTATTACTGGAGGTCCACCAGTACCATTATATATACAAGCAAAGCCAAGTGTATGCGATCAAGGTGTAATGACACAGAGTGAGACAGGAAGAAGATACATGGAAAATACTTAAGAAACAACTCCCGTAGTGTTGGACTTTTGCTTATGCAGGGTCATCCTGAATCTTTTTGCCTCCTGCCTCCTATTTTTTTCTGACCTGTCGCTGTTGGCTTTTGAACTCTGAGCACTTTCCCACTGCTAACCAGTGCTAAAGTGCATATGCTCTCTGTGTAAATTGTATGTAATTGGTTTATCCATGATTGGCCTATTTGATTTACTAGTAAGTCCCTAGTAAGGTGCACTAGAGGTGCCAGGGCCTGTAAATCAACTGCTACTAGTGGGCCTGCAGCACTGGTTGTGCCACCCACTTAAGTAGCTCTGTAATCATGTCTCAGATCTGCCACTGCAGTGTCTGTGTGTGTATTTTTACACTGTAAATTCGACTTGGCAAGTGTACCCACTTGCCAGGCCTAAACCTTCCCTTTTCTTACATGTAAGGCACCCCTAAGGTAGGCCCTAGGTAGCCCCAAGGGCAGGGTGCAGTGTATGGATAAGGTAGGACATATAGGCCCTCATTCTGACCTTGGCGGTCGGCGGTCGGCGGAGAGGCGGCGGTCGGACCGCGAACTGACCGGCGGTATTAAAAATGGCATTCTGACCGCGGCGGTCACCGCCGCGACCGACCGCCACTTCCCCACTCCGACAGCCACGGCGGTCATGACCGACGGGCTGGAGTCTGCGCACTCCGGTCCGGCGGTCGACCCAAGACCGCCAACGGTATCATGACCCTGCTTACCGCCGCGGTTTCTGGCGTCCGGGAACCGCCATGCGAACCATGGCGGTAGGCACTATCGGGGCCAGGGAATTCCTTCCCTGGCACTGATAGGGGTCTCCCCCACCCCCCACTGCCCCCCCGAGTCCTCCCCCCACACCCTCCACCCCCCTGCCACCCTCAGAGGTGGTACAAACCCCCTCCCCACCCCCACCCCGACATGCACATACACGCACCCCGACATGCACACACCCCCAACATGCACATATACACACCCCCTACACACACACATACACAACGGGGACACATACCCGCACACATACATGCCGACATGCGCACCCGCCGAACTACACACATTGCCCATAGGCACAGCAGCACTCCCCGCCCGCATGCACGCACTCACACACCCCCTCTACACACTCACACGCACACCCCCATGCATGCACACATCACACAACACCCCCCCAACCCCTCCCCTCACGGACGATCAACTTACCTTGTGCGTTGGTCCTCCGGGAGGTGACAGGAGCCATGGGCAGGTGACCGTCAACAGAAGACCGCCAACAGAAGACCGCCACACAGAAATGTGGGTCGTAATTCTGTGGGCGGTGTTCTGCTGGCGTGGCGGTGGAGGTTGACCAGTCTCCACTTTCCCGCCGACCGCCAGTGTGGCTGCTGGCGGTTTTCCGGCGGAACGCTCCCAGCGGTCAGAATGCGCACAGCGGCATACCGCCGCGGTCGGCGGTCTTCACCGCGGCGGTAACTCGGCGGTCTTGCGAAAAGACCGCCAAGGTCAGAATGAGGGCCATAGTAATGTGATTTATATGTCCTGACAATGAAATACTGCCAACTTCGTTTTTCAATGTTGCAAGGCCTGTCTCTCTCATAGGATAACATGGGGGCTACCTTTAAATATGATTAAAGTGTAGATTCCCCTAGAAAGTAGATGGACATGTGGAGTTTGGGGTCTCTGAACTCACAATTTAAAAATACATCTTTTAGTAAAGTTGATTTTAAGATTGTGCGTTTGAAAATGCCACTTTTAGAAAGTGAGCATTTTCTTGCTTAAACCATTCTGTGACTCTGCCTTGTTTGTGGATTCCCTGTCTGGGTCAGTTTGACAGTTGGGTTGTTTTTCACCTCGCACTAGACAGTGACACAAAGGGGGCTGGGGTGTAACCTGCATTTCCTGATTAGCCATCTCTGCTAGGAGGGAGGGGTGGAGTGGTCAATCTCATCTGAAAGGACTGTGCCTGCCTCTGACAATGCCGGCTCCAACCCCCTGCTGTGTGTCAAGTACGTGTGAGTCCCCTTTGAAGAAAGGTGACTTCAAAGACTAAAATGGGTATAAGAAGGGCACCCAAATCTACAGACTTTAGAAACACTTCTGGAACCAAGAGGAACCTCTGCCTGGAGAAGAGCTGATAGCTGAGGAAGAAGTGCTGCCCTGCCTGTGACTGTGCTTTGTGGAGCTTTCCTGCAGTGCTGCTTCTGCCAGAGTAAGAGGGCAAAGACTGGACTTTGTGTGCCTTCCATCTTGTGAAGAAATCTCCAAGGGCTTGAGTTAGAGCTTGCCTTCTGTTGTTTGGAATCTCAGGGACAGCAAAGACTTCTCTCTGCCAGCACCTGGGGTCTCTGGAGAGACTCCTGCTCTGACAAGTGGTGCCCTATCCAGTCCCTGGGCCCTTAAAAGAAAAGCTGGTGGAAATCCAAGGAAATCGACTTCGGACGACTTCGGACCGACGCCGCTGCTGAATCCGGTAACGCCGCCTGCACCCGACGCCGTGACCTTCGCTTGAACGCGACGCTCTTCGCAGGCCCGACGCCGCGGCAGCCCCGCTGAAAGTCGTGACTCCGTGGAAGTTGCCGCACCACGTCGTGACCGACGCCGCTTGAAGTGCACGGATTCAACGTTTCGCACAGACGACGCGATTCCTGACTTCGCGTCTCGGCTTCTTTTCACTCTTCACCAAAGGTACTGTACTTGGGGGTCTACACGACTCCGTGTCCAGCGCCGCTGGTGTCGACTTGTTGGGAACGACTCCGTCACGACGCCGTGTTAACATCTCATTGAAGCATTTATGTTTCTAAGCGCTATTTTTGAGTTAAATCTTTAAAAATTCATAACTTGACTTGTGTATGTCGGATTTTTGTTGATGTGGTCTTGTTTTGTTTAGATAAATATTTCCTATTGTTCTAAACCGGTGTTGTGTCATTTTGTAGTGTTTTCATTAAGTTACTGTGTGTGTTGGTACAAATACTTTACACCTAGCGCTCTGAAGTTAATCCTACTGCTCTGCCAAGCTACCAAGGGGGTAAGCAGGGGTTAGCTGAGGGTGATTCTCTTTTACCCTGACTAGAGTGAGGGTCCTTGCTTGAACAGGGGGTAACCTGACTGTCAACCAAAGACCCCATTTCTAACATTGGTGATCAGCGGTTGGGATTTGGACTTGTATTTGTACTTGACATACAGTAATTAAGTGTACACTACTGTTTGAGTTCAGACCACTACGTGACCACATACTACTTGTCTTGTGATTCTGCTTTTTGTTGTCTGATGTCCTCCTGGAAGTATTGCTAATATTTTTGGACTTTGGTTTTTGGTTGTGAAGCCTCTGCAGAATGGAAGTCAATTTCTGGCACCTATTTATGTTTAAAAAGTGGCAGCTTAAAGCATTCTGCATGGAAAGGGGAGTGGCTGTGAACAAGAAATCCAGAAGGGAGGATCTTGAGTCAGCCCTGTTTCAGTATGAATTGTCAGGCAACACCACCAAATGAGTCTGAGGAGGATAACTACTCTGAGGAGGAGGACTACTCTGAGGAGGAGGGCAGTGGCCCTGAGGAAGGAACAGAAAGAGATGATTGGCTCCTAGCTCGAATCCGGAGTCTGGAAGAGCTAGATGCAGAGCTTGAGAGGGCTGAGGAGAAGAGAGCCTTAGTCCTGGAAAAAGATAGGATTACAGCTCAAGAGCTGAGCTGTGAAGAGCTGAAGCTGGAGGCCATGAGGGCTGAGTCCAGTTCAGATGGTGGCAGCAAAAATCTTGTATCCAGTACTGCTGAAGAAGTGCACATGCCCAGAGATGTGGTGCCCTACTTGAAGGAGGGAGTTAACACACGCCAGGAGGTTCAGGGGTATGAGGTAGCTCCAGTGATGCACAGGGTCCCTGAGGTGGATTGGGGAACTGGCATGGGGAGTCATATTCCTACTGGTGGGAGGGACACTTTACTGACTCTAGGTGAGAGTGACAGGGAGAGGGGTTCCCCCAAGGTAGAAGTCCTGGTTATGGAGTGTGAAGACATCCCAGAAGAGTGTGGGTTGAGTGTCAGGGACAGTCAGGTACTGTCTCACCAGTCTCAGGAGGGTGATGTGGGGTGCTTTTCCAAAGCAGAGTCACTGGATGGTTGGGTGAAGGGTACTTTGGTTAATTCATGTAAGGGGCTGAGTGATGTAATTGCTAAAGAGCATATGTCTAGTCCTTATTTTCCAGAGCTATGCCAACACCAGGTGGAGTGTGAGTTCTCTGACCCCAGGGAGCTTACAATGGAGGCAGACCTCTTGGTGAGTACCAGAGAGTCTGAAGAGGCATTTGGGGGGGCTCCTGAGAGGAGTGTTCTAGGTATTTCCCAACCAGGTGAGGTAGGGAAGGATTGTAGTGTCCCAGGTAGGTCCCTGTGTAGTGGGATGGGTGAGGGACCCCATGTCCAGTCTCTGAGGAGAGGTAATCGGGATGGGCTGAGGTCCAAGGTGCCCGAGATCCGGTCCCAGGTCCTGGAGGGTTCCATGAGGGAACACTAGGAGGGGAGCCTAGCCTGTACCATAGGGCCATCTGTTGAGGGAGATCCCACAGTGTCAGGAGAACTTGGGGGGGGGCGGCTGTAGCCAGCGTCCCACCAGTTCTGGTGTCTGGCAGTACCACTCCTAGTGAGGGGGTGCAGAAGTCCAGACAGAGGGTTGAGAGGGGGTTGCGGACCCCAGTGGAGAACCTGGAGGGTCAGGGGTCAGCTCTGAGAGCAGAGCCCCCCATGAATGACCTTGGTGAGACCATTTCTAGGTTGGGGGGAATCCAGACTCTGTCAGATGGGCAGAGGTCAGGAGACCTGCGCCAGCCAGACTCTTGTGTGGCCCTTCGGGACAGTGTTTCCCTTGAGGGGGGTAAGTGTGCCCCCCTGGAAGTCCTGGTGTGCCAGGCAATGGTTCAACCGCAGGGTGGTGACTCTGGGTTGAGTGATCAGGTGCAGGGGGTAAACTCTGACCTGATGGGGGGTAGGTATGCCCCCCAGGAATTCCTGGGTTGCCAGGTAGTGGTCCAGTCTGTGGGTACAGACCCTGGACTGGAGGATCAGGTGCAGGGGATAAACCCTGACCTGAAGGGGGGGCGGTTTGCCCAATCACCCCCTGGTGTGATTTCAAGGGGTACTCTACCTGAGGGGTGAGTGCAGAACCCTGAGAGTAGGGGAAGGGGAGAAAAAGACTCACCCCTGACCCCAGAGCAATCTAAGGGTACAGACCCTGGATTGGAAGGCCAGGTTCAGGGTGTCCCCCCTGACCTGGAGGACGGGGCTACTGCTAACAGTGCATTAAGTCTTAAAGGGGTGAATTTTGAGAGTGACCTGGCGCTCCTACTTCCCTATCTATATATGTATCAAAGCAAAAATTCTATTATACACGGTGCTCAGAACAAAGGTTCCACCCCCAACAAAAACCTCACTTGATAACAAAAAATAATTTGTTATCTAAAACATATACATTGGGTTATGGCACACGTGAAATTCTCTTACAACAATTTGTAATGAAAAGTAGCAAGTATAATATCAATCATATTTTCCCAAGGCAAATCCTTGGGAATATTATGTATATGTTGAACTTTCATTAATCCAGAACCCACAGTTTGTTCAAAATATCTGATCCAAAATTTGATAGATTCCTCTTTTTATCCCAGTCTCTAATCCTCCATCTGATCCACACAATAAGTACAAATCTTCATTAGTGGTCTTTATTCTGAAAATCATCCAATACATCACGTAATTGTCCATGTAGGTTACTGGTTTGTCTTCCTCTGGATTGCGTAATCATCCAAATAGGTCACAGATCAAATACATCACAGGTCAAAGGTCACAGATCAAAATAGATCACAGGTCAACACCTGTTTCATCCGGGGTGTGCCCCTTGACTTCCTCAGGACCTCCTACAATAATATTGCCTATCATTAACAAATCAGTAACTCAATGGTAATGTCAGTAACAAATATGAATAAAATATTTATCATGGTGTCAAACCCTCTCTCCCATAACGGGAACCATGCAGGTGATCTTTTATACAACAGCGAATAATATCTCCTAACTAGTGTAAATAGTACCATATTAGAAAAATTAGAAAAATACACTGTGGACAAAATCACGCTGTGCACTTGTGACGGATTTCTTACTTTCCCTAATATATTGCATGCTTCAAATATTGTGTAATATAGCATAAGGGTGCCGGCAGTCTCAGTGAGTCCTCCGTAGTTTCATGTTCCCCAAGTGTTCTGACCCAAATAGTATATGTAAATTAATATGTGCAAGTGATTGATACCTCCAAATCTTCAAATTTCTCATTTACCTTGTAATCTTCTCCAGTTCTATTCTGCCGTCATATATCCCATCCATATGAATATATACGCTAGGACCATGTGGATAAATGAGCTAGTTAGAGATCTGTAACTACTAGTTTAAACCATTCTTTATTACTCGCATATCTCATTGTCACTCACCATTCTTTGTTATCGGTTCGTGCGGGCAATTTATATTATTCTCCCTGGTCCGCGTACGATTCTTAATCTATAATAATATGAGGAATTCATTAAACTTCCATCTACTCCTGCCAAAAACAAACTACTTTTCTGTATTGGCTTGAATCTCTTACCCTTATCCGTCTCTCACGTCGCGAGTACGCTGATGCTCCTGTATCTAACCCGATTTCCATTTAACACTCGTTTAAGAACCCGCGGTCTTCTTCATGATAATCGAAGACGGACCATTCCACTGACCTCGCGTGAATTAGGTGACACAAAGAAAGGACTCCTCATGCTTAATGCTATAGATATAGAAAACAGACTTGGCTGTAGATTTTTTCTACTATTTTATCATATTCCTAATCTCCGAACATTATAATTACCGACCTCAATTATTACTATTAGGTATATCCTCCCAAGTTAGTTATTTGACAGAAAGTTTGTTCTTCCACATGGTACTACTTATCCTAATTGGCAGTACCGCTGATCATGGCACTTCCTATAAACAATGTACATGTGAGGAATAGAATATCTACTCCTTCAATCTTACATGTTAAAATCATCTTTAGCCTATAACATTACATCCCTAGAATATTAGACAATAAAGATTAAAACCTACAAGTATAAGGTCACTAGGGATATCAATTATTCCTTCTCGTCTCTAGTTACATCCTAAGATATACTTCTACGTCTTCTAACTCCTGATTGTTAATCTCCTAGAAAATATTCCATCTCATAGTCAGTATTCAGCCCTGATTCCACCGCCCCTAATTTCATAATCCATGTGGATTCTCTTATCCGCAGGGCTAGTTCCCTGTTCCGCCCCTAGGATTCTTATTACAATGTTCAAATCCAAAAACTTTTAATTCTTTATGTGTTCCTTGTAAGCCACACATCTTCATATGTGATGCTATAGGGTACCGCTCATCCTCTTGTCTAATCGCTCTCCAGTGCTCAGCAATTCTTGTCTTAAAATGGCGTATCGTGCTGCCTGTATAGATTATATCACATTTACATACAAACATATATACTACATACGTGGTGTTACAATGTATATGTGATTGTATCTCAACCTTATGTCCACTTCTGTCCAGAAAATCTTTTTTGGCTTGGCACGCCCATTTACACATTGCACATGAACCACATCTGTAGAAACCCAAATTAAGCTCATGTAGCCAATCCGGCTTTTTTGTTTCAGACAAATAACTTGGACTCAAAATACTGTTTAGGGTGCTTCCTCTCCTAAATACAACATCTGGTTTCTTACCAATGAACTTTTTTAGTGTTTCATCCTGCATGAGTATTGACCAATGTTTCTTCATAATCTTTAATAGTTTCTTAGAAACCTCTGTATAATCTAATGTAATCCTCACATTTTGTGTACTAGTTTCATCTCCTAGTTTATTTTTCTTGGTTATCTGTAACAGTGTTTGTGAACGCAAAGTCATTAAACTTTTTTCTTGAGATTTCCGTATGTTAGATCTCGAGTAACCTCTAACAGCAAATCTTTTTCCCATATCTTCTATGGCCTCACAAAAATCCGAATCTCTGCTACAATTTCTTCTAGCTCTGACCATTTCTCCTAATGGTATGGCCTCTATCTGTCTTATCGGATGAGCACTCGTCGCATGTAACAGAGTATTACAGGATGTTGGCTTACGATACAATTTGCTCTCTATCTTGTTATTCACTATAAACAATTCTAAATCTAAGAACTCTGGGGGTCATTCTGACCCGAGAGCACCGCCAACAGGCTGGCGGTGCTCTCAAAGGCATTCAGACCACGGCGTTTTGGCCGCGGTCAGAAAGGGAAAACGGGCGGTCTCCCGCCGGTTTTCCGCTGCCCTTAGGAATCCTCCATGGCGGCGCAGCTTGCGCCGCCATGGGGATTCCGACACCCCATACCGCCATCCTGTTCCTGGCGGTTCGCCCGCCAGGAACAGGATGGCGGTATGGGGTGTCGTGGGGCCCTGGGGGCCCCTGCAGTGCCCATGCCAATGGCAATGGCATGGGCACTGCAGGGGCCCCCGTAAGAGGGCCCCACAAAGAATTTCAGTGTCTGCTTAGCAGACACTGAAATTCGCGATGGGTGCAACTGCACCCGTCGCACCTTCCCACTCCGCCGGCTCCATTCGGAGCCGGCTTCCTCGTGGGAAGGGGTTTCCCGCTGGGCTGGCGGGCAGCCTTCTGGCGGTCGCCCGCCAGCCCAGCGGGAAAGCCGGAATGAGGCCCTCTATGTTAGTTTCACTATATTTATATGTGAATTGAATATTAGCATTGTTCTTATTAAGATAGTCACAAAATTCTTCCAATGCCTTCACATCACCTGTCCATAGTAGGAAACAGCCATCAATATAGCGCCCCCTGTATAAGACATATTGATGCCATGCAGCTGCTCCGGGGCCCCATATCCATGTCTCTTCTAACCACCCCATAAATAGATTAGCACATGAGGGTGAGAATTTTGAACCCATTGCTACACCTCGCTTTTGTTTGAACCAGTCTTTCTTAAACAAAAAGTAATTATGATTGAGTATGAGATCAATCATTTCCAAAATCATGTATGTGTGTTCCAATAAGCTCGCTGATCTTCTGTTTAACATATGTTCTATTGCTTTTAATCCATATTCATGCTTTATGCTTGTATACAATGCTACCACATCTAGTGTAACCATAATCATGCCTGGTTCCCATTGTATGTCCGACAGTAGACTTAGGGGGTCATTCTGACCCCGGCGGTCAAGGACCGCCGGGGCCGGGGTCGGCGGTAGCACCGCCAACAGGCTGGCGGTACTCCGCCGGGCATTCTGACCGCGGCGGTACAGCCGCTGCCCATGGGAATCCGCCATGGCGGCGCAGCTTGCTGCGCCACCATGGGGATTCCGACCCCCTCACCGCCATCCTGTTCCTGGCGGTTCCGCCCGCCAGGAACAGGATGGCGGTGAGGGGTGTCGTGGGGCCCCTGGGGGCCCCACTTTGAATTTCAGTGTCTGCTCAGCAGACACTGAAATTCGCGACGGGTGCTATTGCACCCGTCGCACATCCTCCACTCCGCCGGCTCCATTCGGAGCCGGCATCCTCATGGAGGGGTGTTTCCCACTGGGCTGGCGGGCGGCCTTTTGGCGGTCGCCCGCCAGCCCAGTGGGAAACCCAGAATACCCGCGGCGGTCTTTTGACCGCGCAGCGGTATTCTGGCGGTTCCCTCCAGGCGGGCGGCTCCCGCCGCCCGCCGGGGTCAGAATGACCCCCTTAGTATGTGTTTAGTATCTTTTATGTATGAGGGTAAATTTTGAACTAAGGGTTGCAGAAATACATCAACAAATTCAGATAATCTCTCTGTGGGACTACCTATGCCTGAAACTATAGGTCTTCCTGGTGGAAATCTAGCTTGTTTATGTATTTTTGGTAATGTGTAAAGACATGGGTATTTGGGACGGTATACCTGAAAGTATAAGTACTCCTCCTCATCTATTAAGTCCCTATCTCGCCAGCATTTCAGCATACCATTTATTTTACTCGTTAGTCTTACCATTGGGTTATGTGAGAGTTTTTCATAACAATCCAAATCATTCAATTGTGAATAAATTTCGTGTTCATAATCAGTACGATTCATCACAACTATATTCCCTCCTTTATCCGCTCTTTTTAGGATTAAATCTTCATCCAGTTTTAGGGTCTTCAGTGCAATATTTTCTTTTAGTCCCAAATTCGATTTTTTCAATTGTCTCTTTTTCAATTCTTCTTTATCTAAATCACACCAAACTCCTTTGAAAAACATATCTAAATTATTGTCCATTGCCAATCTGGGCACCCAGGTGGATCTTTGTCTTAGGCCACTGGTCACATGCATATCAGAGGATATATTCAGATCTTGCAAAACATTAGATACGGTTGTCGGAAATTCTTCATAATCTGTAATTGTCATCAGTGCAACCGTATCGTGGATATCCTGAATGCACAGTTTACTATGTGTCATCCCCACTGATGGGGCTATCTCTTTCTCACCTATTCGTAAATCAAAATACTTCTTAAGTTTTAGTTTTCTGATATACTTATATAAATCTATCTTAGACTTGCAAACATTTCCAATTGATGACGGGCAAAATCCCAAACCTTTATTCAACAATGACAGCATATCTTTCGATAATTGTTTACCAGATAGATTCACCACATTATTACCTATATTTACAGATTCATTCATGTCTTTTTGTTCCAAGATCTCGTTCTCATGCCTAAATAGGCCTTGTCCTTTCCCTCCTCTTTTTCCTCTTCGTGTCTTCCTACCCAATTTCTTTTTTGATTTTGCTCCCAGTTGCCTTGTTTTATTCTCTTCAGTTCCTGTAAAAAACCAACTCCCTGTGCATCTGAACTGATATGAGCATCCACAGGAAGACAAACCAGTAACCTACATGGACAATTACGTGATTTATTGGATGATTTTCAGAATAAAGACCACTAATGAAGATTTGTACTTATTGTGTGGATGAGATGGAGGATTAGAGACTGGGATAAAAAGAGGAATCTATAAAATTTGGGATCAGATATTTTGAACAAACTGTGGGTTCTGGATTAATGAAAGTTCAACATAAACATAATATTCCGAAGGATTTGCCTTGGGAAAATATGATTGATATTATACTTGCTACTTTTCATTACAAATTGTTGTAAGAGAATTTCACGTGTGCCATAACCTAATGTATACTGCTAACAGTGCCCCTACCATGTTGTCTTCTGGGGGGGGCACTCCTAGTTGGGTGGTTCAGGACCCCAGAAGAGAGGGCAGGGGGAGGGAAGCCTCATCCCTGGCCCTGGTCCAACCTGAAGGTACAGACCCCAGGTTGGAGGATCAGTTGCAGGTTAACATCCCTGCACTGGTGGAAGAATTGTGCAGGACTGCTTCTACAAGCACCCTGACAATTTTTTACTCTGGGGCTGCCGCTCCTGGAGGGAGGGTACAGAGCCCCAGAGGGGAGGACCAGGGTCAGGTTATCTTCTCTGACCCGGTGGAAGGTAGAGTGGTCAAAGGGTGTCAGGCACCTGGGGCTACCGCCCCCCACTCTCCACAGTCACAGTGGTTGGAGAGGCCTGAGGTCAGGCTCTCATCCCTGACAGTTGTCAGGGGTCACTGTGGCTTGCTGTCCTGGTGGACAGAGCTGCCCCTGGGGGGGGGGAACGAGAGTCACACCCCAGGGGTGGAGTGGGCAACACCACTGTGTTGGCCCTGGTGGTATAATCTGCCCATTGCAATACATCTGTGAGAAAAGTAAAGGTAGGCGCTGCACAGATTGTGTCTGCAGATGTGGAGAAGGGTTCCCCATGGGTTAGCTTAGTGGGCCCTGAGAGTATGGACAGAGGGATCCAACTGGAGTCAGGAAGGCGTAGAACTGGAACATGCCCCTGCTGTTGTGGGCCTGGGTCCTTGTTCTATCGCCCCAATCAGGGAAGTACATCAAGGTATTGATTGTTCTCCCCTGGCTTTAGGCTGGTAGGGGGTCGTGTTGGACTTTTGCTTATGCTGGGTCATCCTGAATCTTTTTGCCTCCTGCCTCCTATTTTTTTCTGACCTGTCGCTGTTGGCTTTTGAACTCTGAGCACTTTCCCACTGCTAACCAGAGCTAAAGTGCATATGCTCTCCGTGTAAATTGTATGTAATTGGTTTATCCATGATTGGCCTATTTGATTTACTAGTAAGTCCCTAATAAGGTGCACTAGAGGTGCCAGGGCCTGTAAAACAACTGCTACTAGTGGGCCTGCAGCACTAGTTATGCCACCCACATTAGTAGCTCTGTAATCATGTCTCAGACCTGCCACTGCAGTGTGTGTGTGTGTGTATTTTTACACTGTAAATTCGACTTGGCAAGTGTACCCACTTGCCAGGCCTAAACCTTCCCTTTTCTTACATGTTAGGCACCCCTAAGGTAGGCCCTAGGTAGCCCCAAGGGCAGGGTGCAGTGTATGGATAAGGTAGGACATATAGTAATGTGATTTATATGTCCTGCCAGTGAAATACTGCCAACTTAGTTTTTCACTGTTGCAAGGCCTGTCTCTCTCATAGGATAACATGGGGGCTACCTTTAAATATGATTAAAGTGTAGATTCCCCTAGAGAGTAGATGGACATGTGGAGTTTGGGGTCCCTGAACTCACAATTTAAAAATACATCTTTTAGTAAAGTTGATTTTAAGATTGTGCGTTTGAAAATGCCACTTTTAGAAAGTGAGCATTTTCTTGCTTAAACCATTCTGTGACTCTGCCTTGTTTGTGGATTCCCTGTCTGGGTCAGTTTGACAGTTGGTTTGTTTTTCACCTCGCACTAGACAGTGACACAAAGGGGGCTGGGGTGTAACCTGCATTTCCTGATTAGCCATTTCTGCTAGGAGGGAGGGATGGAGTAGTCACTCTCATCTGAAAGGACTGTGCCTGCCTCTGACAATGCCGGCTCCAACCCCCTGCTGTGTGTCTGAAGCCTTGCCTGGGCAAGGCAGGATTTCACAAGTAGGTGTGAGTCCCCTTTGAAGAAAGGTGACTTTAAAGACTAAAATGGGTATAAGAAGGGCACCCGAATCTACAGACTTTAGAAACACTTCTGGAAGCAAGAGGAACCTCTGCCTGGAGAGGAGCTGATAGCTGAGGAAGAAGTGCTGCCCTGCCTGTGACTCTGCTTTGTGGAGCTTTCCTGCAGTGCTGCTTCTGCCAGAGTAAGAGGGCAAAGACTGGACTTTGTGTGCCTTCCAAGGGCTTGAGTTAGAGCTTGCCTCCTGTTGTTTGAAGTCTCAGGGACAGCAAAGACTTCTCTCTGCCAGCACCTGGGGTCTCTGGAGAGACTCCTGCTCTGACAAGTGGTGCCCTATCCAGTCCCTGGGCCCTTGAAAGAAAAGCTGGTGGAAATCCAAGGAAATCGACTTCGGACGACTTCGGACCGACGCCGCTGCTGAATCCGGTAACGCCGCCTGCACCTGACGCCGTGACCTTTGCTGGAACGCGGCGCTCTTCGCAGGCCCGACGCCGCGGCAGCCCCGCTGAAGTTCGCGACTCCGTGGAAGTCGCCACACCACGTCGTGACTGACGCTGCTTGAAGTGCACTGATTCAACGTTTCGCACAGACGCCGCGATTCCCGACTTCGCGCCTCGACTTGTTTTCACTCTTAACCAAAGGTACTGTACTTGGGGGTCTACACGACTCTGTGTCCGGCGCCGCTGGTGTCGGCTTGTTGGGACCGACTCCGTCACGACGCCGGGCTAACACCTCATTGAAACATTTGTGTTTCTAAGTGCTATTTTTGAGTTTAATCTTTAAAAATTCATAACTTGACTTGTGTATGTCGGATTTTTGTTGTTGTGGTCTTGTTTTGTTAAGATAAATATTTCTTATTTTTCTAAACCAGTGTTGTGTCATTTTGTAGTGTTTTCATTAAGTTACTGTGTGTGTTGGTACAAATACTTTACACCAAGCGCTCTGAAGTTAAGCCTACTGCTCTGCCAAGCTACCAAGGGGGTAAGCAGGGGTTAGCTGAGGGTGATTCTCTTTTACCCTGACTAGAGTGAGGGTCCTTGCTTGAACAGGGGGTAACCTGACTGTCAACCAAAGACCCCATTTCTAACACGTAGGAACACTGTCAAATAGATCTGGGTCTTTGTTGGAATTTAGTCCAATTCCAATTTGTGTTCCGTCAACTGTGGTAAGGTCAAATCCACCACTAATAATACTGCAAACTTCAAAAACAGAAACATTACAGAAACCATCAGTAGCAGTAGACGTAGATGCTACATTAATGGGACTAAACGCACAACAGTTAACACAATGGTTGAACAGTCTAAATTCCCCACAGGGTACACCCAAAGGGAAAGGAGTAGAATATTTGAATCAAATAAGATTGGGCATGGAAGCAGGTGAACTCGTAGATGGAACGATGGGCCTGAACAGGTTAGAATCGTACACAGAAGAAGAGCTGATATACATTTGCCCTAGAATTACAAGAGAAGTAAGCAGCATACATAAGAGGCTACAAGAAATTGCAGACAGACACAAAATCGACATAAATAAAACCAAGCATTTGAGCAGAAGTTACAGGTTAGAATTTGAGACAAAAGATTTTGAACACATGAGGTCTGCAGGAATGAAAACACACCTTAAAGAAATATTGCAAAGCACGCAGGTTTGGAGATGTTTAGACGAGTGGGAGAGCAGGTGGGTTAAGAAAAAGGATAGGAAGAAAGAAAGTACCCCAGATCGGAATGATAAAGTACAACTGAATGATGATCTTATAATTATGTTACCAATGAGAGAAACAGCAGGGGGAAAACTTATCCATGTGCCATGGCACAGGTGTGACATTCAATCTTTTACGGATGATTACCCTAAGTTAAGAGAGAAACCGATCGAATGGTATCAACAAACAGATAGATTTGTAAAACTCGCAAAATGTCTTTGGGAAGACCTGAATACTTTATTCGAAATTGTAGTTCCGGCAGATTTGTGGGAAGATTGTAAAAGGGCTGTAGATTGGCCAACAAGTGAACCAGAAAGAGATAGGGACACAGGTGTACCATCGCCTAGGGTAATGAGCATATACCATAAAGTGATTGAGTATTTGAAAATAAAAGTTGCGTCGAAAAATGTAGATTGGCAGAATAGCACAGGAGGTTAAGGAGTCGATACATGCATACTATGAGAGATTATTGAAAGCATTTAAAAATTACAGTGGCACGGAAACGACTGAGGCAAAGGACATGCTCCATTTTGTATTCAGATTTGTGGAAGGATTGAGACCCGAAATTAGCCAGATGATTAAAATGCATTTGATTTGTTGGCAGTCAAAATCGATCGATGAAGTGTTGACCTATGCAAAATACTGCAGTGATGAGATTGAGACAAAGCAGAAAAGGTTGAAAGAAAAAGTGATGGTGATGCAGATTAGAGCAGCTCAGACAGGTTTGCAAGGTTTCCAACAACAGTTGCCGCAGCAGCAACAGCAGGGAAATGCTATGTTTCAGCCACAGATGAGAGGCCGAGGAGGTTTTGTGAATAATGGTCCTGATTTAAATACTGTGGTGATTCCAAATGGTATACAGGCAATGAAGAAAGTGATGCCATGTCACACGTGTGGAATCGTCGGGCATTGGAAACGGGAGTGCCCGATGTTGGTGCAGGAAGGTGTAGGTCAGCAAAACAATGATGTCAATACATTTCAGAATATGAGAGGACCAAAATTGAGAGGTCCAAACCCAAATTTCCCAAATAATGTAAATCAGATGCAAGGTCTACAACCGATGCAACAACAGCAGGTGCAAATGCCCCGTGTACAAATGGTACAATCACAGCCAATGCAACAGCAGTTTCCTATGGTACCTAATCAGAAAATGCAAGTACCCTTAGCACCAATGAATCAGCAACAAGTAATGCTTCCTCAACAGGTAACAGGTCAAGGAATGAATCAAAGTAACACAGTACACCAATTGCCGTTACACAGTGAGAATGGAATAAACAATGAATGGGAGAGTGAAAGTTCAGAAGAGGAGGGAAATTGTATGCTTGCGGCATCTTTGGAAGTTGATCAAAAGGGACCATATGAGGAAGGAAGAGTTATGGGTCACAGTGTTTCATTTTTGGTTGACACAGGAGCTACACGCTCTACAGTTAGAAGTATCGAAGTACCAAATTTGCCACTTTTAGGGAGAACAGTTCAAGTAGTGGGAGTAGCAAATAGGTATCTGACAAACCCAGTTACGGATCCAGTGCAAGTCAAAATTGGTAACTTTCAAGGGTTACATAAATTTGTGGTGTGTGACTCAAGTCCAATATCCCTATTAGGGAGAGATTTATTATGCAAAGTAAGATGCTCGATTATGTGCTCACATAATGGAATTAAAATTCAGACAAACAGTGATGAAGAAGAAGAGGACAGTTTAGAAGAAGACAAAATGGAAACTGTTGATGAGGAGTATCCCCTGATTACTCTTTATCCTATGCTCACTGAAGCAGATATTCCAGCTGATTTACAAGAAACTGTTGAGAAGGAAGTGTGGGATATGACAGGGAAAGAAGTAGGATTGATCAAAGGAGTAGAACCAGTGAAAGTGACTGTAAAACCTAATGCAAATTTTCCACAGACTCCACAATACCATATGTCACAAGATATTCTCATTAAAGTCGCCCAACTCATTGACAAATTTGTGAAACAGGGAGTACTGAAAGAAGTACTGAGTAGTCCATGTAATTCATCAATCATGGGACTAATAAAACCAAGTGGAAAGGTCTGAATTGTTCAAGATTTGAGAAAAATAAATGACATAATAGTTAAATGTTGTCCCGTAGTACCGAATCCAGCTGTGATAATGTTTCAAATTCCCTGTGATGCAGAGTGGTTCTCAGTCATCGATTTATCACAAGCATTCTTTTCTGTGCCTCTTCATGAGGACAGCCAATTTCTCTTTTGCTTCAAATTCCTGGACAGAGTCTACAGTTGGTGTCGAATTCCTCAAGGGTTTTCGGAGTCACCATCAATTTTCAATCAGATTCTAAAGAAAAATTTGGAATCATTGGAATTACCTTTTGAATCAACCTTAGTACAGTATATTGACGATTTATTGATTGCATCCAAAACAGAAAATGATTGTACAGTTGACACTATTGCCCTACTGAACCATTTGGGAAGGAATGGACACAAAGGGGGTCATTCTGACCTCGGCGGTAAAAGGCTCTTACCGCCGGTCAGAAGTCCGCCATTCTACCGCCGCGGCCGCGGTAAACCGCCACGGTCATTCTGACCCACAACTGCCAAACCGCCAAAAACCCGACATCCAAGGAAGGCCGCCTCATCAGCGGTCAGCGATAAACTGGAGATGACCAAACCTCCACCGTCACGCCAACACAAACACGCCCATGCCATTACGACCCACGAATCCACGCGGCGGTCTTTCAACCGCGGTATTCCATTGGTGGTACACACCGCCGCGGTCAAAATACACACACCTTTACAAAACACAGCCACATTGGACAATTCGAAATACACACACCTGATACACATACACACACCACACCCACACATCCAATCAACTATAAAACACACACCCACATCACCCACAAACCCCCACTACTAGAAATTCGGAGGAAAGGCGAGAGAGAGAGAGAGAGCACAGCTATCGCAAACCCCAACACACAGAGGAACACAACATCATCACCCACACTACATCCACACACAAAACACCACACACCACCACACACACCACACTCATCACCACAAACACCGCCCCACACCACCCCATGGCACCCCAAAGACACCCCAGGTTCTCGGACCAAGAACTCAGGGTCATGGTGGAGGAAATAATCAGGGTAGAGCCCCAGCTATTCGGCACACAGGTGCAGCACACCACAATAGCCAGGAAGGCGGAGCTAGGGCAAAGGATCGTCGACAGGGTCAACGCTGTGGGACAGCATCCCAGAAACCGGGAAGACATCTGAAAGCTCTGGAACGACCTACGGGGGAAGGTGCGTTCGATGGTGTCAAGACACAACATCGCTGTGCAGAAGACTGGCGGCGGACCCCCACCCACTCCACCCGAATTCACAGCATGGGAGCAAGAGGTCTTGAACATCCTGCATCCTGAGGGCCTCGCTGGAGTAGGCGGAGGAATGGACTCTGGTAAGTCTAATCCCAACTACTTCACCCCCCCCAACCACCAGCATGCCAACCCACACCCCCACCCTCACCCCCAAACCCCCAGCACAAATCCTCCCTGCCAATGTCTCACCAGCACAACCCACCCAACACAACACCAATCCCTGAATGCCAACACAAACCATGGACACCCATCACCCAAGCATGACCACTGCACATACCCATCCCCCCCCACAAACCACCCTCACAACTCCTCCCACAAGGGAATGCCAGCACTGGGGGACAAGGGCACCCACAAATCGCACGCCATGGCACAACAGAAGCAATAACCATACTCTTTTACCCCTGCAGGGCCCGAACGCCAACACACCGACCAGGAGGGTCCAGATTTGTCCATCCCGCCCCCAGAACAGCCCCCCAGTGATGACAGCAGCTCTGTCGACCTAGAACCTGATGACCAGCCCGGACCATCGGGGACCTCTGGACAGTCGGTTCCCCACACACAGACACAGGCCACAGCAGACCCAACCCCCTCTGGGAATACCAGCACAGCTCCCACCCAGCGGGCCCATGCCTCTGTCTCCAGGACGCGTCAATCAGCGGTGTGTCCGCCACTACAGGGCACCCAGGCTGAACCACCACCCCAACAACAACAGGGACCTGGGGGCAGTGGTAGTGGGCACACCGTCCAGGGGACAGAGGCCCGGGGAAACAGGGCAACTGGGAGGGCTGCTGTGCGAGAGGGGGTTGACCGGCCCAGGGAACCCACTCTCCAAGAGGCCCTCACCACCATCATGGGAGCATACCACCGCTCCCAGGAGACGATGGCGACGGTACTGGCCAGGTTCCAGGAGATCCAGGCACAGGAGGAGGAACGGTACATGGGGTTCAGAGACGAACTCAGGAACATCGGTACCGCAATGGGGACCATCGTCCTGGCCCTCAACCAGATAGTCACCACATTGCGGGACCATGTGGCACCCCAAAGGGCCCCTGTCACCAGCCCGGACGACGAACAGCCTACCACCTCCGCCGGCTCTAGTGGACAGGAGGCCCCCACACCACGACAGGCCACCAGAACCCCACCTCCTGCTGAAGATCAACCACCCCGCAAGCGGAACCTGAGATCACACAAGAAGACAGAGTAGGATGCCAAGACCCCCGCTAGCAAACGATACCCCCTGATGTCATCCCACTGTCCCACATTGTCACCCTGTCCAACCTTGAACTGCCCCTGCTCCATCCTTCCACAGGCATATGGGCAATGCACCTGTGCTACTGAGAACTGGACTCTGCCATGGACATTACTCCACCCCCACCCATCACCGTTTTACTATCATGGACCTATACGCAGCACTTAAAATAAATCACCAATTGCACTTCAAATGTCAGGAGTCTGCTTGTATTCTTTACAAATGTATTACACATAACGGTGCAATAATGTTCATTTACATTGTGATGACAACATACCAGTGTCAATAAGCATTAGTCCATGGGCAAACAAAGCAGAAGTCACGCTGTGGGTCATACAGCTCTGAAAAGGGAAGGGAAAGTCAAAAATCAGTGAAAAGGAACTGGGGGGAAACACAGAAAGTAGAGATGCAGGAGGCCAGAAGTAAATGTAAAATGGCGTGGGTGATTCTTACCTGTGTGCTACTGAAAATACTGTTGTATAACTGTGTCCCTGTTGTCCGTGTCGTCCCCGTCGTCTTCCTCCTCTTCACTCTCCACAGGCTCCACAGCTGCTACAACACCACCATCCGGACCATCCTCCTGCAGGAAAGGCACCTGGCGTCGCAATGCAAGATTGTGAAGCATACAGCAGGCCACGATGATACGACACACCTTCTTTGGTGAGTACATGAGGGATCTCCCTGTCATGTGCAGGCACCTAAACCTGGCCTTCAGGACCCCGAAGGTCCGTTCTATAATCCTCCTAGTTCGCCCATGTGCCTCATTGTACCGTTCCTCTGCCCTGGTCCGGGGATTCCTCACTGGGGTCAATAGCCAGGGCAGGTTGGGGTAACCAGAGTCACCTATTAGCCACACACGGTGTCTCTGTAGCTGTTCCATCACATAAGGGATGCTGCTATTTCGCATGACATACGCGTCATGCACTGACCCCGGGAACTAGGCATTTAGATGGGAGATGTACTGGTCAGCCAAACAGACCACCTGGACATTCATCGAATGGTAATTTTTTCTATTTCTGTACACCTGCTCATTGTCTTTTGGGGGTACTAAAGCCACATGGGTCCCATCAATGGCACCAATGATGTTGGGGATATGTCCAAGGGCATAGAAATCACCCTTCACAGTGGCCAAATCACCCTCCTCAGGGAAAACAATGTATCTCCGCATGTATTTCATCAGGGCAGACAACACTCTGGACAAAACCTGAGAAAACATAGGCTGAGACATCCCTGATGACATGGCCACTGTTGTCTGAAAAGACCCACTTGCCAAAAAATGGAGTACTGACAGAACCTGCACCAGAGGGGGAATCCCTGTGGGTTGGCGGATGGAGGACATCAGGTCTGGCTCCAGCTGGGCACACAGTTCATGTATAGTGGCTCGGTCAAGTCGGTATCGAAATATAATATGTCGTTCTTCCATTGTCGACAGGTCCACCAGCGGTCGGTACACAGGAGGATTCATCCTTCTCCTCGCAAGTCCCAGCGGACGGTGCCTAGGAAGGACAACATGGAGCACAGAGTCAAGCAACCCACAGGTTCGTTCACACAGCTTGCACAGTACACGAATCGCTATGCATTGAAAGGCTTGTATGAGTGGCAATGCAAGGCCTAGGCCTGTGTGACGCAGTAGAAATCATGCCATGTGGGCCCTTGAAATGGCGGCTGCCTGACCTGTGAAGTGTGACAGTGGGATGTGAGGTCACTGCGCTGGCGTGGCACACTGTGGCGGTAGGCGGTCGAACACCGCGGCGCAAAGCAGCATTGGTTAACATTGAACCCTATGGGTCTCAGGAGCCAATGACGATGTGCGCCGCGGGCGTGACCGCCATTTTAAATCTGCTTAATCACTCGAGACCTGATCATCCAGAGGAGAGGACCTATACTGCAAGTGCTGCTGTGACCTCGGTCCGGGAGAAAAAATGGCTGCTGCTACTGGGGAAAGGGCCCCTGCCTTCACTTCAGAAGAGTTGGAGAAACTTGTGGATGGGGTCCTGCCCCAGTATGCGCTACTCTACGGTCCTCCAGACCAACAGGTAAGTACACTGGGTGCACGTTGAATGGGCTATGCCTGTGTTGTGTATGATGGATGTAAGATGGTGGGGTGGGGAGCGAATGAGGAGTGCAAGGCACGACAGATGAGAGCATGTGCCACATGGCAGGGTTGGGGAGGGGGGGGCAATTACATCTAACATGCAGAAAAATGTTGAAATTTCCTTTCCCACCCTGTACATGTCAAATAGGTCAGCGCCCATCAGAAAGTTGACATTTGGCATGCCATCGCCAAGGAAGTCAGGGACCTGGGGGTCCACAACAGACGGGGACATCCGCCGCGGGACAAGGAAGACCGCCGAGTCACTGCTGGGGATGGCCTCCCAACGTAGGAGGGGTGCCAGTCGTACCTTGACCCCCCTGATGTCCCAGATCCTGGCGGTGGCCTACCCCGATTTGGATGGGCGCGTGAGGACATCACAGCAGACACAAGGGGGTGAGTACCAGCACATTCTGCTATCTTTACACGCAGTGGAGGTGTCTGGGTCGGGGAGGAGGGTTGTGGGTGACATTAGGCCAGGGCGCTTTCTGTAGTGTAGTCCCCTCCTTTAGGCATGGCCCTGTGCCTCCGCCCCCCACCTCTGTAGGGTGCCAAGTACAGCAATCCATGGTCCAGCATCACCCATGTGCGCATTTGTTGTCCATAGACCTGTTGGCCTAGTCTCAAGTACTGAGTAGTGTACCCCGATTGCGCGGCGTAGTGCATGAGGCTCCTGTGTCTGTCCTCTCCGCCAACGGTGTTGACAATGCATGCACTCAACCTGTTTTTATTTCTCCCCCCACCCTTTTTCTTTATCTTCTTGTGCATGTGTGCATTAGCATCATCAGGCGGAGGAGAATTGGCATTGGAGCACGAGGGACCTGCAACTCACAAGGCCCCGGTGGGCCATGGTACAGACACCGAGGTCACCAGTGATACGGAGGGCGAGGGGAGCACCACAACGGGGACTCGTGGTGACACCAGCGACACCGACACGTCCTCGGAAGGGAGCAACAACCGGGCCTCCCGCCTCTACAGGTACAGCCGCCACCCAGCGCACCAGCTCCGCCCTCCCAGCAGCCCCTCAGCCTTCGCTCCGTGCCCGCTCGCCCAAGAAGGCGGGCATCTCCTTCGCCCCAGGCACCTCAGGCCCTGCCCATGTTAGCCCTGCTGCCCTCAGTGAGGAGGTCATTGACCTCCTACAGACCATCATTGTTGGGCAGTCTACCCTTTTGAATGCCATCCAGGGGGTAGAGAGGGAGGTGCATAGGAGCAATGCATACCTGGAGGGCATTCATTCGGGTCAGGCTGCCCATCAACGATCGTTCAATGCTCTGGCCTCAGCACTGACGGCAGCCATTGTCCCTGTTTCCAGCCTCCCTCTTCTAACTGCCTCCACCCTGTCTCTGTCTCCTGTTCCTCAGCCTATCCCATCCACACCATCAGACCAGCCTGCACACACCTCAACACCCAAGAGCAGCTCATCCAGACATAAGCACCACAGATCACACAAGCATTCACCCAAGCAACACCCAGATGCAGACATGCCAACAGACACTACCACCCTTGTGTCCCCCTCCTCCTCGTCTCCCTCCTCCCTCCCTGTGACGTCTCCACTCACACCTGCATGCACACCACCATCAGCCAGTACTTCCATCACCAGCACACCCTCCAGTACAGTCCGCACACGTGCAGTCACCACCCCCACTGCCATTTACACGTCCCCTGTGTCCTCTCCCACTGTGTCTGTCACCCCCTCTTCCAAGACACACAAACGCAGGCAGCCACCCACCCAACAGCCAACCACCTCACGACAGCCTACGTCACAAGCACCTGCACCCAAAGACAGCACACCTGACTCTCCTACAACCACATCCTCTTCCTCCACTCCCATACCCACTACACCTACCCTTTACATTGGTCCTAAAAAACTTTACCTCTCCAAACTTAACCTCTTTGCCCCACCTGACCCACCCCCTCCATCTGCTAAGAGTCCCAAGAGCACCTCAGCCACCACCAGCCCTGCTTCAAGTGTCACCATTGTGCACGGCTTTTGGAGTCCACCCTTTCCCAGCACTGATACATCGGCCAGCAGCAAGGGGACAGCCAGCCCATCCCCTGGAAAGAGGACGCGTAAAATCAAGGGCCGCCGCGAGAAGACTGACACGGCTGCCCCCAAGGAGCAAAGTCCTGGACCGTCACCTGCCACAACATCCAGGGGAGGCAAGGGCCAGAGAGCCTCATCGAAGGAGGGCAAGGGCAGCAGGGCGGAGAAGTCAGCCAGCAGGGGCGCGGACCAGGAGGGCCCCACAAGCCCCATCCCGGGTGTGAGGGAGGACACCCACGGGCCCAGGACTCCGTCACAGAAGGGTCCAGCAACTGCACGGTCGGAGGGCGACTAAGGAGGGAGTCCTGGCCAGGTCTGGCTCCCTTGAATGACTGGACAAGCACCACTGAAGAGGGCCCCGCCGTGCAGAAAGGCACTGCTGAAGAGGGCCCCACCGTGCAGAAAGGCACCGCTGAAGAGGGCCCCGCCGTGCAGAAAGGCACGCTGAAGAGGGCCCCGCCGTGCAGAAAGGCACCGCTGAAGAGGGCCCCCCCGTGCAGAAAGGCACCGCTCCGCTTGGCCCCGCCGTCTCAAGCACCGCTCCGCTGGGCCCCGCTGTCTCAAGCACTGCTCCGCTGGGCCCTTCATCTCAAGCACCGCTCCGCTGGGCCCTTCCTGTCAAGCACCTCTTCGCTGGGCCCTTCCTGTCAAGCACCGCTCCGCTGGGCCCCGCCGTCTCAAGCACCGCTCCGCTGGGCCCTTCCTGTCAAGCACCGCTCCGCTGGGCCCCGCCGTCTCAAGCACCGCTCCGCTGGGCCCCGCCGTCTCAAGCACCGCTCCGCTGGGCCCCGCCGTCTCAAGCACCGCTCTGCTGGGCCCTTCCTGTCAAGCACCGCTCCGCTGGGCCCCGCCGTCTCAAGCACCGCTCCGCTGGGCTCTTCCTGTCAAGCACCGCTCGGCTGGGCCCCACCGTCTCAAGCACCGCTCCGCTGGGCCCTTCCTGTCAAGCACCGCTCCGCTGGGCCCCGCCGTCTCAAGCACCGCTCCGCTGGGCCCCGCCGTCTCAAGCACCGCTCCGCTGGGCCCTTCCTGTCAAGCACTGCTCCGCTGGGCCCCGCCGTCTCAAGCACCGCTCCGCTGGGCCCTTCATCTCAAGCACCGCTCCGCTGGGCCCTTCCTGTCAAGCACCGCTCCGCTGGGCCCTTCCTGTCAAGCACTGCTCCGCTGGGCCCTTCCTGTCAAGCACCGCTCCGCTGGGCCCCGCCGTCTCAAGCACCGCTCCGCTGGGCCCCGCCGTCTCAAGCACCGTTCCGCTGGGCCCTTCCTGTCAAGCACCGCTCTACTGGGCCCTTCCTGTCAAGCACCGCTCTGCTGGGCCCTTCCTGTCAAGCACCGCTCCGCTGGGCCCCGCCGTCTCAAGCACCGCTCTGCTGGGCCCTTCCTGTCAAGCACCGCTCCGCTGGGCCCCGCCGTCTCAAGCACCGCTCCGCTGGGCCCCGCCGTCTCAAGTACCGCTCCGCTGGGCCCTTCCTGTCAAGCACCGCTCCGCTGGGCCCTTCCTGTCAAGCACCGCTCTGCTGGGCCCTTCCTGTCAAGCACTGCTCCGCTGGGCCCCGCCGTCTTAAGCACCGCTCCGCTGGGCCCTTCCTGTCAAGCACCGCTCCGTTGGGCCCTTCCTGTCAAGCACCGCTCCGCTGGGCCCCGCCGTCTCAAGCATCGCTCCGATGGGCCCTTCCTGTCAAGCACCGCTCGGCTGGGCCCCGCCGTCTCAAGCACCGCTCCGCTGGGCCCTCCCTGTCAAGCACCGCTCTGCTGGGCCCTTCCTGTCAAGCACCGCTCCGCTGGGCCCCGCCGTCTCAAGCACCGCTCCGCTGGGCCCTTCCTGTCAAGCACCGCTGGCCCATTGACAGTGCCGGTTCTGTGTCGAGCTAGTGTTCACGCTGCAGTCGGGGCACCCTGCCTCCTCCATTACCTGTGGAGTCTGTGATCCACCTGATGGCCTGTGTCTCTGCACTCCCCAGGATGGCACAGTGGGCAGACCACCCACTGTAGAGACTTGTGAGACTGTGGCTTTGCACTCCCCAGGATGGCACAGTGGGCATGGTGGACCCTTCGTGGATCTGGCGTCGTGGAATCATGTGGCTGAGGTGCCCCCCCTTCCCTTCCCCCTGAGGTGCCTGTAGTTTTGTCATCTGATGCCCCAGCAGTGTTCTCTCCAACGGACTCAGGTCTCCTGTGTGGGCTTTGCCCATGTGTTGATACACTTTGGCCCACGGACAGTGGAAATTTAAGTGACTGTGCAGGACTTATTGCCTATGTTTATCGGTTTCGCAATGTTCTTATTAGATTTTTTACAATTCATATTGCTATTTTACCATGACTTCAAAGTACCTCTTTTATACATAAATGTTGTTTCTCACTTTAATTATGTCTTTGCATTATTCCGGGGGGTTTGGGTGGTGTCACTGTGACTTGGTGCTCTGCATTGGTGTGTAGATAGTTGGGGGGGGGCGCATATGTGTGTGCCCGTAAGCTTTCCTCCTCCCCCCTCCCCTGTGTCGTAGGTGCAGTACTCACCGTTGTCGTCTGCGCCGGCGTTCGTACTCGTGGTAGATGAGCAGGTAGACAATAGCTGGTAGGATGTTTAATTCGGGTTCCATGCTGTTCTCCGTCCTCGTGGAGTGTGTATAGGTGAGCGTTTTCCCGTTCGTAGTCTGTTTCCGCCGTGTTTTTATCGGCGGGGCTCCCGCCCCGGAAAAGGTGGCGGATTGGTGAGTTGTGATAGGGTGGGCGGTACATTGTCTGCCGCCTGCCTGTTGGCGGTGACCGCCGCGCTGTTTGTCTGTCCCGCCGAGGCGGTCGGAGTGTTAAAGTGGCAGCCTGTGTTGGCGGTTCCCGCCAGGGTCAGAATACCTTTTTTTTGACCGCCTGCCTGTTGGCGGGTTGGCCGCCACTTTATCACAGACCGCCAGGGTTGGAATGACCCCCAAAGTGCAATTCTGCCAAAAGAAAGTCAAATATTTGGGTCACCAAATAGAAAAAGGGTCGAGAAAAATAATGAAAGAAAGAATAACGAGTGTACTTCAAATGAGTCCACCCAAAACAAGAAAAGAGGTGAGAAAGTTTTTGGGAATTGTGGGCTACTGTCGCCAATGGATTCCCAATTTCTCAACCTTTACTGAAACTGACCCAGAAAGATGCGCAGGATGAAATAATATTGAAAAGAGATTAAATGAATGCCTTTATTGAATTAAAGGAATGCATGTGCAGAGCTCCAGCTTTAGGTATGCCTGATTACACAAAGCCTTTCACATTGTTTTGTCATGAACGTGATGCATGTTCCTTGTCTGTCTTGACGCAAGCTCATGGTGGCATAAACAGACCAGTAACATATTTTTCAGCTACTTTGGATCCAGTCGCAGCAGCCTTACCAGGATGCTTGCGTGCTGTAGCAGCAGTTGGTATGAGCCTGAATCAATGTGAAGGAATAGTGATGGGACATCCTTTAACAGTTATGGTCCCTCACTCAGTTGAAATACTTTTGCCACGTTCCCGAACACAGCACATGACTGGTGCTAGGCTTACAAGGTACGAGACAATAATTTTGGGATCACCTAATGTGCAGTTAAAAAGATGCACTATGTTAAATCCAGAAACTTTGTTTCCCAGTGAAAATGTTGAAATTGAAAACGCCGATGATATTGAGCATGACTGTCTTTAAGTGACTGAATTTTGCACTAAACCAAGACCTGATATCAAAGATACTCCATTGGAAGAAAATGATCAAATTATTTTTGTTGATGGTTCATGTTTGAGAGATGCACTAGGAATATTGAAAGCAGGATATGCTGTATGTACCATAACTGGTGTTCTAGAAGCATCTTGGCTTCAAGGAGTTTACTCTGCGCAAGTAGCGGAACTAGTAGCCCTTACTATAGCTTGCCAGCTTTCCGCATTAATGAAAGTCACCATTTACACTGACAGTCAGTACGGATTTGGAATAGTGCATGATTTTGGACAATTGTGGTCACAAAGAGGCTTTATGACCTCTTCAGGATCACCAGTGAAAAATGGTGAAAGAATAAGAGAATTGTTGCATGCTATCCAGTTACCAGGAGAAGTAGCAGTGGTAAAATGCAGTGCACACTCGAAATCACAAGACTTTGGCGGTCATTCTGACCCTGGCGGTCAAAGACCGCCAGGGCGGAGGACCGCGGGAGCACCGCCGACAGGCCGGCGGTGCTCCAATGGGGATTCCGACCGCGGCGGTAAAGCCGCGGTCGGACCGGCACCACTGGCGGGCTCCCGCCAGTGTACCGCCGCCCCATAGAATCCTCCACGGCGGCGCAGCTTGCTGCGCCGCCGAGGGGATTCCGACCCCCCCTACCGCCATCCAGATCCCGGCGGTCCGACCGCCGGGATCCGGATGGCGGTAGGGGGGGTCGCGGGGCCCCTGGGGGCCCCTGCAGTGCCCATGCCACTGGCATGGGCATTGCAGGGGCCCCCGTAAGAGGGCCCCTAAATGTATTTCACTGTCTGCTGCGTCTGAAATACGCGACGGGTGCAACTGCACCCGTCGCACAGCTTCCACTCCGCCGGCTCGATTCCGAGCCGGCTTCATCGTGGAAGCCTCTTTCCCGCTGGGCTGGCGGGCGGCCTGAAGGCGACCGCCCGCCAGCCCAGCGGGAAAGTCAGAATTACCGCCGCGGTCTTTCGACCGCGGAACGGTAAGCTGACGGCGGGACTTTGCCCGCCAAGGTCAGAATGAGGGCCTTTGTTTCTTTGGGAAATGGATATGCAGATCAAGTCACAAGGTTTTGAGCATTGAACTGTATATTGCTCAGAGACGAATGGAATTTGATAAGTGAGCCAGAACTTGAACCAAATGAAGTCTTTGCTCTAAAAGTTGTAGACACAATAGAAGAATTTAAATTCTTACAAAATAATGTTAGTAAGGATAAAAAACTCTCATGGAGTAAATTACAATGCGTAAAAAAGACAGATGATTTGTGGGTTTCAAGTGAAGGGAGATTAGTTTTGCCAGATAGTCTTTTGACGGAAATAGCTAGGTTATACCATGGACAAGCACAAATTGGAAGAGATGCCATGATTAGATTATTCAAAATTGATTGGTTTAATCCCAAATTCCGCCAAGTTGCTGAAGCAGTTTGCCATCGTTGCGTCATTTGCCAACAAATGAACGCAGGGAAGGGAACCGTAGTAAATTTGAGCCACATTGGAAGAGCAGGTGGGCCATTCAGCAGGATGCAAATGGATTTCATTGAGATGCCTATGCATGCAGGCTTGAAATATGTGTTGGTGATTGTGTGTATTTTTAGTCACTGGATTGAAGCATACCCTACACGCAGAAATGACAGTCTCACAGTTGCAAAACTACTCTTGAGAGAACTAATACCACATTTCGGATTTCCGATCTCTTTAGAATCAGATAGGGGAAGTCACTTCAATAACAAAGTAATCAAATTACTATGTGCAGCATTGAACATTGAACAAAAATTGCATTGTAGCTACCGCCCTGAAGCATCAGGACTAGTGGAGCAAATGAATGGCACGCTGAAATCAAGAATGGCGAAACTATGTGTATCCACAAACTTGAAATGGCCTGATGCTCTGCCTTTGGTGTTAATGTCAATGAGAAACACACCTGATAGAAAAACTGGACTATCACCGCATGAAATACTCATGGGCAGAGCCATGAGACTTCCAGCAGTTCCTGTGAATGCTCTTGTAAATATTACAGATGATATGGTATTGTACTACTGCAAAGGTCTGGCTGATGTGGTCCGCTCTTTTTCTCACCAGGCAGAGGCAACCACCTTGCCACAGATCCAAGGTCCAGGACACACCCTGAAGGCAGGTGACTGGGTTGTGGTAAAGAAGCAGGTGAGAAAGTCGTGTTTGGAACCCTGTTGGAAAGGACCTTTTCAAGTGATTCTGACAACTACCACCGCTGTGAAGTGTGCAGGAGTTCCCAACTGGATTCACACCAGTCACACGAAAAGGGTGACGTGTCCCACAGAAGAGGAAATTTAAGCACTGAAATTACCAACAAATAACAGGAAAGTACCAGGCACTGAGACAGAACGAAGAGAGCCTGAAAACGAACAAGAAGAAATTGAGACAGAAGAAATATTCTCTGAGGAAGATGCAGTCAATCCTTTTGAGGACAACAGAGAAGAAGCCTCAGGAGGTGACAAAGATCCTATCTCAGGTGAAGAAGCAGGAGAGCCTAATAAGAGGAGGGCTTTCCCAGAAGCAGATGATACAGGAAAGGAAGGAGAAGACCAGACTGACCTCTCAGGTGAAGGAGACAAGGTAAAGCAAAGTCAAATTGTTCCAATTCTTCCAGAACCGGTTGTAGGTCCATCAGGTGAAAACAACGTGAAACGAAAACAAAGCATATCATCAGTGAAATCAAAGACTAAAGAAACATTAAGCGAGAACAAATGGCCATAATTGAAAGAGAAAAGAAAAGAAGTGTCTGTCATAACCACCTTGGATGAAGAAAAAGACACAACCAAAGAACAAGACATAAGCGAAAGGGAATCGAAATGAGAGGCAAAGTTGAAGAAGAAAAGAATAGCAAACAGAAGATATTCTGGTCCAGAATGGGCATACACAGCCACTAAGGATTGGTCAGACGAATTTCTATCTCTAAAACGAAGAAGCAGAACGACACTTTGGTACTTGAAAAGTGAATTTCATGAACATTACCGAATAAGACATTGATAACCTGATTGACTTTGAAACCGATTTTGAGACAAAGCTGCTAAACCGATAAGAGACTTAGGCCCTCATTCTGACCCTGGCGGTCAAAGACCGCCAGGGCGGAGGACCGCGGGAGCACCGCCGACATGCCGGCGGTGCTCCAATGGGGATTCCGACCGCGGCGGTAAAGCCGCGGTCGGACCGGCACCACTGGCGGGCTCCCGCCAGTGTACCGCCGCCCCATTGAATCCTCCACGGCGGCGCAGCTTGCTGCACCGCCGCGGGGATTCCGACCCCCCCTACCGCCATCCAGATCCCGGCGGTCCGACCGCCGGGATCCGGATGGCGGTAGGGGGGGTCGCGGGGCCCCTGGGGGCCCCTGCAGTGCCCATGCCACTGGCATGGGCATTGCAGGGGCCCCCGTAAGAGGGCCCCTACATGTATTTCACTGTCTGCTTCGCAGACAGTGAAATACGCGACGGGTGCAACTGCACCCGTCGCACAGCTTCCACTCCGCCGGCTCGGCGGAAAACTTGCCTTAAACTTTGCCCCTTTGAAGTCTGCCCCATGCTGATCGAACCGGTACCTGAAGGACGAAGACTTACCTTGAATGCTGATTGTATTTGGTAATTATAAAAGGATAAAATGTACTGTTCATTGTATTTTCCTTCTTAGGTACCAACTGCTTATATTTTGACAGAGCCTAAGCTAGAAGTTTTCCAAATTAATGTTGATTAAATTCATTTTGCATGAAGGCCCACATGCCAATGCTAATCAGAGGTTAGTTGAGGTATTCACTTGATGCACCGTGCTGAATTGAAATCTTGTTATGCTGACCGATGTATGCAATTAGTCAAATTCAGTTACTCTTATTAGTGATTTGCATTGCTATAACTGAGTGCATTATAATCCAAATTCTGCGTAGATGGCGTTTCTTCCGTCGCTATGGACAGCTAGTAATGTTCGTATAGGTGTATCATTTGATTTTGAGACTTACTTACATTGTGTTAGCTTTGTTAATATAGGGAAATAAATTCATTAACTTTTAATAAACAGGTGTGGTTATTCATGACTGAAAGGTCATGGTGTGTCTAATTACTGATTTTCTGTTTACCTGATTTGTTGATTGATTACTAATCGAGTATAGGTTATTGATTAGAAATGATTATTGATTATTGCTTTGAGGCATCCGACAATTCTTTGGATGAGGAGAACTCAACCAGGTCAAAAGGTTCATCGACCTCCAGCGTGTCCAAGTATAAGTAATTTATAAGGACTGGACGCGCTATCATGGGTACACATACTTCAGCATCTTCAATGTCGATGAAGTTGACTGCATCACTTAATTCATCTTTCGAGGCTTCGCTGTCGCTGCTGTCACCCTTAATAGGGGATATCAGTTGCGGCAAATCCTTAAGATTGAGCTTTTCAAGCCACTGGCAAAGTTCCTGTTGAAAACCGGTAACATCTGTATCCTTATCATTAGGGGCAGCCTGTTGGGCATTCTCATCCATCGTAAGCGGTGTTAGAGTCCGGTAATATCTACCAATAGTGTTCAGGGCTCCTGAGGAGGCAGCTTTTCTGGCGAGCGGATTGTATCTCTTCATGGTGTCTTGACAAGCTGTTTCAGCAGTGGTTCTCGGTTTGGCCAACGGCCCTAACCAACTCCTTCTATGCATTCCACAGTTCAAAAAGGGCGGGCGCATCTACAACCCCACGAGGTCACAAACCATGTGACACCCCATGCACCCACGTCACTTCTGGGGAGTGTTCTCGGGGGCACCGGAAATCCCAGTCACGGAAGTGACGTCACTTCCGGGGAGGGCTCTCAGGGGCACCGGAAGTCCCAGTCATGGAAGTGACGTCACTTCCGGGGCGGGACAACTGTCACTTTTAAATGGTGATGGAAGGTATCCCTTCCTACTACTTCTATGCACTCTATGCACTTGCATCTTTTGTTCTGGTTTCTGCTCAATATCTGTTGAAATGATAGTGTGTTGTAATAAACTATTTGCTGAGCCTTCTATATCGGGAGTCTCAATTGTTTCCAGGATGACTAAGATTCTAATTTATTTCACCAAGTATGATTCTCTAACACCCCCAGTGAGCTTGATATGTCCTTCTCCCTGACTTAAAGCTGTTTTACTCCCTGTATGTTTTTTCAATATCAGATTGAGTCGTTCATATGGTTCTCTAAATCAATGTTTCCTTGTGCTCAACCATTTAGTTTTTTTCTCAGTGTTTGTGCCCATTGTTTCTCCAACATATCGTTAAACATCATTTTAGTTAGTTGTTTCAGAGAAGCATCTTCATGGATTATTCCAATTTTTTTTTTCTCTATTATTTTTTTGTCTTTCCAAAAACTAATAGGTTCACTTTTGCCTTCAGTACTTTGTAAATGTCCCCAAATTTCTCAGTCATTTTAACCGTTTCTGATCAGTTTAATTTTGAGAAGTCATTGTTATTTCTATTGCTAAGTGGATCAGAATTCTCTAAGCATTTAACACATTCTTTCTTGGATAGGATTGTATATCAATTACAGGTGGGGACTGCAACGTTTAACTCAGATTCAGAACCCACAATGTTTCCTTCTGGAACTCTTGTTACTCTTATCTTCCGACAATGACCTTGCTGTTCATGTAGGAAAATAGTTTATAAACAATCTAGCTGATGCTGTCTTTTAAGCTGGGGTTATTTGGTCCAGTTCACCATTCTTGTCAAAAAAATAAGGTGTAATATTTGGCTTGTGGTCTCTATGTTTCTTTAAACTCAGGGGGCTGTTTCTTTCCAGCTAAGTCTGAGCTTGTATTGTTTGCTCCATTCATGTTACTTGATGCAGAGGGTTGGATTAACTGATTGATTACATGCGCTTTAACACTTGTTATGAAGTAACTTCCAACATCTAAGACACTTCGTACAGACCTTACTGCTACGATGGTTAATAATTGTCTCATGTTAGTTATGGGCCAGCATTTACAACTAAGGACTCCCTAGTTTTTTACACATGGTGCTTATATTCATTAGTTTTGCACTCACCATGTTTTATTGGTCTGTCCCATTTCAGTGATGTAGGCAGCTGAGAGAGTCCTAAATATACCATTTAGGCTTCCTTAGAGCCCACGCATTCAACCTTGTCTCAAAGCTAAGAGTAGCTAAAGGTTCCAAGGCAATTCAGGCCCCCTAAGATCCAAAGTTACACTGCTTCCATATTTCCAATGTTCTGGCCAGAGCCAGTGCTGACACTGCCTCCCCATTCTTAGCTGTCCCCTGTGCAGAGGTCGAAGTGGGCAGGATCTGGGGAGCACAGTGTGCCCATACTTCAATTTCACACAAACAGTTCCCCTAATTTATGTTAAAAAAGCAACCATCCTGATACAGTTAAATACCACATTTGAGATACTTTAGCTGAAGTGGAAGTGGAGAATCTCCTGTTCTATGAAGCTGCAGGGAGGCATACAGCTGAACAAGAAACAAGCCTTCTTTCCAGGGTATTTGGTGCCTGGGAGAAATGTAAATGTGCACATCGGGTTAATCTGCAAATGTAAAGGCTACTTAGAGGCCCGTATTGCCTATAAGTGATGAAGTGACTTGAAGAGTATTCTTTTGAGAGGTATTGTAAGGTGACCTGATGAGCTGTGGAGCACGCGCTTTTAATGAACTGTTATAAAAATGTTTATACTAGGTAACAGTCTGCATTTTATTCAGATCTATATTTTGGAAGCACTTTTTCATCTACATGTTTGTGTACAGTTTGTGACAACACATCTTACACTGTCTGTAGTGCATTCACAATGTTCTCTGTCACAATCTGAGACGTCATAGCACTTAAAACGCATAAGTTACTACTCCCTTTTGAACTAACCAGAATTCAGTTTGGTAGCTTTCTGGTCACACATATAGACATCAGCAGTGATCACATTAACAAATAGAGGTTTCGCAACATAAAGAGAGCATCTCTCATTGATTAGCTCAACTTGTATTTAGGTTTTGTTCAATGCGTGTACTTGAAGGTGAAAGGCGAACAAAATAGTTACAGAATAGTTTGTTGTTTTTAACCACGCTATCTATCCCACCCCACTCTCACTGACCTCGCCCAGATTGGGCGCAGGATCACAGTTCCTAGGCTATTTTTTAATGCACTTTAAGCACTGCTTCTGTGACTCAGCATTGCACGCTGCTTTAGTGCTCCTCTGTTCCAGTCTCACTGAAGTGCACTGCTCTGACCCAGCCACCACCAAGCTGAAAACAGGGAAGCATTTCTTTACTCAGGTAAGGTTTTCCAAATTAATTTAATTTAATTTTTTGGTTTAACTAGGGAGATAAGGATATAGGAATATGGAATGGCAATGTCAGCTTACAAATTATATGGGAGAAGAAGGGTCATAACATAAGTTCCTGCTATCAGGGCTGTAGCCATGGGAGGACCTAGCAGGGCCTGGCCAGTCCTTATTTTTATCTGGCCCCCTGTAAAATTGGGGACCTCAAGTATGTAAATGTTGTTCATTTTGTGTTTTTCTGCAGCTGCTTGCTGCTCTATGCATCCTGTAAACACCGAGGCCCATATTTGTGGCACAGGTCACCTCAGCAAGTCACCTTACTGCACTGCCCTGCATCACAGAAAAAGGGCAGGAAGGAGCGATATTTAAAGCAATACAGCACATTCCTGTCCTTCCCCCTGCGTTGGTGCCCTTTAGGTAGCCTAGCACCAATGCAGGTACCCATTTACCATGGTGCAAGGGTGCATGCACTGCATGCATAATTGTTTTTGTGCAGGAAGAGGCACCTTCCCACACAAAAACAAACCTTAGAGGCTTTTCCACTTTCAATGTGTGCTGCGAAATTGCACAAACATAGAAAGAGGAAAAAAGAGAAGAAATAAGCATATTTCTCCTTGTTACGGCTCTCCTTTGAAGACGTTATCTTTTTGGTGCATTTCCGGGTTGACAATTTCTTGTAAATTGGGGAATGCGTCAAAGTCCATAGATGCTGCATGGGAACACCCAGACAATGCCAAAAGAAATGCCTGCCAGCGCAGAGTAAGGTAACAAAGTGATTTGCAATGTTACATTATTCAAGATTGAGGTGGCCTTGCGTGGCATCATAAATCTCACTTAAGATTGCATCCCTCTTGCATCACGTTGCATGGTGCAAGAGTGATGCAAACCAGGTCATAAATATGGCCCTTAATTGTTACCAGGGACATGTGTGGGGCAGGAGCTGAAGCAGAGGTGGGGATACACTCATCGAGGCTGTGGTAGTACTTGCTGCTGGCTCTCTGGGAAACAGAAATGACTGAGAGGTGTAATGCTAGGACCTGCTTCTTTGAATGAGACATGAGCTGAGATCTCATTCCCCTGTCATCTTTGTCCTTTACAGTGTCGACTGCGACCCTTCCCTTCCTGCCAAAGGGTTGCTATTGCAGGCTGGAGAGACAGACCCCTCTCAAGCGTGAGATGATCTGCTACCCTTTTGTGTGCAGGCATGGATCCTGGAATAAATTACTCCACTTTCTGCAAGATAGAACAAGTTTTTCTGCATGTGATATGTTACCTCTAAATAAAAGGTGTTTGGTTTATGGAGTGTAAGATTCTATGTTGGTGTAACATCATTTTCATGCCTGATTTCTGAAACAGAATACATGTTCTCTAAAGGTATTTCATTCATGCATGCAGTCTGGGTTGATGAACCTTTACTATAAAGGTATTATTTTGTATGCATTTTACAATCCCTTTAACATACTGATCAGAGTTGCTGCCCCTGCGACTTTTCAATGACCCCTGGTCACCGTGAGACCCGCTCCCCACTCACAGCACCACCTGTTGCTACTGCTGCCTTCGTCCTCTGAACCTGCCTGGCTCTGAGGTGTTCCAGGCCCTACTCCACCCACAGGCACCCACTTCTGACTCACCCCTGGTGGCCAGTGGTGGCCTTCTATCTGTCTGATGCCTTCTGCTTTTTGCCTTTCTCTATTTTCACTTTAGCTTTTTTGCCTTCTTTTTACTTTACTTCCTTTTTTGTACATCTTTCTACTCTCTCTCCATAGTTTCTCCCCATTCTTGCCATCCTCTATGATTTCTGCACTCCCCTGCCACTGCTGCCCTTGTGCCCCCGCACCCCTGCCAGCTCTGTGTTTTCTGACCTGCCGCCTCCCAGCTGAGCGACTCCTCCCACCTCCCCCCTTCTTAATGGCGACCACTGTGCAGTGAAGGGACAGCTCTTCACTGACCCCTGGTAGCCTGAGACCCGCTTCCCCCGCGCAACTCCACCTGTTGCTGCTTCTGCCTTCGTCTTCTGAGCTTCCTGGCTCTGTAATGTTCGAGCTCTTCTCCACCCACAGGCACCCACCTGCGACTCATCCCTGGTGGGCGGTGGTGGCCTTCAGTCTGTCTGTTGCCTTCTGCCTTTTTCCATACTCTATATTTACTTTTCCTTTTTTCCTCTCTTTTACTTCCTTTTTTGTGCCACTTTCCACTCGCTCTACAGTTTCTCCCCTTTCTCGCCACCCTCAGCGATCCTCACACTCCCCTGCCACTGCTGCCCCTCTGGCCATCCCAGGCTGTATTTCCCACTCTCCCACCTGCCAGCTGAGCGATCCCTCCCACCTCCCTCTCCTCAAAGGCACACTAAAGGCAAGCCCGCCTGTGCCCGTCCGCTCCCGTACTAGGTCCAGGGCCATGGATTCTGGTTCCAGCACCATCCATCGGTACGATGCAAGCACCCTACACCCCCTCAACTCCAGAGGCTCAGTGACCTGCCATTGTGCCTCGCCCAAGGACACTCTAGGCCTGGTCTCCTGCCGCAACTGCAGCTTCATCTGTACATGGACAATAAACCCCCCCTCCGCTGGACCACCCAGACACCTTAGATGCATTCTACTCAACACCCACTTCCTCATCAAGCACGCAATAGAAATTTGGGACGTCCTCAACTCATCTGCCCCGACATCAGCTTCTCCACTGAGACCTGGATTACCACCTCCTCTTCACTGGACATTGCCACTGCCAACCCCGACGGCTCCAAAATCATACATCAGGATTGCATCAACTGACCAGGAGGAGGTGTCGCCATCATAAATAAAAACGCACTCCGCCTCACTCCAGCATCTATGTCCAGACCTCCGTCGCCAAACACCTGCACTTTCAGATCCAGACAAATCCAAACACCACTCTCCGCGGCACCCTCATCTACAAATCCCCAGGTCCCCACCCATCCTTCTGCCAACTTCAATGCTTCCCATACCCCCACCTCATCGGACTACATACTCCTCAGTGACCTCAACTTCCACCTCCACACCTACACCAACCCAAACACTTTAACCCTCAAGGACAACCTCACCACCCTCAAATTCAAGCAACTGGTCAACCTCAGAACACACCCCAACCCTTTCTTTTCCACCTGAAACCGCATCACCTTCTCACGCACCTCTGAACTCTACTGGACCGATCACCATTGCGTCCATTTCACCTCAACCAAGACAGTCCAATGGCATCATGCACACCACCCTCCTCATAGGAACTGGACCGAAGACAAGCTCACCACCACTCCCAGCCACTCCCCACCATCTGATACTACAGACTCCAACACCTCTGCCTACAGCCTCCAACAATTGATCACCGACTGCGCCAACACCCTAGCCTGCCTAAGGAAACCTGCCTGCAATCAATACCACTGGAGACCCAACTGGTTCTCCCTCGACCTCCAAGAATCCAAGAGCGCATGCAGATGAATACTGAGAAAACACAATACTGACTCATCAGAACAGCTAGAAAATCAGCCATTCAGGAGAGAATCAACACCAACACACACAACAGCAAGGAACTCTTCACCATAGTCAAGGAATTCACAAAAGCTGGCATGGTCTCCACTGACATTCTGCCCTCCCAGGATCTCTACAATAACCTGAGCACCTTCTTCCACCAGAAGATACAAGACATCTACGAGAGATTTGCAAGCAAAGACCTGCCCCCCTGCCCACCAGCACCACTACGGACCCCAGCCACCAACCAATCATGAACCACTGGACCCTTCTGACCCCAGAAGACACCCCTAAGCTCATGAACACCATCCATTCTGGGACACCCTCGGACCCATGTCCCCACCACATCTTTAATTGAGCTGGCACCACCATCCCACACAACCTATGCCACACCATCAACTGCTCCATTGAGCCCACCACCTTTCCTGACAATTGGAAACATGGAGATAAATCTGCTATTGAAGAAGCCCTCCACAGACCCAAAGTATCTGAAAAACTATAGGCTGATCTCACTGCTCCCTTTACCAGCCAAGATAATTGAGAAAGCAATGAATGCACAGCTCACCAACTTCCTAAAGACCTACCACAAACTCGACCCCTCCAGTCCGGTTTCTGGAGCAACCACAGCACCAAAACTGCATTCCTAGCAGCCATGGATGACATCCGCTCTCTACTGGACTGCAGCAAGACAGCAGCCCTCATCCTCCTAGATCTCTCCACTGCCTTTGACACTGTCTCCCACACCACTTTCTGTACCAGACTACATGATGCTGGCATCCGCAGCAATGCCCTGGAGTGGATCTGAACCTTCATCACCGGCCAAACCCAGAGAGTCAGACTTCCATGCTTCACCTCAATGTCGACAGAAACCAGATGTGAGTGCTCAATGGATCCTCCTTGAGCCCCACACACTTCAACCTCATCAAAATCATCAGACACCACAGGGTCAGCATCGTCACATATGCCGACGACACACATCTCATTTTCCCCCTCTCCGACAAATCATCAACCACCAAGGAGAATTTTCTCAACTTCATGGCAGTCGCCGACTGGATGACAGACCCTCAAGCTCAACTCTGACAAGACAGAGATCCCCATCCTGGGCCCACTACCACTACATGAGACGACTCCTAATGGCCTAGCGCCCTCAGATCAGCCCCCTCTCATACCGACCACACACGCAATCTCGGCATCATCCTCGACTCGTTACTTTTCATGACATGTCATGTCAACACCATCTCATCCGCATGCTTCCACACTGTCCGCCTACTCCAGAAGATCTTCAAGTGGATACCCATTGATGCAAGAAGGACATTCACCCACGCACTCGTCAGCAGTAAGCTCGGCCACGGCAATGCTCTCTATGCCAGTATCAACAAAAAACTCCAAACTAGACTTCAGAGAATACAGAATGCCATGGCCAGACTGATTCCGGACATCCCCTGTCACAGCCACATCTCTGCCCTCCCTAGAGACCTACACTGGCTCCCCATCAACAAGCGCATCACTTTCAAGCTTCTGACACACACCTACAAGGCCCTTCACAACATCGGACCTGCCTACCTCAACCACCGCCTCTCCTTCCACACACTCTCCAGGCAACTCTGCTCTGCTCAGCTGGCCCACAGTTCCATCCCCAGAACACGGTTGGAGAAAGATCCTTCTCCTACCTCATCGTGCAGGCCTGGAAATTGTAACATGCACAGTTTCTATGAGCAACTCAGTCAGTCAAAGAACTTTATTCGGCAAATGCCATAAAAGTACAAACAAAGACAAGTATTCGAAACTGGAAATAATATAAAACACAAAAACCGTAAAAACAATTCCTAAAAACACCATCTAAACATCCGATCTAAAAAAAACGTTAACATGTAACACATAAGTATGCTAAAACATAGTTAAGAATCGCTAAAACACAAACGCCCGTATTTATACTTTTTTTAGCGCCGCATTTGCACCGCTTTTTGACGCAAAACGGCGCAAACCTACAAAATACAATGGTATTTTGCAAGTTTGCGCCGTTTTTGCGTCAAAAAACGACGCAAATGCGGCGCAAAAAAAGTATAAATACGGGCCAAAATTTACAAATATTATCTCAAAATAGAAATCTCTCACAAACATATAGAGATTAAAATGGAGTAGACCTTTTCCTAATACTTAGAGAAGCTGTAACAAAATTTAGTACGTGGTAACAAGTTTGGATATCTGGCAATCTCTGAAAATATAAGAGATTCCTTATAATGGATAGGTCTAAGATGACATAAAATAGGTCAAATAAAAGCCTTTCTAGGAGCAGCATATAGAGAATAAAAGAGAAAAAAATGTGTGGTACTCTGCTTTGATTCAGAATCACAGGGGCAGGGTGGTAAATCCTTTTTCCAGGAACACGGTTTGGGAAAGGCTACGTTAAAATGAATCAAATTAAATCTAAAAAAGAGAGGTTATTTTAGAACTTGAAAACCAGATCAAATAAGGTTCAAGACATGAGACAGTTACAATCCGGATATAGGGATCGAAAGTTTTGAGTTTCAGGGAGCTATAAAATCTCGACTCTGACATGTGCTCAAATAAGTTGACTTCAAGAAAGACCTAGAGTTTGTAGTTAACAATTGCGGTTCTTCAAACATGTACATGAGCCCTAGCTTCTCAAAGGAGTTTCGCAGGAACACAAGCCAGGGAATCCTGTTTGAGTTGTCAAATTGTAAGCAATCAGAAATGTAGTCTTGAACAAGTCTTGCCGCAGAGTTCAACCAGCATCTGATCCAGAGCAGTAAAGGAGCGATAGAAACCCTGTCCTCCAAAAAACGTTGGCCAATTTCCTTATGACTGATGATGTTTGCTATACATTTTGGAACCGTCAGTAGTCAGTACGCAGGAATTTATTTTCAGCACTTTGGAGAGAGGGTATTTTGTTGTAGCCCCAAACTCCTGCCCCGTATAGGACTGCTGCAGCACACTTGGAGTTATAAAGTGTTTTCATCTGTGCGTGGGGTCTGTGACCTAATTTACCAGTAAAGCGAAAGATCACTTCATTATTCCTTATCAGCTGTTGGAACTTGAAATTGATGTGAGTCTTCCAGGACAAAGAGGAACTCATATACATACCTAAATAACAACAATTTTTTACCTTATTTAAAATATGTCCTCCCATATTAAATTAATTAGACTTTGTATTACGTGGGCCACATGTCATAACAAAAGTCTTTGGGTAATTTACTTTCAAATCAAGGTCCAACATAAAATTGCAAAATAGGTCCAAGAGTCCCCGTAAACCATTAGCAGTACGAGCAATTAAAACTGCATCATCAGTATATAATAAAACTGGAAGCGGTCTCTGGCCCATCTTTGGTAAATCCTTTCCATATTTTACCATATATTATTTATTGTATATGTATTGAAATTAACTCTGTCTTAAACGTTACATAGAATGTAGCTAGACAAGCAGCCTGGACTGGGTTAAAATAATGAATAGGTGCTCTATGTATACCACTGGAGATTTGCTAGCTGTGCTGGAAAAGTATTTAATTTGTGTGGTGTGATATGAGTGTTCTTAAACGTAAACTGGCTTTCTTGCATGATTTCTGAAATGAGTTGCCAGCATGGTAAAGATGTATTTGTAAGAAGTCTAAATAGGATTATATATAATAAGGCTCAGGCTTTTAATGCCTTAAAGGTTTCCTGCTATATGTAGCCATGTTAGGTGATCCTCCTAGTTGATTAATGCTTCAGTCACTTGAGGATATAGAATACCATCCACGTCCCTTGCTAAGGGATTCTGCAAACTTGTTCCTAATCTTTTCAAGGAAGCTCATAGGACAGTGCACTTTGGTATAGGAGTTTTCCTGTTCTTAATGGTCAACCTTCAGCCTAAACTCAATGAGGTGTGCACAATAAGGTCTGGAGTTGCTTCTTCACACTTGTCAGGACCCTCTTCCACTCAAGAGTATCTGTGCTCAAATTGAAAAAATAAAATACGTGGTGCTCTTTGTATTTAGTGCTCCACTACTTTAATGACTCCCTTCAAAATATTTTCAGCAGCCACAATACCACCATTACCATATATCTGGCAACCTCCCCATTAACACTCTTTTCAGTTAATCTTATAATCTTTCCTGATCAGATAATCCCCTTCACTATGAGTTCTGAACTGTGTACTAACACATTATCCAGAAGACAGTATCCACTTTAGTCTTAAAATCATAAAACAGTTTCACAGCTTCTCTCCTCAGATTAACCAGCATTTCTGACTTAGAGTCCATTTGCAAAATGCTCTTTGACATACAACTAATATCTCCTTCCTTGTCTTTGATTAAGGAACACTATTTTCTGACTCCTCCATATTAGCGCGCTTCCTTTTGTCTGCCATAGTGACTCTGATAAAGCCTACCACTGTGTGGAAAAGAGTAATTGGTGCCCCATGATAATGGAAAAGACAAAGTCCCACAGTCTCTGTCTGCTTCAGGAATTTCCACAGAGCTTGAGAGATGGGCAGCACTAGGAAGGACAGTGCCCCCCACCTTAATCTCCTGGGAGCAAGGTGTTGGAATCTACTACAACATGATTTGTCATGCTCCTCTGCATCATATCACTCTGTCTATGTGCTGCAGGTGAACAAATGTGTACCATGGGCCTGACTCACCCTCAGATCTCTCCTGTTTATAGTAGGCACCTCCACCATGACAACTGCTGCATCACTAGTGACAGTACAGCATATCGCTTCTTTTCCACAGCTGTATATGTATCTCAATTTGCCAGTATTTTTGTGTCTCAGTATCAGCTGCTTTTAATTTAATGTTTCCTAACTCTGTACCCTTCTCACTTTTCTGCTCCTTATTTTCACTGACTCATCCTTCAGAGTATGCCTGCATTTTACTGAATTCTCCCACAGTACTCCTGCATTTCTCTGACTCTCAGAGCAGTCTAGCATTTTTATGAGTCTCCCCACTGTAAGCCTTTTTGTGACTTAACCTGCACATTACTGTTTTACCAATAATAAAATAGTTATTTACCTGCATAGGGAAATAGAGGAAATGATCATCATAGATACACAATGCCTGAAGGCTGAGAATTCTCCAACACACAAGGAGAGCGAAAAATACCTTACAAACTCTCAAGCTAGATGGGACCCAAAGGTCATACTAATACCTTCAGTCAGGCAGTCTGCTGAAGCCAGAAGAGCCAACAATTTTGCCTAGGTAGTCTCGGCATCTCTAGCCTAAAAATGAGAAAAAACACATATGGCCTGTCCTACTACCCCTTCACGTGTTCCTTACCACCAGCGTATATGTACTCCACTTACTCATTGCTGTCAAGCTTCTAATTAATCTAAAGCAGTGGTTCTCAGACTGCGATCTGGCAGCCCCAGTGTGTCCACAAGTGCTTGGAAAAATTCAATAATATTTTCATATTAATAATGTGAAAATAAATTAAGAAGCAAAATGTAAAACTGAAAATTTTAAAACGTTCTTTAAATGAGAAGTAATTTGAAATTGGGTGGCCTCAATGGAATTTAGAAACATGGCAACCTGCTCATTAAAATGTGGAATTTTCTTATTTTTTTGTGAATTTAATAAATGTTTCCATCCTTCATGGATTTGTAGGGTGAATGTTTGTTTCTGTATTTTTTTATTGTTTTGCAGTTTAAATCATTAATATTGCATAGGCTGGGGACGGTGGCTTCCAGTAAAGACTCTGTGGGTTCCCCAGATTCTTAAAATCTTTCATTGGGTGTGCCTGGATTCCAGTAATTATCCAGTGTGAGTCCACAGAAGTCAAAAGGTTAAGAACCTCTGTTCTCAACTGTTTATATTAGCTTTGTCTTACACACTTTTACAGAAATATTCCCCAGACACACCGTGCAGGACAATAATTGTACTTGCTCTTAAAAATGGCCACCTGAATTGGCACACCCACCAAAGTTTCACTAATTGCCAAACCTTGTTCCCCATCCAGATAATGGCTTCAAACTGATCACTTAGATATTTTGCTGTGTACAAACTCACAATAAAGAGTTCTTGTGGCTAGTGAATTCTTTCTGTACAAAGTTTGTTTTCTTATTAGTTTCGTCAATAACAATCTTGCTACAAAATATAATAAATTGCAGTTTCATTTTATAGTTCTGAGCTCTTTATTTGTGTATTCATTTAGAAAGTGAACACTGACAGCTTTTCAGGGAAGCTTGGTTAGAATTATAGAAAACCCAAATGTCAGAGATATTCAAGGGCAGTATGTCAGAATATCAAGAATAAAAATATTGTGATACAAAATTATCATAGAATACTCATATTACTCGTGTATTTTGAAATACATATATGTACACGCGCATACAGTCAAGGTACAAGTAGGTTGAATTAAAAATATAAAATGACAATTAACCGTTTATGCATACTGTCACAATATTTTAGCTACATTATGAAATGTAGTTTTTCTGGATAATACAGGGATCCAGTCATTTAAATAAGGGCCTTTATAGTGATGTTATGAGTCATTACACTCAAGAACCGTTCATCTCCTGTTTTTAATTTTACCAGCAGGCACCACTATTAAAGGTGTGATTTACACTGGTGATCTCTTAGCAAATATTTTTAAACTGACTGGATCCCTGTAATATCCAGAAAAACTACATTTTTGACCTCAAGGTTGAGTCTGCCCAGGTGGCACTGTCCTACCAGGGTAAAAACTGACAGAAACTGACAGAATTAATGTCAAAGAGGTAACAATCTCTAGCTGGTCCTGTCAATCGTTCTTTTCCTCCCCCCATACTTTTTATGTCTATGGTCATGACTTTAGGAAGTAGTATGGGGGTTTAAACCTCCCCCTCTCTCCTTGTGTGTAAGATAATAGATCACCACTGACAGTGACACTTCCCTTCATGCTAGTAGTGCTAACGCATCCCTTTATGATAATTTATTACACATCAGGACTCGTTTTAGGCCAATGAATCTTTTGACCCAGTTGAGAGACACCTTAGGACGAGATAGCTAATCAATATGTCAATCAATACGTTAACAATGTTGTCAATATTTATCACAATACATTTTACTTTAGTCAAAGTCATTAATCAAATCAAGACACTACCATGACTATTCAGCCATGAATAACCACACTGATTTAGTAGAATTTTATGAGTTTTATTCCCTATTAATTACTGTCTAAAAGCAGATGCGTTAATCTCAATACCAAGAAACATAATAGCATAGTCACGATATGGCAACTTTGATAAGCTTTCATTAAAGCAAGAATCACAAACATCAGAACATAACACGGCATGAACATAGGTCAAATTCGGCAGAGTGTCAATAATGTATCAGTTCAACAAAGCATAGTCTCAGACGTTTGTCTATTTGCATCAGTTATGGTGAACACCTGTCCTAACCACTGATTAGCATTCTCATGTTGGGCTTCATGCAAAACAATTTAGAACACTAATTTGGAAAACATCTAACTAAGGTCTCAGTCAAAATAAGCAGTTGGTACCTAGAAAGGAAAAGCAAACAGACAAATCACAAATGCATTGTCATAATTACCCTCCAAGGTTTAGGTCAGCACACAGGTTCAGTCTTCGTCTTCAGGACATCAGTCAGTTCGCCATCAGTCAAACTCACCTCTGGGGCAAAAGGGCACTTCCCTCATAAGGAGGCAAAGTATAAAATGGAAAAATCTAAGGACGAGGATGGTTTTAAGTAAAGCAACAAGTCACCAAACAGAGTGACAAAATCTAGATAAAATCAATAGCATTCCCTAACCCACCTAAATGACTCCCCGTGACATGGGTTTTTATCCCTTTTCCATTGTACAGTCCCCCAAAATTCTATTGGTCATCTGTTATACCCCACTATCTTTAACCTATCAGAAAATACATTAGGTAACCTAATTCTTCACCCCACATTATTTTACAAGTCTTTGATTGGTCTTCATAATTGACTTCTTCAGAGGTGGCACATCCGGTATGATTTCATCTTTCTGTAATTCTTTGCACTTCTTTTGGTCAGTAGCTCCATTGTCTTCACCGATTTGAATGACCTTGTACACTACATTAATCTACACTGTTTCAGTTTGTTTTTTTAAATTTATTTCACAGCAGGGAAAAGTATGTATGAGAATGGATCTAACATGGTTACATTTGTCTTCTAATTTGAAGAAAAAGAACAGGCAGGGTCGTGTCCTTTTATGAGTCAGCACACTACAAAATAGGAAAGTACATTTAATATGGAAGCCAAACAGCTAAACTGCAGCTCATGCTAACTTAAGGCCTAAGGGGATTTCAGCAAAGATTCAATTACACAATCATTAGTACAAACTTATTTAAACGTGATATAAAGCATTTTGGTCATTATTATTAGTCTACGTATACATTGGCGGCCACTCCCCGTAGTCACATTTCAGGTGCACGTTTTAAGCAAAATCATTATTATAGTTTCTATGCAATATTATCACACATTAATTCATAAACATTTCATGTTAATATATTATATAAGCTATGCTCACTCAGTAGTGTAGAGGGCATGCCCCCTGAAGCAAATTCTCCTTGCCACGGCTCTGCCTGTACTGCCGAGTCCCTTACCCTTCAGGGGACAAACATTCAGATTCTCTGCAATGAATGGAATATGGAATGTTGATATGGAATTTCGGGGGGGATTAATATTGCGTAACATCACTGAGGAGAAGATGCCTGCGGAGCTCCCAGCCAGTGTTTTCAACAAGCAGCAATGTTCCATCCACTAGGAAAAATCATGGATTTTCTGATTTAATGCCAACCTGTTGCATCTACTTCTGCATTTTCTATTTCATACTTAAGTATTTATAATGTTTCTATAATTGTTGTCTTCGAGAACCATATTTATATGATTAATATTTTCCACATTTAAAGCAAAAATGATTTTAGCAGTCACAATGTAATTAGTGGAAAAGAAACATATTTATAACCCACCTACGTGTATTACTTATTTTGTCAACAATATTAATAACACCAAATCTAATTGATGGAAAAGCAAATAGTTACTGAGGAGTACTTAATAAGAGATAGGCGGACAAATATTAATGATCTAAGAAAAGCGAAACTCACGATTAAAGCTGAATTAAAACGACACGCATTTCAGACAGTGTCTGAACAGATATAGCGTATTTACATGATCACTTATTCATTTCTTAATTTAGGAGGTGCAACAAATAGATATATATACAAATGAATCAATCACAAAGTATGGTGTATGTTTTTGCCCCGCTTAAAAAGTTACCTCAAAATGCATTGTCCACTGGAAAGAAGGAGTGTAGTCACTGAATAACTCAGCGCTGTAGATCACAGAGACAGACTGGGCTGTAAATCAGCAGAGAGGTGCCTATTACTGGTAACGATTAAAGGTTACTCTTTTCAAACTAATTCATTAAAGAGAACCAATAGGGTTTTAAAGATTTTAACAGATTAATGAGAATCAAACTTTTTAAAGTGTTCTTTAGGTAATATGTACTACACAACACATGCTCAATCACTTCTTTATGCTGGTAATGATACTCCGAACGTTGTTGTTTTATTTGCTTTCGAACTGTTTTCTATATTATCTGGAAATGTACCAACTATTGCTAGTGTCTCTTCTTTTCCGTTTTGAAGTGATACCACTCTGCACTTATGGTCATGGACATATTAATTTTAACACACATTCCTTTATCAAAAGCGTAGTATTTTCACACGTTTCTTTGATTTTTAATTTTTAGATTTCATTGAACATAAACTAATTTTCTTAGGAGACCTACCCTCACTTGTAGTGCTGAAAATAATCGCCTAGAACCCTCTCACTTCAAGAAACAAAGAACCACGTGTCAATCTTTTTCATGTACTATTGTAAAATTTGGGATACTATTTCCCCTACAGCATATGCATAATTTACTCTTTAGAAGCATTCAGAAACTAATTGATACAACTACTCTAACAATAGTTTCAGAGCTAAAGTTGGCAAATATGTATATTTAGTTCCTATCATATTCGTCTACCACTACATCAATTGTACATGTTTTGTTGTGCCCTACATGGGTGATGTCTATATCTTTACCTGCACTGACATTCTGTGACTTTTCACGCGAGGGAAAACTCGTTCTTAACATTATTGTCATAACTGAACCGTTAGCTGAGTTAAAGTTATATGATTACATGCTTGTGCTGAAAACCAAACAACATGTTGTAGATGAATATTGTCATCGCTGAAATGGGTACTCTGGCCGCTATGATGCTGCGGTCTAGTGCCACATAGTGTGTTCTGCCCCTAACATGGTTCTGTAAAACTGGTTTCCTTCAACTGCTTTTTTTAACTGTCCAGTAAGGGCATTGTAAATTGCTAGAGAAATAGTACCATTGGTGTGGAAGTCAAATACAATATTTGGGCTGAAGTGTGTTTTTACACCACCTAAATGACAAAATGACACCTGACAAGGAAAGGTGTCTTTTTCATGGAGGGACACTATTTTTGTTACTAAGATTTTTTTTATATTCCTCCTAAAGTATACCTTTGTAACACATAGGGCAGGGTGCTTGATAATAAAAATGTAGCAACAACTAATGGGGCGGATCAGTGTCCCTAGGAACCTGGTTAATAATATGATAACAAATCAAATGGTTCCCTCAGGGTAAACTGAAGGCCTTTGCTTCCTGCACTTAGTAAATAAAAAGTGGTCTTTTTATTGAGGTCACATGTGAGACACAGTAATACACAATCCAATACATTTCCATCAGTTGGCGGTGCGCAGGTTAAGAAGTATGACAATGATGGGGGCGTGGCTAAGATGCCGACCAGAGTGGACTCCTAAATTCGATTCCGCTCCAGGCCCGGTAATGATCCTGTAATAAATACAACAGCCAGGCCAAATAATCGAACAGCATAAGAGCCCTGATGCTTGTTAACACCACGCAGCAAGCTGACAAGTGTGGAGCACCCGCAGAGGCATGAACAGCCATATGGACTGACGCTGGCCTGCCTGCCAGTAAGGAGCAGCACAGCAAACTCCAACAGCCCAGAGGTCGGGCTGTGGATGAACCCGAGTACGAAGATCTCCTGCCCAGGAAGGGAAATACAGATGATCCTGGCTTCAGGAGGAGCGCTCGTAAAGAGCTAAAGACCGAGGCGCACTGCAGAAGGAAGCGGTGTCTGACCCGGTGAGTGGGCGAAACACAGCGAGGTGGCGCTGGAGAAGCGAGGTGGCCGAGGCAACCCAGGGAGCGGCCTGGACCTCAACTGGAGATCCCAGACCAGAGACTATCTAGCGGGAGCTGCTCTGACAGATGTGATGAAAAGGAGGATCCTTCCTCGCCCCTCCCCATTGCGACCATGGGTGAGATCGGGTGTTTCAGCAGACAGAGCCCTGGCAGGAGGAGCGGCGGAGGAGCACGCAGATGACCGCTCCACTGGAAGGCCACATCTTCAACAACGGCCCTCCCTCAAAGAAAACTGAGAAACTAGACCTTGGTTTATAGTGGTGAGGTCAACTGAGGGGGGAGGGGGGATCGCAGAGTTTCTGACTGAGCACGCATTAAGCGGACCTATCCGGCGCCAGCACCCTGCGAGTGTCACTGGAGAGCAGACTAAAGCGTAAAAGCTCTGCCAAACAGACTGGGGTATGAACAATATTGTCTGGTTATCTGTATATGCGCAGACTGTGCCGCATACCCACCGCTCACCCTCTACTGACACTACAGACATCAATATACTCCCCCAGACCAAATTTGCAGTAACATGAGTCGCACCAAAACGGACAAGCCCGGGGTGACCCGAACAGGAGCGCAGGAGGAGGTGATGCTAGGAGAACGAAGAGGCTCCCCGGACGCCTTGTTGGCGAGAACACTAGCGGAACACACACAAAAGTATAAAGACATACTAAACACAGTGCTGGATATTAAGACTACATTGGAACCTAAGATCGATGCCTTGCAGATAGACATAGGCCACCTGTGCGAAGATCATAAAAAATGGAAGGATTGTGTAGAAGCCACTGAAAATACAGTATCTGATATGCGCCTGACGGTGGTGGATGCTACAACTCACATCAACGACTTGCAAAAAGAGGTATCACAACTATGACAGAGGATAGAAGATCAGGAAGGAAGGTCTTGGTGCAATAATATACGCATGGTGGGGCTGCCAGAACAAGAAGAGGGCCCCAGCACGGATCTTTACATGGAAGACTGGCCATCCCAAACATTCCTACAAGCCAAACATTCGTCCTTCTTCTCAGTTGAAAGAGCCCACAGGGTACCGGGCAGGTCCCCTCACCCAGGTGCCCCTCCGCATCCGGTGGTGGTTCGCCTCTTTAAGTACAGAGAAAGAGACCACATCCTACAGGTGGCCCGTGCCCGAGGCCCCTGGAGAATATCAAATGCACAGGTACACATCTACCCTGATTACACTTTGGAAGTGCAACGGAAGCGAGCATCTTTTCTAATGGTGAAGTGCACACTACAATTCCCAACGATCCTCCGAATCATAACAGATAACAACACCACCTTTTGCACCACACCGGAGGAGAACAGAGGCATAACTCAGGTGACACCAAAACCATCTCCATGATCCACGAGACGTAAGACAAGGGGGGACCATGATGTCAGCACGTGGCACCCATGGGCAGGTCCTACAAGAGAACAAGCGCCCAAAGAGAGAGCGCAGGAGGTGGCTGAAATGGAACTAAAGGCTGGATCCCCGCCTCCGTCTGCACCAAGAGAGAAGCAGTTGGACGCGGATGCCCCAGGCATGGACAAGGAACAGATGCATGCAATCTTTGGCAACGGCCCAATGGTAATACAACAAACTGCTGAGAATGTGCTATAAGATGCAATGCAATGCGGAAAGCAACATATAAACTGCAAGGGGCTCAACAATCAGAAGAATTATAGCACACATAAAAGGCAGGTCAGCGAAACCCATCATGAGGGCTGAGCAGTATTAACTCATATGACACTACGTTTCTTGCTCCTGATAGTCCAGCCACAAAACCCCCTACATACATCATGGTGTAATCATAGTTGAACAGCAAATAGTTACGTTTCGTACCAGCATTACAGTGCTATTGACTGACTACTTGGTTGCGTCTCAGCCTGGGAGGGGGAGTTTGTTGTTATACCTATGTTTTAATAGAAGTTTTGTTACACGGGTTACCAATGGTTTTGAGATTTGAGTATTCTAGGGTTGTTAGATAGAGGGAGGGCGCTGTTGCAGAGGGCGGGGAGCAGTACAAATGATATTGGGACCCCAAGCTGCCCTCACTCCAGGGCCACTCAAGATACAGATAAGATCATACACTATCAGATAAATGCCACAATACTCTTTTATAACATGGAATGTAAGAGGGCTTACAGGCTTTAGTAAGGGATACAAGGTCTATCAGTTCCTACGACAATACAAAGTACATGTGACCTTACTGCAAGAGACACATCTTACGGCACCAGATCTTGGAAAAATGCAAAAAAGATGGCAGGGAACGATAGTAGAGACCACATACTCGAGATACACTAGGGAGGCACTTATATGGGTGGCACCAGGGGTACCCTTGGAGACGCTATATATTAGGACAGACCCAGAAGGACGATATGCAATATTAGAAGGGAACCTAGACAGAGCACCAATTTCCCTAATTTCACTATATGCCCCTAATGCAAATCAGAACACATTTTTGCAGTCACTTAATACATCTCAACTCCATAACCCGATGGCACCATGTTACTGGGGTGGAGACTTTAAAAGCACCCCGAAAATAGAGCTGAACCAATCTCGCCCACTGGTGCCGGGCGCCCAATCTGTAGCGATCTCACAATATTTATGTCAATGAGCAACACACAACCAATTACATGACACGTGGTGAAGCCTGCACCCCACGGAGCACGTATACTCACACTACTCAGGATTACATGTCCTACACACTAGGATTGACCTTATTTACTGCAACCTGGAAGCATTAATAAAAGTTACTAATGCTGAGTATCTTGGACGGGCGCTATCAGACAACTCGCCCTGGTGGATATGGGTGCGATTAAACCGTACCCCCTCCCAGCATACCCTTGTGCGAAATGCCTGTAACGGCATTGCAGGATGCAACATATAGGGACTCCCTCAGGGGGCATATCAATACCTACTTCGAGATAAATGAGGGCACAGCATCAGATGTAGGGACCGAGTAGGATGCCTTCAAGGTGGTACTCAGGGGTCATGCAATAAAAACAAATTTCAGGGTGGAGCAGCTCCTGCACGGGGAGCTCCAAGACCTGGAAACCAAAATGCGATACTTCGAGCAGCTCTTACCCATGGACAATGCCGCAACTAAAACGCTAGAGAACATACGCATAGACCACAAAAAAGGGCTCTATAGATTAGCCCAGTTGAATTGTAGGGAATACCAAGCGCGTACACATGCAGAAGGAGATAAGGCGGGCAGACTCCTGGCCTGGCTTTTGCCATCGGAGAATGCCCAAACCCCAATTACCGCACTACGGGGCAGGAACGGGCAATTACTGAACACAGATGAGGATATTAATGCAGCATTATATGAGTACTATTCTGCACTATACACAGCCCCAGAGACGGTTATAGAGAACAATGAAATAGAGATGTTTCTGGACCCCTTGCACATGCCATAAGTGACCCCGGAAGATTGGGAAATACTGGAGTCCCCGCTGCAGTTATCAGCGATAGAAGAAGCAATTAAAAGCACGGCGCGGGGAAAGGCTCCAGGTACAGATGGGTGGCTGATTGAATTCCAAGCCACATACCAGACAATCTTAGCTCCTAAACTGATAACGACATATAATGCTGAGTATGTTAAGGGGATCTTGCCAGCGCCTATGAGGGAAGCAACATTGGTGGACCTGCCCAAACCGGGCAGAGACCCCCTATTGATGGGGTCATATAGGCCGCTATCACTACTTAACTCTGACTACAAGATACTTGGCTGCATCTTGGCTAACAGACTTACACCCATAGTCACAGGGCTAATTCATAATGACCAGAATGGATTCATACCGGGTGGGAGCACTTTCCTAAACCTCCGGAGGCTGTTTATTCTTAGGAGCTGGGCACGTATAGGAGAGATAGGCACATGGGTAGCATCACTTGACATAGAAAAAGCATTTGATACACTTGGGTGGAATTACTTGATAATGGTGGTGAAAAAGATGGGCTTCGGGCCTAATTTCTTGAAATGGATAACCCTTTCACACCAAGCACCATTGGCGCGGGTGAGGACGGGCACACTGATCTTAAACCCCTTTGCCATTGGACGAGGGAATCAACAGGGTTGTCCCTTGTCGCCATTACTCTTCATGCTGGCGAAAGAGCCCTTGGCGCACGCCCTCCAGAAACGTGCACCTGACTGCGGACTATACATGGGTGTTGCTTGTCACATCATCTCACTATACGCGGATGATACATTGGTATACCTGGCAACACCGCTGGGGTTTACCCCCATCTGATCATACTGTTGCAGCAGTTCGGCAGGGCATCCGGCCTCAAAGTGAATTGGGAGAAATCCTGTCTGTTTCCCCTCACACCCTTGAATACGACCCAGCAAGAACAATTACCTGCCACCACACTGACATGGTCCTGCGACACTTTCAAAAACCTGGGGGTCAGAATATACCATGAGGAAAAAGATCTTATAGACGCAAATATCTGCAGAGCACTGACAGGAGCAAGATCTTCTCTACAATTCTGGACGTCCCTCCCCCGTCCCCATTGGGTAGACTGACTATCTCCAAGATGCTTGTGCTCCTGAGATTATTATATCACTTTTCAGCCCTACCGGTATCACTCCCAAATAAATGGTTTGCTGACATCCGTTCCCTTCTTATAGCACTGATCTGGGGTAATGGAAGAAGCCGGGTACCCTTTAGGCAAACTTTACGCACCTATGTCAGGGGGTGGGCTGGGAGCACCAAATTACAAACAATATTTTGTGGCGGCCCAGCTCCAGTGGTGTAGGAAAGTACCATCTTGCCTGGCATGTTACCCCCATATTTCACTGTATATATGTTGTTTTAGTCCTTGTGTCACTGGGACCCTGCCAGGCAGGGCCTCAGTGCACATAGTATGTGCCAGGTATTGGTTCCCTGTGTTGGTGCCTAACTGTATCACTGAGGCTCTGCTAACCAGAACCTCAGTGTTAATGCTCTCTCTGCTTTCCAAATTTGTCACTAACAGGCTAGTGACTAAATTTACCAATTCACATTAGCATACTGGTACACCCATATCATTCCCTTGTATGTGGTACTGAGGTACCCAGGGTATTGGGGTTCCAGGAGATCCCTATGGGCTGCAGCATTTCTTTTGCCACCCATAGGGAGCTCTGACAATTCTTACACAGGCCAGCCACTACAGCCTGAATGAAATAAAGTCCACGTTATTTCACAGCCATTTACCACTGCATATAAGTAACTTATAAGTCCCCTATATGTCTAACCTTCACTTACTGAAGGTTGGGTGCCAAGTTACTTAGTGTGTGAGCTCCCTGGCACTAGCCAAGGTGCCCCCACATCATTCAGGGCAAATGCCCAAGACTTTGTGAGTGCTGGGACACCATTAAACGTGTGCACTATACATAGGTCACTACCTATGCATTGCATCACAATGGTAACTCCGAACATGGCCATGTAACATGTCTAAGATCATGGAATTGTCACCCCAATACCATTCTGGTATGGGAGGACAATTCCATGATCCCCCGGGTCTCTAGCACAGAACCCGGTTACTGCCAAACTGCCTTTCTGGGGTTTCCACTGCAGCTGCTGCTGCTGCCAACCCCTCAGACAGGATTCTGCCCTCCTGGGGTCCAGGCAGCCCTGGCCCAGGAAGGCAGAACAAAGAATTTCCTCTGAGAGAGGGTTGAAATAGGTGCGAAGGGCTGGGGAGGAGTAGCCTCTGGAAATGCTTTGATGGGCACAGATGGTGCCCATCTCTGCATAAGCCTGTCTACACCAGTTCAGGGATCCCCCAGCCCTGCTCTGTTGAGAAACTGGACAAAGGAAAGGGGAGTGACCACTCCCCTGACCTGTACCTCCCAGGGGAGGTGCCCAGAGCTCCTCCAGTGTGTCCCAGACCTCTGCCATCTTGGAAACAGAGGTGTTAGGGGCACACTGGACTGCTCTGAGTGTCCAGTGCCAGCAGATGACATCAGAGACTCCTTCTGAAAGGCTCTTACCTGTCTTGGTAGCCAATCCTCCTTTCTTGGTAGCCAAACCTCCTTCTGGCTATTTAGGGTCTCTGCTTTGGGGAATTCTTCAGGTAATGAATGGAAGAGCTCACCAGAGTTCCTCTGCATCTCCCTCTTCGACTTCTACCAAGGATCGACCGCTGACTCCTCCAGGACGCCTACAAAACTGCAACAAAGTAGCAAGACGACTACCAGCAACATTGTAGCGCCAAATCCTGCCGGCTTTCTCGACTGCTTCCAGGTGGCGCATGCTCTGGGGGTAGCCTGCCTTCACCCTGCACCAGAAGCTCCGAAGAATGAGCGTGGTTCCTGGAACACAGCAACTCTGTTCAAGTGACTCCCACAGTCCAGTGACTCTTCAGTCCAAGTTTGGTGGAGGTAAGTCCTTGCCTCCCCATGCTAGACTGCAAAGCTGTGCACTGCGTGATTTGCAGCTGCTCCGGCTCCTGTGCACTCTTCCAGGATTTCCTTTGTGCATAGCCTAGCCTGGGTCCCCAACACTCTGTCCTGCAGTGCACAACCCTCTGAGTTGGCCTCCAACGTCGTGGGACCCTCTTTTGTAACTTTGCGTGGACTTTGGTTCACTCTTCTTCTAAGTGCCTGTTGGGGTACTTCTGCCGGTGCTGCCTGCTTCTGTGAGGCCTCTCTGAGTTGCTGAGCGCCCTCTCTGTCTCCTCCTCCAAAAGGCGACATCCTGGTCCTTCCTGGTCCTCAGCAGCACCCAAAAACCTCTACAGCAACCCTTGCAGTTAGCAAGGCTTGTTTGTGGTATTTCTGCATGGGAACACCTTTGCAAGCTTCATCGCAAAGTGGGACATCTGTCTTCCAAAGGAGAAGTTCCTAGTCCTCTTCTTTCTTGCAGAACTCCAAGCTTCTTCATCTGGAGGCAGCTTCCTTGCACCTTCATCTGGGGTTGTCTGGGCTCCTGCCCCCCCCGACACTGTGCGACTATTGGACTTGGTCCCCTTGCCTTGCAGGTCCTCAGGTCTGTAAATCCATTGTCAGTGCACTGCTGGTGTTTGTTGTTCTTGCAGAATCCACCTATCACGGCTATTATGCTCTTTTGGGGTAGTTGGTATACTTCACTCCTACTTTTCAGGGTCTTGGGATGGGGTATCTTAGACACTCTGACTGTTTTCTTACAGTCCCAGCGACCCTCTACAAGCTCCCATAGGTCTGGGGTCCATTCGTGATTTGCATTCCACTTTTGGAGTATATGGTCTGTGTTGCCCTTAGACCTATGTTCACCTATTGCAACCTATTGTAATTCTACACTGTTTGCATTACTTTTCTTGCTCTTATTTTGGTTTGTGTACATATAACTTGTGTATATTATTTACCTTCTTACTGAGGGTACTCACAGAGATACTTGTGGCATATTGTCATAAAAATAAAGTACCTTTATTTTTAGTAATTCTGTGTATTGTGTTTTCTTATGATATTGTGCATATGATATAAGTGGTATAGTAGGAGCTTTGCATGTCTCCTAGTTCAGCCTAAGCCGCTTTGCCATAGCTACCTTCTATCAGCCTAAGCTGCTAGAAACACCTCTATTCTACTAATAAGGGATACCTGGACCTGCACAAGGTGTAAGTACCTTTGGTACCCACTACAAGTCAGGCCAGCCTCCTACATTGGTGGTGCAGCGGTGGGATAAGTACTTGTAACTGCTTTACCACTTTGTCATTTTGTACTTTTCATAAAAGAATTATATACTAAACAGTTCAGTGTGTGTACACTTAACCAAACAAATTTGCTTTTCTATCCTAAAACTTTTTACAAAGTTCTGAAAAGTTTCTTAAAACTTCGAAAAATTTTCTAAAAGTTAGAACAAGTTTTTTCTCTGTGCTTTCAAAAGTTCTAAAAAAAATTCTCTCTTCTCCCTATCTCTAAACCTTTTGCTATCATGTCTGTGGTAGATTCCACTCTCAAAACTGTCAATGCTACTTATGACTGTGAGAAGGTAGCCTCTTTCTAGCCTTGTTACCCCCACTTTTGGCCTGTTTGTGAGTGTATGTCAGGGTGTTTGTCACTGTTTTCACTGTCTCACTGGGATCCTGATAGCCAGGCCTCAGTGCTCATAGTGAAAACACCATGTTTTCAGTATGGTTGTTATGTGTCACTGGGATCCTGCTGGTCAGGACCCCAGTGCTCATAGGTTTGTGGCCTATATGTATGTGTCACTGGGACCCTGTCACACAGGGCCCCAGTGCTCATAGGTGTGCATGTATATGTTCCCTGTGTGGTGCCTAACTGTCTCACTGAGGCTCTGCTAACCAGAACCTCAGTGGTTATGCTCTCTCATTACTTTCAAATTGTCACTAACAGGCTAGTGACCAATTTTACCAATTTACATTGGCTTACTGGAACACCCTTATAATTCCCTAGTATATGGTACTGAGGTACCCAGGGTATTGGGGTTCCAGGAGATCCCTATGGGCTGCAGCATTTCTTTTGCCACCCATAGGGAGCTCTGACAATTCTTACACAGGCCTGCCACTGCAGCCTGAGTGAAATAACGTCCACGTTATTTCACAGCCATTTTACACTGCACTTAAGTAACTTATAAGTCACCTATATGTCTAACCTTTACCTGGTAAAGGTTAGGTGCAAAGTTACTTAGTGTGAGGGCACCCTGGCACTAGCCAAGGTGCCCCCACATTGTTCAGAGCCAATTCACTGAACTTTGTGAGTGCGGGGACACCATTACACGCGTGCACTACATATAGGTCACTACCTATATGTAGCTTCACCATGGTAACTCCGAATATGGCCATGTAACATGTCTATGATCATGGAATTGCCCCCTCTATGCCATCCTGGCATTGTTGGTACAATTCCATGATCCCAGTGGTCTGTAGCACAGACCCTGGTACTGCCAGACTGCCCTTCCTGGGGTTTCACTGCAGCTGCTGCTGCTGCCAACCCCTCAGACAGGCAGCTGCCCTCCTGGGGTCCAGCCAGGCCTGGCCCAGGATGGCAGAACAAAGAACTTCCTCTGAGAGAGGGTGTGACACCCTCTCCCTTTGGAAAATGGTGTGAAGGCAGGGGAGGAGTAGCCTCCCCCAGCCTCTGGAAATGCTTTGTTGGGCACAGATGTGCCCAATTCTGCATAAGCCAGTCTACACCGGTTCAGGGACCCCTTAGCCCCTGCTCTGGCGCGAAACTGGACAAAGGAAAGGGGAGTGACCACTCCCCTGACCTGCACCTCCCCTGGGAGGTATCCAGAGCTCCTCCAGTGTGCTCCAGACCTCTGCCATCTTGGAAACAGAGGTGCTGCTGGCACACTGGACTGCTCTGAGTGGCCAGTGCCACCAGGTGACGTCAGAGACTCCTTGTGATAGGCTCCTTCAGGTGTTAGTAGCCTTTCCTCTCTCCTAGGTAGCCAAACCCTCTTTTCTGGCTATTTAGGGTCTCTGTCTCTGGGGAAACTTCAGATAACGAATGCATGAGCTCAGCCGAGTTCCTCTGCATCTCCCTCTTCACCTTCTGATAAGGAATCGACCGCTGACCGCGCTGGAAGCCTGCAAACCTGCAACATAGTAGCAAAGACGACTACTGCAACTCTGTAACGCTGATCCTGCCGCCTTCTCGACTGTTTTCCTGCTTGTGCATGCTGTGGGGGTAGTCTGCCTCCTCTCTGCACCAGAAGCTCCGAAGAAATCTCCCGTGGGTCGACGGAATCTTCCCCCTGCAACCGCAGGCACCAAAAAGCTGCATCTCCGGTCCCTTGGGTCTCCTCTCAGCACGACGAGCGAGGTCCCTCGAATCCAGCGACACCGTCCAAGTGACCCCCACAGTCCAGTGACTCTTCAGCCCAAGTTTGGTGGAGGTAAGTCCTTGCCTCACCTCGCTGGGCTGCATTGCTGGGAACCGCGACTTTGCAAGTTACTCCGGCCCCTGTGCACTTCCGGCGGAAATCCTTCGTGCACAGCCAAGCCTGGGTCCACGGCACTCTAACCTGCATTGCACGACTTTCTAAGTTGGTCTCCGGCGACGTGGGACTCCTTTGTGCAACTTCGGCGAGCACCGTTTCACGCATCCTCGTAGTGCCTGTTTCTGGCACTTTTCCGGGTGCTACCTGCTTCAGTGAGGGCTCTTTGTCTTGCTCGACGTCCCCTCTCTCTTCAGGTCCAATTTGCGACCTCCTGGTCCCTCCTGGGCCCCAGCAGCGTCCAAAAACGCCAAACGCACGATTTGCGTGTAGCAAGGCTTGTTGGCGTTCATCCGGCGGGAAAACACTTCTGCACGACTCTCCAAGGCGTGGGGGATCCGTCCTCCAAAGGGGAAGTCTCTAACCCTTGTCGTTCCTGCAGTATTCACAGTTCTTCAGCCTAGTAAGAGCTTCTTTGCACCAACCGCTGGCATTTCTTGGGCATCTGCCCATCTCCGAGCTGCTTGTGACTTTTGGACTTGGTCCCCTTGTTCCACAGGTACCTTCAGACAGGAATCCATCGTTGTTGCATTGCTGATTTGTGTTTTCCTTGCATTCTCCCTCTAACACGACTATTTTGTCCTTAGGGGAACTTTGGTGCACTTTGCACTCACTTTTCAGGGTCTTGGGGTGGGTTATTTTGCTAACTCTCACTATTTTCTAATAGTCCCAGCGACCCTCTACAAGGTCACATAGGTTTGGGGTCCATTCGTGGTTCGCATTCCACTTCTGGAGTATATGGTTTGTGTTGCCCCTATCCCTATGTTTCCCCATTGCATCCTATTGTAACTATACATTGTTTGCACTGTTTTCTAAGACTATACTGCATATTTTTGCTATTGTGTATATATATCTTGTGTATATTTCCTATCCTCTCACTGAGGGTACACTCTAAGATACTTTGGCATATTGTCATAAAAATAAAGTACCTTTATTTTTAGTATAACTGTGTATTGTGTTTTCTTATGATATTGTGCATATGACACTAAGTGGTACTGTAGTAGCTTCACACGTCTCCTAGTTCAGCCTAAGCTGCTCTGCTAAGCTACCATTATCTATCAGCCTAAGCTGCTAGACACCCTATACACTAATAAGGGATAACTGGGCCTGGTGCAAGGTGCAAGTACCCCTTGGTACTCACTACAAGCCAGTCCAGCCTCCTACATTGGTTGTGCAGCGGTGGGATAAGTGCTTTGAGACTACTTACCACTCTTGTCATTGTACTTTTCATAAGAGAAAAATATACAAAACAAGGTCAGTGTATATACACATAGCCAAAAAGTTTTGCATTTCCTCTTTTCACTCTTTTCTAAGTGCTGAAAAGTACTTCTAAACTTTCAAAAAGTTCTTAAAAGTTTAAAAAGTTTTTTTCTGTCTTTCCAAAAAGTTCTGAAAACTTTTTTCTCTTTTTCTATCACTTTAACTCTCTCTAAAAAATGTCTGGCACAGGAAAAAATGTTGAACTGTCCAAACTTGCATATGATCACCTTAGCTGGAAAGGAGCAAGGAGTCTCTGCATAGAGAGAGGTTTGAGTGTAGGGAAGAATCCTTCCTTAGAACTGTTAATTAATATGCTTAGAGTACAGGATAAGGCCATAAGTGCCCAATCTGTAGAAAAAGTAGCTAATGGTTCTCAATCTGATCCAGGGACTCCCCCAGGAAAAGGTTCAGGAAAGAAACTTCTCAGCCTGCCCATTACTAGACAGTCTAGCATAGTTGGTACAGAGGTTGAATCACACCATACTGATGATGTGATCTCACATTATGCTGGTAGCCAAGCTGTTAGGGTGCCCTCTGTAAGGGACAGGTCTCCTTCTGTTCATTCCCATCATACCTCTGTATCTAGAAATGTCCCTCCCACCCACCCTGATGACAGATTGTTAGAAAGGGAGCTCAATAGATTGAGAGTGGAACAAACCAGACTGAAGCTCAAGAAGCAACAGCTGGATTTGGATAGACAGTCTTTAGAATTAGAGAAGGAAAGACAGAAGTTGGGTTTAGATACCCATGGTGGCAGCAGCAGTATTCCCCATAGTCATCCTGCAAAAGAGCATGATTCCAGGAATCTGCACAAGATAGTTCCCCCTTATAAGGAGGGGGATGACATTAACAAGTGGTTTGCTGCACTTGAGAGGGCCTGTGCTGTACAGGATGTCCCTCAAAAGCAGTGGGCTGCTATCCTATGGCTATCATTTAGTGGAAAGGGTAGGGATAGACTCCTTACTGTGAAAGAAAGTGATGCCAATAATTTTACAGTTCTTAAGAATGCACTCCTGGATGGTTATGGCTTAACCACTGAACAGTACAGGATAAAGTTCAGAGAGACCAAAAAGGAGTCTTCACAAGATTGGGTTGATTTCATTGACCATTCAGTGAAGGCCTTGGAGGGGTGGTTACATGGCAGTAAAGTTACTGATTATGAAAGCCTGTATAACACAATCCTGAGAGAGCATATACTTAATAATTGTGTGTCTGATTTGTTGCACCAGTACCTGGTAGACTCTGATCTGACCTCTCCCCAAGAATTGGGAAAGAAGGCAGACAAATGGGTCAGAACAAGGGTGAACAGAAAAGTTCATACAGGGGGTGACAAAGATGGCAATAAGAAGAAAGATGGTGAAAAATCTCAAGATAAGCATGGGGATAAGGGTAAAACCAAAGATCCCACTTCAAATCTTAAACACTCTTCAGAGGGTGGGGATAAAACAAATTCTTCCTCTTCTTCCCAACCTGCACACATTAAAAAGCCTTGGTGCTTTGTGTGTAAAAATAGAGGCCATAGGCCAGGGGATAAGTCCTGTCCAGGTAAACCCCCTGAGCCTACCACCACTAATACATCAAGCTCTAGTGCCCCTAGCAGTAGTGGTACTAGTGGTGGGACTGCTGGCAACAGTCAAGCAAAGGGTGTAGTTGGGTTCACTTATGGGTCCATAGTGGAAACTGATGTAATCAGTCCCAAGACAGTTTCTGTCACACCTAGTGGCATTGGCCTTGCCACACTGGCTGCTTGTCCCCTTACAATGGATAAGTACAGGCAGACAGTTTCAATAAATGGTGTTGAGGCCTTGGCCTACAGGGACACAGGTGCCAGTTTCACTTTGGTGACTGAAAACCTAGTGCCTCCTGAACAACACATCATTGGACAACAGTATAAGATTATTGATGTCCATAACTCCACTAAGTTTCTTCCCTTAGCTATAATTCAGTTTAGTTGGGGTGGAGTTACTGGCCCTAAGCAGGTGGTGGTATCACCTAGCTTACCTGTAGACTGTCTCTTAGGTAATGACCTAGAGGCCTCAGGTTGGGCTGATGTAGAGTTTTATGCCCATGCAGCCATGCTGGGCATCCCTGAGGAATTGTTCCCTCTCATTTCTACTGAAATGAAAAAGCAAAGGAGAGAAGGCCTGAAAACTCAGGATCCCTCTCCATCAACAGGTAAAAAGGGTATCACAGTATCCCCTAACCACCCTACCATTCAGGATACCATTCCTGTGGTGGGAGAAACCTCTCCTCGGGTGGCACCTGTTCCAAGGGAATCATCAGCTGGCATAGCTGGACTCCCTGAGGTAGAAGTACCTCTCTGTGGGATAACTAACATTGGTGACAAAAAGAGCACCATTTTAGTTAACATGGAGCATCCCTCCAACCCTCCCAGAGAAACTTTAGTGCAGAAACCCTGTACTGCCTCACAACACTTAGGACAGCATCCCTGCCCTAGTGTGGAGCTCGTAGGACAGCATCCCTGCCCTGCTCCAACTCAAGAGAAACAGCATCCCTGTTCTCTCTTCCAGCCAAATGGACAAAGTTTTTGCCCAGCCATGGCTTTTCTGAGACAGCATCCCTGTCTGGCATTTCCATCACTACAAATAGGTTCAGTGGACAATTCCCAATGCTCTAAACTAAAACTTACTGATAGAAACTCTGAAAATACATCTTCACATTGTTGCTTAGCTAAAAAACTTCAAACAGGGTGGTTTACATCCCCACAGGGAAGTAACCATATAGTGGATGATAAAGGGAGTAACCAGTCTATTGCAGAGCTACTCTCTACTTATCACCACTTAGACAATAAAGTCTCAACTGGCCAAGGTTAGCCTTATTGTCCTTCGTTTGGGGGGGGGTTGTGTGAGAAGGTAGCCTCTTTCTAGCCTTGTTACCCCCACTTTTGGCCTGTTTGTGAGTGTATGTCAGGGTGTTTGTCACTGTTTTCACTGTCTCACTGGGATCCTGATAGCCAGGCCTCAGTGCTCATAGTGAAAACACCATGTTTTCAGTATGGTTGTTATGTGTCACTGGGATCCTGCTGGTCAGGACCCCAGTGCTCATAGGTTTGTGGCCTATATGTATGTGTCACTGGGACCCTGTCACACAGGGCCCCAGTGCTCATAGGTGTGCATGTATATGTTCCCTGTGTGGTGCCTAACTGTCTCACTGAGGCTCTGCTAACCAGAACCTCAGTGGTTATGCTCTCTCATTACTTTCAAATTGTCACTAACAGGCTAGTGACCAATTTTACCAATTTACATTGGCTTACTGGAACACCCTTATAATTCCCTAGTATATGGTACTGAGGTACCCAGGGTATTGGGGTTCCAGGAGATCCCTATGGGCTGCAGCATTTCTTTTGCCACCCATAGGGAGCTCTGACAATTATTACACAGGCCTGCCACTGCAGCCTGAGTGAAATAACGTCCACGTTATTTCACAGCCATTTTACACTGCACTTAAGTAACTTATAAGTCACCTATATGTCTAACCTTTACCTGGTAAAGGTTAGGTGCAAAGTTACTTAGTGTGAGGGCACCCTGGCACTAGCCAAGGTGCCCCCACATTGTTCAGAGCCAATTCACTGAACTTTGTGAGTGCGGGGACACCATTACACGCGTGCACTACATATAGGTCACTACCTATATGTAGCTTCACCATGGTAACTCCGAATATGGCCATGTAACATGTCTATGATCATGGAATTGCCCCCTCTATGCCATCCTGGCATTGTTGGTACAATTCCATGATCCCAGTGGTCTGTAGCACAGACCCTGGTACTGCCAGACTGCCCTTCCTGGGGTTTCACTGCAGCTGCTGCTGCTGCCAACCCCTCAGACAGGCAGCTGCCCTCCTGGGGTCCAGCCAGGCCTGGCCCAGGATGGCAGAACAAAGAACTTCCTCTGAGAGAGGGTGTGACACCCTCTCCCTTTGGAAAATGGTGTGAAGGCAGGGGAGGAGTAGCCTCCCCCAGCCTCTGGAAATGCTTTGTTGGGCACAGATGTGCCCAATTCTGCATAAGCCAGTCTACACCGGTTCAGGGACCCCTTAGCCCCTGCTCTGGCGCGAAACTGGACAAAGGAAAGGGGAGTGACCACTCCCCTGACCTGCACCTCCCCTGGGAGGTGTCCAGAGCTCCTCCAGTGTGCTCCAGACCTCTGCCATCTTGGAAACAGAGGTGCTGCTGGCACACTGGACTGCTCTGAGTGGCCAGTGCCACCAGGTGACGTCAGAGACTCCTTGTGATAGGCTCCTTCAGGTGTTAGTAGCCTTTCCTCTCTCCTAGGTAGCCAAACCCTCTTTTCTGGCTATTTAGGGTCTCTGTCTCTGGGGAAACTTCAGATAACGAATGCATGAGCTCAGCCGAGTTCCTCTGCATCTCCCTCTTCACCTTCTGATAAGGAATCGACCGCTGACCGCGCTGGAAGCCTGCAAACCTGCAACATAGTAGCAAAGACGACTACTGCAACTCTGTAACGCTGATCCTGCCGCCTTCTCGACTGTTTTCCTGCTTGTGCATGCTGTGGGGGTAGTCTGCCTCCTCTCTGCACCAGAAGCTCTGAAGAAATCTCCCGTGGGTCGACGGAATCTTCCCCCTGCAACCGCAGGCACCAAAAAGCTGCATCTCCGGTCCCTTGGGTCTCCTCTCAGCACGACGAGCGAGGTCCCTCGAATCCAGCGACACTGTCCAAGTGACCCCCACAGTCCAGTGACTCTTCAGCCCAAGTTTGGTGGAGGTAAGTCCTTGCCTCACCTCGCTGGGCTGCATTGCTGGGAACCGCGACTTTGCAAGTTACTCCGGCCCCTGTGCACTTCCGGTGGAAATCCTTCGTGCACAGCCAAGCCTGGGTCCACGGCACTCTAACCTGCATTGCACGACTTTCTAAGTTGGTCTCCGGCGACGTGGGACTCCTTTGTGCAACTTCGGCGAGCACCGTTTCACGCATCCTCGTAGTGCCTGTTTCTGGCACTTTTCCGGGTGCTACCTGCTTCAGTGAGGGCTCTTTGTCTTGCTCGACGTCCCCTCTCTCTTCAGGTCCAATTTGCGACCTCCTGGTCCCTCCTGGGCCCCAGCAGCGTCCAAAAACGCCAAACGCACGATTTGCGTGTAGCAAGGCTTGTTGGCGTTCATCCGGCGAGAAAACACTTCTGCACGACTCTCCAAGGCGTGGGGGATCCGTCCTCCAAAGGGGAAGTCTCTAACCCTTGTCGTTCCTGCAGTATTCACAGTTCTTCAGCCTAGTAAGAGCTTCTTTGCACCAACCGCTGGCATTTCTTGGGCATCTGCCCATCTCCGAGCTGCTTGTGACTTTTGGACTTGGTCCCCTTGTTCCACAGGTACCTTCAGACAGGAATCCATCGTTGTTGCATTGCTGATTTGTGTTTTCCTTGCATTCTCCCTCTAACACGACTATTTTGTCCTTAGGGGAACTTTGGTGCACTTTGCACTCACTTTTCAGGGTCTTGGGGTGGGTTATTTTGCTAACTCTCACTATTTTCTAATAGTCCCAGCGACCCTCTACAAGGTCACATAGGTTTGGGGTCCATTCGTGGTTCGCATTCCACTTCTGGAGTATATGGTTTGTGTTGCCCCTATCCCTATGTTTCCCCATTGCATCCTATTGTAACTATACATTGTTTGCACTGTTTTCTAAGACTATACTGCATATTTTTGCTATTGTGTATATATATCTTGTGTATATTTCCTATCCTCTCACTGAGGGTACACTCTAAGATACTTTGGCATATTGTCATAAAAATAAAGTACCTTTATTTTTAGTATAACTGTGTATTGTGTTTTCTTATGATATTGTGCATATGACACTAAGTGGTACTGTAGTAGCTTCACACGTCTCCTAGTTCAGCCTAAGCTGCTCTGCTAAGCTACCATTATCTATCAGCCTAAGCTGCTAGACACCCTATACACTAATAAGGGATAACTGGGCCTGGTGCAAGGTGCAAGTACCCCTTGGTACTCACTACAAGCCAGTCCAGCCTCCTACAATGACATTTTGAATTACAAGAGCTTAAGGAGTCTCTGCTTAGATAGAGGTTAAGTTATAGGAAAGAACCCTACAAAAGAGTTTCTGTTTAACATGCTTATGGTGGAGGGCCAGAACCAGTCTGGCCCATCCAATGAGAGGTTAGTAGAAGCTTCTCAGTCTGATTCAGAGGAACCCCATGAGGAAGCTGGGGAGGGTTCTGACAAGGGTCTGCCCCCTAGTAGGACACCTAGTAATGCTGGTAGGGATAGAGGTTCCCATCACAGCAGGGCATTCTGTATTCCTAGAGGCCAGGTTACCAGGGTCCAGACAGTTAGGGACAGGTCCCCCTTTGAAGTTTCCAATTTGTCATCTGTGTCAAAGCATTCCCAACCCACCCACCCTGAGGATAACTTGTTAGAAAGGGAACTCAAAAAGCTAAGGGTAGAAGAGACCAGACTGAAGCTTAAACAGCAACAGCTGGCCTTAGATAGGGAATCCCTAGACATTGAGAAGGAAAGACAGAGGTTGGGGTTAGGACCCCATGGTGGCAGCAGCAGTATTCCTGATAGTAATCCTGTTAGGAGCATTATTCCAGGAATCTGCACAAGATAGTCCCCCCTTACAAGAAGGGGGATGACATCAACAAGTGGTTTGCTGCACTTGAGAGGGCCTGTATGGTACAGTTGGTCCCTCAAAGGCAGTGGGCTGCTATTTTGTGGCTATCTTTCACTGGAAAGGGTAGGGATAGGCTCCTTACTGTTAGAGAAAGTGAAGCTAACAATTACACAATATTGAAGGATGCACTCTTGGATGGATTTGGCTTAACCACTGAACAATACAGGATTGAGTTCAGAGACACCAGAAAAGAGTCCTCTCAAGACTGGACAGATTTTGTGGACTGTTCAGTGAAGGTCTTGGAAGGGTGGTTACATGGCAGTAAGGTATCTGACTATGGAAGCCTATATGATCTTATTCTGAGAGAGCATATTCTGAACAACTGTGTGTCTGACTTGTTGCACCAATACCTAGTGGTCTCGGATCTGACCTCTCCCCAAGAATTGGGAAAGAAGGCAGACAAGTGGGTCAGAACAAGGGTGAACAGAAAAGTCCATACAGGGGGTGACAAGTATGGCAAGAAGAATGATGGTAAGTCTTTTGACAAGGGTAGGGACAAAAGTAAACATACTGAGTCTTCATCAGGCCCACAAAAATCCTCTGGGGATGGTGGGTCCAAATCCTCTTCCAATAATCAACCTAAAAACCCTTGGTGTTATTTGTGTAAAGTCAAAGGCCATTGGGCAACTGATTCCAGCTGTCCAAAGAAAAACACCAAACCTCCCACCACCACAACCCCTGCTGCAAATTCTAGTGCCCCTAGTATTAGCAGTGGTGGTGGGAAATCTACTAATAGCCAATCAAAGGGTGTAGCTGGGTTTACTTTTGGCAATGTAGTTGGGGTTGGTCTTGTTAGGGAGACCACAGAGGCTGTTTTAGTCTCTGAAGGTGCCATTGATTTGGCCACCTTGTTTGCTTGTCCCCTTAATATGGATAAGTACAAGCAACTTCCACTAATAAATGGTGTTAAGGTTCAGGCCTACAGGGACACAGGAGGCAGTGTAACTATGGTCATAGAAAAACTGGTCCACCCTGAACAACACCTACTTGGTCAATCAGCCAGTCTATATGGGCACACAAACATGATACTGGATATGGTTAGGTTGATTTTGGATAATAATTTCTTCCTTTTCAAAAGACAGTGGTACAGTCAAAAAAGGGGTGTGGCTATGGGTTCTCGTTTTTCACCAGCTTATGCGAACCTCTTTATGGGGTTCTAAGAAAAGAAGGTTATTTGGGGTCAAGAAGATAACCCTTGGAACTCGGATATACTTTTTTTGGGTCGATGCATCGACGATTGTATTATGATTTGGACAGGAAATGTCATCAAATTGAATGAATTTATTGAGTACTTGAATTCCAATGATCTGAACATCAAATGTACGTGGGAACATAGTGAGACCAACATCACCTTTTTGGATGTTGAACTTTTCATCCATAGGGATAAAATTGAGAGTCGCTTATATAGAAAGAGTACAGCGTGTAACTCAATCTTGCATGCAACAAGTTCACATCCCAGACATCAAGTTAATTCAATCCCATACGGTGAAATGGTTAGAGCTAGGAGAAATTGTAGCTTGGAGACTGATTTTAGGAATAGCATTGAGGACATGGAAGCTATATTCAGAGCACGTGGCTATTGTTCTGGTACTTTAGGTACAGCACGTAGCAGGATTATGTGCCTAACTAGAGAGGATACCTTGAAACATAGGAATAAAACTATTGACTCCATTGTAAGATGTGTAGTTGACTACAGTTTTGCCTCAGCGGCCCTACGTAGATGCATGAACAAACATTGGCACATATTAAAAGTGGATACAACTCTGAAGAATCTTCTTTTGGACTCACCTACTTTCACATATCGTAGGGGAAGAACTCTTAAAAACATTTTATGTCCCAGCTATTCAATAACACACCATCTGGATAACTGGCTCACTAATCGTAGCAAGGGGTTCCATAAACGTGGTCATTGTGGGATGTGTAAATTGAGTCGATCAGGAATTTCTACCTTTACTAGCCAGAAGGATGATAATTTTCAGATTATTTCGAATATCACGTGTGATAGTAAGTTTGTCATATATATGATTGTGTGCAATTGTGGGCTCTATTATATTGGTAGCACCATTAGATCTCTTAAAACTAGAATTAGTGAACACTATAGAGCTCTCAGACAGCGGGACGAACAGTATCCCATAGTCACAAACATGTATCAGTGCCCAAAACAGGGTCTCACCAAGGTTTTTGAATTTTTTGGTTTTGAAACTGTACCGACCAATCCACGGGGAGGCAATAGGGAACTATCATTGAGGCAGAGGGAATGTTACTGGATTCTCAAACTGAGGGCAGTGGAGACGGGCCTCAACACTAATTATGAGATGGAACACTAATTGGATTAGAACCACCTCTGACTGGTGCTCCAATGCCTTACCATACTCTGCTGCTTAGTTACCATGTCTTCATTTCAGTTTTAATAGCGGTGTAGCTTATAATTCTTTCAGGACGTAGCTGCTTTAGTAAGATTTTCCATTTGAATATTCTCCCTCTTAGGAACCTCGGATAACGGGTCGAATTTTTTCTCCTTTTTTGTAATATCATTCAGTTATATTCTATTGTTAGTATTACATGAGGATAATATCTCATTTGTATGTTATAGGGAAGTCAATAATGTTGGGATATGAATATATATACTGTTTGTGTTGATGACTTTTTGTACCTGTTCGACTCTGCTCATATTCCCTAATGTTATAAATTGAGGTTTTTTTACTATGGTTTACCAATATCTGATGTTATAGATGCACTATGGGTGTCTTTTTCTTGTTGTGCCCTATACCTTGTATCATATGTGGGAAGACTTGTGAATGTGTCTTTTGTTGCTGTTTATTGTATCATCCAACTTGGAGTTGATGATGGGACCATGACATCAACGTGGGGTAAAAAGTATTACTGAACGTGTGCTCTCCTACTACATGGGCAGAATTACGTGATTATATAACTTTCTGTTAAATTCAACTTCCACACGGTAAAATAAGGTGTCCAATATATATTATTGGAGACCTTGGAATGGTGAGGGTTTAATATGCGGAATTAGATGTATATAGATATTGCCATATATGGCTGGTTGTTTTGGGTTTTGTTGTTGTATATATTATTGTCATTGAAAATTGGATAGAATTACACGTGCTTCCTTGCACATTTAAAGATGGCGTCCGACTTCCCTGAACGTCTATTGACCAGAGCCTCAGTGTTTATGCTCTCTCTGCTTTTAAAATTGTCACTGCAGGCTAGTAACCATTTTCACCAGTTCTGATTGGCACACTTGAGAGGACTCTTTTTTGGTATCTCTGAACTTTATCCAGTATTGTTCAGTGGTTAAGCCAAATCCATCCAAGACTGAATGCTTCAAAATTTTGTAACTATTAGCATCACTTTCTTTGACAGTAAGGAGCCTATCCTTACTCTTACCAGTGAAAGATAGCGACAAGATAGCAGCCCACTGCCTTTGAGGGACCAACTGTACCATACAAGCCCTCTCAAGTGCAGCAAACCACTTGTTAATGTCACATCCCTCCTTGTAAGGGGGGACTATCTTATGCAGGTTTCTGGAATCTTGTTCTCTTACAGGCTTGCTATCAAAAACACTGCTGCTGCCACCATGGGGAACTAACCCCAACCTCTGCCTTTCCCTCTCTACATCTAGAGATTCCCTGTCTAAGGCCAGCTGCTGCTGTTTTAGCTTCAGCCTGGCCTCTTCCAACCTCAGCTTTCTGAGTTCCCTTTCCATAGTGATATTCTCAGGGTGGGAGGCTTGGGAATTCTGAGACACAGTAGAAATGTGGGAATTGGCAGAGTGTGTCCTGTCTCTAACTGGCTGGACTCTAGTAAGCTGGCCTTTTGGAGTGGAAGGTGCCCTACTAGTGTGTGACCCCCTCCCACTACGAGTGTCACTAGGAGGCCTGTTATCTGGCAGGTCTTTGGATGAACCCTCCCAAGCATCCTCAAGGTACTCCTCTGAGTCTTGCTGGGTACCCCCCCTCTCTATCTCCTGATCCTGGGATGGGTCAGACTGGTTCTGGTCACTTTCTAGGAGAAGGCTAAGGAGAAAATATTTGGTAGGGTTCTTACCAATGCTTAAACCTCTTTCTATGCAGAGACCCCTCAAACTTTTAAAGTTTAAACTACCATAGGTTGCCTGGACAACTGTGGGAGTAAGTTCTACTGTAGACATGTTTAGAAAGGGTTTAGGACAGAGAGCAAAAGAAAGTTTAAAAGCTTTTAAAGAAAAGAGAAAAACATTTTCAAACTTTCCAAAACATTTGAAAACTTTTCTGAAACTTTTTAGAAAGTTTGTAGAAAGAAAGCTAAACTGTTTAGGTTAATTGTGTAGATTTTTAAGTATTTGGTATATGTTTTTATTGTGAAAAGCACCATTGACAAAGTGGTAAAGCAGTTACAAAGTACTTATCCCACCGCTGCACCACCAATGTAGGAGGCTGACCTGGCTTACAGTGTGTACCTGATGGTACTTACACCTTGTGCCAGGTCCAGTTATCCCTTATTAGTAGATTAGTAGTGCTCTAACAGCTTAGGCTGATAGAGATAGCTATAGCAGAGCAGCTTAGGCTGAACTAGGAGACATGCAAAGCTCCTACTATGTCATAAGATTCACAATACTCAGAGTAACTAAAAATAAAGGTACTTTATTTTAGCGACAATGTGCCAAAAAGATCTCAGGGGATATACTCCCTTAGGAGGTAAGTAAAATACACTAAATATGCACACAAACCAAAAACAGGTAAGTAAACAGTTAGAAAAGTAATGCAAACACTCTAGAATACAATAGGATGCAATAGGCCTAGGGGCAACACAAACCATATACTAAGAAAGTGGAATGCGAACACTACAGGCCTCGTGTAGTGTTTAGAGGGTCGCTGGGAGTATAAGAAAACACTAAAGGTGTCCAAGATACCCCAACCCAAGACCCTGAAAAGTAGGAGTAAAATTACCCTATTTCTCCAGAAAAACACTAAAGTCGAGAAAGGAGATTCTGCAAAGACAACAACTGACTGCAAAGCACTGAAGATGGATTCCTGGACCTGAGGACCTGTAAAGGAAGGGGACCAAGTCCAAGAGTCACAAAAGTGCCCATGGTGGGCAGGAGCCCACTAAACACTGGATGAAGGTGCAAAATGGCTGCCTCCGGGTGGAAGAAGCTGAAGATTCTGTAACAAGGAAGATGTCAGGAACTTCTCCTTTGCATAGAAGATGTTCCACGGCGTGCTGGAGGAATCAGAGTTGTTTCCACGCAGAAAGACCACAAACAAGCCTTGCTAGCTGCAAAGGTCACAGTTGTAGAAAAAGGGTGCTGCTCGAGCCCAGGAAGGACTAGGAGGTTGCCCCTTGGAGGAGGAGACAGAGGGGGTTCTCAGCAGCACAGAGAGCCCATGAAGAAGCAGGCAGCATCCGCAGAAGCACTTGAACAGGCGTTCAAGAAATCTGAGCACAGTGGTCATCTCAACACTACAAAGGAGGGTCCCAAGAAGTCGGTGGTCAACTCAGCGAGTTGAGCATTGCAGGACGGAGTGCTGAGGACCTGAGCTATGATGTGCATTAAGGATTCCTTGCAAAAGTTCACAGAAGCCCTAGCAGCTGCAGTTCTTGCAGTGCACAGGATTACTGTCTAGCGTGGGGAGGCAATCACTTACCTCCACCAAATTTGGACAAAAGGACCACTGGACTGTTGGGGTCACTTGGATCCAGCTCCTGTGTTCCAGGGACCTCACTTGTCAAGATGAGAGCGGACCCAGTGGACTGGTGAAGCAGAAGTTTGGTGCCTGTGTTAGCAGGGGGAAGATTCAGTTGACCCACAGGAGATTTCTTCTTGGCTTCCAGTGCAGGGTGAAGGCAGACAGCCCTCAGAGCATGCACCACCAGGAAACAGTCAAGAAAGCCAGCAGGATTAGGTGCTACAATGTTGCTAGTAGTCTTCAAGCTACTTTGTTGCGGTTTTGCAGGTGTCCTGGAGCAGTCAGCGGTCGATCCTTGGCAGAAGTCGAAGAGAGAGATGCAGAGGAACTCTGGTGAGCTCTTGCATTCGTTCCCTAAAGAGAAACCCACAGGAATGACCCTAAATAGCCCTCAGAGGACGATTGGCCACCTAACTAGGTAAGTACCTATCAGGAGGGGGCTCTGATGTCACCTGCTGGCACTGGTCACTCAGAGGCCTCCATTGTGCCCTCACACCTCTGCATTCAAGATGGCAGAGGTCTAGGATGCACTGGAGGAGCTCTGGGCACCACCCCTGGGTGGTGATGTACAGGGGAGTGGTCACTCCCCTTTCCTTTGTCCAGTTTCGCCCCAGAGCAGGGGCTGGGGGATCCCTGAACTGGTGTAGACTGGTTTATGCAAGGAGGGCACCATCTGTGCCCTTCAAAGCATTCCCAGAGGCCAGGAGAGGCTACCTCTCAGGGCCTTAACACCTATTTCCAAAGGGAGAGGGTGTAACACCCTCTCACATGGGAAATCCTTTGTTCTGCCTTCCTGGGACTGGGCTGCCCAGACCCCAGGAGGGCAGAAGCCTGTCTGTGGGTTGGCAGCAGCAGTAACTGTAGTGAAAACCTCAGAGAGCTAGTTTGGCAGTACCTGGGGTCTATCCTGGAGCCCCAGGGATGCATGGGATTGGCATCCCAATACCAGATTTGGCATGGGGGGACAATTCCATGATCTTAGACATTTTACATACCCATATTCTGAGTTACCATTGTGAAGCTACACATAGGTATTGACCTATATGCAGTGCACACGTGTAATGGTGTCCCCGCACTCAATAAGTCGGGGGAAATTGCCCTGAACTATTTGGGGGGACTTTGGCTTGTGAGGGTTAGACATATAGGTGACTTATAAGTTACTTAAGTGCAGTGTAAAATGGCTGTGAAATAACGTGGACGTTATTTCACTCAGGCTGCAGTGGCAGTCCTGTGTAAGAATTGTCTGAGCTCCCTATGGGTGGCAAAAGAAATGCTGCAGCCCATAGGGATCTCCTGGAACCCCAATACCCTGTGTACCTAGGTTCCATATCCTAGGGAATTATAAGGGTGTTCCAGTGTGCCAATCAGAATTAGTGAAAATGGTCACTAGCCTGCAGTGACAATTTTAAAAGCAGAGAGAGCATAAGCACTGAGGTTCTGGTTAGCAGAGCCTCAGTGACACAGTTAAGCACCACACAGGGAACACATTTAGGTCATAAACTATGACCACTGGTGTCCTGGCTAGCAGAATCCCAGTGAGACCGGCAAAAACAAACTGACACACAAATGGGGGTAACATGCCATTCAAGATGGTACTCTCCTACAACCTCCACTAACAGGATCATTTTGTAAGCCCAACTGATGCCCTTCTTAGGTGGACAATTAGCAGAACAAGTGACATCTTCCACCTTCAGACACATAATAAAATGCCTGATTTGCAGGTAGTGAAAAAAACCCGAGCAGGGACGAGAGAATCACTGGGACAGTGTCTCAAAGGAGAGAAAACAGTAATCCTCATACAAAGAGCCCAGCATAAATAGGTAGATTGCCTGCCAGCAATCAATGAAACTTTTGTGCACTTGAGGAAAATTGGGATTGTAACTTAAATAAAAATATACGTTTAATAGCGTGATCCTCGAAATCCACATTTTCAGAGAGGCCCAGATAGAGTCAAAGACCCTCGATGTGTTGACTCTAGTCCCTTGAAGTATCAGTGATGCCAGTATGTGGGGTGATACCTGTCCCCCAAGGGAATTAGTCTTAAAACAGACATCCTAGCTACCATGGTTCATACCCCAACACTTTGACTAATCAGGATATGAACGCCGCTAGAGTGTATGCTGATAGATCTCGTAACAAGCATCTACCCTCCAGTCATGCCCTCTGCAGCATTTGTATATGAGTCCTGGACTTTTTATACCCCAAGATGATTTTTTGCCAAACAGACTCTACCTGTGTAAAATAGACTTTAGGTAGATACGGGGGAATACTCCGGAAGAGATATAAATAGCCAGGGAGGATGATCATTTTAATTAGATTACATCATCTGATTAAGCCGATGTGCAAGTGATGCCACTTGCTACATGTCTTCAGAGTTCATCTAGAAAGTGCACCAAAGTTGAGCTCGATTACACCCTCCATTTTCAGGGAGACTATGACCCCCAAGTAGGCTGCCAATTTGACCCATTGTCTGTCACCCTGAGAAGGAACAGTAGTGAAGACCAGAGTATTGTCGAGATTGAGTTTGTACCCAGAGATAACCACATACTCACTTGAAAATTTTTCAAAAGCTGCTACGGAATCCTTTGGAGCAGAGGTCAAGATATTAAGATCATCTGCGTAGGCAAACACTTTCAGCTCGAGTCAATGAATCCGCAGCTGAGCGATGTACCGCTAACCACCCAGGGCTTGGATGTAAGGCTCAATATAAAGCATGAAGAGCAGAGGTGAAAGTGGACATACCTGGTGGGTACCATGATTATCTAAATTAATTCAGTAGAAGAACCTAAACATAAAACTCTAGCCATGAGATTCTGTGCGGTCTGAACCCTGATGCAGCCATAGTGGTCCAGAGAAAAGGCAATGAGGCTCAGTTGAATGCCTTTTCAGCATCCAGCATTATCACTCCGACTGAGTTTCCCTGAGCAGAGCCTGTCTCTATGACAGTGATGACAGTATTAACATGAGCAGTGGTATCCCGCCCTGGAACAAAGCATGTTGATACTCATCGACGAGAAGTGAGATAACCATTGCGAGCCTTTTAGCTAAAATCTGAGTATAAATCTTAGAGTTGGCATTGATCAGTGTCTTAGGCCGAAATGAACCACAGAGAAAGGGATCTTTCAATTGCATAAGGAAGATAAGAATATTTTTTTCACAGAGGCCCGGGAATATTAGATACAATAATCTATCATAAAATTCCAATGGAAGTTGATTTGGGCCACAGGCCATGCCTCATGTCAGCTGGCCAATGAGTACTTCTACTTCGAAAGCCAATATTGGACCTTCTAACCTATGTTTCTGTGTGATAGAGAAATTCTGATGATAGTAAGCCTGAAGAAACTGAGCAGTTAGCTCCGCAGAGAGGACCACTTCCTCATCATAGAGCTTTTGATTATAACTATGATACTCCACTCAAATAAGGGCTGGACCAGTCACTATATTGCCTTGAGAGTTCTTAATCCCAGAGATGACAGATGCATTAGCTCTATCACGGACTCGAAAAGAAAGAACTCAGTCCATTTCCTCACTATTTTTGAAAAAAAGTTAATTGTTTGGCCTGAGCCTTCTTGATAATATTGTTGAGCATGCGTACCCAAAAGGAAGCTTGAGCTAGTACAAACTGATCTATCAAGGATGCATAGGACCCAGGTTCTGTGCAACTGCAGTACTAGCCATAAGAGAGTATAAATGGGTAAGAGTAAGCCCCTAGACCTGAGCGACCTGCTTCCAGTGAAAGGTAGAATAATTTAAATTGTGGCCCCAATAAAAGGCTTTGAAAGCATCCCTAACCATAAAAACAGACGTCAAACCCAGATTGCACTTCAAGAAAAGCCTTGCTTCTTTAACCACAGAAGAAATAAATGCTTCCTCTAAAAGGAATTTGATTGAACATCCAAGGACGTGATTTTGAATTTAATAGTGAACTCTCAACCCAGATGTAAAGCGACAATGAATTGTGGTCTGATTCAACCCTAGAGTTTAAGGAGATGCTATGATGGGACACAAGAGAGTGCCTAGCAAGGAACATATCTATCTGGGAAAAAAGATTTATGAGAGGCAGAGAAGTATGTATACCCATGTTCTCTCATTAGAGATTGTCTCCAGGCAACTACCGGAGCATAGGATGCCACCACTTGCAACAAGGCAGCCCTGGCCAGTTTATTTGAGCTCTAGATAGTCACCCAAGGGGACCCCTCTACCACAATAAGAAGAATCCACATGCGGGTTGAGAGTGAAGTTAAAGTCACCACAAATTATCAATGGTTCTGTAATTGATGTAGCTTAGACAACAGACTTTTAAATACCTCAGGGTCATCAGCATTGGCCCCAGTAGAGTATGCATAAGTAAATTGCAGTTGACTCTTCTTGAATGTTGCGACAAGCCATCATCCACCCGCATCTAACCGGCTCTTATTCCGAGCCAATAGGATGATCCCTTTTTGGGTAGAAGTAAAGCAGGCTGAGGCCAAATCCAGGTACCTCAAGTCATCCAAGAGAGAGGCCTGTGTATTCAGGAGATTATTTTCCTGCAGACCAAGTAAAAGCGGATGAAGATAGTGTAGCTCCAATTTTATTAATTTGCACTTGTGCGATGCCTTCAAACCATTGATATTTCAAAAAAAGTGAATCCACCCGTCAAAACCGCAACGTGTCACGGTTTCGGGCAGGTCTGATCCGGACTCTGGTTGGGACACCACTTGAGGTCACCGAATATCCTAAAGAGGTAGTGTACTGTGGCAGAAGAGGAGCTAAAGGCCTACACGGAAAGGACAGTTATGGACAGGCACAGCAAACAGGAAATGGATTACTAATGGACAAACACGTTGGGGTTGTACACAGAGTAGGGCGCAGAACCTTCCACAGTGACAGGGAATGTCAATGCCTCTGTGCAGTTTGCTCTCACAGATAGTCACCCTGCCAGCCCCATAGAAAGGAGGCAGCAGAAGTGATTCTGTCTCTGGACCCTAGAGCACAAACAAGGATAGTACTTACATACACAAGACAAGCTCTTGTGGGTCCAACTGGAAACACAGTGGCGATTCCTGGAAAAACAGCAATTTCACACTATCACTGTTAGGCATGAAAGACAACGTATAACAGTAGACAAGGATAGGGGCTGGAATTGCCTCCTGGGAACCAGGAGCCAACCCCAGTACAAACGAGGACACTTATACACTGGTGAAGACTGATAGAACACTTACCAGACACAAATACCTAGAGGAAACAAAAACAGAAGGGACAAACTAAGAGACAGAGGCAGGAACTGGGAACAGGCTCAGGCTGAAGCAAAGGCAGGACTAGGATTGGAAAACAGGGTTCAAACTTTTGACTGGAACAAACAGAGACAGGACTGGGAAACAGAGAACAGACTCTGACTGGAACAAGCAAGGATAGGGCTGGAATACAGGGAGTAGGAATAAGCAGAAAACTGGGCTTGGAAACAGAGAGCAGGTTCAGGCTGAAACAAGGAAGGAACAGGACAGAGAAACAGGGAGCAGGCTCTGGAAGAAACAAACAGGTACAAGGCTAAGAGATAGGGAGCAGACTCTCGCTGGAACAATCAGGAACAGGGCAGAGAAACACGAAACAGGCTCAAGTTGGAACAGAAAAGGAACAGGAACAAGACTAACAAGACTGGAACACCATCCGATAAAGGGTCTGTAACACAAAGAATTGAACTCCAATGCACGACGGGGATCTTGGGGAAATGGATGCTTATAAGCAGTTCCAAGCTGCAGAAAACCCCAGGTGAAATCACATGACTGGGCTGCACAGGGGAGGTCTCAGGTGTGTGTAGTTTCAGACACTCGCAAGTCCTGGAGGAGAGGATCCGGTGAAAAGGAGCAACTGGACTTCTTCCATAGAAAACAATGAGAAACAGAATCCAGGCTTTCCTGACTACCAGGCTGTGCATTATGGGATTTGCAGTCCCTGGAAGCAAATGTAATACTACTAAAGCATACCATGGCGAAAAGAGAAACAAACGGGAGTAAGCAAGGGACTCTAGATAAGTGTTCAAGGTGATTCCCAGGCTTCCAAAAGTCCCCTCACAGCGCCCCCTAGAAATGAGACAACAGAGTTGTACCACAACCGGGCTAAGTCTTGATATACTCAATCTGACATCCCGTACATCCTATTATATTATGAAAAAATTTCCTTGGTCCCAACTTTTCAGACCACAAGTGATAACGTAAGGCCTCCTTTTTGTTTTTTGCACAGCATCTCCCCTGAACCCATCCACAAAACAAATCCAGATAAAGAAAAAAAAAAACCCAAACCCTCCCCATAGCCCAAATGCCCACTCCTAAACCTCAGCCCTCCACAGAGCCCTGTCCCCACAAGCAAAGCCCAGAAGTAGGGCTGAACATATCCCCAAACCCAAAAAAAACCTCTAGCATTGCAATAGTCATAAGTATAAACCTCCCTGTTCCCCTAGAGCACCCCAAACTGAGGACGGTAATGCAGCAAAAATAACCTCTCAAGATAAAGAGAAAACAGAGACCACCCAGAAGGCCCAAGACATCCCAATACCATGCATTATATTGTACCTTCATGGAGCCAAACTTCAATAATGTCAGACTAGCTACCAGCTGGCACAAGCTTAAAGTCAAAAAATAAGAAAGAAGAGAAAGGGAGAAAAAAAAAAAGTAAGTAACGCATGACAAAGAGAAAGGGTCATCCTCTTTGTAGTGTCCTATGAGGAAAAAGAAGGAAAGAGAGAACATAACAGAATCAGCCAGGACCATTAGTCCCCATGTTTCCCCCCTGCCCCTTGGTCAAGAGCTCCTCGACCTTTGGAGCTTTGAAACTTGAATACATTTCCTCCTCAAACTGAATGTGCATAATTGCAGGCTTTAATAGTGAGACCAAAGCTCCAAGTTTTTGGAGCACCACTTTATGCTTTCTCAAATGCCAATACCTAACCAAGACTAACCAAAGTCTTGTGACAAAAATCCGATAGGCCTTCCCTGGAGTTTTAGGCAGCCCTGTATATCTCCTGTCGGAGCAGAAAGTTACCCACATGTATCAGGATGGCCCATGGGTAATGAGGATGTGATCCCGCACGAGGAAGCCAAAATAAATAGTGATGTGCTCTCTGAATCATGCTCTCCATATCCTAGTCTCCCAAGTTAGGAAAGGCCTGTTCCCCTGGGGAGCACGGTCAAGACTGCTTTGCATATGGTTGGGTCCAAACTGGTGTGGCATGGTGAGCAAAAAACACAATGAATTAAACCCAGATCTGTGACTTAGGGTGAATGTTTGATTTGTTAGCCATTCCGTCCACCATCTGTTCTTTTAGCAATTGTTACTATAGAACTGTTGCATCGAACACTATTATAGTACACTATTTAAATCGACTCACATTTAAAATAAATAAAATTCCTACTGTTACCATCCACAATGTATTTCTTTTTAAAATATTGAATTGATATTTTGGTAAACTGGACAACTCTTAATAACTTGTGGGAGTTCGAGACTATGCATTCCTTGAATTTCTGTTTTTTTCTGCCTTGTCATTAAGCCTTCAATCCTTAAAATCTTTCATGTTGTCTCATTAAAAAATGTTCATTTATCAGACAACAATCTCCTAATAATTTTGTGTACAGAAAGAATAAAGAAATATTTGTGTCTTTAGCCGCTGATGACTGGTACAGAGAAGAAATCAAAGCACTTAAAAAACTCCTCACAACTGTGATGCCTCAGAGTAATGCCAATTTTAGGTGAATTCTAAGCTTGCAAGTTGCAATCAGTTCAAAGACAGTGGTATGGAACACAAATTAATTACTGAAAACTGACTGCCACGGGCAAAAGCATTGACTCTCTAATTAACATCAACCAATAGTGCCCTTGGCTAAATGGAGAACACAGAAGCATTACATATTTGCAGGCAGGGATTTGAGATCTGAAGACATAGTTTTCCTTACTGTAAATAGATTTCTACTAATATCCCTAATACACTATATCAAGGAAGGATTTTGGCCTTCCCTTTTTCAAGCCGAGGAATGCAGACATTAAAAACATATTCTAAAACATGTTGACTTGTTTATCATGCATTTATAGTATCAATTGCCAACCTCTGAATGTAAAACGGACAAAACACATGTCAAATAGAAACATTTGATAAATCACAATAGGTTAAGTTACAATTTGAATATTTTTGGTGTACAATGTAACAGTGATTTTACATGTACGTTTTGTTAGATTTAGAATTTCACTTATGCTTCATGCAATTACATGGCAGCATTTCTTGACAACGTTTTACTCCCATCTTTTTTGCTTCGATAATCCTTATATACCGGTACACAAAATGCACCACTACCTTTAGGGTGTAGGCTTGCAGTCAGCAGTGTTTTCTTCTCGAGGGTGCGGGAGCGTCCTCCCCCACACCTCCCCCCCCCCCACCCACCCCAGCCTGCTGCGAGCAACACAGGCAAAAATAAAATGTCACTTTGGCCAGCTGTTTTGTGCCGGCCAAAGTGACGTGCACTTTGAAGCTCTCTTCTCAGCTGTCTTAAGACAGCTGGGTGGAGACCAAGCACAGGCCACTAGGGCCTGAAGGAGTGTCCAGCCAGGATGCTCCATCCAAACCAGGCACTTCTCTCATGCTGGTTAACAGCATGTGAGCAGAATCTGGATTGGTTAGGGCAGTGCTTCTGGCATTGACATGTATGTGTGTAATGCATGTACGTGTGGTGTGCATGTAAGTGTAGTGTTGGTTTGTACTTCGTGTTACACTTTGGGATTTTGGAGGTAGGGGTGGTGAACTTTGGGGTTTTGGGGCAAGGGGTATTTCATTTTTTTTTTTTGTTGGGAAGTTGTGGGGCACTTCACCTGCCCCACCAATTTCAAAGAATACTAGCCGCCGCTGCTTGCACTACATACTTATTTCAAATAATAAATCACACACATAGTAGTTCAAGTTGTATTATTTCCATGCAGAATCAATGAAGATTGCTACATGTATAAAAAGAAAAGGAAAAAGAAGAAGAAGATGTCCGTAATACACAGGTAAAAGAGATAACTAGTTAATGGTTTAAACAATGACTACTGCCTTTTCGCAAACATTCTGGGCCCAAGACGGCTTGAGTATTGATAGTGCTCGAGTGCAGAGGATCCTGTGATCTTCCTCTCTTTTCTCTTTAAATGTTTGGGGTGGGACACGTTTTCACAGGAGACTATCAGTACTAGAGGACCTTGGATGTTGTAGACGCTTTGGTGCAAAAGACCCTGTAGATTTTCTCATTTATGTCTGTACTCAGGACTGGGACGTGTTTTCGCAGAGTTTATTGGTACCAACAACCTTGAATAAAATGCCAAGGGCTGGGACAACTTAAAAACTAAAAGGGACTAATAGGGAAACAATTAAAGGGTGGCATAATTAAAATAAGATCCATCAGACTCCGAGTTTCCTCTGTTCGATTTTGGTTTGGCTATGCTAATGTCAGTACTTGTCCACATTTTTTTGACCGAAATGAGCATGAATTTTTAAAAAGCTAATGTTCAGCCTCGTGTTAGTTGGATTCAGCGCTTCAATAATAGTCTGTAACCATGAATGAACCAATTCCGAAGTATGTTAAGTCGTTCGTTTAGTAAACCTGGACAAGTACAAAAGATGTGTATTAAAAAATCCTTCCCCTTCCCCTTTGTGAATGTTGCCAAAAAGAACCAAATGGTTTCGTTATTTTTTTTATTTTGCAACTCGTTTTCCTTTCAGGAAAACTGGCTGCAAAATAAAAAAAAAACTGCTTTATTTAAAAAGCAGCCACAGACATGGAGGTCTGCTGTCTTCAGCAGGCCACCATCCCTGTGAGTGCAGGGACTCGCTATGGGGTCGCAAAATGCGACCCACCTCATTAATATTAATGAGGCGGGTCTTTGCTATCCCATAGCGACTCGCAGTCGGTGTCTGAGACACCGTACTGCATCCGATTTTGCGAATCAGAAATTGCGAGTCGCACAGACTCGCAATTTCCGATTCGCAAAATCGGAAAATGCTACATCTGGCCCCAAATGTTTTAATTATTTGTGTGGAATGCTGTTTTCAGTGCCACTGCTTTCATTTTATTAATTGATTGTGCACATTTTAAGTGCCCCTGTTGTCAATAATGACTCCTAAATATTTGTGCTTACAAGTTTTTTCAAGGCATAATGAAAAAGTATCAAATAGCATTGGTTGCTATCATTTGAATGTTTGCAAATATAATTTCAAATTTCGTTTCAATGGCTGATGGAGAACGGTCTTTATATAACTATGACACACAACATGGCTTTTTAGTGCTGGGAGCTGCCTGGAGAGGACTAAAGAGCAGCATGCGCGGTCGGAACAGATATGTTAATAAAGATGTGTCTGGTGCTGTGCTGAACAGTCCCAATACAGTCTCTACCATACTTGCATACACAAATATTACACAAAAATTAAAGGACGTGAAGGTGATTAAACTGCATGACAGGTACCACGTGCATCCCAAACAATACTTTTAAAGGTAGAATACTGAACATAGTTTTTGAAAATATGATCTGGGATGCTCTTAGGAGCATTTGTACTGATTAAATCACTGTAAGGTCACTACTTGAGAAGTAAATGGAAGCCAAAGTCATTCACGACCCACTCACAACCCCCTTACCCTGAATTCAATATTAGTATAGAATGTCTATGAGTCTAATTGCATCTAATTGATCCAACATAAGGCAGGCAAGCAGTGGAAAGTGGCATTCCAGGCTAAATCATGGGAAATTTCATGACCAGGGTTTGGTCTGATACAACCGTAGGAGATGAGCAATGTTCATTATGCATAATGAGAGGGCTTGATCCTGGGGGCCAGGTAGTTGGGCAGTGGCTAACAGGACCATGTATAGTGCAACTTTGAGAATGGTGGAAAGGCTTAGCTCCACACAGTCACAATCAAGGACAAGATTTCATTCAGCAAAGGATCCTGGTCCAAAGGCCAGCTCCGAAATCTATCTAGATTCTGGTTAAAATGGGGGGGGGGGAGAAATTCACTTACTGAGGAGTGTAGCATCCTATTTCTGGTATTTCCTCAGTGCTGGCCAACGGAAAGTGTTTGTAAAACCTGTGAGCAACAGTCCTTAAGCAATAATGTCTTACACTAAACATTAGGTCCAAAGGGCCATACTGAGACTTCAGAATTCTTGGATTTGGCATGGTTAATGCAGCAAACTACAGACAAGATATTAATTCAAAGAAGAATAGTGTAGTATGAAAGGTTTCTGCTTAGCCTCTTCATAGAAAAGGTCTAGGGAAGTTACGTGGGGTCATTGATCTGGAGAGAGTATTTGGGAGACCAGATAACCCAAATCGTGGGGCCCAAATGCTGACCTTTAAACCTAACTTCCTTACATTCTCACCAGAACCACATCCATGTTTGAAACACAAATGTCCTTTCTACTATAGGCCGTTACATTTTCCATCCACTATTTCATCTCCTCTGAGGAGTTATGGTCCGCTGATGGAGGGTTTTTATTCTGAAGTTGGCCCAGAACCTTCCTTTAATCCAAATCATGGGTCCTAAATGCTGACCTTTCAACCAAACTTCCTTACATCCTCACAAGAATCACATCCATGTTTGAAACACCCATTTCCTTTCTATTATATGCTGTTACATTTTCCATCCACTATTACATCTCCTCTGAGGAGTTATGGACCCCTGATGGAGGGTTTTGTACTGAAGCTGGCCCAGAACCTTCCTTTAAATGGATAAGGAGACTTAGGACTGGAACTAAATCTCTATAAAGCAAACATTTCCCATCTACCTTCCGGGGGCACATAATTTCTCCTGGTAGCATGCTTTCATATCTATGAGAAAGCTGATGGAACACAAGCTTTCTTTTCAACACTGGCGAAGACGCCAGGATGAAATAGAAAGGTAACAGTGGAAGAAGATGCTTTTTAAGCAAGCAAGGGTACTTGGACACAATAGGATGTCTCCTAGATATGTTAACAGTCAAAAGTCTAGGTGCAGAATTGGTCCACAAAGGTGTGGAAAAGGTTGGTAAAGTACTACATGGCTGAGGGCAGTCCACATAAAAGAGATGGCAAGTAAATTCAAGCAATGTCGACTGAGGTAATGTAAAAAAAACTGTTTAATAATGTCTGATGGTTGGGGTAACCCAAGGTCCATGAGATAGTCTTGCAGATCTTGGAAGGAAAAGTACTGTGCACTGCCCCACCTTCATCTGGGGGGAGGTTCATGGCAGAAGAACCTCTAATTAGGTTAAGGCCCTTAGTTGCCTCCACCTTCTTGGTTATTTACAAATATATAGATATTTGTGGACAGTCCTCTTCTGCAAGAGTCCCTTTGCCTATCACCAGTCAAAATAAAATGATGTCTCATATAGAACATGCAAGACCTGGGTTTCTATGCTATGTTGAGTGAAGTGAAGATGAAAACATACTCTCACAGAGAAGGCCATTATAAGAATTAGAGTGAGTTGATAGAGACAAGTCTGTAATCAAATTGTTGATGAGAATGGGTTTGTCACACTCTACCTTAATGGAGTTAGCAGCATCACAAAGGAAATAGGTGCCCCCAGAGACAAGCAAGTGAAAGTGGGAATTCAAAACCATCTAGAGATGAGGCTGTTTCTCTTATATATGTATAAATCCCACAATGAGTTTTAGGAAATTTAAAGGTGCCTTGCAGTCCTTTATAGCACAAAATAGTCTCTCCCTGAGGTTTCTGCCTGGCCGATAGAGAAAAAAACCTGGTTTATGGTGGTGAGACAAGAGTTTCCATTGATGGTGGGTCTTGGACATTTAACAGCTCAAACATTGATCTGGGACCCTTGTGTTAGGGCTGCAGCAGCCAATAATCACCACATTCTATCTCATACTGAATCAGATACAAACTGTAGTCTTGGACTAACAGAGGACAGCAGGTGTAATTCACCAATGAAATCCAAGAATCTAGAAGATGAGGTATATAGGGGGCTCATGAGATCCAGTAGGACAACTTAATGACTTAATGACAGCAATCTTGTCTGTCTCTCTTCCAGGCACCTACTATGAAGAGGTAATTAGATAATGGAGATTGAGAGTGAGTCTGGCTACTGCACTATGGATGACCTGGAGTCTCTTAATGAGTTCTGTGGTGATTCTGACATAGAGGGATTTTCCATAGTCCATTATGCTGGTGATCAGTGCTTGAGTGATGGATCTTCAGGTGTTTAGCGGAGCCATCTAAAAAATGACTTGTGGTATTTGAGGGTGTAGAAACAGGTGGAGGTGACCGTGTTGACCTGGTTAGACATTGAGATTTGATTGTTTATCACGATCTCTAGGTTCCTTGCTGCGGTTGATGAAGTGGGTGATGGTCCTAGTTCTTAGGGACACCTAGCTGTGGCCCAGAGGAACACATGAGCATATGAACTCAATGGTTTCAAGTATCACAGAAAATGATTTAAAAAAAAAGTTTGATAAGCCTGAATAATAATAAATTGATTGGGCTTCTTTTACTATACTTGTCTCATGCTCAGAGGAATAGACCTTGTGTGTCTTGAGAGTTCAAACATCATTGTTTACTAGTGATAATACGCTCTTGATTACTTTCTCTGACATTGCATTTTCTGGTAATTTCCAAGGTTCAGTAGTTGATGCACATAATTAATTAATTAATTAAACATGATCAGATGCACAAGCAGAGAGTTTGTGAGCAAAATAGCCTCTTAGCATTGTTACATTGATTCCCTACATGTTCATATATAGTGCATTTTATACTTCAAAGTATAAACTGTCACAATGAACTACTGTACATTTGAAAAATATATAAGAACTACAATTGTAAGGTAATACAGCTTATCATTAGATGCAACATATTTAATATCTGTTGTCAAGGAGAGTTACATTTCAGGTAGAGTTACCACTACAGAGATTTCTCAGGTTTCTAAAGGTTCTCTTGTGAACAAGGTCCAGATGAGCATCCCTGACTGTAGTCCTATTTCCAGCTCGATTATTTCATTACATGTATCAAGCAGAGAATAGCATGGTCAATGATCTAGAAAACAAGGCCTCCAAATCCTGAATTTGACTACACAATGACTCTTGTGAGATCACTGGCAACATTGGCATTGGGAGTAGCACTAGCATCACTACCTCATGACTTATTCACCCATTTACATTCACTGATCTTAACAGGAAAAGTTGCTGCAGCAAGGAGAAACATCATCCAAACACTACCTTCAATAACACTTATGGTATTAACTCTAGCAGCACAGTGGTGCCATAGAAATTCATTGTTACAATGTGTGTGCAATTTCCCCAAAAATATGATGTCAAATGTGTTTCAACCAAATGATTTATTTAACTTTCTATGGTAATATGGACAAGGAAATTCACCAATAGTGTTAAAATTAAATTTCATATTTGGATTGTGTTAGACTTGGCATCCTTGGTGTAGTCTCCCCTAACATTTTGCCTCTGTTTCCCAGGTTGTTGATGTGTGCTGGACCCTGTTTTTGCTATTGTTGTTACTCTGGGCACTTTACCACTGCTATCCAATGCTAAAGTGCAAGTGCCCTGTGTAAAATGTATGTATGATTGGATTTCCATGATTGGCATATTTGATTTACTAGTAAGTCCCTAGTACAGTGCACTAGAGGTGCCCAGGGCCTGTAAATCAAATGTTACTAGTGGGCCTGCAGCACTGGTTGTGTACCCACATTAATAGCTCTGTAAACATGGCTCAGACCTGCCACTGCAGTGTCTGTAAATGTAGTTTTCAACTGCCAATTTGACTTGGCAAGTATAGCCACTTGCCAGGCCTAAACTTTCCCTTTTCTTACATGTAAGACACCCCTAAGGTAGGCCCTAGGTAGCCCCATGGGAAGGGTGCAGTTTATGTTTAAGGTAGGACATATACTAATGTGTTTTATATGTCCTAACAGTGAAATACTGCCCAATTCGTTTTTTGCTGTTGCAAGGCTTATCACTCTCAAAGCTTAATATGAGGGCTGCCTTTTAATATGATAGCATAGATTCCCTTTGGGAGCAGATAGACATGTGAAGTTTGGTGTCTCTGAGCTCACAATTTAAAAATACATCTTTTAGTAAAGTTGGTTTTGAGATTGTGTGTTTGAAAATGCCACTTTTAGAAAGTGGTCATGTTCCTGCTTAAGCCATTGTGTGACTCTGCTTGTTTGTGGATTCTCTGTCTGGGTTAGTTTGACAGTTCAGCTGTTTGCACCTCTCTCTAGACAGTGACACAAAGGGAGCTGGAGTGTGGCCAGTCTGATGAGCTATCTGTGCTAGGAGGGAGGGGAGGAGTGGTCACTTACACCTGAAAGGGCTGTGCCTGTCTTCACACAATGCAGTCTCCCTGCCACAGGTGTGTGTCTGGGACCTGGCCCGGGCAAGGCAGGATTTCACAAACAAGAGAGACTTTCCTTTGAAGTAGGCCTACTTTAAAGGCCAAATTAGGTAAAAGAAAAGCACCCAAAACCACATACTTTAGTTCATTTCTGGACATCAGGAGGAACCTCTGCCTGGAGAAGAGCTGAGGAGAAGTGCTGATCTGCCTGTGACTGTGCTTTGTAGAGCTATCCTGCAGTTGGTGCTTCTGCCTGTGCAAGGAGACAAAGACTGGACTTTGTTGTACATTCTTGCTTGAGAAGAAATCACCAAGGGCTTGTCCTGAGCTTGCCTCCTGTTGTTGAAGTCTCAGGGCCATAAAAGACTTCTCCTGCCAGCATCTGGACTCTTTGCTGAGACTCCTGCCCTGCCAAGTGGTGCCCTATCCAGTTCCTGGGGCCTTGGAAGGTGAAGCTGGCAGACCAAGACTGAAAATCGACGCACAGACCGCTGTGCGGAAGAAATTTCGACACACCTTACGAGATGCCACTGAAAAACGATGCGCCATCGGCTTTGCAGCAGAAATCTACGCTCCACCGGCATCATGGCTGAAAGATCGACGCACACAGCTGGAGAAACTACGCGCAACACTCGCTGATGGAGGCTGATAACATCGCAACCCACATAGCACGGTTTTGCTGATATAGTGTGGCAGGATTTTCGACACAAAACTTGCTGGGTGCGGAAAAACTACACAAAGCCTGCCCGGAACCGAGTGATTGTCCAGATCGACGCATCGCTCTACTGCAGAGAGGAAAAACAATGCACGCCGACCCGACCGGAGGAGGAGAAACGACGCACGGTCTCCCATGTGGGTGAGAAATCGACGCATCGCTAGGTACTTTTCAATGCTAACAGTGTTTTTACTGTTTTCTCAATGATTTAAGACTCTTTTGCTTTTAAAATTAATAACTTGACTTGTGTCTGTTGGATTTTTGTTGTTTTGGTCTTGTTTTGTTCACATAAATATTTCCTATTTTTCTAAACCTGTGTTGTGTCATTTCGAAGTATTTTCACTGAGTTACTATGTGTGTTGGGTCAAATACTTTTCACCTAGACTCTGAAGTTAAGCCTGCCTGTCTGCTTGTGCCATGCTACCAATGGGGTGAGCGGGGGTTAACTAAGGGTGATTCTCCTGAAGTTTGGTGCCTGCTGGATCAGGGGGAAGATTCCGTTGAGCTTGGGAGATTTCTTCTTGGTTTCCAGTGCAGGGTGAAGCAAGACAGCCCCCAGAGCATGCACCACCAGGAAACAGTCGAGAATGCCTGCAGGATTAGGCGCTACAATGTCGCTGGCAGTCTTCTTGCTACTTTGTTGCAGTTTTGCAGGCGTCGTGGAGCAGCCAGCGGTCGATCCTTGGCAGAAGTCGAAGAGGGAGATGCAGAGGAACTCTGGTGAATTTTTGCACATCATTATCTGAGGAAAAGCCCACTGGAGAAAGAGGAGGATTGGCCACCTGGTCAGGTAAGCATCTATCAAGAGGTGTCTCTGATGTCACCTGTTGGCACTAGCCACTCAGAGGCCTCCATTGTGCCCTCACACCTCTGGATTCAAGATGGCATAGGTCTGGGACACACTGAGGGAGCTCTGGGCACCACCCCTGGGGTGGTGATGGACAGGGGAGTGGTCACTCCCCTTTCCTTAGTCCAGTTTCGCGCCAGAGCAGGGACTGGGGGTTCCCTGAACTGGTGTAGAGTGGATTATGCAAGGAGGGCACCATCTGTGACCTTCAAAGCATTTACGGAGGCTGGGGGAGGCTACTCCTCCCCAGCCCTTAACACCTATTTCCAAAGGGAGAAGGTGTAACACCTTCTCTCAGAGGAAGTTCTTTGTTCTGCCTTCCTGGGACTGGGCTGCCCAGACCCCAGGAGTGCAGAAGCCTGTCTGTGGGTTGGCAGCAGCGGTAGCTGCAGAGAAAACCCCAGAGAGCTGGTTTGGCAGTACCCGGGGTCAATGGTGGAGCCCGGGGATGCATGGGATTGGCACCCCAATACCATATTTGGCATGGGGGGACAATTCCATGACCTTAGACATGTTACATGGCCATATTCGGAGTTACCATTCTGAAGCTACATATAGGTATTGACCTATATGTAGTGCATGTGTGTAATGGTGTCCCCGCCCTCACAAAGTCTGGGGAAATTGCCCTGAACTGTGTGGGGGCACCATGGCTAGTCTTGGGTGCCCTCACATTTAGTAACTTTGCACCTAACCTTCACTAAGTGAGGGTTAGGCATATAGTTGACTCATAAGTTACTTAAGTGCAGTGTAAAATGGCTGTGAAATAACGTGTGCGTTATTTCACTCAGGCTGCAGTGGCAGTCCTGTGTAAGATTTGTCTGAGCTCCCTATGGGTGGCAAAAGAAATGCTGCAGCCCTTAGGGGTCTCCTGGAACCCAATTACTCTGGGTACCTCGCTATCATATACAAGGGATTTATAAGGGTGTTCCAGTGTGCCAATTAGAATTGGTGAAAATGGTCACTAGCCTATAGTGACAATCTTAAAGGCAGAGAGAGCATAAGCACTGAGGTTCTGGTTAGCAGAGCCTCAGTGACACAGTTAGTCACTACACAGATACACACATTCAGGCCACAAACTATGAGCACTGGGGCCCTGGCTAGCAGGATCCCATTGAGATAGGCAAAAACAAACTTACACACATGTGAAAAATGGGGGTAACATGCTAAGGAAAGAAGGTACTTTCCTACACAGAGCAAGGGGACTGTTGTAGTACAACTACTGACCAATTAACTGGGATGAAGCATCCAAGAGAAGCAGTAAGAGATGGTATCAAAAAGGCCTTCAGAAAGAGTGTTGTTTTGAAAATCACAAATAGGGACCGAAGTGACAAACATCTTTTTGTACAGAGAAGCCTTTTAGATATACATCTCCTCTCAATGCAGGGGTGAAGCTAATCCAAGAACAGTGATACATTGTGTTTTATTTTTTCCACTAGGGTGGGCTGTGATGCTATTAATTGTGTTTGACCAATTACTTTGTGTTTCACCACTGTGCATATTAGTTGCTCAATGTTCACCAGTAGCACATTACATGTCGTGTTCAGTTTAGCTGCCTATTGGCTTTAACGTGGCATTAGACATTACATTTGGTATTTGGGTTAGCTGTCTATTGGCTTTAACATGGCATTAGCCATTACATTCTGTATTCAGTTTAGCTGCCTATTGGCTTTAACGTGGAGTTAGACATTGCATTTGAGACATTGCAGATGAGCTGTGTTTTTCCACATGATAGACCAAGCTGTGTTTTTCACACCAGACCCTAGCTGATAAGAGAGAGTACATTTGGTGTTTTCCTTTCTGCTCAGCCTTGGGAAGAGGAGGGGTCTAGGAGATCTGGCCAGTCTCCAAAGGTTTGCTTTCCTTTCCCGAGTCTGAGAGGAGGGGGCACGTTTTTGGAAGGATGGCTCTGGACAACAGCAGAGTTAGTTAGATTGAAACCATCTTGACTTCAGACAGGAACGTAGACGTCAGTTGCCTGTCCCCGTTTGGGTAGAAAATCTCTTTCTCGCAGTTGAACCGGAGTCACCAACTTGAAGCCCTAGAAAGATGAAGCAGTAATGGGCCCTACGGTGATGCAATTTTGACTTTTATGCTTTGCTTTGAAGCTATGCTATAATATTATCACATGTATTTGCTGTGTACATTGCAATTGAGAAGTACTTTGATATATTTTGCTTTCATTGCTGCGACTACTTTTGAACGTGTGCTTCCAACCTACTAATTTAGTCTTTCAGGAACCTTGTGGTGAAGTAATAATAACCCTAAATATCTTCTTTAAACTCAGAAGTGAATTCCAGAGAGGTTCTGTAAGCTCGGTCATGATATAGGAGCAGGAAAGCAGAACATTTTGGCGTTAGTAGTCAGTATTGAGAGTCGAAGTTGGAGATTTGAAGTGCAGTATTTAAAAGTGTAATTGTTTTTTGTTGTTTAGAGAATTAAAGAAGCCCGGCAGACCATGTTTGAAAATGCATGAGAAGTTAAACTGCCTTATGGTGCTGTGAGAAACATGTTTTCTTGTTTATCAGGACTGTGTGAGTTTTGGGATGAGTGCTGTGATAAAGCATATTTAGAAAATGTGCCTTTTGAAAGAAATAATGTTCCTTTTGTTCTTGACAGAAGGGTTTGGATACGTTTGTCTGCTTACAGAAAAATGCAGGAGAGATGTAGGCAGTTAGAACATGAAAATAAGAATTTACTTGAGCAAATTAGCCAGAACACATTAATGCAAGATAATGCTGAAATCGATAAAACTGCTGTTTTAGAAGAATCTGGCTTTTCCCATTCCACTAATGAGGGGGTTAAAACAGATGTTTGCCAGCCTGAGCCTCAGAGCGCAGCACAGAGCAGCCCACAGGTTTTGGCACTTGAAGTGCATTCCTTAACAAATAACACTGAGAACAGAGTTAGGAATGTGATTTACAGACCGCTATTGCAAAGTAAAATTAATTCGGTCAAGGCAGAAGTACTGTAGCAAAATGTGCAGTTACTGGAAATTCAGTGGAACTCAGAAAATAGACAGATGTTGTCACAAGTAAAACAAAAGATTTTAGAGTTGTTTACTATTTGCACTAAGCAAGAGACACTGAGTTTCATGAGCTTGTTTGATTTTTGGAAACAGCATAGCCCTCATCTGAGTGAAATCTTAACACTTTGGTACAAAGTAACTAGGAAAAAACATGAGCAGCTGCGTGCTTTTGATTTGGCAAATGAAATAATTCAGACTTTAGGTTTCTGCGCAGTGCAAGAGGGAAACACTGATTTACATGTAAATCAGGAACAAGGGAAGACAGGAGTGCCCCTGGAACTTTGGACATTAAATTATAATGTAATTCTGAAACCTGAAATATCAAGCATGCAGTGGGTGATGAGTTCACCTAATTCTCACAGTTTAGGACAGGCACAGGAGGCTAGTATCATACACTGGATCTGGTACATGCAAGACAGGGCTAGAGTCACTGCAGCCCTACATGAACAGGTGTCACAAGCCCCTTTTCAGGATGAGGAGAGGGTGCAGGGAGTACCACAGGTAAAAGAGTCACCAGTGAAATTGAGTGCACCATTTGAATTTGTGTCCCCTGAGGATAAAAAGCATGTTTGTTTGACTATTGATTCATATTTGTACAATGTGTGTCAGACTTTAAAGCAAGAGCTGCTTGAGGTGTCATTTTTACACTGATTCTTGGTTCACTGCCAATGGTTTAGCCTTTTGGTTTTCCACATAGCTTGTACCTAACTGGTTCAATTCCCTTGCAGATGTTTAAGAGCAAAATTCAGAGTCTGAAGTGTCCACCCAGAATTCTGACTTAGTGGGGATGGCTAAGTGGGTGCACCAGAAATGTGGACAGTTGGGAGAAAAAGCCACTTACAGGTGGGCAGAGATTAGAGGGATGCACATTCCCCTAGATTTGATAAAAACTGTGATTTTGCACTGTCCTATTTGTCAGCACGCACCACAGCAATCTGTCCCACAAACAGTAAAAGATCAGTTGGGGAGAGGAAAGATACCAGGACAGATATGGCAAATTGATTAGGTTTTAGGGGGAGTGATTGCTGCAGATTACAAGGAGAAATCAAAATTATGCTGATAACTAGAAGAGAATCTGATTCATTCATACAGATTGGAGACAGAATTGCCCAACTTGTCAAAACTGCAGTGAATTGAGGTTTGGTAAAGAAGGAGTCGGCCCCAGCCCTTCTGACAGTGCAAGAAAAGGGAAGCTGTGGTGCAGCAGATAAAAACTTCAGTGCTAAGGTGTGGGTTGAATCCCAAAATGACCCTCCAGAACCTGCGGAAATCATAACAAAGGGCCCCAAGATTATAAAACAAGGAAAGGAAGAGGAAAGGCACATTTCAGATGACAAATGTTATTTGCAAAAAAAGTCATACTTTTTTCTTTTGCAGATCCTACCACGACTCGCCACTGACCATGAGTGTGCTGTGTGGTCTCCCTTCGGGTGTGTGCGTGTGGGGTCGGGAAAGAGACCGAACCCCCAACCTGAACCTGATTGATTAAACTACAAACCCCATGGATCCATTTTGAGCAACTGGCGCCTTCAGTTCAAGTTCAACTTGTTTGATTACATTCTTCCACTGGAACTAAGCAACCATACCAGTTAACTGTCTGTGTTTTTTCGTGTGGAACTCTGACTTTCGCTTACATTCCAGCAAACCTTTCAGGTGGACCGTGTACCTTTACATGAGTAGAACTCATGCTACATCCACTCGCTGTTTTAGAAACACTGTTCAATCAGTTATTATCCCAATCAGAGTATATAAGTTTCAGTCTTTTCATTGTAGATGTATCTGATGTGAAAGGTTATGACATCAATATGTTAATCCACTTTTATTGCTTTATAGTGATTGCTTTGATCATTCAAATCTGATTTGCTTATAATGTTTTTTGTGTTGGTGTTTTTTTTTGTTTTTTGTTTTTGTTTGAAATAAGAGGTATGTAAACAAAAATTCATTGTCATAGGGTGGAATGTGGTGCTATTAATTGTGTTTGACCAATGACTTTGTGTTTCACCACTGCGCATATTAGTTGCTCAATGTTCACCAGTGGCACATTACATGTTGTGTTCAGTTTAGCTGCCTATTGGCTTCAACGTGGCATTAACCCCTTCTGTGCCGCGGACGTAGTGGTTACGTCCCGCGGCACAGTGCTGCTGTGCCGAGGACGTAACCACTACGTCCTCGGCACACAGCCCAGAGGGAGCGCTCTCGCTCCCTCTGTGTGCTTCCCCCCACCCCCCAAAGTCAGGGATGGAAGGGGAAGCCCTTCCCCTTCCACCCCCGACCCCCCCACCCCCCCCCCCCCATAATGACGTCAGCGCGCGATTGCGCGCTGACTTCATTATGGGGTTCTCGCCGCACAGGAAGCCATTTGCTTCCTGTGCGGCGAGCGGAGAAGAGGTGAGTTCCTCTTCCAGGTGGGTGGGGGGTTTGAGCTAAAGAGGTACCGGGGGAAAGGAAAGGCTTTTCCTTTCCCCCGGTGTCTCTTTGAGCATTCCTGCTGCCCGATCGCATTGCGATCGGGCAGCAGGAATGCCCACTAGACACCAGGGATTTCTTTTTTTTTGTTTACTTACCTGTTTCTTGTTGGCGGGGAGCGGCCCCTTGGGCAAGGGTCGCTCCCCTTTGGGGGGCAATTCGTTACGGCCATTTCTGCCCCCCTTGGGGGCAGATCGGCCTATTTTTTTTAGGTCCATCTGCCCCCAAGGGGGGCAGAAGCCACTTAGGCACCAGGGATTGTGTGTGTAGTGGATGGGGGGGCGCCCCCTTGGGCAAGGGTCGCTCCCCTTTGGGGGGCATGTCTTTTAGGGCCATTTCTGCCCCCCTTGAGGGCAGATTGGCTACTTTTTAGCCAGATCTGCGGGGGCAGAAAACACTAGATCACCAGGGTTTTTTATTTTTATGTGTATTTATGTGGGGGGGGCAGAGAACTGTTGGCCTTTTCTGCCCCCCTTGGGGGCAAATCGGCCTATTTTTTTTAGGTCCATCTGCCCCCAAGGGGGGCGGGAGCCACTTAGGCACCAGGGATTGTGTGTGTAGTGGATGGGGGGGGCGCCCCCTTGGGCAAAGGTCGCTCCCCTTTGGGGGGCATGTCTTTTAGGGCCATTTCTGTCCCCCTTGAGGGCAGATCAGCCTATTATTTTTAGGCTGATCTGCCCCAAGGGGGGCAGAAACCACTAGAACGCCAGGGATTTTTTTTAATGTGTTTATTTTTGTGGGGGGGCGTCCCCTTGGGCACGGGGCGCCCCCCCAAGGGGGGCATTGACCTGTTGGCCATTTCTATACCCCCTGGGGACAGATGGGCCTATTATGTTAGGCCCACCTGCCCCCAAGGGGGGCAGAAGCCACTTAGACACCAGGGATAGTGTGTGTGTGTGTTAGTGGATGGGGGGGTCGCCTTGGGCAAGGGTCGCCCCCCACTTTGGGGGCACATGTACCCAGGCCATTTCTGCACCCCTTGGAGACAGATCAGCCTATTATTTTTAGGCTGGTCTGCCCCCAAGGTGGGCAGAAACCACTAGAACGTCAGGGTTTTTTTTAATTTGTTTTTTTTTGTGGGGGGGCGTCCCCTTGGTCACGGGGCGCCCCCCCAAGGGGGGCCTTGACCTGTTGGCCATTTCTACACCCCCTGGGGGCAGATGGGCCTATTTTCTTATGCCCACCTGCCCCCTAAGGGGGCAGAAGCCACTTAGGCACCAGGGATAGTGTTGTGTGTGTTTTATTGTTTTTTTGTTTGTTTGAGGGCTGTCCCCTTTGGCAAGGGTCGCTCTCCATGGGGACACACTACTAAAGGTATTTTCTGGCTTCCTTGGGGCAGACAGGCCTATTCTTTTCCTTGGGGGCAGAAGCCACTTAGACACCAAGGATAGTGTGTGTGTGTGTGTGTGTGTGTTAGTGGATGGGGGGGGCCTTGGGCAAGGGTCGCCCCCCACTTTGGGGGCACATGTACCCAGGCCATTTCTGCACCCCTTGGAGACAGATCAGCCTATTATTTTTAGGCTGGTCTGCCCCCAAAGTGGGCAGAAACCACTAGAACGCCACGTTTTTTAAAAAATTTGTTTATTTTTGTGGGGGGGCGTCCCCTTGGTCACGGGGCGCCCCCCCCAAGGGGGGCATTGACCTGTTGGCCATTTCTGCCCCCCCTGGGGGCAGATGGGCCTATTTTTGTAGGCCCACCTGCCCCCAAGGGGGGCAGAAGCCACTTAGACACCAGGGATAGTGTGTGTGTGTGTGTGTTAGTGGATGGGGGGGGCCTTGGGCAAGGGTCGCCCCCCACTTTGGGGGCACATGTACCCAGGCCATTTCTGCACCCCTTGGAGACAGATCAGCCTATTATTTTTAGGCTGGTCTGCCCCCAAGGTGGGCAGAATTCACTAGAACGCCAGGGTTTTTTTTTTATTTGTTTATTTTTGTGGGGGGGCGTCCCCTTGGTCACGGGGCGCCCCCCCAAGGGGGGCATTGACCTGTTGGCCATTTCTACACCCCCTGGGGGCAGATGGGCCTATTATGTTAGGCCCACCTGCCCCCAAGGGGGGCAGAAGCCACTTAGACACCAGGGATAGTGTGTGTGTGTGTTAGTGGATGGGGGGGGGGCTTGGGCAAGGGTCGCCCCCCACTTTGGGGGCACATGTACCCAGGCCATTTCTGCACCCCTTGGAGACAAATCAGCCTATTATTTTTAGGCTGGTCTGCCCCCAAGGTGGGCAGAAACCACTAGAACGCCAGGGTTTTTTTTTATTTGTTTATTTTTGTGGGGGGGCGTCCCCTTGGTCACGGGGCGCCCCCCCAAGGGGGGCATTGACCTGTTGGCCATTTCTGCCCCCCCGGGGGCAGATGGGCCTATTTTTGTAGGCCCACCTGCCCCCAAGGGGGGCAGAAGCCACTTAGACACCAGGGATAGTGTGTGTGTGTGTTAGTGGATGGGGGGGGTCGCCTTGGGCAAGGGTCGCCCCCCACTTTGGGGCCACATGTACCCAGGCCATTTCTGCACCCCTTGGAGACAGATCAGCCTATTATTTTTAGGCTGGTCTGCCCCCAAGGTGGGCAGAAACCACTAGAACGCCAGTTTTTTTTTTTATTTGTTTATTTTTGTGGGGGGGCGTCCCCTTGGTCACGGGGCGCCCCCCCAAGGGGGGCCTTGACCTGTTGGCCATTTCTACACCCCCTGGGGGCAGATGGGCCTATTTTCTTAGGCCCACCTGCCCCCAAGGGGGGCAGAAGCCACTTAGGCACCAGGGATAGTGTTGTGTGTGTTTTTTTGTTTTTTTGTTTGTTTGAGGGCTGTCCCCTTTGGCAAGGGTCGCTCTCCATTGGGACACACTACTAGAGGTATTTTCTGGCTTCCTTGGGGCAGACAGGCCTATTCTTTTAGTAGGCCCATCTGCCCCTATGGCAGAATCCACTTAGGCACCAATTTCTAAATGTTTGATGGTGGGGTGTTTGTCAACTGAAGAAGTCTTTGCATTTGTGATAAAAAATGTTTTCCTCCTTTTTGTTCTAGTTCAAAGCTTTTGCTTTATTTGCTGTGGCTCCTTGCGGTTTTGGCGGTGGTTGACCTGCAGTTTGCACAGTTGCATGTTTTAGGTAAGTAAAAACAATTTACTCCAAAGGAGTGTTGTTGCAATGCATGAATGATATGTTTGTAGGGGGTGTACTAAGTGCAGGATTGGGTGTGAAATTGTCCTTAGGTTTGTGCACAATGATATTTGTTTTGTCTTATTTCTAATTTGCCTTTCTTTCTTTATTTTTAGTGGGATATCATTGGTGATTGCTGTGTAGTTGCTGGTGAATCGAGCTTTTTCAGGCAAGTGAGCGGTATAGTTTGTGAGTTTATAACTCTTACTAACAAAGCTACACTTTGTTACTTGTCTTACACAGTGCTGGTTGTTGGTGGTGAATTTGTCCAGTTAATTTTAGCAGGAGAGATTATGGCTAGCCGCAGGATGACCGCTCAGCAGGTGGTTGGTATGCTTTTTGAGTCACAGTCTGATCATGACTATGAGACGGACTCTGCATCTGAGGCAGAGGAGGAAGTCAGAGATTCTGGCAGTGATGTTTCTGTTGGAGGGGAATCTTCTGATGATGAAGCCACACATGGTGCAGCCAGAGTTGCCTGCCTTTACTGGTCTCCCGGGGTGTAACGCCAATACAGAGAACTTTCTGCCTATCAATTTCTTTGAGTTATTCATGGATGATATGTTTTTGGAAGAGATTGTTGAGCAGACTAATTTGTTTGCGGAGCAGCATTTGAGGGACAACGCTGCTAGACTTAGGCCACACTCTAGAGCTGCCCAGTGGATTCCCACAAATTTGGAGGAGTTAAAAAAGTTTTCGGGTTTGACTTTTTTGATGGGGTTGATAAGGAAGCCGTCACTGGCTTCGTATTGGTCTACTAGTCCCTTGATGGCAACAGCTATATTTCCAGCGACCATGAGTCGTAATCGGTATTTGCTTCTTCTTAGGATGCTGCATTTTGTTGACAATGCATTAGCCTTGCCACGAGATCACCCAGATTCTGACCGTCTTTTTAAGATTAGGCCTGTACTTGATCATTTTGTAGATCGGTTTTCGAAGGTCTATGTTCCAGGCAAAGAGTTAAGTGTGGATGAGTCTTTGGTCCTCTTCAAGGGTCGTTTGGTTTTTAGGCAGTACATTCCTAGCAAAAGGGCACGATATGGAATTAAATTGTATATGCTGTCTGAAAGTAGGACATGATATGTGTATAGTTTCCGTGTGTACACTGGTAGGGATTCCAATATTGACCCCCCTGGTTGTCCTCCCACTTTTGGAGTTACTGAGAAAATTGTGTGGGATCTTGGTAGACAACTGTTCAACAAAGGTCACCATTTGTATGTAGATAACTTCTACACTGGTGTGCAATTGTTCAAGGAATTGTTTAGAGTGGACACAGTTGCTTGTGACACAATCCGTTCTAACCGGAAAGGCTATCCAAGGGAGCTTGTCTGTAAAAAACTTGAGAGAGGACAGTGCTGTGCCTTGTGGAACGAGGAGCTGCTAGCTTTGAAATTTTCAGACAAGAGGGATGTCTACATGCTAAGTACCATCCATCATGAGAGTACTTCCCCTGTGACTGTTTGGGGCCAGGTTGCTGAAGTGCGCAAACCTGTGTGCATTTTAGATTATAATAAGCACATGGGAGGTGTAGATAGAGTTGACCAGAGGTTGGAACCTTATACTGCTATTCGTAAGTCTTACGTTTGGTATAAGAAGTTAGCACTTCACCTCTTCCACTTAGCAACCTTCAATGCTTTTATTGAGTTTAGGGATAGGTCTCCAGAGTCAAAGATGACATTTGTGAAATTTCAGGAGTCAGTGATAGAGAGCCTTATTGTGGTGGAACAGGCCAGAGTTCCTAGAGAAGCAGTGGTGGAGGATGTGGCTAGATTGAAAGATCGCCACTTTGCTGAGCACATTCCTCCCACACCCAAAAAAGACTTTCCAGCTAAGAAATGTAGAGTGTGTTTTCGAAGAGGTATCCGGAGGGAGACTCGAATGTACTGCCCAGATTGTCCTTCAAAGCCTGGGCTTTGTGTCGGTGCTTGTTTTAAGAATTACCACACCCAGAAGAATTTCTGGGAACAACCATGAGTGTAAACTCATGTCTGTTTTGTATTTTCATGTGTTTAGTTTCATGGTTAGCATTTCTGTCATGTTCTTAGTTAGAGCTTTTGTGTTTGTAGTTTTTTAATTCTTTCTACTTAGTTAGGGGTGCCTCTGTTAAAAAAAAAAAAAAAAAATGATGCCATTGTGTGTGGAGTGGGGCTTGGCTGAGAGTGTACATATTGACTTGCTGTTGGCTACTGCAACACACTGCCAGCCAAACACCAGTCCACACACTCCCATCAGCTGGTTTGATTGTTGTATCAGGCATGTGGGCGTATGTAAGTGATGGGCCCTTGAGTGGCGCTGTCTGTCGATGTGAGTGTTGTAATGTGCTGGGCCCGTGGCTGGCGGTGTGAATGGCCTTGTGTGTGTCATGTATGAAAGTTGTGTGAATGGACTGTAAAGCGGTTGGTGCCTTGTCGCGGCTTTACAGCTCACGAGCTGTGAGTCATTGGTTCCGTTTTTTGCCTTTCAGTTACTAACCGTGCATTTCATTTTTGTGAAAGCTCTTCTGTTAGTAAAATTTGATCCACTGAACCATCACTCACCCTCGTGCCAAATCCAACCAGTATGTGTGGTAAAAATGACAAAACCTGCTCGGCTGTAATCAGGCGTCGCAGCACACCTGTGACACGCTAGGTGCCTCAGGTGGGACCCCAATGATGAAGCATGCCACCAACTTGATTGGTGGGTGAGGGGTCTTTTTCACATAACCTAAGTGTGTTTCTTTTCAAAATTTTAGTGTTTGGCACATCACGGACGTATGTGGGCACATCAAAACGATATATTACAAAACTACCTGTGTTTGGGGGGGAGAGGGCACCTATGTTTTTGGTCCTGTGTGCGGCCTTCATCTAGGGAAACCTACCAAACCCAGACATTTTTTAAAACTAGACACCCCAAGGAGTCCAGGGAGGTGCGGCTTGCGTGGATCCCCCAACATTTTCTTACCCAGACTCCTCTGTAAACCTCAAAATGTGCTTAAAAAAGCATATTTTCCTTACTTTTCTTCGTAAGATCACCACTCCAGCACAAAATTCCTACTCCCCAGTGTTCCCCTCAGTCTCCCAAGTAAAATGACACCTCACTTATGTGGGTCCCCAAAGCAGAGTCAGTCTAAAGATGTATAAAAGAATATGTCCTTATAAACTTGCTGTGCTATCCCCTCTATCTCTACAAGTTTTGGGCCTTATTCTGTTGCAGGCACCTGGCCCACCCACACAAGTGAGGTATCATTTTTATCGGGAGACTTGGGGGAACGCTGGGTGGAAGGAAATTTGTGGCTCCACTCAGATTCCAGAACTTTCTGTCACCGAAATGTGTGGAAAATGTGTTTTTTTAGACAGAATTTGAGGTTTGCAAAGGATTCTGGGTAACAGAACCTGGTCAGAGCACCGCAAGTCACCCCATCTTGGATTCCCCTAGGTCTCTAGGTTTAAAAAATGCACAGGTTTGGTAGGTTTCCCTAGGTGCCGGCTGAGCTAGAGGCCAAAATCTACAGGTAGGCACTGTTTTCAATGAAAAAATTTGATGTGTCCACGTTGCGTTTTGGGGTGTCTGCTGTCGCGGGCGCTAGGCCTACCCACACAAGTGAGGTATCATTTTTATCGGGAGACGTGGGGGAACGCTGGGTGGAAGGAAATTTGTGGCTCCTCTCAGATTCCAGAACTTTCTGCCACAGAAATGTTAGGAACACGTGTTTCTTTAGCCAAATTTTGAGGTTTGCAAAGGATTCTGGGTAACAGAACCTGGTCCGAGCCACACAAGTCACCCCATCCTGGATTTCCCTTGGTCTCTAGTTTTCAGAAATGCACAGGTTTGGTAGGTTTCCCTAGGTGGCGGCTGAGCTACAAGCCAAAATCTACAGGTAGGCACTTTGCAAAAAACACCTCTGTTTTCCTTCACAAATTTGGATGTGTCCACGTTGCGCTTTGGGGCGTTTCCTGTCGCAGGCGCTAGGCCTACCCACACAAGTGAGGTATAATTTTTATCGGGAGACGTGGGGGAACGCTGGGTGGAAGGAAATTCGTGGCTCCTCTCAGATTCCAGAACTTTCTACCACAGAAATGTGAGGAACATGTGTTTTTTTAGCCAAATGTTGAGGTTTGCAAAGGATTCTGGGTAACAGAACCTGGTCCGAGCCACACAAGTCACCCCATCTTGGATTCCCCTTGGTCTCTAGTTTTCAGAAATGCACAGGTTTGGTAGGTTTCCCAAGGTGGCGGCTGAGCTACAAGCCAAAATCTACAGGTAGGCACTTTGCAAAAAACACCTCTGTTTTCCTTCACAAATTTGGATGTGTCCACGTTGCGCTTTGGGGCGTTTCCTGTCGCAGGCGCAAGGCCTACCCACACAAATGAGGTATAATTTTTATCGGGAGACGTGGGGAACGCTGGGTGGAAGGAAATTCGTGGCACATCTCAGATTCCAGAACTTTCTGCCACAGAAATGTGAGGAACATGTTTTTTTTAAGCCAAATTTTGAGGTTTGCAAAGGATTCTGGGTAACAGAACCTGGTCCGAGCCACACAAGTCACCCCACCTTGAATTCCCCTTGGTCTCTAGTTTTCAGAAATGCACAGGTTTGGTAGGTTTCCCTAGGTGGCGGCTGAGCTACAGGCCAAAATCTACAGGTAGGCACTTTGCAAAAAACACCTCTGTTTTCCTTCACAAATTTGGATGTGTCCACGTTGCGCTTTGGGGTATTTCCTGTCGCGGCCGCTAGGCCTACCCACACAAGTGAGGTATCATTTTTATCGGGAGACGTGGGGGAACGCTGGGTGGAAGGAAATTTGTGGCTCCTCTCAGATTCCAGAACTTTCTGCCACAGAAATGTTAGCAACATGTGTTTTTTTAGCAAAATTTTGAGATTTGCAAAGGATTCTGGGTAACAGAACCTGGTCCGAGCCACACAAGTCACCCCATCTTGGATTCCCCTAGGTCTCTAGTTTTCAGAAATGCACAGGTTTGGTAGGTTTCCCTAGGTGGCGGCTGAGCTACAGGCCAAAATCTACAGGTAGGCACTTTGCAAAAAACACCTCTGTTTTCCGTCACAAATTTGGATGTGTCCACGTTGCGCTTTGGGGCATTTCCTGTCACGGGCGCTAGGCCTACGCACACAAGTGAGGTATCATTTTTATCGGGAGACGTGGGGGAACGCTGGGTGGAAGGAAATTCGTGGCTCCTCTCAGATTCCAGAACTTTCTGCCACAGAAATGTGAGGAACATGTGTTTTTTTAGCCAAATTTTGAGGTTTGCAAAGGATCCTGGGTAACAGAACCTGGTCCGAGCCACACAAGTCACCCCATCGTGGATTCCCCTAGGTCTCTAGTTTTCAGAAATGCACAAGTTTGGTAGGTTTCCCCAGGTGGCGGCCTAGCTACAAGCCAAAATCTACAGGTAGGCACTTTGCAAAAAACACCTCTGTTTTCCTTCACAAATTTGGATGTGTCCACGTTGCGCTTTGGGGCATTTCCTGTCACGGGCGCTAGGCCTACGCACACAAGTGAGGTATCATTTTTATCGGGAGACGTGGGGGAACGCTGGGTGGAAGGAAATTCGTGGCTCCTCTCAGATTCCAGAACTTTCTGCCACAGAAATGTGAGGAACATGTGTTTTTTTAGCCAAATTTTGAGGTTTGCAAAGGATCCTGGGTAACAGAACCTGGTCCGAGCCACACAAGTCACCCCATCGTGGATTCCCCTAGGTCTCTAGTTTTCAGAAATGCACAAGTTTGGTAGGTTTCCCCAGGTGGCGGCCTAGCTACAAGCCAAAATCTACAGGTAGGCACTTTGCAAAAAACACCTCTGTTTTCCTTCACAAATTTGGATGTGTCCACGTTGCGCTTTGGGGCATTTCCTGTCACGGGCGCTAGGCCTACCCACACAAGTGAGGTATCATTTTTATCGGGAGACGTGGGGGAACGCTGGGTGGAAGGAAATTTGTGGCTCCTCTCAGATTCCAGAACTTTCTGCCACAGAAATGTTAGGAACATGTGTTTTTTTAGCCAAATTTTGAGGTTTGCAAAGGATTCTGGGTAACAGAACCTGGTCCGAGCCACACAAGTCACCCCATCTTGGATTCCCCTAGGTCTCTAGTTTTCAGAAATGCACAGGTTTGGTAGGTTTCCCTAGGTGGCGGCTGAGCTACAAGCCAAAATCTACAGGTAGGCACTTTGCAAAAAACACCTCTGTTTTCCTTCACAAATTTGGATGTGTCCACGTTGCGCTTTGGGGCGTTTCCTGTCGCGGGCGCTAGGCCTACCCACACAAGTGAGGGATCATTTGTATCGGGAGACGTGGGGGAACGCTGGGTGGAAGGAAATTTGTGGCTCCTCTCAGATTCCAGAACTTTCTGCCACAGAAATGTTAGGAACATGTGTTTTTTTAGCCAAATTTTGAGGTTTGCAAAGGATTCTGGGTAACAGAACCTGGTCCGAGCCACACAAGTCACGCCATCTTGGATTCCCCTAGGTCTCTAGTTTTCAGAAATGCACAGGTTTGGTAGGTTTCCCTAGGTGGCGGCTGAGCTACAGGCCAAAATCTACAGGTAGTCACTTTGCAAAAAACACCTCTGTTTTCCTTCACAAATTTGGATGTGTCCACGTTGCGCTTTGGGGCGTTTCCTGTCGCAGGCGCTAGGCCTACCCACACAAGTGAGGTATCATTTTTATCGGGAGACGTGGGGGAACACTGGGTGGAAGGAAATTTGTGGCTCCTCTCAGATTCAAGCACTTTCTGCCACAGAAATGTTAGGAACATGTGTTTTTTTAGCCAAATTTTGAGGTTTGCAAAGGATTCTGGGTAACAGAACCTGGTCCGAGCCACACAAGTCACCCCATTTTAGATTCCCCTTGGTCTCTAGTTTTCAGAAATGCACACGTTTGGTAGTTTTCCCTAGGTGGCGGCTGAGCTACAGGCCAAAATCTACAGGTAGTCACTTTGCAAAAAAAACCACCTCTGTTTTCCTTCACAAATTTGGATGTGTCAACGTTGCGCTTTGGGGCGATTCCTGTCGCGGCCGCTAGGCCTACCCACACAAGTGAGGTATCATTTTTATCAGGAGACGTGGGGGAACGCTGGGTGGAAGGAAATTTGTGGCTCCTCTCAGATTCCAGAACTTTCTGCCACAGAAATTTTAGGAACATGTGTTTTTTTAGCCAAATTTTGAGGTTTGCAAAGGATTCTGGGTAACAGAACCTGGTCCGAGCCACACAAGTCACCCCACCTTGAATTCCCCTAGGTCTCTAGTTTTCAGAAATGCACAGGTTTGGTAGGTTTCCCTAGGTGGCGGCTGAGCTACAGGCCAAAATCTACAGGTAGGCACTTTGCAAAAAACACCTCTGTTTTCCTTCACAAATTTGGATGTGTCCACGTTGCGCTTTGGGGCATTTCCTGTCGCGGGCGCTAAGCCTACCCACACAAGTGAGGTATCATTTTTATCGGGAGACGTGGGGGAACGCTGGGTGGAAGGAAATTTGTGGCTCCTCTCAGATTCCAGAACTTTCTGCCACAGAAATGTTAGGAACATGTGTTTTTTTAGCCAACTTTTGAGGTTTGCAAAGGATTCTGGGTAACAGAACCTGGTCCGAGCCACACAAGTCACCCCATCTTGGATTCCCCTAGGTCTCTAGTTTTCAGAAATGCACAGGTTTGGTAGGTTTCCCTAGGTGGCGGCTGAGCTACAGGCCAAAATCTACAGGTAGGCACTTTGCAAAAAACACCTCTGTTTTCCGTCACAAATTTGGATGTGTCCACGTTGCGCTTTGGGGCATTTCCTGTCACGGGCGCTAGGCCTACGCACACAAGTGAGGTATCATTTTTATCGGAAGACGTGGGGGAACGCTGGGTGGAAGGAAATTCGTGGCTCCTCTCAGATTCCAGAACTTTCTGCCACAGAAATGTGAGGAACATGTGTTTTTTTTGCCAAATTTTGAGGTTTGCAAAGGATCCTGGGTAACAGAACCTGGTCCGAGCCACACAAGTCACCCCATCGTGGATTCCCCTAGGTCTCTAGTTTTCAGAAATGCACAAGTTTGGTAGGTTTCCCTAGGTGGCGGCCTAGCTACAAGCCAAAATCTACAGGTAGGCACTTTGCAAAAAACACCTCTGTTTTCCTTCACAAATTTGGATGTGTCCACGTTGCGCTTTGGGGCATTTCCTGTCGCGGGCGCTAGGCCTACCCACACAAGTGAGGTATCATTTTTATCGGGAGACGTGGGGGAACGCTGGGTGGAAGGAAATTTGAGGCTCCTCTCAGATTCCAGAACTTTCTGCCACAGAAATGTTAGGAACATGTGTTTTTTTAGCCACATTTTGAGGTTTGCAAAGGATTCTGGGTAACAGAACCTGGTCCGAGCCACACAAGTCACCCCATCTTGGATTCCCCTAGGTCTCTAGTTTTCAGAAATGCACAGGTTTGGTAGGTTTCCCTAGGTGGCGGCTGAGCTACAGGCCAAAATCTACAGGTAGGCACTTTGCAAAAAACACCTCTGTTTTCCTTCACAAATTTGGATGTGTCCACGTTGCGCTTTGGGGCATTTCCTGTCACGGGCGCTAGGCCTACGCACACAAGTGAGGTATCATTTTTATCGGGAGACGTGGGGGAACGCTGGGTGGAAGGAAATTCGTGGCTCCTCTCAGATTCCAGAACTTTCTGCCACAGAAATGTGAGGAACATGTGTTTTTTTAGCCAAATTTTGAGGTTTGCAAAGGATTCTGGGTAACAGAACCTGGTCCGAGCCACACAAGTCACCCCATCGTGGATTCCCCTAGGTCTCTAGTTTTCAGAAATGCACAAGTTTGGTAGGTTTCCCTAGGTGGCGGCTGAGCTACAAGCAAAAATCTACAGGTAGGCACTTTGCAAAAAACACCTCTGTTTTCCTTCACAAATTTGGATGTGTCCACGTTGCGCTTTGGGGTGTTTCCTGTCGCGGCCACTAGGCCTACCCACACAAGTGAGGTATCATTTTTATCGGGAGACGTGGGGGAACGCTGAGTGGAAGGAAATTTGTGGTTCCTCTCAGATTCCAGAACTTTCTGCCACAGAAATGTGAAGAACATGTGTTTTTTTAGCCACATTTTGAGGTTTGCAAAGGATTCTGGGTAACAGAACCTGGTCCGAGCCACACAAGTCACCCCATCTTGGATTCCCCTAGGTCTCTAGTTTTCAGAAATGCACAGGTTTGGTAGGTTTCCCTAGGTGGCGGCTGAGCTAGAGGCCAAAATCTACAGGTAGTCACTTTGCTAAAAACAGCTCTGTTTTCTGTGATGTGTCCACGTTGTGTTTTGGGGCATATCCTGTCGCGGGCGCTAGGCCTACCCACACAAGTGAGGTATAATTTTTATCGGGAGACTTGGGTGAACATAGAATAGCAAAACAAGTGTTATTGCCCCTTGTCTTTCTCTACATTTTTCCCTTCCAAATGTAAGACAGTGTGTAAAAAAGATGTCTATTTGAGAAATGCCCTGTAATTCACATACTAGTATGGGTACCCCGGAATTCAGAGATGTGCAAATAACCACTGCTTCTCAACACCTTATCTTGTGCCCATTTTGGAAATACAAAGGTTTTCTTGATAGCTATTTTTTACTCTTTATATTTCAGCAAATGAATTGCTGTATACCCGGCATAGAATGAAAACCCACTGCAGGGTGCAGGTCATTTATTGGCTCTGGGTACCTAGAGTTCTTGATGAACCTACAAGCCCTATATATCCCCGCAACCAGAAGAGTCCAGCAGACGTAACGGTATATTGCTTTCAAAAATCTGACATTGCAGGTAAAAGTTACAGAGTAAAACGTAGAGAAAAAGTGATGTTTTTTTCACCTCAATTTCAATATTTTTCTTTTTCAGTTGTTATTTTCTGTAGGAAACCCTTGTAGGATCTACACAAATTACCCCTTGCTGAATTCAGAATTTTGTCTACTTTTCAAAAATGTTGCGGTTTCTGGGATCCAGCGTTGGTTTCATGCCCATTTCTGTCACTGACTGGAAGGAGGCAGAAAGCACAAAAAATCGTAAAAATGGGGTATGTCCCAGTAAAATGCCAAAATTGTGTTGAAAAATTGGGTTTTCTGATTCAAGTCTGCCTGTTCCTGAAAGCTGGGAAGCTGGTGATTTTATCACCACAAACCCTTTGTTGATGCCCTTTTCAGGGAAAAAACCACAAGCCTTCTTCTGCAGCACATTTTTCAATTTGTTTTGAAAAAAACTAAATTTTCACGGTTTTTTGGCTAATTTCTTGACCTCCTTCTGGGGAACCCACAAAGTCTGGGTACCTCTAGAATCCCTAGGATGTTGGAAAAAAAGGACGCAAATTTGGCGTGGGTAGCTTATGTGAACAAAAAGTTATGAGGGCCTGAGCGCGAACTGCTCCAAATAGCCAAAAAAAGGCTCGGCACAGGAGGGGGAAAAGGCCTGGCAGCGAAGGGGTTAAACATTACATTTGGTATTTGGGTTAGCTGCCTATTGGCTTTAACATGGCATTAGCCATTACATTCTGTATTCAGTTTAGCTGCCTATTGGTTTTAACGTGGAGTTAGACATTGCAGTTGAGACATTGCAGATGAGCTGTGTTTTTCCAAGCTGTGTTTTTCCACATGATAGACCAAGCTGTGTTTTTCACACCAGACCCTAGCTGATAAGAGAGAGTACATTTGGTGTTTTCCTTTCTGCTCAGCCTTGGGAAGAGGAGGGGTCTAGGAGATCTGGCCAGTCTCCAAAGGCTTGCCTTCCTTTCCCGAGTCTGAGAGGAGGGGGCACGTTTTTGGAAGGATGGCTCTGGACAACAGCAGAGTTAGTTAGATTGAAACTATCTTGACTTCAGACAGGAATGGAGACGTCAGATGCCTGTCCCCGTTTGGGTATAAAATCTCTTTCTCGCAGTTGATCCGAAGTCATCAACTTGAAGCCCTAGAAAGATGAAGCAGTAATGGGCCCTACGGTGATGCAATTTTGACTTTTATGCTTTGCTTTGAAGTTATGCTATAATATAATCACATGTATTTGCTGTGTACATTGCAACTGAGAAGCACTTTGATATATTTTGCTTTCATTGTTGCGACTACTTTTGAACGTGTGCTTCCAACCTACTAATTTTGTCTTTCAGGAACCTTGTGGTGAAGTAATAATAACAATAAATATCTTCTTTAAACTCAGAAGTGCATTCCAGGGAGATTCTGTAAGCTCGGTCATGAGATAAGAGTCGGAAAGCAGAACAGTGAGCCCAGGAGGGAACTCAGTGCTTCAGAGAGTGGATCATCTTCAATTATATTCTGTGAATGCCTCCAGTAATACGAAAGAAGAAGTATTAAAAAGGAAGTTGAGTTTTGATAATAATGTTGCCAGAATTCGGCCTAGAGAAGTTTCAAATCACTGGCTAGTGCACAACATATGAATGGTAACTCAGCACCATTTCCCAAGAAAACACCTGGGCCTAGAGGAACACCTGAAGTAATACAAGATTCTGCCAGACTGCTAGATAATGAAGCATGGAGAACTCTTGATCTCTTCTTGTATACAGGAACATGAACAGGAACTTGAGATTGTGGTGCACTTAGGTGGATTTTCTGCTGTTACATGGAGACTAATTGCAGGGAAATACTTAGCCTGATAAAAAAAATCCAGATGGGGGTGTTGTCTGGCAATGGACAAAGACAGCAGCTTGTTGTTAATTAAATCTCCGGAGCAACTCTGGTGTTGGCGATACAGGAAACTGAGCCATGGGCATCCTCCAGACATGGCTCATGTCTTCCTGAACCCCCCTGCCCTTTTTACAGTCTGCAGCAGACAGCTGTCCTGTGAATGTCCGTGCTGATGGAGGCATTTTCCTTTGCCACCAAAAGGCAGACTGCAGAGCTGCAGGAGGTGAGATCCTCATAATCCGGGCTGTGCGGTGCTGACCCCACCCATACAGTCTGCCTCCTTAGACGACTCCGGCAGGTGAAGACTATACTCCCTCTGGCCTCTCTTTGGTCCCTCTATCTGATATCCTGCTGCTTTGTGGAGGACTCACTGCTGCAGAGGGCCTAGTGCTGTGGCTCAGGGAAGATCACCAGTAAAGAGACACAGCCTAAGGTTGTCTCCTCACCACCTTGTAGGCTGCCCACACTGGAGGAGTCCCCAGGGTCTCTGCCACCACCATCCATGGACCACCAGCAGGCACTTTGGGTGTTTCTTGTCCCTGGGGGAACTGTGAGGGGACAGAATGGTCCAGGTAAGGCCCTCACAGTGCAGTTTCCAGGCCCACTCCCAGCAAAGACAACCCAAGCCCCACTGGAGGCATGTATATATTGCCCCAATACCACTGAAAAGCAGACCCAATCACCAAGCTGGCCAGCTAGTTGGAAACCCAGCAGTGCTGCACCAGCGACAGGTCATGGCCTCCCCCACTAAACCTGCTGCAGTGCCCGCTCTCTTCTCTGTCCCTGCCTGCTGCCCCCATCAGGGCCCACCTGTGCCTTCCATGCCTGACCCTGAGGAAAATGGAGTAACGCTGCAAACTGTTTCAGCCTATGGGGGCCACCTTCATGTCAACTAAAGTCTCTTCCCCCTGGGCTTTCCTGTTTCACTGGGAGCAAGGACTCCCTCTCTTACAAAATGACAAAATCACAGGCTCCCTCACGGTGAGTGTGGGTCACCGCCCAGTGCAACTCCTCACCATCTCCATCACCTTCCCAGCACTTAGGCACCAGGGGGTGTAACATGCTTGTTTCTCTTGAAGGCCCTGTTGGGAGTGGCTGGAGAAGGCATAATGACATTGGACCCTGGCCTGGCCCCAGCCAGACCTTCCGGATTAAGACTTCTGGTCACTACCAACAGCACGCTAACCCCCCTCCACTACACTCTGTGGCCCCATGTGACATCTCTTCTCTGTTGATATGCTACAACTCTACCCCTGGCTCACTCAGCCCTACTGCATGTCAGTGACCACGCACACCTCTCTGACCTGGCATACCGGGCTGTACCTATGTCCCTCACTGCAGTGCCCCTTCCTTCCATTAGGAACACCTTAAAGCCTTGGTAAGCACATCCCTTCTTCCTTCCAAGAGGGGACCCAGATCTGATGATGGGGGACCGACTACCTCAGTCTGCCCATGGCAAAACTTGGGGACACCACCAACCACATGACTGACCCTCCTGCTTCTCCACTTGATGCCATGTTAATGCCCTCCAGCAAGTCCATTCACGAGCTTCTCTTCATGGAAGTCATCACCCAATTTCACCCAGCGGCCACACCCCTGGTGGTGTCCATCACAGAACCTGCTGCACCTCCTTCATCGAGCCCACAGGCGGACCCCATGACTGATTGCATTCTACAGAAGATCACCAGGGTAGACCGCCACCTGGAGGGGATGGAGTCAAAGATATCTGACCACAATGTGGAATGATAATCCATACAGGCTGACATTGTGGGCTTCCATGACAGGGTGGAGGGGGTGAAGCTCTGCCTCTCATCGGTGAAGGAATGCCTTGCCTGCATCCCAGAGTGAGATAGGGAGCTCTTGCAGTTGCAGAGCAAACTCACAGACCTGGAAGACAAGAGTGTCAGGGACAATGTTCGTTTCTTCAACTTCGCAGAAAGGACAGAGGGCACAGGTGCTCGGAGCTTCCTCAGGGACTGTCTTCATATGCCCCTGGGCATGACCTTTTCTTCTCCCCTCGAGATTCAGGGAACCCATCTTCTGGGTCCGGCCCCCATGGTGCCCTTGGGGCAGCCATGCCCACTCATTGCCTACTACCTCAGTCATGAACAGGTGCGACAGCTCCTGACCACGGCCCACTCCCATGGCCTGTATGCCTTTCACCTGCTGATGACATCCGCACTGCTGCCAACTTATCTCAGGAGACCAATGAAAAGAGGAAGTCCTTCCTGGACCTGCACCCCCAGCTGTTGCAGCTGGACATCAAATTCAGTCTATTCGAACAGTCATGTCTGTAGATCACAGAGGAAGGTAGGTCCAAGGACTTCCTCAACCCAGGAGATCTGAGCTCATGATACGGGCAGCCTTTCATAGAATGGGATGGAAGTTGCACCTTTGGAATCATCAGGTGTGCTCCACCCCTTCAGACAACCTGCCCCCAGTGAACAGGGGCTGGGATCCTCAGGGGGAAACCACAGGGAAAGGGATAGGTCACAAGACTTCCTTGCCTGGTCCCAGAACATCAAGGACATGGCCCTCAAAGTGGTGAATGCTCTCGCTCAGAACCGAGGCCGTGACAAATCCCATTTCCCACTGAAGCTTAGCCTGCCGGAGACCTGAGGTGTATCCTTCTCAGCCCTGACTGCTGTTCCCTCTGTGACCACTGCCCCGCAAGATGTCAAGCACCATTCAAATGGATTGCTGAGTATACTTGCATTGCCTGCTTGCCTGTTTTTTGCAGTGTGTTGATGGTCTTTTCCGACCTGTTTTCACCTGTATTTCGCTGTTCTTATGTTCTCTTGTTTGAATATGCTTTGATGGCTAGTTTCATTGTCTAGCTTACCGGAGATGCCACAACCCTCACTTCCCCCACAACCACACGCAGAGCACTCTGTCAACTTGACTCCAGGGGTCTTGGCCGACTGATAATATTGTTTGACCTGACCCACCTCCCCTGGTGCACCCTGCCCCTTAAAGCCCCCACTCTTGTGGTCATACCCTGGTTGCAAAGCCCCCTCACTACTGTTCTTCCCCCAGCTGTCCTGGCCCCCATGCCCTGTCATCACTTGCAAGCCCCCCCAGGATTTGTAGGTACCAACACCTACCTCTCCCTAGCCCTGCAGCTCTACCACTATCAATGCCCTGGCTTCTCATCCCCTGCTCCTGTTACCCCACTCCCAGTGTCCTCCAACACACCAGGACTCTCAGGTTTTGACCTACAGTCTACAGTCCTCAGCTCTCACCAAGGCCTTCGCTCTGAGCTGGCTTAGTTCCTCTCTCCTTCCTCCCCTTGTGCTCCCCTAGCCCCTCCAGTTCCCTCTCTACTCCAGAGCCTTTGCCTCAGCTTTCACCACCTTTCTGGCTCTCCCATTCCCCCCTACTCCTGTTGCTCCCCCCCCACAGCCCGCGGGTCCCTTCCTTCTTTGTTTCTACCTTTCCATCAACATCAGGACAGTACACGCTCTACGGGCGACATAAATGCAAAAACCCAGTCCTTATTTCATGCATTGTGTTTCTATGCAGTATGTTAACCTTTTGCATTGCAGAGCTTTTACCTTGAAAAGTCATTAATGCTCTTTATAATTCATTGTTCGTTTGCAAGGCTTGTTTGCAGGACTACAGGGCGTGGCCCTTTATTCTAAGACTTTCTAGAAGCCTTTCTTGCAGCATGGTTGGGGGTGGCTCATGGGCGGCTCTTGGCTCTATATATGGGAGCCAGCCCAGCTCCACGTGCTCACTATTCAGAGGTCCCGGTACAGAGCAGCAGCATTTTCCAGAGCTCCTGTCCCGGAGGCCTATCCAGTCATTTCCAGGCCTGCCCTCGTTTATTTGGTGATCTTCAAGCGGGGCGGTAAGGCGGAGGTCGGGTTAGGCCTGACTCCGTTTTTCAGTGACACTCGAGTTTTGGGCCTAAACTTAAAATCGCGTGTGCGATCATTTCATGACATTTGTATTGTGAATTCCAAATTGGCAACAGTGTGCGTGATTCAATCCTGGCTTTTACTTCTTGGCATTCAGATCTGCAGTGCGTGCAATTATTTCATGGCATTTGTATCGTGAATTCCGAATCTGCAACAGTGTGATTGATTCATTCCAGGCATTTACTTCTTGGCATTCAGATCAGCAGTGCGCACGATCATTTAATGGCATTTGTATCATGAATTGCGAATCGGCAACAGTGTGCGCAATTCATTCCAGGCATTTACTTCTTGGCATTCAGATTAGCAGTGCGCGCGATCATTTCATGGCATTTGTATTGTGAATTCCGAATCGGCAACAGTGTGCGCAATTCATTCCAGGCATTTACTTCTTGACATTCAGATCGGCAGCGCGCGCAATCATTTCATGGCATTTGTATCGTGAATTCCGAATCGGCAACAGTGTGCGCGATTCATTCCAGGCATTTTCTTCTTGGCATTCAGATCGGCAGTGTGCTCGATCATTTCATGGTATTTGTATAGTGAATTCCGAATCGGCAACAGTGTGCGCGATTCATTCCAGGCATTTACTTCTTGGCATTCAGATCAGCAGTTCGTGCGATCCTTTCATGGCATTTGGTTCTTGATAATAGAATCGGCAACAGTGTGCGCAATTCTTTCCCGGCATTAAACTCTTGAATCACAGATCGGCAGTGTGCGCAATGGTTTCATTGCAAGTGAATCTTGATGTTCGAATCGGCAACAAGGTGCGCAATTCATTCCTGGTGTTTAACTTTTGAAATACAGATCAGCAGAGTGCGCAATTATTTCTAGACATTGAAATCTAGATGTGCAGTTTGATTAAGGTGCATAATATTCCCTAAGCATTTGAGTCTTGAAACTCTTAATCAGAGAGTGACGTAGCAGTGTTATTCATGGTTCTAGTACAGTTCATTCATGTAGAGAAAAAACCATGTGCTTTTTGATCGTTGCTACAGTGCAGGGATTATTCTAAGAAGTATTTGGGGAGAGTTTATTGTTCAAAATATAATATGTTAATTCTGGAATGTTCATAAGAAAATCTTGCATAACCTTTCTTGATTTCCAAGTACCTAGATTCTTGAGGCCTAGTTATAGTGAAGCCTTAGGCCATTCATGTTTTCAGCATAAGTGTTTATTTGAAACAAAACTTATTGAAAGTCATTGTGATTAATCTTGCAATTGTGTTGTTTAACTCTTGCTTCCACAGGTCTCCTTCCCCGCTGTTCCCAACCCAAAACCCATTCCTCCACTTGGGCATTCTTTAACTCTGTGCTATATAACTAGTGGAGTTTGGAGCTGCCAAGAGGTGGACATGTTGGGAACATGTGCAAACCCTGAGGATCTGGTCTCCTTGACACTTTCTTTCTCTACCACTCTCCCTCCCCTCCTCTCCATCCCCCAACTCCCCACTCCTTCCTCTCCACCCTGGCATCTCTCCCCTCTTCCCCAACATCCTACCTCCATGCTACAATGGCCCCCAATCTCACCCAACCCCATTCACCCTTGCATACTGTCTCGTGGAACATCAATGCTCTCATGCACTTCATCAAACACAAGAAAATTATATCCTACCTGCAATCTAAGCCTGGAGATTTAGAACTATCACAAGAGACTCCTCTCTCCCATGAGGAGTCAGAGAAGCTGCACTGTTACTGGTTTTAGAAGGTGATTCATAGCAGTTGTCAGTTCACGGCAACTAATGGGACCGGACATCCTAGGAAATGTGGTGTCTCAATTCTTTTATGCAGGTCCCTCCCCTTTACTATTCTCAGTACATGGACCAATTACCGATGGCTACTATGATTTCTCCCTACTCTGACTTGGAGACTGGACACTCTGTGTTGGGTTAGTGTATGCACTTAAGGGGCTCAAATGCTTATTTTTCCTCCAACTCAACCACCTCCTCAGAGAAAATGGGGCCACCCAATGGCTTATTCTGGGCACTTGTAACCTCACCTGGGAGGTAATCCTCAACTGCACCGGCCCCCTGGACATTTCAATAATGCGGACCAAGCCCTTCTCAGGTACATTAAGTCAGATCACTGCCTCGTCCATGTCTGGCACCTCTCACGCCCTAGGACCGGGAATACACTTTTGTTTCACCGGTCCATGGCACCAAGTCTGACCTGGACTAATTCTTGGTCTCCCATTCAGTAGTCACCCTGTCCCAGGGCTCCCAGATCATGGTGGGCACTCTCTCTCTGACATTCCTCTTCCTGGATTTAGGGCCCTCCTCCCCTGGCCACAAGCCCTGCCAGCTTAACGCCTTGTGCTATTGTCCGCCACAAGGCGAGTCCCAGAACTGCTCGCTGCCCAACTGCACCAGTAGAAAGCTGCACTGGCCATTCTGGCCATCAAATCCATGACTGGCTCAATCCTTACCCGCCCTCAAGATTTTGTCAATTAATTTGCATCCTACTATCAGACTCTGTATACCCCAGAAGTGGCAGATGAGGATCACTGCTTAGAGACCTTCATTGCAAGCATGTGTTTCCCCAGTCTCAATGAGTCTGGCAGAGACCTGCTCATGGGAGACATTGCTAAATTGTGCAAGCCATCTCCAGACTCCCATACCACAAAGCTCTGGGAAAAGATGGCTTCCCTGCAGAGTTCTATAAATGGGCTGGTGAGGAGGCAGTGGACTTCCTCTATGATGCTTTTCATGAGGCAGCAAGCTCGAGCACCCCAGGCCCTATCTCCAACAGACCAGTGATCACGGTTCTCCCTAAGCCAGGAAAGGACTCCCTACTCTGTGAAAGCTACAAGCCCATCTCACTACTTAATGTAGACATCATTTTTTTTGCTGAAGTCATTGTGACCTGCATTCAGGAGATGATCCCAACCCTGGTTCACCACACACCAGTAGGTTTAGTCCCCGGTCGCTCCTCAAGGAACCACCTGGGCACCCTTGTTCATGCCATATGGTCAGCCAAGGACCTGAATGATGATGAACTCACACTCTCCCTGGAGCCCGACAAGGCTTTTGACCAGATCAAATGGGTGTACCTATTTGTGACCCTACAGAAATGTGAGTATTTGATATCTAAGGTCCACTGGCTCTATGACTGATTCTCTGTTCAGGTTAATTACTGGGGCTTTCTTTCAGATCCCATCGCAGTTTGTCAGAGGATGTGACAGGGATGCTTGTTGTCTACCCTCCTGTTTAGCCTCACCATGGAACTCCGTGTGGCCTCTTGCTGACAATTCCCACACCTGACTGGCATTCCCATTCCCGGTGGGACATTGACCATTTATGTCTATGCTGATGACATCCTGCTCACCCTTTCATACCTGCCTCACCCTTTCCTGGACCTCCTGGAAATAATTTCCAGCTTTGCTGTGCTTTTGGGCTACAAGTCAACTGGAACAAAAGTGAGATGCGGCCCATGTCCCAGATGACCATCTGCACCACTATATCTGCTTGCCCTTTCCAATGGAAGTCCTTGCGTCAAAAGTAGGTAGGTGTCTATAGTAACCAAGGATTGGACCACATCGTGGCAGAAAACCTGAACCCCTTTGTAGCGCACATGAAGCTGGACTTTGAGAAATTAGCTCATCTTGGCTTTTAATTGTTGAACAGAGTACAGGCCGTCAGAATGGTGACTCTACCATGGTACACCAACTTCCTAGATATGCTTAGCTTGTTAGACACTGGATGGAACTCCAGGAGGTGCTGTCCAGCATGCCCAAGAGGTGCGGTCAAAGTTCTGTATTTTCAAGTCCCTCCATGACTGACACTGGACCCCGGTGAAACTCAATATGGAGGGACTGCTGTCCCATGTCAATTGTTAATGCTGCGAAGACACCTGCTGTGACATGGTTCACATCCTCTGTGACTGCCCCACAGTCCGTCCCTTCTGAGTAGCAGTGGGCAGAAACCTGAGGGAGACACTGCTGTTTCTGGCTCCCTTGCCCCATCCTCTGATTCTACTGCTTGACCTTCCTGCCACCCTGAACCTCATGTGCCTCCAAGGCCATCTCCTCCACACGGCTTTTTCTATGACAAAGATCTGTAAGCTCTATCACTGGTGATCACCCATTCCCCCCTCTCATGATGAGTGGCTTTCAAACCTTTTCCAAATGGCTTTGCATGAACTGATTATCTATAACCTACAGGACAGGATGGAGGTCTTCTTCTCATCTGGGTGCCCTTCCTTCAGGACAGCAACTGTTAGCAACTGTTAGGGTCCCCTGTGGGATGTCCATGCCCTGGCCTATCAGCTACCCAGGCCCTCAACAGCCTCTTCCTTGACCCCTGCGTATGCCTGCCCCCCTCTCCTTCCTCCCAAGGTTCCTCCCTCCTCTTCGCTCCCGGCTAAGCCACCAAGCTTCTTATTCTGCTACTCTATCTCATCCCTCTTCTCTCAACACCTTCTTCTAGCCTACTCACCCAGGCCTACACATTTCCCTCCCAGTCACTGCCCTCTTATTTTCCCTTCCCCTAACCTGTCAGCCTCCCAGGTTTCCCCCCCCCTCTGATGTCCATCATATGTGACGTCGAGCTCAAACCTTGTTGCTGTTTCTTCAGACCCCCTGTGTGCCCTGCATAGTTTAGGTTGTTGTGTGCTCCATATCTCATGATGCCCCTATTTGCAAAGTACGATCTTTACATCTATCATGTATATTACTCCCATCCCTCGTACCACTTTGCTTTAATGCCTTCAATAAAGAAATGTGAAGCAAAAAAATAAAATCCAAATGGACCGTTGTCAGTTGTGAGTAGAAATGTTTTGGACCTTATGAGAGACCTGACTGAAAGGAGACCCTCAGGCCCATATTTATACTTTTTGACGCTAAACTGCGCTAACGCAGTTTAGCGTCAAAAAGTTTTGCGCCGTCTAACGCCATTCTGAAGCGCCAAGCGGGCGCCGTATTTATGGAATGGCGTTAGACGGCGCAATCAGACCGGCGCTGCCTGGTTTGCGTGGGAAAAAACCACGTAGACCAGACAGCGCCGGCGTAGGGGGAAAATGGCGCATGGGCGTCTTAAAATGGGGCAAGTCAGGTTACGTCGAAAAAATCGTCTTAACCCGACTTGCGCCATTTATTTTCGACGCCCATCCCCCATCAACATGACTCCTATCATTGTAAAGATAGGAGTCATGCCCCCTTGCCCAATGGCCATGCCCAGGGGACTTCTGTCCCCTGGGCATGGTCATTGGGCATAGTGGCATGTAGGGGGGCACAAATAAGGCCCCCCTATGCCACCAAAAAAATATATAAAAAAAAAAAAAATTATACTTACCTGAACTTACCTGAATGTCCCTGGGGTGGGTCCCTCCATCCTTGGGGGTCCTCCTGGGGTGGGCAAGGGTGGCAGGGGGGGTCCCTGGGGGCATGGGAGGGCACCTGTGGGCTCATTTTGAGCCCACAGGCCCCTTAACGCCTGCTCTGAGCAGGCGTTAAAAAGTGGCGCAAATGCGCCGTTTTTAGCCACGCCAACTCCCGGGCGTCTCTTTTGCCCGGGAGTATAAATACCACGTAAACTCCTGGGAGTCATTTTTTAGACGGGAACGCCTCCCTTGCATATCATTAACGCAAGGAAGGGGTTCACGCTAAAAAATGACGCACATTCCGGGAACTTTGGCGCTATTCGCCTCTAACGCCATAGTATAAATATGGCGTTAGTTGGCGTTAGTTTTGCGTCGAAATTGCGTCAAAAAAAACGACGCAATTTCGGCGCAAACGGAGTATAAATATGGCCCTCAGTGATGATGGACAGCTGGCTCTCATGGTGTGAAAAGGTCCACCATGACATAGGTGGGCTTTCCGCTGCATTCTCTGATTTATTATTCCTGTCTGTGAATGAGATGCACATCACTGTAACACCAAATATGAAAAAGAAAAAAGAAAATGTTCCTTAGGGGTAAACACGTTTATTATTTTTCAAGGACAGTGCCTCTCGTATGATGGTTTTCCATTTTCAAACAAAATAGGCAGACTGGCTTGCCTTGATCCTAGTGGCATGGAAGAATGATACACATTGTTTCTTTTTTACACATCAGCGGGAACATCTTTAACTCAAACAACACACCCAGCCAACAGAAAGGTAGATGAGGGATTTTTTTCAGCTGCTGTGTCTCTGAGGTCCGGAACACAGAGAGTCTCTCCACCTAAATTAGGCAGTGCAGCCTCAAAGAAATGTCAACTGCTGGCGGAAGCACTGTCACCATCAACTTCTAAACTACTCCCTGCATATTATGTGTTATCCATTGCAGTATTTATTTAGATAAGAAGGTTAGTACTTACCCAAAATAATAGTTTTTTTCTGCAAATTCCATCAGGCTCACATACTTACACAGAAGTGTTTAGTGTTTTCCTGATGAGGTCAGCTGGGGTACTCATTGTTCCTGCATAGATATACTGTGAAACTTGTTTGAAAAGCACCACCACTATCAATATAGAAGACACCTCCAAGAAACAGAATGGGTTGTCATCATGAGTGTAGGAAAGAACCATCTTGCCTGGCATGTTACCCCCATTTTTACTTGTGTGTCAGTTTGTTTTTGCCTGTCTCACCGGGATCCTGCTAGCCAGGACCCCAGTGCTCGCTCATAGTCTGTGGCCTGGATGTGTTCCCTGTGTGGTGCCTAACTGTATCACTGAGGCTCTGCTAAACTCATTGTGCTATATGATATAAGTGATATAGTAGGAGCTTTGCGTGTCTCCTAGTTCAGCCTAAGATGCTTTGACGTAGCTACCTTCTATCAGCCTAAGCTGCTAGAAACACCTCTATTCTACTAATAAGGGATAACTGGACCTGGCACAGGGTGTAAGTACCACAAGGTACCCATTATAAGCCAGGCCTGCCTCCTACAGTGACAATATGCCAAAAGTATCTCAGAGGACATACTCCCTTAGGAGGTAAGTAATATACACAAAATATACACACAAACCAAAATCAGGTAAGTAAACAGTTAGAAAAGTAGTGCAAACACTGTAGAGTACAATAGAATGCAATAGGAGACAGTAGGCCTAGGGGCAACACAAACCGTATACTCCAAAAGTGGAATGCGAACCACGAATGGACCCCAGGCCTAGTGTAGTGTGTAGAGGGTCGCTGGGAGTGTAAGAAAACACTAAGGGTTTCCAAGATACCCCACCCCAAGACCCTGAAAAGTAGGAGTAAAGTGACCCTACTACCCTAGAAAGACAGTGAAGTTGAGATAGGGGATTCTGCAAAGACAACAACTGAAGGCAAAGCAGTGATGACGGATTCCTGAACCTGAGGACCTGAAAAGGAAGGGGACCAAGTCCAAGAGTCACGCAAGTGTCCAGGGGGGCAGGAGCCCACTAAACCCCGGATGAAGGTGCAAAAGGGCTGCCTCTGGGTGGAAGAAGCCAAAGATTCTGCAACAACGGAAGGTGCCAGGAACTTCTACTTTGGTCAGAAGATGTCCACGACATACTAGAGGATGCAGAGTTGTTTTGACACAGAAAGACCGCAAACAAGCCTTGCTAGCTGCAAGAGTCACGTTTGAAGCTTTTGGGTGCTGCCAGGGCCCAGGAAGGACCAGGAGGTCGCCCCTTGGAGGAGGAGACACAGGGGGTGCTCAGCCACACAGAAAGCCCATGCAGATGCAGGCAGCACCCGCAGAAGCACCTGAACAGGCATTCAGAAGATCTGAGCACGGCGGTCGTCTCAGCACAACAACAGGGAGTCCCACGAAGTCAGAGGTCAACTCAGAGAGTTGGGCAAAGTAGGACGGAGTGCTGGGGACCTGGGCTGTGCTGTGCATGAAAGAAGTCTTGCAAAAGTGCACAGAAGCCCTAGCAGCTGCAGTTCATGCAGCACACAGGATTACTGTCTGGTGTGGGGATGCAAGGACTTACCTCCACCAAATTTGGACAGAAGGGCCACTGGAATGTCAGGGACACTTGGATCTAGCTCCTGTGTCCCATGGACCACGCTCGTCAAGATGAGAGGGGACCCAGAGGACCGGTGATGCAGAAGTTTGGTACCTGCATTGGCAGGGGGAAGATTCCGTCGACCCATGGGAGATTTCTTCTTGGCTTCCAGTGCAGGGTGAAGTCAGAAAGCCCTCAGAGCATGCACCACCAGGAAACAGTCAAGAAAGTCAGCAGGATGAGGTGCTACAATGTTGCTGGAAGTCTTCTTGCTGCTTTGTTGCGATTTTGCAGGTGTCCTGGAGCAGTCAGCGGTCGATCCTTGGCAGAACTTGAAGAGAGAAGTGCAGCGGAACTCTGGTGAGCTCTTGCATTCAGTATCTGACGAGAAACCCTCAGGAGAGACCCTAAATAGCCCTCAGAGGAGGATTGGCTACAGAGAGAGGTAAGCACCTCTCTCTGATGTCCCCTGCTGGCACTGGCTCTCAGAGGTCTCAATTGTGCCCTCACACCTCTGCATTCAAGATGGCAGAGGAATGGGACACACTGGAGGAGCTCTTGGCACCTCCGCTTGGGAGGTGCTGGTCAGGGGAGTGGTCACTCACCTTTCCTTTGTCCAGTTTCGCGCCAGAGTAGGGCTGGGGGGAATCCCTGAACTGGTGTAGACTGGCTTATGCAAGGAGAGCACCATGTGTGCCCTTCAAAGCATTTCCAGAGGCCAGGAGAGGCTACTCCTCTCAGGCCCTTAACACCTATTTCCAAAGGGAAAGGGTGTAACACCCTATCTCAGAGGAAATCCTTTGTTCTGCCTTCCTGGGACTGAGCTGCCCAGGCCCCAGAGGGGCAGAAACCTGTCTGAGGGTTGGCAGCAACGGTAGCTGCAGAGAAAACCCTGGAGAGCTAGTTTGGCAGTACCCGGGTTCGGTGCTGGATACCAAAGGGGGATCATGTAATTGTCACCCCAATACCAGAATGGGATTGGGGGTGACAATTCCATGATCCTAGCATGTTACATGGCATGCTCGAAGTTACCATTGTGACGCTACATATAGGTAGTGACCTACATGTATTCACTCGTGTAATGGTGTCCCCGCACTCACAAAGTCTGGGGAATTTGCCCTGAACAATGTGGGGGCACCTTGGCTAGTGCCAGGGTGCCCACACACTAAGTAACTGTGCACCTAATCTTCACCAAGTGAGGGTTAGACATATAGGTGACTTATAAGTTACTTATGTGCAGTGAAAAATGGCTGTGAAATAATGTAGATGTTATTTCACTCAGGCTGCAGTGGCAGTCCTGTGTAAGAATTGTCTGATCTCCCTATGGGTGGCAAAAGAAATGCTGCAGCCCATAGGGGTCTCCTGGAACCCCAATACCCTGGGTACCTAGGTACCACCTACAAGGGAATTATAAGGGTGTTCCAGTGTGCCAATGAGAATTGGTAAAATTAGTCACTAGCCAGCAGTGACAATTTTAGAAATCAGAGAGAGCATAAACACCGAGGTTCTGGTTAGCAGAGCCTCAGTGATACAGTTAGGCACCACACAGCGAACACATACAGGGCAAATATTATGAGCACTGGGGTCCTGCCTTGCAGGATCCCACTGACACATGGGCAAAAACAAATATACATTCAGTGAAAATGGGGGTAACATGCCAGGCAAGATGGTACTTTCCTACAGTCACTAAAATAAAGGACCTTTATTTTTAGTAACTCTGAGTATTGTGATTTCTTATGATATAGAGCTATATGATATAGGTGGTATAGTAGGAGCTTTGCATGTCTCCTAGTTCAGCCTAAGCTGCTCTGCTATAGCTACCTCTATCAGCCTAAGCTGTTAGAATACTACTAATAAGGGATAACTTTATTTGTCCCCACCCTTGTCAGAAAACTTACCATCCTTACCAACTGCAACCTCTAGTTCCCCTAGTAATACCAGTGTTGGTGGGAAGTCTACTACTAATAGCCAATCCAAGGGTGTAGCTGGGCTCACTATTGGCAATGTAGTTGGGGTTGGTCTTGTTAGAGAGACCACAGAGGCTGTTTTAGTCTCTGATGGTGGTATTGACTTTGCCATCTTGGTTGCTTGTCCCCTTAACATGGGTAAGTACAAGCAACTTCCCCTAATAAATGGTGTTGAGGTTGAGGCCGACAGGAACCAGTGTCACTATGCTGATTGAGAAACTGGTTCACCCTGATCAACACCTACTTGGTCAGCAGTACCATGTGACTGATGCTCACAACAACACTCTTAGCCCCCCGATGGCTGTTGTGAATCTCAACTGGGGGGGAGGATACTGGTCCAAGGAAAGTTATGGTAGCCACAGATTTACCTGTAGATTGCTTACTAGGCAATGATTTGGAGACATCAGCTTGGGCTGAAGTGGAGTTGGAAGCTCATGCAGCAATGCTGGGCTTTCCTGGGCATATCTTTGCTTTGACAAGGGCTCAGTCCAAGAAGCAAAGAGGGCATGGAAACTTGGATCCGGGAACAATGGACCAAGTGCTCCCAAAAGCTTGGAGTAGAAAGGTTAAATCATTGCCCACTATCCCTCCCTCTCCAGAAGATTCCCCTTTTGAGGAAGAGGAATCTTCTCCCTGTGCAGAACCTACACCAGATGAGCTGGCAGCAGACACTGCTGAGCTTTTGGGTGCAGGGGGGCCTGCTAGGGAAGAGCTGAGTGTGACACAGCAGACCTGTTCCACACTAGAGGGTTTGAGACAGCAAGCTGTCTAACAGCAGAATGGGGATGTCACTGATAGCCATAAGGTCTATTGGGAAGACAACCTCCTGTATACTGAGTCAAGGGACCCTAAACCTGGAGCTGGCAGGCCATGTGCCAGGAGATTGGTTATCCCTTTGCAGTATAGGGAGTTTCTTCTGACCTTGGCAGATGACATTCCTTTGGCTGGGCATTTGGGCCGGAGTAAAACTTGGGACAGGCTTGTTCCTTTGTTTCACTGACCTTACATGTCAGAGGACACCAAAGAGTTTTGTCGCTCTTGTGTGACCTGCCAAGCCAGTGGTAAGACTGGTGGCACACCTAAGCCTCCCTTAATTCCAATTTCTGTGGTCGGGGTGCACTTTGAAAGGTTAGGGGTTGACATAGTTGGCCCCCTTGACCCTCCAACAGCTTCAGGCAATAGGTTTATCCTGGTGGTAGTGGACCATGCCACTAGGTACCCTGAAGCAATTCCCTTATGGACCACTACAGCTCCTGCAGTGGCATAGGCCCTCCTGGGCATATTTTCCAGAGTGGGCTTTCCTAAGGAAGTGGTGTCAGACAGAGGTAGTAACTTCATGTCTGCATACCTCAAAGCAATGTGGAAGGAGTGTGGTGTAACATACAAGTTCACTACTCCTTATCATCCACAAACAAATGGTCTGGTTGAGAGGTTTAATAAAACTCTCAAAGGTATGATAATGGGACTCACTGAAAAACTCAGAAGGAGATGGGATGTCCTGTTACCTTGCCTCCTTATTGCTTACAGGGAGGTACCCCAAAAAGGAGTGAGCTTTAGCCCCTTTGAACTCCTCTGTGGGCACCCTGTGAGAGGTCCCCTTGCACTTGTTAAGGAGGGTTGGGAACAACCTTTAAAATCTCCTAAATAGGACATTGTTGACTTTGTACTTGGCTAAGATTAAGAATGGCTGAGTACATGAAAAAGGCCAGTAAAAAGCTTCAGGCCAGACAGTAGCTGCAAAAGCAATGGCATGACCAGAAGGCTATCCTGACCCAGTACCACCCAGGACAGAAGGTGTGGGTATTGGAGCCTGTGGCCCCAAGAGCACTCCAGGACAAACAGAGTGGACCCCATCTAATTGTATAGAAAAAGGGTGAGGTTACCTACTTAGTAGACCTTGGCACTGCCAGGAGTCCTCTTAGGGTGCTCCATATCAATCGCCTAAAACCCTACTATGACAGGGTTAACTTAGAAGAGAGTGACCCTCTCCCTGATCTCTTCTCCACCACTGAAGCTGATGGCTTAGTGGAGGGAGTGGTGCTTGCAGAATGTCTTACTGCTGAGCAGAAGGACAACTGTATATATCTCCTTGGCCAATTTTCTGACCTCTTCTCACTGATACCAGGTACCACCACCTAGTGTGAGCACACAATCAGACAGTTTACCTGTCAAAAGTAAAATCTACAGGCAGCCTGATCATGTCAGAGATTGCATATAACAAGAGGTGCAGAAAATGCTGGACTTAGCTGTGATTGAGCCTTCGGAAAGCCCATGGGCGATTGTGGTGATTGTCCAGAAACCTCACAGTAAAGATGGTGAAAGACAAATGAGGTTTTGTGTTGACCACAGAGGTCTCAATCAAATAACCAAAACTGATGTTCAGACTATACCCAGGGCAGATGAGCTAATAGATACACTGGCTTCTGCCAAGTATCTAAGCACTTTTAATTTAACTGCAGGGTATTGGCAGATTAAATTATCAGAAGATGCTAAACCTAAAACTGCATTTTCCACCATTGGAGGGCACTATCAGCTCACTGTGATGCCCTTTGGTTTGAAGAATGCACCTGCCACTTCTCAGAGGTTGGTGAACACAGTCCTGCAAGGTTTGGAAGCTTTTAGTGTAGCATATCTAGATGATATAGCTGTCTTTAGCTCCACCTGGGATGAGCACCTGGTCCACCTAGGAAGGTTTTGGAGGCCCAGCAAAAGGCAGGCCTCACTATCAAGGCTTCGAAGTGCCAGATAGGGCAGGGGAAAGTGGTTTATTTGGGCCACCTGGTAGGTGGTGAACTGATTGCACCACTTCAGGGGAAGATCCAGACCATTATGGAATGGGCTCCCCCTACAACTCAAACCCAAGTGAGAGCCTTCTTAGGCCTCACAGGGTACTTACTATAGGATGTTCATTAAGAACTATGGCTCCATTGCAGCTCTTCTTAATGACCTCACTAGTAAGAGGATGCCTAAAAAGGTATTGTGGACAACTAGCTGTCAAAAGGCTTTTGATTATCTCAAACAGGCCATGTGCTCTGCACCTGTCCTAAAAAGCCCTTGTTACTCCAAGAAGTTCATAGTCCAGACTGATGCTTCTGAATTAGGGGTGGGGGCAGTGCTATTACAGCTTAACACTGAGGGCCAGGATCAACCTGTTGCTTTCATCAGCAGGAGGTTGACCCCTAGAGAAAAGGGTTGTTCTTCCATAGAGAGGGAGGCCTTTGCTGTTTTCTGGGCACTGAAAAAGTTGAGACCATAAATGTTTGGTACTCACTTTATTGTTCAGACAGACCACAAACCTCTATTGTGGCTTAAACAAATGAAAGGTGAAAACCCTAAATTGTTGAGGGGGTCCATCTCCCTTCAGGGAATGGACTATACAGTGGAACATAGACCTGGGAGAACCCACTCCAATGCAGATGGACTCTCCAGATAGTTCCACTTGGACAATGAAGACTCATCTGGGCAAAGTTAGCCTTATTGTCCCTCGTTTGGGGGGGTTGTGTAGGAAGTACCATCTTGCCGGGAATGTTACCCTCATTTTTACTTGTGTGTCAGTTTGTTTTTGCCTGTCTCACTAGGATCCTGCTAGCCATGACGCCAGTGCTCATAGTCTGTTGCCTGAATGTGTTCCCTGTGTGGTGCCTAACTGTGTCACTGAGGCGCTGCTAACCAGAACCTCAGTGCTTATGCTCTCTCTGTCTTTAAAATTGTCACTGCAGGCTAGTGACCATTTATACCAATTCTGATTGCCACCTTGGAACACCCTTATAATTCCCTAGTATATGGTACCTAGGTACCCAGGGTATTGGGGTTCCAGGAGATCCCTATGGGCTGCAGCATTTCTTTTGCCACCCATAGGGTGCTCAGACAATTCTTACACAGGACTGCCACTGCAGCCTGCATGGACCCCGGGTACTGCCAAACTAGCTCGCTGGGGTTTTCACTGCAGCTACCGCTGCTGCCAACCCACAGACAGGTTTCTGCCCTCCTGGGGTCTGGGCAGTCCAGTCTAGGAAGGCAGAACAAAGGATTTCCTCTGAGAGAGGCTGGTACACCCTCTCCCATTGGAAATAGCTGTTAAGGGCCTGAGAGGAGTAGCCTCTCCTTGCCTCTGGGAATGCTTTGAAGGGCACAGATGGTACCCTCCTTGCATAAACCAGCCTACACCGGTTGAGGGATCCTTCAGCCCCTACTCTCGCGTGACACTGGACAAAAGAAAGGGGAGTGACCACTCCCCTGTCCATCACCACCCCAGGGGTTGTGCCCAGAGCTCCTCCAGTATGTCCCAGACCTCTGCCATCTTGAATGCAGAGGTATGAGGGCACAATGAAGGCCTCTGAGTGGCCAGTGCCAGCAGGTGACGTCAGAGACCCCTCCTGATAGGTGCTTACCTGGTTAGGTGGCCAATCCTCCTCTGAGGGCTATTTAGGGTCTCTCCTGTGGGATTCTCTTCAGATAACGAATGCAAGAGCTCACCAGAGTTCCTCTGCATCTCTCTCTTCGACTTCTGCCAAGGATCGACCGCTGACTGCTACAGGACGCCTGCAAAACCGCAACAAAGTAGCAAGAAGACTACCAGCAACATTGCAGCGCCTAATCCTGCCGGCTTTCTTGACTGTGTCCTGGTGGTGCATGCTCTGAGGGCTGTCTGCCTTCACCCTGCACTGTAAGCCAAGAAGAAATCTCCCGTGGGTTGACGGAATCTTCCCCCTGCAGGTGCAGGCACCAAATTTCTGCTTCACCGGTCCTCTGGGTCACATCTCATCTTGACGAGCGTGGTCCCCGGAACACAGGAGCTGGATCCAAGTGACCCCAACAGTCCAGTGGTCCATCTGTCAAAATTTGGTGGAGGTAAGTCCTTGCCTCCACCCGCCAGACAGTAATCCTGTGCACTGCGTGAACTGCAGCTGCTAGGGCTTCTGTGCACTTTTGCAAGGAATCCTTCATGCACAGCACAGCCCAGGTCCCCAGCAATCCGTCCTTCATTGCTCAACTCGCTGAGTTAACCACCAGCTTCATGGGGCCCTCTTTTGTAGTGTTGAGATGACCACCATGCTCAGTTTTTTTGAACCCATGTTCAAGTACTTCTTTGGGTGCTGCCTTCTTCTACGTGGGCTCTCTGTGTTGCTGTGCACCTCCTCTGTCTCTTCCTCCAAGGGGCAGCACCCATTTTCTTCAACCATGACCTTTGCAGCTACCAAGGCTTGTTTGTGGTCTTTCTGCGTGGAAACAACTCCTGCATCTTCCAGCACACCGTGGGACATCGTCTGTGCAAAGGAGAAGTTCCTGGCATATTCCATTGTTGCAGAATCTTCAGCTTCTTCCACCCAGAGGCAGCAATTTTGCACCTTCATCTGAGGTTTAGTGGGCTCCTGCCCCCCCCCGGACACTTTCATGACCCTTGGACTTGGTCCCCTTCCTTTACATGTCCTCATGTCCAGGAATTCGTCTTCAGTGCTTTGCATTCAGTTGTGGTCTTTGCAGAATCTCCTATCACGACTTTAGTGTGTTTCTGGGGAAGTAGGGTAACTTTACTCCTACCTATCAGGGTCTTGGGGTTGGGTATCTTGGACACCCTTAGTGCTTTCTTACACTCCCAGCGACCCTCTACACACTACACTAGGCCTGGGGTCTCTAAGTGGTTCGCATTCCACTTTCTTGATATATGGTTTGTGTTGCCACTAGACCTATTGCATCCTGTTGTATTCTACAGTGTTTGCACTACTTTTCTAACTGTTTAATTACCTGATTTTGGTTTGTGTGTATATTTTGTGCATTTTACTTACCTCCTAATGGAGTATATCCTCTGAGATATTTTTGGCACATTGTCACTAAAATAAAGTACCTTTATTTTTAGTAACTCTGAGTATTGTGATTCTTATGATATAGTTCTATATGATATAAGTAGTATAGTAGGAGCTTTGCATGTCTCCTAGTTCAGCCTAAGCTGCTCTGCTATAGCTACCTCTATCAGCCTAAGCTGCTAGAACACTACGAATCTACTAACAAGGGATAACTGGACCTGGCACAAGGTGTACCATCAGGTACCCACTATAAACCAGGCCAACCTCCGACAATGAGTCTACAATTGTTCATCTGGTCTCCACCTTTATTAAAACCATGATTGAAACTGAATAGTGGGATGCCATCATAAATTTAAAACACTTTTGAAGGCGACCAAACAAGTTGGACTGAGAGATAGTTCTGATATTGTGTAAAGAAAGTACACATTAACATTCTTGGAAGTTGATCAGAAGAAAATACTATCCCCCCATCTGACTATATTGGCGAAACACTTGGAGGGAAGATTTTACATTGAATCTTGACTGTGAGCTCAGAGAAACGAAAAGAAAAGAAACGGGGAGCCCTGGTACAGGTTGATGACATATGTGCATGGCTGATGGAAAGAGTGACGTGTCAGACTACGAGACTTAAAAAATGAGTGGAGAACAACTGCTACAAGAGAGAAAGACAGTAGCTCAGAACAAAGTCCTGGGTACAAAGGAACACGTCTGTTCTTTCAAAGGTGAGCGAAATAACTGGTGTCTCAGGTCTGGACGTCATGGGCTGCCTTTCAAGAAATAGCATCCAAGAGATATCGGCAATAACAACAGTATTATGGAGCCCAGGGGCAATGGGACAGCACTACATCGTTCATGACAAGAGGCAGAATCTACGTAACGAACATAGTAAACAGGCTGGTGACGGTACAGCCTTGCCAGTAGAGAAAACTGATTTAGGATACCTATACTCACAGTGAGAAAATTGTGGAAATATGCAGTCGTGGTGGCTATACATATTCAAAGTAAATGAAGGTGCACCGAGGGATGTGCATTTATTCACAGACCGAGTAGGAATTAAAGGGCAACTGCAGTGAGCCCCTAAACAACAGTCTAAGAAGCACTGAGCAGATGGTGCAGCCAGAAAAAGCATCATTACTGCAGGGGGCCAGTGGACATATATACTTCAGAGCTGAATCAACTAGTCTTGACAGGCGATAATCAAATAATCTAAAAATATTGAGTTGTTGCAGAAGTCTGTCATACTTCTAAGGCACGATGGTGGCAAATTTTGCAGAAAGAAGGATGCCAGATTTGAAAGAAAGAACAACAGAATATATGAGTGAATGGACAACAATGAATCCTGCTTTGAAAAAAGAAACATGAGGAAAACCTTGTGAATTTGGAGGGCAGATGACGGAGCAAGACCGATCGCCTATTGTGGCTTTCCGAGCGTGGAATTGTATCAACAGGAAATATTCTTGGATGAATCGATCCCTACACTGTTTGTGGATGCTGTTCAGAGACTCCAGAAAAATGGAGCTCATCACTCACGGATTAAACAACAGCTCCTTGGAACATTGCCTAGGACAATTACGATGCAAATGCTGTGGTATAAAATAAGGTCTCACCTCTTCACAGCTACAAGGAAACAACGTGACAAAACATATAATGGGAGCCATATTTCTTTCTACCCAGATATTGGTGTGGAGAAACAAAAGAGGAGGTGCTCATTCGGAGAGCCAAATGGTAAGCTACAAGAATTTAGCATCTCATATGTGGAAGAAAACACTTGTTTTGCGAAACCGGAGGATGCTCTGGATTATGTTAAGACGTTGATTTGCTATCAACCGAACACTTTATCAGCCTTTTCAACTGAAAATTTGGCACACTCTGTCTTTGGATCTGGTAATGTTGGGGCTTGTGTATTCATTCTTTGATCTGTTGTTTTGCATCGCTGTAAGGCAGCGTGGCAGGTGCACTGCAAGCATTAATGTTTACTCTCGTATTTCTAGGCAATGCCACAATAGGTAGGTTTAGGTTATAAGAAATGTGGTGAGTGAATACTGACCCCCTCTTCATAGTTCGCTAGAGCTTTGGCACATGTACCCTCTCCTGAAACCGACGAAATTCATTGGGGTCTTGGTCTGTCATACTAATTAGTTACAAGTAGAATACATTTTTTAAAGTTAATTAGTAGATACGGGAGAAGCTGCAAGACTAGCACTATTGTCAGTTGCGAATTCCGATGTTGCACTGTAAGGAGGTGACAATGTAGAGTGGACGAACATGGTCAGGCAAAAGGAAATATTCTTGTAACTAATGGGTGGCAACAAGACAACAGTAACAATACACAATATAAAAATAGAGATGGCTGGCATAGTTATCTGAACATACAATTATAAAAAAAACATTAGCAGTGTACTGAGGAGGCAGAGAATTTGATCATCCATTTAGTAACACTCTGCTCTGCTAACTATGTACAGGATGCACACTTAGGCCAAATATTGTACCCTAGCATGGTCCTAATATATAATATGGCATCACGAAAAAAGCAGAACTGCACGTGTAAAATGTTCTCGGTTTCCTTCATGATTCCTATGTCCTAGCCTGTACACGAACATAAAAAAAAACACTTTTTATGATGCCACAATTGATTCCACAGGGATACAAACAGTAAATATCTTTATATCCATGACATAAACAACCACCCCTATCCATTCTTACACACATTTTTGGTGATAAAAAAACAATTATTCAGTCCGTAATGTAACATTCCTAACTCCAAATATTTGTTTTAAAGTTAAAAAAAAACATAGCATGATTAAAATTATATCACTATTCGTACGTAATGTTGTTATCTCGGACGGTTGTTTTTCTCCTTAAGAATCAACTATACTTCCACCTTCTTTAACTCATCAGAGAAATTGACGCCATACATTTTATTTTAATAGCAAGATAGTAGATAAAGATTTTATTGAAATAAGATCAGGAATGCACGCGAGTGAAGAAATTACACGACATCTCTCCAATAGTTAGGTCTTTTACATTGATCATGTCACCAATAGTTGGCGGCTCCATTTACAATTATCAATGGGTACTTTTCAAAGTATGAACAAAGATTATTCTAGGAAGTCTATGAATCATGTACATTAGTGAACATATGTAATATTGTGGTGTAGGAGGCTGGCCAGGCTTATAGTGGGTACCTTGTGGTACTAACACCCTGCATGCAAAGCTCCTACTTTACCACTTATATCATATAGCACAATATCATAAGAAAACACAATACTCAGAGTTACTAAAAATAAAGGTACTTTATTTTTATGACAATATGCCACAAGTATCTCAGTGAGTACCCTCAGTTAGAAGGTAAGTAATATACACAAGTTATATGTACACAAACCCAAAACAGGTAAGCAATAGTAAGAAAAGTAATGCAAACAGTGTAGAATTACAATAGGATGCAATAGGCGAACATAGGTCTAGGGGCAACACAAACCATATACTCCAAAAGTGGAATGCGAATCACAAATGGACCCCAGACCTATGGGAGCTTGTAGAGGGTCGCTGGGACTGTAGGAAAACAGTCAGGGTGTCCAAGATACCCCACTCAAAACCCTGAAAAGTAGGAGTAAAGTACACCTACTACCCCAGTAGAACACAATAGTCGTGATTGGGGGATTCTGCAAGAACCACAAACACCAGGAAAACACTGAAGATGGATTCCTGGAGTCCAAGTCCAAGAGTCGCGATAGTGTCCAGGGGAGTCAGGAGCCCAGGAAACCCCGGATGAAGGTGCAAGAAGGTTGCCTCCAGATGGAAGAAACCTAGGATTCTGCAACAACGAAAGAGCTAGGAACTTCTCCTTTGGATGGAAGATGTCCCACAGTGTGCTGAAGGTTGCAGAAGTGTTCCCATGCAGAAATACCACAAACAAGCCTTGCTACCTGCAAGGGTTGCAGCAGAGGTTTTTGGGTGCAGCTGGGGACCAGGAAGGACAAGGATGTCGCCCCTTGGAGGAGGAGACAGAGGGGCACTCAACTCAGCAATTCAGAGAGCCCCCACAGAAGCAGGCAGCACCCGCAGAAGTACCAGAGCAGACACTTAGAAGATTTGTGAACCGGAGTTGGCTCAGAGTCACAAAGGAGAGTCCCACGACGTCGGAGTCCAACTCAGCGGGGTGAGCACTGCAGGACAGAATGCTGGGGACCCAGGCTAGGCTGCGCACAAAGGAATCCTTGGAGAAGTGCACAGAAGCCGGAGCAGCTGCAAATCACGCAGTACACAGGTTTGCAGTCTAGCGTAGGGAGGCAAGGACTTACCGCCACCAAACTTGGACTGAAGGATCACTGGACTGTGGGAGTCACTCGGATAGAGTTCCTGTGTTCCAGGGACCATGCTCGTCAGGATGAGAGGGGACCCAGAGGACCGGTGATGCAGTCTTTTGGTGCCTGCGTTAGCAGGGGGAAGATTTTGTCGACCCACAGGAGATTTCTTCTTGGCTTCCAGTGCAGGGAGAAGGCAGACAGCCCCCAGAGTATGCACCACCAGGAAACAGTTGAGAAAGCCGGCAGGATGAGGCGCTACAATGTTGCTGGTAGTCGTCTTGCTACTTTGTTGCAGTTTTGCAGGCGTCCTGGAGCAGTCAGCAGTCGATCCTTGGCAGAAGTCGAAGAGGGAAGTGCAGAGGAACTCTGGTGAGCTCTTGCAGTCGTTATCTGAAGAATACCCCAGAGGAGAGACCCTAAATAGCCAGAAAAGGAGGTTTGGCTACCAAGAAAGGAAGATTGGCTACCAAGAAAGGTAAGAGCCTCTCAGAGGGGGCCTCTGACGTCACCTGCTGGCACTGGCCACTCAGAGCAGTCCAGTGTGCCCCCAACATCTCTGTTTCCAAGATGGCAGAGGTCTGGGACACACTGGAGGAGCTCTGGGCACCTCCCCTGGGAGGTGCTGGTCAGGGGAGGGGGAACATCCTTTTTTCCGACTTTTTTTTTCCGAAAGTCGTGGTAAACGAAAGCGCAACAACGCTTTTTTTAACCACGACTCCGGTTTACGTATGTTCTGAACAACGAACATGCGTGGTTAAGGTACAAAGAAGTGAGTTGGCGAAGGTAAGTGGTGGGTTTAGGTTTTGGGGAGGGGGTGGGGGGTCAGGGGGTTTTAGGTTTTGGGGTGGGGTTGGGGGGTGGGGCGTTTTTGGTTTTGGGGAGTGGGTGGGGGATCAGGGGGTTTTAGGTTTTGGGGTGGGGTTGGGGAGGTGGGGCGTTTTTGGTTTTGGGGAGTGGGTGGGGGGTCAGGAGGTTTTAGGTTTTAGGGTGGGGTTGGGGGGGTGGGCGTTTTTGGTTTAGGGGAGTGGGTGGGGGGTCAGAGGGTTTTAGGTTTTGGGGTGGGGTTGGGGGGGTGGGATGAGGGATGTAGGGTGAATGGTGCCTATTGCTAATGATTTTATCAGGATTGCCTTTACAACGAAATATCATTGTTAAGGCATTCGTGGTAAAATCATCAGTAGTAGCAAAGAGGTCGGTGTTCCGACCTCGTTCTTAAGGCAGTAGTTGTGTTTGAAGTCGTTGTTTCGTCGTACAGTTTTGCGCCAGAGCAGGGCTGGGGGATCCCTGAACCGGTGTAGACTGGCTTATGCAGAGATGGGCACCATCCATGCCCATCAAAGCTTTTCCAGAGGTTGGGGGAGGCTACTCCTCCCCAGCCCTTCACACCTATTTCCAAAGGGAGAGGGTGTAACACCCTCTCTCAGAGGAAATCCTTTGTTCTGCCTTCCTCGGCTGGGGCTGCCCAGACCCCAGGAGGGCAGAATCCTGTCTGAGGGGTTGGCAGCTGCAGTGGAAACCCCAGAAAGGCAGTTTGGCAGTACCCAGGTTCTGTGCTAGAGACCCGGGGGTCATGGAATTGTCCCCCCAATACCACAATGGTATTGGAGGAACAATTCCATGATCTTAGACATGTTACATGGCCATGTTCGGAGTTACCGTTGTGACGCTATACATAGCTAGTGACCTATGTATAGTGCACACAAGTAATGTTGTCCCCGTACTCACAAAGTCCATGTAAATTGCCCTGAATGATGTGGGGGCACCTTGGCTAGTGCCAGGGTGCCCACACACTAAGTAACTTGGCACCCAACCTTCACCAGGTGAGGGTTAGACATATAGGTGACTTATAAGTTACTTATGTGCAGTGAAAAATGGCTGTGAAGTAACGTGGACGTTATTTCACTCAGGCTGCAGTGGCAGGCCTGTGTAAGAATTGCCTGAGCTCCCTATGGGTGGCAAAAGAAATGCTGCAGCCCATAGGGATCTCCTGGAACCCCCAGTACCCTGGGTACCTAAGTACCATATACAAGTGAATTTTATGGGTGTACCAGTGTGCCAATGAGAATTGGTAAATTTAGTCACTAGCCTATAGTGACAATCTTAAAGGCAGAGAGAGCATAAACACTGAGGTTCTGGTTAGCAGAGCCTCAGTGATATAGTTAGGTACCACACAGGGAACACATATAGGCCACAAACATATGAGCACTGGGGTCCTGGCTAGCAGGGTCCCAGTGACACATAACAAACATACTGACAACATAGGGTTTTCCCTATGAGCACTGGGCCCTGGCTAGCAGGGTCTCAGTGAGACTGTGAAAGCACCATGACATATACTCACAAACAGGCCAAAAGTGGGGGTAACAAGGCTAGAAAGAGGCTACCTTCCTACATGTGGTTCCTCACACATTCATTAATAGCTCTTCACGTTTACATTATATTTTTTGTTATATTTTTTGGAAGTTTAAGTGGTATTTTGCTCATTCTTTAGATTTGTTTAACACCTTTTATTCCTCTATGTTCCTCTTTCTAAAGGAGAGAAGGGCTTGATTAGCAAAAACAATACACTTAATTCAATAAATCACTCGTTCTTAATAGTTAAATGTATATTCTACAGTATGTGACCAAAGTAGAAGCAAAAATGTCCCAAGGATACTCTGGGTACCAAAAGAGGAATCCCAGGTATCTGTGAAGGAGATCTCAAGAACATAAACCAGACATACAATAGGAAATAAAAATATGTCAAAGAAATTGCTCAATACTATGGCCCTCATTACAATCCTGGCGGTCGGTGAATAAGCAGGGGTAAGAACGCCAACAGCCCGGTGGTTAAAAAAAGGGATCATGACCACGGTGGAAACCGCCAAAACATACAGCCACTTTAACACACCGACCGCCAGGGCAGTAGCAACAAACACCGCAACACTAACCGCCAACAGCCAGGTGGAAGACAATGTACCGCCCACTCTATTATAAGGCACCAATCCGCCAGCTTTTCCGGGGTGGTACTAACGACATCAAAAGCATGGTGGAAACAGTACTCTGAAGGGGAACCACTCACCTTTCGACACTCAACGAAGAACCAGGATGCCATGGAGCCCGAACTACAGGTCTTGGCGATGCTGGTGTATCTGCTAATATACACCAGGAAAATCAAAGAAGGCGGCGACCACAGTGAGTACTGCAACTAGCACACATGTGAGAGGGGGGGGGGAAAGAGAGTGACACGCACACGCAACATGTAACACCCTCACCCCCACCCTCCCCACAACACCATACACACAAAAACATGCAGCAACATTACATTTAAACCCCGTAAACCTCTGCAAGAACGCAGGAACAAAAGGAATTGAGTGCAAATAGTGATATTAAAAATATGCAGATAAAGTTAATGATTGTAAACAACAGTATATACAAATATTTACAATATGTACAGAAGGCCGTACACTGTCGTTTGCAAATGTCCCTGGTCCAGTGGTCAAAAAACATGGGCGAAGCCCAGTCTTGACTACTGCCTCAAAACGGAGAGAACACTGAGGGGCATCAGGTCGAAAACACACAGGCACCTCAGGGGGAAGGGGAGGGGGGCACATCAGCCAGAAGATGGTACTATGCCACTGCTCCTGTAGGGGGCAACATGCCCACAGCGATGTCCTGGGGAGTGCAAAGCCACAGTCTCTCAAGTGGGTGGTTTACCCACTGCTTGATCCTGGGGAGTGCAAAGCCACAGTCTCTCAAGTGGTTGGTTTGCTCATTGCTTGGTCCTGGGGAGTGCAAAGCCACAGTCTCTCAAGTGGGTGACATGTTCCACTGGTTCTGGAGGGGGCCTTGTGCACAGTCTGCTTCATCCTGCCAAGGATAGTGAGAGTGGATGCATATCTCCACTGGTTCTGGAGGGGACCTCGTGCCCAGTCTGCTTCATCCTGCCAAGGATAGTGAAAGTGGATGCATATCTCCATTGGTTCTGGAGGGGGCCTTGTACCAAGTGATGCTGCACCTGGGGTGTGCCAGTTCCCATTCCCTCACCTGGGTGTCTGAGGCACAAGATGTGCAGGGAACAGGTAGCATGATACTCCATGAAGGCAGAGCCAGACTCCATCCTGTGGCGACTTAGGCTGCAAACTGCTGGTAGTGCCGGTGCTGGTGGTGGTAATTCAAGTGGTGGTTGGAGGGTACAGGCCATCTCCTGCTGCCTTGGACAACTGCCCACTGGGGATGCTGCTGATGACAGATATAGTGGCACTGGCTGGGAATGTGGCGGTGCATATGGTGGTGCAGGTCGCAGTGCCTGCGGCGGTGTCTTCAGTGGAGATGCTGCTGGTGCTGGCTGTGGTGCAGGTGCTGGTAGTAGTGGAGGGAGACACCAGGCTGTCTCCTGCAGACTCGGACAGCTGCCCACTGGGGATGATGCTGCTGACTGTTGTTGTGGCAGCGGCGGTGCAGGTGGCAGTGCAGATGGCGGTGCAGATGGCGGTGCAGGTTGCGTGCCTGCGGCGGTGCTTTCCGCGGTACAGGTTGCTGGGCTGTCAGGACTAATGGTGAGCACCAGTCCCTCACCTGGAGCCTCCGAGGCCTGAAGTGCCTTGCCTCAGGTTTTCTTTCCCTTACCAACCTTGGCAGACGCTGCTGTGACCTTGCACTGGCAGATGCAGTTTTGGAGGAGACCTTGCTGGGTGGGTCGTTCTTCTTGGCCGTGCTGCATGCTGGCCCCTTCATCACAGTGGCAGGTGGCGGAATCGGTTGATCCTTTGCATTGGTCAGTGGCACACTGCCAGCCCTGGCGGGTGCCCCCTTTGATCCACTAGGACTCGCAGGTACCACAGTGGACGCCGACTTGGTGGCTGAGATGCTGGCCTGGGATCTTGACACCCTGGTGTAGGAAAGTACCATCTTGCCTGGCATGTTACCCCCATTTTACTTGTGTATCAGTTTGTTTTTTCCTGTCTCACTAGGATCCTGCTAGCCAGGACCCCAGTGCTCATAGTTTGTGGCCTAAATGTGTTCCCTGTGTGGTGCCTAACTGTGTCACTGAGGCTCTGCTAACCATAACCTCAGTGCTTATGCTTTCTCTGCTTTTTAAATTGTCACTGCAGGCTAGTGACCATTTTCATCAATTCTGATTAGCACACTGGAACACCCTTATAATTCCCTGGTATATGGTACTTAGGTACCCAGGTTATTGGGGTTCCAGGAGATCCCTATGGGCTGCAGCATTTCTTTTGCAACCCATAGGGAGCTCAAACAATTCTTACAAAGGACTGCCACTGTAACCTGAGTGAAATAATGTCCACGCTATTTCACAGCCATTTTACACTGAACTTAATTATTAACTTATAAGTCACCTATATGTCTAACCCTCACCTAGTGAAGGTTAGGTGCAAAGTTACTAAGTGTGAGGGCACCCTGGCACTAGCCAAGGTGCCCGCACATTGTTCAGGGCAATTTCCCCAGACTTTGTGAGTGAAGGGACACCATTACACACGTGCACTACGTATAGGTCAATACCTATAAGTAGCTTCACAATGGTAACTCCGAATATGGCCATGTAACATGTCTAAAATCATGGAATTGTCCCCCCATGGCAAATCTGACATTGGGGTGCCAATCCCATGTAATCCCCAGGGCTGCAGTATGGACCCCGGGTACTGCCAAACCAGCTCTCTTGGTTTTTCACTGCAGCTACCGCTGCTGCCAGCCCACAGACAGGCTTCTGCCCTCCTGGGGTCTGGGCAGCCCAGTCCCAGGAATGCAGAACAAAGGATGTCCTCTGAGAGAGGGTGTTACACCCTCTCCCTTTGGAAATAGGTGTTAAGAACCTGAGAGGAGGAGCCTCTCCTGGCCTCTGGGAATAATTTGAAGGGCACAGATTGTGCCCGCCTTGCATAAACCAGCCTACATTGGTTCAGGGATCCCCCAGGCCCTGCTCTGGCGCGAAACTGGACAAAGGAAAGGGGAGTGACCACTCCCCTGTCCATCAACACCCTAGGGGTGGTGCCCAGAGCTCCTCCAGTGTGTCCCAGACCTCTGCCATCTTGGTGGGACAGCATCCAAGAAGTAGGGATGACATCAGGAAGAGGTGGAACGACCTACGGGGGAAGGTGCGTTCCGTGGTCTCCAGACACCAGATTGCTGTACAGAGGACTGGTGGTGGACCCCCATCTCCTCCCCCACAACTAACAACATGGGAGGAGCAGGTCTTGGCAATACTGCATCCTGAGGGCCTCGCAGGAGTAGCAGGAGGACAGGACTCTGGTAAGTCAACTCTTTACTACCTCATCCCCCCTCCCTACCTGCATGCCATCACATGCTCCCACCCTCACCCCATCACTCCAACACCTCACATATGCCCCACTATCACAACCCACCCATCCCAATACCAAGCCCTGCATGCAACACCAAGGCATGGACACTCATCACCAAAGCATGTCCACTACAGATACCCACACCGACCCCAAACCAAATATCACACAAGGACCAAGACAAGAATGCAAGCACTGGAGTACAGGGTCACTTTACACCCCTACAGGACCCCTACCCAATGTCACCGGACGGGAGGTGCCAGACATATCCAGTCCCCCCCACAGAAGACACCCAGAGTGATGACAGCAGTTCTGCACAACTGGATCAAGATGACCAACCCGGCCCATCAGGGACCTCGGGACAGTCGGTTCCCCTGACACTGGCACAAGCCACCACAGAGGCTCCACCCTCAGGAAACACCAGCACAGCACCCACCCAGCGGGCCCATCCCTCTGTCCCCAGGACACGTCAATCAGCAGTGTGTTCACCACTACAGAGAACCCAAGCAAACCCACCAATCCAAGAAAATCAGGGACCTGGGGACAGTGGCAGTGGGCACACGGTTAAGGGGACAGAGGCTCAGGAAAACAGGGAAACTGGGAGGACTGCTGTGCGACAGGGGGAGGACAGGCCCAGGGAACCCACTCTCCATGAGACCCTCTCCAACATCATGGGAGCTTACTATAATTCCCAGGAGACGATGGCAACAGTACTGGCCAAGTTTCAGGAGACCCAGCGGCTGCAGGAGGAACACTATCTGGGGATCAGGGAGGACCTGAAGTCCATTAACAACACCCTGGTCGCCATTGCAGTGGTGCTGCAAGACCTTGTCAACACCAGGAGGGACACTGTGGCACAACAAGGGGCCCCTGACACTAGCCTGGACGATGAACAGCCCTCCGCCGGCGCTAGTGGACAGGAGGCACCGCCACAGGAACACAACACCAGCACCCCACCTCCTGCAGAGGGAGAACCATCCCGCAAACGGTCCCTGAGATCCAGGAACAAGACAGAGAACATTGCCAAGACCCCCGCCAGGAAATGAGACCCCCCCTGAATGTCACCCTTCTGTCCCACTTTGTCACCCTGTCCATCCTTCAACTGCCATTTCTCCACTTCCAATGCCCCTTTGGACAATGCACCTGTGAAACAAATAGACTGGACTCTGCCATGGACATTCCTCCAACATCCCCCCTGCCCAATTTACACCCCCCTCAACTTATTTGCAAAGAAATAAACACACTTCAATCACAAAACAATCTGGAGTCAGTCTGTGCTTTCACAAACATGTAATTGCAATAACCATGGAATTTAGCAATGTAAATTTACTTGTGCACATACAGATGTAACACAGCTGTAGGCTGTAGGAGGTTGGCCTGGCTTATAGTGGGTACCTTGTGGTACTTACACCCTGTGCCAGGTCCAGGTATCCCTTATTAGTAGAATAGAGGTGTTTCTAGCAGCTTAGGCTGATAGAAGGTAGCTATGGCAAAGCTTAGGCTGAACTAGGAGGCATGCAAAGCTCCTACTATACCACTTATATCATATAGCACAATATCTTAAGAAAACACAATACTCAGAGTTACTAAAAATAAAGGTATTTTCTTTTTATGACAATATGCCACAAGTATTTCAGTGAGTACCCTCAGTTAGAAGGTAAGTAATATACACAAGTTATATGCACACAAACCCAAAACAGGTAAGTAATAGTAAGAAAAGTAATGCAAACAGTGTAGAATTACAATAGGATGCAATTGGTGAACATAGGTCTAGGGGCAACACAAACCATATACTCCAAAAGTGGAATGCGAATCACGAATGGACCCCATACCTATGGGAGCTTGTAGAGGGTCACTGGGACTGTAAGAAAACAGTCAGGGTGTCAAAGATACCCCACCCCAAGACCCTGAAGAGTAGGAGTAAAGTACAACTCCTACCCCAAAAGGACACAATAGTCGTGATAGGGGGATTCTGCAAGAACCACAAACACCAGCAAAGCACTGAAGACGGATTCCTGGACCTGAGGACCTGAAAGGCAAGGGGACCAAGCCCTAGAGTCATGATAGTGTCCAAGGGGGCAGGAGTCCAGGAAACCCCGGATGCATACCCTAGCCAACCAGAAACCCCATTTCTAACATTGGTTGTCAGCGGTGAGGATAGGACTTGCGCTTGCACAATACCATTGTGACTCATTATTTCACTACAAGGATTGTGTTTAGACCATCACATGTTTGGCTTCTCTTAACTTTCTCTCTTTGGTAATTTTTCCTGTTTTCAGTTCTCACGCTTGGGTATTGTGGTTGTCACAGTTGAGTTATTTGTACCTTTTCAAGATGGGGCTTACCTTTGATTTAGAGGACCTGCCGTTTTACATGCAGGGGGAATTAGAGGGGTTCTGTAGAGAGAGAGGGCTGCCTGTAGAAGGGGACCTCAGGAGATCTCTGAATTTCTTTGAAAGGTTTGTGACATTTACCCAGGGAGGGAGTGTGCTTAGGGGGTACCCAGAGGATCCTGAGTGTAGCGAGGGTTCCCAATGGGAGGGCTCTCAGACCTCATCCCTAGAGAGTGGTAGAGAGACTGATCAGGAGGGTGAGAATGACCGGTTGGGGACACCAGTTGACAGGGAAGGCCCCAGTGATAGGGAGTCCCTTGCTGGGTCCAGTGTAAGAAGCAGGGCTACCTCTCATTCCTTGATGCCTGATGAGCTAAGAGATAGGCGGGAAGAGAGGGACCTGAAGTTGCAGTTAGCGCGCCTAGCTGTTGAGGAGAGAAGGGCTGAGGTATAGAAGGCCTTAGTACAAGAGTGAATGGCAGAGGCAGAGAGGACTTTGCCATAGAAAGACTCGCTCTAGAGCGCAGTCTGAAGGTTCTGGACTCACCAGCGCTGCAGGTGGAGTCCAGTGGTGGCAGCAATGTACAGTGCTGTAGCAAAGATGTTCCTCACATACCCATAGATATGGTACCTAGGTTCCAAGAGGGGGGTGACATACGTCAGTGGTTAAAGGAATATGAGAGGGCTCTGGTAGAGCGCAGGATCCCTGAGAAGGATTGGGGAACTGGCCTAGGGAGTTTTATTCCTGAGGAAGGGAGGGATGCCCTACTGACTCTAGAAGAGAGTGACAGGGAGAGGTACTCCGCTTTGAAGAATGCACTGATTGTGAAGTATGGTTTTTCCCCTGAGGAATACAGAAAAAGGTTTAGGGATGGTAAGAAACTGTCCCACCAGTCTTGGGAGGAGTTTGTGGAGGATTGCTGCATTGCACTAGATGGATGGGTGAAGGGTAGCACAGTAAACAATTTTGAAGGGCTGTTTAATCTGATTCTCAGAGAGCACCTGTTTCGTTGTTGTTTTTCAGAGTTACGCCAACACTTGTCAGTGTGTGAGCTCTCTGACCCCAGGGAGCTCGCAAAGGAGGCAGACTTCTGGTTGCGTACCAGAGGGTCTGGTGTGGCATTAGGGGGTGTTCCTAATGAGAGTGGTCTAGGTGTTTCCCAACAAGGTGTGGTGGGAAAGGAATGGAGTGTCCCAGGTAGGTCCCAGTGGACTGGGGTGGGTGAGGGACCCCATGTCCCGTCTCAGATGAGAGGGAATAGGGCTGGGCTGAGGCCCAAGGTGCCCAAGATCCCGTCCCAGGCCCTTAAGGTTCCATGAGTGAACGCCAGGAGGTGAGCCTAACCTGTGCCGTAGGGCCAGCTGTTCAGAAGGATCCCATTTTGTCATTAGGACTTAGGCGGGTGGCTGGTGATAGCGTTCCGCCGGTCCTGGTGTCTGGTAGTCTTGCTCTACATCGGAGGAGGCGGAAATCCAGGCATAGGGTTGAGAGGGGGCTGCGGGCCGCAGTGGAGAACCTGGAGGGTCAGGGGTCAGCTCTGAGAGCAGAGCCCCCCAGGAATGACCTTGGTGAGACCATTTCTGGGCTGGGGGGAATCCAGACTCTGTCCGATGGGCAGAGGTCAGGAGACCTGCGCCAGCCAGACTCTTCTGTGGCCCTTGGGAAAAGTGTTTCCCTGGTGGGGGTAGGTGTGCCCCCCAGGAAGTCCTGGTTGGCCAGGCAATGATTCAACCGCAGGGTGGTGACTCTGGGTTGGATGATCAGGTTCAGGGGGTAAACTCTGACCTGATGGGGAGTAGGTGTGCTCCCAAGGAAGTCCTGGTGCGCCAGGCAGTGGTTCAACCGCAGGGTAGTGACTCTGGGTTGGATTGCCAGATTCAGGGGGTAAGCTCTGATCTGGTAGGGGGTAGGTGTGCTCCCAAGGAAGTCCTGGTTCGCTGGGCAATGGTCCAGTCTAAGGGTGTCGTCCCTGGACTAGATAGACAGGTTCAGGGGGTAAACTCTGATCTGGTTGGGGGGGTGGTTAGTGTGCTCATCCCCCCGTGTGAAACTTCTGGTGGCTTCTCCCGAGGTGGGGAGACGCAGGACTCTGGAAGTGGGGTTCAGGGAGGGGGAAGCCCGCCCCGGACCCCGGTGCAACCCAAGGGTGTCGTCCCTAGGTTGGGTGGTCAGTCGCCAGGTAGTGATCCTGGGCTGACGAGAAAGTTGTGCAGGGCTGCTGTACCCAGCACCCTGAAAAGTGTGGATTCTGGTGATACCCCTCCTAGGAGAGGAGGGCGGGATCCTAGAAGGAGGGGTAGAGGGAGGAGAGCCTCGCCTCTAGCCCCTGTAGAACCTATGGGTGCGGACCCTAGGTTGGTGGATCAGTGGCAGGGTAGAGCCCCTGAACTGATCGGAAATGGAGTGGAGACAGGTTGCTTTGCACCTGGGGCTACCGCCCCCCACTCATTATGGTTTCAGAGACCAGAGGCTCCTAGATGGCCTGGGGCCTGGTTCTGGCCATTGGCAGCTAGAGAATCCCCGTGGGTTGGTCTAGGCTGCCTGGGACGCATTGACAGAGAGATCCCAGTGGAGTCAGGAAGGCGTAGAACTGGAACATGCCCCTGCTGTTGTGGGCCTGGGTCCTTGTTTTATCGCCCTAATCAGGGAAGTACATCAAGGTATTGATTGTTCTCCCCTGACTTTTGGCTGGTAGGGGGTTGTGTTGGACTTTTGGCCATACGCATGGTCATCCCTAGTCTTTTTGCCTCCTTCCTCCTGGTTTTTCTGACCTCTCGCTGTTGGCTCTAGGACTCTGAGCACTTTATCACTGCTGACCAGTGCTAAAGTGTAGGTGCTCTCCCATCTAAAGTTGGTATGATTGGCTTATACCTAATTGGCATATTTAATTTACCTATAAGTCCCTTGTACAGTGGTATCTCTATACCCAGGGCCTGTAAATTAAATACTACTAGTGGGCCTGCAGCGCTGCTTGCGCCACCCACTGGAGTACACTTTCAAACCTGTCTCAGGCCTGCTAGCGCAGGGCCTGTGTGCGCAGTTTTCTGCCACAGGGACCTGGCATCTAAATTTACTTGCAAGGCCCAGAACTCCCCTTTTACTACATGTAAGTCACCCATAAAGTACGCCCTAGCTAGCCCTATGGGCAGGGTGCCATGTATGTAGAAAGGCAGGACATGTGTCATATTGCATGGCCTGTCCTGGTAGTGACAAACAGCCTAACTTGGTGTCTCACTGCTGTGAGTGCTGCCTTCTCATAGGATTGCATTAGAAATGCCCTGCCTTATGTGTAAGGGGTATTGTCTGGTTTATGAGGGTATGGTTGTGATGGGGATAATAAATACTACTTACTGGTGTGGGTGTATTTTTTATTACTATCACAGAAATGCCACTTCTAGAAAGTGCGCATTTATCTGTGCTTATGATTTTGGTGTTTTGCAGCTTGACTCCAATCCACGTCTGGGCAGAGTGACAGTTGGGGCTTTGTGCATACTTTTCAGACAGCCTGTACACAGGGAGGGTGGAGGTGCCACTGAGGTGCATCTACATACTGAATAGTCTTCCTGGGCTGAGAGAAGGGAGAGGCAGGGCACACCTACATTTGTAAAGGCTGTGCCCTGGCCTCACACAATAGGGTTGTTAACCCCCCACTGATGTTTGGAGCCTGTGCTGAAAGGAGAGAGGGGGCACTCCCAGAACCAGTTGTAACTGGCTGGAACCTCCTCTCCCTATCATTGTAAAACACTGTAAAAACAGGACTATAAGTACAGGGGAATTTTCCCCACAATTTGAACATTCTTGGAACTTGAAACTGGACACAGGACGCTGATGAATGGACTCACCATGAAACCGCCATGGACTGCTGCTGCTGTGCTGACCTGTGACCTGCCTGGTCACTAGGAGGAACTGCCACCATCTGCACCCCTTGTGCTGGCCTGTAGCTGGGCCCACCAGCCCTGTGCTCCTTCTTGTTTGGTTGTTCCCAGGGGCAGGGTGCTGTGGCCCCTGACCCCTGCAACGATCTTTTAAACCTGTGCCCAGAATGCTTTAACAAAGAACAGGCATTCTTGCAATTACTGGCAAAAGGATCACCGCCGCAACCTGGGCTGTTAATGTGTCTCAGCGCTTTGAAAAGCGCCTCTCTTTTGCCCAGGGAAATCACCGCCGCAGCCCGGGAGCCTCAATGTGTCTTTGAGCTCTCTACGGAGCCTTTTCTTGGATGAAATCACCGCCGCAGCCCGGGCAGAGCATTTGCCTCCGAGCGCGAGGTTCGCGCTGTCTCTAGTGCCCCCGGGGCACTTCCTGACACAAAGGAAGGAGCTGGCACGCTCCTATCGTGCTCCCGGGGGACGCGCGCTTTTCAGAGCGCCCCCGGGGCACCAACAGGCCCCACCTTGGGCCGCGACGTCATCCGGACGGCGAGGGAGAGGAGGACGCCTCTCCCTCGCGTGCCGGAGTCCCGGAGGACTCCCCTGTTAACTCGGGCCGGGCGGCAGCCTCGCCGGAGGCTCGCCCTGGCCCCCGGCTCCCTTGTTGGCCCCCTCGCGGGCCAGGAGTATTTTAGTTAGGGGTCTCCCTTCGAGGAAGGGCCACGGAGGCCCAGGGAGACCCCAGAGGTTAGCAGGTTCCCCGGAGGGGCCCGTGTTGCAACAAGGAGGGGGTGCGAGGCGCCCCCCTCCCCCTTTGAAGTATTGGGTGACCTTGGCCCCACACAGGAGGGCCGGTGGAGGCCCGGGGGGCCCCCCAGCGATCACGGGTCCCAGAAGGGGCCCGTCAAGAATTCAGAGAGGGTGCGTGCCGCCCCTCTCGGTCTGCCATGTTTAAGGAGGCCCCTGTTTTACGCAGAGTAGTGCCGGGGGCCCCATTATTCGTTTTAGGCACTGGAAGTGCCTCCTCATCAACCAGGTACTTTTAAATGGACCAATAGAGTTATAATTGAAGTTCTTTCTACAGACTTTACTAATTATAATATATTGCCTACCTGTACTATGATGCTTTTACATATGTGTGCACATGTTCCTTTTATGGGCATGACTTGCTAAAATGTTTCCCTAACTTGCCATAGGTTTTCTAATGTTCCTACTATGGGCGTTTTATGATATTCTTATGACAAGTGTCCTAATGTGATAACGTGTTTCCTGACTACTGCTTATGTTGCAGAATACTGAGTAACCTGTGTGTTATGTGTGACTACTGCTAGTTTGCAGAGTAACTAATGTGTAACGTTCTGACAACTGCTAAGGTAGCAGGATAGTACTGTTATGTGATGTTGGTCTGATAATTACGTTGTGTACAATACAGTATATTTTCATATAATCTGGTGTTGTGTTTCCTTTGTGGTGGGGATATTGCGTCACATGTGTGTGTGTGTTGTGCAAACGCTTTACACATTGCCTCCGGGTTAAGCCTGACTGCTCGTGCCAAGCTACCAAGGGGGTGAGCAGGGGTTATCTTGGACGTGTAACTCCCTTGCCCTGACTAGAGTGGGTAAGTTCTGCCTGGCTGAGGTGCATACCCTAGCCAACCAGAAACCCCATTTCTAACAGGGTGACAATTCCATGATGTTAGACATGTTACATGGCCAAGTTCAGAGTTACCATTGTGACGCTATACATAGGTAGTGACCTATGTATAGTGCACTCGTGTAATGGTGTCCCCGCACTCACAAAGTTAGGGGAAATTGCCCTGAACGATGTGGGGGCATCTTGGCTAGTGCCAGGGTGCCCACAGACTAAGTAACTTGGCACCCAACCTTCCCTAAGTGAGGGTTACACATATAGGTGACTTATAAGTTACTTATGTGCAGTGAAAAATGGCTGTGAAACAACGCGGACGGTATTTCACTCAGGCTGCAGTGGCAGGCCTGTGGAAGAATTGCCTGACCTCCCAATGGGTGGCAAAAGAAATGCTGTAGCCCATAGGGATCTCCTGGAACCCCAATACCCTGGGTAGCTAAGTACCATATACAAGGGAATTATATGGCTGTACCAGTGTGCCAATGAGAATTGGTAAATTTAGTCACTAGCCTGCAGTGACAAATTTAGAAAGCAGAGAGAGCATAAACACTGAGGTTCTGGTTAGCAGAGCCTCAGTGATACAGTTAGGCACCACACAGGGAACACATACAGGGCACATGCGTATGAGCACTGGGGTCCTGCCTGGCAGGATCCCAGTGACACAAGGGCTAAAACAACATACATACAGTGAAAAATGAGGGTAACATGCCAGGCAAGATGGTACTTTCCTACACAACCCCCCCAAACGAAGGACAATAAGACTAGCCTTGTCCAGAGGAGTCTTCATTGTCTAAGTGGAAATATCTGGAGAGTCCATCTGCATTCGAGTGGGTACTCCCAAGTCTATGTTCCACTGTATAGTCCATTCACTGTAGAGATATGGACCACCTCAACAATTTAGGGTTTTCACCTTTCATTTGCTTTAGCCAAAGTAGAGGTTTGTGGTCTGTCTGAACAATAAAGTGAGTACCAAACAGGTATGGCATCAACTTTTTCAGTGCCCAGACCACAGCAAAGGCCTCCCTCTCTAAGGCAGACCACCGCTTTTCTCTAGGGGTCAACCTTCTGCTGATAAAAGCAAGTGGTTGATCCTGGCCCTTAGAATTCAGTTGTGATATTACTGCCCCTACCCCTAATTCAGATGCATCAGTTTGAACAATGAATTTCTTGGAGTAACATAGGCTTTTTAGGACAGGTGCATAGCACATGGCCTGTTTGAGCTCCTCAAAAGCTTTCTGACAGCTAGCTGTCCACAACACCTTCTTAGGCATTTTCTTGCTAGTGAGATCATTAAGAGGTGCTGCTATGGAGCCATAATTCTTGATGGGGAAGAAGAATTTAAAAAAATGTTGGATTTAGGAGTGATTGAACCTTCTGAAAGCCCATGGGCTAGCCCAGTGGTGCTTGTACCAAATCCTCACAACAAAAATGGAAAGTGAGAGTTGAGGTTTTGTGTAGATTACAGAGGGCTCAATCAGGTAACAAAAACTGATGCTCACTCTATACCCAGGGCAGATGAGCTGATTGATACACTGGCTTCTGCCAAGTTTCTTAGCACTTTTGATCGAACTGCAGGGTATTGGAAGATTAGATTGGCAGAAGATGCTAAACCCAAGACTGCATTTTCTACCATTGAAGGGGACTACCAATTCACAGTAATGCCCTTTGGTTTGAAAAATGCACCTGCCACTTTTCAGAGGTTGGTGAATACAGTCATGTAAGGGATGGAGGCTTTTAGTGCAGCATATCTAGATGATATTGCTGTCTTTAGCTCAACCTGGGATGATCACCTGGTCCACCTTTGGAAAGTTTTGGATGCCCTGCAAAAGGCAGGCCTCACTATCAAGGCCTCAAAGTGCCAGATAGGGCATGGGAAAGTGGTTTATCTGGGACACCTGGTAGGTGGAGAACAGATTGCAACACTTCAGGGGAAAATCCAAACAATCATAGATTGGGTTCCCCCTACAACTCAGACCCAGGTGAGAGCCTTTTTAGGCCTCACAGGGTACTACAGGAGATTCATTAAAAACTATGGCTCCATTGCAGCCCCACTTAATGATCTCACTTCCGAGAAGATGCCTAAAAAGGTATTGTGGACAGCTAGCTGTCAGAAAGCTTTTGAGGAGCTGAAACAGGCCATGTGCACTGCACGTGTCCTAAAAAGCCCATGTTACTCCAAGAAATTAATTGTCCAAATTAAGGCATCTGAATTAGGGGTAGGGGCAGTCTTATCACAACTTAACTCTGAGGGCCAGGATCAACCAGAAACTTTTATCAGCAGAAGGTTGACCCCTAGAGAAAAGCGTTGGTCTGCCATTGAGAGGGAGGCCTTTGCTGTGGTCTGGGCACTGAAGAAGTTGAGGCCATACCTGTTTGGCACTCACTTCATTGTTCAGACAGACCACAAACCTCTACTTTGGCTAAAACAAATGAAAAGTGAAAACCCTAAATTGTTGAGGTGGTCCATATCTCTACAGGGAATGGACTATACAGTGGAACATAGACCTGGGAGTACCCACTCCAATGTAGATGGACTCCCCAGATATTTCCACTTAGACAATGAATACTCATCAGTTCATGGCTAGACTTATTGTCCTTCGTTTGGGGGGGTTGTGTAGGAAAGTACCATCTTGCCTGGCATGTTACCCCTATATTTCACTGTATGTATGTTGTTTTAGTCTATGTGTCACTGGGACCCTGCCAGGCAGGGCCCCAGTGCTCATAAGTGTGCCCTGTATGTGTTCCCTGTGTGATGACTAACTGTCTCACTGAGGCTCTGCTAACCAGAACCTCAGTGGTTATGCTCTCTCTGCTTTCCAAATTGTCACTAACAGGCTAGTGACCAATTTTACCAATTCACATTGGCATACTGGAGCACCCTTATAATTCCCTAGTATATGGTACTGAGTTGCCCAGGGTATTGGGGTTCCAGGAGATCCCTATGGGCTGCAGCATTTCTTTTGCCACCCATAGGGAGATCTGACAATTCTTACACAGGCCTACCAGTGCAGCCTGAGTGAAATAGCGTCCACGTTATTTCACAGCCATTTACCACTGCACTTAAGAAACGTATAAGTCACCTATATGTCTACCCTTCACCTGGTGAAGGTTGGTTGCAAAGTTACTTAGTGTGTGGGCACCCTGGCACTAGCCAAGGTGCTCCCACATCGTTCAGGGCAAATTTCCTGGACTTTGTGAGTGCGGGGACACCATTACAAACATGCACTGTAGATAGGTCTCTACCTATGTACAGCGTCACAATGGTAACTCCGAACATGGCGATGTAATATGTCTAGGATCATGGAATTGTCACCCCAATGCCATTCTGGCATTAGGGTGACAATTCCATGATCCCCCAGGTCTCTAGCACAGAACCCGGGTACTGCCAAGCTGCCTTTCCCGGGGTTTCACTGCAGCTGCTGCTGCTGCCAACCCCTCAGACAGGTTTCTGCCCTCCTGGGGTCCAGCCAGGCCTGGCCCAGGAAGGCAGAACAAAGGACTTCCTCAGAGAGAGGGTGTTACACCCTCTCCCTTTGGAAATAGGTGTCAGGGCTGGGGAGGAGTAGCCTCCCCCAGCCTCTGGAAATGCTTTGATGGGCACAGATGGTGCCCATCTCTGCATAAGCCAGTCTGCACCGGTTCAGGGATCCCCCAACCCTGCTCTGGTGCGAAACTGGACAAAGGAAAGGGGAGTGACCCCTCCCCTGACCTGCACCTCCCAGGGGAGGTGCCCTGAGCTCCTCCAGCATGCCCCAGACCTTTGCCATCTTGGATTCAGAGGTGTGCTGGCACAATGGACTGCTCTGAGTGGCCAGGGCCAGCAGATGACGTCAGAGACTCCTTCTGATAGGCTCTTACCTTTCTTACTAGCCTATCCTCCTTCCTAGGTAGCCAAACCTCCTTTTCTGGCTATTTAGGGTCTCTGCTTTTGGGAATTCTTCAGATACCGAATGCAAGAGCTCACCAGAGTTCCTCTGCATCTCCCTCTTCACCTTCTGCCAAAGGATCGACCGCTGACAGCTCAGGACGCCTGCAAAACCGCAACAAAGTAGCAAAGACGACTACTGCAACCTTGTATTGCTTCATCCTGCCTGCTTTCTCGCCTGTTTCCTGGTGGTGCATGCTCTGGGGGTAGCCTGCATCCTTCTTGCACCAGGAGCTCTGAAGAAATCTCCTCTGGGTCGACGGAATCTTCCCCTTGCAACCGCAGGCAACAAAAGACTGCATCACCGTTCCTCTGGGTCCCCTCTCAGCATGACGAGCGTGGTCCCTGGAACTCAGCAACTCTGTCCAAGTGACTCCCACAGTCCAGTGACTCTTCAGTCCAAGTTTGGTGGAGGTAAGTCCTTGCCTCCCCACACTAGACTGCATTGCTGGGAACCGCGTGATTTGCAGCTGCTCCGGCTCCTGTGCACTCTTCCAGGATTTCCTTTGTGCACAGCCAAGCCTGGGTCCCCGACACTCTAACCTGCAGTGCACAACCTTCTGAGTTGTTCTCCGGCGTCGTGGGACTCCCTTTTCTGACTTCAGGTGGACTCTGGTTCACTCCTCTTCCAAGTGCCTGTTCCGGTACTTCTGCGGGTGCTGCCTGCTTCTGTGAGGGCTCCCCGACTTGCTGGGTGCCCCCTCTGTCTCCTCATCCAAGTGGCGACATCCTGGTCCCTCCTGGGCCACAGCAGCATCCAAAAACCCTAACCGCGACTCTTGCAGCTAGCAAGGCTTCTTTGCGGTCTCTCTGCGTGGGAACACCTCTGCAAGCTTCTTCACGACGTGGGACATCAATCCTCCAAAGGGGAAGTTCCTAGTCCTCTTCGTTCTTGCAGAACACCAAGCTTCTTCCACCCGGTGGCAGCTTCCTTGCATCCTCAGCTGGCATTTCCTGGGCATCTGCCCACTCTCAACACTGTTGCGACTCTTGGACTTGGTCCCCTTGTCTTACAGGTACTCAGGTCCCGAAATCCACTGTTGTTGCTTTGCTGGTGTTGGTCTTCCTTGCAGAATCCCCCTATCACAACTTCTGTTCTCTCTGGGGGTTGTTGGTGCACTTTACACCTACCTTTCAGGGTCTTGGGGTGGGCTATTTTCCTAACCCTCACTGTTTCCTTACAGTCCCAGCGACCCTCTGCAAGCTCACATAGGTTTGGGGTCCATTCGTGGTTTGCATTCCACTTTTGGAGTATATGGTTTGTGTTGCCCCTATACCTATGTGCTCCTATTGCAATCTACTGTAACTTTACACTCCTTGCATTACTTCCTTTTGCTATTACTGCATATTTTTTGGAATTGTGTACACATATCTTGTGTATATTTGGCATCCTCATACTGAGAGTACTCACTGAGATACTTTTGGCATATTGTCATAAAAATAAAGTACCTTTATTTTTTGTATATCTGTGTATTGTGTTTTCATATGATATTGTGCATATGACGCCAGTGGTATAGTAGGAGCATTGCATGTCTCCTAGTTCAGCCTAAGATGCTCTGCTATAGCTACCTTCTATCAGCCTAAGCTGCTAGAAACACCTCTTCTACACTAATAAGGGATAACTGGACCTGGTACAGAGTGTAAGTACCCCTTGGTACCCACTACAAGCCAGGCCAGCCTCCTACACCTATCCCTACCCTTTTCAGTGAAAGATAGCCACAAAATAGCAGCCCACTGCCTTTGAGGGACCAACTGTACCATACATGCCCTCTCAAGTGCAGCAAACCACTTATTAATGTCATCCTCCTCCTTGAAAGGGGGGACTATCTTGTGCAGATTCCTGGAATCTTGCTCTCTAACAGGATTGCTATCAGGAATACTGCTGCTGCCACCAAGGGGAACTAACCCCAACCTCTGTCTTTCCCTCTCTATGTCTAGGGATTCCCTATCTAAGGCCAGCTGTTGCTGTTTAAGCTTCAGTCTGGTCTCTTCAACCCTCAACATTTTGAGTTCCCTTTCTAACAAGTTATTCTCAGGGTGGGTGGGTTGGGAATGCTTTGTTACAGAGGAAATGTGGGAAGTTTCAGAGGAGGACCTGTCCCTAACTGTCTGGACCCTAGTAACCTGGCCTCTAGGGATGAAGGATGCCCTACTGTTGTGGGAACCTCTATCACTACCAGCATCACTAGGTGCCCTGCTAGGGGGCAGGCCCTTGTAAGAACCCTCCCCAGCTTCTCCAGGGGACTCCTCTGAATCTGACTGAGAAGCTTCTCCCTTTTCTAACCTCTCCTAAGATGGGCCAGACTGGTTCTGGTAATCTACAATGAGCATGTTAAAGAGAAACTCTTTTGTAGGGTTCTTTACTATACTCAAACCTCTATCCAGGCAGAGACCCCTCAAACCTTTATGGTTTAAACTCTCATATGTTGCACTAACAGTTTTGGGGGTGGGCTCTTCAACAGACATGATAGTATAGGCTTAAGGAGAGTGAGAAAGAAAAAAGGTTTAGAACTTTAGAAAGCACAGAAAAAGCTTTTTCAAACTTTGGGAAAACTTTTAGAAGTTTTCAAACTTTTTAGAAGTTTGTTAAAAGTTTTAGAATAAAAAAGTACACTTTTTTGGTTAAGTGTACATACACTGAACTATTTGGTATATGATTCTCTTATGAAAAGTACAACATGACAAAGTGGTAAAGCAGTTGCAAGTACTTATCCCACCGCTGCCCCACCAATGTAGGAGGCTGGCCTGGCTTATACTGGGTACCTTGTGGTACTTACACCCTGTGCCAGGTCCAGTTATCCCTTATTAGTAGAATAGAGGTGTTTCTAGCAGCTTAGGCTGATAGAGGGTAGCTATAGCAAAGCTTAGGCTGAACTAGGAGACATGCAAAGCTCCTACTATACCACTTATATCATATAGCACAATATCATAAGAAAACACAATACTCAGAGTTACTAAAAATAAAGGTTCTTTATTTTTATGATAATATGCCACAAGTATCTTAGTGAGTACCCTCAGTTAGAAGGTAAGTAATATACACAGGTTATATGCACACAAACCCAAAACAGGTAAATAATAGTAAGAAAAGTAATGTAAACAGTGTAGAATTACAATAGGATGCAATAGGTGAACATAGGTCTAGGGGCAACACAAACCATATACTCCAAAAGTGGAATGCGAATCACAAATGGACCCCAGACCTATGGGAGCTTGTAGAGGGTCACTGGGACTGTAAGAAAACAGTCAGGGTGTCCAAGATACCCCACCCCAAGACCCTGAAAAGTAGGAGTAAAGTACTCCTACTACCCCAAAAGGACACAATAATCATGGTAGGTGGATTCTGCAAGAACCACAAACACCAGCAAAGCACTGAAGACGGATTCCTGGACCTGAGGACCTGCAAGGCAAGGGGACCAAGTCCAAGAGTCACAATAGTGTCCGGGGGGCAGGAGCCCAGGAAACCCCAGATGAAGGTGCAAGGAAGCTTCTTCCGGATGGAAGAAGCTTAGGATTCTGCAACAACGAAGAGAGCTAGGAACTTCTCCTTTGGGTGGAAGATGTCCCACGGTGTGCTGAAGGTTGCAGAAGTTTTCCCACGAAGAAATACTGCAAACAAGTCTTGCTAGCTGCAAGGGTCAGGGTAGAGGTTTTTGGGTGCTGCTGGGGACCAGGAAGGACCAGGATGTCGCTCCTTGGAGGAGGAGACAGAGGGTGCACTCAGCAACTCAGAGAGCCCCCACAGAAGCATGCAGCACCCGCAGAAGTACCGGAGCAGGCACTTAGAAAGTTTTGGAACCGGATCCGGCTCAGAATCACAAAGGAGGGTCCCAGAGGGTTGAGCATTGCAGGATGGAGTGCTGGGGACCCAGGCTAGGTTGTGCACAAAGGAATCCTTGGAGGAGTGCATAGAAGCCGGAGCAGCTGCAAATCACGCAGTACAGAGGTTTGCAGTCTAGCGTGGGTAGGCAAGGAGTTACCTCCACCAAACTTGGACTGAAGGATCACTGGACTGTGGTAGTCACTTGGATAGAGTTCCTGTGTTCCTGGGACCACTCTCGTCAGGATGAGAGGGGACCCAGAGGACCAGTGATGCAGTCTTTTGGTGCCTGCGTTAGCAGGGGGAAGATTCCGTCGACCCACGGGAGATTTCTTCTTGGCTTCCAGTGAAGGGTGAAGGCAGATGACCCTCAGACCATGCACCACCAGGAAACAGTTGAGAAAGCTGGCAGGATGAGGTGCTACAAGGTTGCTGGTAGTCGTCTTGCTACTTTGTTGCAGTTTTGCAGGTGTCCTGGAGCAGTCAGCAGTCGATCCTTGGCAGAAGTCAAAGAGGGAAGTGCAGAGGAACTCTGGTGAGCTCTTGCATTTGTTGTCTGAAGAATTCCCCAGAGGAGAGACCCTAAATAGCTAGAAAAGGAGGTTTGGCTACCAAGAAAGGAGGATTGGCTACCATGAAAGGTAAGAGCCTATCAGAGGGGGTCTCTGACGTCACCTGCTGGCACTGGCCACTCACAGCAGTCCAGTGTGCCCCCAACACCTCTGTTTCCAAGATGGCACAGGTCTGGGAAACACTGGAGGAGCTCTGCGCACCTCCCCTGGGAGGTACTGGTCAGGGGAGTGACCAGTACCCTTTCCTTTGTCCAGTTTCGTGCCAGAGCAGGGCTGGGTGATCCCTTAACCGGTGTAGACTGGCTTATGCAGAGATGGGCATCATCTGTGCCCATCAAAGCATTTCTAGAGGCTGGTGGAGGCTACTCCTCCCCAGCCCTTGACACCTATCTCCAAAGGGAGAGGGTGTAACACCCTCTCTCAGAGGAAACCCTTTGTTCTGCCCTCCTAGGCCGGGGCTGCCCAGACCCCAGGAGGGCAGAATCCTGTCTGAGGGGTTGGCAGCAGCAGCAGCTGCAGTGGAAACCCCGGGCACGGCAGTTTGGCAGTAGCCGTGTTCTATGCTAGAGACCCGGGGGTCATGGAATTGCCCCCCAATACCACAATGGTATTGGGGTGACAATTCCATGATCTTAGACATGTTACACGGCCATGTGCTGAGTTACCATTGTAACGCTATACATAGGTAGTGACCTATGTATAGTGCATACGTGTAATGGTGTCCCCGCACTCACAAAGTTCGGGGGAAACGATGTGGGGGCATGTTGGCTAGTGCCAAGGTGCCCACAGACTAAGTCACTTGGCACCCAACCTTCACTAAGTGAGGGTTAGACATATAGGTGACTTATAAGTTACTTATGTGCAGTGAAAAATGGCTGTGAAATAACGTGGACGTTATTTCACTCAGGCTGCAGTGGCCGGCCTGTGTAAGAATTGCCTGAGCTCCCTATGGGTGGCAAAAGAAATGCTGCAGCCCATAGGTATCTCCTGGAACCCCAATACCCTGGGTATCTAAGTACCATATATAAGGGAATTATATGGCTGTAGCAGTGTGCCAATGAGAATTGGTAAATTTAGTCACTAGCCTGCAGTGACAAATTTAGAAAGCAGAGAGAGCATAAACACTGAGGTTCTGGTTAGCAGAGCCTCAGTGATACAGTTAGGCACCACACAGGGAACGCATACAGGGCACATACTATGAGCACTGGTGTGCTGCCTGGCAGGATCCCAGTGACACAAGGGCTAAAACAACATACATACAGTGACAAATGGGGGCAAGATGGTACTTTCCTGCATAGGCCTGGAGGAAATATAGCAGAGGGCACAAAGTGGGACCCACATCTGTGAAAAAGAAAGCCAAAGTGACAAGTCAGGGTCCATACACTGAGTGAAAATGACAGACTCATGCTAGCTCCAATAATAGTATGAGATATGGGAGACAGTGACATCTTACCTGTGTCTCACTGGAAGTATTGCATGATTATGTTGTTTCTGTTGTCGATATCCTCTTCTTCTGCCTCCTCTTCTTCACTGCCCACAGGCTCCACAGCTGCCACAAAACCACCATCTTGGCCCATCCTCCTGCAGAAAAGGCAGCTGGCGATGCAAAGCCAGATTGTGCAGCATACAGTAGGCCACGATGATCTGGCACACCTTCTTTGGTGAGTAGTAGAGAGAACCACCTGTCATATGGAGGCACCAAAATCTGGCCTTCAGGAGGCTTAAGGTTTGTTTAATCACCCTCCTAATTCGCCCATGTGCCTCATTGTAGCGTTCCTCTGCTATTGTCCTGGGATTTCTCACTGGGGTCAGTAGCCATGACAGGTTGGGGTTACCAGAGTCACCTGTAAATATGGAGGGACAACTGTTAGACACACACTAACCCGAAGAGACAACCCCATACCCAGACACCTATTCACACTGAATAGGGTCCTTGTCCTCACCTATTAGCCACACACGGTGCCTCTGGAGTTGCCCCGTCACATAAGGGATGCTGCTATTCCTCAAAATGTAAGCGTTGTGCACTGAGCCAGGAAATTTGGCACTCACATGGGAGATGTACAGGTCTGCCAAACACACCATCTGCATTTCCATTGAATGGTAGCTCTTCCGGTTTCTGTACACTTGTTCACTCCTGCGGGGGTACCAATGCCACATGTGTCCCATCAATGGCACCAATGATGTTGGGGATATGTCCCAGAGCATAGAAGTCACCTTTCACTGTGGGCAAATCCTTCACCTGAGGGAACACGATGTAGTTGCGCATGTGTTTCAACAGGGCAGACAACACTCTGGACAACACGTTAGAGAACATTGGCTGGGACATCCCTGATGCAATGGTCACTGTTGTTTGAAAGGAACCACTTGCCAGGAAATGGAGTACTGACAGGACCTGCACTAGAGGGGGTATCCCTGTGGGATGGCAGATAGCTGACATCAGGTCTGGCTCCAACTGGGCACACAGTTCATTGATTGTTGCATGATCAAGTCTGTAGGTGACTATTATGTGTCTCTCTTCAATTGTCGACAGGTCCACCAGCGGTCTGTACACCGGAGGATGTTGCCATCTCATCACCTGCCCCAGCAGACGTGCCCTATGGACGAGAACAGCGAGCAGAGAGTCAGCCAACACTGAGGTACCACAAAATGTCATTTGCACACATTTATTAACCCGCAATGTGCCTGTAACTGTGTGTATTCAAGGCCTACATTGGTGTGACGCAGTTAATATTAATGCCATTTGGCCCCCTGAAATGGCGACTGCCTGACCTGTAAGGTGGGACAAGGGGATATGAGGTAACTGCGCTGGAGTTGTACACCGTTGCGGTGGGCGGTCGAAGACCGCGGCGCAATCCAGCATTGGTTAACATTGCACCCTATGGGTCCGAGGAGCCAATGACGATGTACGTCGGCGGTGACGGTACGCACCGCCGCGGACGTGACTGCCATTTTCTGTCTGTTCACTCACTTGATACCTGACCTTCAACAGGAGAGGACCTACACTGCAAGTGCTGCTGTGACCTGTGTCTGGAAGCGACTATGGCTATAGTGTCTGGGGGAAGGGCCCCTGCCTTCACTTCGGAGGAGTCGGAGAAACTGTTGGATAGGGTCCTCCCCCAGTACACACATCTGTACGGTCTTCCAGACAAACAGGTGACTACAATGTGAGCATGCTGCATGGGCAGTGCCCGTTTGGAGTGGTGTGGATGGAAGATATATGAGGGGGCTGAGGCCTGCATGTGCAGACGGTGAGTGTATGTGCGTCAGGGCAAGGGTGGGAATGTGGGCAAATGAGTATGACGGTCCGGACGGGTAAAGAATTTCCTTTCCCCCTGTACTATTCCTCTAGGTCAGTGCCCACCAGAAGAAGGCTATTTGGCGTGCCATCGCCAAGGAGGTCCGGACCCTGGGGGACTACCATAGACGGAGCACCCACTGCCGTAAAAGATGGGAGGACCTGCAACGCTGGAGCAGGAAGACGGCGGAGGCCCAGCTGGGGATGGCCTCCCAGCGTGGGAAGGGTGCCCGTCCCACCATGAACCCCCTGATGTTCTGGATACTGACGGTGGCGTATCCGGAGTTGGATGGGCGCTTGAGGGCATCACAGCAGCCACAAGGGGGTGAGTACACTCTCATTCAGCTGACTGCGCGCATTACGACGTGTTTGGGTGGGGGAGGTGGGCAGTGGGTTCCGCTAGGCCAGGGCGATCTTGGTAGGCATGGTCCCTTGTGAGGCAGGCCCTGTAGCACCCCAACCCCACTAGTGGTTAGTGCCATCTACACCTAGTCAGGCTCCTGTGACCTCCAGCATGTGACTAATCTAGGAACAATAGGTGCATGGCATAGTGCAGAGGGCTGCTGTGTCTGTTGTGTCCACCAACGGTAGTGGTCTTGCATGCACTGAACATGTCTTTCTCCCGTCTTCCCCCCTCCTTTTTGTTGTCTCCCTGTTCTTGTCAGCAATAGCATCATCAGGCGGAGGAGCATTGGCACCAGAGCAGGAGGGAGCTGCATCCCACTTGGCCCAGGAGGGCGAAATAACAGAGTCTGAAGCCACGAGTGGGACGGAGGGCGAGGGGAGCTCCACGGCGGGGACAGGAGCAGAGGCCAGCGACTCCTCCTCTGATGGGAGCTCCCTTGCAGTGGCGGGCCCTTCTGTGCCACCCGCATCAACAGGTACAGCCACCACCCCCACTACCAGCACCGCCCTCCCAGCAGCCCCTCAGCGTCTGGACCGTGCCCGCTCACCCAAGAGGATGGGCATCTCCTTCGCCCCAGGCACCTCAGGCCCTGCCCCCGTCAGCCCTGCTGCCCACAGTGAGGAGGCTATTGACCTCCTGAGATCCCTCACTGTTGGGCAGTCAACCATACTGAATGCCATCCAGGGTGTTGAGAGGCATTTGCAATAAACAAATGCATACCTGGAGGGCATTCACTCTGGCTTGGCGGCCCAACAGAGAGCATTTCAGGCTCTGGCCTCAGCACTGATGGCAGCCATTGTCCCTGTGTCTAGCCTCCCCCCTCCAACCTCCTAAACCCAGACCCAATCCCCTGTACCTCAGCCTATCCCAAGCACACCATCAGACTAGCATGCACACAACTCAACACACAAGAGTGGCTCAGGCAAACATAAGCACCACACATCCCACAGGCACTCACACAAGCAACATACCCATGCACACATGCCAACATCCACTTCCCCCATTGTTTCCCCCTCCTCCCTCCCAGTCTCGTCTCCACTCACACCTGCATGCACTACATCCTTAGCCACTACCTCCATCACCAGCACACCCATCACCACACTCCGCTCACGTGCACTCACCATCCCCACTACCATTCACACATCCCCTGTGTCCTCTCCCAGTGTGTCAGTGAGCCCTCCTCCCAAAGTACACAAACGCAGGCACACACCCACCCAACAGCCATCCACCTCACAACAGCCTCCAGCCCATGCACCTTCACCCAAATTCAGCAGACGTACACCTCCTACAACCACTACCTCTTCCTCCACTCCCAAACCCCCTCCATCTACCCATCCCAGTGTGTCTAAAAAACTTTTCCTTGTTAACATTGACCTCTTCCCTACACCTCCCCCCCGTCCTTCCCCTAGGGCCAGGGTTTCCAGGTCCCAGCCCAGCACCTCAGCCACCACTTCCCCAGGCACAGTGGTGCCAGCAACTGTGGGGTCATGGAGTGCGCCAACCATCAGGGCTGCCAGTGTGCCACGGAGCGAGGGCAAGGTCATTCCGCCACTTGCCAAGGTGAAAAAGGTACCACATCCCGGAGGGAGAAGCCGAAAACACCTGCCACCAAGTGGTCAGGGAAAACGAAAGGGGATAGTGGCAAGACAGCTCCGCCACCATCAAAGGTGGGGAAGGGCCAAAAACTGAAGGGCAGGTCAGGAGAGGGCATGGTGGCACCTACTGAGGGACCAGTGTCACACCTTCTGTCCACGTCCACGCCAACCTGTACAGCGTTGAACACCGCCACCTGCACCGCCACAGACACCGCCGCCAGCACCGCCGCCACAGAGCCCGCAGCCAGCACCGTCGCCACAGACCCCACAGCCAGCACCACCGCCAGAGAGCCCACAGCCAGCACGACGAGTCTGACACCGCCGCAAGCACCGCCACTACTGACACAGCCGCAAGCACCGCCGCAACTGACACCACCGCAAGCACCGCCAGCAGCCCCCACTACGTACCCAGACAGTGGCACCACTGCAGACATGGCTACCATCCCCAGTGGTCAGTCGTCCAAGGCTAGTGGTGAGTTCCAGGACCCTGGGCAGCTTCCATGAAGTATCACTGTCATCACAGTTGTCTCCTGCATATGAAATGAGAAGCCGCAGCAGTGTGGGGTATGTCTCTGCCTCCATGGCGTATCATGCTACCTGTACCTCGGCAATCTCGTGGCACACACACCTAGGCGAGTGTATTGTTTCGGCCACACTGCACGTGGAGCACTCTGGGCACCATGCCCCTCCAGAACCAGTGGAATATCACATCCACTACCTCAGTCCTTGGCAGGATGAAGCACTCTGGGCACCATGCCCCCTTCAGAACCAGTGGAGTATCACATCCACTACCTCAGTCCTTGGCAGGGATGAAGCACTCTGGGCACCATGCCCCCTCCAGAACCAGTAGAGTATCATATCCACTACCACAGTCCTTGGCAGGATGAAGCACTCTGGGCACAAAGCCACCTCCAGAACCAGTGGAGTATCACATCCACTACCTCAGTCCTTGGCAGGATGAAGCACTCTGGGCACAAAGCCCCCTCCAGAACCAGTGGAGACTGTTATCCACTTGAGAGACTGTGGCTTTGCACTCCCCAGGATAAAGCAGTGGGCAAACCACCCACTTGAGAGACTGTGGCTTTGCACTCCCCAGGATAAAGCAGTGGGCAAACCACCCACTGGAAAGACTTGAGAGACTGTGGCTTTGCGCTCCCAAGGATAAAGCAGTGGGCAAACCACCCACTGGAAAGACTTGAGAGACTGTGGCTTTGCACTCCCCAGGATACAGAAATGGGCATGGTGCCCCTTCATGGAGCAGTGGCGTTGTGCGTTCATCAGGCTGAGGTGCCCCACCTCCCCCTCCCCCTGAGGTACCTGTATATTTTCTATCTGATGCCCCTCCAGTGTTCTCTCCGTTTGGAGTCAGGTATCATGTGTGGGCCTCGCCCATGCATTTTGGGCCTAGTGGTCCACGGACAATGATTGGTACACTATCCAGACTTGTGTAGTTGGTGTACATAAACGTATATACTGTATTTTGAATTTTGATAATGATATTTCACATGATTACATTTGTTCAAATCATTTCCTTTTGTCCTTGCGTTATCCCGGGTGGTGTGTATATGTAATGTTGCAGCATGTATTTGCGTGTATGGTGTTGTGGGTGAGGGTGGGGGTGTTGCATGTTACGTGTGTGTGTCACTCTCTTTTCCCTCCCCCCTCCCCTGTGTTGTAGGTGCAGTACTCACCGTGGTCGTCGCCGCCATCGTTGGAGCTCCTGATAGAGGAGCAGGAAGACCATCACCAGCGGTATCTGCAATTCGGGCTCCATGGCGTCCTGGTTCCTCGTGGGGTGTGGAGAGGTGAGTGTTTTCCCTTCTGTGTACTGTTTCAGCCGTGTTTTTATTCGCATTGGTTCCGCCCCGGAAAAGGTGGTGGATAGGTCTGTTGTGATAGGGTGGACGGTACATTGTCTCCCGCCTGTCTGTTGGTGGCGTCCTCCACGAGGTTTGTTTCTACCGCCGTGGCAGTCGGAGTGTTAAAGCGGCCGTCTATGTTGGCGGTTTCTGCCACAGTCGTAGTCCCATTTTTTCTGCCGGCCTCTTGGCGGCATTACCGCAGCTTTAACACCGACCGCCAGGGTTGTAATGAGGGCCATAGTATTGAGCAATTTCTTTGACATATTATTGTATGTCTGGTTTGTGTTCTTGGGATCTCCTTCACTGATATCTGGGATTCCTCTCTTGGTACCCAGAGTATCCTTGGGGCATTTTCGCTTCTACTTTGGTCACATATTCCCCAGTCCCAGTTGTCCATTGGGGTGCCCTTTTTGCATTGTTGTTCTACGTAAACTTACGTACGTAAATTTACTCAATCACCCTACCATAATATTTTGTTTTAGTCCTGCTGCATACGTTTGATGAAATCTCAGTGATACTAAAAAATAATTTAATATTACTTTTATATTTGCCACCAAAATATATTTTAAATGGTTAATTCTCAACTTTGTTACATATACCTTGGACATGCTCTGTGGTATGGAGCTGAGTCATAGAGAGCCCTCATGCAATTCAGTGATTTACACAGATTGGGGAGGAGACCCGAGGGTTTCAGTAGTGCTTAATCTATTAGCATTTGACTTTTGGGAAAAGAATTCAGATGCTCTCAAGCACATTCATCCAAACACCATAGGGTTTGCACAAGAGGTGAGTATAGGTGAGAGGAAGGGTCCTGCCTTGGGGGATATCAGTGCTTACAGCAACAGGATTGTGAGGGAATATATCACACCTGAGGACACTTTCCCTGATGTCAATGGCACTGGCCTAGTTGTAAATGGAGAGGACATGGAGTACCCACATGCCAGGGATGAGGTAGAGTTCATTGGCAAGATTGCCAGGATTAACTCAGACATAAAAAAACAAGGTATTGAATGCTCAGGGCCAGAAGGATACATGGCTTGCACCACATCCATGCTTACAGCGGCATAGGCTGGGCATCAATCTCAGGAGGAGACTGCATTTGACTCAAATTTATAATTGTGGCAGACTGTAAGATGTCACAGGTCATGTCATCAATCAACTATGTGCTAGACTGAGAGGTGAAGTCCCACAAATAGGACTGAATTTTGGACTCTGGGTCACTGCATTACTTGTAAGCCCCTGGAGGATCCACAAAAAACAGCTTCACCAGGTTCAAGGTTCACCTGTAGGATTTAAAAAACAGACCCTTAAACAGGTTTGCAAAGGAGTGAGGGGGATGCATTACTTTGGCTTAGAGTACATACTGTTGTACAGTGTCCCTGTGAATTCTGAGCCAGGAATTAGCAAGAGGCAAGTAGGTTACCTAGTACAGCAAAAACGTCTGCTCTCAGTGGTTAATTAGTTAGACAGTTGGGCATCAGATATATGCGGTACAAATTTCACCCTTCATTCTATTGGCCAGGTATCTGTGACATGACAATAAAGTGACACTGACTGGGTACCATGAGAGTCAAGTGATATTGTGTTCAAGCCCATTTGTACCAGAGCGTCAGAGGATAAAAGTGTAAACAGTATAAGGTGGCCTGAAAAGTGTCTGAAGTTAACTGCCTGGTGGATAAAGGTGCCACACGTAAACCTAGGAGCGTGTTCCAGATATATGGGCTGAAACTATATTAGCTAAGGGTATTTTACCCTGAAAATCAAAATGGTAGAGGACATTGGGCGGACTGTGATCCTTCCCTAAATAGTTGTACAGTGATGAGAAAGATGGCACTTTAGAAGCTTTGAAGCTTTCCTCTGATCTAATTACTAATGAACAAGAAGAATGCGGAGAGGGTTTGGGAAAATGTAACTGTCTTTTCTTCCTGAATCTAGGGTTGAAACCCATCTGTGTGCATGACCTAGGCACAGGAGAGGGTTTGTCCCTGAAAACCAAGATCTACGGGTGTTAGATTGGGTCCACGAATGCATCAAAGATGGGGCTACAATATATCATTAGTTCAGTCAACTGATTTTTTACAGACTTGGCATTGCTAGTCATATTTCAAGAATTTGTAATAGGTGCCACAGGAATGATAGGGACACATTCCCTCTACGTCCTACCTGTTCTTCTTGAAATCAAATGATATAAACTGCAAGTAACTGACGGAGCTCAAAGAGGAGGTCTTTTGGTGTACTATTTTCCTGTTCATTTCTTTTCTGTTGACAACCTTTAAATACAGAGTCTGGATACTCTGATGTCCGCTAGTGATTTGTGCTCTCCACTGTGATATGTACAAGGGATCAACTGGAAATGTTCTTTAGCTTTTAAAGGGCCAGATAGATTACTCTAAGTCTTTTTTGATTGGTGATTAGCATGGGAATTGTCTAAAAAGAAAAACATGTAACATGAGTTAATACTTTACTTCCATATGTTCTTTTAACAATATCCTATTTTCATATGACTTGGTTGAGGAACCACTTGCATGCAGGGGTTCCTGTACAACTTTTCAATTAGAGTTTTCTTAAACATACTGGGGGTCATTACGACTTTGGCGGGCGGCGGAGGCCGCCCGCCAAAGTACCGCCGTCAGAATACCGCTGCGCGGTCAAAAGACCGCCGCGGTAATTCTGAGTTTCCCGCTGGGCTGACGGGCGACTGCCAGAAGGCCGCCCGCCAGCCCAGCGGGAAACCCCGTTCCACGAGGATGCCGGCTCCGAATGGAGCCGGCGGAGTGGAAAGGGTGCGACGGGTGCAGTTGCATCCGTCGCGATTTTCAGTGTCTGCTATGCAGACACTGAAAATCTTGGTGGGGCCCTGTTAGGGGGCCCCTGCAGTGCCCATGCCATTTTCATGGGCACTGCAGGGGCCCCCAGGGGCCCCACAACACCCGTTACAGCCAACCAGGTTCTGGCGGTCAAAACCGCCAGAACCAGGCTGGCGGTAAGGGGTCGGAATCCCCATGGCAGCGCTGCCTGCAGCGCCGCCATGGATGATTCCTCAGGCCAGGGGAAAACCGGCGGGAAACCGCCAGTTTCCCTTTTCTGACGGCGGCTTTACCGCCGCGGTCAGAATAGGCCTGGATGCACCGCCAGCCTGTTGGCGGTGCATCCGCGGTCACCGGCCCTGGCGGTCCATGACCGCCAGGGTCGTAATGACCCCCACTGTCTTGTGGTGTTTCTTCACACCATTCTCTGGGATGTCTTGAACTTGCTGGTTAAATAACTTTCTCAATGGGAATTCCGTCTTGTTGATTCATCTTGCACAATGTATCTAAATGTCAAAGACTTCTAGAGTTTTCTGTCTTATACTTCTATTATTAGTTTCGGTTAAAGTTTTAAAAGTTACCTTGTAGTTGCTTTGCTTTGATGTTGGTAAGCGATAATGTGTATTGTTTTCTTTCTTTTCAGGTTTTACTGGAAAAAAAACATTGGATTCTGGCTAGGAAAACATCAGGAGCTGAGGTATAGACCAGGTGCCAAAGGTAAGTGTGCTTTATTTGTGGTTCCTTGAGGCAAAGCCTGTGCTGCTACTTGGGCATGGTTTAAATAGGATGCACACAAGATGGCCTTCAAGATTTGATGAAATCTCATGGGACTTTGTCAAGTTTATCAGTATCTCCTGGGAAGTAGTAAATGTACTTTGTGTAAGTTGCGATTAATAATATGGTGATACAATAGGCACATGCACACAATACTAAGGGAGCTGAAATACCTCATTGTGCAAAGCAATAAACAGTGCTGAGGGCTGAGATGTTTCATGTTTGGTTCAATTAACAAGTTGGGGGGTTGCATAGGCCATGAGTGATGGTTCATCGGCTAACCCCATGGAGTCCTACCTTCCCTGACAGTAACCCCCTCAAACAAATCCCCTAAAATTAACTGAACAGGATGCATTTTGTCTTTGAAGCGGCAATGACTCGTACTGATCACAGGGTTTCCTAACATTAGAGATAGGCTCCCAGGAGTGATTTTCAGGACCATAGTCCTCCCAATCGACTAGGTAGTAAAGCTTCCCTTGAATCCTTTTAGAATCTTAGATGGCATACACTTCATACTCCTATTGTCCCTCCACTGCTATGGGTGGTGGTGGTTGGGTTGTTCTGGATCATGGTACCAAGACTTGAGTAAAGTGATGTGGAAAATTGGGTGAACCCCAAGTGTAGATGACAGTTTTAGTTTTATGGCTACTGGGTTTATTTGGCTATTTCAAACTGACCAATGAATTTGGGCAGTGTTTTTATTATTTGCCTTGTAAAGGTATATGCTTAGTAAAGAGACGGATATTGTCTCCCTTTGCATATGTAGGTTCATGACTGCACTGTTCCTCTGCAGTTAACTTTAGGCTTCCTTCACCTGTACCAAATGTAAACAGCCTTTCTCAAAGAGGTCACACAGATGTGCATGATAATCCTGCGCTGAAGGTACCGTAAGGTGATGTACATCATTCCAAAGGGTCATTACCTGGAGACAAAAGAAAGGGGACATTCCCAGGGAGGAGTGATGAGAGTTGGTATAGGTGAACTCAACTACTTAGAATAGATCTGACCAATCACCTTTAAAATCTAGTAAAAAAAAAACGTAAGTATTGGTCCATCATTTGTTTTGTCCTTTCAGCTTGCACATCAGTTTGGGTATCTGTAGGAGGCTGGCCTGGCTTGTAGTGGGTACCAAGGAGTACTTACACTCTGTGCCAGGTCCAGTTATCCCTTATTAGTGTAGAAGAGGTGTTTCTAGCAGCTTCGGCTGATAGAAGGTAGCTATAGCAGAGCAGCTTAGGCTGAACTAGGAGGCATGCAAAGCTCCTACTATACCACTAGTGTCATATGCACAATATCATAAGAAAACACAATACACAGATATACTAAAAATAAAGATACTTTATTTTTATGACAATATGCCAAAAGTATCTCAGTGAGTACCCTCAGTATGAGGATACCAAATATACACAAGCTATATGTACACAATACCAAAAATATGCAGTAATAGCAAAAGGAAGTAATGCAAGCAATGTAAAGTTACAGTAGATTGCAAAAGGAGCACATAGGCATAGGGGCAACACAAACCATATACTCCAAAAGTGGAATGCGAACCACAAATGGACCCCAAACCTACATGAGCTTGTAGAAGGTCGCTGGGACTGTAGGAAAACAGTGAGGGTTAGAAAAATAGCCCACCCCAAGACCCTGAAAAGTAGGTGTAAAGTGCACCTATATTCCCCAGAGAGCACAGAAGTCGTGATAGAGGAATTCTGCAAGGAAGACCAACACCAGCAATGCAACCAAAGTAGATTTCCGGACCTGAGAACCTGTGGAACAAGGGGACCAAGTCCAAGAGTCGCGACAATGTCGAGAGAGGGCAGATGCCCAGGAAATGCCAGCTGAGGGTGCAAAGAAGCTGGCACCGGATGGTAGAAGCTGTGGATTCTGCAAGAACGAATAGGGCTAGAAACTTCCCCTTTGGAAGATGGATGTCCCACGTTGTGAAGAAGCTTGCAGAGGTGTTCCCATGCAAAAAGATCGCAAACAAGCCTTGCTAGCTGCAAGGGTCGCGGTTAGGGTTTTTGGATGCTGCTGTGGCCCAGGAGGGACCAGGATGTCGCCACTTGGATGAGGAGACAGAAGGGATCCAGCAAGTCAGGGAGCCCTCACAGAAGCAGGCAGCACCCGCAGAAGTGCCGGAACAGGCACTTGGAAGAGGAGTGAACCGGATGTCCATGCAAAGTCACAAAAGGGAGTCCCACGACGCCGGAGGACAACTAAGAAGGTTGTGCACTGCAGGTTAGAGTGTCGGAGACCCAGACTTGGCTGTGCACGAAGGAAATCCTGGAAGAGTGCACAGGAGCCGGAGCAGCTGCAAATCATGCAGACAGAGTTGCTGAGTTCCAGGGACCACGCTCGTTGTGCTGAGAGGGGACCCAGAGGACCGGTGATACAGCCTTTTGTTGCCTGCGGTTGCAGGGGGAAGATTCAGTCGTCCCACGGGAGATTTCTTCAGAGCTCCTGGTGCAGAAAGGAGGCAGGCTACCCCCAGAGCATGCACCACCAGGAAACAGTTGAGAAGGCGGCAGGATCAGCGATACAAGGTTGCAGTAGTCGTCTTTGCTACTTTGTTGTGGTTTTGCAGGCGTCCTGAGCAGTCAGCGGTCGATCCTTTGGCAGAAGGTGAAGAGAGAGATGCAGAGGAACTCGGATGAGCACTTGCATTCGTTATCTGAAGAATTCCCCAAAGCAGAGACCCTAAATAGCCAGGAAAGGAGGTTTGGCTACCTAGGAAGGAGGATAGGCTAGCAACGCAGTTAAGACCCTATCAGAAAGAGTCTCTGACGTCACCTTCTGGCACTGGCCACTCAGAGCAGTCCAGTGTGCCAGCAACACCTCTGTTTCCAAGATGGCACACTGGAGGAGCTCTGGGCACCTCCCCTTGGCGGTGCAGGTCAGGGGAGTGGTCACTCCCCTTTCCTTTGTCCAGTTTCACGCCAGAGCAGGGCTGGGGGATCCCTGAACCGGTGTAGACTGGCTTATGCAGAGATGGGCACCATCTGTGCCCATGAAAGCATTTCCAGAGGCTGGGGGAGGCTACTCCTCCCCAGCCCTGACACCTTTTTCCAAAGGGAGAGGGTGTAACACCCTCTCTCTGAGGAAGTTCTTTGTTCTGCCTTCCTGGGCCAGGCGTGGCTGGACCCCAGGAGGGCAGAAACCTGACTGAGGGGTTGGCAGCAGCAGCATCTGCAGTGAAACCCCGGGAAAGGCAGTTTGGCAGTACCTGGGTCTGTGCTAGAGACTCGGGGGATCATGGAATTGTCTCCCCAATGCCAGAATGGCATTGGGGTGACAAAGTCCATGATCTTAGACATGTTACATGGCCATGTTCGGAGTTACCATTGTGACGCTGTACATAGGTAGTGACCTATGTCCAGTGCACGCATGTAATGGTGTCCCCGCACTCACAAAGTCCGGGGAATTTGCCCTGAACGATGTGGGGGCACCTTGGCTAGTGCCAGAGTGCCCACACACTAAGTAACTTAGCACCCAACCTTTACCAGGTAAAGGTTAGACATATAGGTGACTTATAAGTTACTTAAGTGCAGTGGTAAATGGCTGTGAAATAACGTGGACGTTATTTCACTCAGGCTGCAGTGGCAGGCCTGTGTAAGAATTGTCAGAGCTCCCTATGGGTGGCAAAAGAAATGCTGCAGCCCATAGGGATCTCCTGGAACCCCAATACCCTGGGCACCTCAGTACCATATACTAGGGAATAATAAGGGTGTTCCAGTATGCCAATATGAATTGGTGAAATTGGTCACTAGCCTGTTAGTGACAATTTAGAAAGCAGAGAGAGCATACCCACTGAGGTTCTGGTTAGCAGAGCCTCAGTTTGACAGTTAGTCATCACACAGGGAACACATACAGGGCACACTTATGAGCACAGGGGCCCTGGCTGGCAGGGTCCCAGTGACACATACACTAAAACAACATATATACAGTGTGTTGGAAAATGGGTTACTGATAGGGCAGGTAGGTACCTACACCTAGCAACAAGCCACAAACCTCCACAAAAGTACAGTTAGGTCTCAGTAAATTAATCCCAGCTCTACCCTTGGTAGCTTAGCATCGAGCGTCAAGGCTTAACTTAGGAGACAAAGTGTAAAGCATTCAAATATCACAAAACAGTAATTAAATAAAACACAGGAAACAGTTTAAAAATCCAAAACCAATTTATAAAAATAGCTTATATTTTTATCTTTAAAATGACACAAAAACGATTAAAATCGGTTCAGGGGAACCGGAGATATGAATTTTTAAAGTATTATTATTTTCTAGCGCTCAGAAACGAAAAGCGCCAATCGGGTCATCTGGTTGCACCAGGCCTTTGGCAAAGTCAAACTTTCAGGCCGACCGCGATGGAGCCCTGCTCGGCTACAAGTCGCGGGAGGCCTCGGTTAAAAAGTTACCTTCTGACTTAGTCTTTATTTTGAAGTTTTTCTTCACCGGGACGAACCTGCCAGTTGGATCCGACCTCCTGGAGCCCTTGTCCGGATACGCGAAGTCGGTTTCCTCGGTGGTGATTTCTACCTTCGGACTTAGTCGTTTTTTCGAGATGAAAATCCTTCGACCGGGGTAAACCTGGATCTTGATCCGACGTCCGTGGAGCCCTTCTCGGATACGATGGCTGGAAGGTCCCGGTCAACTTTTTACCTTCGGACTTAGTCTCTTTTTTGGATGTTTTTCTTTACCGGGACGAACCACGAAGTCAGGCCGGGTCGCGGTTGAGGCAAGCCGGCTAGAATTTCCGCGTCGGGTCGGTCACTTTATGGAGCTTTTTTCCAAAAATTCTCCAATCTTTTCCAAACTTCTGGGGCTTCACCCAGATGTTCTTTTAAGGTTCTTTTGGGGTCCACAGCTCACCCCAAGGGTCCAGAAGTTCTGTGATGGTCCTTGGGAAGTGCGGACTTCAACTCCCAGAATGCACCTGGCGCAAACTCCTTTTTGGCCACTGGACAGTGGTCAGCTGGTCACTTTTTCAGGAGTTGGTGCAGGGGACTCTGGTTAGCAATTTTTCACCTGTAGCAAACAGGGAGTCCCTCCTTGAACCAGTGGAAGCCAGGCAAAGTCCTTCTTGTGGTGAAGCCCAAGTGTGCAGCTGGTGCAGTCTTTCTGAGTGCAGGGTCCAGGTGCAGGCCAGGGGTCCAGCAGGGCAGTCCTTCTTCTCCTTGTAGTTCCTTCTTCTTGAATTCTGGAGGGGATCTGAGGCGTGGGTGCAGGTCTGCCAGTTTTATCCTTGCTCCTGGGTGAAAAGCAGGGGGGCCCTGGTCCTCCAATCAGGGACAGGGTCGTCCCCCTGTGATGACCACTTCCTGGGAAGTGTGGCAAAAATCCATCCCAGAAGGCAACAGTCTCTAAAAATCCAAAATGGATGAATCTGATTTTTGGAGGAGAGATCTGGCTGAGCCCACCCACTGGTGTGGCTAAAAATCATAAACACACCCCTCTCCTGCCCTCTCCTAATCTAATCAAGGGGGCACCTAGCTGTCTGGGGTTGCAGGATGTGGGGGTGTTGCTGGGTGCTCCAGATGTCCTTCTCTGCCTTTGAAGACCAGTTTGGCAGCCCTCCCCCTTCCTGCTTCACCATCTGCTGAGGGGAGATTCTCTCCCCCAAGCACATTCCTTTGTGTGAAGTCAGGCCACTTCACACCTCATTAAAGTAGCCTGGCAGAAGCTGCTGCAGGCTGGCCAATCAGAGCACAGGAGCAAAAACTATGCAGAGCTGAAATTGGCAACTTTTTAGGTAAAGTCTAAACTTTTTACCTGCACTAGTTATATTAAATCCAACAACTGGAAGTTGTGGGATTTATTATAACAATCAATTTGATACCAAATTCTTGGTATGTAACATTTAAGGAGACTTTAAAATTTAAAATAAAGTCTGCCCATTCTAGCCTATGAAGGCCATTTACTTCAATGAGGGAAAAACGAATTTGGCTGTTTTTACCTCACCAGGGCTTATAAATCTATTTTTATAAAGTCCCTGCTTATAGTTACATGGCACCCAGCCCTAGGGGCACATAGGGCACACCTTAGGGGTGACTTATATGTAAAAATAAGGTAGTTTAAGACTTTGGAAGTACCTTTAATTCCAAAGTCGAATTTGCATATAACTTTAATTTAAAAGCAGCCAGCAAGGCAGGCTTGCTTTTAAAATGACACTGGGCACCTCAGCAATGCACCTAGGTGTGCACCACCTATGCTGTGGTCCCTAAACCTACATGCCCTACCATATACTAGGGACTTATAGGTAGGTTAACTTAGCCAATTATAATTAGCCTAATTTGCATATCCATTTTACACAGAGCACAGGCCCTGGGACTGGTTAGCAGTACCCAGGGCACCATCAGAGTCAGGAAAACACCAGCATAAAGTGGAAAATGGGGGCAAAAAGTTAGGGGGCCTCTGCAATCAGCCCCAGTTTCTCACACAACCCCCCCCCAGCCCACACGCCCAGGAGACTCAGCCCAACCCTGGGAGAGTCTTCCTGGCTTGTTAGGCGAGGAAGACAGTGAAGAAAACTGGCTGTCCCTTTGCAGGGCCTACTCTGCCTTACATCCTCCTGTCAGGGTCTCTCCCTCTGGGTAGTGAACCCACCCCAACAATGAAAGGACCCATTTCAAACTGAAACTTCCCTCTAGGGGGGTCTTCCTCCTCTCTCTCTGCCAACTTGGGTAGTGAGGTGCCCACCTCCCCTACTCCTAACTTTGCTAGGGCAACACCTAGCTTACCCAAAGAGGTCACCCAACACTTGAGCAACCCCACCATGACCAACAGGGTCAGGGGGCCTACTTTGCTATTGGCCCTGGGGTCTGCCTCCCAGGCCAAGTACAGTGCTGCCTGGAAGGCTAGCACCCAGCAGAGGCTACTGACAGCTGTCAGTACCCAGAACCACACCCTAAGCTCTCCACTGACAGGTGGCTGAGCTGCTTTAGGGGCATCTTTGGGGTCCTGGCACCCCTCTTGCTGTCTAGAGTGGGGGGCTACCACCTCCTGTGGCAGACACCCTCCTTCCACTCTCCCTTCTGTCAGTGCAGGGGCAACACCTTGCATCTGGACAGCTGCCTGACTACTCAGGACTTCCTTGGGGTCAGGTGAGGCCTCACCAGTGCCAACTCTGGGCTCCCCCCTTACTGGGGCAGAGGGCCCTTGGCTCCCTGGAACTCTCTTTAAGAGTGGCCTACCCTTCCTTTTCTTCTTTCCTTTTCTTGGGGACCCCTGTCTCCTAACTGTAGGGACTGACTCCCCAGGACTTTGGGTTGGGGGGGCGCCCTGGGCGACCACCCCATCTGTGACCAGACTCACCTCTGGGAGGTCATTGCCCAGGATACAATCTAGGGGAAGGTCAGCACTGACTACCACCCTAATCCAGTCAAGGATACCCTCCCTCTCTAGGGGCACTATGGCTACAGGTTTGGAGGTGACCTCCCCTGTGGCTATCCTGACTTTCTTTGTCTTTCCTGGGACATACATGTCCGGGGTCACTAACCGGTCACTCACTACAGTGTGACTGGCACAGGTGTCTCTCAGGCCAGTGGTAGGGATCCCATTCACTTGAATGTGGTGGAAGTGCCTACTCCCACCCTCAGGGATCACCAGCTTACCATCTGGTCCTGTCTCCCAGCACAATGCTAGGAGGACTTCATCATCTGAGGAATCCTCCTCTATGGCTACACTGGACAGCCCAGTGCTAACCACTTTCTTTGGACAGGCTGCATCTCCTCTGAAGTGACCTGTCTGCTGACAGTCAAAGCAAGCCCTACTGTCCAAGAGCTTTTTTAACCCTGGGTCTCCCTGTCTCTGCATGTCAGATTGGGAGTGGGATTTACTCTCCTCCTTCTTAGGGTTCTGGGGTACAGAGGGAGTCTCTGTGGTGGGCTTACCACCTCCCTCCTTAGGTTTTTGGGGACCTGTCCCCCCCTTCTTGGAGTCTCCCCCCTGGGACTTGACAACCACCCTGGTTCTCAACCACTCATCAGCTGCCTCCCCTAGCTCTCTAGGGTTGGTCAGCTTAGAGTCCACTAGATGCTGGCGTAACCTTTCTTGGATACAATTGGTCAAGATGTGCTCTCTCATGATCAGATTGTATAACCCCTCATAAGTATTTACTTTGTTGCCAATAATCCAGCCCTCTAGTGCCTTTAGTGAGGTGTCCACAAAGTCAACCCAAGACTGGGTACTGACCTTCTGGGTGTCCCTGAACTTCATTCTATATTGCTCTGGGGTCAGACCAAACTTCTTGACTAAGCACCTCTTCATACTAGGGTATGAATCTGCCTCCTCCCCCCTTAAGGTCAGAAGCCTATCCCTCCCTGAGTTGGGGACCAACTCCCACAAAAGGGAACCCCAGTATTGAGGCCTAACCCTTCTCATTTGGAGTGCCCTCTCAAAGGCCCCTAGCCACTTATCTATGTCATCCCCCTCTACATAAGCAGGAACCACCCCCTTGGGTAATCTGGGGCAAACTCCCCCACCCATGGACACCTCAGCTTCTTTATCGCTGCTTCCATCTTTTTTTTCTTTGCTTGCCCACTTCTTTTTTTCTAGGGCAAGCTTATCTGCCTCCAAAGCTATGTAGGCTAGCTGGGCTTCCAGCTCTCTCTCCCTGATGGATGGGTTCTCTCCTCCTGAAAGGACCCTCTTCCTACCACTAGCTTTGGGTCTGCCCCTAGTGACTGTGTCCAGTGAGGACCGTTCCTCCTCTTCCTCACTTGGGGTCTGATGCCTTTCCTCCCCTGAGTGGTTAGAGTTAGCATCATCCTCTTTTGGTTCCTCCTCTGGAGCTTCCTCTGTCTCTACCTCTTGGGCCTCAGCCCATGCTGTCAGGGATTTAATCAGGATTTCCTTCCTGAGATTAGTGGTTGCAGGCAACCCCCTCTCAATACACAACCCCCTAAGCTGGACTACTGTCAGTGTGGGTAGGCTAGCCAGATCAAGCTCCATGGTTCCCTAGTTTTGTGTCAACAAAAACTTTTTGCAAAAATTGGAAACAAGAATTTAGAAAAATTACAAAAATTCAATAATTGAAATTAATCCAAATTAATTTTTTTAAAAAAATTAAAATTAAAAATTAAAAACAATTTTTGCACTAGGACAATTTAAAGGATTTTTAATTTGTTTTATCTAAAACTGTAACGTGATATTGAACACAAGTACAGGATCCCGTCGCTGCTTCCAATTATGTTGGAAAATGGGTTACTGATAGGGCAGGTAGGTACCTACACCTAGCAACAAGCCACAAACCTCCACAAAAGTACAGTTAGGTCTCAGTAAATTAATCCCAGCTCTACCCTTGGTAGCTTAGCATCGAGCGTCAAGGCTTAACTTAGGAGACAAAGTGTAAAGCATTCAAATATCACAAAACAGTAATTAAATAAAACACAGGAAACAGTTTAAAAATCCAAAACCAATTTATAAAAATAGCTTATATTTTTATCTTTAAAATGACACAAAAACGATTAAAATCGGTTCAGGGGAACCGGAGATATGAATTTTTAAAGTATTATTATTTTCTAGCGCTCAGAAACGAAAAGCGCCAATCGGGTCATCTGGTTGCACCAGGACCGGGGCAAAGTCAAACTTTCAGGCCGACCGCGATGGAGCCCTGCTCGGCTACAAGTCGCGGGAGGCCTCGGTTAAAAAGTTACCTTCTGACTTAGTCTTTATTTTGAAGTTTTTCTTCACCGGGACGAACCTGCCAGTTGGATCCGACCTCCTGGAGCCCTTGTCCGGATACGCGAAGTCGGTTTCCTCGGTGGTGATTTCTACCTTCGGACTTAGTCGTTTTTTCGAGATGAAAATCCTTCGACCGGGGTAAACCTGGATCTTGATCCGACGTCCGTGGAGCCCTTCTCGGATACGATGGCTGGAAGGTCCCGGTCAACTTTTTACCTTCGGACTTAGTCTCTTTTTTGGATGTTTTTCTTTACCGGGACGAACCACGAAGTCAGGCCGGGTCGCGGTTGAGGCAAGCCGGCTAGAATTTCCGCGTCGGGTCGGTCACTTTATGGAGCTTTTTTCCAAAAATTCTCCAATCTTTTCCAAACTTCTGGGGCTTCACCCAGATGTTCTTTTAAGGTTCTTTTGGGGTCCACAGCTCACCCCAAGGGTCCAGAAGTTCTGTGATGGTCCTTGGGAAGTGCGGACTTCAACTCCCAGAATGCACCTGGCGCAAACTCCTTTTTGGCCACTGGACAGTGGTCAGCTGGTCACTTTTTCAGGAGTTGGTGCAGGGGACTCTGGTTAGCAATTTTTCACCTGTAGCAAACAGGGAGTCCCTCCTTGAACCAGTGGAAGCCAGGCAAAGTCCTTCTTGTGGTGAAGCCCAAGTGTGCAGCTGGTGCAGTCTTTCTGAGTGCAGGGTCCAGGTGCAGGCCAGGGGTCCAGCAGGGCAGTCCTTCTTCTCCTTGTAGTTCCTTCTTCTTGAATTCTGGAGGGGATCTGAGGCGTGGGTGCAGGTCTGCCAGTTTTATCCTTGCTCCTGGGTGAAAAGCAGGGGGGGCCTGGTCCTCCAATCAGGGACAGGGTCGTCCCCCTGTGATGACCACTTCCTGGGAAGTGTGGCAAAAATCCATCCCAGAAGGCAACAGTCTCTAAAAATCCAAAATGGATGAATCTGATTTTTGGAGGAGAGATCTGGCTGAGCCCACCCACTGGTGTGGCTAAAAATCATAAACACACCCCTCTCCTGCCCTCTCCTAATCTAATCAAGGGGGCACCTAGCTGTCTGGGGTTGCAGGATGTGGGGGTGTTGCTGGGTGCTCCAGATGTCCTTCTCTGCCTTTGAAGACCAGTTTGGCAGCCCTCCCCCTTCCTGCTTCACCATCTGCTGAGGGGAGATTCTCTCCCCCAAGCACATTCCTTTGTGTGAAGTCAGGCCACTTCACACCTCATTAAAGTAGCCTGGCAGAAGCTGCTGCAGGCTGGCCAATCAGAGCACAGGAGCAAAAACAATGCAGAGCTGAAATTGGCAACTTTTTAGGTAAAGTCTAAACTTTTTACCTGCACTAGTTATATTAAATCCAACAACTGGAAGTTGTGGGATTTATTATAACAATCAATTTGATACCAAATTCTTGGTATGCAACATTTAAGGAGACTTTAAAATTTAAAATAAAGTCTGCCCATTCTAGCCTATGAAGGCCATTTACTTCAATGAGGGAAAAACGAATTTGGCTGTTTTTACCTCACCAGGGCTTATAAATCTATTTTTATAAAGTCCCTGCTTATAGTTACATGGCACCCAGCCCTAGGGGCACATAGGGCACACCTTAGGGGTGACTTATATGTAAAAATAAGGTAGTTTAAGACTTTGGAAGTACCTTTAATTCCAAAGTCGAATTTGCATATAACTTTAATTTAAAAGCAGCCAGCAAGGCAGGCTTGCTTTTAAAATGACACTGGGCACCTCAGCAATGCACCTAGGTGTGCACCACCTATGCTGTGGTCCCTAAACCTACATGCCCTACCATATACTAGGGACTTATAGGTAGGTTAACTTAGCCAATTATAATTAGCCTAATTTGCATATCCATTTTACACAGAGCACAGGCCCTGGGACTGGTTAGCAGTACCCAGGGCACCATCAGAGTCAGGAAAACACCAGCATAAAGTGGAAAATGGGGGCAAAAAGTTAGGGGGCCTCTGCAATCAGCCCCAGTTTCTCACACAGTGAAATATGGGGGTAACATGCCAGGCAAGATGGTACTTTCCTACAGTATCTTAGCTGAAAGACAACCGCACGCCCATTTCCAGTGCCTCGCCAAACGTTGTCCAAAATTTCAAGATGAATTGTGACTCACTATCTGTGAAGAGTACTGAGGGCAGGTCATTTAGTCTCACAACATTGGTCATTTAAATAGACACCAGTTTTACCTCCATGAAGAGTTTTTTCAAGGTAATATGGTGAGCCATCTTGGAAAGATGATCCTTGACAGTTAACACAGTATTGTTCCTGAAGTTGGTTACAGGTAGCTTCTTGGAAAGTGGTTTAGTAGGAAAGGCAGGTAGGCACCTCCACTTAGTGTAGGAGGCTGGACTGGCTTGTAGTGAGTACCAAGGGGTACTTACACCTTGCACCAGGCCCAGGTATCCCTTATTAGTGTATAGGGTGTCTAGCAGCTTAGGCTGATAGATAATGGTAGCTTAGCAGAGCAGCTTAGGCTGAACTAGGAGACGAGTGACGCTCCTACAGTACCACTAGTGTCATATGCACAATATCATAAGAAAACACAATACACAGATATACTAAAAATAAAGGTACTTTATTTTTATGACAATATGCCAAAAGTATCTCAGTGAGTACCCTCAGTATGAGGATAGCAAATATACACAAGATATATGTACACAATACCAGAAATATGCAGTATAGTATTAGAAAACAGTGCAAACAATGTATAGTTACAATAGGATGCAATGGGGACACATAGGGATGGGGCAACACAAACCATATACTCCAAAAGTGGAATGCGAACCACGAATGGACCCCAAACCTATGTGACCTTGTAGAGGGTCGCTGGGACTGTACGAAAACAGTGAGGGTTAGAAAAATAGCCCACCCCAAGACCCTGAAAAGTGAGTGCAAAGTGCACTAAAGTTCCCCAAAGAGCACAGAAGTCGTGATAGGGGATTTCTGCAGGAAAGACCAAAACCAGCAATGCAACAACGATGGATTTCCAGACAAGGGTACCTGTGGAACAAGGGGACCAAGTCCAAAAGTCACGATCAAGTCGAGAGTGGGCAGATGCCCAGGAAATGCCAGCTGTGGGTGCAAAGAAGCTGCTACTGGACAGTAGAAGCTGAGGATTCTGCAAGAACGACAAGGGCTAGAAACTTCCACTTTGGAGGATGGATGTCCCACGCCGTGGAGAGTCGTGCAGAAGTGTTTTCCTGAAGAAAGACCGCAAACAAGCCTTGCTAGCTGCAAGTCGTGCGGTTAGGGTTTTTTGGTGCTGCTGTGGCCCAGGAGGGACCAGGCTGTCGTAAATTGCGCCAGCAAGACAAGGCGCCCTCTTAGAAGCAGGCAGCACCCGCAGAAGTGCCAGAACTGGCACTACGAAGTGGAGTGAAACAGTGCTCACCCGAAGTTGCACAAAGGAGTCCCACGCCGCCGGAGGACAACTCAGGAGGTCGTGCAATGCAGGTTAGAGTGCCGTGGACCCAGGCTTGGCTGTGCACAAAGGATTCCCTCGGAAAGTGCACAGGAGCCGTAGTAGCTGCAAAACACGTGGTTCCCAGCAATGCAGTCTGGCGTGGGGAGGCAAGGACTTACCTCCACCAAACTTGGACTGAAGAGTCACTGGACTGTGAGAGTCACTTGGACAGAGTTGCTGGATTCAAGGGACCTCACTCGTCGTGCTGAGAGGAGACCCAGAGGACCGGTGATGCAGTTCTTTGGTGCCTGCGGTTGCAGGGGGACGATTCCGTAGACCCACAGGAGATTTCTTCGGAGCTTCTAGTGCAGAGAGGAGGCAGACTACCCCCACAGCATGCACCACCAGGAAAACAGTCGAGAAGGTGGCAGGATCAGCATTACAGAGTTGCAGTAGTCGATTCCTTGGCAGAAGGTGAAGAGAGAGATGCAGAGGAACTCGGATGAGCTCTTGCATTCGTTATCTAAGGAATTCCCCAAAGCACAGACCCTGAATAGCCAGAAAAGAGGGTTTAGCTACTTAGGAGAGAAGATAGGCTAGCAACACCTGAAGGAGCCTATCAGAAGGAGTCTCTGACGTCACCTGCTGGCCCTGGCCACTCAGAGCAGTCCAGTGTGCCAACAGCACCTCTGTTTCCAAGATGGCAGAGGTCTGCAGCACACTGGAGGAGCTCTGGGCACCTCCCAGGGGAGGTGCAGGTCAGGGGAGTGGTCACTCCCCTTTCCTTTGTCCAGTTTCGCGCCAGAGCAGGGCTGAGGGGTCCCTGAACTGGTGTAGACTGGCTTATGCAGAAATGGGCACCATCTGTGCCCATGAAAGCATTTCCAGAGGCTGGGGGAGGCTACTCCTCCCCTGCCTTAACACCTTTTTCCAAAGGGAGAGGGTGTAACACCCTCTCTCTGAGGAAGTCCTTTGTTCTGCCATCCTGGGCCAAGCCTGCCTGGACCCCAGGAGGGCAGAAACCTGTCTGAGGGGTTGGCAGCAGCAGCAGCTGCAGTGAAACCCCTGAAAAGGCAGTTTGGCAGTACCCGGGTCAGTGCTACAGACCTGTGGGATCATGGGATTGTGCCAACAATGCCAGGATGGCATAGAGGGGGCAATTCCATGATCTTAGACATGTTACATGGCCATATTCGGAGTTACCATTGTGAAGCCACACATAGGTATTGACCTAGTGAAATTGGTCACTAGCCTGTTAGTGACAATTTGAAAGAAATGAGAGAGCATAACCCCTGAGGTTCTGGTTAGCAGAGCCTCAGTGAGACAGTTAGGCATCACACAGGGAACACATACCTATAGGTCACAAACTTATGAGCACTGGGGTCCTGGCTAGCAGGGTCCCAGTGACACATAACAAACATACTGAAAACATAGGGTTTTCACTATGAGCACTGGGTCCTGGCTAGCAGGATACCAGTGAGACAGTGAAAACACCCTGACATACACTCACAAACAGGCCAAAAGTGGGGGTAACAAGGCTAGAAAGAGGCTACTTTCTCACACTTAGTAATTAGGTCAGAGTCACAAATAAGGTCTAGTCATGTGTCAATAACTTAATCCTTGCTCAGTCCTTTGTACCTTGGCCCACAAGTAGTGAGGCTTAGCTTAGAGATAGATGTGTAAAGCAGTTAATATAAAAAAACAGTAAATAATTAAAACACAACACAACACTCAAGAAAAGTCCAACACCAAGTTATAATAATAGGAAATATTATTATCTCTAAAATGGGACTAATATGACAAAAATCCAATTTAAGAAACCAGAGATATGAATTTCTAAAGAATACATTAAAACATGCTTTCTAGTCTTAAAAGTGAACAGCACCAACTGCAGCAATCTGGTCACACTTGACTGTGTCAAAGTCGAAGTTTGAGGCTGACTGCGATGATGTCGAAGTTGGATACGCTGAGTGTTAGGCCTCAGTCAAAATCTTACCTTCAAACTTAGTTACATTTTTGGTTCTTTTTCCCTTAACGTTGAGTAAGGCTCCTCTACAGGTCAGCTTGCAGATTGACAACGGCAGCTTGCTTTAGCGTGAGGCCTAGATGAAATACTGGAGGTCATGGTTATCAATATTGACGGCGATGAGCTCTGGAGCTTCAGGGGGTAAACCTGAAATTCAGGCCAGGTTGTGGTTCAACGTCACCGGCTTGGCTCTCCTAGACAGGTAGGTCACCTTATTGAGCTTTTTTCTAAAAATGCTCCAAATATCTCCAAACGTCTAGATCTTCTTCCAGCAGGCCTATTTGGGGTCTTGAAGGCTCCACAACAGCAGACAAGGTTCTTGAAGCTCTGAGTTGCTCCTTGGACAGTTGGAGCTACTACTCCCACAATGCACCTGGTGAAATCCTTCAAAGTCCACTGGAATCTCATCAGCGATGCTCTTTTTGTAGGAGTTGATGTCAGGGACTCTTGGTAGTTTATTTCATTCCTGGATCTTTTGAAGCACGGCAAAGTCCTTTTTGTGGTGAAGCTCAGAGTGTTAGGGGCAGGTGTAGTTCTTAGCATTGTAGCCCTTCTTGGTGCAGACCAGGGGTTCAGCATGACAGTCAAACTACTTCTGATTTCTTCCAGCTGGTATCTGAGTTTTCTGGCCAGATCTCTTGTATTTATACAGGTTTCTTGAATGGCACGTAGGGGGCACTGCTGACCAATGGGGTACAGGGTGCCACCCTTTTGGATAACCACTTCCTGCAAAGTGTGGCACATTTCTATCACAGAAAGCACTGTTTCTAAAATATTCAAAATGGAAAGAAAACTTTCTGGGAGATTCAGGTCTGACTGAGTTCACAGACAGGTGTGGCTAATTTTTCCCTACACTCCCCTTCAAGCCCCTCTCATAATCTAATTACAGGGATTCCACTCTGACTGGTGTGTGGGAAACAGGAGAGGTCTGGTTTCCATCCTAACTGTCTTCCCCCCTTTGAAGACCAGTTTGGCCCCTCAGCCCCCCTTCCTGCTCTGGCATCTTTGTCTCAGCTCAGGCCACTTCATACCTTTTGAAGGCTGACCAATCAGAAGAGACTGTTACATGGCCAACGTTAGGTAAGTTTAGGAAAGAGTTATAAAACTCTTTCCCCGTAACAGTTATAAGTCCAGCATTGGCAAGTTGTTTTATCCTAACTATTATTTTGACCCTTTGAAGCATTTTTTAGACCACTCCTATCAAAAGGTAGACTTTATTAGTTTTAAATGAAGCCATCCTTTGTTAGCCTATGGAGCTAGTGTACCAAATTGGCAGCATTTCCCTCACCAGGGCTATTAAAACATATTTAATGATGCCCTGGCTTATAATTACAAGGTACCGTACCCTTGGGGCAACTAGGGAAGGCCTTAAGGGTGGCATATATGTAAAATGATGGTAGTTTGAAACTTTGGAAGTATTTTTGATTCCAATGTCGAATTTGGGCTTACTTTTGTTTTAAAAGCAGCCTACAAGACAGGTCTGCCTTTAAAATAACAGCATACACCACAGTAGTGCATCTATAAGTGCCTTAACTCAACTGGGGTCGCTAAACCTACATGCCCCACCATATATTAGTGACTTACAAGTAGGTTGGGAGAGAAAATTATAATTACAACTGATTACCATATGCCTTTTAAACAAAGTACTGGGTCTGGTTAGCAGAATTCAGGGCACAGTCAGAGACAGCAGCCAGCAGTATCAGTGAAAAAGGGGGTGCTCAGGCAAAAAGGATGACTTTCTCACAGAGCTCCACCACAAAATCTAAGGCTACTGTTGCCATTGTTTTGGTGAAACTGGGATCTGGTATAGAAGAGCCACTGGGGGACCTCAAGGAAATTTACTTTGAGCGCATGTGATGCAGTCATCAACATGCTGTTGTGTGTCACTGGACATGGACGGCCACTAGAAGTGTCTTTTTACTAATTGTAAATTCTTTTGGACCCCAGGGTGTCTAGCTAAAATGGTGTTGTGACAAAGTTGCAGAGCTTGAATTTGTTAGGCATTTACTGGGTACATACAATCAACCTTTGCATTCCAAAAGCTCATTTTATTCTACACGTTTACTGATCTCTTGAAACCAAAGATTTATAGGCTTAGACCCATATTCATACTTTTTTAGCGCTGGATTTGCATAATTCTTTATGCAAATGTACAAAATATAATTGCATTTTGTAAGTTTGTGCTGCTTTTGTGTAAAAATATTTTATGCAAATGCAGCACTAAAAAAGTATAAATATGGACTTTAGTACCTCTCCATGCTTGTAGATCCTCTACAAAGGTTGAGGTTAACATACCTCCTTGAAAATGTTCCATGAAAATGATTGGCTTTGATTCCTCCTCTGCTTGAGGAGTTTCACTCTCATCAATTCAGGAGAGGACGTTTTCTTTCACATTTTACTTCCCTGGGTGGTAGGTGATGATGAAGTTCTATTCACTAAAGAACAATGTCCAACATGGTTGTTGAGCAGTTAGGGAATGAGCTGAGCCGAGAAATTGCGAATTCCTGTGATGAGAATAGATGGTAACAGGATGTCTTACCCCTAACAGATACTGCTGTCATTCTTCAAAAACTGCCTTGATCTCCAGTAATTCTCAAACTGCAATGACTGCAATGGGGTACTTATCTTTTACAGGGAGTAATTTGCACAAATAGCTGTGAGGTGCATTTGGTCTATGATTTCATCACAGTCAGATAGATTCCCTCCAATAGAGGTCTGTTAAGTGTCTACTTCTACCAAAAAAGAACTGGTTGGGCCTGGGTGAGCCAAAATAGAGGCCATGGTAAATGTTTTTTTTAGCTCCTGAGTTGCTTGTTCTGCCTCTGAGTCTCAAAGAAAATTCATTCCTTTCTGCAGGAGTTGTGTTATTGGAGTGATGATTTTAGAAAAATTATCAATGAATTGCCAATACAAATGGGCAAATTCAAGAAACCTTTGGACCTGCCTTATGTTTGTATCGCACCACAGCCTCCATCATCTTTGGGCCCCTCTTAATTCCTGTTGGACTGAACACATAACCTAAGAAGTCCACCTCTGTAGAGTGGAATTCACTTTTTTCTAACTTATCATATAAACTGTGCTTGTGCAGTTGTTACAGAATGGTGCATACCTGTTTTATATGTTCTGAGATTGACTGGGACAAAATCAGAATGTCCTCATTGTAGACTGCAGAGAAAACATCTATACATTCTCTTAACACTTCATCAATAGAAAATTGGAAAGCCGCTGAAAGGCATGGCTTGGTATTCAAACAATCCACACTACATTTGGTAAGCCATCTTCCGTTGGTTATCCTTTCTGACGTGCACCAAATGATATGCCTCCTTGCAGATCAAGGTTGGTATAAATTACGGCATCTCTGACTTGCTCTAGTAAACTTGGAATGAGTGGTAAGGGATACCTGTTTTTGAACATGATATTGTTGAGAGCACAGTAATCAATACAGGCGAGCAATTCTCCCCCTTATTTACAGTAAAAATATAGTAGAAGTGACACAGGTGATTTTGACTGCTGAATAAACCCATTTGCCTAGTATCCATCTAGGTATTTGTGGAGATGTTCATTTTTCTTTTCAAAGAGGGCATTAATGTGACTGCATTGTACCTTCGCCCCGCGTACTAAATGAAGTTGACAGTCATATTCCCAGTATGGGGGCAAGATGTTGGCCTTCTTTTTATCCAAAGTATCTGCTAGATCTGCATAAATGTCCAGGATACCCTCTATGACTGATATGCTCTTAATGTATTGTGAAATTTCTTGGGCTTGAATGGTCTGTTCATGGACTTTATCTAAATAACAATGACATTTGCAGAACTCAGAACTTAACGTTATTACCCTTGTGTGCCATTTGATGGGGAGATTGTGCTTCACTAGCCAAGGTAAAACTAGGATCATACGGAATTGTGGGCCATTGATTATGATGTAAAAAAAATCTATCCATGAGTATATTCACAGAAATGAGTAATTGCTTTCTGTTATAGTTATACCCAAAGTTAACTCTTTACTATCTACAGCCCTTACTCTTTCTGGTTTATCTTTGTGTTGAGAAAGAATACTGAGCCTTGGTCTTGCTCTAAACTGACTGTCTAAAAAATTTCCTTCAGCCCATGAATCCTCTACTTTCCAGGAGCAACCCGAGAACGACTGTAACAGTATAGAGATGGTTAGATGATGGTAGGTTAAACAAGGATGATTCAAGGAAGTTGAATAAACCTCTGAACCTGGTCGGTTGACCCCCTCACCTACTATGTTAACTTGTTTTGTGCCAATTGAGCGATGGTAAGAGAGGCTGCCATGGAAGTAATGGTGGAGTTCCTTGCCTTCTGCGGCTGAGTTTGGCACTCCTTAACAAAATGTCCAGTTTTGCCAACATAAAGCCATCGGTTCAATCCCCTTTGCTTCTCTTTCTTGTCCTTGGACAATGGACCTCTGATTGACCCTACCTTTATCGGTTCTGAAGAACCGGTTGACGTTATCAGAGTTTCTGACCTCGTCTGATTTTGGAACACTCTTTGTACCTTTCGTTCATATTGCCTATGACTCAATTTTACTTCTAAACCAATGAACCCAGAACATTCTTTGGGTGGTTCCAAGATTTGAGAAAGTAACTCCTTAAGGTCATCTTTGAGACCCAGGTAAACCAAGGCTACTCACTTGTTCTATGGCCAATTAGCTTCTACCACTTTCCTATTAAAGGTAGTGATGTAATGTAATAGGTCCAAAGGCTTAATAATTCATTCTCTGCTGCCTGAAAAAGAGGCATGGCAAGCAAATAGTCATGTCATGGCTTCTTTGAAAACTCAGACATTTTATGATAATGGTTCATCTTATTCCACCTGTGGAACAGACCACAACTCAGCGTCCCCACCTACATAGCACAGAATAAGGGCCACCTTGGTGGCATCATCTAGAAAAGCTGCAGGTTTGGCCTTCTGATGAACTTGGTAATGCTATTCTTACTGGGAGAATTCACAACACAGTGTACTTGAGATGAAAGAGACCCATCTCCTCAATGCCCTACCTGTTCGTCTGGAAATCAAATGATTTACCATGGAAATAGCTCAGGGCGGAAGGACTTCAGCATAGTCTTGCCCTGTTCTTGCCTTTTCTGTTTATCTGTATAATTAAGAGTTTGGTTAATCTGATATCGTGGTGCCATGTCAGTGAACTCCTCCATCCCCTGCTGATTTGTGCTCCCCACTACGATGCATACGTGCAATCAACTTGAAATGTTTGTTAGTTTTTAAAGAGCCAGATACACTTCTATGAGTCCTTCTTGATTGGGGATTAGCATGCAGAATTGTCTAAAAATAAACATGTAACATGAGTTATTACTTTACTCCCATATGTGTGAGAGTTCTTGTGAACCTTTTCAATTGGAGTTTTAGTAATCATACTATCTTGTGGTGTTTCTTTACACCATTCTCTGGGTTGTCTTGAACCTGTTGATTAAATAACTTTCACAGATGAGAATTCCATCTGATTGATTTATCTTGCACAGTGTCTCTAAATGTTGAAGACTTCAAGAGTTTTCTGTCTTAAACTTCTATTATTAGTTTTGGTTAAAGTTTTAAAACTTACTTTATAATTGCTTGACTTTGACGCTGGTAAGTGATTACTTGTATTGTTTTCTTTGTTTTCAGGTTTTATTGGAACAAGTACTGTCTTCAGGCGAGGTGGAGTTCAGGAACTATGGCGGTGACCAACCCTTGAAGGTAAGTCTGATTCTTCACTGTCTCCTTGAGGCAAAGCATGTGTTGCTACTAGGGCACAGTTTAAATAGGCCACCCCCAAGATGGCTGCTGAGATTTACTGAAACTGGCAGTAAATGTACCATGTGTAAGTTGTGAATAATAGCATGTCCATAAAATAGGCACATACAGACAATACTGGGGGGGCTGACATACCTTGTTGTGAGTAAGCAGTCCTGAGATAGCGCTGGGGGCGGAAATACTTTGTGAGTGGTGTGAATAGCAATGCCAGTGGTCTTAGGCCATGAGTGATGGTTTACTGGCTAACCCCAGAGACTCCTATAGCTCCTGATAATTTTGAATCCTGTGCTATTGTTGTTTTACCTTAACCAGATTCCCTTACATATCCTTTTCCTGCTACCCTTGTGGCTGTTTGTGTTTGCATTGCACTCTGTGTCAGTAGTTGATCATCCACTGTTACACTGTGGTCTTTGATGCACTTTGGTCCCTGTAGAATTGTGGGTGTCCTGGCCTATACCAGCTCCTGTGAATGCTGCATGTTTGCCTGCTGACATCTATACCTTTAATACACTTATCCAGTTCAATCTTTCGCACATCCAAAAGCAAGTATTGCATCACTCCATCAGCCACTGACATTTTAGTGCAGGTTTTGCATCACCAACCTGCAATAACAAATGTTATTGGGATGTCTCTCTCTACCTTTTCTGTTTTCCTCTTCCTTCTATTGTGTGGTATTACATAACTCAGTACCTCCATAAAGAGCCTTGCAAGGTCTTCAGTCAAAGCTTGACAGTTTATCTGCAGTTTCAACTCTTCTCTGGGTATCAAGACAAAGCACCCCTCTCAACACCCTGATATATACTAATGTGTTCACAGTATTTTTCAAAAAATAGTATACATTAGTGAGGGTGTCAAGAGTGGTGCCTGATCTTGATACCCACGAGGGATGAAATTGTGACACAGGCTGGACCAATGTTGTATGCAGTAGGCACACCGCAAACTTAATTTAACCTGTACAATAGGATGTCCTTGCAAGAATAAATGGGACAGTTCAGTTCAGTTTTGAAGACTGACAGTTTGCCAGGACCAATATTTCACACGGGTCTACTATAATAATTGTATATGTTTTAATTAGATTGATTTCAAATAAAGCCATTTAAAAGTGTAAGGGCTTTATAAGATTTATCAAGCGATGCAAGAGCCTTCCTGCGTCATTTGCAGGGACTTGCATAGTACAAGGCTGGACTATGTCGGCCTGCATCATACAAAAACAAATGTATGCAAGGTAGAAGTTCCCACACAAAATCTAAACAACTGTAATGCAGTGGGATTCATCAAGATATCACAGCATGATGCATCATCACACAGTGTAGCGCAATGTTTCAAATGCGTCAGGATGATGTTCATCATCAACACAGGCATAGGCAATGATGCAACAGTATTAGTATAAGAGGATTCCTATCATAGGACTCTCTGACAAGCTCATCTGTGCCATGGGAGTAGTTATTTTGCAATTGAGAGTTGGTGCGAGGTGACAAAAGTGACAACATAGAAGGAGTATGAGCATATTTTGAGAAAGGATCAACCTAATTGATCTCAGGAAGGAGGAGGTAATCCAGTTATGTAGACTCAGGTAAAGAGAACATACTGGAGGTGATGGAGAAGATGTTTCCAAGCCTTGAGCATCTAGACGGACCAATGCCATTCCGCTGCATTTTAAATTGATGGCAGTCCTACACATGTTGGCCTCTGGCTCATTCCAGTGAACATGTTCAATTTTGGCTAGCTTTTTACAGAGTGCCTTTTCTACATTTCTGCCATCTGTACCAAATGCAATTATCAAGCTTACACCACAGTACCTGCCATTTCCTCAAACTAGTCAACAGCAACTGGCCACCGGGAAAGGATTTTACTGCATTCCAGGATTTCCTCATGTGCTTGGTGCTGTAAATTTAACCCATGTGGAATTGGTGCCACCAGCAGATACTGCACACATTTATAGAAATCGATCAATTACTCAATCAACGTTTAGGCAATTGTGGATTATAATGGCCTTTTCACAAATGTTCTGACAGAGTTTCCAGGAAGTGCCCATGACACCTATATATTCAGGCACAGTACAATTGATGAAAGTTTTCAGAATGGGCAATATGAAAATGGCCTATTCTTCAGTATGGTATCCAAAAGAGACAACGTTTACCTCAGTATGCTTAAATACATGTTAATCTAACATTACTTTGCAACAATTAGTATAATGTACACATATGGACTCATGGATCATTTATTTTCCATGCTAAACAACTGAGCAATACAACTAGGGCCCTCATTATGACCTTAGCAGTAAATACCAAATACCCCTGTGCTGACTGCCCCCAGCATCCCGGCGCAGAGGCGAACATCTGTCCACCACATTATGAGACATACATATAAAACTGACAGAAGACAGCCACAACCACAAATCCGCCAGACCCAGTGAATGTGATAAACTGTCGGTACTACTACCCATACCGTTAGGCTACCAATACTATGCCCTCCAATACTCACCCACCAATCACCACAGCGGATATTCAACAATGGTAAACCATTGGTGGATATGGCTGCACAAAGACAAAACAAGACAACATTGTCCAGAACAAAAAACCCACACCTGATACAAATAAACACTCCCCACACACCCACGAACAGGACTATAAAAAACACACCCACATCACCCATAAACCATTGCAAACATGAAAAGATTGCAACAGTTAGCCAGGCAAATCACAGAGACAATTTCACACACATGTCACAACCACCCATTCATCTGTCACGCACCACACACCCTACACCCCACACCCCACCACATTACTCAACACCCTCTGCACAACATACACACACACCACACAACACCCATGTCCCCACATAGACGCCCCCATTTCACTGATGAGGAGTTGTGGGTCATGGTTGAGGAAATAGTTAGGGTAGAGCCACAGCTGTTTGGAGCACAGATCAAGCAGATAGACATAGCAAGGAAGATGGAGCTATGGCAGAGGATCATGGACAGGGTGAACGCCGTGGGACAGCATCCATGAACAAGGGACGACCTACGGGGAAGGTGCGTTCCATAGCAGCAAGACACCAGCTCGCTATCCAGAGGACTGGCGGTGGACCCCCACCTCCTCCCCCACAGTTGACGCATTGGGAGGAGCAAGTCTTGGCAATACTGCATCCAGAGAGACTCACTTGAGTTGCCAGAGGACTGGACACTGGTGAGTCAATATTTATTACCTATCACCCCCCATACCTGCATGCCACCACTACCCCTCACCCTGACACGCAGCACCCCACTCCATCCCACACAGTGCACCAACACAATTAACATACCTAAATGCCAAGCCCTGCATGCCATGCCCACTGCATGCACATCCCTTCCAGCCCTGCATGTATTCCCGCCATCAATGCATGCACAGCATGGAGAACTAACAATCTCACAATCCATTACCAAAAAAAGCAAAGGCTGCAGGGCAACAGCAATAATATAGGAAAAGCTAGGGATGCAGAATATGTCACAGACATGTAGCATAATGCACCACTTACATACCCACAGGTGCCCCAGCCAATCTCAGTGGTGAGGAGGTGCCATGGCTACCCAGTTCCCCACCAGAAGATGACCCCAGTGATGAGAGCAACTCTGGAGTTATGGATCTGGATGAACTCCCTGGCCCATCAGGGACCACTGGTCAGTCGACCATTCCAGCTCAAATCCAGTCCACCACAGTGCCTCCCCCCCTCAGTATCCAACACCACAGCAGCCACCCAACATCTCCAGACCTCTGTTCCCAGGATACATCAATCAGCAGTGTGACCACCTGTACAGGGAGCCCAGTCCACACCTCACAGGCAAGACAATGAGGGTCCTGGGGTCAGTGGCAGTAGGCACACCGTTCAGAGGACACAGGCACAGGCACAGGGGGCCAGGGATAGTCAGAGGACAGCTGTGCACCGGGGGGGGGATTGGCCCAGGGAACCAACTGCTCAGGAGGCACTCACTGATGTCCAGGGGGCTTACCAACAATAGCAGGACAAGATGGGTCAGATGATAGATATAATGCAGGAGAACCAGTGGCTGCAGGAGGAACATTTCCACAGGAGATAAAGAAAGAATTGCAGGCCCTGAACACTACCGTGGTCTCCATTGCAGGGGTGCTAATTGATATGGCCAACATCATGAGGGACTACACATCACACCAGCGGGCTCCTTCCACTAGCCAGTCTACTGACCAACCCTCTACATCTGCTGCAGCTAGTGGACAGGAGGCCCTCCCACAGGACCCACAGGCCACCAGCACCCCTCCCCCTGCAGAAGGTGAACCACCCGGCAAACGGTCCCTGTGACCCAGACAGACACCAGAGACACTTGCAGGAAATGAGGGCCTCCTGAATGTCCCCGTTGTGTTCTACTGTTTCACCTTGTCCACTTTGAACTGCCATTGCTCCCCATCCTATGGCCCCTTGGACACTGGACCTGTGCTACAAACAGACTGGCCTTCTACACTGGACTATTCCCAACCATCACCCCACTCTGTTGCACTCCCCATTGTATATACATTTTCAATAAACACCCTTGGACACAACTTGAGTAATAGTGGATTATCAACAGGTAATTTACAATGTATTGAACTGTAATGAACTGCATGATCCTGTGTAAATGTCCAGTAACATGTTGTTCCATCCAACAAATGTGTCTCAGCAGTCTATAAACATCACAGCAGTACACTGTTGGAACACCAACATCTGCAATAAGGGAAAGGCATAGGCAGCAGACAGGTGGGATGCAAAAGTAAACTTGCATTAGGCTGCAGCCACTCAGTACAACACTAAAATGTAGAAATGTTTAGTTCAACAGTCTTACCTGAGTGTCATTGGAAGTACTGCGGGATCAAATGTGACCTGATGTCCACATCCTCCTCCTCCTCTCCCTCCTCCTCACTGTCCTCAATGTCCACTGCTGCCACAACTGCATTGTTGCCCCCTCCTCCTGAAGATAGGGCTCATGCCATCTGATGGCCAAATTGTGCAACATGCAGCACACAACAACGATTCTGCAGACCTTCTCAGGGGAGTAGCATAGGGCTCTACCTGTCAGATGGAGGCACCTGAGTCTAGACTTCAGGAGTCAGAAGGTCCTTTCTACAATCCTCCTGGTACGCCCATGAGCATCATTGTACCTATTTTCAGCCCCTATTCCTAACAGGGGTCATGAGCCATGACAGGTTTGGGTAGCCGGAATCACATGCAAGTAGTAAGGGACACACATTAGCCCTGCCCAATGGCATGGGCTATGATTCCTGAAGGTAAACACTCACATACATTGGGTGGGGACTCAGGCTCACCTATTAGCCACACTCTGTGCCTCTGCAGTTGCGCACAGCTGTGGGACACTGCTATTCCTCAGGACAAAGGCATCATGAACCAACCCTGGATACTTGGCAGTGACGTGGGAGATGTATGGGTGAGCAAGGCACACAATCTGGACATTGAGTGAGTGGAAACTCTTCCAATTCCTATACACTTGTTCATTGGCTCCTGGGGGGGTGAAGGGGGGCTAAGGCAAAATGAGTCCTGTTGATGGCCCCAATAACATGTGGTATATGTCCCATTGCATAGACTCCAGCCTTCACAAGGGGTAAATCATCTACCTGGGGATATGCGATGTAGCTGCACATGTGCTTGAGCAAGGCTGCCAAAACTCTTGCAAACACAATAGAGAACATTAGCTGTGACATCCCTACAGCCAAGCCTACTGTCATCTGGAAAGAGTCAGTTGCCAGGAAATGGAGCACTAACAGTACCTGCACAAGAGGGGAGATTGCTGTGGTGCTACGGATACCAGGTATCAGACTAGGCTCCAATTGTTCACACAGCTCTGTGATCGTGGCCCTGTCCAGACGATAGGTGAGTATGATGTGCCGGTCCTCCAGTGTAGCCAAGTCCACAAGGAGTCTGTACATGGGTGTGTGCCTCCTCCTATTCCTCCGCAGTGATTGGTACCTAAGGGACCCAAATGAAAGAAGAAAGGAATGACAACAGGAACCATGAACACAGTACAGCAGTGTACACAGAGCATATTTGTATGTTGGACACTGGAATTGTGTAGGTGAGTACATTCGACTACAATGACACACTTATCAATCTGTACATGTGTACAGGCATTACAAAATGGCACCCACCTGTCCTGTATTCATGGACAGGTGGAAGTGACTTCACTCTGCAGGTGTTTGCGTCATGGCGGGAGGCGGTCTGCACCACAGTTCAATTCCTCATTGGCTAGCATGGCCCTCTATGGAGAATGGGAACCAATGATGATCAACGCCGGCCGTGATGGTGTTCACTGCCGTGCATGTACCACCATTTTCTTTCTACTACTTCACTTGATTCCTGACTTTCAACAGGACGACATCTCCACTGAGTGTGCTGCTGTGACCTGTGTCTGGAACCTGCCATGGCTCATGCAACAGGGGAAAGCGCCCCAGCCTTCACGTTGGAGGAGTTGGAGTGCCTTGTGGATGGGGTCCTACCCAGTATGGGCAGTTGTATGGGCCTCCAGACCCTTAGGTGATTACACCATGGGTACGTTGAATGCAACATGGCTGCAGGGAGATGCGTGTGTGTGGTGGCAGTGTGTCAGGAGGGGGGTACGGCTGGTGGCAGCGCTAATGCAGAGGTACGGGTCATGTGTGTTCTGATGAGGGGATAATGCTTTTTGTGGGCCATATGTGTGACAGGCTGGATTGTCAGGTTCATGGTGTCCCATTGCATAGAATCCAGTGACCCACCTTCTGTGTTTCCTCTGCAGGTCAGTGCCCATCAGATGAAAGGGTTGTGGTGGGCCATCGCCAAGGACGTGCGGACCCTAGGGGTATATAGCAGGCAGAGCACCCACTGCAAGAAACTGTGGGAGGACCTGAGGCACTGGGCCCCGGAAGACTGCGGAGGCCCAACTGGGGGTTGCCTCCCAACAAGTGAGGGGTATCCGTTGGAACCCCCCTGATGGCCCGCATCCTGGCGGTGGCTTACTAGCCACAAGGGGGTGAGTAGAGTGTGTTTGTCAACTATCTTTGTTGTCTGGCATGGGATTTGGGTGCAGATTACTAGTCAGTGGATGCCCCAATATGCCAGTTCAGACATTGCTGTGTGGTTCATCTCAGGTTAATAGGGTGGAAAGCATGTATTAGATAGCTAGGTAGGTGGCTTCCATCTCAAACAGGGCTTAGCTGGTCCCAGTTGGTGTGTAGCTGGCAGTGTGTGGGTCCTACCTGTTGTGGTACTTAGCCAATGGTATGCAAGTGTGGTCCATACTGCCCATTCTCAGTCTCAGTGTGTGACAGTGATGTGTCTGCCATCTGTGCTGTTGGTGCTGAGATTGACCCTGTGCTCCCTTTCTCCCTCTCCCCATCTATCTCCTTTTGTCATCCTGTCCATGGGTGCATTAGCATCTTCTGGCGAAGGAGCAGGGGCACCAGTGAGTGAGGGAGCTGCAGCCCACAGGACTCAGGAGGCAGAGTCCACCGACACCGAGGGGACCAGTGGGATGAAGGCTGAGGGGAGTACCACGGAGGGGACAGGAGGTGATACCAGTGACTCTGATTTGTCCTCTGATGGGAGCTCCCTGGTGGTGGCGGACATCTCTGAAACGACCCCAGCTACAAGTACAGCTGCCACCCCATACCAGCACTGCTCTCCCAGTAGCTCCCCACTGAGTTGCCCGTGCCCCCTCACGCAGGAGGGTGGGCATCTCCTTCGAACTAGGAACCTCAGGCCCTGCCCTCAGTGAGGAGGCTATTGACATCCTCAGATCCATCTCTGTAGGGCAGCCAACCATAGTGAATGCCATCCAGGGGCAGACATCCAAGATGCAGCAATGCAATGCCTTCCTGGAGGGCATCCACGGTGGGTTGGCGGCCCTACAGAGATCATTTCAGGCTCTGATCTATTCACTGATGGCAGCCAGTGTCCCTGTTTCATCCATCCCCTCTCCAAGTACCACTATCCAGTCCCAGTCTCCTCACCCCTAACCCATCCAACGCAACATTCTGACAAGCATGCACCCAAAACAACACACAAGACTCGCACACAAACACAGGCAGCACACTTCAGTCCACAAGTACTCACACAGCCAACACACAGATGCACACACATCATTCACTGCCTCCACTGTCTCCCCTTCTCATCCCCCCTCACAGTCACTTCCTCACTCACTCCTGCATGCACTGCATCAACAGTCCCAGAACCTGCCACTTGCACAGCCATGATCACAGTCACCAGAACAGCAGACCCACAGACATGCACCCCACACACCACATGCGCAGTGACTACCACCACCTCCACCTCAGGCAGCACACCCACCTCACTTGCAGACACCCCACAACATCCATCCACACGTCCTGTTTGTCCTCCCCACCCTGTTTGCCCCCCTCCAGAGACACACACACACTCGCACTCAGACCCCCAACAGCCATCCACCTCACACACACACACACTGTCCATGCACCTGCACCCAAGTCCAGCACACCTTCTCCTCCTACAACCACTCCCTCCACCTCCACATCCTTCCCCAATGTCCCTAAGAAACTTTTCCTTGCCCACCTTGACCTCTCATCCCCCTCCCCCTACCCCCTAGCCTGCCCGTAAGAGGAAGGTCCCACAATCCCAGCCAAGTACCTCAAGGCCCAAGTCTGACAGAGCTCTAACCCCAAAGTATCCAGCTGCCACTAAGGGGCACATGAGTGTGATGCCAGTTCCCCCACACAAAGGACACTCCTCCCCCCAAAACAGAGGGCTAAAGTGCTGCCCCCTCCCAAACAGACTGGCAAGACCATAGGGCCACCTCCAAAACCTAGGGCCAAGGAGGCCCCACCCAGATCGCAGGACAAGGAGGCCCCAACAAAATCCAAGGCCAAGGAGGCCCCAGCAAAATCCAAGGCCAAGGAGGCTCCACAAAAATCTCTGGCCAAGGAGGCCACACACAAATCCAAGGCCAAGGTCGCCCCAACAAAAATCCCTGGCCAAGGAGGCCCCAACAAAATCCAAGGCCAAGGAAGCCCCACAAACATCCAAGGCCAAGGAGGCCCCAACAAAATCCAAGGCCAATGAGGCCACACCCAAACCCCTGCCCAAGGAGGCCCTACAAAAATCCCCACAAAAACCCCGGCCAAGGAGGCCCCACAAAAATTTCTGGCCACAGAAGCCCCACATAAATCCCTGGCCAAGGAGGCCCTACTCGAAACCATGGCCAAGGAGGCTCCACTCAAAACTGTGCCAAAGGAGCTACATCCAGAACCAGAAGCCATGGAGCAGTATCCTGAAACAGAGGTGAAGGAGCAGCATCCTGTATCAGAGGCCAATAGGCAGCATCCGAATCAGAGGCCAAGGAGCAGCATCCAGAACCAGAGGCCAAGGAGCACCATCAATAACCAGTGGGCAGACAGCCCCCTCCAGAACAAGTGGGCAGACAGCCTCCTCTAGAACCAGTGGGCAGGCAGCCCCCTCCAGAACCAATGGGCAGGAAGCCCCCTCCCAATGGGTGCCCCTCCAATCCCCCCACCCCCTGAGGTGCCTACCCATTTCCAACATGATGCCCCATAACAGTTGAGTCTCCTTGTTGTCAGGAGTCAGGTTGGGGCTTGGACTTTGCCCTTTAGACATTTGTAACTTTGGAGTGGCCTTTGCATTTTACATATTCATACAACAGGAATACAGTGGTTGGAACTGTGTACGTGTCCTGGGTTTCTTTACTCCAGGGTTCTGTTACTGTTATTTTCTTGTGCATCTGGTTCTGGGTGTGTGGTGTGTGTATGGTATGTGTTGGGAGTGTGTTTCTCACTCTCCCTCTCTCCCTCCCTCCCTTGTGTGCTAGGTGGCTGTACTCACCGTCATTATCTTCATTGGCATTGGTGATCCAGGACGGCCATGGTGTGGTACAGCATTGGTGTTAGAAATGGGATCTTTGGTTGGCAGTCAGGTTACCCCCTGTCCAAGCAAGGACCCTTACTCTAGTCAGGGTAAAAGAGAATCACCCTCAGCTAACACCCGCTCACCCCATGGGTAGCTTGGCACGAGCAGGCATGCTTAACTTCAAAGTGCTAGGTGTGAAGTATTTGCACCAACACACATAGTAATACAACAAAAACACTACAAAACGACACAACACAGGTTTAGAAAAATAGAAAATATTTATCTAGACAAATCAAGATCAAAACGACAAAAATCCTCCATGCACAAGTCAAGTTATTAATTAAAATGAAATAAGAGTCTTCAGGTTCTTTTAAACACAACGCTAACGCTTCTTAGCGTTACAATGTACCTGGGTTGATTCAAAATAACCTGTACAGGCGCGTGTGTGTCGAAAAAGGTAAGCGGTGCATCGATTTCTGACCCGCAAGCGAGGTCGTGTGTCATTTCTCCTTCTCCGGTCCGATCACCGTGTGTGTCATTTCTTTCTCCGCAGGGGAGAGATGCATCGATCCGTACAAAACACCTCGGTTCCGGGCAGGCTTGTGTTGTTTTTCCGCACCCAGCTATGTTGTGTCGTTGCACCCTCTGTCAGCGATGCCGAGCATCGTTTCTCCAGTCACGTGCATCGATTTCACAGCCACGCTGCAAGTGCTGCATCGAGTTCTGCCGTGGAGCCGACGGCACGTTGTTTCTTTAGCCGCTCTTGGAGGTTACGTCAGAAATTTCCCAGCAACAATAGGAGGCAAGCACAGTTTCAAGCCCTTGGAGACTTCTTCACAAGCAGGAAGGCACATTCCAGTCTTTGTCCTCTTGCACAGGCAGAAGAAGCAACTGAAGGATAGCTCCACAAAGCACAGTCATAAGAAGGGCAGATCGTCCTCAGTTCTTCAGCTCTTCTCCAGGTAGAGGTTCCTCTTGGTTTCCAGAAGTGATCTTTGGGTGCCCTTCTCCTACCCATTTTGCCCTTTGAGGTAGGCTTACTTCAAAGAAAAGTCTTTCTTGTTCGTGAAATCCTGCCTTGCCCAGGCCAGGCCCTAGACACACACAAGGGGGTTGGAGACTGAATTGTTTGGGGGCAGACACAACCCTTTCAGGTGTGAGTGACCACTCCTCCCCACCCTCCTTGCACAGATGGCTTATCAGGATTATCCTAATTGTTCTATACAATGCATGTGAATGACCTTGAACCACCTACAGTACAAATAACTTCTATGTATGTCATCTACTTGTACATAAGGATGCTGGCTTGTGTGAATGTGAACAAAGAAAACAATACAGCCAGCATATGTTTGGGTTTTGATGGGGTGGTAAATCGTATTTAACTGTTCACAACATTCCCCTGTCAGCTTATGTGAAAAAACTACAAAATAAAGGTACACAACTCAGATAATAAAGCCTCAAAAGTTATGTAGGTTTACAAGATGTCAAATATCTGAATTAACAAGCAATGATCCCTAGTTTGCCATGCCAAGACATGCATTACAAAAAATTCAACCCATACATACTGTCTGATTAAGAAAGAGGGGTGAAATGTGTTATTATGAATGCTTGTTCATCTACCAATATCATTTTTACTGAACATAGTGTGAAAACGTTTTTTGAAAACTTAATTTGGAAATGTGTCATAAAATATACAACGTACATTAACATGTTGCTGCTGATTCAATAAATTGATTAGAAGGAATATGCAGCATGTGCATGAATGGGTCATGGTTCACAAAATATAGAAACAACAGAATAAGGTAAGTGAATGAAAGATAATAAAGTAATTATTGTCTAATAGTGTATGCATTTGCCTGTTTAAAATACTTATGGAATGTGTCAGTGACTCACATTATAGCAGTCATTATCAATTAAAAATAAATGTCATGTGCAATGGGAGTAAGGTCAGAACAGCCAACTTCAACAAAGGATAGTGTACAATGAAACATTGTTTGTTTCGTCATGTGATCACTAATAGTACTAAAATCAAGTGAGTGTCATGATATGAATGTGGATCGAAAAAGAGATATCAATAGTAACATAATCAAAAGGCTTCCAGAAAAACACATATGTGATAAACAGGGAAATCTGTTGTAAGAAACCCCTACAATGTAACAAAAAAAAATTACATATGCATCATACTTGTGCAATATATAAAGGGGGTCATTATGACCCTGGAGGATGGCGGTATTTCGGGGAAAGGTACTGCCCACAGGCTGGCGGTACCTTTCCCCAAAATATGACATTGGGGGTTTGGCTCAAGCCAAACTGCCAATGTACCAACCGTCCGCCAGGGTGGTAACAGCCGCCGGGTTGGAGACTTCGGTCTCCAGCCAGGCGGCCGTCACAATCCCACCCTCTGGATTATGACCCCGCCTACCTCCATGGCTTTTTGTGGCAATCTTACCACCACGAAAACCATGGCGGTAGGCACTATCAGTTCCAGGGCATTCCTCCCCTGACACTGATAGGGGTCTCCCCTGCCCCCCTCCCCAGAGCTCTCCCCCACCCCCTCCCTTCCCTTCCCTTCCAACCCCCGACATACACACACCTACACGTGCAGACATGCACATTCATACACACAAGCATACCCACATCCACCCGCACATGCATACATACATATACACACACCGCAACACACACTAACATACATTGAAGCACACATGCATTCACAACACACAACATACACGTTCACATTCATTCATTAATTCACACACGCATTCCACACGACTCACACCCACATGCACGCATACAAAAACAGACACACACACAACACCCCTTGCATGGTTGCAAGTGTGCAGATCAAAGATAACCATGATACACATTACCAGAGCAGATTAATGTAACATTTTCATTTGCACACACTTGCTCCATTACACATTTTGCATCCTATGCAGAGCAATGCAAGGAGGCTTCGCGAACCATATGCAAACATACTGAAGTTTAACTGTAGCACTGAGTTGCATTGTGCATAAAAGTAAGACAAGGGGAGATGGTTGCAAAGCATCACTTCAATTTAGAAACATAGAGATGTGTATTGTGTGAAGCATGGATCTTAACATGCAAGCACTAATGTGTGTGGACATAAACAAAAGGATTCATAAATAGGAACTTTATTTCAAATCATAGACAGATCAGGTATTGGCTATATATGCATGAATATGTATTGGAGACATTCTCTTGACCATCATAGAGCAATCAAATCTAATACTCTTACAGCTTTGTGTTGCCTGACATTGTTGCACAAGCTCATCTAAACATGTAAATGAATGGAGTGAGATAGTAGCAAATAAGTTATACCTATTGACGTTAGCAGTGTTGCAGATTGTGGCTAGAGATGAATATAGCTACTGTGCAGACTATGGCCCTCATTATGATTTTGGCGGTCTCTGAGCGAGACCGCCAAAGTCATGGGTGCCAGAAGACCGTCTTCCGCCTGCCATACAAAGGGTACTGCTGGATTTCCGCCACACTGTGGGAGGATATCTGGCAGGAGCCATGCTGGCAAGCAGTGGCTTTCTGGCATTGCTAGCAATTGCACCACCCCACCTTTAGGATGTTGCCAGCTGTATTAAGACGATTAATATGGCCTGGCGGTGTCCTGTTGGCAGGGTGCTGCCGGCAGTGGCATCGTCCCTTCTCATTTCCCGCCGGATGACCTGGTCGCCGGACAATGTAACTCAGGCGTCCAACAGAGGAGGGGGATGGGAAGGTGGGGGGTGTTGGGTGTGGGTGGGGGGTGTCTGCGTGTGGGTGGGGGGTGTCTGCGTGTGGGTGGGGGTTGTCTGCGTGTGTGTCCATGTGTGAATGCAACTGTGAGTGTTGTGGTGTATGCGTGGTTGTATGCGTGTGAGTGAATGCATGTATAAATGTTGAAGTGAGTGCGTGTCTGCATGTCAGTGTGTATGCATGTGGGTATGCATGTTTGAATGTTTGTGTGTATGCGTGCTTGAATGCATGTGATTATGTGTGAGTGAATGCGTGTATGGATGAGTGTGAGTGGATGTGTGTCTAGAAATGTAGGTGGATGGGTGTATGTGTGGAGCGTGTGGGTGTCTGTGTGCATGGATGTGGGGAGTGGGGCACTATGTGAGTAGGTGGTGCATGTGACTTTAGAGGGGGCGAGGGGGTGAGGTGCCTGCTGGGGGGGTGGAGGAGCCCTCTGCCATTTTCGTGGCAGTGATACCGCCATGGAAACCATGGCGGCAGGCTGGGTCCTAAAACCGCAGGCAGTCCTCTGTGGACCGCTGGGTCAGAGATGAACATCTCAGGCCCGGCGGTTCATACCACCATGTTGGTATGAGTGGAGATGTGGCAGGTTGGCTGCTGCCAACCCGCCAGACTCATAATGCGGCGGTCTTCACCGCCAGCCTATTAGCAGTGATACCACCACATTAACCCTGGCGGTCGGAAGACCGTGTTGAAGCAGATATGCTAATTAGAAATTATTAATGATTGTTTATGTGTTTTGATTAACAAGAAGTTCATAGTGAAATTAACTGTAGAGAAATTAATATGCACGTTTTTTTAAATGTGCCCACGGAGAGTGACAGCTAGATTATGCGAAATTGTACTAAAATGTAAAAAAATGCATGGAATAATGAAAATATGTAATAATAATGTAGTAATATGTCATATTAAGATATATAACCTATGTTTTGCATTATATTGTAGAGTTAACTTAGCCGCAGTTGTGGCCTAGTTGCCAGGCTTCATGCAGAAGCCGAATTAATAGAGCATACTGGAGGAAAGCAAACGTGCTGAACTAACCTTGACCACTTGTGTTAATAAAATCTGCTTGGCTAGAGTTTTCTGCAATGTACTGATGAAAAGGAGATGATGGAACTAAGGGCCAGATGTAGCAAATTCCCAAATTGCGACTTGCAATTTGCGAGTCGCTGCGACTCGCAAATTGCAAGTCGCAATTTGGGATGCAGAAAGGTGTTTCAGACACCTTCTGCGAGTCGCTATGGGGTTGCAAAGACCCACCTCATTAACATTAATGAGGTGGGTCGCAATTTGTGACCCCATAGCGATTCAGGGCACTCACGGGGATGGAGGCCTGCTGTAGTCAGCAGACCTCCATGTCCGTGACTGCTTTTAAATAAAGCAGTTTTTTTTTTTTAAAGTGCAACCCGTTTTCCTTAAAGGAAAACGAGCTACACTTTGAAAAATAAACCGAAACCTTTTGTTTCGGTATTTTTCAGGGCAGGTAGTGGTCCATTGGACCACTGCCTGCTCTGAAAAATTATTTTTTGGTCCAGACACAAAGGGGAAGGGGTCCCATGGGGTCCCCTTCCCGTTTGCGACTGGGTTACCATCCACTTCAAGTGGATGGTAACTGCGCTTTCAAATGAAATTGCATACCAGTGCGACTCGCAAATAGGAAGGGAACACCCCTTCCTATTTGCGACTCGGAAATGCATTTTGCGAGTCGGTTCCGACTCGCAAAATGCATTTCACATAGCAAAGTGTCCTTAGCGACTCGCAAATGGCGATTTTCGCCGTTTGCGAGTCGCTAAAGCTTTGCTACATCTGGCCCTAAATATGTTACAGTTTGGTGTAAGACAGACTCGATGTACTCTCCCAGGACTTCAACAATAGAGACACTGACTGGAGAAGAAGATGCAACATTTTTGATACCTGATGAGCCGGATGGTGAGGACATCGCACAGTGAACCAATCAAGGAACGGTGAAATATTAGAATTCATAGATTTGCAAAAATAATATTACTGGATAGAATCATAACTGGTGATTAATTGACCAATTAGGAATTAGGGGGATGGACTGGGAAAATTTAAGGAAAAGTCATGACAAAAGGCAAAAACTTCAGATGTGATGAGAATTGAGGGAGATGTGAGGGGAGAATTGATTACGTCAGGAGAGGAGGTTCGAGATTTTGTCATTGGGCTTATGCGCTTGAGAGCCTGATGCATTGCTGATCGATTGATGACCTGAAGACGAAGACTGACTTTGTTGTTGATCCATTCCGTGGATAGGTAGCTATGACAATGTGACTGATTAACTTTTGTGCCTTTTCTTTCTAGGTGCCAACTGTGCTTTTTTTTATAGTTTATCTTCTAGTTAGATGTTTTCCAAATTCACGTTTCTAAATTGTTTTCGCATGAAGTCCCACATGCTAATGCCAATCTAGGTTAGGTAAGGTTCCTCTGGGTGATGCCTGACCGTGACAAATAATTGACAAACTGATAGCTGAACTCTGCTATTGATGCTGTTATATTCATCGATGTTAAGTTTATGCTGGAGCATTAGAACATATGTTTTCTCAAGTTCTGATTAGATTATGCTATTGGTGGTTGCTAATAAACGAATTCTGAGCTGATTGAATAAAGTTCGAATTAACCGATGCATTAGTATTGTAACTAATAGGGAAATTAAATTGTTAAAACGTATATTGAGTTGTGGTTATTCATGAAAAGGTGATATAATTGTCTAAATGTTTCCCATAGTGATTGTTGATTAGTTATAGTGTATCTTAATAACATAGTCACTACATGGCTAGGATACTCCCTGTGATCCAAAAGGTTCATCGGCCTATACGTGTCCCCTTGTAAGTTTACTTACTAAGGACCAGGCGTGCTAGCAACCGCGTGGTCATAATAGCTGCCTATATATTCGGATAATTTGCAACATTTTACAACTATCTTATCTTTCAGGTGGACACCATCCATTTTATGATACCAAAATACAAAGTTACTCAGACCCTAATGCCCTAATGCTGAAGGTATTTGCCTTGTTTACAGTAATAGACGAGTATTCTAAATAGTTATGTTCTGCCTGTGAGAAACTATGGTGGTCATTCTGACCTCGGCGGTAAAAGGCGCCTACCGCCGGTCAGAAATCCTCCATAATCCCGCCGCGGTCGCGGAAACCCGCCACGGTCATTCTGACCCGCAGCAGCCAAACCTCCGAAAATCCGACAGCCACAACAGACCGCCAGACCAGCGGTCGGCGGAAAAGTGGAGGTGACAAAACCTCCACCGTCACGCCAACAGAAATACGCCCATGCCATTACGACCCACGAATCCACGCAGCGGTCTTTCAAACGCGGTTTTCCATTGGCGGGACACACCGCTGCGGTCAGAATACACACAAACGAACAAAACTCAGCCACATTGGCCGATTTGAATTCCACACACCTGATACACATACACACACCACTCCCACACACACAATACAATATAAAACACACACCCACATCACCCACAAACCCCTACGACCAAAAATTCAGAAAGAAGGCCAGAGCGAGACACCACCATCCACAAACTAGCAGCCACAGCCACTCAACACCATCACCCACACAATATCCACACACAAAACAACACACACCACCACACTCAACACACTTAACTACACATACTCCACCCCACACATCATACACACCACCCCATGGCACCCCAAAGACACCCCCGCTTCTCAGACGAAGAACTCAGGGTCATGGTGGAGGAAATCGTTCGGGTAGAGCCCCAGCTGTTCGGCACACAGATCCAATACACCAGCATTGCCCGGAGGACGGAGCTATGGCAGAGGATTGTCGACAGGGTCAACGCTGTGGGACAGCACCCCAGAAATCGGGAAGACATCAGGAAGCGATGGAACGACCTACGGGGGAAGGTGCGTTCCATGGAATCCAGGCACAACATCGCCGTGCAGAAGACTGGCGGAGGACCCCCACCTCAACCCCCACAATTTACAACATGGGAGGAGGAAGTCTTGAACATCCTGCATCCTGACGGCCTCGCAGGAGTCGGCGGAGGAATGGATACTGGTAAGTTGAAGCTTCACTACTGCTTCCCCCCCACCTGCATGCCAAATCATACCCCAACCCTCACCCCCATCCTCGAACCCCACCCTCACCCCCACCCCCATCCTCACCCCCACCCTCACCCCCACCACCATCCTCACCCCCACCCCCAGCACACCTATTCCCTGCCAATGTCTCACCATCACAACCCACACATCCCAAAACCTAGGCCTGCATGCGTCCACTAAGCATGGACACCCATCACCAAAGCATGCCCAATGCATATACACATCCCCCCCACAAGCCACCCTCACCAAAGCCCCCACACACGAATGCCAGCACTTGGGGACACGGGAACCCACAGATACACCCATATGCCACACATTGAAACTATAACCATACCTCTATACCCCTGCAGGACCCGACCGTCAACACACCGCCGCGGAGGGCCCAGAATTCTCCACACCCCCCACCCAAGAGGCCGTCAGCGATGACAGCAGCTCTGTCGACCTGGACACCGATGACCAGCCCGGACCATCGGGGACCTCTGGACAGTCGGTTCCCCTCACACAGGCCCAGGCCACTACAGACCCAAACCCCTCTGGGAACACCAGCACAGCTCCCACCCAGCGGGCCCATGCCTCTGTCTCCAGGGCGCGTCAATCTGCGGTGTGTCTACCACTACAGGGCACCCAGGATAACCCACCACCCCAACAACAACAGGGACCTGGGGGCAGTGGTAGTGGGCACACCGGCCAGGGGGCAGAGGCCCAGGGAAACAGGGCAACTCGGAGGGCAGCTGTGCGACAGGGGGGGGACGGGCCCAGGGAACCCACTCTCCACGAGGCCCTCACCACCATCATGGGAGCATACAACCGCTCCCAGGAGACGATGGCGACGGTACTGGCCCGGTTCCAGGAGATCCAGGTACTGCAGGAGGAACACTATTGGGGGTACAGGGAGGACATCAGAGCCCTCACCTCCACCCTGGTTACCATGGTAGGGCTGCTGCAGGACCTCATCAACACCAGGACGGACACTCAACAACAACAAAGGGCCCCTGCCACTAGCCTGGACCAAGAACAGCCAACCACCTCCGCCGGCGCTAGTGGACAGGAGGCCCCCGCACAACAGCAGCCCACCAGACCCCCACCTCCTGCAGGAGAAGAACCACCCCGCAAGAGGGCCCTGAGATCTCGCAAGAAGACAGAGTAGGATGTCAAGACCCCCGCCAGAAAAGGATACCACCTGATGTCATCCCACTGTCCCACATTGTCACCCTGTCCATCCTTGAACTGCCCATGCTCCATCTCTCCACAGGCCTCTGGACAATGCACCTGTGTGACTGTTACTCTGGACTCTGCCATGGACATTCCTTCACCATAGCCCCCACCCACTTGAAACCACCCATCCCATTTTGAGCACTTAAATAAACACCTATTTTGCACAAAACTATCTGGAGTCTGGCTGTGATTTCAAAATATTGTAATTGACATGACAGTGCAAATATGTCCTTGTACATAGTGAAGTCAACAAACAGCTGCCACAAAGCTGTAGTCCATGGGGAAACGAAGCACAGGACTCGTAGTGGGGACCCCAGATCTGAAATAGGGAGGGAAAAGCCACAACTCAGTCATCATACACTGGGGCAAATAGACAGGCAGCAGAGATGCAGGAGAGTAGTTCAGATTTACTAAATTATCTTTGAATTGTTACCTGTGTCCTATTGGAAGTACTGTTCAATGATTCTGTCCCTGTTGTCTGTTTCAGCCCCGTCGTCTTCCTCCTCGTCACTCTCCACAGGTTCCACCGCTGCCACAACACCGCCGTCTCGACCATCCTCCTGCAGGAAAGGCACCTGGCGGCGCAAAGCCAGGTTGTGAAGCATGCAGCAGGCCACGATGATGTGACACACCTTCTTAGGTGAGTACATTAGGGATCCACTTGTCATATGCAGGCACCTAAACCTGGCCTTTAGGAGGCCAAAGGTGCGTTCGATCACCCTCCTAGTACGCCCATGGGCCTCATTGTAACGTTCCTCTGCCCTGGTCCGGGGATTCCTTACTGGGGTCAGTAGCCACGACAGGTTGGGGTACCCAGAGTCCCCCAATAGCCATACACGGTGTCTCTCTAGCTGTTCCATCACGTAAGGGATGCTGCTATTCCTCAGGATGTAGGCGTCATGCACTGACCCTGGGAATTTGGCATTTACATGCGAGATGTACTGGTCAGCCAAACACACCACCTGGATGTTCATGGAATGGTAACTCTTTCTGTTCCTGTACACCTGCTCCCTGTCTCTTGGGGGAACCAAAGCCACATGGGTCCCATCAATGGCACCAATGACGTTGGGAATATGTCCAAGGGTGTAGAAATCACCCTTCACTGTAGCCAATTCGCCCACCTCAGGGAAAATGATGTAGCTCCTCACGTATTTCATCAGGGCAGACAACACTCTGGATAACACCTTCGAAAACATGGGCTGAGACATCCCAGAAGCAATTCCCACTGTTGTCTGAAATGACCCACTTGCCAAGAAATGGAGTACTGACAGGACCTGCACCAGAGGGGGAATCCCTGTGGGTTGGCGGATCGGGGACATCAGGTCGGGCTCCAGCTGGGCACACAGTTCATGTATAGTGGCACGGTCAAGACGGTAGGTCAGGATAATGTGGCGTTCTTCCATTGTCGACAGGTCCACCAGCGGTCGGTACACGCGAGGATTCATCCGTCTCCTCGCCAAACCCAGTGGACGGTGCCTAGGAAGGACAACATGGAGCACACAGTCAAGCAACCCACAGGTACGTACTCACAGCTAGCACAGTAAACGATTCTCTATGCAGTGAATGGCGTGTCTGAGTGGCTATGCAAGGCCTAGGCCTGTGTGACGCAGTTGAAATTGAGCCATGTGGACCCTCGAAATGGCGGCTGCCTGACCTGTGAAGTGTGACAATGGGATGTGAGGTCAATGCGCTGGCGTGGCACACCGCGGCGGTCAGCGGTCGAAGAACGCGGCGCGAAGCCGCATTGGTTAACATTGAAGCCTATGGGTTTCAGGAGCCAATGGCGAAGGGCGCCGGCGGTGGCGGTACGCACCGCCGCGGTACGCACCGCCGCGGACGTGACCGCCATTTTCTATCTACTTATCCACTTGCGACTTGAACTTTCACAGGAGAGGACCTATACTGCAAGTGTTGCTGTGACCTCGGTCTGGAAGGGACAATGGCTGCTGCGCCTGGGGAAAGGGCCCCTGCCTTCACTGGAGAGGAGTTGGAGAAACTTGTGGATGGGGTCCTCCCCCAGTATGCGCTACTCTACGGTCCTCCAGACCAACAAGTGAGTTTAATTCAATCTGGATTTGGGGCCACTGGCTGGCTTGGGGGCCTGGCGGGGGGCCTGGCGGGGATGGGGGGCATGTTGGGGCTGGCGGGCATGTTGGGGCTGGCGGGGGGCATGGCGGGGGGCCTGGCGGGGATGGGGGGCATGTTGGGCCTGGCGGGGGGCCTGGCGGGGGGCCTGGCGGGGATGGGGGGCATGTTGGGGCTGGCGGGGGGCATGGCGGGGGGCCTGGCGGGGATGGGGGGCATGTTGGGGCTGGCGGGGGGCCTGGCGGGGGGCCTGGCGGGGATGGGGGGCATGTTGGGGCTGGCGGGGGCATGGCGGGGGGCCTGGCGGGGATGGGGGGCATGTTGGGGCTGGCGGGGGGCATGGCGGGGGGCCTGGCGGGGATGGGGGGCATGTAGGGCCTGGCGGGGGGCCTGGCGGGGGCCTGGCGGGGATGGGGGCATGTTGGGGCTGGCGGGGGGCATGGCGGGGGGCCTGGCGGGGATGGGGGGCATGTTGGGCCTGGCGGGGGGCCTGGCGGGGGCCTGGCGGGGATGGGGGGCATGTTGGGGCTGGCGGGGGGCATGGCGGGGGGCCTGGCGGGGATGGGGGGCGTTGGGCCACTGGCAACGAAAATGCAGACAAACTTGAACGTGGTATTTCTCCCTCCCTGTACGTGTCACATAGGTCCGCGCCCATGAGAAGATCGGGATTTGGCGTGCCATCGCCAAGGAAGTCCGGACCCTGGGGGTCCACCATCGACGGGGCACCCACTGCCGCAAGAGGTGGGAGGACATCCGCCGCGGGACCAAGAAGACCGCTGAGTCTCTGCTGGGGATGGCCTCCCAACGTAGGCGGGGTGCCTGCCGTCAACTGACCCCCCTGATGTTCCGGATCCTGGCGGTGGCCTACCCTGATTTGGATGGGCGCGTGAGGGCAGCACAGCAGACACAAGGGGGTGAGTCCAAGCATTATCTACTCTGTTGTCGCGCAGTGGAGGTGTCTGGGTGGGGGAGGAGGGCTGTGGGTCCCCCTAGGCCAGGGCGATATCTGTAGGCTGGGCACCCCCGTAAGCCCCTGTGTCCCCAGCCAACACCCTCAGTAGTGTGTCAGTACAGCCATCCCTGGGCCGTGTCATCCATGGGTGCAGTTGTCAACTCTAGGCGTGTAGGGCATGTTCCACGGAATGCGTAGCGGACCCCAAGTACCGGAGATCCATGTACTCAATATCCCTTTATTTCTCTCTCCCCCCCCCTTTTTGTTTGTCTTTCTGTGCTTGTGTGCATCAGCATCATCAGGCGGAGGAGAAGTGGCATCGGGGCAGGAGGGAGCTGCATCTCACATGGCCCAGGAGGGCCATGCCACAGAGTCTGACTGGACCAGTGAGACGGAGGGCGAGGGGAGCTCCACAACGGGGACGACTGGACCCTGCAGCGACACGGACACGTCCTCGGAAGGGAGCTCCCTTGCGGGGGTGGCACCATCCGTGCCCCCCGCCATTACAGGTACAGCCGCCACCCAGCGCACCATCACCGCCCTCCCAGCAGCCCCTCAGCGTTCGCCCCGTGCCCGCTCTGCCAGGAAGCCGGGCATCTCCTTCGCCCCAGGCACCTCAGGCCCTGCCCCTGTTACCCCCGCTGCCCTCAGTGAGGTGGTCATTGACCTCCTCCGAACGCTCATTGTTGGGCAGACTACCCTTTTGAATGCCATCCAGGGGGTGGAGAGGGAGGTTCATCGCAGCAATGCGTACCTGGAGGGCATTCATTCGGGTCAGGCTGCCCTTCAGCGATCGTTCCAGGCTCTGGCCTCAGCACTGACGGCAGCCATTGTCCCTGTCTCCTGCCTCCCTCTACTAACTCCCTCCTCCCAGTCTCCTGTTCCTCTGCCTGTCCCACCCACACCATCAGACCAGCCTGCACACACCTCAACACCCAAGAGAAGCTCATCCAAACATAAGCACCACAGATCAAGCAGACATTCACACACGCAACATTCCGATGCAGACATGCCAACAGTCACTACCACCTCTGTGACCCCCACCTCCTCGTCTCCCTCCTCCCTCCCTGTGACGTCTACACTCACACCTCCATTCACCTCACCATCAGCCAGTGTTTCCATCACCAGCACACCCTCCAGTCCAGTCCGCACACGTGCAGTCACCACCCCCACTGCCATTTACACGTCCCCTGTGTCCTCTCCCACTGTGTCTGTCACCCCCTCTTCCACACCACACAAACGCAGCCACCCACCCACCCAACAGCCATCCACCTCACGACAGCCTATCCCTCCTGCACCTGCACCCAAAGACAGCAAACGTGACTCACCTACAACCACATCCTCTCCCTCCACTCCCATTCCCACTCTACCTACCACTCTCCATTGTCCCAAGAAACTCTTCCTCGCCACTGCTAACTTCTTTCCTGACCCTGAGCCCCCCCTCCTTCTCGTCGGGGTAAGAAGAGCACCTCAGCCACCACCAGCCCTGCAGCCCCCTTGACAAGGGTGCAGGGGTATTGGAGCCCACCAGCCCGCATGTCTGGATCTTCGCCCAGCAGCAAGGGGACAGCCAGCCCACCCCCTGGGAAGAGGAGCAGAAGGCGGAAGGGGCGCCGCAGGAGCCCGGCTTCTACATCCCCCCCGGACACCACCCAGACACAGTCACCAGCCACAGCTCCAAAGGGAGGAAAGGGCCACAGACTCCCGACTAAGGAGGACAAGGGCAGCAAGTCGGAGAGGTCAGGCTGCAGGCCTGCTGCCCAGGAGGAGCCCACCACCCCCATAGCCGCTGGCCAGGGAGGACCCAGCCCAGCTGGCCAGGAGGGCCCCACCACCCACAGCCCAGGTGGGCATTGAAGGAGCACCATCCCCGCTGCCCAGGAGGGCACCACCAGGCAATGAGCAGTTGGCCATAGACCGCCCGCCGTCTCAAGAACCGCTGAACTGGGCCCCGCCGTCTCCAGCACCGCTGAACTGGGCCCCGCCGTCTCAAGAACCGCTGAACTGGGCCCCGCCGTCTCAAGAACCGCTGAACTGGGCCCCGCCGTCTCAAGCACCGCTGAACTGGGCCCCGCCGTCTCCAGCACCGCTCCGCTGGGGACCGCCGTCTCAAGAACCGCTGAACTGGGCCCCGCCGTCTCAAGCACCGCTGAACTGGGCCCCGCCGTCTCAAGAACCGCTGAACTGGGCCCCGCCGTCTCAAGAACCGCTGAACTGGGCCCCGCCGTCTCCAGCACCGCTGAACTGGGCCCCGCTGTCTCAAGAACCGCTGAACTGGGCCCCGCCGTCATAAGAACCGCTGAACTGGGCCCGCCGTCTCAAGCACCGCTGAACTGGGCCCCGCCGTCTCCAGCACCGCTCCGCTGGGGACCGCCGTCTCAAGAACCGCTGAACTGGGCCCCGCCGTCTCAAGCACCGCTGAACTGGGCCCCGCCGTCTCAAGAACCGCTGAACTGGGCCCCGCCGTCTCAAGAACCGCTGAACTGGGCCCCGCCGTCTCAAGAACCGCTGAACTGGGCCCCGCCGTCTCAAGCACCGCTGAACTGGGCCCCGCCGTCTCCAGCACCGCTCCGCTGGGGACCGCCGTCTCAAGAACCGCTGAACTGGGCCCCGCCGTCTCAAGCACCGCTGAACTGGGCCCCGCCGTCTCAAGAACCGCTGAACTGGGCCCCGCCGTCTCAAGAACCGCTGAACTGGGCCCCGCCGTCTCAAGAACCGCTGAACTGGGCCCCGCCGTCTCAAGAACCGCTGAACTGGGCCCCGCCGTCTCCAGCACCGCTCCGCTGGGGACCGCCGTCTCAAGAACCGCTGAACTGGGCCCTTCAAGGCAAGACCCGCTGAACTGGGCCCTTCAAGGCAAGAAGCGCTGAACTGGGCCCTTCAAGGCAAGACCCGCTGAACTGGGCCCTTCAAGGCAAGAAGCGCTGAACTGGGCCCTTCAAGGCAAGAAGCGCTGAACTGGGCCCTTCCAGGCAAGAACCGCTGGCCCTTTGGCAGATGTGGCAGGGCAGGATCTGTCTCGGGCAGGGCTGCAGGATGTCCTCTGGCCAACATGCCTCCTCCAGTGGCAGTGGAGTCTGTTATGGACTGTTTGGACTGTGGCTTTGCTCTCCCCAGGATGGCCCAGTGGGCAGGCCACCCACTGTATGGACTGTATGGACTGTGGCTTTGCACTCCCCAGGATGGCCCAGTGGGCAGGCCACCCACTGTATGGACTGTATGGACTGTGGCTTTGCTCTCCCCAGGATGGCCCAGTGGGCAGGCCACCCACTGTATGGACTGTATGGACTGTGGCTTTGCTCTCCCCAGGATGGCCCAGTGGGCAGGCCACCCACTGTATGGACTGTATGGACTGTGGCTTTGCACTCCCCAGGATGGCCCAGTGGGCAGGCCACCCACTGTATGGACTGTATGGACTGTGGCTTTGCTCTCCCCTGGATGGCCCAGTGGGCAGACCACCCACTGTATGGACTGTATGGACAGTGGCTTTGCACTCCCCAGGATGGCCCAGTGGGCAGGCCACCCACTGTATGGACTGTATGGACTGTGGCTTTGCTCTCCCCAGGATGGCCCAGTGGGCAGGCCACCCACTGTATGGACTGTATGGACTGTACTCAAGTGGCTGAGGTGCCCCCCCTTCCCTTCCCCCTGAGGTGCCTGTCCTATTTTCTTTCTGATGCCCCTGCAGTGTTCTCTCCGTGGAGTTCTTGTCGTGGGACTGGGCCTTGCCCCTTTGCACAGGACCCCTGTGGTCCACGGACAGTGGTTGGACTACATTTAGTAGCTGTATATATTTTGTACATAGTTTATTTATTTATTGGGATTACTGGTGTCCATATTTCAATATATCTGCCCGTTTATGATCTCTTCTTTTGGTCTTTGCATTATTTCGGAGGGGGGGGTTTGTGGGTTGTGACAGTGATCTGTGGGAATGCATTGATGTGTGTGTTGTAGTGGGTGTGGGTGGGTGGGTGTGTGCCGGTAATCTTTTCCCTCCCCTGTGTCGTAGGTGCAGTACTCACCGATGTCTTCCGCGCCGCCGGGCGTGCTCCTGGTACAGGAGCAGGTATAGGAGTGCGGGGATGACCTGCAACTCGGGTTCCATACTGCCGGAATCTCGCGTGGAGTGCGTAGAGGTGAGCGTTTTCCCGTTCGTAGTCTGTTTCCGCCGTGTTTTTATCGGCGGTGCTCCCGCCCCGGAAAAGGTGGCGGATTGGTGGGTCGTGATAGGGTGGGCGGTACATTGTCTGCCACCTGGCTGTTGGCGGGGACCGCCGCGCTGTTTGTTTGTTCCGCCGTGGCGGGCGGAGTGTTAATGCGGCGGGCTGTGTTGGCGGTTCCCGCCAGGGTCAGAATTGCATATTTTGGACCGCCGGCCTGTTAGCGGCTTGGCCGCCGCATTATCACCGACCGCCAGGGTCAGAATGAGGGCCTATCTGTGGATTATATGCTCCAGTTGTAGTATACAGTACGTGAATGCTACACATCCAGGAAAATATGTGGGTGTAGTTCTGTCACAGAGCGAGTGCAGAACTGCACTACATCAGAGCACATATGTCACATTTATGCCTACAAACTGCACTGCTAAAATGAGTGGTTGTGATGGTCAAACAAGGCAACCGATCACAATGGTGCTACTGTGGCTTGCTTCAATACATAAAAGAATTTGGGAATGGATATCTCAGTGAGCAACACATATCCTTCAAGGCATGTTCTTCTTGTTACATGTGTTGGTGTTAGCTTAATACATATATATGAATAAATACAATGATCATGTCAAGTATCTTACCTTGGTAGGCCTCTGCTACAAGGTCATACAAATATATGATAGCTATGACTATGGAACCCTTGCAACATGTTGATCAGTTGCCCATATTGGTACAAGGTAGCACAGTAAGCATGTGTTAGCAGTCATAGAAAATGGTGCATATATGTGTATATTTTTAAAAATAAATAAATATGTTTTGGTGTAGTGATACAAAGGATAAATGCATAAATGCAATTTTAACACTATCATCTACAAAGGTCACACCATTTATACTGACAACACAGGGTGAGACTTTTATGCTGGGTTTGCTTTTGCCTTGTGTCACAAGGGAAAGTCAAGGCTCACATCTGATCTACTAAGCCACTCCATCTCACCTACGATGGTCCAACTTAGGTTTCAAAATGTGAAGTAGCATAATGCAGACTTACATGATGGTTTGCTTTAGTCATCATAAGGGATTCATTACACGGGTGCTAAATGGGTCTTAAAATGATTCCACACCAAACTACCTACACGTGCATCATACCACAAGTGTAAATGTGTTGTCACTAGGTACCAGATTGTGCACGTGCACAGGCTTAGAACATGCATGCACCATCAAAGGCTGCATATGGGCCATTTATTAACTCTTTGTTTCCCACAGCATACTGCAGCCATGTAATGTATCTTGTTGTAGAGCATTGCATCAACAAATATTACGCCTGGCCCTTCAAGTCAATCTGTAATAGACACAAGACAACATGATGCTGTAGTAAGAAAGTTTAGTTCCTGTGATGTATGTATTGACTACTTATGACTAGATATTTACAGTGGATGCAGCAACAGTTGATGCACAATAGTGGATTTTTAAGTTTGTTTGGATGGCCAAATAATACACACATGCATAGTGTATGTCAGTTGCAATATTTTGTCAATGATATATGTGTTGTGGTTTGAAAAATGTGGTACATCCATGTTAGTTTCATCAAGGACATCAACGTTTATGTGAACTAACATCTCACTCATACATAGATGTGGCCTATCAATGGCAAATGATGACGCTGAAATGCTCATTCCATAATATGTTAGAAATGCATGTGGACTCATACCCTTAGGTACAGTTATTTGTATATCAAACTTTACTTTTATTATTCACCAAAGGAAAATGTTCCTTTTCCTCATGTGTTGGCAATATGAATGCAGATAAAAAGAAAGAATATACTTCATGTAAAGCCCAGTATGAAACAATCTGCAAGGTGGCTACATTTTTTGGAGGGTGGGTCATTTTTGTGAAGAAGAGAAGGCAAAAGGGATATAGTCCCACATACCACTACCCGCAGTACCTTCAACATCCATTGGCACCATCAACCCCCATGGACATAAACAAAGCACAAAGAAAAGGAGCCATGCTACAGCTAGAGGAGTTGATTTAAGACTGATAGTAAAGGCCTAAAGGATCAAACTGGCAAAGCTGTGGTATCTGGTGATGAACCAAAGTTGCTTGCAGTGGATAAATGGACAATGTGAGAAATTTAATGTGTATTGAGAAAAAGTAATAGATTGATGCAGGCATGACTCCAAGCCCTGAGGAAAACATAGTAACCTACTGCCACTCCCTCTTTCCATCTCCCCTCCTTTCTTTCTTCTTCTTTTATAAAGATTTTTTGCATGTAGTTAGTTAGTTATTATATGTAGTATTGATGTAGTGTAGACACAGTGCAAGGTGGCTAGGTGTAAGTAGGATACTTTTAATATTGAATATTTAGGTAGACTAGTTAGTATTTGGCAGGCGTATGATGTTAAATGTGCATTCAAAAATAATATATATTAATATACATACATATACATACATATATATATATATATATATATATATATATATATATATATATATATATATATATTTATTTATTTTAGATTTATGTATTAAGATGGTATTTGTGTAGGACAATGAACATGGCCTTGTGCCTATTCATGGATTGTAAGAGGGAGTAGGGTGCTGATGTTTGAAATGTCTTGTCTCCTTGATAACTAGGTTAGAATGAGATAGTTTTAGATGGAGGTCAATATAGATTAGAGTAAGTACGATAGTATTAGTGTTAGATAGTCAGATATGTTTATATTGTGTGAAAGCTTATGTCAATAAATATTTTTCTGCTTCACATGGATGGTTCATGTGTTCTTTACGGGAGAACAATATACAGTTCATCATTGGTGGAAAGGAAAATTAATTCTAAGAATTTAGACATTGATTTGTGTTGGACCTGGCCTTTTTGGCAGGGTCATGCCCAATCTTTTTTGCCTCCTTCCTCCTATTGTTTCTGACCTATTGTTATTGGCTTTTGAACTCTGGGCACTTTACCACTGCTAACCAGTGCTAAAGTGCATATGCTCTCTGTATAAAATTGATTTGCCTGTGATTGTGCTTTGTGGAGATATCCTGCAGTTGCTGCTTCTGCCAGTGCAAGGGGACAAAGACTGGACTTTGTTGAGCATTCCTGCTTGTGCAGAAATCTCCAAGGGCTGTTGTTGAAGTCTCATGGCCATCAAAGACTTCCCCTGCCAGAACCTGGACTCTCTGCTGAGACTCCTGCCCTCCCAAGTGGTGCCCTATCCAGTTCCTGGACCCTTGAAAGGTGAAGCTGGCAGACCAAGACTGAAAATCCACGCACAGACCGCCATGCAGGGAAAGTTTTGATGCACCTTCTGAGATGCGCCTGAGAAATGACGCCTTGCTGGCTTTGCGGCTGGAAGATCGATGCATGTGGCTGGAGAAATTATGCACAACACCCGCTGACGGAGGCTGATAACGTTGCAACCCACATAGCACGGTTTTCCGATACCGTGCGGAAGGATTTTTGACGCAAACCTCGCTGGGTGTAGAAAAACAATGCAAAGCCTGCCCAGACTCGAGGTGCCTGTCCGGATCGACGTATCACTCTTCTGCGGAGAGGAAAAACAACGCATGCCGACCCGACCAGATGAGGAACGATGCACGTTCTCACTTGCGAGTGAGAAATGGATGCCTAGCTGGCCTTTTTCGACACACACTCGCCCATGCGGTGTTATTTTGACGCAACCCTGGTACTTTTTCATGCTAACAGTGTTAGCACTGTTTTCTGAGGATTTAAGAATCTTTTTGCTTTTTAATTCATAACTTGACTTATGTATGGTGGATTTTTGTCATTTTGGTCTTGTTTTGTTGTCATTTTGTAGTGTTTTTACTCGTTACTGTGTGTGTTGGTACAAATACTTTACACCTCCCCATCACATTACCATTAGCTAAGAAGGATGCTGAATGACAAGAACAGATGATGGAGAACAATAGCATGTCACCAATTGAGAACTGTAGTGGCTTTATAAGAGGGTGGCATGATGATAAACACATATCATTTGAATGATCTGGCCAGAAAACACTCACCAATATTCAAAAGGAAGATCACCTTCACACTTTAGAAACTGTACCTTTAAATCGTCTGATGATGGTGGAGGAGGAGGATGAGGAGTAAAGGTTGTTGTTTCCACAACAGAGACTTCAGATAATAAAGATGTAGAGCCAATTTCCCTATGACACAAGTGAATGCCACTAAAACTGCATGATAATCAATGGCAAAGGCATGCTGGTTTTGCAACACAGCAAGGATGTTCCCGCTGAGGGCACTACTGACTGATATTTAGGAGTTTAGTTTGGCTTTCAATCATTTCCATAAGCCCTCATGTCCTTTTTCCAAGGACTGGATTGAGAAGTTGATGGCACCTAGCTGCTGTTGTACGAAACTGGTGTGAGAGATATAAGGTTTTTGGTATTTTTCCCCCATCATCATCACACCAGCAATATCCTCTAAGGAGGCATCTATTCCATGGAGCCAAGAATGGGTATCTCTTACAGCCCCTTCTAATATCTTAATGGGGTTGAGACACCTATGGACTCCTTCAAGTGCGCATACTATTCTCTGTCCCAAACTTGACAGTTCCCACAAAACGGTGCTGGACACCTAACACTTTCATTTGGAAAATGTCTTGGGGGTCATCAGAGTCCATACTGCCAGTATGTTGAACAGGTGGATGTTACATAGTCTGGGTTGGTTAATCTGGAGAACCAACACTGTCTTCTTCCCTTTCCAAGACCATAGGAGGAGAGTGTATAGTTTCCAGTAGTTCATTGAAAATGTCATCAGTTTTGAGGGGGCAGGATGGAGTCATGGCTACGCTGGTTTTCATCAGCAGGCTGCTGTACAGGAGATAATGTAATTTACTACGTAGGATTATGAGATAAATGTTATCATTTTTAAAAAATAGACACCATTTATGACAGGCTAACATAACAGTTTGTACTCGACAGTCATTTTATCATCAATATGTTAGAACATATCAATATGTACAAATTGTAGTGGATGCAATATATTTCACAAGTGGACTGTCGTTGCACCATCAAGTTTAATGTTTACATTGTAGATTGTATAACCCAACATCCTTGGTGTGCTTCCATAGAAAGATTTTCACTTATAGTCTCCTGTTGTTGTAAAGACTGTCATTATAATGACAAGACTGTTGGATTTGGGTGGCAGCAGCACCGGATGCCGGGGACTGTGTCTGATCCTACGCCATATGACAGCTGTCTGTCTAACCCATCTGGTCAGCCAGCAGCACCTCACCAGTACCCAAGAGTAAAAGGTGATATGTGGCAGTCCTTTGCATGTCATCTGGATTTCTCAGGAAATCATGGTGGAACAGATCTTACCATTTTCTATCAGTCACAAATGTCTCACACATACAGAGGGCAAACAGAAGCAGTTCTAGATTCAACAAGTTTTATTGAATCGACTGCATACTATGTATAAAGGCAAGGCAGTGACAAGAAAAGTGAAACTCAGGAAAAGTCTCAACATACTGTCACAACAATATTTCTAAAATCCCTGCCTGTACTACTAAGGTTCTCTACAAGAGCACTGCAGTGTAAGCCCCAATCTGCCCCTTATTCCCCCCGGGAAAGCCCCATTCCCCATACCTGTTATTGCAAATAAAGAAGAGGTCTGTTGGTCTACAGTGAATTTTCCCACATGGAGGAAGAGACTGTGTCAGGTCTTAGCAGAAACTGCAAAGGTGACATGTAGTGTATGATGGCAACTTGTTGGAATTCTCCTCTGCCATGCATTGGACAGTGAGGTGTTTTATAATAAAACATCTGATGTTCTGAGAAAACTTCCCTGATGTGCCAACACGTATATTTTTGTGTCTGAGAGTTGAGGGCATGAGAAACGCTTTGTACCAGCATTAATTTGTAACTTTTCATGTACAACCTTGAATAAAGCACAGAATGAAAATTCCATCCAGAGAAAAGAATAGCACACATCTGTGTAAAAGGACAAACTGATAAAATAATAAAAACATCTCCACCAAAAGAAGGCTTCTGCTAAAATAATAGAAAAAAAAATGCATACCTCCTAGTAAAGGGCGCAAGCTACAGGACTAGGCTAAAATAATGTGCCTGTGTAATAGCTAAAGTAAAAACATGAAACAGTTTTTGCTGAATTTTCATTCCCTTAGAACTCAGTTAACTTTACCAATGCTTAGCAATGCTAATGTGCTTGTGCTGTCTCCTGTTGACATGGTTATATAGACTTCTAACCAAAAGGTAATTTTACACATGATTGTGGCCTGCCAGTGCAGCCAATGTGTGTATATTTACACAGCCATTTGGACCAGGCATGAGAAACGTTTTGGCAGACTCAGACTTCACTTTGTACTACATACAAGTCACTCTGAGATAGGGCCTTAACAGGACACAAGGCAGGAGGCAGTGCCCTTAAATAATTCCACAAGTACTTTGAAATTTGATATGTCCTGGTAGTGACAAAATAATGGATGCAGTTTGTCAACACTGTGAGGTCCACAACTCCCAAAGGATGGCACCAGCTTTACGTTATGACATATCATAAGTGGCAAAAATCAACTGGAATCAAGTAGGAAAGTAGTTTTTGTTGTTTAAGGGATTGTATAATAGAGCACTATGCAATGGAAACGTTTGTATTGGAGAGGCAAATCTGTCAGTGGAACATTATTTTGTCCTAACCATTTGGTGACTGTTGCTTGTACTTTGGATCACATGACCAAGTGTAGCTTTGTGTTTGTCTATTTGTATTGTTGTCAGTCAGTGAGACAAAGGGCCACAGATGTTGGCATGATGGACCAGCTCAGATTTCCTGAGGGGAAGAAGTTTCACCTAACACAATTGCACAATACATGCATTCTGCCTGAACTAAGGCACAAAGGATTTGAGAATTTTGTCACTGCAGACAAGTTGGGGCTAGGGCAGGCAGGCACAAAAAACACATCTCAGGGTGGAGGGGCAAACTCAAGTACCTTATCCTATCATAAAGTGGCACTGGGTACATTATCTAAGAACCTCATAACCAACAGTTCATTTAAACTCTGGAGCTGTGAAAGACTCAGAAAAAAGCTGTAGGCTCTGCAAGAGGGACTACTACTCTATTGTCCTGCTGGACTACTGATTGAAAGTTGTCGACATGGTTCTTCAACACTGAATCAACAGTGTCCAAAAAGGCTAGCTGAATTGCCTCTTGGTCACAAACTCAGGGACAGAAAAGCCTCAAAGCACATTTCTAGAAGCACCAGAGCTATGTCTGCTGTAGGTCATAGCCCCCATATGATGCCACCACAATCCTAGACTTTGGGAAGTAGCCCTGTGGGTACTCTTCCAGGCTATCTATGGTCCTGTGCAGCAGAACCATTAAAGCTCAACACATCCCCTCACATCCCTATCATAAACACAGCCGCAAAACACATACCCAACATAGGGATGCCGTACTCAGCAACTCAGGATTTAACCTACTACTTGCAGTTGTGCTGGCCTTCATTTTGTCCTGAATTGCATTCACACTACATTCCAGTTGTTCTATAGTTGTGATGTAATCACAATTGGTAGAACAAGATGACCACAGTTGCAACTTTTTACTATTTCTCACTGTGAAGATGCATGTCTCCAGTTCTCAAGATTTGGTATTTACACAATTTTACTCAATTATTTCTTTGAATTGACTCTATTAAAATTGGTGTTGTATTGTTATTGTGTTCTGTTTTATTTAAATTACAGTTTGAATTACAACATAAATACATTACACCTTGCCTCTAATTCAAACCTGATTGCTTTCTGTCACAATATTAGATTGTTTGGTATTTGGTGCAGGTCTGTTACTCATTAAACAAGGCTTACTAGCATTACATGAACTTTTTATCCATGTGACCCTGTGTTGTTATATGCTGTAATACCAAATTGTGACATTTGACATGCAGTCTGTTCAGACTTGCCTTGCACATCTTGTTGGCCCTCTATATCAGCATTGTCCTGGCCTTTGACTCCAGCAAGCATCTCCATTTGGATGATGGATGCCACCTACTCATCTAATTGATTCTTCTCCTCCTGCACATATACTCATCATTGCAGCCTTAAGGTCCCTGGCCAGCTATCCTTTGGTCCTGTGTTTGTGGTCATGTCAGCACCTTTTAAATTCCACCACAGTATTTCTTGTTTGTGCTACACAGTTGATCTTGTCTTCTACTCTTTGCTATAAAACTTCCTTTTTTGCTAATAGTAATTTTGAGGTGACAAATGACACATGCTCATTTTTGGGAATCTCACTTATGAGTATTTAACTCTCTTCATCAGTGAAGTTGGACTTCCTCTTCGTTTTGCCAACTACTTCTAGTACATCTTTGGGACTGGTGATCCCCTGGCCTCCTGTTCCTCCTTCCATGTTTCAAAACTTAGATAAGTTCTTCAGGGATTTGCGTTGTGCACTGACTTTTTCAACCTTTCTGTGATGCATTGTACTCCTGTATGAGACAATGCTGACTTGGGGCTAATAAATGTGTCATACTGTGCAAATTTAACTTTGTGTCATGTAGGCTAAAGTTATGTTACAGGTTATTGTGCTAAAACAACAACCTTGCATCGCACCCTGTGTGACGCATCTCTGGATTCTGTGCCATGGCGCTCTATATAGTAAATATAAAGCATCCATGATGCAGATTATGATGCCACATGGTGCAACACATTCTCAAACAATGTTGTGCAATGCAGTGTTGCGTAATGAATGATAAATCTGGACCTTGAACTCATTAAGCTTTAGGAAAAGCTCTAAAGTGAGTTGCCTGCGCATGGCAAATTGAAGAACTGGCATAAGGACAACTAACAAAGAGATCTCCCTACAGTAAATCTGCACCTGTGAGATTATTCTAAACTTTATGGGGTATATTTATGAAAGGCTTGTGCTCCCAAAGCATCACTTTTTTGATGCTACGGTATCACAAGCCTCTCAACCATATCTATGAAGCCAGGCAAAGCCACTTCGCGTGGCTTTGCATGGCATCATAGATATGGAGTAAGACAAAGGAGAGCAAGTTGCTATGTTTCCTTACTCTGCGCCAAAGAGGGTTTCTTTGGACATTGCTGTGGGTTTCCCCATGCAACACCGATGGATTTTGACACTACACCAGATTAACTTAGTCACATAAACCTGGGGCAGCACCAAAACCTTATTCCTCCCCATGGCAGTTAAAACAAGGAGAAACATTTTTATGTCTCCTCATTTTATCTCTTCTTTCCAAGTGTGCTGCATTCTGCATAGCTAGAGGAAATCGCCCCTTACTGCACAAATCCAATACTGCATGTAATGCAGGCACTTTCGCGTCATGGTGCAAGGGTGCCTGTGTTGGCCCTACGCAGGAAATTTTGCACCAGTGCAGGGGGTAAGGACAGGAATGCACCATAGTTAACAAATGCAGTGTATTTCTGCCCTTTCACATTGGCATGGGGCAGTGCAGCAAGACTACTTGTGGTGCTGCCCTATGCAAGTACCCCATTAGTATGGTCCTATTTGTGCACTTTTTCCCAATAGTGCTTGATATAGAACCCCATTCCCATGAGTATGTTTATTTGTGTGCTATTTTGTTTTGTTATAATAAACTATTTCTCTTTTATAAAAGAAAATCACTGCAAATTGGTCACTGTTGAGTTCTAAGTCTTTCACCCTACAATATTTCCCTGAGAAGCATTGGAATGTTCAAAGCTCTACTTTGAGAGTCAAATTCCAAAAGTATGTAATTGCTGTTCAGTTATCAGTGCCATAGTAGGTCAGCTTCAGGGACATCAGTAATAAAAGACCTCAACTACCATGGTTTCGGCCCAATAACCCCTGCTTGCCTGGGGCCCTCTAATGGTTTCTGGCAGCTGTTTGTTTTCTCTTTAGTCTATATTAATCAATTCAAGTAAGAATGGAAAATGGACCCCCTAAATTGCCAATTACTGTTGTACCCATAAAAATGTAGAACCAATGTCTAAATTATCTACAACACTTATAAGAAATTGAGAGTGCTGCCTGCAGTCAACACAAAAAAACACAACAAAAACACACAGAAAAAAACACACGCAAAAAAACACAGATGATGGATGGGATGGGGAACCAATCAAACATTCACCCCCAGTCACAGATCTGGGTTTAATCCATCAATTCTTTTACTCATTATGCCACCCCAGATGGACCCAGCCATATGCAAATCAGTCTTGAAACTGTTCCCCATGGGAACAGTCCAGCCCCAACTGCCAGGCCAGGTCCTCCCTGGACCGGAAACAAGCATCCTGGGAGCAGTTTCAGGGTATCACCCTTTATCAGCCAGGCAAGCTTGAGTCCACTGGCAGAGTGAGCCCGTGACCCACATCTGGACATACATGGCACACTTATGGCGACAAAAGCAAAAAAACACAAATGATGGACAGAATGCTGAACCAATCAAACTTTCACCCCATTCAGAGATCTGGATTCATCAATTATTTTGCTCACCATGCCACCCCAGTTTGGACCCAGCCATAGGCAAATCAGTCTTGACCGTGTTCCCCGTGGAAACAGTCCAGCCTGAACTGCCAGGCCAGGTCCTCCCTTGACCGGAAACAAGCATCCAGGGACCAGTTTCAGGGTATCATCCTTCATCAGCCAGGCTAGCTTGAATCCAGTGGCACAGTGAGCCCGGGACCCATGCCTGGGCATACCCGGCGCACTTATTGCGACAAAAGCAAAAAAACACAAATGATGGTCTGGCAGTTCGGGCTGGACATCTCACCCAGGATGGACTGACTTCCAACAAGCTGCATGAATCCAATTGGCCATTGTGTATGTATATATGTGCTGCGTTCTTAGTTGAATAATATGCAGAGACTGGAATATCACAAAGCAGGTTTATTTCAGAATAAATAGCATTTCCAAATAAGTGCCCACAATGTGAAGGCAGTCACTGGAAATGCTGCTGTCCAGTCAAGCACTCCAGATTCAAATGCTTAATGAAAAACAGCAGCCAGGGCAACAGCACAGTGTTATCAAAACAGTTAAAAGTACATAAGAGCCCTTAAAGCAATATGCTTTTTGCAATACAATGTCATTTCAAAATGAATATTAAACCCAAAAATAACATCTTCCTTTCTTCAAGCAAAACAAATGCAATTGCAAAGAGAAGAGAACTACAATGGAAAAATGATAATATTCCTTATAATTTTCAGGCAAGGCTACTTTCCTTCTGGCACAGCTAACTGTGAAGACAAAAATAGATAAATCAGAATCACTTGAAATGTGATAACTGCCACTCGCTGCCACATCAGTTCCGCAAGTACCATCACTGTTATTTACACTCTGTGAGTTTTTGAATGGTCAGTGGAATTAGAATGGGTAATGGAATTAGCAGAAGCTTTTATTCCACCAACCACGTTTTGTAAGCTAAACCGAAGAATGTATGACCTTTACAATTTGTGTAGGATCAGAAAAATGTGATTTGCCCATAACTGCCTTTTTGGGTTTCTTACCTAATACCCGCTCCCCTATTTTGACATTTTTAGAGCACAATATCTTCGCCCTTTCAGGCTCTACTTGATTTGCTTTGTACTTATGGGCAACATTTTCTCTGACACATTCATGCACACTGGATTAATCTTTCAAACCTTCCTCAACGCAACGTTGAACTGTAAGATCATTCCAACTTGAGGCAACAGTAGTATTAAAATCTCTTTCTTTCAATAGGAAGAAATATGAAACCCCTGTGATGGAATGAGGCATGCTTAAGTAGCTCCAAGTCTTTCCACCCAAATATGTGCGTACAACAAGGTTAAATGCTAATGCTGATTCCATACCCTCTTTGTAGAATTTACTGTATCTTTCTATCAAACCATTTGCTGCTGGAAAATAAAGTGGTGTTGTCTCATGTTTGAGACCATGTTGAAACAAAAACATCACAATTTTCTTAGTCACAAAGTAAGTGCCATCATCGGAAACAAGTATCTTCGGACTTCCTTCAGTGGCAAAAACTTTCCCTAAAAATTAAATGACTACTTCAGTTGTGCGCACAGGCAACCATTCATAGATCCACTTAGAATAATAATCTATCAGAACAATTAAAAACCTCATATCCTGTGGTAGCCTCTGAAATGGTCCAGCGAAATGTATTGCCAACTTGAACCACTGCCGTTTGGGTAGTAGATTGCCACCTGTTTTATGTTTGTTGACTTTCCAGTGCTTATTGGATACCAGACACTCTGGACATTTACTCACAAACTGTTACACACAATCACCCATGCCTGGCCACCAATAATACTTTCTAAGCAATTTCTAGGTGCCAGATAGTCCAGGATGCCCTTCATGTGCAACACCAATCAATCTATCTTTTAAGCATTTAGGTGGTATAAACAGACCCTACCTAGTTACTAAACCATTTTCTAAGGTAAGCTCGGCAGAGATCTGTTCATAAAGAAGCAGAATTTTATGCAGATTTCTCGCAAGTGGCCACTCTTTCCAAATGTGTTTCTTTACTTCAGAAAGCACAGTGTCCTTGTCACATGCTAGCATCCATTCTTCAACAACGATGCATCGTGAAGACAGAATGGATGCATTTATGACAGACACTACGCATTCTTGTTCTTGGTTTATCTTGCCATCCAATTTGGTTTTGATTGGCATGCAAGATAAACAATCCACCCTATAATTATTATCTACAGGGATATATTTTATTTCAAAATTGTATTCTTGCAATTTTGATAACAACCTCACGACTCTGACCCAAGCTGGTCCTGTTTCATTACCACTCATGACATAAATAAGCAGTTTGTGATCTGTCAATAAATCAAAACCATTCCCCCTTAGGAAGGATTTAAATTTCTCCACAGCCCATGCACAGGCTAATGCCTTTCTTTTGATGGTGCTGTAATGGGATTCAAATCTATTCAAAGTCCTTGAGCTCAAAATTATGGTACATTTGTTCTAATAATGTGACTGGGTAAGCATAGCCCTAAGGCCAATAGAGCTAACATCCACTATGACAATAAATCTGTTGGTACTGCAGAAAGGTTGTAATGCGGGGGCTGTCATAATTTTGTTATTAATTACCTGAAAAACTTTATCTTGCTCTGCAGTCCAAACAACTTTTTCTTTCCTCCTAAGTAAACATCTCAAAATTACAACATATACCACATATCCCTGGACAACCCTTACATAATGCTCACTCAAGCCTAAAAAGAATACCTCAGTGAGTCTTTATCCTTCTTTGGTTTTATGTCCTCCACTTTAATGGTATGCCCTAAGTATTCAAGTTCTTTCACCACAACCTTACACTTCTCTTGGATACAGTCATACCCTTATCATCCAAGATCTGGAGAACACTCTCCTAAGTAGAGTAATGTTCTGAGATACACTTTCCATAAATGAGAATATCATTCTGAAACACTTGTACACCCTGGGCACCTCTAAATAAAGACTCCATTATTTTCTGAAAAATGTTAGCTGCGGACGCTATGTACAAAAGGACGTAGTAAACATAGTCAGGTCTAAGCCAGTCAAGACTAATTTACAAAAATATTTCAGATTTTTATAACATTTTAAAAACCAAAATCAGGTACGTTTTTACGTTATGATTTTTCAAAGATTCACATAAATAGTATTTTTGTGTGTAATTAAGCACCATAGGAATCAATGGGGGAAACATGTACAAATGCTTACGTAATCAGGCAATACTCTCACAAGTGTCACCTTCTGTTTTTAGGTCAAGGTCATCAAGATGTCCTGTTGGCCAGCCAGAGAAGTTCAAGCAGTTCCCGGTTAAGGCAGGAGCAGCGGCTTAAATTTTTGGAGCTGATGCAAAATGGAGAAGGGGACCACTTAGAAAAACACTGCGCAGGTGGACTTGAGGTTAAGTCCAGTGAGTCTCCTTGGAGTGCAGTGGTCTAAATGGTTTAGGGCTCACTAAGAGCACAGCTGGTTTTGTGACGCAGGGGCCAGGGAGGCCGGGTGCAGTGCAAATAGGTCAGCGAAGGGTCGTGTGTCAAAGAGCCTTTGGGGCCAGGTGCAGTTCAATTTGAAGGTGGATTGCAGGTCAGCAGGGCCATTCTGTGGGGTGGTTCTTAGGTGTCCTAAAGTTCCTTGACGGGTGCTTGCTTCTGGTCCTTAGAGAGTCCGGATGGACTTTTCTTCTTGGTGTGCAACGTTGGGAGGTCCAGTACTTCCGCCTATGGCATGTCTCAGCCAATGGAGGGTGCAGTGCCACCAAACTTGGCAAGCTGGCATAATTATTCCTTCAGGTCTGATGGGTGGAATTTGGTCTAGCTGCTGTGTCCAATTCATTAATCAATGGCCAGTCTGTGATCTGGACTTCACTGGACCTTGCCTACTGGGTGCAGGGAGTGATGCCTTCACTCTGAAGGGAGGCTCTCAGCAATTTATAGAAGGGTAGAGGTCCTCTGGGGTTTCTTAGAGTCTGCCAATATCTAGTCAACCCCTCAGCAGCATGCCCTGGGTGCAGCAGACAGAGTTTGGCACCTTTTTCCTCTTGCAACAGGACTGCTGCTCTTGAGCCTTGGGTCTTTTTTGTCACTGGCATTTTTGTGTCCATCGAATCTGATCTGCAGATCTAAGGATGCCTACTAAATACTACATTTAGTGTGCATTAGTGGAGAACCAGATAGTGAAAAATGGGCTATCTACCTTAGGTTGGCTACACCCACGAGGGGTCACATCCCTAACCTTGATAGGCTATTTTACTGCCAACCAAGATGAAGGAAAATGAAATGGAGTGTTCAACTCGCCTGCCACATCTGAGGGGTGGTGCAGGCTGAGAGGGACCACTCCTCCTACACTGACTAAGTTTTCCTTCTGGTTTTCCCACTCAAAGTGGGGGGGGGACTGTTGGACAGCCACCTGCTGCTAGCAGCAGAGTCAGAGGTCGGATTTCAAAGGCGGTAAAGCCTTTGAAGGTGACCACTGGGCCTGAGTGCCTGACTGGGGGAGGAGGTGTAACACCGCCACACTGGAAGGTCTTTCTGTTCTGGCTCCTGAGAGCAGGGGCTATCACCCCAGGAGTCCAGATTTGTGTCTGGTGGTGGCAGGCTGGTAAAAAACAGTCAGCAACCATGCCAGGGCTGGTAGGTTTTGCAGGGGGCACCTCTACGTTACCCTCTGGGTACATGTTATGATAAATCCAACACTGGCATCAGTGTGGGTTTATTAGTATGAGTTGTTTGATTCCAAACAACCCAGTATTCAGCGAGACCATCATGCAGCTGGGAAACTCATAGTGACTAGTGTTCAGGACATGTATTTGCTATGGCTCCCTGTACACTTACTATGTCTTAAGGTTTTGTAAAGACACAGTAGGGGCATATTGCAAGTGTATGCCCTCCCATACATTATAGTGCACCCTGACTTAGGGATGTGAGGCCTGTCAGAGGGTTGGCTTACCTATAGTGTATGTGTGAATTGCATTTTACCTTGAGTCCATTTTGGGCCTGCTGGGCCCTGTGATACTCAGTGATAGCAAGGCTTGTTTGTTGAATAGCTCATGAACTAGGTGAACTCTGTTTCTGTTCTTTTCTGTTTGCTCAGAATGCGTTATGATGCAAGGCTTGCTATCAAGACAGCCCTCAGCTGAAGCATTATGTGTGAAGAAATGTACTATCCTGTTTAAGTGCCATCTATGTTAGATGGAAAGCTCCACCTTGCAATTTGAGACACATTGGCTATGTTTTGTAACTTCCTTTCTGTACTGTACCTTACCTTATTCGGTGCGTTACAAAGAATTAACAGAAATACCTTCTGCAATGTTCAAGAAAGGATCACATGTTAAGGTTGAGAATTAATAAGATGCATGAACTCACCTTGTGGCTTGCAGGAATAAAAACCCATGTATGACTTACTTAATTTGGACCGCTTGGACTTGGCCTCTCAAGCCAATAGACTCCGTGCACATAAATAAAATATCTTTCTTTGTATTCAAGCACTGGTTGGTCTTTGGCTTTTGTTCCTGAACAGAAGAAGACTTCAATATCTTGGTAGAGAATGTGGTGGCTGGATTGACGTTCTCCCCTGCCTGGCTCCCATCTGTTTGGGGTGGCCCCTGCACCTGTGGTCTTCCCCGCTGTGCTCGGAATGGCTCTCCCTGGAAAGGGAGCCAGTGCTGTGGTGAGTATCTGTCACCTCCTGGTCACCTCTTGTTGTTGCTTAGAAGCTTTAGCTATGTCGAGATCAAAGGGGAGTGGAGTGGTAAGGGGCAAGGCTGGTTATTGGATTCCCTTTTGTTCTGATTTTCGCTATCTCCGTCTCTCCGAGTGGTGTTTTCTTTCAGGTTCTCTTTCTCCTCTGCCTTCCCTGGCATGTCCATTGCACCTCCCCTGTTTAGGTGGCTGCTCCTGATTTTACACTGGTGGCCAACCGTCACACGTTGGATTCTGTGATTCTGTGTTAATTTGCTGCTCTCCCTCTTCAGATATAATTTACTATACCCTTTCCTCCTGGGTTAACAGTTGCGCTTTGTTGTTTCTGTGTCCTGAGCAAGCGCCCCTCTTTGGTGGCATTGGCAGCCAGTAGGGCTGTGTTTGGTGTAGACAACCAGAGTGGTTGCCCCCGGTCAGAGCCAGAGGGGCTGTGCCTGTATTGTTCTCAGCCGGTAAGCCTGGGGCACTGTTTTTGTGGACAGCCAGTGGGGTTGTCTCTGTTCACAGCCGGAGGGGCTCTGACAATAGTGTCCTCGGCTGGTGGAGCTGGGCAGGTGGTGCTCTGCCTTTTGGCCAGTCGTCACCTCAGAGCGGGTAGCTTCTGCCCCTGTCTTACAGACGCCTGCTAGCCAAGGTGGGGGCCTCTGTTTTTTTCCTGTGGATCCGTTTGGACCCAGAGAACAAGGGGTGGTGTGGCAGGCGGAAAAATGTGAATATTGTTTGTTACAATGTAGATTTCAGGATCCTTTGACTATTGTTTGCTGCATATACATGTCACGCTTCTTTGAATACTACCAGTGGATTGTGTGTAACATTTGAGTGTCTGAAATATTGGATTTTGGTATGACAATGGATGTCTGTTGAGCCTGCATGCCTGTGGATTGGATTTTTGTAAGGACCCTATTTTAACTTTTGGGGTATATTGCCACTGTAGAGAAACTGATTATACCAGACTGCTATCCTTACCAGGACAGAGTTTCCCTTTTATTTACTTTGACACACAGACTGTCAATGCCGCCTGATGACAGGCCATCTGCAATTGACACATTTTTTCATATCGCCATCATATGTATCCACCGCTTTATCACCTTGCTCATACTATGGCACCTATTTACCCCACAGGGATGCCAAGAATATCCAGTGCAAAGGGTAGGACGCACTGGCATAGTTGAGGGATAGATCCCTGTTTTCTGTATTTTATCTGTATGAATGTAAGATCATGCAGGGTTCACCACCTGTGTGCTGCTGGTCGTGGATTTGGCTGGCTTTAATTACATACAGCTGCAGCATTGCTTCTAAGCAGGACATAAGGGTGTGAAAATTCTTACCTTCTTTCTCTACTTTTCTGTCATCTCCCTTCCAGGCCATGTAAGGACGCTGGTAAAACAACACCTTGGACCTCTGCCTTTTTCCAACTAGTGAATGGTCACAGTGAACTGGTACCAAGTGAAATGTTGCAAGACTGAAATAATCTCTTCGCTTTCACTAACAATATACGCTGTGCGCAGATGAGTGCTTGACTGCTTGTAGTATCCACTGTCTATGCCCTTCATGTTCTGCAGGGAATGAGCGTTAAGGACAGCCTGTAGACACCCTTTTGTTTCCCTGTGCTAAGTACAACTGAATAGTTTGTGCAGTACAAGTAGGGAAAGTTATTTCCCCCACCGTGGATAACCCTTTTAGTAAAAGGGATCTGGATACCACTCAGCCTGCACTGCCATGAGATTCACTGGTGCACGAGGCCTCAGTGCATTACTATACCTGGACAAGTGGCACAAGTTGATGACCAAAAGACCAGACATGCAATTCCTGCAGACTGGTACCTATGACATGACAAAGTTGTCCTGGTTACGACAGATTTTCGTCTTGAAACAGCTTCTTTTACCACCCAGTGGCCTACTACTCCGCCACCATGTCTGAGGGCGGTTGCCTCCGCTTCCCTGGCAGTAGAGCAATCAGAAAATGTTGTGCTGGCACACACCTCACAAAAACCCACCTCGCCCGATATAAACTGACATTGTTGGCACCACATATCATTATCAAAAGATGCACTGTACTGAATTCCTCCTGCCTCCTGCTGACAGAACGGGGCCATGATTACCCCTCCATAGACAACTCCTTCCATGACTGCATCCTGGCAGTTGATAGACACACGAAAGTGAGATCAAATATCAGAGATACCCCACTCCCACATGCAGAGGGAGACTTGTTTGTCGATGGGTCATTCCTCAGGGACAACATTGGGATACTGAAGGCTGCTTATGCTGTGGGTGCAGCCAAAAGATTGCTGGTAGGAGGAAGACTAGCAACATTAAAAAGTGCTCAGGCAGCTGAATTAGTGGCACTAATGAGGGCTTGCAAGCTGACTGAAGGAAGCTCAGTAAATATGCTTTTGGAGTAACACATGACTTTGGCTAGTTGTGGGCAATGAAGGGATTCCTCACCTCAGTTGGCCAACACATACACCACACATCATTGATTGCCGAACTGTTGCGAACAGTTACCAAAATGCATTGCTAGCTCATATCTCTGTCAAAGACTATGGCCCTCACTTGAACCCTGGTGGTCTTTTGACCACCAGAGTTAATGTGGAGGCATTACTACCAACAGGCTGGCGGTACATATCGCCACATTATGAGTGCAGCCAACCTGCTACTTCTCCACTCATACTGCCATGGTGATATGAGCCGCCAGGCTGGAGATGTCAATCTCCGACCTGGTGGCCCACAGATGACCGCCGGTGGCATTATGAGCCGGCCTATCACCATGGTTTCTGTGGCATTAGCAATGCTACGAAAACCATGGCGGTAGGCCCTACCCGAGACAGGGAATTCCTTCCCTGTCACCAGTAGGCAGCTCCCTCACACACTTACCTGATACCCCCCAACCCCCTCCATCCAAACACCCCCTCATCCCCAATTCAAACACCCTGCCCCACCCCCTATTCAAACACCCCTCATCCCTCTGATACATGCATTCACCCCCCACCCCATAAACAAATACACATGTACACATCACGTCCCCTCCCCCACCACCACTACAGTCACAGTCACAGCACCCCACACCCCTCTCCCAGCATACACGCACCCATACACCTGCGCCCACCACGCATACACCCATTCACGTACACTGGCACACACGCATTCACTCATTCACTGGCATACAAGCATTTACATTCGCATTTGTCCAGACATACTCACACACATTTTTACGCACAGACCCACTGACATGAAGACACACACTCACTTCACCATTCTTTCATGCATTCACTCACACACAAACAACACAACACACAGACGCATTCACACACACACACACATACAACACCCCCCACCCTCCCACCCCCTCCTCTGTCAGATGTCCCACTTACCTTGTCCGGCAAGGAGGTCGTCTGGCAGGGAGGGGGGCACTGCTACCACCAGCAACACCCCGCCAGCAGAACAATGCCAGGCCATATTTCTGCTCAAAATACAGCTGGCGGTATTCTACTGGCGAGGCAGTGCTGGTGTTAGCAGTGCCAGGTCACCACCGTCCGCCAGTATGAACACTGCTGGATTTCCGCCCTTATTGTGGCGGAAGTCAGGCAGTGCTCATAATCTGATGGACGGAAGGTCGCCACCACGGTGGCATGTTGGAGGCAGTCACCACAGCAGTAGCCAGTTATTACCGCCAATGTAATAATGAGGGACTGTGTTTCCACAAGTAATTTGTTCATTGGTAGGGAAGCCAGGAGAATAGCCCTAAGTGGCTGAGTATGAAATGGTGCAGGTGACATCTGCCCCACTGCCAAAAGAAGAATGTACATATTTTGATCCTAAATGTGTTGAACAATAGGCTAGGGGACAGGAGTTAGAGGAATAGCAGTGGAGAGGTTTTACACAAAACAGGGAGTGGGTTTGGGTATCCCCAAATGGTAAGATATATCTGCCATAAATGTTGCTCCCCACCTCTTCCACGGCCACTCGCATGTGGGGCGATATGGAATGACCCATCTGTTTTCTCACTGTTGATTTAGCACCAATTTTTGTCTGTATGCAGAAAATGTGTGTGAGCAGTGCACTATTTGTGCTCAATATAACACAGGCAAGGGTACACCCACTGCACCAGGCCATTTCTGACCGCCACACGGACCTTTCGAGAGCCTACAAATGGACTTAATTGAAATGCCCCCTAAGCACAAGTTCATATATGTTTTGATCATTGTGTGCATGTTCAGCAATTGGACAGAAGCATATCCCATCAAGAACTGCAATGCACAGACAGTTGCCAAGTGCCTGTTGAATGAACTTATCTCACGGTTTGGGGTTCCAGCCCTCCTGAGCTCTGACAACAGACCAGTATTCATTTCACATGTTATTCAGGGCTCTGCAAAGGGCAAGAGGTCACATAGAAGTTGCATTGTGCATACCACCCACCTGCAGCAGGAGCTGTTGAGAGGAAGAACGGGGTCCTCAAGACTAAGATATGAAAGATATGTGCATCCACTAAAATCCCCTGGATTGATGCACTGTCATTGGTCTTGCTTGCCATGAGAAGCACCCCTGACAGAGTAACAAAGTTGAGTCCCCACAAGATACTGTTTGGTTGCCCCATGTGCATTCCTAACAGACGCCCTATTGTTACAGTATTGCAAGCAAATAACAGAGACACTACATTATCTCCATCACCAGGTGCTGCAGGGTTTACCAGAAGAAGAGACACCACCAGAACATGGACTACAGCCAGGTGACAGGGTGTGGGTCAAAGCCCACACCAGATGACATTGTCTACAGCCCTGGTGGAAGGGACCATACCAGGTCCTTCTGACAACAGCTCCAGGGCTCAAGTGTGAGGGGCTAACTTCCTAGACCCATAGCTCCCCCACCAAATAAACGGCGGGACCAACGGATCTGCAACAGCCATCTGTGGCGCCAACAACAGTTCCACCACCACCGCTGAGATACAACCTCCAATCCATGAACAAACCAAGTGAACACTGACAGGACTGTTCGTGCTGCACCTTCACAAAAAGTCAAGGGGTGCAAGCGGGTCTTTTGTTGATTCTTCACAGGACTGCTTGTGCTGCACACCTTTGAAAACACAGGGTGCACGCGTTTCCTGTCTGGATTTCTCTACAGATGTACCTGAATGGGCATTATGTGCTAGATATTCTTTGGTGACACATTCCAGAGTACCACAGATGGAGAAATAATAGCACACCACCTACTGATTTGAAGATACTGGCCTAAATAATAACGGATAGACAGAATACAATACTGACAGGGGAACATCTTCCGGTCTCTGATATCATTTTAACAGGAGCAGGGACAATGCCTAAAGAAAGGAAAAATGAGAGGAAATGGCCTGCAGTGCTGAATGCTATCTGCACCTCCATTCCAGGATTAATATTGACAATTATATTGATTTATTGATACTGTTTGCAAATATACATACTCTTTTTGAATGAGCACAATTATATCAATAAGAGAGAAGGATTGTACACCAACACGTCAGGGGAAAGGGAGACAGGGACATTAGGAGAAGTGGGAAATAGGGGATATTTACCATGGAGTGATAATAAGGAAATATACGATGAGAACACATTTGTGCAAAAGGTAAAGTTGTATGTAGAGGTGGCAAAAAATGTCATACTGTTTTAGCTGCACTCATTTGCCCGTGCACTTCCAAAGCATCATGAATTACACAGATATCCCCCTCAGCAAATATGTAGGCTGTAGCATGGTGAACAGTCTTATACGTCAGCAGTTCGGAGCACCTGTTAAGAATAGTAAGAATAACTATGGAAAGGACAGGATCCAAAAAATTATACAATGTGGAGAACTGCCCCCTCAGAGAGAGGATCAGCAAATTTTGGCCCAACTTCAGGGGGCTAGACAACCGGACAAGGATATAAAGATGATATGAAAGAATGGACAGGCACCAGGTGACAGGACTGCATTAAGTGTTGGCATCCCATTCCTAAGAATTGGTGGACAGAAGAAAGCACCATTATGCATAAAGTAAACAAATGGTAGTGCCCCAGTTAAGAAGGAAATTGCAGAAGAGAATAAACAGTACCTGTGACCTATAATGAAATTCCTTAAATGTTCTGATGGCCGCTGTACAGAGGGTATCACTGATGCCAATGTTAACATAAATGTGGGCACCAGTGATTGCCTCAGTTATACCAACTTAGATAAAATAAGAGATGGCCCCAAGAAGTTGTCAGTGTGCCTGTCGGGGCCTAGAGGGTTCTTTTTCGCATGTTGTAATTCTGCATACTTCAGATTACCGGCTGAATGGCATGGTAGCTGCTATCCAGCATTAGTATTGCCACGCATCACACAAGTAACATGTTTGTCTCAGATAAGTGACTTAGCCCGCCGGAGAACACATAAAAGGAGGGCCCCTTCTTTGATAGATCCGGCCATAGCAATTATGGGAGTGATAATGCCACCACATGGGACTATGTATTCCGAATTTAAAATACACGAACTAGCAGGACAGGTGGAGACATTGTCAGACTCCACAGCGACAACTCAGGGAAATATTACAGAGGAGCTCACTGAGATGAGAGCTGTCGTGATTCAGAATAAGATGGTGTTAGACATCATTCTAGCAAACGATGGTGGGGTATGTCACATAATCCATCAGGCTTGCTCCGTATATATACCAGACAATAGTGGCAACATAAATAAGGCAGTAGGAAATAAAAGGAAGATCCAAAATGAGGAAAAGGATGTATAGGTCTCAACAGACCCAGGTGGAATTTGGGGTATGCTAAGAGCATGGTTCTACAATTGGGGATCATAGTTCATAGAGGGGCTAGTGATAGAAACAGTAGCACTGATAACAATGTGTGTGCTAATAAACGTGTGCCCCATCTGCATAGGTGTTGTGCTAGAAAGAGGTTGTAGCAAGACTGCTTCATATCACCAACACCTCCATAAAGGAGATGCCGCAAAGGAAGAAGTCACCCAGAGACAACACTGCTACAAAAACAATTGCAGGTTGTCACTGAGTATCAGAGGGTGGAATGTGGAATTGTATTTGACCTTGAGTCCATTTTGGGCCTGCTAGGTCCTATGAATACTCGATAACAAGGCCTGTTTGTTGAACAGCTCATGGCCTAGGTGAACATTGTTTATGTTCTTTTCTGTCTGCTCAAACACATTATGATACAAGGCTTGCTATCAAGACAGCCCTCATGAAATATAATTGCACGCTAGCAGAAGCAATATGTGTGAAGGAATGTACTATAATATGTATGTGCCGTCTATGTTGGATGGAGAGTAACAACTTGCAATTTGAGACACATAGGCTATGGTCTGTAACTTCCTTTTTGTACTGTACCTTACATTATTTAGTGCATCATAAAGAATTAATGGTAATACCTTCTGCAATGTTCGAGAAATAATCACATGTTAATGTTGAGAATCAATGAGATGCATGAACACGCCTTGTGGCTTGCAAGAATAAAAGCTGATGTATGAGTTCCTTAATTTGGAATGCTTGGACTTGGCCTCTCAAGCCAGTAGTCTCCTTGCACATAAATAAAATATCTTTCTTTGTACTCAAGGACTGGTTGGTCTTTGGCCTTCTTCCTGAACAGAAGAAGGCTTCAACACATGCAGTGTTAGCTGACAGCAACGTTTAAAAATACCTTATCATGCACTTGCAATGGCAGTCTGCATGAGGCTGGGCTGGGGTCTCTCAGAGTGTTACATTTGGTGCTGCAGCTCTAGGGGCCCCTCTTCAGGACCCATGCCCTAGGTTACAGGTTACCATATATTAGGGATTTGCAAGTGACTGAAGTGCCAATACATAGTACAGTTTTGGGGAAAGAGATCTTGCCCTGCGAACGTGCTTAGCAGGGGCCCAGGGCACGTACAGTTTGAAACCACATCATTTTCCAGGCAAAAAGTAGGGGGGCTATTTTGTCAAAAGAGGCCCTTTCTCACAATGTCCCACCACCAACTTCCATCAGCATCTCTTAGAATTTGGCCAAAGGGTGGCAATCTACCACAATGTTGTTGTTGAGTAAATTTAAATCTGAACAGAGGTGCAATTTATCTTTTGTTTGTAGCTAAAACAATGGCTGAAACCCATTCTGATGAATCATTAGGTTGTATGATGCCATGTTAATTCATCAAAAAGCAATTTAAAATAATTCCTTACTCTAAGGGATTCCGACCACACTTTATGATTTACTCATACAGCATTAGATTTCAAGGCATTTAGAAACTCATCAATTATACTATTAACTTCTCCTCAGGACTTATCAGTAACAACTTCAATAGATGCAATGGACATTTCACCTAAAACTATAGATTGATGCCTGCCAAATTTTAGAATAATACCCATTCTCCCCAAATCTTGCTATCCAATTATAATGCGTCCTGTTACAGCAACATATATTTTGTTTACAATATTACATCCAGCAAGGGTCCAAATATCTTCAAAATACCTGAACATTTCATTGTCCTTACCCCCAAATGCTTTCAGGTACACATCAGTGTTTGTCAATTTCTAATTAAATTGCTTTGAGTAAAATGTAACACCAGACAGAGTATAAAAATGGGTGAATCCAAATGAGCCATTACTTCCAGGTTCATGTCTCCAATGTGTGCAATACCTAGAGGAGCACTAAATGAAGAAGCTGTAACCTTATTATAAATGGTAAATACAAGATTATTAATCATATCATCCTGTAACTCATTCAGCAGTGATTCTACTGTGTTTACTCTTACAGAGGTGGTGTTGAATCTAGTAGAAGACCTACATACACTTTAAACGTGTTCCTTCTTTACATTTATTATATTTCCTGGTAACAGTTGGACAGGCGGGATTGTTTTCAAGAGTCTGTTTAGTCCCACATCTGTAGCACACTAGTTTTTTTTTGTTTTTTAAATTTCCTGTGCCATTTCTTTCTTTATAGTTGTCCGGGTGCCAGCCTTTGTTTAAAGCTGCACACACAGCATCACTGCTGAAATCAGCACAAGTAATAGCTTTGGTGGAAATAGAAGAACACTCTATATGTTTGACAATGTCAAGTACTTCACTGAGTATGGGACTCCTGTAGGCAAATAAGCATTCCTGTACTTTCTTACTGAAACAGTTCAAAACAAATTGATCACATAAGTATGTGTCCAAATTCACACCAAAGTCACATTTGGAATCAAGTATTCGTATATTTGAAATATATTCTTCAATGGTCTCTTCAATAAGTTTCTTCCATTGAAAAAACAATGTTGCTCAATCATTATGTTGGGTTGTTGACTAAATCTTTTCTCTAGTCTTTTAATCACTTCTGTATACACATCCCAAGGTATGAACTGCTTTTGGTGAGGCTCCCATTCAGGTAAGTTATCAAAAATGTCTTGGCCAGCATCCCCCAGCAACCAAAATAAAAAAAAGTTTTCTTCCTTTCATTAGAATAGGTTTTACCATCATTGGCAATAGTGAAATTGTCTAAGCCCTGTACCATTGACTTCATTTGATTAAAGGCTTTCCTGGATTTTGAAGAAAAAGGCTAATCTAAACAGGATGTAATTGATTTGCCATAATGTCTGAATAAAATGCACCCAGTTATTTTGATTATATAAGAACAAATACTCACTGTTTTAAATCGAAAAGAGGCAAAATTAAGTAAAAACATTTGCTTGCTGCTCAGGTAGATGTTGATGACAGAAACTAAAGTACTCTGAGGCATTTAAACACAGTGTGACCCACAATGTCAGCTCTGAACACTTCCTCATGTGCACAATGCACCCTAGAATGCAATGGCGCGAACAATGATGCTCTTAATACAATGCAACCCAGAATTCTGTGCACAGTTGTGTGTGAGAATTCCAAGATGCGCTGAAGGAATTGACAGCACGCTCAGCAGAGATTAACACGTGCCCTGCAGGACTGTTAATGAGCGGTGGCCGGTAAGCTTAAAGTTCAAATATTCAATGCAAACTATAGACAGTCAGAATCGAAGAGTGGGGGCAAAACATACCTAGACCCAGTGCCTAATTTGTGCGTGTTGTTTCCGGTGCTGAGCACCAGCACATATTTTTGAAGGCCGGGGCTTATTCTTCTGCCTCGAGCAGTTACTGTGAGCAAAAGACACATATGGGAAAGACGGAGGAAGGGAAAAAACAAAAAAGCGTCACAAAGGGAGAAATTAGAAAGCTGCAAGAGAGAGCTGAAGGGACAGGGAGTGGCTTTATATGGATTGAAGAGGCCTCAGATGGCTTCAGGATTACGCCTCCTCAGTATTCTGCGTTCACACATTTAAAGCAGCCGCGTGTTTAAAAAGCGGGCTTTGTGCACCAGCACCTTTTTATTTACAAATTAAGCACTGCCTAGACCACACTGAATGTTAAACCCGCCACTGATTCCTGATGCTGCAGGTCACTAATATCGTAAAGAGACAATCCTCCTGTCAATGATGGTCTGGTTGAAAAACTTTCAATGGGCAATAAAATAAAGTGTTTCTCTTTGTTAAAAATTTGTGCTGTATTCTTAATTGAATAACAAGCACAGGGAGTCTGGAAATTTCGCAAGTAGGTTTAGTTCAGAATAAATCACATGTCCAAATAATTGCCCACGAAGAGCAGGCAGGAGCCACTGGAAACGCTGTACTCCTGCCAGGGAATCCAAATTGGAATCTGGCAATCATGTATGTATATATGTATGCATACATGGATCAACAGATTCTTGCTGATAAAGCGTGCCGTTTCTCTTTAATTTGTTTTAGTAAAAGGTTTCATGTAGAACAATTTTTCACTGAAGTATGATGGAACATTACTGTGTTTAAACACCCACCTACAAGGCCACCAACCCACAGTACATCTACTAGATGAATGTGTATGAGCATGCATGCTGAGATCCTTTGAGGCACTGCGCAAGTTCTCACAAATCACACAAGTCTCTGCGGCAGTCTTGGGAGCAGTCTTCTTTAAAGTCCATGCCCAATCCACACCTGCTGCCAGCTCTTTAAAATATCCAGAGAAGCAGCATAACATTTTTGGCTCCCAACCAGAAAAACCAATAAGCCCAAAAATCTTTACATTTACCTGAGAGTCCTCACATTCCACTTGCCGTCTAGTCTTCAGACATCGGAGATTCTGTGTTGAAACTTTCTGGAGAAAACCCCATGTGCTTGTGGTGGGACAAAATACAACAGACAATCAGAAAAGAGCTGTCAATGCAGATTATTAAATCACAATGTTCAGGAGAGTGTGGTATTCTATTGATGATGTAATGTAGAATATGATGCGCTTCTTGAGGCGTTCAATGGGTTCCTCACGCCACTGGTCTCTTGGTTATATCGAGTTGGTTATTCCGTGGGATGAGGAGCTGATCGAAGGTCTCGGCCGTGAGTTATCTTGTTCCTGTATTTTCACTTGAAATAAACTTTCATTGTTAAAGAAGAATTCACATCTGAATTTCTTTTCACTCTGCCATGCTAAAGAGAGATGAAAACATTAACGTAGTGAATCTGTTTTCAGAACAGGGAAAAAGTAATATACTTATAGGAAAGTAGTGAAAGAGGCATTACAATCAGCAGAACAACAAGGATGCATACATCCAAATTTAGAGTCATTTACACATATGGGAAATAGATCAATGTTGCTATATTGAAGAACATTGTAAAGGGCACAAAGGGTGCAGCTAATAGGTACTGTGTTTACTTGTTGTGCCATTAGCCACAGAAGATGATTCAAAGGACCTTAAATGACCACTTCCTTTGAAAGACAACCCTAGAGAAGGGTTACCAGGCAGTACCAGGCAGACATTAATGAAGAAGCTGAAGCCTCTAGAGCAGGGGTCTTCAAACTGTGGGTCAGGCCCTTTGGGGGGGCCTCAAATGATCCCAGGGGGTGCATGGCTGTGGCCAAAATAATCATCATGCTGATAACAGGGCTTTGTTTAAGCTGAAAAAAGAGCAGCACCAAACCGCTCTGTAATGGGCCATCACTAACATGTTTTGCAATGTATATCCAAGCTGGGAGTATGTGTCAGAAGGGAAGGGACTCCAAATAATCTTCAAAAAACCCACTCTATCCCTAATAATCACACTGTGGATATTTTTAACTGATGGTAAGGCCTGTCTGACCAGAATAGTGTGTTTGGTATAATGTATGTGATTGCATTTTTAAAACAGTAACACAACTTAACCTCAATGTTTAAATATGTCTAGACATATTTAAACATTGCCAATTTAATCAAATAATTTTGAAACATTCAGATGGGGGCCTCAATGATTTATTCACTGGGGGTTGTAGCATTCAAACGTTTGAAGAACACTGCTCTACAGTCTCAGTATTTCCCTTTTGTGTCTCAACCTTCTACCTTATGCAACAGCATTGGCTTCCAGGTAAAATCTCTGGGGGACATTCCTGTTGAGCAGAGACTTGGCGGGATTACTCATCCCCCCTGATAGCATTAACAAAAAGTAGGTTAGTCATCAACTATCTGACACTGTACCATTGGATCTCTACAGCATTGAAAATACTTCATAATCATTGGTGTGATGTAAGCTTGTGATGTCACGTAAATAGAATTTTGTCAGCTGGAACATTAGATTCTTTGACTTTTTTCAGCCACTTTAAATAGCAGTGCAACAATCAGCAACACATAAAGATTAATGGTATGGGTTCCTTCTGAGTAAATAGGGGCAAAAGCAGATGTGTCCATATTGGTTCACACATTTATTCATATTTTCTGAATCTTTTCTATTAAAGTAGCAGATATTTCAGTGTTCAGAGGACAAACGAAGAAGCATTTTACGGATCTGTTGCCTCTAACAAGATTCTTGTCAGTTACTAGAAGTGGTAAATGACCTGTCAAATATTTCTGTGTGATAGGCAGTTTTCATCCTGGGTCACCTTATGGTACCCTGTCACAATAGCTTTTTAGGGGAGTTCTTGGATAAATATCAATGCTTCTCTTACTATGATTATAGGATAGGCTGCAGCCTTTACTTCTTTATCAGGTCTCTGTTCAGCCATTTGTCTGCCGCGTTGACAGCCGACTTTGTTTTTATTGCCTAAACTGGGTCTACCACCTGAAAGGTCATTGGAAGAAATTGAGTCACTGGTCGAGGGTAGTTGGTGAAACTCTACTCAAGTAGCAACTGCTATTCTTGTCAGGGTGAAACACGAGCAAACTCTAAATTAAACTGTTCTCAACCCTCTGATAACGGCATAAAATCAGGCAGGCTTAACTTAGAGGCAATCTGCAAAGTATTTATGAAGCACTTCAAACTTTAATTAAGTGAAAACACAAAACAAGGAAAATCACACACCAATTTATAAAAAGAGTAAACTTTTTGAAACATTTGACACCAGAATGACAAAAATCCAATTAGTAGATCCACAGATGTGCAATTGCAAATGTTGCAAGAAAATCAAGTTGTAAGAAGCAAAAATCACCACCCCCTGTTATCTGGTCGCAGTGGACCTGGTTCAAGTCATAAGTTCAGGCCAACCTCGATGGAGTGCTGGCCAGATACAGGACTAAGGGCTACATGTAGGTAGCCTTTTTCCGCTCGCAAAGGCTGTTTGTGACAAGAAAAAAGCATTTTGGTATTTACAAACCCTATTTTGCGATTCAGTAATCTCTTTACCGAATCATAAAATAAGTCTACAAGTCTCAATTTGGAAGGGGTGTTCCCTTCCTAATTGTGAGTCGCAGTGTGATGTATGATTGTTTTGAGACCATGAATGCGGTCACAAAACAATCTCAGTTAGCACTAATTTCTGACTGGTGCTAACCCATTCGCAAAAGGTAAGGGGACCTCCTGCCCTTTGTGAAATGTAGCTAAAATATTTTTTCGTACAAGGCAGTGGACCTAGGACCACTGCCTGCTCTGAAAAAATGAAAAGAAAACTTTTCATTTTTGTTTTTGAAATGCATCCCGTTTTCCTTTAAGGAAAACGGGCTGCATTTTTAAAAAATGCTTTATTTAAAAGCAGTCACAGACATGGTGGTCTGCTGTCCAAAGCAGGCTACCATCTCTGTCAGTGCAGCCATTCCCAATGAGGTCGCAAATTGCGACCTACCTCATGAATATTAAATAGGTAGGTCATTTGCGACCCCATTGGGTATCACAAACAGTGTGAAGTACACTGTTGTACATATGGTTTTGCGACTCACAATTTGCGGCTCGCAAATGAGTAGCAAATTGCAAGTCGCAAAACTCTGGTTTGTACATCTGGCCCTAACTTCAGTCAAATGACAAAGTACCTTGTGGCATGGACATTAAGATGCAAAGTCCTTGTATAGAGATGCACAGGTCGGTGTTGAGGAGCCATCAATGAGGAGTGGTCATGTGAGGTCTGGCATCAAGATATATTGCGAGGTCGAACAGTTATTGTCAGCAGATGAAGTCAGTGGGACTCTTGAAGACTTGAGCTGCAATGCATCAGCGCAGGGGACTTGATGCATTGTGCCGGGCTGTTATCAGGCTGTTTCACCATCAAAGAAGGCACCAGGGCCTGTAGGGGTTTGCACTGAGATGCATTAGCATTGATCAATATCTGTGTCAGGCTGTGTTCTAGTCAATTATGAGCTTGGTCATGCTGCGTTGAGAGGCTTTCATACTGAAGAAGCATGCTATGTCCCTGTGGCTTGGTCAAAGGGTCAGACAACTGACCCTTGGAAATTTTCCAGCATTGTGGGTCCACACAGACTGGCTGAATTCTGAAGAGCAGCTCCCAGCAGCAGAATAGCTCTGGTACTGCAACAGCAGGCTTTGGCAGTAAAGCAGTCCTAGGTCACCAATCAGATCAGCAGGGCAGACTTCACAGCTGGTCCAGAAGTAATCTGTTCTGAAGGCCCATTATTTATACCTGGTTCCCACTTTGAAGTGGGAGAAACTTCTTGAGTCTTTTTCCTGTAATGGTGTCTGGAATTTCCTGCATTCCTTTCCTGGCCCCAGCTTGCCTGGGAGCACAAATACTAGTGTGAAAGACATTAGGGCAGATTTATGGAAACTGAGTGCAACACCACTTTTCTTGCAACCCTTAGCGCTCCCCTACCACCACCATGTGTGCGCTATATTTAAAGTATGCCGCATCATGGCGCAGGGTATGGGGCAATAGCATCATTTTTCATAACGCTATTGATATACTCAGCAGAAGTAGCACCAACATATTGGTGCTACTCCTGCAGAGTACATAGGGGCCCACTATAAATAATGGGAGCCCCCTTTTAATGCCTGCTCTGAGCAGGCATTGAAAGTGGCGTGCAAAATGATGCAAGGAAATCTGTTAGATTTCCTTGCGTCATTTTGTACGCCACTGTCACAGCGGAATGTGCCCTTTACATACATTATGCCTGGCGCAGGCATAATGTAGCGCAAAGGGTTACAAAGTGGTGCAATGCATACATTGCTCCACTTTCTAAATATAGCGCTAGGATTTTGGGCTCGTTGGGCTTCATTAGCATAACAAAATGACATTAATGTGGTGCAAGGTGGTGCTAGGGGATTATAAATATGCCCCATAGTGAGTGTGCTGAGGCAGAGCGTTTGTGATGTACAAGTATGCTAGATGACAGTCTGCCCCCTGTCATGTAAGAGATGGCCCAGTATTTAAAATACGGCTCACCATGGCGCACGGTAGGGGGCAATAGTGTCATTTTTCATGACGCTATTGATGTTCTCAGCAGGAGTAACCTCAAAATATTGGCGCTACTCCTGCAGAGCACATACAATCCCATTATAAATATTGGAAGCTCCCTTTTAACGCCTGCTCTGAGCAGGCATTAAAAGTGACATGCAAAATGAATCAAGGAAATCTCTTAGATTTCTTGCACCATTTTTTTGGCACCGTCACTGGGGAACAACCCCTTTGCATACATTATGTCTGGTGGAGGCATAATGTAGAGCAAAGGGTTGCCAAGTGGCTGAATGCATGCATTGCGCCAATCTGTGAATATGGCGCTAGGATTTTGGCCTCGTTGGGCTACAGTAGAGTAAAAAAATGACATTAATGTGGTGAAAGGTGGTGCTAAGGACTTATAAATATGCCCCATAGTGAGTGTGCTGAGGCAGAGCGTTTGTGATGTGCAAGTATAGTAGGTGACAGTCTTCCCCCTATCAAGTAAGCGATGGCCCAGCTTGCCAACACATATTCCTTCTTTGTCTCACTGTCTAGGAGCAATACACAAAGACCAACAGCCGAGCAAGGCGAAAACCAACTGCCATCTACATCTAGTCATGTGGCCCAGAATACAGCCCAAAGACACCAAATGGTTAGGATAAGAAAATGCCAATGTTCTAAGGAGATACCTTCAGAATTGTAACTTACATACCTTTAAAGCGTGTTTTAAATTTCAATGCTTTAGAAACCAAACCTGACTTTCCTTCCTGCTCCCTATTGAAGGTTATCACTCATATTGTTTTCTTTCTTTGAATTTTGATACCTTTAGCTCAGCATTCATAGCCAATAGTTTGCATGTACATTTGATACTGATAGTTCTGCTTTGTTCAGTGGGACTAGACAGTCCCCAGACCGAGTACCGTGTGACAGCTAATTAACAGATACAGATTTTCTTCACCACCCCTTCTTCCTCAGGAGCTGAAGAAAGCATTGTAATTTTCTCTTTTTGTTTGAGGAGCCATTGTTCCCTGTTCTGGGGAGGAATATATTTAATTTGGTCAGCAGGGCATTGGTGCCGATCCTGGGCAGAGGCAGAGAAATATGACAATTCTGGTTGACCCACATGATGTATGCTTTTGAACTTGGGACATGCATATATGAACTGAGTGCACATTATACATCCCAGATTCATACTTCGGAGGACTTTGTGGGCCTAAGTGAAGCAAAACTGCACTCAAAGGCAGGTTTCCCCTTGTATATAATAAAGTGCCACTGCAGACAAAACTGTGAATCATATTGGCTTAACCTATAAGTACCCATTAACATAATAAGGCCTATTCAATGTCAGTATCTAACCCTGCAAAGTCCTCACTGCACTAGGCTATCTGTGTACAAATACAGGGCTGCCCATGTGGGACTACTATCACATGTGTAACCGCTCTAGTTCCCCTTACACTAGTTGCATTACAGGGGCCTTATCTCAAATGATGGATGTTAGCAGCAAACAGATGCAGTTCATTTACCATGCGTCAACCCCAAACAGTCAGTCAACCCCAATCAAAAAAATGGGCCCACCACCAGCCTAGAGGGTCAGGGAATCCCTATCCTGCCCTAATTTTTTAAAACTTTTTTTCTAGGACTTTGGACGGAGTCTAGAGTCCTAAGATGGCTGTTGTCACGCCCTTGCTGATGTGGTGGCAGTCAATCAGATCTCACCATGAGAGTTGCCTGCCTGTGGAGCATCTGCGCTGTCATATATACAAAGATTTTAAGCATTAATTGCTCAAAAACTACTTAGCAGATTAACACCTGAGAACAATCACTCTTTCTGGACCAAGATCTAGCTTCCTGCCAATTTGGGGTCCCAAGGTCTGAGATCCGCTTTGGGGAGGGTAGCCAAAATAAATGCTAATTAATCTGGGCCCTGTGGATAGAGTCCCCAGGGAAAATATCGGCCATGGGGATGGGAACAGCGTGCCCCTATACCCCCCAAAAAAAATTTGGGTCAGTCCTTGGGAGATTGGGGTCCCTGGGGCCAAGATTGGCCTGGGACAGGAGCCGTGTGGCCCCTCCTCTAAAAAAAAAAAGAATTAAATATTTAGGTTGAGCCACAAGGAATGGGGTCTTTGGGGTAGAGATTGGCCTGGGGAGGGGTGAGTGCGTTAGGTTTGGTGGTTATAAAGGTTGGCCATAGGGCCTGGCCGCAGGCTAGGCCCTGCAGCCAACCCTCACTCATGCACACTGCGGGGATGGGTGGTTATAGGAGCTGGTTGCAGGGCCTGTCCCAGTCCAGGACCTACAATTTATCACTCCTGCATACGGCTGAAGACTGTGCGCAGCATGGGGTTGGATGGTTATACAGGCCAGGCCCTGCATCCAACCTCCACTGTGCACGGCTGCCAACCACCACTGCGCATGGCTGTAGGCTGTGTGCAGTAGTGGTTGGATTAACGTATAGTAATGGAAATTACTTCAAGTTAAAAAAAGCGATAGATATACACCGAAAAAAAGCAAAGTTTACAAGGATGTATAAGTTAGTAAATAGAAATTCAATTAAAAACCCAAATGTTGCAGGGATGTTATAGATAGCCTCATATTTCACACGTACAAAACTATAGAAATTCAGCAGTTATAGTTACCTGAGCTAACTATAACTTGCACACCCCTAATGCATTGCCTATGACCTCACATATCACATTATTCATGACATGGTGAGTGACATCACTGATGACACCACTGATGACATTTCAAATTACATCACTGATGAAATCATCCACAGAATCACTTACAGACCAATAAAACTACTAACACGGCCCCACTGACTCACACAACAGTGTCACAACCACTCACCCATACAGTTCTAAGCAAGCTATTCACACTCATACAACTACTCACACACCCACTCACAGACCCTTACAGCCACTCACACACTCACACCCTCACACATACAACCACTCACACACTCACTCTCTCAGCCATACAGTCACTGCCATAGCCACTCACTCATCGATACAGTCACTTATACAACCGTTCACTCATCTATACAACCACTGACACACCCATTCACTCACCTGTACCGGCACTCACACACCTACTCACCCATGCGGCCACTTCCACACCCATTCATTCACCAAAACAGCTACTTACACATCCACTCACTCTCTCATGCAGTGACTGACACAGTCACTCACTTAAGCATCCAGCCACTCATACACTCACTCAACTCACCCATACAGTCACTGACTCACCAACTCACTCACTGATACAGTCACTAACAAACCCAGTAAGTCACCTATACAAGCACTCACATACCTACTTAGACACCCATACAGCTACTTACACATCCACTCAATCCATGAAGCCAGTTGGTTACCCATATAGCTACTTACACATCCCCTCACTCTACCATACAGCAGATGACAGAAACACTCACTCACCCACAGACCCACTCATACACCCACTCGCATATCCATACAACCACTGACACCCACTGGATGATGTTAACATTGATGTCATCAATAATGTCATTGGAGATGTCATCAGTAATGGCATCAGTGATGTCAATGGCCATGTCATGAGTAATGAAATATGTGAGGTCATAAGCAGTGCACAAGTTAGCTCACCTTTGATTTTTCATTGAATATATATATATATATATATATATATATATATATATATACATATATATATATATATATATATATACAGCCAGAAAGAGAGAGAGAGGGATAGATACATTGAAATAATGACAAAAGGCTTAGACAGTTCAACAATGAGCCATTCCAGAATGAGGCTTTGTCTCTCTTTTTGCAGAATGAAGCATAGTGAATGGAAGCCACATTAAGGGGCCATGCATTGGATAGTAGAGAAAATGTGGGAAGGCAAGCAGGTGTGGCAAAAAACTATGTAGCTAACAGAAAACAGGATTTTAGTGGTGGGGCCAAGGTCACACATTCCTGCTAAGCAGCTCATACTTCATTGGACAGTTCTCAACTCCCATGGAGGGGCAAACAAATGTGGCAAGGAACACCACATGAGGTAGAGTCTACAGAGCGGGAGAAATGGGGCAGGGAACAGCCAAACGTGATGACTCTACACAGCTTCACTAATTCCTTGGCAAACCTTGAGATGGAAGCCACTCCAAGGAATGGAACCACTAGACCCACAGACACTAGCAAAGTGTGTCACATCTCTTCCCCAGGGTTGCGGCACTACTCCCATGTGGGCCAGCACCAAAAAGAGAGCACATCCAGATTAAACTCATGATAATTGCAATTATCACTTATTCACCTTACTTTTCATGGAATGTGTCAATAATGGCAAGCATGGAGTGGGAAAGTAAAAAGAGGGAATAAAATAAGGAAAGAGCAGCACAGCAGTTTAAAATAAGAGTAAAATAAATGTAACTACTTCCATTTCCATGACAAAATCTCACATTCTACACAAGGTTTTGGCATTTCAAACAGATCAAAGTCCTTAAATTCCCAGACTGCATTCCATTCAGATATTCACAACTCCTAGACCCCCTTTAAAAAGTTTGAGCCCTCCCTTACCATCTTCCTACATTTCACTAGAATGAATCCATAACTTGTCATTTTGCCCTCCTCCCCACCAACTAATCTCCTAAATCTATAATCTGTGGCTCTAGGCCATTACTATGTTGCACCAAGCCTCAAGACTGGCTACTTATACCTACTCTTACGTCTGCATCCTCTTCTTCATCCTTATGTCACTCCCATAATCATCCTATTGAATTCTTTCCCATTTTACAAGCCTGTAACCTAATGTCCTTAGCCACATTATCACCTGTTAGCCTAGCACATGACTAAGGGCCTGATGTAGCAACATTGAGAATTGCGACCTGCAAATTGCGAGTCAGAGCGACTCGCAATTTGCGAGTCACAATGCTGAAAGTTGGATGGTGTCCCTGACACCATGTGCGATTCGCAAGGGGGTCGCAAATGCCCACCTCATGAATAATAGTGAGGTGGGTTGCAATTTGTGACCCCCTTGCGAATTGCGGCCCTCAAAGACCACCATGTCTGTGACTGCTTTTTAATAAAGCAGTTTTTTTTTGTAATGTAGCTCGTTTTTCTTAAAGGAAAACGAGGTGCATTACAAAAACGAAAAATGAAACGTTCAGGACCACTGCCTGCTCTGAAAATGTTTTTGCATTGCCATTCACGACGGGGAAGGGGTCCCATAGGGACCCCTTCCCTTTTGCAAATGAGTTACCACCCATTTCAAAAGGGTGCAAAATGCGATTGGTTTGCAACCGCGTTCGCGGTCACAAACCAATCCTGCATTGCACTGCAACTTGCAATTAGGAAGGGAACACCCCTTCCTAGTTGCGAGTTGCAAACCAGGTTATCGAATCGCAAAATGAGGTTTGTGCATTTCGATGTGCTTTTTGCACGTCGCAAATTCGCTGGCAGCTTTCTACATCTGGCCCAAGATGTGTAATTGTTGTGTATGATGTCACCCCAATATTTTGTATCATTTATCCCCCTTGTAGATCAAATAATTTGCAAATGTGTGATGATTGCCTATCCTACTAAGCAAAATCATGCAGCAACTGTCTCTGAGGTCTATTGGTATCCTGTGCCCCCGATAAGTCACATGCTTCTGTCCTTTTGTCACTGAGTGTGCAATATATAAAGATTATGATTTTTTTTTTTTTTTAAAGCATTTGATAACAAAAAAAGAGAAGCCATGCAGAATGTAGAACTGTATGCAGACACACGCCAGGTTCAGTAACAAATCATGGTAATGCAAACCATACATAACTTTCCAGGAGCAGCTCCTCCGCAGTGGCTGGGAAGTGCCGCTCTACTGGCTAAGAGCCAGTGGCTGTAAAATAAACTAATATTTGATTATTGTTTTTTTTTTTTTACAGCTGCTGGCTCAGCCAGCATGTGCAGGGAGGGGTGGGGCAGGGTCATGGGAGGTAGGAGGAAGAGTGGAGTGCACTAAATGCACATGTCAGTTTGGCCGGCTGTCTTAGGGCAGCCAAAATGCCACATACACTTAGCTTTCTCCACAGCAGGGTTGCAGAAACTGCACAGACCCCAGTGCACTGTCTGAGTGGCAGAGCAAGCCGCTCAGACCAATCCTGGCACTGCTCTCATGCCAGGCATAGCATGAGAGGAGCATCAGGATTGCCTGGGGAGCCTGTACTGGTGTCCCAGGGACTGCTGGGACCCAAGGAGAGCAGAGAAGTGAGGTGGTAGAAAGCTAAGTTTAACAAAAAAATGAATACTGATTTCCCCCGTCATCATTGCCCCCCCTTTGAGATTTGCAGCAGCTGCTGCTGTAGCATACAAGTGTGACCTTGATACCCAGAAGTGTAATGCGTAGATTTACAGATGACTATAACAATTAACATTTTGAATGATGGTAAGTCTTTCTGAAGGATCTTTTTTCACCTACCTTGCAGGTTCAAGATCAACAACCCGAGCCTGCAGTACTATGTTTCACTAATGCCAGTATAGGGACATCAAGTAACCTGCCGCAGCCTGCAGTCATGACTCAACACAAGGACCAACAGGAAGACCAGTCAAGTACAAGGTCTTCTACCCTGACAACAATGTGACACATCGCTAGCAATATCCTTTCTGCCCTGGCTGCACCAGTGCCATGACTACACAAACCACGTGTGTCCAGATAGACATTAGTTACATCACATTTACTTTGGCCACAGCTGTCATTTTTTTTGTTTTTTATAACTAGACAAACAGTAGCATCAGTGGCAGCAGGAAATTCTAAAGATGTGGCAACAACATCTGATGTGTGTCACAGCCTTCTCTATTCTGGTGTAATATCGCCTGATATATGGGGGTGCTACACAGGGCAGTCCAATGTATGCACCTGGGGCAACAGACATTCCACCATGGCAGAAGGCAGGGGGTAATTTTCCAGAATATCAAAACTCCACTTGAGCAACAGAACAGGCTCTTAGAACAGTACATTGAGGTCTACAGATTGCAAGGTGACCTCCTGCGAGATAGCTTGTTCACACTCACAGCAGCAGTCTTGGACATACAACATACTTGGATACAGCAGTTCATTTTACACCTAAGAAACGAAAAACCACAGGCCCACCAATATTACCGTCTACCTCAACCTACCTCCGTCTGTCTCCCAGAGCACTCTGTTAGTGCTCTTTCCTGTCATTAACCCTACAAAATGGCTATTCTGCTGTCTGACCAGATACCAACACCTTTACATTCACCATAAATAGAAAAGGGGCTAATGTAATTCTGTGTGCCTTGTTATATGGCCTCTACAATAACCCTCTCACCAAGTAATCTATTAATTGCAGGTAGGAGTTAGACATCTAGCCTTTGCCAACAAACAACATTATCCCTATCCTCAAAGTTTCATCCAACATTGTATTTCCATCATTGTATGTGCAATGTATTGACTCTCAATTACACCATCTATGAAACATATACACACTCAATTACTCAATTTTTATGGATCGTGTTGGTGTTACACTTCTTATTCACTTCTTCACTGTTATTAAAAGCACAAATTCCTAAATGGGACTCCTCCAAAATGGAACCCCTCGATGTGGCCTTCAAGGATTGTTTCTTCATAGCGATCTATTCATACAGATCACAGCATATTTTGTCATGAACTGATATGTTGGCAAGTAAGGCTACCTCATATGACCAGTTCTTAGCCATACTACTGGTGTTTATTCGCTGATCAAAGGAATGTGTGAACTATACTTTCCAAAGTAATATAGGGAAGTGAATGAAATTTCTGGCATATGACACCAAGCACACAAATATATTTGAAAAATGGAATGCATGACATAATGCCCTCCTTGGTTCTAATAACACCTACCTGCACTTGTTTGTTTTTGTGGATCTATTTCAACTGTGAAAATGCTGTTCACTGTTGCATGTATCATATGTATCAACTTTGAAATAATACAATAAATGACCTCTGCAGTCCAGTAGACACTGTGCCAAAATGCTGTGCCACCTTTAGCAATATATTGTCATTCATACCCTCACAAGGCATCAATAATTTGATGGGTCATGTCCAGGCGAGAAACATATCCCACTGCATGGTGAGACATCATCAATATTAAAATATTTCACATACACTTTTATGTTTATTCAGACACATTCAAATGACGTATCCTGCGTAGTAGTGAGCAATAACTGACACAGTATGGAGGAAATAGCTGTAAAGGACCTGAGTGTTTCAATCACAAACAAGCCCAACAATTTATGTTGGTGCAAAAGGCATACTGCATCACCATTTTGATCAGTTAAGTATTACAGTTATGCCCGAAGCTGAAATGCGCATAAGAACAGCATTGCATCCTCACCTGTCTTTCTCACCCCAGCCCTCAACTGAATGTGTTTATGTTTTCTCCATTACAGCATAGTTTATCTATCTCAGCAATTTCTTTAAAACAACTGCCAAGAAACATTTAATTTTTTTTGTGTTGCTTTACAATTTGAAGTCTATCAGGCAAAGCTAAATTTGTATAAATTGCTTTTCAGCCATATGCAACAAATTAGTGTTTTTTCTATACGCACTCCTGACCCATTTCTTATGTGAAGCAGGCATGGTAGGAGCAATCTGTAGCCTGATGACCGGCTTTAGTGGTCAGAGCAGGTCTCATAGAGTGTAGGTTTGTATTGAGCTCTTGGGCAGCGTATGCTGCTCATGAAATTTAGTTTAATAAAACTCACAAACTCTCAACAACTGTCTTACCATCTCACTACTTCATTTCCCAACCAAATTCATGGAGAAAGCAGTCAACAACAACTCGCCAAACACCTGGAACACCACCAACTCTTAAACAGTTCACAAACCAGATTCTCCAGCAACCACAGCACTGACACCGTCATCATCATAGTAACAGATGTCTACACCATACTTGACCAATGTGAGACAGCTGCCCTCATTCTCGTTCATCTATCTACAGCATTTAATACTGTCCACATCATATGCTCATCACTAGATTCCACCACATTGTAATCCATGGAGTAGCACTAAAGTAGATCACCTCCTTCCTCACAGGAAGAACCCAACAAGTACACCTCCCACCCTTTACCTCTGAGCCCAATGTAATCATCTGCAGAGTGCCACAAGGCTCATCTCTAAGCCACACCATTTTTATCACTTGCATGATACTGCTGACTGACATCATCAGAGCCACTGACTCAAAACCATCTCTTACGTCAATGACTCGCAACTCATCTTCCTCCCTCTCAGAAGATCCGCCATCACTAGGAGCAACTTCAACAAATGTATAACCAGCATTTCAGATTGAATGAAAGAAAACTGCCTGAACCTCGACAACGACAAGACAGAAGTGCTGATCTTCAGAAACAGGAAACTCCTCATGGGACTCTTCTTGATGGTCATCAGAGTTCAGCCTCACACCAACCCTGACTAAGCTTGTCAGGATCCTAGGAATCACCCTTGACATCAAACTTACCACAGCCTCACAAGTCAATGCTGTCACATCCTGCTGCTTCCTGATCCTGTGCATGCTACACAAGATCTTCAAGTGGCTCCCCCAGGACTCAAGGCACACCACCACCCAGGCCCTCATCACTAGCAGACTGGACTATGGTAACACACTCAATGCAGGAATACAAGCCCACCTCCTCGAAAGACGTCAGACCATCCAGAATTCTACAGCCAGACTCATCCTGAACCTCCTTTGACATGCCCACTTCATTTTCTACCTAAGGCAACTGCACTGACTCCTCATTCAGAAATGTTGCCTGTTTAAGCTCCTCACACACATGTCCGAGGCTGTGTACAACACCAGACCCTCTTACCTCACTCATTACCTCCACTTCTCTCAACTCACCAGATACTTTTGTTCTGTCTCTCTCTCTCTTGCACAAGTACCACACATTTGAAGAAGCAGGTATGGAGACTTATCCTTCTTCCACCTTCTTCCACTAACAGCAAAGCCTTGGAATGACCTCCCTCTCCACATTTGGATCTCCAAATCACTGCTGGAATTCCAAAGAAGCTGAATACCTTGTTCTCTTCACTGACCACTGCTAGACTCACTTTTTACCAGCCTTGTGCATGGATACCCTTAGAGGTGATAAGCTGTGCTCTACAAATTCACTGACACATAGCATAACAAGATCTTAGGCGCCCCTATGTGGTATTTAGCAGTAAAAGAGTGTTTTTTTACAATGGAGAGAAAGGTGAGTTTGAAGAACCCATGTTGAGGCACTTTTTGCTGAGACCAGGCAAACAGTTTGTGATTGATATCTATGAAATTGTAATGAAAAATCCTCTTTAACAGTAAAATTAGATTTTAAGTTACAACTTTGAAAATGCCACTTTAAGAAAGTTAGCATTTCTGTGCGCTAACTATTTGGTGTCTGCAGCATTTTCCTGATTTACATGACTTGGATGTAGTTGTCAGTTGGTGGATCTAAAGTAGGCCATTCACTAACTGTAGGTTAGCCAGGACTGCAGTGTTTTAGCTGCAGGTTCCTGCCAATATGAAGTGACTTCACTTGCCCACCCACATCACATAAATAATTTTGCTTATTTGATCCAGTCCCTCTGTCACAAGCCACTCATCTGAATTCCAGGTGGGTCTGATGGGGCGACGAAAGTCCCTAAGACCCAGTAAGAGCTGACAGGTAGCAACGAAGGACCCACTGCACCCTAAACGTTCCCATGGGGAAAGGGGGTTGGATGAGAAAGAGAGAGAATTACCAAGGTATTATAAATGGGGTCTCTGGTTGGCAGTAAGGTTACCCCCTGATCAAGCAAGGACCCTCACTCTAGTCAGGGTAAGTCACACACAATCCAAACTAACTTGTGCCCACCCTCTGGTAGCTTGGCACTGAGCAGTCAGGCTTAACTCAGAAGGCAATGTGTAAAGTATTTGTGTAATACATCATGCAATAACACAGTATAGCACCACAAAAATACACCATACATTGTTTAGAAAAATATATATTATTTACCTGGTAAGATGCAGGTCAAAAACGATCAAGAATCAATAAGTATACGTTAAAATATCACGGTAAAAATGATATAAAGTGTCTTTAAAAAGCAATAAGAGTCTCTTCAAAGCAAAAAGTACCTAGTTTGCGTTCAAAATCTCTGCAAGGGACTGCAGAGAAGGAGATGTGTGGAAAACGGGGAGGTGTGCGTTGGTTTCTCCAGGCACACACAGGCGATACGTTGTTTATTTTCCACACAGGGAAGGCTTTGCATCGATTTCCGGCGCACCTCTTGGATCCTCTTCGGGTTGCGAGGTTTTTGGACACCCCGGGGATGATGTGTTGAAATCCTGGACGCACCGGATGAAGTCACAGGAGCTGCGTCAATTTGGTGGGCGATGCGTGGACATTTCGGTCACACGGCAGGCGCTGCGTCAATTCTTCTCACAGGAAGTCAAGCTGCGTTGTTCCGGTTCGGCTTTGCATCGATCCAGTGGGCCGTGCGTAGCATTTACAGTCGGTACACTGGTGCTGCGGCGATCTTCTCCTTGCATCGTTCCGGTTCGGCGTGTGGAGAATTTTTCACTGCAATGCAGGATGTGCATTATTTTCTGCCGGCTGTGCGTTGATTTCCGCAGCACAGGGACTTCTTTTTGCGGAGATGAAGTCTTTTTGGTCCAGAGACTTCAAAGAGCAGGAGGCAAGCTCTACCCAAGCCCTTGGAGGGCACTTCTGAGCACAGCCGGAAGACAGCAAGGCAGCAGGGCAACAGCAGGGCAGCAGTCCTTTGCAGAAAAGCAGTCAGTTGAGTCCTTTGGGCAGCCAGGCAGCTCTCCTTGGCAAGTTACAGGTTTTGGTTCAGGTATTCTTCAGCAGTAGTATCTTGTGCAGAAGTGTCTAAGTTGGTTGGGTCAGAGACCCTGCTTAAATACACAAATGTGCCTTTGAAGTGGGGGAGACTTCAAAGAGTGGCTTAGAAGTGCACAAGGTCCCCATTCAGTTCCATCTAGTCTGCCAGGGACCCAGTAGGGGGTGTGAAAGTCCTTTGTCTGAGGGCAGGCTACTGTCTTTTGACATGTAAGTGTCAGGCCCTCCACCCTCCCAGCCCAGGAAGACCCATTCAATATGCAGATGTGTGCAAGTGTGACTGAGCATCCTGTGTTTGGGGTTGCCTGAGTGAAATGCACAAGGGAGCTGTCAACTAACCCATCCATACGTGGTTTGTGAGGCACAGAATGATTTAAGGGTAGAGAAATGCTCTCTTCCTAAAAGTGGCATTTCTAGAATAGCAACATTAAATCCAACTTCACTAATAAGCAGGATTTTCTATTACCATTCAAGCCATACTAAATATGACCTGGTTTCTCTTTCAGATCAGAATCTACCACTCAAGCAGTATATGAGGGTAGCCCTAATGCTATCCTATGAAAGGATCAGGCCTCACAGCAGTGTAAAACGAATTTCGGAGTTTTACACTACTAGGATATATAGAACACAATTGTTCATGTCCTACCTTTTACCTACACAGCACCCTGCCCTATGGGCTACCTAGGGCCTACCTTACGGGTGACTTCTATGTAGAAAAAGGGGAGTTTAAGGCTTGGCAATTACTTTTAAATGCCAAGTCCAAGTGGCAGTGAAACTGCACACAGTGCCTGTGGTGGCAGTCCTGAGACATGGTTAGGGGGCTACTTACGTGAGTGGCACAACCAGTGCTGCAGCCCACTATCAGCATTTAATTCATAGGCCCTGGGCACATGTAGTGCACTTGACTAGGGACTTTCAAGTAAATTAAATAAGACAATTGGATATGAGCCAATGTCACCATGTTTTAAGGAGAGAGCACATGCACGTTAGCACTGATTAGCAGTGGTAAAGTATGCAGAGTCCTAAAGCCAGCAAAAACGAGGTCAAAAAAAGAGAAGGGGGAAGGCAAAAATTTGGGGGTGACCCTGCAGAAAGGCCATTTCCAACACAAGGCGTCTGCATTTTTGTTTTTCCCTTCTCTCAATACTGATGCGGTTAATAAGGTCTCAGGATGTTCAGGATGTTGGGTTCAGGATACTAGCTGCCTGGACAGGTCAGGATTATGACCAGGAATAAAACGTTCTGCAATGAAGTGCACATATTAAAACAGGAACTGACAGATGGTTGTACAAACCTTAAAGTCAAATCAACATCTCACATCAGGAAACTCCTAAAGTGCAATTCATTAGTTACTCAGGATTAATTGCACACAGAATACTTGCCGAGAAAGTTATTAATGCACATTCACATAAGCTAGCACCTTCAGGTCAATAACAGTTAAAATGGAGCAAATTCCACTATTCTGATTTAAATGCTTGGCACGCTCGAGTTATATAATTGCCTTTTTAAAAAAAAGGAAAAACAATGTTAGTAATGGCTAAATAGGGACTCCAAAAGTGATGCAACATTTATCTGTTAATTTAAAAAAGCTCAGCTACTACAGAAAATAAGGTTTTTCTGTATGTCTTTACCTTAAGGTCTTGACCCTAGTATAGTGCAAAAAATTATCAAATAGTTTCTTTGTTTTAGACTGCTGAATAGCGTGATCCCAAATAAATTAAATGGTTCATTGTACCTTGCTTGAAATATCTATTGTCTTCTCCAGAGTTCGCGAAACCAAGAGATTGACGGGCGAGGAACCTCTAATCCTACTGCTCTTCTATTACAGGTGCTGTGGTAGCTGAAGGAGATTCTGCAGAAAAGGATGGATTCCAAAGAGCTGAAGCCCAGGAAGGACACCCCTATGACGAAGGAATCCTGCCTGAGAGGAAAATGGCATCAGGTGAGTACTGCTACCAGTCTGAAGAGGTTAAGCAAACACCTGTTCCGGAGAGCTTTTATTGCGAGCTGTTCAGAACCAGGTGCAAGGAAAACACGTGGAAAGAGGAAATGGCTCATTAACAAGTTTTACAAGTTGCCATTTTCAACGTGAATATTGATTTTAATACCAGGCACAATTTTTTTAGAGGTGGAAATGAGTTCCTTTTATGATGGCACATTTTACATAGTTGATGTGCCTCAGATAACATCATTAAACTTTTCATGTGTCATGTTTCACTAAGAAAACAAGCACTGTTCCACAACCTTTCGCGAACCAAACAAGCATTGGTTCTAATTTATTACCTTAAATCCCAACTGTTATAGTTGTATTGCTGTGTCCCATCAGAAGTACAAAAGGGAATCAGAGGCATAACACAATCTTTGTACTATTATGAGGAAGAAAGACCATAACATGAATACCACGAGTCAATTTAGGAAGCCATCAGTGCCATAGATACTATTCAGTGTGGGGAGACTTGAGAGTTCCCCTCCCAAAGGCCGACCTGTAGGCCATTGTTTAGTGGGATTCAGAGCATAGAAGCATTGGATAAGATGAGGGGCATGGACAGAAGAAGCTAGTTCTCAAGAGCATTTGGAAGGGGGGTGACCTTTCCAGTCAATTAAAAAAATACATTCTTCATGAAAGCGGTTTACGTCAAGGATAAGTTGTACTTCATATTCTTGGTGACAAGGCTTGATGAGGGAGACATGAAATACTGAGTGTATGGTGTATTCCTCAGGCAAGTGTAATTGTACTGTGACTGGTGCCAAAACACCATTAATAGGAATGGAACCTATGAACCATTGCTGTAATTGTCTTGGGCCATCGAGCTGAATGTTGCATTTGAATAACCACACCATGTCTCATTTCTTATACTTTAGTTCTGTGTTTATCAGCTTGTGTTTTCATGGTTTAATTGTTTTGTGCTAAGCACCTTTGGGCCTGTTCTTGAATTTCTTGTAATATGTGCAATCTTTCTAGACTGAGGGCATTGGCTCAGGTGTGCTAGGCAGCACTGACAGAAGAGTTCAAGGGTGATAACTAGTGAGAAAAAGAAAGGGGAAGATCCCAAGGCCGTATGAACACTATTATTGCAAGAGAATTTGGCTAATGACAGAGCGTGGTTCCACTGATTGGTAAGGGTGGATGTTAAGCACCCGAGGGTCTGTTCTAAGGATTGGTTGACTTGCTCCATCTGATAGTCTGTTTGGGGGTGATTGAAGGAGGAAAGGACCAGGTCAAATCATAACGTGGTGTATAAGACTTTCCAGAATTTTGACATCAATTGTGGTCCACAGTCTGACACAATCTTAGTCCCAGCTATGTGAATCATTCTGAGGGAATGACGTTGGCCATCATAGACAGCATGTCAATTACTACCAGAATTGTGGTATACTTAGTGGATTCTGGTAGATTTGTGACAAAATTCAGACCGATTGTGTGCCAAAGTGAGGTACTGGGTTTGTCAGAACCGGTACTGATCCGGTAACCCAGTGGTGCCAGGGTACACCCAAAGACCTCGGGTACTTTCCTGATTCAGACCACAGAAACTCAGAGTCTTCTAGGTGAAGTCAAAGATCGAATTTATTGGCTGCAACCAAGTGACAAGCGTCCTAGAAGTACAACAGCACGGTTTGTATGTTCTCAGGAGACTGTGTTTAAATGCAAAGTCAGGTTTCCTTATATACAGTTTTTTAAGCTTCAGGCAAACATTCTTGACATTTTGGTTGGTCATTCACATGTTTTCACTACAAAGGAAAAAACAGTGTCATGATGAAACCTCATATTTCATGTCATCCAACCCATAATAAATTACCCGGCAAGGCCTAGTATTTTACATCAGATAAGTGTGGACCCCCAATAAAAACGGGCACCTGCCCCTCGTAAAGTAAGAAGAAGAAAAGAGCAGGTGCAGGTGTGAGCAAGATTAGGCAGGGTGTGTGAGCGATAATAAGGGTTTTATGGCATGGTGTGCCTTGATGCTATCTGATTCGGCCACTGGGAGAGGGACTGACCAAACAGGTTTGGCCTGAGGCAATGGTTCCAGCTTGCCCAGGTCAGAGAAAAGTCAATCAAGGTGTACGTGTCCTTGGAATCAAATCTGACTGTATTATAAGCCTATGTGAGGGCAACTTTTAAAAATGGCTGCCGTGTATAAAATGGGAGCCACGAGTGCAGGACGAAAATGGCGATTTCGAGGTGAAAACGCTGCTGGAATTGAGCGAAAATGCTCATGCTTAGTGTACTAGTGATTATCGGTCTTTTGATACTAAAATCGTACTGCTGTGGCAAAGTAAATTACATGGGTCCAGAATTTTTAGAACCACAAACCCTCCTTTTGCCCTTACATAGGCAATAAACCTATTCTCATGCTAATCTGAGTCCAGGTCTATGTTTCTAAAGTCGTTGAGATGTTGCTGTGACATCATCCTAGTATTTAGCTCGTCTCTTGGTGCAGGTTTCCTTATGCATGATGTAACACAGAGGCCACATATGGCAGGACAAAGTAAGGAATACCTCTATCTGCAGTAGGTGGCATAAGATCACACACCCAACAATTAGTGATGTTCACTACTAACTAGTGTTGATGCAGAAGCTGTACAAAAGAATTGCTTACGAATTCTGATCTTCTAACCTGCTCATGTTCAGGAAAAGGGTGAAAAGAGTGCAAAGAAACAATAGTAGGAAAAGACATAGGTTGGGAAGTGGATGCAGAAGTCAATTGAGTAGAGAAAAACAATCCCACCCATAAATGACAACGTCATGTTTAAAAGACACTAGAAAACACGTTATTAAGAACAAATAGACAACGGGAGAAAGTAGTGACCACTATTACAAATGAAATAATAATTTTTCACAACCCTAACCAAAAAGCAAATCCTAAAATTATCTAGTAACATTTTTAGGGCTCCTCTGCATTTCAGTAATTTTGGTATGTTCAGGTGGAACAGTGGTGGCTCTCATCAATGCTCTAAGGTGAAAAGGGGGTACTCTTTCCACAAAAAATGGACTTTATTCTGCTTTTACTAAACAGAATAGTACTTTAAAACAATGCCAGCAAAACAATCAGTCTCCTAACACCTAGTCTATACAATCACACGGAAACCTCTTGTGAAACCAACTATGCCCAGAGTCCGTTCAAAAAGCCTCTCTGGCAGGCTTCTATTGTCCATCAAATTTTCTTTTGTTGTTTTCTTTCGCATGGGCCTCTCAATTCAGGCCTCTTCGTGAGAAAAGTACTGATTAGTTGGAGTGCCCTCCTGGCAAACACCCACAGCTCACTCGAAAGTCTCAATGTCTTAAAGCAATGCACCAGTGTCTCTCCTCTGTGGCAGACACTACAAACAATGTGCTTTTCATTGATCAAGGGCACAAATCATCTCGTGCAGACCCAAGCACCATTAATTGGGAAATAGCTCAAGCTCAGCAGCACTTTCAGACTCCAACCCTCATTGTTTAGTGTCAGAGGACGCTCAAGCTGCTCTTTCATGGGCACCACAATATAGTGCCTTTTTCCAAACTTGAAATCTCCGGTGCACTGCCCTTCTTCCGTTGGAGCAAAGAAAAGGGTGTGTGTGGCCAAAACTCAGGCCAAGGGGCTCAAGGGATTGCACACTGTCAGAGGTTACCAGCACATGACAGGTAGAGAAATGAAACCTCAAAACAGCTCTGCCATCAACAACAGGAATCCTTCTCTTTAGCTCTTTGACACTGAAACTTTGGTTTTGTGATGTCCAACGCCGTCTGATGGAGCAAGTACGATACCATGCGCTGGCGATCGCTGTCCAGCTTTGCTACTTTCTGGGTGCTGAGACTGTAGGGCCAAAACGTCCGTCTTTCATCTGTAGCTGTCACTGATGGGAATTAGGCTTAAATCAATGTCCTGCATGTTATTATGACTTGATACCCGCAGAATCTAGTGACGTAGGAAATGTGCCACACTTGTTAGTTCCCTTCAATTTAGTACAAAAACAGTTCATGGTTTTTAACAAGGGGACTGCAAGCAGGTGGTCTGCAATCTTCCAAGGAGTAGCCATACACCATGGGCATAAAATACAAAGACAAAGGCAGAAGGGCAAAACAGGGTCTCTAGCATCTTTAATTGGGTTCTCTCCATTATTCTCTGCCATCTATAGCTACATGAGAATTCTATCTGAATGGATTTCCTCACACAGTGGCATTGTCTAATGGGGTAAACACATATTTTCCTCAATGATTAAGTCTAGGTGTTCCTCCTTATCTCAGAACATCTCAATAGAGAAATCACATGATACCGATTATCAGGGACATGTAGAAACCTTCCTTTAAAAACTGTGCATCAGGTGCACTATGCAATACACAGGCTAATAGTCAAATGTGCAAACAAAAAGACAAGAACTAGAGGGTCCTGATATTTGCATGATTAGGACACATCTGATCCCACCAAAAAAAAAAAAAAAGTAGCAGGAACAGAAGGGAACCGAAAACCAAATTAAAATAGACATTGAAAATTCGTCATGCTCAAAAAGGTAAACATAAGATATCTCCTATTGAGATGGAAAACTCGTCTTACTATAATATTGAGTCAGTTAACCAGTCTATCGCTACCCTGACAGTCAGGCTGGAAAACATTGAAGCAGGCCTAAGGCAAATTCTTGAAAACCAGTCTGGTCATACCAAAGGGAATTATACATAACATGGGGGTCCCTGGTACATCACTGCAGTCTGGAAATGTGAACCTGAACAATACATCAATAATAATAAAAGGTCTGACTGGTGAAAGGAATTTGAAAAAGAGAAATGGGACTAGGACATAGCTAAAATCTCAATAACTAAGCATGATGCGACATTGGTCAGGGGAAGTAACAAAAGAAAAAAATCTATAGGAAGAACAAAAAAATTATTTGGGTGATAGTCAGGCATGTGACACAACACCGAGAGTACGGGTGATAAAAAAAGGCCAAAGTTACACAAATTTTAACTATACCGTTGGTGACTACACCATATACGGTACTCCTAGCTAATGTTTCAGTTCCTTCTTCAGGAAAAAATGAAAACCTGGTTTTCTTTTAAGGAACAAAAGCCATATGCTACTTAGGAAACAGAACATCATTAACTAATGTAATAATGAAATTAGGCCACCTTGAGTCACAGATCTATAATTTCATCCTTAGGTCCAATCAAGGCTACATAAATGTAGGGCTGCCTGTTCCTTTAAGGGAAGGGGCAGTAACGTGACTAACTGCAGGTGACACACTTTGATCCTGTATATCTCTTTTTATTTTCCTTCAATACCATTATAGCCAAATAGACATGCACTGGTGAAGTGTTGTCTCTTATGTTCACAGCATGAAATATCATTATCTGTGGAATTTAGTAACCAGAACAAGTTCAACCAACTGTTGCGTAGCGATGGGCATCGTCATGACCATCCCCTCACAACACAGTGGAGCTTGTAATAGTATCAAAAGCAGCAACAAACATGCAAAAAACAAAACAAAAAATTAATAATAAAAACGCACAAAACGTCAAGCTATCAGATATACTTGCTGTGTATCAAGCACAAAAAGCATAGACAAAACAATAGCATGTGTGAATAAGCGGTGACACACAACACCATGTCATGTACTTTATGCACTGTAAACCTGCAGCCCAAAACCCAATATTTGGGCCTGTTTAATTTGTCAGGTTTAAAATCCTTACCCTCCTTTTGACAGTAGATCACCAGGCAATAGAAATCTGCTGTCAAATATAACTTTACTGTTTCTCTTCTAACATACAGGACCAGCAAGAACAATTCATGATAGGACCAAATACACGAAAATAAATTTCCATTACTTAACTGTTACCCTCTTGTCAGTTACTTCGCAACATCAAGCCACCTTAGTTTTACCTTTCTAAAAGTAAAAATTGTTACACTGACACTCCATATTAATTTGGCACCTACAATTTCCACTGTGAAAAATAAGTCTTAATTGGTAAATCGTTCTCATTAAGGCATGTAGCCTTCAAAATTTTAGAAAAGGGCTGCATCTTATTTTCTGTCTAAGACTTAATGCAACACTTTGTTTTCTGTCAAATAAAAGCAACTAGCAGGCATAATTTTATTTTTTTAGAGCGGAGACACAAATGTATCAGTTCTGCAGAGCATTTAACATGATGTTGGCACTTTCGAAGAAACCCCTTTTTTTTATATTTTCCCTTTGGAATTAAGTTCTTTAATTGTATTGATGTTCTTCTGGAGAAACCAGAAATCCCACTTTTAGAGGCCCGTAGGGTCATTCTGCATTTCACAGAGACAAGGCCCTAATTTAAAAGGTCACAAGTGTCAACATGACAGCCTCCTCCATTGTTTATGGGAAAACTAAAGATAGCATCTCAGCAGCGTGACTTGAGCCAGCCTCTGTAGCTCTCCTAGCTTCTGCCACTCTGAATCTGTCAAAGACAGTAGGCCTTCCTGTTTTCCTTCTAACCTGCAATAATTCACTCTATTTAAAAAAAAAAAAAATTCCTTTTTAGGCGCTAAAAAAAAATATCTCTATTTCCAGATTATTAAACTACATTTACTGTGAATAATTTACAAACCTTAATAACACACATACCAGTTGTTAGAATAAATGCTTGTTGCAATCCCATGCAATGGTACATATTTCATCAACCTCGAATGAATGAACGTCTCAGTAGGCCCAGCTGAAGTTAGAACCTTCAACCTCAATATTAAAACAAGCCTTTGTACTGGCACAATGACTCATTGAATCATAAGAAGGCACAACCTGCAAATATATATCAAACCTAAATGTATGCATTTACTGAAGCCTGAGACACATTAAAAAGTACTCTGAATGAAAGAAAATGCAGTTTAAACAGTGCTTTTGCCCAAAATCGACTTTGATATTTTAGGCATTAAAAATCAATATCCTACAATTTTCTTGCATAATATGCATTACCAGAACGTCTATTACACAATCCATTAGTCAGCCATTGAAAATATTAACTTATACTTTATAGAAATGAGCTTGTTTGCTCCTGCGCCAAGGGAAAATTGCACATACAAATGTCATTTTAGCAGTGCAACATAACTTAAATTAAATGTTAATGCTAGGAGGTCATAGTATAGGTATTAAGCTTTATAAATATTAAAAAACGATTTTGAAAGGCACTTATTTTTTAAATAATTTTTCCATAATTAATAATTTTCTTAAAAAAAAAAAATATATATATATTATTTTTTTGTGATAATTCCACATATAAAAGCAAGCTGCATCCCTTGCCTATTATTTGGGATACATTAACTCACAAGCCTAAGCGCATAAGCCTAACTTGAAATGCGTCACATTTTTGCGGCACTTTCATTTAAAAGGAAGGTTATGCAAAATTCCACCCGTGTTTAACTGGGAAAGTGCTGGCTGAATTGAACATTCCTATCAAATATACTGCAGCTGAAAAGTTTGCCTGTGAACATCTAATACAATGCATCTAAGAAAAATGCTGTAAATTTATTTATGTTTTTGCAAAAATAGATAATTTCGTTTTTTTGGGGGGCCCTATTTATATCTATTGAATGTGTTTTCTAATTTATTAAGCATTTAACGGCAGTTTTGTATATGTGCACAATTGCTCATTCTATAAATTAAAGAGCAACATATAGCTATGTTAGCACATCACATGGTTCATTTCTGGATTTTTTCTAACTTTCTACTTAATATTAATTAACCAACATTTTACTTAACAAACTGAAAACATCAAGAAGACCCACAAACACACATTGAGCTCATTTCAGATATAAACAGAAAACACTCAGGACACACAATACAGCGCGCTTTAGCCATATTTCATAAATAGCGCCGTCGCAATTTACTTACAGAACCGTTTGCAGATCCTAGTTGTAAGTCATATTTACAAGAGAAAAGAAAACTTTTCTCAATAGTGTTCCAAAAAACTGCAAAAACAGCCTCACAGACATTTATTTCCAAGAATAGCGGACCCATACTTTATTAAACGTGATGGGGCCCACTCCGTGCTTCACATATAGTTCATAGGTTGGAGTTCCAATCGGAGGAACCGGACATGAGTCCTCCAACCGGGAGTCCCTTTTACAACCAAGACAAAACAAATTTCCAAGTCTGCTAAGACCAGGCATCTTCGCTCACTAGTCTAGCTTCAAACTTCAAAGGATTATCGTTTACGATAGTCTCGTGAATACACAAGTCCTTCGGCTTTGGTCCTTGCAAGTTCCAAATCAAAGTGATCCCGAAGGGATACCAAACCAAATGTCCAACTAAGGACCAAACCAAGTGTCCAACTAAGGACTGGGAGACGCTCCACTTATACTTAACTAAAAATATCGATGACGTCACCAGAAGACTCGTCTTATCATTTCGCTCTACCAAACATTAAGGGTCCAAATCAGGGCGCTAGCCAGGGCAGCAGTTCTTCGTAGCCGTCGGGAAGCGGGGAACCTCGCAGAAAAGACTTTCGGACCACGTCGACATGCAGGGGTCGATGAAGTGGCGGCCTTCCTCCAGAATTTTCACACGAAGCTCCTCACGGATCTCAGGCTTGGACCGGTACCGCTGGTATCGCCCAACGTTGGGCGCCAACTGAGGTACTGGGTTTTTCAGAACCGGTACTGATCCGGTAACCCAGTGGTGCCAGGGTACACCCAAAGACCTCGGGTACTTTCCTGATTCAGACCACAGAAACTCAGAGTCTTCTAGGTGAAGTCAAAGATCGAATTTATTGGCTGCAACCAAGTGACAAGCGTCCTAGAAGTACAACAGCATGGTTTGTATGTTCTCAGGAGACTGTGTTTAAATGCAAAGTCAGGTTTCCTTATATACAGTTTTTTAAGCTTCAGGCAAACATTCTTGACATTTTGGTTGGTCATTCACATGTTTTCACTACAAAGGAAAAAACAGTGTCATGATGAAACCTCATATTTCATGTCATCCAACCCATAATAAATTACCCGGCAAGGCCTAGTATTTTACATCAGATAAGTGTGGACCCCCAATAAAAACGGGCACCTCCCCCTCGTAAAGTAAGAAGAAGAAAAGAGCAGGTGCAGGTGTGAGCAAGATTAGGCAGGGTGTGTGAGCGATAATAAGGGTTTTATGGCATGGTGTGCCTTGATGCTATCTGATTCGGCCACTGGGAGAGGGACTGACCAAACAGGTTTGGCCTGAGGCAATGGTTCCAGCTTGCCCAGGTCAGAGAAAAGTCAATCAAGGTGTACGTGTCCTTGGAATCAAATCTGACTGTATTATAAGCCTATGTGAGGGCAACTTTTAAAAATGGCTGCCGTGTATAAAATGGGAGCCACGAGTGCAGGACGAAAATGGCGATTTCGAGGTGAAAACGCTGCTGGAATTGAGCAAAAATGCTCATGCTTAGTGTACTAGTCATTATCGGTCTTTTGATACTAAAATCGTACTGCTGTGGCAAAGTAAATTACATGGGTCCAGAATTTTTAGAACCACAAAAGGGTTGGTGGAATTGATAGTGGTTGTAAAAGACCCGAAGGTGCTATGTGTTGTGCTTTACTGTATGCACATCCATGGTAAACGTTCACAAAAGTTTGAATATCCTTTCAGATGTTTTCCCATCAAGAATGTCTTAAACACTTTTCTAAAGTCTTCTGAATTCCTGAATGGCCTGCCATGGCAGAGTCTTGGCGCCATTCCATGACCTGTTGTCTTAGGTCTCCTTATGGTATAAACATCTCCTTGGTGTGAAATAGATAACTAATCCTTAACTGTGTTGAGAATTTTGTATCCAATCTTGGATTTTAATTGCCTGAAGTGCCTTCATAACTTCGGTCAGGAAGGTGTCAGCTATGGTCACTGCCGCAACCTTCTCAGAAGGTGTAACTCTGGGGGGTGGTAAAGTATTCTCTCTGTCCTCTTTTTGCCCCAATCTAGACAAAATGTCTGATTGTAGTTGCTTTTTTCCTTGGCGATAAGTGATAAGGAAATCAAGGTCACTAAAAAACTGTAACCAATGCATTTGTTGGGGCATGAGAGCCTTTACAGAAGTGAAGAACTGTAAGTTCTTGTCATCGGTGAAAATTGGAATGGTATGTTTAGCTCCCAATAAGTGATGACGCCATTCAGCAAACACCACCGTTATGGCCAATCATTATCTCTCAGCCACTGTATAGTTTTGCTAAGCAGGGAGCAACATTCGCGAATAGTACTGTAAGGGGTATAAGTGGCCAGTCTTGGGATCTTCCTGACATAACACCCCTCATAGCCATTTTTGAAGTGTCTGCTTCAACAAAAAACAGTTGATCAGGTTCCATGTGTAACAGAATGGGTGCTGATGTCAATTTCTGTTTAAAGGTTTGAAAGCCCTGCTCTGCTACTTCGGACCACATAAATTAATGTCCTTATTTTGGTAAGGAAGAATTGCTACCACTTTATCTGAAAATCCTGAAATGAATCTCCTATAGAAATTAGCAAACCCAAGGACTCTCTGAATATCTTTAACTGTAGTGGGTAATGGCCAGTTTAGGAAGGCTTCTGTCTTTGTGGTTGCCAATGTAATGCCATCTGGAGATAGATAGTAACCAAGAAATTCCACTGATTTAGAATGACAATTTATCCAATAGAGAGTATTCTCTTAAATATTGTAGGATGGATTTACCAAGATGGATATGATCCTGTTCAGTTTTGGGAAAAACTCAAACTATAGTCTATGTAGAAGATTGCATAAATATCCAGGAAGTCTTGGAGGACTTTATTAATAAAATACACAATTGCACCCCCCCCGGGCATTACCGAGACCAAAGGGCATCACAGTATATTAGAAAAGACCAAATTTGGTTCTGAATGATGTGTTCCACTTTTCTATGTCTTTTACACGAATAAGGCGGTAAGCGCTGTGAAGGTCTAATTATGTATAGGTGGTGGAACGACGTTCCTGATCTAATAGTGTAAGAATCAGTGGCAAAGGGAAATTAGTTTTAATCGTGGCCTTGTTGATTGCTTGATAATTAATGCAGGCCTATAGTTCCGAATTATTTTTCAGGAACAAAAAAGAGGAGTGAAGAAACAGGTGAGGTACAACGTCATATGAATCAGTTTAGTTGGAGCATTGTATGCATACATTTGAAATTAGGAGACCTGGAGTGGGGTCAGTTTATTGCTGCCTCTTTCAAGAGACTTGGGTGATTGAAAATGCCTTCAGAAGTGGTTTTAAGTGCTATTGTATTCCTGCTATTAGGTCCCAAGCTGAAAGCCGATTGGGTGGGTTTCTCACTTGGTTGAACACTGTGTTATCTTACTATGTAGTGGAGCTTCCTAATGTGTCTAAGGGCAATCAAGGGTCAATTATTACTTTCACTAAAGGACCCTTCTTCTACTGATTAACATTTACAACCAGAGCTATGACATCAGAAAGGAATCTCCATCTATCTATTTGCAGGCCTTTAATGGCCGCTCTCCATCCGATGCTACGCACCACCGCCTATTGAACAGGGGCATATTCAAGTCACATCAATTATATTATTTTGATGTCACGATATTTCAATTGATGAAGGACATGATAGTGATGGAAAGGGGGTGAGTGACCACAATCCCCTGGTTTTAACTGTGAGAAAACATGTTCACACATCTCCTGTTGCCATCTTCACAGCTCCTGGTGCAGTTATTGGAGGTAACCAACAACTGTTGGAATGTGAAGTGGGAAGCTGCGTGCTCCTCTTAGTAGTCAGTCTCAGACATGTCTGCCTCTGTCGCTTGACACATGGCAGTGATGTCTGACAATAGAGGGAATAATGATGTGATTGTAGATGAGCACATTAATCACTTTGTTGGGCTCAAAGACTTTTTTGTCAAGAATTTTAAGTAGGTCCCTAAGAATGTCCATTCACATGCGTGGTTTTCACATCAATGCAGAGAGGCTGAGAACAATCTTCTCCAAACACTAACAAAGGTGCACAACATGAAATTAGGGAGCATAGTACCCAAATATTGGGCTGAGATAAGACTAATGAAGGCAAACTGGGAGGGTAAAAATTGGGACAAGCTCTTGGAATATTTTATTAACAAAGACCAGAAGACATTTTGGCATGTATGGGGTCATTCCGACCCCGGCGGGCGGCAGGCGCCGCCCGCCGGGCGGACACCGCCAGAAGACCGCACTGCGGTCAAATGACCGCGGCGGTCATTCTGACTTTCCCGCTGGGCGGGCGGGCGACCGCCAAAAGGCCGCCTGCCTGCCCAGCGGTAAAGCCCCAGCAACGATGAAGCCGGCTCCGAATGGAGCCGGCGGAGTTGCTGGTGTGCGACGGGTGCAGTGGCACCCGTCGCGATTTTCAGTGTCTGCTTTGCAGACACTGAAAATCTGAATGGGGCCCTGTTAGGGGGCCCCTGCAGTGCCCATGCCAGTGGCATTGGCACTGCAGGGGCCCCCAGGGGCCCCACGACACCCGTTCCCGCCAGCTTCTTCCTGGCAGTGTAAACAGCCAGGAACAGGCTGGCGGGAAGGGGGTCGGAATCCCCATGGCGGCGCTGCTTGCAGCGCCGCCGTGGAGGATTCCCTGGGGCAGGGGAAAACCGGCAGGAAACCGCTGGTTCCCCTTTTCTGACCGCAGCTTTACCGCCGCGGTCAGAATTGCCCCAGAGGCACCGCCAGCCTGTTGGCGGTGCTTTCTCCGTCCCCGGCCCTGGCGGTCCATGACCGCCAGGGTCGGAATGACCCCCATAGTGAGCAAGGGTGGTGGGAATCTAGCAGAACCAGTGGAGAAGTCTATCTTCCAATGTGAGTGGGGTACCTATTTTGGGAACCTATACCTTTACCCACGAGAAACTGATCCACACACTAGTGGTGAGGAATATGTTAACCTCACCCTTGAGGTACCATCTCAATTGGTTGTTTTTTCCATAATTGGAACAGCAGCTGTGGTCTTATACCAAAAGTATACCGAACTCTTCAAATCTGATCTAAGTATATGGGTGCCTTACATTAATGCCCTTTCTAATATAATCTCTGCTGGTAGAGCGAAAACCTGCCACTTGAAAATGGGCAGAAATTGTTGATGTTTTTAAAAAAGGAAGCCTCAATATCCTGTCCAATTCTCATCCCATTAGTCTGGGGAGGTTCAGAGGAGACTTTTGGAATGCATTGCTGAAAATCATATTATTTCTCAACTTCAAGTAGTATTAAATCTAAAACCATTTCCATAGACCAGGGTTTTTGCTTTTCTGAAGGCTAAGTGGAAGACAAATGATGTTGGTGGGGTAACACTTTTCATTGCTTTCGTTGATCTCCGAGCCACCTGTGACCTGGTCCCCAGGGAGAAATTATGGGAGGTACTCATGGGATTTGGAATTCCCTGCAATTAGCTCAATACTATTGTGTGCCTCCATGAGGGGAATCCTGCAAGCGTTTGTTGTGGCACAAATGGGAAGCTACCTAAATAAATTGCCATCAGGAGTGGTGTCCATCTGAGTTGTGATCTGGGCCCACCACTTTTTGTTTTTATCACACTAATTGTATTAAATTCATAACTAAGTGTGCTAATGACTCTTCCATCCCTTTGCTGGTGGCACTCTTACTTGTCAAGCCAAGGGTTGGTCTGCAAACCCCTGTTTAGAGATTTAGGGGGTTATTACAACTTTGGAGGAGGTGTTAATCCGTCCCAAAAGTGACGGTAAAGTGACGGATATACCACCAGCCGTATTACAAGTCCATTATATCCTATGGAACTCGTAATACGGCTGGTGGTATATCCGTCACTTTACCGTCACTTTTGGGATGGATTAACACCTCCTCCAAAGTTGAAATAACCCCCTTAATTTATTTTGTACTTCACATGGTCTTGAAATGAATGCATTTATATCCAAGCAAATTATAAATTGTAAGGGGAAAGGAGTGAGTGGATCAAATATTTGCAAAGGGAAGAAAAAGAAATGGTTAAGGAATTTGAGTACCTGGGAATCCATCTGACAGACTCTGGATCTTGGTCCCCTCAGATTTCCAAAAGCTCACTTTGGTTATCCCGTAGAGCTGCAGCCATTTTCTAATTTGGCAGGATGTCAAACTGTTACCCGATTCTCAAAGCTATAGAGATTTACAAGGCATAAGTTAGGGATGGAACATTGTAAGGTGCAGAACTATAGGGCCATTGCCCTATGTGTTCCCTGGGGACCAGCGGGATCAATTTTATTACAGCTCTTAAAGGTATAGGGAAAGGCACCTCTTTAGTTACCCTACGACTGGACCTTGAACTCAAGCCTGTGACTGTGTTGGCCAGCTTGAAGCCAATACTGAATTGGGCTCACATATAGGCCCTGATTACAACCTTGGCGGGTGGGATAATCTGTCACAAATGTGATGGATATCCTGGCTGGCATACTACAAGTCCCATTATGTATTCTATGGAACTTGTAAAACGGCAGGCGGGATATCCGTCACGTTTGTGATGGATTATCCCATCCGCCAAGGTCATAATCAGGTGCATGGTCTATCAAGAAATTGCAGCCCTTTAGATAGGGCCTCCCTGATATCCTTAACCTACACAGCACTAAGAAGATAAAGTGACAGGATTACATCAAAAAAACTTGTATGGTCTGGGTCTTGGTAACTATTGGGAAGAGCCCATCTCTATTACGTCTACTGTGGATACTGGGGTAGAGCTGCCCTCTAGAATAGATCATTGAGCTGTATGGGTCCTTCCTCCTCTATAAGAGCATGGCTAAGGCAGAGAAATGTCTACATTTTATCTACTCCGCATGTGCACTCACTGTACTTGAAATGTAGGTATGGCACTCTTCAGATTGCAGTATTTACCTCTACATGGGCCTCTCCACATGCCAGTCCATTCTGTGTAGATCATGTATGCTTACTGATGAGACTGAAGAGCAAGTACTGCTTTTTTTGCTCAAAATATTCCACACCAGATCCAGGTGTATTGTGCCTATGTGTCATCTTTTAGAATTGATAAATCACAGAGATGCTTTTAGAATTAGCAAATGTGACTCTATGCCTCTGATAGTGATTGCAATATCAAAATTTGTGTTTGTTCCTTAGTTTATCAACATAAGGTGACTTCCCCATCAACAACGATCAGCTCCAACTTAGGGCTTGCATGTATGTTTCTTTTGATTAAATTATTTTACTGGCTGTCTTGTCCTCGTGGCATTTCGAAAACTGAGAGAACTGCTCCCTTTCATTTTTATTTCTGTCATGATTTTAATTGATGGTTTTATTGCCATGCATTTACTGACTTATAATCAAAGGTTTCTATTCTTGTATCAATTTTTCTATGATAAATATTGCATGTATTGTTTTCAAATTCTTTGTAATGAAGTATTATGTTTGAACTACCAAAAATATACTAGTTGAGTTGTCACATTCATTTGTCACACTTATTTTACTTCTACTTGTGTGGGAATAAGGGCCTGTTTCCATTTGACCATACAGTACTTGCCAAATCTTGGGTCTGGGCTAATTTACTCTTTCCATTTCATGTGGGGAAATTATCAAATGTGTTACACTGGTATGTGATTTTTGCTTTTACTCATTGGGTACATATTGTGTTCACAAATCTTTGAGCAAGGTATTCCATATATATCACACATTTATTTTGGGTGTTGCAGTCTGCACCGGGATGATTATGTAATGTGCTTATGCACTATATATCCAGATTGCTCCACAGGTGCAATTCCTTGAGCAGGTGAACTGTTCAACAAGGACAAACAGTGCTTATGACCAGCCTGACAGACACTTTTCTACAGATCACTAATACAGGATTCCCATTCCAAATACCAACATGTCAATGAAAGGTAGGGTATACATCTGACAACTAATCCAGCCTGAATTGGGAAAATATCTTTTAGTATAACCCTGCTGCCCTGTGGCTGACGTGACATCAGGGTATAGATTTGTACTATGGGAGACAACTGAGCCTACAATAGTATGATGCTGCTACCTTTTTTTTTTGGGCCTGGAGGTCTACCATCTTATAGCATGGTAGCATGTATGTTGGCATTCTAGTAAGTGTGAGTTTGGGAGATAACTCCATGTCATAAGGAGAAAATGTTCTAGTCTTGGCCAACATATGTATGAAATATTGTCTGATTAAAAAATTGTGTCTTTAAAAATAGTTTACAATAATATAATCCACTAGGTTGTAGACAGTTGTAGGAGGATGGCCTGGCTTATAGTGGGTACCTGGTGGTACTCACACCCTGTGCCAGGTCCAGTTGTCCCTTATTAGTAGAATAGAGGTGTATCTAGCAGCTTAGGCTAATAGAAGGTAGCTATCGCAAAGCAGATTAGGCTGAACTAGGAGACATGCAAAGCTCCTACTATACCACTTATATCATATAGCACAATATCATAAGAAAACACAATGCTCAGAGTTAAGAAAAATAAAGGTACTTTATTTTAGTGACAATATGCCAAATGTATCTCAGAGAATACCCTCACTTAGGAGGTAAGTAATATGCACAAATTATATGTACACAAACCCAAAACAGGTAAGTAACAGTAAGAAAAGTAGTGCAAACAATGTAGAATCACAATAGGATGCAATAGGTAAACATAGGTCTAGGGGCAACACAAACCAAATACTCCAAAAGTGGAATGCGAATCACGAATGGGCCCCAGACCTATGGGAGGTTGTAGAGGGTCGCTGGGACTGTAAGAAAACAAGAAGGGTGTCCAAGATACCACACCCCAAGACCCTGAAAAGTAGGAGTAAAGTTACCCTACTACCACAGAAAGACACAATAGTCATGATAGGGGATTCCGCGAGAACCACAAGCACCAGCAAAACACTGAAGATGGATTCCTGGATCTGAGGACCTGTAAAGCAAGGGGACCAAGTCCAAGAGTGCCGAAAGTGTCCAGGAGGGCAGGACCCCAGAAAACCCCGGATGAAGGTGCAAAAGGGCTGCCTCCGCGTGGAAGAAGCCGAAGATTCTGCAACAACGAAAAGGGCTAGGAACTTCTCCTTTTGACGGAAGATGTCCCACGGCGTGCTGGATGTTACAGACGTGTTTCCAGGCAGAAACACCACAAACAAGCCTTGCTAGCTGCAAGAGTCGCGGTAGAGGTTATGGGTGCCGCTGGGGACCAGGAAGGACCAGGATGTCGCCCTTTGGAGGAGGAGACAGGGGGGGCACTCAACAACTCAGAGAGCCCCGGCAGAAGCAGGCAGCACCCGCATAAGTACCAAAGGCACTTAAAAGATCTGTGAACTCAGAGTCACAAAAGGAGGGTCCCACGATGTCGGAGTCCAACTCAGCAGGTTGAGCACTGCAGGGCGGAGTGCTGGGGACGCAGGCTAGGCTGTGCACAAAGGAATCCTTGGAGAAGTGCACAGAAGCCGGAGCAGCTGCAAATCACGCAGTACACAGGTTTGCTGTCTGGTGTGGGGAGGCAAGGACTTACCTCCACCAAATTTGGACAGAAGGGCCACTGGACTGTGGGAGACACTTGGACCCATCTCCTGTGTTCCAGGGACCATGCTCGTCAGGATGAGAGGGGACCCAGTTGACCGGTGATGCAGACGTTTGGTGCCTGCGTTAGCAGGGGGAAGATTCCGTCGACCCACGGGAGATTTCTTCTTGCCTTCCAGTGCAGGGTGAAGGCAGACAGCCCTCAGAGCATTTACCACCAGGAAACAGTCGAGAAAGCCGTCAGGATGAGGCGCTACAGTGTTGCTGGTAGTCATCTTGCTACTTTGTTGTGGTTTTGCAGGTGTCCTGGAGAAGTCAGCGGTCGATCCTTGGCAGAAGTCGAAGAGGGAAGTGCAGAGGAACTCCGGTGAGCTCTTGCATTTGTTATCTGAGGAATAGCCCAGAGGAGAGACCCTAAATAACTAGAAAAGGAGGTTTGGCTACTAAGAAAGGATGTTTGGCTACCAAGAGAGGTAAGAACCTATCAGGAGAGGTATCTGACGTCACCTGCTGGCACTGGCCGCTCAGAGCAGTCCAGTGTGCCCCCAACACCTCTGAATCCAAGATGGCAGAGGTCTGGGACACACTGGAAGAGCTCTGGGCACCTCCCCTGGGAGGTACTGGTCAGGGGAATGGTCGCTCCCCTTTCCTTTGTCCAGTTTCACGCCAGAGCAGGGCTGCTGGATCCCTGAACTGGTGTAGACTGGGTTATGCAGAGATAGGTACCATCTGTGCCCATCAAAGCATTTCCAGAGGCTGGGGAGGCTACTCCTCCCCAGCCCTTCACACCTATTTCCAAAGGGAGAGGGTGTAACACCCTCTCTCAGAGGAAATCTTTTGTTCTGCCTTCATGGGACTTGGCTTCCCAGACCCCAGGAGGGCAGAATCCTGTCTGAGGGGTTGGCAGCAGCAGCAGCTGCAGTGGAAACCCCAGAAAGGCAGTTTGTCAGTACTCAGGTTCTGTACTAGAGACACGGGGGATCATGGAATTGTCCCCCCAATACCAGAATGGTATTGGGGGGACAATTCCATGATCTTAGACATGTTACATGGCCATGTTCGGAGTTACCATTGTGACACTACAACTAGGTAGTGACCTATGTGCAGTGCACGCGTGTAATGGTGTCCCCGCACTCACACAGTTCTGGGAATTTGCCCTGAACAATGTGGGGGCACCTTGCCTAGTGCCAGGGTGCCCACACACTAAGTAACTTGGCACCTAACCATCACTAAGTGAGGGTTAGACATATAGGTGACTTATAAGTTACTTATGTGCAGTGAAAATTGGCTGTGAAATAATGTGACTTATTTCACTCAGGCTGCAGTGGCAGTCCTGTGTAAGAATTGTCTGAGCTCCCTATGGGTAGCAAAAGAAATGTTGCAGCCCATAGGGATCTTCTGGAACCCCAATACCGTGGGTACCTAAGTACCATATACAAGGGAATTATACGGGTGTACCAGTGTGCCAATGAGAATTGGTAAAATTAGTCACTAGCCTGCAGTGACAATTTTAGAAAGCAGAGAGAGCATAAACACTGAGGTTCTGGTTAGCAGAGCCTCAGTGATACAGTTAGGCACCACACAGGGAACACATACAGGGCATACACTATGAGCACTGAGGTCCTGCCTAGCAGGATCCCAGTGACACAAAGGCAAAAACAAACATACATACAGTGAAAATGGGGGTAACATGCCAGGCAAGATGGTACTTTCCTACAACAGTCTATTATTAATTGTGAGTGAGCTTTTTGTAAATTATATTAGGAACACAATGTCAATATCGGACCATATTCTAACAACAATATTCTGGTACCCTACCAATACCACCCAAATGGATTCCTGGATTAGTAGTTGAAGGGAATAAGTACTCATCTCAAGTAATAATCACAATCCTTGCCAGGGTGAACTATTCAAGTCACTAAATTAACCTGAGTTCAACCCCCTCGTACATATGACACAAAGTAGACTGTCTTAGGTTAGGGGCAATGTGTAAAGTATTTATGCAGTACTCAAACAGTGATACAATTCAAAACATAACACAAGAAAAACCCTAAACAAATCTTAAAATATTGAGAATATTTCAATGAAAAATATGACAATAAGGTAACAAAAACACAATAGGTAGAAATGATTTTTTAAACTTTGAATATAAAAGTAGCACCAAAAAGCATTAACTGCCAGTTGCAGTCATCTGCTTATGCATGACCAGGACAACAGTAAGGTTTAAGGCTGACCATGATGGAAAGTGCGTCTGATACAAAGAGCAGATTCATCTCAGTGAAAAAGTCACCTCCCAATCCTGACAGCCTATGAGGAGACCAGGCATTGGACTGGTGTCGAGGAGAGGGAATTTCATGTTGACAAACCCTGTCTTTGAGGTGGAGACTCAGCAAAACCATTGACTTTCTGCATGAAAAGTTCAGGCACAAGAAGTTCATGGTTTTGCGTAGCAGAGTCCTTCAGCGTTAATCAGATCCTTGCTGACAGCGACACTGAGGGAGCTGTGGGATGAAGTCAAAGTAACCTTGGCATCCACAGATTATGATGTTGATCAGAGAATGTAGTGAGGGCTACAGCAAAGTCAGGCTCAGAGAAAATGCACCCTCATCGGACAGGCCGGGCAGGTTCATTTGGTACTTCAGGGACAAAGTCCACTAAAAGTTTCTGAGTCCCAGGTTTTCAGGAGGAGCACACTCTGATACCAGCCAGGGGTCAAAGACCTTGGGGACATCAGTTAGAGTCAAGACTCACTCCAACAGAGCCAGATGCAGAACCAAGACAGGTCCAGTTGGGACTGGGTAGCTGGGGATGCAGGGGAAAAGCCACTTAAAGCATGTTGTGTCCCTGCAACGCAAGTAGGAGGGCAGCCTTCTGGCCCATGGAGTTATTTCTGGGGTCCTGAGTACAAATGGAGAATGTCCAGTATTCTCAGGTCTTCAGACAGCAGGGCAGTCCTCTTCTGAATCTTCCTTAGGTCCAGCACTATTCTTAGAAGGTACCAGATATGCTACATTAATGCCCAGTGCCCACTTGGGAGTGGGGGAAATTCCTGCTTACACTTTACCAATGGGGTAAAGGTTTCCGGAGGACACCTTACCCAGTTTTGCAGCTCTTCATGTGTGTGTCACTGTAAAGCCTCCCACAGTGCCCCTCACTCTCTAAATCAAACATAGCTTTACCATTCTTCTTCTAGTCAGAGCTTTGTGTGCTCTCCTAGAGGTATGGCTATGAACAGAAGCAAACCCTCCCACTTGGTCATCTTAAACCACTGCATTTTAACTAGGCTAAGACGACAAGGGAGCGGACTAGGCCAGATGTGGTCTATATCCACTTTTGACAGGGAAGGCCCATTTGAAGCTAATCAATTTATTGGGTACACCCACAGGCCATCCTGTCAAGGGACGGATAACACCCCTACAGCCAAGGCCCTTTGAACCTGTCCTGGGAGAAGTTCACACCTCATCAGAAAGGAGCCATTGTCTGTCAGTTGAAATATGGAATACTTACAGAACAGCCTTTAGAGGTTTTAGGCAGCAAAGTGGTATCTTTCTAAAAGTGCTGTTTGCCCAATAGTTAGATAAAATCTGACTTTATCATTGCAATTGGATTTTGTTTAACTGTTAACGAGAGACTTTGGATTACATTTTAGCTGCCACCAACCCCCAACTTACATTATAGGGTACAATAATGTGATCCAGTGCTTTCTTCTGGAAGCAGCCAAACTTGCAACAGTGCAAAATAGCTGTTCTGCATTTTCACTGTGCGGACATGTGAAACATTATACTTTTACCAAGCCTATTTATCTATTTAGTTGTTGATTTATGCATATGTATATAGTGTGGACATTACCCAAAGGTGCCAGAATGCTTTACATGGGAAATAATTTGTCACACGGAAGTTACAGCTGGTTCAAGATAAACAATATAACTATGAATTATTGATTGAAAATATAACAAGGTAAATCATGACATTAAACGAAGTGTACAAGAGCAGTAAAAAGGTTGAGATAGTGCACAGACTGTACAAAGATACATATAGCATAAAAGGTTGCGGTAGTATACAACCATTAAAAAAGTTAAGGGATCATAGGGGTCTGTGCCAAGAGTTGATTACAGAGTTTTAGCTAAAATATTGTTTGAAGAAAAGGGCTTTCATGTTTGTTTTGAAAGTCATCAGCGAGTGATCATTGACATAATATTGATCCATGTAATATTGAAACACAAAATAACAATCCAACCCCCATAAAACACAAACCAAACACATTTCAACTACAACCTGAATAATAATACATGTATATACGTGTATTTAAAAAGTAGCAAAATATAAAATGTACATACAAAATAATACCTGATTTAGCATTTACCATAAAAGGATAAAATTAATAAAAACAATTCAAAGTAAAACTAAACCAAACATTGAAATAAAGCTGTAAGCAACTGTAACTAATAAAATCAAACAAAAAATTAAATTGACAATATAAAAGGCACACTCATTTAAGCAACTAACTACTTAAAAAATGACAAGCACTACAACACAAGGAAACTCTGCCAGATTTTCTCACCAAGCCATTACAGGAAAAATATATACATTTCAACAGTTATCAAGAAAGTAAAACTTATATCTGCACTAAAACATAATTGTTATTAAACATAAAAAACATTAAAAATAAAATAATTTATAAAATATTATCCAACTACTTTTTTTACATAGACTTTTAAATGAAAAACCCATGCACAGAAACATGGATAAACTGTCTGATAAGAACAACTGTCAAAAACCATCATAAAAATATAAGAAAGTAAATATACATACGTTATCAAACAAAATTCACCCAAATAGCATGCAAAAATAAAACTAACAACCTCAAAGTCTACAAACTAACAAAAAAGTAACTTTGATAGTGAAATTTATGATTAGATTTTTTTTCCAAAGAAAAGAAAGCACCTGCTCTAAATTTGAACAACCCCAAAGGAAAAGCTGCAAAATCTGGAGAAACATTTATATACAACATACATGTAAGTACAAAATATAGAAGATATTACATAATTTTAAATGTAAATCATAGATACGCAAACCTTAACATTTTCTATATTTATACTATTAAACTACTTCCAGATACTATGACAGCAGCTGCAAAGTACATCATTTTGTTGGAAGGAAAGTAGTTACTCAATCACATGAACTACACCTACAGTCAAGAAATTGCATCAACAGAAAATATAAACTGGAAATGCACTAAAAAGTATTCTGTTGTTTGCAGTGGGAGCGCATCTACAAAAGATGATCTTGTAATTCATGTAAGAGAACACAACCACCATGCAAATGTAACTTAAATGGAAGTATGAGAGATATTGCAAGATTTAAGAGAAGCAAGCACTAGCTTTCGGGCACCCACAAGTAAAATCCTTCAACATATGCTAACTAAAGTTCCCAAATACATAACAGGCCAACTGCCACCTATCGCCACTTTAAAACATTTAATTGCATGAACAGAACAGCCACAAGCAATACCCCACCGGCCCCTCGAAGATACCAAGACATACACATACCTGAACAATTAAGAATGACACAAAATGAGGAACATTTTCCTTTTACATGACAACCTAAACAACACACATCCTAACATTGTCTACCGCAGATAACCTATTAAAACTGAAACAATATGAAACATTGATGATGAATGGGACCTTCAGATATCCACTCGGACATATACCATATGTGATCAATATCGAGACACAAATATCCCTTTTATATATGTTCTGCCCCCAAATAAACAAAGTGGCACTTACTACGAGCTCCAAAGCTACATCAAACACAAAATTACCCTAAACAATCATCATAGACTTTGAGCAAGCCATGATTAAAATCATTCTAGAATATTACAGTCATACAGCTATACAAATCTTTTACTATCATTTCAATTAAAGTATATGGAGACATCTTCAAAAATCTGTTCTCTGGGGCATATTTAACAAAAAATCATGCAGCACTGCGCAGCAAGTCACCTTGTTGCACTGTGTGATAGCGACAGGTCAGGAACTAGCTGTTTTTATCATGGTACCATGCATTCCTGTCTTTTCCCTGCGCTGGCACACAGTAGGTATCATTACGACTTTGGCGGTTCGATGACTGCCATGTCGGCAGCTGCAGTCGTACCGTCAATGGACCGGCAGAGAAGACTGCCAAATTATGAACATGGCAGTCTTCTCAACAGAAGACAGCCAAACTACTGCCAGTACTGCCAGTACCGCCAGTACAGTCAGGCTGCCATGGACAGCGGTAGACACCTTCAGCCAGTGGGGACCATGTTCCCACTGAACATATCACAAGGCTGCACACTGCCAAAGATTTCACCATGGTCGAACCACCAGGAAAACCCTGGTGGAAACCAACTCTATAAAAGGATAAACTCACCTGCTGGAACACATACCTGTCTGGAGCCGCCATGGAACCCAAACTGGAAACTGGAAATCCTCCCACTGCTCCTGCTTACACAATGACTTTGGAAACAGTGACGGTGACAAAGACAACAACCATGAGTATACACACCTACCTGACACTGTAGGGGAAACCCAAAGTACACACACACACACAACATACACATCTGGGATGGCAGGTGACAGCGACACACACACACATAATCACACACCCATATGCACATACACACATACCTATATACACACATGCACACCCACACAACACACATGCATACTCATACCACGGCCAACACACACATGCAAGACACACAGCAACTCGCAGATACGCAGTACCGGCACAGTCATACCCAAGAATATAAAACAACACTGATTCACACAATGACACCACAACAGTAACTACACAAACACTTCATCAAGCGCATTCAGTACACAGTTACACATGACACCACATACATACTACAACATGTAACAACACCTGACGTACAATATACACAATCACACAGGCATACAACGAAACATACGTCATACCACACTAACACAACACACAATGCATCTGACATATACATCACCACACACACGCAAGCACATACAACAACCACACAAGGACGCACAACACCACCATTACACATCTCAACAAAAATAATACACAGTTTATCAAAACACATGCATGTTTCCAACACAACCATATCCTACACACAATAGACAGCCACCACAGCATCACTAATTCCAGGGCTGCACATACACGCAGGCCAGAGACTACAGTTAGCACAACCCACACACGTCACACACAAACAAACCAAAGTTGCCATATACAAGAAAGGCAAGAGAAGTATGCACACTTGATTCCTGTCAAATGACCTCCACAGTGTAGGGGCATCAAGGGGGCAGGCAGGCACCTCAGGGTTTGGAGGGCATGGGGGGTTGGGTTTGGGAGGGGGTGTTTGGGTTTGGGCTTGGGAGGAGGTCCTTGGGCTTGGAAGGGATTGACTTCTTGGCAGGAGGGGCAAGGGTACTAGCAGGGGAGGACTTGGAGGTAGAAGGGCTGGACTTGGGGAGGGACAAAGACCGTTTGGGGGTATCATGGGGCAGGAAAGGCGTAGGGAACAGGGAAAACTCAGAGAGGAAATGCTTTTTGGACACACAGGGGCAGTCGTGGCAAAAGGCTTTGGGAGTGGAGGTAGAGGGAGTGGTTGCAGGAGGTGTAAGCATGGATGTCTTAGGTACAAGTGTGTGTTTGATGAATGCTTGTGGGTGGTGGGTGTCTGTTGGGTGGGTGAGTGTGGGCGTTTCTGTGGTTTAAGAGGGGGGAGGAGGTGCTGGGAGATGCCATGTTGGATGGGTGACTGTCTGTTGGGTTGATGACTTAAGGTATGGTAGATGTGCTGCATATGGGTGTGTCTGTGGTTGTGGTGGGTGCTGATGTGGTGATTGCGGTGGATGTCTGTGGGTCTGCTTTTGTGCTGATTATGGGTAAGATAGCAGTTGTGGCTGAATCTGTCAAAGCTGGTGTGTACGGTGCAGGTGGGTCTAGTGTAGTGTCTGTGAAAGAGGGGGTGGTGGGGAATTGGTGCAGGTGGTAGATGTTGGTGTATCTGCAGGTGGGTGTTGTTTGTATGCATGCCGGTGGTGGGTCTTGGGGTGCATGTTTGTCAGTGGTACTTTAGCTGCTGAGGTGGATGCAGGCTTGTGTGTCTGTGTGCTTTGGCTGGGTTTGAGAAGAGAACTTTGGGTGTGGGTAGAGGTAGTTGGAGGGGGGACTGTAGACAAAGGGTGATTGGCTGCCATCAGTGTGGACGCCAGAGCCTGAAAGGATCTCTGTAGGCCAGCCAGTGCACTGTGAATTCCCTCCAGGAAAGCATTGCTCTGCTGGACTTGAGCTGCCAGGCCCTGGATGGCATACATGATGATCGACTGATCCACAGAGATCAAACTCAGGAGGTCAATAACCTACTCACTGAGGGCAGGCGAGCTGACTGGGGCAGGACAGAGGTGCCTGCGGCAAAGGAGATGCCCACCCTCCTTGGTGAGCGGGAAGGGATGAAGCAGGGTCCAGATTTACCATATAACATCTCAAGTATGTCTGTCCCACACCCAGAGCATGAAAGCTGTGATTGGCCCTGCCAGACACATACACAGTAGCTTGCTTAAATTGCCTACACTGCTTTGTAGATATCCACTAATGATGTTATAGATAGATAGATAGATATCCACTAATTACGTCAGGCCTTATGCCTGCCTGACAGCATTATAGACACCATGATCTCTTAAAACCATGAACCTGTAATCCGGTCATTTCTTTTCTTGTCAGCGAGATGTTTGCCTGCTAGCTTTTATGGAACTAAGACAGCTACATGGCGTGACAGTAAAAATTAGACAAACAACCTTGAACTGTGATTAACTTTTGTGCCATCTGGAACTTCTGTTTTTAAAAAAAAGTTGTTTACGACAAAATGTTCAAGGCACCTGCAGGCTTGCAGTTAGCAGCTCCTCATCAAGATGGTATAAAAAAGGCTGTTTCCAATCCATTAGTTGACCACCCTGCCGACTTGAACTCTCAGCTCACAGAAGCGGGCATGATCCCAGTTAACTGTTTTGCCTAGAATCCTTGACTAAGGTTGTAATACTGTATTGTAATTAAAATCTCTTTTTTTCTCTCTTACTTTCCCTTTCCTTGCATTGCCGTGGTTTTTAAGCACATAGAATATTGGAGGTTTTTCTCTTCATCCCATAGGTGTTGCTTGACACTTGTTGCTTATTAGATTGCTTAGCATTAAGGATCAATAAGAAATGTGTCTTTTATGACATTTATTGTTGAATTATTTCTTGAATAAATTGTGTCATTCCGACTCAGTTCCTGCATCTCTCACGTGTATTCTTTTATTTTGTGCGACAAATTATGTGGTAAAAAATCACCCTCCAACATCTGGCAACCACAAAGGGACATGCATGGGACTTTCCAGAACAAGAAGAGGAAATCTTCCCTTGTGGCCATGACTGGTGGTTGCCTATTTTGCCTCTTTTCTGACTGAAGTACCAGATGCCAGAGAGTGTTTTTCTTTTTTCTCTCTTTGTTTTGCCCGGGTGTGTCAGTCTGTGGTTGATTGAGAGCATCCAAGGGTAGCACCGCCTAAACCATGGCTTCTTGTACTCTGGTGTCTTGCCACAACAAACACCTTTTTATATTAAAACATGTGAGCAGACACTGAGCAAGGATTTATTGTTTATGTTGTATTTGTAGTTCCAATGCATGGTCTTTTAAATAGTGTTTCCTTCATATCGCTTGTCTTATATAAGATAGGGATCGCTTGTTTCATTGGTCTGTCAGTGAGAACAAGGCATGCGAGGAGGGCTGAAATAGCAAATCCCTCATGCGTCTAGAGACATGCCAGTATATCTTCTTTGATAACTGATGCGGAATGCCATAGGCCTCTTAAAATTGGTATAAATAGGCAAGGGGATTAGCAATAGTAAGATTTGTGACACCCCGCTATTTGTGAGTTCTAAAAGAGTCAGAACTCAGACTCCTTACAGGAGATCGTCATGCTGTGTCTTGACTGGCAAGGAGGGCTAAGAAAACATTAGCCACTCAGCCTTAGCATGAAGTGCTCGACAGTTCATGTCTTGTGGCTGATAAGGAACTTTTTTAATGTTATAAAAGTATAAGTAAATCTTCAGCGTCTATGAACAAGAGCTAAAATAAGTTAACAAACCGATAGAAAGCAATAAATTGCCATGTGACATTCTTTTACATTTAACCAAAAGCCTTCTTAACTGTGTAGTTGAAAAGAGGAAGTGCTCTATTTTTCAAGAACTGCTTGGTCGTGGCTTCCTGTTTCCCCTGGTTGAACTACAAAGAAATGTTTCTATCTTTTTAACACTTTTTTCAGATATACATGCTTTCTCTTTTCCTTTTTCTTTTAAAATTGATATCTGGAGCACTTACTCAATGCTCTATTCTTGGGATACAATTTTTCCTCTATCTTTTAGCGAGAAATAATCCAGATGTATAACTCTGTGTGGGAAAAATATGTTGTATGTCTGTTCATTCTGTTAAATGTATGCATGTTCTGTTAGTTATTTGTTAGGCTGAGCTCACACCGCTCCCCAGTATTCCTGCTTGAAAAACAGTGTATTGTTATATTTAACTCACAAAGTTCGTTTAATACTTCCTATTAAAACAAGACCTGTGGGAGATAGAAGAATAAATTCATGGGTGGGAAAAAAGAGCAGTCAAATGCAGTTCAAACAGTATTACCACTGAGGGAACGCCCTACAGGCTACTTGCCTGATTCCACCTGTGATCCTATGTACACCAAACCCGACAGGGCTCACCTACACCAGGATGAACAGAAAATTAAGAAGCAAAGAAAGACTGAAAGAGAATTACTGGCAGTCTGGGGAACACATGGGCGAAATGAAGACATTTCTTACAACGTCTCTGGGGTGGCCCTAATGCGTTCCACCAGGCAAAAAAAATACTATATTGTGATGCTTAGTAAACAGGCCGCATCACAAGACAATGACCTAACACCAAACGAAATAGTCACCCTTGGGGAAGGCAGTGACTTTTATGTCATTCCCTTCACCTACTATTTGGTAGGTTGAACAGAAGGTCTCACATGACAATTGACCCCGTGGTCATGAGATGGGTCCTTTGACCCACGGGATATAGCCACAGCTGAAGACTGTATCTCATACGGCGTGGTCGATGAAAAATGGGATTATCCTTGCATGAGGGCAGGTGTAAAGATCTGGCAGAAATATGCTTGTAAATTTGACCACACATGACCTATAGTAGCAAGTACTGCAGTAACACACTAAATACCCCTCCTGTTTAAAAATGCACATGACCTCCCCAGTGTATGTCCCATGGCCACAAATGGACAAGGACAATTTTAAAAACAACTCCCGCCACTAACAGAAGGTGCAGGCAAATGGATTGCAGCCTTAGAAAAACACACAGCTGGTGTCAACCTTGCAGTTGGTGACATCAAGAGTCTGCTTACCTCCCTGATCGGAAAGGAAGCAGAAGAGATATTAACAAAAAGAAACAATAAGCTTAAGCTTGCTGATTCGCAGTGCGATGGTGCTCCATTCAATAAAATATGAGCACGTCTGTGGACCTTGTTGCGCCACAAATTCCCTGATGTCCCAGACATAGGATCTCTCATGTCCCAAACAATGCAACCAAATGAAGATCCAGCACAGTACATCTCTAAACTCAAAGTGAAATGGCATAAGAAGTTGAGGGAAAAGTGGAATGCAACACAAGGGAACTGTAGGTTCTTCTATCACACAGTGAAGAAGGGATTGCCCCTGTCGTGCAGGAGAAACTAGATGGGATAGTGGCTCGGGAAAGTAAACCATGGCCCGAAATACAAGATCACATCATTTATTTCTGTAAGAAAAAGTATGAACAGGACAGAAACAGACAGTTAACTGAAAATGCAGCTGCCAGGCTAGTCCAGCAGAAATTAAATAAGAAAAAAGATGCATCAGACACAGTCATGCTAGCAACACCAGTTAACCAGATGACTACTTTTGCAGGGTTCCCTCAGAATGCCTGAAATGCACTGGCGGGCAACGCACAGGGAATCATACTATACATGCAGCCGCAGCTCACTTATAACAATGAGTCACAGCAGCCACACTATGGTGGCCAGCAAAATAGGGCCAGATACACAGGAGCGCAGGGCAAGGGAAGAGGGCAAGGTCAACAAAGATATAGAGAGCAACCAGGACTCCCAGTATGCTATTATTGTCAGAAGGTTGGCCACTTCCAAAGAAATAGTTGTACCAAAATGCAAAACAAAGAGAGGGCGGCGGGTACGGGGCATCTACTGACGCCTGTCTAGTCCACTCAGCAGTAGCCGATCCAGCCCCAAATAATATACTCCTACCTCCCACCAGTTCAGCAACAGCCTTTACCACAACAACCACACCTTCAGACACCTACAGTGGCCCAACAGGTGCCAGTACAGAAGATGCAAGCACCAGTGCAGCAACAACAGACATCCATATTCCAGATGGTGCCCCAAGCACCACAATACCAGACAGGAGGATATAATTGTTGGGACAGCCCAGAGGCAACTTTTGTGTGCCCGGTTTTGTTGTGTACAACAAATGTTGAGGAGGACCCCATTGTCTTTGTCATGATAAACAGCAAAACTTACAGCTTCCTTATTGACACAGGCGCTACTTACTCCTTTATCACAGGAGGAACACTGCCCATTTCAGATCAGATAGCGGACACACAGGGGTTTTCTGGGGCAATAGCGAGGGTCCCTTTTACTAAGCCAGTACCAATTGAGATAGGAGATCACTTTCTGGAGCAACCTGTACTCTACTCACTACAATCACCATTAAACCTTCTGGGACGTGACCTTATGGCAAAACTGAACATGACTATCCACTTCGGTGAGGATGGTACCATGACCTGCTCCCTTCCTGGCACGCCTTGATCCAGAATGATGGCAGTTACAATGGACTCCTCCTTGACAGATAAGATAAGGGCCCGCCCGGTGGATAAGCCATAATTCTCTGCTGGGGTACACATTATTGTTGCAACCACACCGGAACTCAAAGGCCATACTGTACAACTGCCAAAAGAGTTCCACTTTTGCCCACAGTCACGGATTCCCCAAGTACAAGAGAAACAGATGATTTTAGACATACACTGCAGCAAAATAACACCTACATACGGAACCTTTCAAGCATTTGGCGACAGCACCCGTAAGTGGGCCTGCATCATTTTCATTCAACCAGGAGGGTTAGTTAGGGACATTCTAGATGACCAACTGTTTGGACCTCCAGAACATTATACCAAAAGTAAGATTGTTTATCAAAATGAAGTACCCCTCTCAGTGACAGTGGAAATAAGGACACCCACTCCTGCCACACAATTTGATTCTGAATGCGACGCTGACTTAGCTCAAGTACCTAGCAATCTTTGGACCACTGGTCCGAATGATGTCGGCCTGATTCACTCTGCTACCCCATTCAGAATAACACTCAAGACAGGTGCCATTCTGCCCAGAATACGCCAGTATCCCTTGTCCAAGGAAGCAGTGGAAGGTATTGCCCCCACCATACAAGCATTACTGAATCAGGGAGTCATCTATCCCTGCACCTCTCCATGCAACACCTGTCTGTTCCCCGTGTGCAAAGCAAAGACTAACCAATTGTGCTCACCCTTCATAAAATAGTGGTACCAGAATTTCCAATTGTCCCGAGCCCTTCTGTGATTCTTACCAACATTCCTCTGGACACAGAATACTTCTCTGTCTTCAACCTAAAAAATGCTTTCTTCAGTGTTCCATTGCATTCTGAAAGCCAGTTTTGGACATCCTTCACATTTTGCAATACACAAATGAGCTACACACGTCTACCACAAGGGTATTGTGAATCCCCCAGCGTCTTTAACAGAGTTGTGAAAGATGACTTATCCAATTTCCAATGTGAAAGCACCTTGTTGCAGTATGTCAATGACATTCAGCTATGTAGCCCAAGGAGCAACAATGCAGGAAATATACTGTTACCCTACTAACAACGCTAGCTCAGAGAGGGTACAAGGTAGCCAAAGACAGACTTCAGTACTGTCAGAAAGAAGTACACTACCTAGGCCAATTGCTCTCAGCATCAGGAAGAAGAGACACCCCAGACAGAGTTGAGACCATAAAAGGAACTCCTGACCCACAGACAGTCAAAGATATACAGAAATTCCTTGGGTTGGTCAATTATGTTCGCCAGTGGGACTTTGATTTTTCCACCATAACTGCCCCACTGCTGAAAGCTGTGAAATTAGCCAAGGACAAACACAACAAAATAGACTGGACACCTGACATGAAGACAGCTTTCACACAGCTGAAGAATGAAATAACAAATGCACCAGTTTTAGGGTCCCCGGACTACTCAAAAGAATTCTACCTGTTCACTCATTGAGACGGTCAGGTCACGACAGCTGTCTTTACACAGAAATACCCCATGGGACACAAGCCCATTGCTTATTTCAGTGGCATGCTAGACTCTGTGATGAAAGGGCACTACCTCATGAACAAGCCCTGGCAACAGCAGAATTTGCTGTTGAGAAAAGCACCCCCATAGTCATGGGTTCCTCACTGACACTGTACAATGAGAATGCTGTGTTTGCGATAATACAGGAAGCTAAGACAACTCTTACCACACAAAGAGTATCAGGTTACAAAGTCATACTATCATTTCCATCTCTGAAGGTTGTCAAATGTTACACAGTGCATCCAGCAACATTTTTTGCCCACCCAATTGCCACAGCAGATGACACTCATGATTGTGCTACATACTCACCAGATGAGTCAGGACCCGAAAAAGAAGACCCATTGCCAGACAGTACAATATACTTTGTTGATGGGTTTTCTACCATTGATCAAGAGGCAGGGATCAGATATACAGGAGCAGCAGTAGTTCGAGCACGACAGAATGACTCCTCTGATTCCCTAGACACTGAACAGAAAATTACATTGCCTTCACATTATTGATCACAAGCAGCAGAGCTGGTGGCATTAATTGACGCCTTAAACAGTGGGGCTGAGGATGGCATCACTATTTATTCAGACTCTTCATATGTCACAACAACAACACATTCCAGCATTTTGCGCAGGAAAAGGCAGGGCTTCCTGAAATCGGATGGTACACCAGTAATGCACAGACTGTTACTTGAGGAACTGATTGATGCACTAACACTTCCAGCACAGGTAGCTGTAGTTAAATGCACAGCCCACACGAATGGCCAAGACTTTGTCTCTAGAGGCAATGCTCTGGCAGACTGGGCAGCTAAAGCTGCAGCTAGGGGGCACCCACCTGCGGCATCAACAGAAGCACAGCAAGTCCCCATCCTGTTAGCTCACAATTTACCAACAACAGAACAGAGCAATGGGAAAGATGAGGAAACAGCACCAGACCCCCCTCCCTAACACATCATTGATGACACACAAACATACGAGCACATTGCTCACTTACATCTTAGAGAAGTGCAGGGAGGTGGACCAGATGAAGAGAAAGAGTTATGCAAGAAGAGAGGAGTACAATTAGATCCATCAGATTTCATTTACAAGCAAACTATTACAGATAAACCTGTAATGCCACAGGCCTTATTGCAAGTAGCACTTGACCAACTACCTCTTCCTACACATGTATCGCAAGACAATATATCCATCACCATACAAACTGACTGGTTTGTCCCAAACGCCCATGAATTAATACAACTTTTCATCTACAAATGTCTCATTTGTTAACAATACTCACCAAATCCAGATATGAAAACAGCTGCTTCCACAATACCTAAACCAAAAGGCCCTTTCAAAGAACTCCATATCGACTTTGTCGACATGATTGACAGATGTCAGAATTACTGATACCTCATTGTGGTAGTTTGTCCATTCTCACGATGGATCGAAGCTGGACCACGTGTCCATTGCGATGCCAAAGCAGCTGCTAATTTTCTGCTCCGAGAGAGTGTTTCGCGCTAGGGTGTGCCAGACGCAATCGGGTCAGACAACGGCAGCCATTTTTCAAACGCCATCTTCTCCCTTCTTACAACCATGATAGGGATTAGACACAAGTTAACGTCAGAGTACCACCCACAAAACAATGGCATTTGTGAGCACCTCAAAGGCCTGCTCAAAGACAAAAGAAGCAAGACAAGTGCCACAATAAACAAGAAATGGCTTTACTGCCTTCCAATTGCCCTGTTCTCACTCAGGAATTCCACAAGTTCTGATCACCACCTGACGCCCATCAGCTTGTCACTGGACGATCAATAAATGTGTCAGTTCCATCAGCTAGACATAAAACAGATGTTGAAAGTTCTTCTGAAATTGTGAAAGCTGAAATGTATGAGTACCTGTGTGAATTAACATGCGCTGCGCAGTTCCTTTCTACACAGGTATCGAAGCGGAAGGGTCCCATGGATCCTGAGCTCCCACCTATCCGACCAGGCACACAGATCTTTGTTCAGAAGGCAGTCCGCCGTTGAAAGGTTCTAAAGTTTGAAGGACCTTATGAAGTCATAGACTCTTCACCCACAGCTGTCCGCATCACTGAAAGAAAAGCATGGATCCACAGGAGCAACATCAGGGTCGACCCTGCACCGCCTCAGAACGAAACGGAGAACAAGAAGAAGGTAACATACTTCCACTGACTGTCTAATAGGAAGAACATGGCGATCATTTGGTGGTCTACAGATTCAGTCACTGCAACAGCACAGAATTATCACCTCCTTCACCCTGAAAGTTATGTACGTATATTGGAATCATTTACATTTTTGTCGGAATGGCACTCACAATATTTTACTGGTACGCTGTTTCTTCCCACTGTATTGCTGCAAATACCTGTATTCCTCAAAGTGTTAAAGCTGTCAACACCAAAATGCATTGCAGTCCACCTCCCCCTCCATAGGTTAGTTTAGGTCCCAAAGGTGGCAATTTTAGTAAGGGGACAGGTTTAAATTCTTCTGCCAACAATGCCAATATTACAAATAACTTTGTGTACCCTGATTCCTCATCTCCTCCCCCTGGTAAAAGTATCACTGAGTGGGATGGCACCATTGATCTCACGCTCCATCCATCGCTGCTGTCTTGGTGTCGTAAAAATGCCCCAAAAGCTGGACAGAATGCTGCACAAGATTTCCTCCACGGTAACATGTGGTATAGAGAGATGGCTGCAGTAGGGAAACAGACGTCCAACGAATCCTGCTCCGTGTGCTCATACATTCCCCACGTAGTTGGTGTAGATAGATTGATTTCCCCAAGAGAGGTACCAATTAATTTCATTACTTCCTGCAAATCTGATTCATAGGTGATATAAAAATGATCCAACAAGAGGTATCCCTTGTGATGGTAGAGTTCAATACATGATTAGTAACAAATCAAACAGAGAATTGATAAGTTTGATAATAACATGGCATCAAAGAAAGTAATTAGTGTTGAAAAATATGTTAGTAAATATTTGACGAATTATATATGGGCCTTTAATGAACAACAGGTTTGAGTATATTAATTGAATTTATATAAAATATGGAGTAAAGTACAATGGTTGATGGAATGTGAGAATAATTGAAACTGTTGAACAAATAGAAAATAGGTGAATTTGAGAATTAGATGATTAAATAAAGTTAATTGGGTTTAATTTTTAAATGATTGTTTGAACTCTACAAATAAGTTATTTTCTCATTTATTATTGAGGAATACACCTAAGTCAATAAATAACGGGAATAATTCAAAATGGCTGCCACGGGTGGATGTATTGAAATGAAGTTGGAAGGAAACCATTCAGGAGGGAATAAGTAACTAATGATACAGAAGTGGAATGACTAAATATGATAATATTCGATTTAAAACCTTTAAATATATTTTAAAAAAAAATTGTGTTCCTATAGACGATGCAGGAACACACTGAATTAACATACAACGGAAACACTTCAAAATGACCTCTATGGATGTACGTAACAAAAGGAGATTTGAGGCAAATTAGTTTGCAATTAACTAAGATATTAAAAGTGGAATAATTAAATGTGGTAAGATTCGATTTTGAATTATTGAACATACTACATATGTTGGAAGTGCATAAACAATCCGTAGTCTTGTATATTATTGTAGAACATATTCGATCTAACAAGCAACTTGAACATTTTAAAATGGCCGCCAGTGGTTCACATATGGATATGAGACCTGCAGTTAACTATTCAGGTGTTAACGTTCAATGGAGATTATATAAGCGGCTTATATAAGCGGCATGATCAAACGTGAAAAGATTTGCTTCTTTGTCGCCGAATGGAATCATGTTAGGAAGAACACTTCATTTGACTCGTAAGGTAGGAGTTAGCTTTGGCGAAAATACAATTATGTATAAGTAATCGATTGCATTCAAATCAATATTTGTTGATAAGTAAAAATTAAGATATTTAAAATGTAATTTAGTTTAGTTTAACATGATCGTATTGTTATGAGATCTTTTGCAGCAATTCATTCCAATATGGCCGCCGCGTTTTAAATGTAAAGTAACTATAGTGGTAACAACATATTGTGTAACATACCCCCAACTACGGTTTCGAATGATTTACAAATAGCTGGTGGTCTGGTCAAGGCGGATCAATTTAAATTGTTGATCCGAGATATTGTCCTGCAAATTATTTCAACACAGTGTACTGCTATTGCTGCAAATATATGAGATCGTTTGAAATGTAGTCGGCACTGCAGTGACCGCTTTATGAGAGGACCACAACAATGAACATAAGTTAGGGGAATTTACCCGTTATACATACAAATAAGTATTTGCCATAGAATAAGGATATTAATGTTCAGACCGTCCGCAGTTCTAAAAAATGACATTTTCAATAAATGACATTTTCATATAGTCTTTTTCTTATCTATTTCTGTCTCCAGGTCAAAATGATGTTGTCAAAACATTAAAATAATACAAACCAATAAGTTAGAGAGACATATAACAAATATTTTAGGAGAAATTAAATACACTTAGATTGTTGGAAAATGGTAAAAAGGCGACATTAGAATATTGTAAATATTGTATTCACTAGGATTGTATATATATATATATATATATATATATATATATATATAATTTTAATTTATAATTAATTTTTGTATTTAGTCATGATTGTATATGTTTATATGTTTCTAGCCCTGAAGAAGTCCGTTGGGACGAAACGCGTTGGCTACGGCTAGTTTGACTAACATTTGAAGTTATATATGGACAATCACAGATGAACTAATAAAAACGAAAAATTATTTTAAGAAGACTTGACTGATGGAATAATGTTGATGCATGGCACATTATAAGGATGTGAGACACATAAGGAAAAAAGTAGATGTATATATGTGCTGGGTCTCGCGTTTAATTATGGACAATAAGTTATGTAGCACTGTAACTTCTAGGGCATTGGCATATCTGGTATTTATATTACAGATTGTGAATGAAGCAGTCTGTCTGGACACGCACCACCTCTGGTAGTTTCCCATTGTGTTTAAGGTTTCATCCCCACAAGTCTAGCACTTACAAATGCATGATGTTTGCAATCAGACCAATTCAATGCTACATTACACATGAGCCTACCTGACTAACTTTCACATATCCAATATATGGCAGATCACCAATATATGGGGATACAAGTATGAAGCTATTAGTCCAGTCATACACAAGCCATATCTGTGGTGGAAATGTAATGGCTGATTCACATGCAGTCAACACCATTACCACTGCCTGATTACTATTGTCACTATGACAAAAGCAGAGTCACAGTGTTGCATATACTGTGTGCCATACATATGGGAGTATACTGATACCTTAGAGCCACAAGTGTCCAAATGCGAGAGATGGAGCAGGTCATACTCAATGACTAGGGTGGTACAAAAGCTCACATCCACAGTAAAGGCAGGATAGAGTCACACATGTGCCAAACTGATTAGACCAACTCCACAATGCGGACATGGAGAATACTGGATGTGGGAGAAGTACATCCACTGACAGCAAACCATCAAGGAACATTCACAACTATTGCTCAGCCAGGTGGTTACTACCCATTACCCCTAAGCATATGTTCATGTAGCATTGACTACATTTCCTCTATAGCTACAATGAGGCAGCTAATCCCATAAACGCTATGCAAGTCCAAGGTCACAGTCAGTACTTACCCCCTTGTGGCTGCTGTGCTGCCCTCAAATGCCCATCCACCTCAAGGTAGGCCACCACCAATATGCGGGCCATTGAGGGGGTCAGGGTTCAACGGCACCCCTTTCTTGTTAGGACGACATCCCTGGCTGGGCCTCTGTGGTCTTCCGGGCCCAGTGTCTCAAGTCCTCCCACCGCTCGTGACAATGGGTGCTCTGCCAGTTATGGACCCCCAAGGTCCACACTTCCTTGGTGATAACACGCCAGATCCCTTTCTTCTGATGGGCGTTCACCTACATTGATGACACAAACAAAAAGAAAAAGTCATGTACACTGGTACCATAATAACAGGAGAGGCCTATACACTTCAGGCTCACCAAGTACCCACACATACCTATCCTCACTGCCCACAAAACTTCCCTTCATACCCTCTGCAGGCATCTATACTCCCTCACAGGTACACTTATCCTATTCACTGTCACACACCCCTATCACACATGACTATGGCATTGGGCTCACCTGTTCCTCTGGTGCCCCATATAGCTGTCCATACAGGGACAAGACCCCCTCCACAACCTTCTCTAGCTCTTCTGGGGTGAAGGCTGGGGCCCTATTGCCTGCATGACATGGAGGTCTTGCTGGCAACAGTGTCAGGAGTCAAGAGAGCAAGGCTGAAGAAATTGACGGTCACGGCTGCCACGTACAGGACCATCACCACCGGCGGTCATTGCCATTGGCCCCTATCCCCAATAGGCAGCAGTGTTAACCAATGACAAGTTGCATGGTGGTTGCGATCGCCTACCGCCATGATGACATTCGCCGGTGCACTTAGGTCACTTCCATCTGTCCAGTGCTGCAGTACAGGCGGCTGCCATTTTGTGCACATCTCCTGCATTAGTGTGCCAAGTTATGTGTGCCATAAACATATTAGGACAAATTGAGGAGTAACCCCATGTTGTAACATCATGGTAGTGCTGACACATGTGACATGTGTCCTAAACAACTTACACTTTCAGCATTGTGCTGCAAGGCTGGTGTCCAAATCGCATCTGCATGCCCATTTATGGATATGTCTGCGGTGCTACAAATATCCGACAGTGCTAGATCTTTGCTGATTTTGAAAGGTTCAATTTACTTATCTAAAGACCTTTTCTCAAGGTGCATTCTCTCCTCTCTACTTAGATTTGATGCCATGAGGAGAGTGAGACAACCAGCAGTGTACTGTCCACTAGTTGACCGTGCAATCCTGGAGGCCAGGCACATCATACAAACCTATTGTCTGAATGGTCAGACCATCATGGATCTATGTACACAGTTGGAGCCTGATCTGTTACCAGACATACGCAGTCTCTATTCCATCCCTCCTAATCCCTCCCTAAGCACAAGTCCTGTGAGTGGTACACTGTTAGAAATGGGGTCTTTAGTTGCAAGAGGTATACACCCTTGTCCAAATAGGGACCACAATCCCAATCAGGGTCACACAATCCAAATTATCCTGTGCCCACCCTCTGGTAGTTTGGCACTGAGCAGTCAGGCCTTACTTAGAAGGTAATGTGTAAAGTATTTGTGCAATACATTATGCAATAACACAGTGATAACACCACAAAAAGACACCAAACAGATTTAGAAAACAATAAGATATTTATCTGATTAAATTAAGGTCAAAACGATCAAGATTTGATAATCACAAGTTGAAATATCACATTTGTAATGATAAGAAGAGTCTTTAGTTCTTAAAAGCAACAATTGTAACTTGCAAGCACAAAGCACCTGGTTAGAGTCAAAATTACAGGCACTAAGACCACAGAGGAGGAGATGCGTGGAGAAAAGGTTGGTGTGCATCGGATTTCCGGGAGCACACAGATGATGCGTTGATTCTTTTCCATGCGGCAAGGACTTTGCTTAGAAATTCCGGCGCACAGGCTTGAATCCTATTTGCGATGCAGGGTCTTTTGACACCCAGGGACGATGCTTGGAAATCCTGAGTCACAGCTGTTGTGTCGATCCGGTGGGTAATGCGGCAGAGTTTCTGCCGCACAGCTGGTGCTGTGTCAATTCCTCTCTCAGTAAGTTGGACTGTGTTGTTCCGGCTCGGTGATGCGTCAATCCAGTGGGCTGAGCGTTGAAGTTCCAGTCGCAATGTTGTCGCTGCGTCGATCTCCATGGTGTGAATCATAATGTGGTGGTCAGATTACCGCAACATGGCGGTCTTTTGGCGGCCGCCATTGAGGCAGTCTTCCGAAGAGACCGCCAAAGTCGCAATGAGGCCCAATGTGTTTATTAGCACCAATGCAGGCACCCTTGCACCATGGTGCATGGGTGCAAGGGTGCCTGTGTTGCAGATAGGATTTTTCTGCATGGGAAGGGACACCTTCCTAAACAAAAACAACCCTGAGGTGTATTTTCCCATGTCTATGTATGCTGCATTCTGTACACATAGAAAGAGGAAGTAACAAGGAGAAATAAAGATTTTTCTCCTTGTTACACCTCATCTGGGGAGGCGTAGGATTTTGGCACATTCCTGAGTCTACCAGTAATGGTAAATCTGGGAGTGCACCACAATCCATGGGTGGATGAATGGGAACACCCCAGCTCTACCCATGGAACGCCTCCCATGGCAGAGTGATGCAACACAGCAATTTGTTTTGCGTTGGCTTACTCTATATTTATCATGGCAGGCAAGGCAATGCAAGGTAGCCTTATGTGGCTTTATAAATCTAACTTGAGTTGTGTCACTCTTGAGCCCCTTTGCATGGGATAGGAGCGATGCAGCTCTTTGTTATGTATACCTCTCAGTGTAAAATATTGTACAACAGATAAAAAGTTAAAAATATATGAATCATAAATGACATTATAGTATAAAATATATACAATTATTTATTATATGCATAAAAAACATGTTTAAATGATGTTGAAAATATGTATATAAGATAATCTAAAAATGTTTTAAAAAACTGTTGAACAATGGAACATAAAAGTTGAAAATTTACAACACACAATACGATTAAACATAATTTGCATATTTTTATTAATAAAAAACGAAATAAAAATGTTTTATAAACGTTGATAAAAATTGCTGTTTTTCATATCAATAAAAATGTCAAAAGATGCAAAAAATTAATTTTGAAAACAGAAATAAATTGAGAAGAATGTGAGACGTCTTTATTATACAAAAACAACATAATTAAGATTAAGATTGTTTAAAAGCAAACAACTATTTTTATATTGTATTAATGATAGATAACAATAATAAAGGAACAAAATATTTCTACTTTAAAATTGAAAAAAGGATTTCACAATAAGAATGTAAAATTAAATAATCACACACCAACATAAATAATTTTTAAAATAAAAATTACAACACTAATGGCATGACATTTAGTATTCCCACTCCAATTTAAACCAATTTAGGGTAGGTGTTGCACACTAAAGGACTGGCATTTATTATTCCAATTCAATCTAAACTAATTTGAGGAAGGCGTTGGACACTAAATGGGTGACATTTACTATTCACACTCAAATATAAACACTTTGAGGACGTTATTGTAGACTTAACATATGACATTTACTTTTCCCACTTCAAACCAACCAATTTGTAGAAGGTGTTGGACATTAAAGGGGTGCAATTTAGTATTCCCACTCCAATCTAAACTAATTTGAGGAAGTTGCTGGATAATAAAGGGGTGAAATGTACTATTTCTACTCAAATCTAAATCATTTTGGGGAAGGCTTTGGATGCCAAAGGGATGACATTTACTATTCCCACTCCTATCTAAACCATTCAGGGGAAGGCATTGGACATTAAAGTGGTGAAATGTACTATTACCATAACAATCCAAAGCAATTTGAGGGAGGTGTTGGACAATGAAAGGGTGATATTTACTATCATCACTCCAATCTAAAGAAATTTGGGGAGGGTGTTGGATACTAAAGGGTGACATTTACTATTCCCACGCCAAGCTATACCAATTTGCAGAAGGCGTTGGACACTAAAAGGGTGACATTTACTATTCCCACTCCATCACAAACCACTCTGGGGAAGGCGTTAGTCACTAAATGAATTAAATGTATTTTGTCCCATTGCAATCTAAACAAAAATGAGGAAGGACTTGTATAGTAAAGGGCTGGCATTTACTATTCCCACTCTGAACCATATCAATTTGAGGCAGGTGTTGGACCGTAAAGTGGTAAGATTTACTATTTCCACTCCAACATAAACCAATTTGGGTATGGTGTTGGACAATAAAGGGTTGCAGTTCACTTTTCTGACTTTAATCTAAACCAATCTGGGGAAGGTGTTGTACACTAAAGGGGTGAAATATACTATTGCCACTAAATTCTAAATCAAGTTAGGGAAGGCATTAGACACTAAACGGTTGACATTTACTATTGCCACTCCAATCCAACCATGTTGGTGGAAGGTGTTGTGCAATAAAAGGGTAACATTTAATGATTCCACTCTTATCTATACCAATTTGAGGAAGGTGTTGGACACTAAAGGGATGTAAATTACTACTCCCACTACAATCTAAACCAAATTAGGGAAGGCGTTGGAAGCTGTAGGGGTGAAATGTATTATTCCCACTCCAAACCAACAATACTGAAGGAAGATGTTGGATACTAAAAATGGAACATTTAATAATCCCACTTCAATCTAAGTATATTTGAATAAAGCTGTTGGATACCAAAAGATGTGAAATTTAAAATATCCATTTCAATATATTTTTTCACATTAAACAATCAATACCCCATAATTATACAAATTGTATTTAATGTATTATTAAATATGATTTTACCTAAAAACAAACTAACCTAAACTACAAACCAATATATACAAACTAAGTTATTTACATTGAAAACCCCCTTATTAATGATAATAATTAGTATGTTTATCACATTCTGTTTAATCCATTAAAAAACTATATATTATAAAATAACAAATAAACTATGATCTCAAAATTCACAAACAAAAAATCCAAAAAATTGTTGTGCCACTGCAGTGAGTTGCACCATGAGTACTGCAGCCCACTGGGGACATTTAACTTATAAGCCCTGGGTAAATTTTGTACCATATACTAGGATACTAGGGACTTATAGTTAAATTAAATGTGGCAATCAGGTGTATGCCAATAACGACATGTTTAAAGGAGGAGCACAAGTACTTTACCACTGATTGGCAATGGTAAAATGCACACAGGCCTCTGATCACCAAAAACAGTCAAGCCAAAAATCTGGGGGAACACCTCGCAAACAATAATGATTTTCAACATGGTCTTTTGGAAATAACCACTGTCACACCTGCAGGAAAGTTTTGGATTGGCATTTATTTCCACTGCTGACATGGAGGCATACGGTAATCTTCAGTACATAGAATGTGGAGGGCATAGAACTATGGACATTTGTGTCATGTTGAGTGTGGTGATGTTTTTGGTTTTGTGCTGATTGTCAATAAGATAATTTGCAGCATCGAGGGTAATAATTATTATCAATTATCAAGAATTTTCAAATATTTTTTTTGAATACCTGCGAGACCTCCGCCCTACACAGGCAGCGTATGCACTAGTAATGACACATGGCCAGTATTTTACTTGTATAACTTGTATTGTAAGGGCCAGTGAAAACAGTAGTTAAATCAGTAAAATACTGTTTTCCCACTTGGAAGAGTGAACTTAACAATACAAATATATACAGCCAAAAAGGTATCCCTAAACAATTATTTAAAAAGAGAGAGTTTTCACACTTAACAAAAACAATACGGAGTATTTTATATACTCATACTGCAGCTCCTGGTCCTTTATAAAATCTGAAAACATGTTGAAATAGCCAGTATGTTTTGAACGACATATGCTCCGCGCTTCACACATAAACAAATGTGGAATAGGTGTGCCTTTGGATGATCGTTTGTTGAATGAGGACTTTTTTTACGTTTATGGGACATGTTTGGGAAGTGCTGTGATAAAATGTGTGGCACTTATATTTGCATGTTGCTTTGCATACCAACTCAACTTTGCGACGAGCTGCCAATACCCTAGTTATATGGCTGGTCATTTGAGCATCAAAGCCATTTGCTTCTCTGGTGTGATCGTGGACTTACAGAGGAGCGACACCGCCAATGAATGGAGCTTGTTCCTTCGCTCGATGTCTTCATCTATGTCGGACAATATGGACGCACCATTGCAGCCTGGGCGCACAAAACCGGATATAACCCCCATAATGCATAAAATATGCAATTTGGAACTAATATACCTCGGTATTCTCAGAAAAATGCAATATTTTTTAACAAGTCAAAATTCTGGCCAATGGACGAAGAGTAATATAAAAAGAGAATGTTTCCTAAAGCTTAGAATTTCGGAAATAGTTATCACAGTACTACCCAGAGTCGTTTTTCTCCTGTATATGTATTCTGTGTTGACATGAAAAAGGGACTTTAATTTTATGTAGCTGTTGAATGTGTTACAAAGGATTTTAGACATTGACTTTACAGAAAATATTGTTTCCCTCAATACTTGATGATATGAGTATGCTAATTAAAATCGATTGACAAGTTGTCATGTGTATTATTACCAATATAAATTTTCCTTGCGCACCGAGCAGCATGGTAAATAAAGACAACACACTAGTACTCTTAGAATAACCCGCTTCTAGAATATAGACTTAATTCATGAAATAACTTTCCATTAAGTTGTGAAGGATTTAGGAAGGAGAAACATCAAAGGGAGAATGGATGGAGTCTTGGAGGCACAGGCAAATACAGACAATGATAGACGCTGACAAGACTTGTCATAGTGAAAACCTGAGAGACACATGCAGATATTTAATAGATATAACCTTTGAAACCATTATTCCGATTCGAATATATGTGCATTCATAATGTTTTATTTATGGTATGTGCCTTGGTAACGCGTTTAAAGTACAGTGTGTCAAAATACAGATTTTTTAAGACTGGAAGGATATTTTGTCTGCTTGCTTGACATGGTTCTTTTGGAAATAAATTGTACATTTTTCTGCCCTTTACTTCCTTTACAGAAGGAGAGGTTATGAACAAAAAAAAGTATGCAAACTTCAATATTTTAGTCAAGAAATTGATATGAGTAGCTAGGGTCGGTATCCCTAGGAGAGATACCATTCTGGGGATCTGCAGGCTCTACAGTTACAGACACGTAGTTTTTGACTTCACAAACACAAGACCTAATAATTCTAGCACAGAGACACCAGACCAGGAGGCTGGTGTGCGGGGACTGCCGGCAAGAGTTCTCAAGAATTCTCTGATTCTCCAAAATCCAAAAGATACAGGGGGTGTCAAGCCTGCAGAACAGGTTTTGCTTAGGGCCCCTCCCTAAGCGCTCTATAAATTGGCCTTCTTTCACTCCAGCCGGGTAAGAAGAAGTTATACCCATTCGACCGTTCTAAGTTATGATTCCTGCGGTGACTGAAATTACAAACATGACTTGGTACAGTGGGATCCTCCCATATGATTGGAAGAAAGATGTTTTTAAAACTCTATTTAAAAGAGATAACCTTGTAATGCCCTTCTCACTTCTGTCTGTCATGTTTAAAGTTACTCAACTGTCCTTTCTGTCGGAAGAAGTGAGCTGCTCAGACGATTGGTAGCTGGGCCGTTGCCTGATTAGGGCAAAAGAGGCTGCTCTCTTTCTTGTTAAAGATAAGATGCGAATGATTGTCGATCAAGGAGAAGCAGCCATACTCCTTCTACTGAACCATTCCTCCCCTCCCATTGTTCAACATTTACATTCGTCTGCTTATTTCTCTCGTTAGATTTTTGGGATGTGTGGTTATTTCCTATCCGACAAAAAGCGTTGATCGTAAGACTGGACCATCAAGCCCCCAGTTCAACTACAAATCTGACAGTGTGTCTATCAGTGGTTCAGTGATGGATGTCTTTTAATTGTCTTCACCTGAATGCCAGTAAGATAGAGATCCTTTAAAAAAAAAAAAAAAAAAAGCACGTGGCAAAATGGCATTAATCAATCTGGCTTAGTTTCTTAGACTCGTTCTTCTGTGGTATGTCAGGGTTGACGGGTAATCTTTACTCCCAATTGTCTACAATGGAACTACAAAATAAGGTTGTTTCGTCACCTAGATTTTCAGCTAAAATGCAAATGAAGACACTATCTTTTCTATGAAAATAACTTCATGTGCCGGTGGTCTCAGCATGTGTTAATTCTAGCATTGATTCTTGTATCTAGGATTGATTATTGCCACATACTGCATTTAGCACTTCCTAATGTCTATGTCTCTTTTAAAAACGTGAACAGAATTTAAAGTTCAGCTGTCAGAGGAGTGATAACGCGTCCAGCCCTTATAAATTACCTGTACCTGTACACGTTGGAGGTCGGTGAATCTTTTAACCGAGTCGGGCTCTCCTCATCCTCAATAGTCGAGTCACTCAGATCAATAATCAATAACTGTTGTAATCGGTAATCAGTACTCAATTAATAGATCAATAAAACACATCAGAAATCAATAACAGTTGGTATTTCGGCGCACCATGACCTTTCAGTCATGAATAACCACACCAGTTTATTAAAAGTTAGTGAATTTATTTCCCTATATTAACAAAGCTAGCACGATATATATATGTCTCAAAACCAATTGATATATGTATATGAACATTAATAGCTGTCCATAACGGCGGAAGAAACGCAATCTACGCAAAATCTGAATGATGATACACTCTGTTATAGCAATGCAAATCACCAATGTGACTAACTGTATTTGACTAATTGCATACATTCGGTCAGCATAACAAGATTTCAATTCTTCATGATACATTGAATGAATACCTCGACTAACCTCTAAATAGCATCGGCATGTGGGACTTCATGCAAAACGAATTTAGTCAACACAAATTTGGAAAACTTCTAGCTAGGACTCTATCAAAATTAGCAGTTGGTACCTAAAAGGAAAAACACAATGCATAATACATTTATCCTTTCATATTTACCAAATACAATCAGCATTCAAGAAAAGTCTTCGTCCTTCAGTTACCGGTTGATCAGCATGGGGCAAGTTTCAAAGTGGCAAAGTTAAGGGCAAGCTTCCTTGCAGCGGCAATGAGAATAGGGCAAAGTTACTGCATGGGCAAGACGGGGGCAAATCAAAGTTAAAGTCTCTAGGGTGAGAATTCTTAAAGTCTCTTTCTCTTAGATAGAGAAAAGGGCATCAGGGTGTCGTCCAAAATGGAGTCTGGCATCAGGCTTCAAACTGGCATCGAGGAAAATGGCTGACTTCTCTTTGTCCTGTGGGTTTAAGTAAGAAACAGTCCAAATTCTGCAGGGTCTTCCATTGGAGGGTTCATAGGTTGGCTTCAAATTGTCCAATCAAAATTGTCTTTTACTAGCGCTCATTTATGCATACACTGTCCTTGGAGCCTTGGAACACAAATTGTATCATGGTTTGCCAATTATTTTACTATCTGTACCTTCATTGTCCGCACCTGCAGAGACTGACCTTGTATCAAAGGGGATGTAACCGGCCTAGCACGAAACCTTGGAGATAAGTGTACCAGCCAGTTTCTACTGGAAAAATACAACTTCAAGCAAGAATATATGTTTCATTAGTTCAAGAAAAAAAAATCACGCAGTTAGAATTTGAAACCAAGCAACTAGGCCAAAGCCTGTACTAAATTTAAGCTAAGCAAAACAGTTTTCAAACAAGAAATCATGGCATACATTTGCAATTATGACGGATTACTACATTTTCAATACTTCGTGATTAATAAAGCTCGTTTATAAATATGGCGAACTACCCCAAGGGCACAATTTCCCTCGTACATTATTTTCTTTACTAAAATCACACTACATTATACGTATTGATTACACAATATGTATGAATATATGTTGGACCTTCTTTTTCTGCGTCATCAATCCCTCCTCTGATGACTAATTATGTCATCACATCAAATCTACCCACAAATTTTATTCCATTAAAATTCTGTATAGTAATTTGGCACTTCAGTCAATTCCCTTTTTCTTTTAGTCCCTTTTGACTTTTCTCTATATATTTCCACCATTTTGTTCTCTATTTTCTCTTCTCTTTTTCTTTTGTTCCTTGCTTTTAACATTTTGAAAGCTTTCCATATTCCCCAAGAGCCTAATAAACAAATTAATATTATCAATATTCCCTTTACTATTTTTAGTAACAATCCACGTTGCTGAGCCAATTTCCCACAGAAGCAAATCCTTTTCCAACTTTCTCCCAAACTCCGGGTTCTTTCAATTCCTTTAAATATACACTTTCTTTAGTTAAATTTGTAAGCATCGTTCTAATTTTTCCACTATTGTCTGGGATATATGTACAACAGTGACGTGTGCCAAGCATTTTGCAAACGCAGCCATCCTTTGCTAAAAGAATGTCTAAGGCAAGCCGATTTTGAAGAGTCATAGCTCTTTCTGCAGCAAGTTCAGCATCCATCAGGATTATAGCTCCTGAAAACTTTGTCAACATGTTATCCACAATAGTAGACAACTTTCGTATTTTGATTGAATTCAATATGACTCCTACTGAAGGAATCAATGCTCCATATATATCTCCTACCACACCAGAAGCTGTCTCCCTTTTCTGAACACGATGTGATTCAGAAAGCCTTGGAAATTTCTTTAAGTCGTCTAGTTGGTAAACCTTTGGGAACACTATTCCCAAATAACACCTCCCATACCATCCTTTAGGAAGACGATAATAGGCGTTGAGTCCACAAATATAATATACTCCAGGAATAACTGGGTCTTGTCCATTCAGCATGAACGTCCACTTAGATTGAAATGCATACGTATGTTTACATTCACTCGTTCCCACAAAAACTGTGTCATAATATGATGGAAATCTATGTATACAAAATCTTCCTACATGCAATGTATCTAAAGCTATTTTTCCTTGTGTCTTTATTGCAGCAAAAGCATAATTATCTACAGACGTCCTTTCGTGTAATTCCCTCTCTAATTTCTCCTTCATTTCATTATTCCTATCATCAGTGCGGTCTAAAAATTATATTTCTGCTGGTGAAAGCAAGCATGTAAGGTTCTCTCTATGTGCGTGAGCTGTGTGAAAAGGTGACATCGGTTCGAAGAATTCCCTCATTAATTTGGCATAATAATCTCAAGCTATCTTACTTAGGTGCCCTATTATGGGGACATATGCAAAAGTAACATCGTAATTAGTATAGAAATAATGAATGTCCTTTTGAGCATAAAATCTGGAAGCTACTATACTACATGTAATTCCATACGTAAGAGGCATGCTGTGATACGTTACCCCTTCCACTACTGAGGTAGGTATTTGTGTACACACATAACAATCTTTCGCATCCATGGTCTCAACATACTCACTCAGTAAGCGATAGAAAACGTTAGATGAAAGTTCCTTCTTATCATGCAAGTGTCTCTCGTCTTGCTCGAGTCTCTTCAGAGCTGTTAGTTCAGTAACGATAATAGGTTTAGAAGTAGAAGCATCATTCGTCTCACTCTCACTTTTACCATGCATTCCAAGAATTATTGCTACAATTATTAGTACGCATGCGGTTATTAAACCTATACACATGTATTTACAACACTTCATTTTACGCCCCTGTGTAGTGAAGCTAATCATGATCTGTATAGAATCAGAAAGTCGAAGACACTTTATCAAAGCGTATTTGCAGGTATTTACAAAGCTGAACGAGTTCAATGTTCACACAGTTTTCTTTAGCAGCTGAGGGCCAGATGTAGGTAAGTATGGTTTTGCGAGTTGCAATTTGCGAGTCATAGAGACTCGCAAATTGCAACTCGCAAAACCACATGCAGAAAGGTGTCTCAGACACCTTCTGCGAGTCGGTATGGGGTCGCAATGACCCACCTCATTAATATTAATGAGGTGGGTCGCAAATTGCGGCCCCATACCGACTATGGGCACTCGCAAACATGAAGGCCTGCTGTCGTCAGCAGACCTCCATGTTTGCGACTGCTTTTCAATAAAGCAGGTTTTTTTTTTCAAAGTGCAACCCGTTTTCCTTAAAGGAAAACGAGCTGCACTTTGAAAAATAAACCGAAACCTTTTGTTTCGGTATTTTTCAGGGCAGGTAGTGGTCCATTGGACCACTGCCTGCTCTGAAAAATTATTTTTGTGATCATTCACAAAGGGGAAGGGGTCCCATGGGGACCCCTTCCCGTTTGCGAATGAGTTACCATCCACTTCAAGTGGATGGTAACTGCGAGTTGATTTGTGACCGCTTTTGCGGTCACAAATCAACTTACATCGCGGTGCGAGTTGCAAATAGGAAGGGAACACCCCTTCCTATTTGCAAGTCGGAAACACATTTTGCGAGTCGGTTCCGACTCGCAAAATGTGTTTCTGCATCGCGCACAGGCATTAGCGCCTCGCAAACGGCGTTTTTCGCCGTTTGCGAGGCGCTAATGCCTTGCTACATCTGGCCCTTAGTCTCTTATCGGTTAGCAGCGTTGTCTCAAAATCGGTTTCAAAGTCAATCAAGTTAGCAATGTCTTAGCCAGTTGAAAAGTCAATCAGGTGATCAATGGTTTCAGTCAACAGAGTCCATAAAGTTTTTATTTCCAAAATGAAGTTCTGCCTCTTCGTTCTCAAGACTGAGGGATACGAATTCGTCTGACCAATCATTATTGGCTACGTACGCCCACTCCGGACCGGAATACCTCCTGCTCGGTATCCTTTTTCTTTTCAATTTTGCATCTCTCTTTGATTCTTTCTCACTGGTACTTTCCTCTTTGCCCAAGTCCTTTTCTTCACTTGGTGTTGGTACTACAACAGACACTTCCTTTCTTTTCTCTTTCACTCTTGGCCCTTCACTGTCGTTCAACGTTTCTCTAGTTCTTAATTTTACTGGCGATATGCTTGGTCTTCTTTTTGCACTATGTCCACTTGATGGACCTGCAATCTCTTCTGAAGAAGTTTGAGCAGTTTTGTTCTGTTCTGCCTTGTCCCCTCCTTCTGGGGAGTCAATCAGGTTTTCCTTTTCTTTTTCTGTATCGTCTGCTTCTGGGAAAGCCCTCCTCTGATCAGGCTCTCCTGCTTCTTCACCTGTTTCGAGCCCCTTGTCACTGTTACTTTCTGCAGGCTCTTTGTCACTTTCAGCTGCTTCAGGCTCTTTATTACCTTCAGCTGCTTCGTCGCTGTCTGAGGCTCCTCCTTGGCCTTCCCCAAGTGAATCAGTTGCTTCGTCCTCAGAGAATATTTCTCCCTCCTCTATTTCTGCCTGTTCGCTTCTAGTTCTGTTTCGCTCTGCCTCAGCGCTTGGTACTTTGTTATCAGGTACTGGTAACTTCAGCGCTTCAACTTCCTCATCTGTGGGACACAACACCCTCTTTGTGTGACTGGCGTGAATCCAGTTGGGAACTCCCGCACACTTCACAGCGGTGGTAGTCGTCAAAATCACTTGAAAAGGTCCTTTCCAACGGGGTTCCAAACACGACTTCCTCACATGCTTCTTTATCACGACCCAGTCACCTGCTTTCAGGGCGTGTCCTGGACCTTGGATCGGTGGCAAGGTGGTTGCCTCCACCTGGTGAGAGAAAGATCGAACCACATCAGCTAGACCTTTGCAGTAGTCTAACACCATATCATCTGTAATATTCAAAAGCGCATTTGCAGGAACTGCTGGAAGTCTCATAGCTCTGGCCATGAGAATCTCGTGTGGGGACAGTCCTGTCTTTCTGTCAGGGGTGTTTCTCATTGACATTAGTACCAAAGGCAATGCGTCAGGCCATTTCAAGTTTGTTGATGCACATATTTTCGCCATTCTCGATTTCAATGTGCCATTCATTTGCTCCACTAGACCTGATGCTTCAGGGCGGTAGCTACAATGCAGCTTTTGCTCAATGTTCAGTGCTGCACAAAGCAATTTTATTACTTCATTATTGAAGTGACTTCCCCTCTCTGATTCTAAAGAGATCGGGAATCCAAAACGTGGTATTAACTCTCTCAAGAGTAGTTTTGCAACTGTGAGACTGTCATTTCTGCGTGTAGGGTATGCTTCAATCCAGTGACTAAAAATGCACACAACCACCAACACATACTTCAAGCCTCCATGCACAGGCATCTCAATGAAGTCAATTTGCATCCTGCTGAATGGACCCCCTGCTCTTCCAATGTGGCTCAAATTTACTACGGTTCCCTTCCCTGCGTTCATCTGTTGGCAAATGACGCAACAGTGGCAAACTGCTTCAGCAACTTGACGGAATTTGGGGTTAAACCAATCAGTTTTAAATAACCTAATCATGGCATCCCTCCCAAGATGAGCTTGTCCATGGTAAAATCTGGCTATCTGTGTCAAAAGGCTATTTGGAAGAACGAATTTCCCTTCACTTGAAACCCATAATTCATCTAGTCTCTTTACACATTGTGATTTGGTCCACGAGAGTTTCTCATCCTCACTGACATCATTCTGTAGGGATTTCAATTCATCCATCGTATCTATCACCTTTAGACCAAATATTTCGCTTGGTTCGAGTTCTGGTTCACTTATCAAATTCCATTCATCCCTAGGCAATATACAGTTCAATGCGCAAAACCTTGCGACTTGATCCGCATATCCATTTCCCAGAGAAACATAATCTTGTCCCTTCGAGTGTGCACTGCATTTTACCACTGCTACTTCTCCTGGTAGTTGGATGGCATGTAACAATTCTTTTATTCTTTCACCATTTTTCACTGGTGATCCTGAAGAGGTCATGAAGCCTCTCTGTGACCACAATTGTCCAAAATCATGCACTATTCCAAACCCGTACTGGCTGTCAGTGTAAATAGTAACTTTCATCAATGCAGAAAGTTGGCAAGCTCTAGTAAGGGCTACCAATTCTGCTACCTGTGCAGAGTAAACTCCTTGAAGCCAAGATGCTTCCAAAACACCTGTTACTGTGCATACGGCGTACCCTGCTTTCAGTACACCCAGTGCATCTCTTAAACATGAACCATCGACAAAAATAATTTGATCATTTTCTTCCAATCGGGTATCTTTGATATCAGGTCTTGGTTTGGTGCAAAATTCAGTCACATGAAGACAGTCATGCTCGATGTCTTCAGCGTTCTCAATTTCAGCATTTTCACTGGGAAACAAGGTTGCTGGATTCAACCTAGTGCACCTTTTCAGCTGCACATTAGGTGATCCCAGAATTATTGTTTCGTACCTTGTGAGTCTAGCACCAGTCATGTGCTGTGTTCGGGAACGTGTCAAAAGTATCTCAACTGAGTGAGGGACCATGACTGTTAAAGGGTGTCCCATCACTATTCCTTCACTCTGAGTGAGGCTGATACCAACTGCGGCTACGGCGCGCAAGCACCCTGGCAGTGCTGCTGCGACCGGATCCAAAGTAGCTGAAAAATATGCTACTGGTCTGTTTACGCCACCATGGGCTTGGGTCAAGACAGACAAGGAACATGCATCACGTTCATGACAAAACAATGTGAAAGGCTTTGTGTAGTCAGGCATACCTAAAGCTGGAGCCCTGCACATGCATTCTTTCAATTCAATAAAAGCATCCATCTCTTCTCCTTTCAGTTCAATTTCATCCAATGCATCCTTCTGGGTCAGTTTCAGTAAAGGTTTTGCTAGGGTTGAGAAGTTGGGAATCCATTGGCGACAGTAGCTCACCATTCCCAAAAACTTCCTCACCTCCCTCCTCGTCTTTGGGGGACTCATTTGAAGTACACTTGTTATTCTTTCCTTCATTATTCTCCGTGACCCTTTCTCTATTTGGTGACCCAAATATTTCACTTTCTTCTGACAGAACTGTAATTTTGAAGGAGGCACCTTGTGTCCATTCCTTCCCAAATAGTTCAATAGAGCAATGGTGTCGGCTGTGCAGTCACTTTCTGTCTTGGATGCAATCAGTAAGTCGTCAATGTACTGTACTAGGGTTGACTCGAATGGCAATTCTAACGCTTCCAAGTCTTTCTTTAGAATCTGATTGAAAATTGACGGTGACTCCGAAAACCCTTGAGGAATTCGACACCAACTGTAGACTCTGTCTAAAAATTTGAAACAAAAGAGAAATTGGCTGTCCTCATGAAGAGGCACCGAAAAGAATGCTTGTGACAAGTCGATGACTGAGAACCACTCGGCATCGCAAGGGACTTGAAACATTATCACAGCTGGATTTGGTACTACAGGGCAGCATTTAATTATTATGTCATTTATTTTCCTCAAGTCCTGCACAATTCGGACCTTTCCACTTGGCTTTATTAGTCCCATAATTGGTGAATTACATGGACTGCTTAACACTTCTTTCAGTACTCCCTGTTTTACAAACTCATCAATGAGTTGGGCGACTTTCATGAGGGTGTCTTGTGCCATATGGTACTGTGGGGTCTGGGGAAAGGTTACATTGGGTTTTACAGTCACTTTCACTGGTTCCACTCCTTTCACCAATCCCACCTCCTTTCCTGTCATATCCCACACTTCTTTTCCGACTGTTTCTTGTAACTCAGCAGGTATATCTGCTTCAGTGATCATTGGGTAAAGGGTAATCAGGGGATATTCTTCATCGGCAGTTTCTACTTCGTCCCCTTCTACACTGTCCTCTTCTTCCCCATCACTGCTCGTCTGAATTTTAATTCCATCGTTTGAACACATAATCGAACATCCCAATTTGCACAATAGGTCTCTCCCTAACAGTGATATCGGGCTTGAGTCATATACCACAAAATTATGTGTCCCTTGATAGTTACCAATTCTGACTTGTACTGGATCTGTGATTGGGTTCGTCAGGTACCTGTTTGCTACTCCCACTACTTGAACTGTTCTCCCTGAAAGTGGCAGATTTGGCACTTCAATGCTCCTAACAGTGGAACGTGTAGCTCCTGTGTCAACCAAGAATGAAACGCGATGACCCATAACTCTTCCCTCCACATACGGACCCTTTTGATCAACCTCCAAAGATGCTGCAAGCACACAATTTCCCTCCTCATCTGAACTTTCACTCTCCCATGCATCGTTTATTCCATTCTCGCTGTGTAGTGGGAATTGGTGTACTGTGTCAATTTGACTCATTCCCTGACCCGTGACCTGTTGAGGAACCATTGCTTGCTGCTGATTCATTGGTGCTAAGGGTATTTGCATTTGCTGATTAGGTACCATAGGAAACTGCTGTTGCATTGGCTGCAATTGTGTCATTTGCACACGAGGCATTTGCACCTGTTGCGGTTGCATGGGTTGTAGACCCTGCATCTGGTTTATATTGTTTTGAAAATTTGGGTTCGAACCTCTCAATTTTTGTCCTCTCATAGTCTGGAATGCATTGACATCATTGTTTTGCTGACATACACCTTGCTGCACCATCCAATGCCCGACGATTCCGCACGTGTGACATGGCATCACCTTCTTCATTGCCTGTATACCATTTGGAATCATAACGGAATTCAAATCAGGACCATTATTCACAAAACCTCCTCGGCCTCTGCCTCTCATCTGCGGCTGAAACATAGCATTTCCCTGTTGCTGCTGCTGCGGCATCTGTTGTTGAAAACCTTGCAAACCTTGTAAACCTGTCTGAGCTGCTCTGAGCTGCATCACCATCACCTTTTCCTTCAATCTTTTCTGCTTTGTCTCAATCTCATCACTGCAGTATTTTGCATAATTCAACACTTCATCGATCGACTTTGACTGCCAACAAATCAAATGCGATTTAATCATCTGGCTAATTTCGGGTCTCAGCCCTTGCACAAACCTGAACACAAAATGGAGCATGTCTTTTGGCTCAATCGTTTCCGTGCCACTGTAATTTTAAAACGCTTTCAACAACCTCTCATAATACGCGTGTATAGATTCTTTAACCTCTTGAGCGGTCCTGTCAATCCTTTGCCAATCCACATTTTTCGACGCAACCTTGGTTTTCAAGTGCTCGATCACCTTACGGTTTAAACTCATTACCATAGGTAATGGCGCACCTGTGTCCCTATCTCTCTCTGGTTCACTCGTCGGCCAACCTACAGCCCTTTTACAATCTTCCCACAAATCAGCCGGAACCACAATTTCAAATAAGATATTCAGGTCTTCCCAGAGACACTTCGCGAGTTTCACAAATCTATCCGTTTGTTAATACCACTCAATCGGCTTCTCTCTTAATTTGGGAAAGTCATCCGTAAAGTATTGAATATCGCACCTGTGCCATGGTACATGCACAAGTTTTCCCCCTGCTGTCTCTCTCATTGGTAACATGGTTATCAGATCGTCATTCTGTTGTTTTTTCTCACTTCGTTCTGAAGTATTTTCCTTCTTTTTATCCTTTTTCTTAACCCACCTGCTTTCCCACTTGTCTAAACATCTCCAGACCTGTGCACTCTGCAGTATCTCTTTAAGGTGTTTTCATCCCTGCGGATCTCATGTGTTCAAAATCTTTTGTCTCAAAGTCTAACCTGTAACTTCTGCTCAGGTGTTTAGTCTTACCTATATCGATCTCGTTTCTGTCTGCAATTTCTTGTAACTTCTTGTGTATGTTGCTCACTTCTCTTGTAATCCTAGGGCACATGTATCTTAGTTCTTCCTCTGTGTATGATTCTAATCTGTTCAAACTCATTGTTCCCTCTACCAGTTCATCTGCCTCCATACCCAACCTTATTTTATTCAGGTATTCTTCTCCCTTCCCGCTTGATGTACTCTGCGGGGAGTTCAGGCTGTTGAACCATTGTGTTAACTGTTGCGCGTTCAGTCCCATCAATGTAGCAGTTACATCAACTGCCATTGACGGTTTCTGTAATGTTTCAGTCTGTGAAGTTAACGGTATCAATAGTGGTGGATGTGACCTTACCACGGTTGACGGAGCGCAAATTGGAATTGGACTAAATTCCGACAAGGACCCAGATCCATTTGGCAGTGCCGCTATCGGAGTTGTCTCTGGAGTGGTTTCTATGCATCTTCTCCCTGTCCCATTTTGTATCATTAACCCTTGGTCGCTGGTGCTTGAATTTGCCTGTATATACAGGGGTACTGGTGGACCTACAGTGATAGGTAGAGATATTGCATCTGGATTCTGTCTGTTCCCCGAATTCTGTGGCATGTTAATCCCCACATTGTGGTTCATCACTGCTGGCATACCTAACTGGCTTTCTACTACTCGCACTTCTTGTGTCTGCTTTTGGGGCATCGAGAACTGTGTTGATTCAGCTTGAATCAATGTCGGTCTCTGATAGTTTTGTCCTCCCTGCGCCATTGAATCGGAAGTCATTCCCACATTATGCTCATCGCAACAGTGCCTTTGAACCTGTGGCTGATAGTTATCAGCAGGTTTCAATGTTGGCACGTCTGGGTACATTCTCTGAATCCCTGGTATTCGTGGTGAGAAAGGCATGTCAGAGCTGCTCGGCCTCTGAGATATTCTCAAATTTGGTGTTACATTACCCTGTATTGGTTCTGGAGGGGCAGTACTAATGCTTGAGCCTTTTTCGCTTTCCACGTATGGTGGTGGGTGATCATTCAGCAATTGTATAATGAACTCCTCATCATCTGACTCGTCTCCCCTTTTCGAGTTTCTATTGCTCTCTCCCTCTCTGGACTGACTCCTGTTTGTCTTACAGGTGGCTTTCCTTCCTTCCGTCTCCGCTTCATCAGTAATCGCTGGAAACAATTTAATTCCCTGCAATACGTCTGATCTCCAAACCTTTTGTGTGCTGTCCCATCTAGCTTCTTTTCTACTTTTCTTATTCTTGTCTCAAATTTCTTTTGTTGTTGTTTTCTAGCTATTAGCTCCCAAATTGCTAATGCCTCAAACTGTGCTGGCCTTGGAGGTACTTTCATGTCGTATAGCGCAAATCTCAGATTTTCTAAAACCCTTAGGTTAAACGACCCATGGATAGGGAACGCTACACTTCCATGTTTTTCTGTTAATTTGCACCATTGTTTTAGCCAAAGACATGGCGCTACACCCTTTTCTTCAATGACGATGTAAGCTGGTGTACCCTCAGGCGGTGTTTCTTCTCCTACATTTGCTTTAATATAAACATCTCCCCTCATGGCACTCTTAAATGCTTTGAAAAATGTCATCTTTCCGTCTTTTGTTTTTCTAAAATATGTAATCAATAAGTGACTTTAATTCCCGGAATACTCTTCGCTTGCCTTTCCCCTTCCAATTGCACTTCACGGATGGCGTCCAATCCATGCGCGACCCTTCTCACCAACCGACCTATCCCAGCGCGGCTCCTAGTGATGTCACACTCACACATTGCGGCTGACAAAGTCCTGCGGCTTGTCCTCTTTTCATTCGGCTTCACTCATAAACTAATTTCTGCACTATAACGCGAGCACTTTACCAAAAGAATAAAACAGATCTGTCGGTTTACTACAGGAAAGGTAATACAATCGCTTCAGAAACCTTAGGGATTTTTCACTAGCCTCTGCAGTTATTCCATCTTTCTCGGTTTCCCACTTTCGCAAGCAGAATTTGACCCGCAAACTTTACTCTCAACTGATCAATGAACTATTCTAGTGCACTTTAGAATTAGTCAAATCTCAAAGTCGAAGTTTTCTTTCACTCTGCAACATTCATACCGACTTGTTGACCACGCCCGATCAACCTATTAAACCGACCAGATCACAACATCAAACAAGTGTCACATACACTTTTCAACATACTCTGGAGTCTCTTGACCTCGCAGGGCCCGTCTCAACATCAACAACCACGTAGACAATTTTTCTGCTCAAAGCGCTACACACACGTGAAGTTCAACGACTTCCCTACTCTCACACCTTTGAAGGCTAATATCCTTTTAACCCCTTAAATCCTCACAAACTTCTCAATTAATCTGCGGCGATAAGCTGTGCAAGCGCGAAACCCTAACTTCACTCATACCGTCACTAGAAATGCTGAGACCATTCTCATACCTCCATGTTCCTCATTCGCAAGCTCCGAGATCCCGGGAAAGTCATTGGGGACTTAGGGCATCATCATCTCTCCAACTTGTTTTATCAAAGAAAATTCTAACCTGACTCTGTCTATTGTTCGGATGGGGTCCCAAAGGGCTAAACCATCAATCTCTGCTACCATCTACTGATAACGCGTCCAGCCCTTATAAATTACCTGTACCTGGACACGTTGGAGGTCGGTGAATCTTTTAACCGAGTCGGGCTCTCCTCATCCTCAATAGTCGAGTCACTCAGATCAATAATCAATAACTGTTGTAATCGGTAATCAGTACTCAATTAATAGATCAATATAACACATCAGAAATCAATAACAGTTGGTATTTCGGCGCACCATGACCTTTCAGTCATGAATAACCACACCAGTTTATTAAAAGTTAGTGAATTTATTTCCCTATATTAACAAAGCTAGCACGATATATATATGTCTCAAAACCAATTGACATATGTATATGAACATTACTAGCTGTCCATAACGGCGGAAGAAACGCAATCTACGCAAAATCTGAATGATTATACACTCTGTTATAGCAATGCAAATCACCAATGTGACTAACTGTATTTGACTAATTGCATACATTCGGTCAGCATAACAAGATTTCAATTCTTCATGATACATTGAATGAATACCTCGACTATCCTCTAATTAGCATCGGCATGTGGGACTTCATGCAAAACGAATTTAGTCAACTCAAATTTGGAAAACTTCTAGCTAGGACTCTATCAAAATTAGCAGTTGGTACCTAAAAGGAAAAACACAATGCATAATACATTTATCCTTTCATATTTACCAAATACAATCAGCATTCAAGAAAAGTCTTCGTCCTTCAGGTACCGGTTGATCAGCATGGGGCAAGTTTCAAAGGGGCAAAGTTAAGGGCAAGCTTCCTTGCAGCGGCAAGGAGAATAGGGCACAGTTACTGCATGGGCAAGACGGGGGCAAATCAAAGTTGAAGTCTCTAGGGTGAGAATTCTTAAAGTCTCTTTCTCTTAGATAGAGAAAAGGGCATCAGGGTGTCATCCAAAATGGAGTCTGGCATCAGGCTTCAAACTGGCATCGAGGAAAATGGCTGACTTCTCGTTGTCCGTTGGGTTTAAGTAAGAAACTTTCCAAATTCTGCAGGATCTTCCATTGGAGGGTTCATAGGTTGGCTTCAAATTGTCCAATCAAAATTGTCTTTTACTAGCGCTCATTTATGCATACACTGTCCTTGGAGCCTTGGAACACAAATTGTATCATGGTTTGCCAATTATTTTACTATCTGTACCTTCATTGTCCGCACCTGCAGAGACTGACCTTGTATCAAAGGGGATGTAACCGGCCTAGCACGAAACCTTGGAGATAAGTGTACCAGCCAGTTTCTACTGGAAAAATACAACTTCAAGCAAGAATATATGTTTCATTAGTTCATGAAAAAAAAATCACGCAGTTAGAATTTGAAACCAAGCAACTAGGCCAAAGCCTGGACTAAATTTAAGCTAAGCAAAACAGTTTTCAAACAAGAAATCATGGCATACATTTGCGATTAAGACGGATTACTACATTTTCAATACTTCGTGATTAATAAAGCTCGTTTATAATGATGGCGAACTACCCCGAGGGCACAATTTCCCTCGTACATTATTTTCTTTAGTAAAATCACACTACATTATACGTTTTGATTACACAATATGTATGAATATATGTCGGACCTTCTTTTTCTGCGTCATCAGGAGTAAGTGCATGGAAGAAAACTGATGCTGTCTCTCCGGCTCAAATCAAGTTACACTGGCTTCTGGTAAATCAAAACATAGTTCTTTAATTATTTGTTTGATGTAAAGGACCTTTTATGTCACTGAGAAATATCTCTTTGCCTCCCGCTTTCAGTGCTATAATCCAATTAGGAGCCCTTGTTCTAATTCTCATTTACTATTTACAGAACTGCTTATTGGGAAGACAAGTATCGGGGGATACACCTTGTCATTCTTAGGCACCTAACTCTGAAAAAATCTTCCTCTTGACATTAAATATACCAGTTCCTGCATGTTTTTCAGAAAGGCGTTAATAACATTGCAGTCAGCCTAAAATCGTACCTGGGTCCGTTTCTAGTGCTAATATTGCATGGGAATGCACTTTGCTCGTTCTAGGCACTTTTTGGTCTTAAGTCTTAAAATTCCATAGGCCTCTCTCACTAATCCGTTTTTAACCATGTTCTTTGCCTTTTTGATTATTTCATTTATTTTGTTGTCTTTGTTATTGTATTGTGTTCTTTAATGTTGTTTGGTAATACTTGATCCAAGTTTCCCTTGGAAATTGTTTGTACATAGCTATTAAAAGTTAACTAGAAATGCACACAGAACTTTGTTGTAAGTTAACAAGATTTTTTATCACGTTGATAGAAGTACCCATGTCCCAAGTCACTCGATTTCTGGCATTTTTGTTCAAATGTGAGATAGACTTTATCTAGCAGATGATGAGATTGAAAAGCAAGGAACACCAGAGGACATCTCACCCATCCCCTACAATTCACTGTGCTGGGAAAAGTGTGTATTCTCACAGTTTGTCTCCATCTTAGCTTGATGCTCATAAGTTGGAGTTTGAGACCAAGAAAGGTGAGAGGGATTTACATTTGAAATTGGTCACTGTGGGCGTGGAGGATACAAATTTGGCTGTCAAGGCAAAATGAACAGCCCCAACTGTTTTGAAGGAGTGGGTCCATGCTCTAGAGGAAAGAAGGCTGGCAGCAGGGGTGAAAAAGGTTTCTATATTGCTCGCTGCTGAGGGGAAAAGGCTGCCATAGCAGCCTCACACTTGAGGAGAAAATGTTGGCCTTAGAGGAATGAAAGTTCATGAATATTCACAAAGAGAGCAAGAGTGAGCTAGTCTAGGCAGCTACCAGGCATGAGACTTTAGTGATGATTCATCTAGTTTTGTTATTAGGGATAACATAGAGAACTTGTCTAGCTATGGATAAATAAGGCAGATGACAAAACTGAAGTACTGCTTTGGGAAAATTGTAGGTACAAGGGAGGAATGTAATCCTGATCCCAAAGGGGAGGAAATGAGGCAGTGCACCCTCCTTGAGGCAGCACTAGTGCTTAGGTTTGGGCTTTCCCAAAATGAGCATTTTAGAATGTTTAGGGATAGCAATTAGAAATCTTTGGATTGTTTTGTGGATGGTTCAATAAAGTAATTGATGGGATGGATAAAGGGCAACAGACTAAATGATAATTGAGGGAACAAATTGATGAATGTTTTACCTACCTGCAAAAGTATTTAGCGCACTCCACGTTCACTGAACCCAGTGAGATTGCTAAAGTGGCTTTTTTCTGGGCTGCACAAGAGTGTCTAAGAAGACACACATAAGGACCACAAGAGGAGAAAGAGGTAGGAAGGAAGAGAGAACAATGAAAATGAGTAAGGGTCTTCCAAGGACCTCCGAAAGAATAACAAGGCAGATGTCAATTCAAATTCTTTATGATAGGGTGCTGGGTTCAATTGTAGGAAACTGCACAATCCCTTCGTGAAGGGTCAGGTTATCAATTGTCTGAAGAAAAAACACAAGAAAACAATGTAGTGTTTTCGAAGAATGTCATCCCAGTGGTGGGCAGTACACAAGAATCCCAATGTAAGTTTATGCATGGTTAGTCAAGTAGGGATACTGAGATGTTCTGAGGTTATCTTAGTTTCCATGAGAAAGGGGAAGTTGAATACATGGCCTACATGGTTGTCAATGCTACCAAGTACAGAGGGCATCCATCAACAGGAAGATGATTAAGGTACCAAGCGACATGTGAGCAAAAATGACTACAGTCTGGTGTAAATGTATTTCCAGAGCACATAACCTCTGGTGTATGTAATTGCTTGTTCAATGCAGATATTGCAGATGGATGGTTCTTTTATGAAAAAGCCATAATATTTAACAGGCAAGAAAGTAAAAGACCTTAACAAGAGACTCTAGGCTAGCATAATCCTGACAGAAGAACTTGATTTACTGCAATCTTTGACAAACAATATTGTTTGCTAAAAAAACTATCAGTAACAGTGACAGCAATTACTTGCAGTGTTTGTAATAGAGCTATTGACTGTGGCCCTCCACCAAGTTACTTATGAAACTTTAAAACTGTATGTTCTGTGGATGACTTTTTTCTTTTTGGAGCCATTCTTTGAGTATTGTTAGGAACTCACAAAATGGATATTGTGCAACAATAATTTTAAAATGTCACTTGATGTATCAAGATGTTTTGAGTAAAACCCTATGAAACTCACTTAGGCCTAGCTTTACCTTGATTCTGCTTCAGAGTTGTGTCACTTTGTGGCACAGCCCACATACAAAATCCTCTCTGGCATTTTCGAAGCCACTCAAAAACTTTGAGCCTAATTTAGATCTTGGCGGAATTGGACCCGCTGATGATTTACTGTTGGATTTTCCATCCGCTGCCTTGGTAGTCTGACCGTTCTATTAAAATGTTGGTGGTCTCCTAGACAAAAGACTGCTGATGAACTGCTGGCACTGCCAGGTTTCTTCACCCTCATCAGTGGCACCATACGTAAAAGCAGCTGGGACTCCAGCCACTATTACAGCCGAGCCAATCATGATGTGCCTTCCTGCAGATGCAACTGTGGTGGCTAACCCACCACACCTGAGTTGGCTGTTTGGGAGGGATAAAAGCACAAAACATACCTTTTTACTACTTTTCTCATTCGCCCGCTGCAATGAATTAGATCGTTCAAGCCCTGCCTTTGCTGCTACTAAAGGGACCAAGATGGAAATCAACCATGTCATCACGGGAACCAAAGATAAGTCACTGTTTTACCTGTCATCCTTTGAATTGCCTTTGTACAATAGCACTAGACTTGTGCATGTTTAAAAATAGGTACAGGCAACAGTACAAGGATGTGCACTGCATATGTGTGTAATGTGGTAGTTACAAAAACTTAAAATAAAACACCCCAACATATCTGCCGAAGCAGAGGCAAGGCCGAATGGCATCCATATAAATCTAAATGCTCCTTCAGGTGTAATAAATGAAGTTAGATGTACTGAATCAGGATTAACAAAATTTGATGGCACCCATTCAACAAATCAATTGTCGAGTATACATTCCTTCCCTTGACCCTGGCTAATAGTTCATTAATATTAGGTATGCGATGTCTGGCCACCCATACACTGTTCTGATCTCCTAAATCCACACACATTCTAATACCGCCATTCGACTACTGAGTCAAAATTATCAGACTTAACCATTCTGAAGATTCTATGCGCTCAATCACACCCATTGCCATCAACTTTGTCAATTTGCCATTTAATGCATCTCTTAACACTACATTTCTCACATTATGAACCTTTGACTTTGCTCCTTCCTTCAAGACAATTTTGTGTAGTAATTTCTTCAAACATCCTAACTTATCTCCAAATAAATTTGGAAACTCATTCTTCCATCTAATAGTATTCTCATGCAACACTGGTAATACTTTCTCCTCAGCATTTTGATTTAATATCACATCCAATTCTCTTTGTTTCTTCCACCCTAATAAATATCACCCCCTCTCAACAACATATACACTACATATAATTTCTCTTTGCTTGAAGAGTACTGTCCCTAGGAAATATCCTACACTGTGTATCTTACTATCACCATAACCCACTTATTCTATCTTGGATGTAGATAGTTCCTTACTTCCTAAATTTCACCAAGTTTCCTGGTCGATAAGTGTATGTGGCTAACATGAATCCACCCACATTTGTATACCATGCATACACAATACATATTTTGGAGGTCTGTATTGGCCAGTTTCCAACACATAAATTTCATTTTCATGTATTCCCTCTTTTGTTTTATTTTGTGACTTTATTGTTGTATCAAATGGCATTAATACCTCAATGTGATCACTTTTGGGTGAAGTATCTTCTTCATTATCAACATTGCCTTGTACTGAATTCACACTACTCTTATTCAACGTTTTCCTCGGGTAGGACACTCTTGAGAAATGTCCAATGTCCAACACTATTGCATTTTAAACATTTAACCTTCATGGCAGAACAATTTCTTGAAGATGCTAAATGTTTAATACTTCCACATCTGTAACACGTTTTATTTTTTCATCACCACTTTTTTATTTGGCTTACTCCCTACTTTTTGTGATTGTTAGACTTGTTAATTGCTTGTATAGCTGTGTCTTCTGCACCTTTATTTTTTAAGTTTTTCACATATCGTGAAGTATCCTTTTTCTTTATATTCACAAAAAGTAAAATATGGATCAGTGTGTGTTCAAACATACTGCAGTGTTGTACCAATATCTTTATAAACTGAAAGCCTGTTTCCTTTGTCTGACCGTTTCACAATGGCAACACTTCATGAAACTAAAGTATATTTCAAATGTTTACATTTCATGTGTAGTCTGTACTGAATTAGCATCGCAATGTATTATGCATTATGTGCATATCTATGCTGTTGATATTTTAAAAATATTTTTGTGGTGGATTGACAAATGGATTAAACAATATGAGTAAATACAAAGGCCTTGACACATTTAACATCTGCTTCAGTAAAAAGCAAAAACAATCTACATTTCCAAAAGAGTCATGTTTTGGGCCTGATATTGACTTTTCAAGATGGGATACTCCAACATATATGTGATGTAAACTTCCTTATTCAAATGGCCCTTCAGGTATCATATTTCTCGCCATTATTGACAACTGGACATAACTAAGGACACTAAGGCTCTCATTATGACCTTGGCGGCCGCACTCCCGCCGCGGTCATTATGAGATCCCCGCTGGGCCGGCGGGGATCTCGGATGCAACACAGGAGCCGGCTCCAAATGGAGTCGGCAGTGTTACGGCCGTCCAACGGGTGCAGTTGCACTTGTTGCGCTTTTCACTGTCTGCTATGCCAGTGGCCCCGCGACTCCCCGTACCGCCAGCCTTTTCCTGCCGGTTCAAAACTCAATGTGGCAGCGCTGCCCAGGCGGATTATCACCGCCAGGGCAAATGTGGCGGGAAACCACCGGCCCGGAGGTGCAACCGCAGCGCTTCCACCGCAGTCATAATTTCCTGGATTGCACCGCCAGCCTGTTGGCGGTGCAATCGCCACAACAGCCCTGTCGGTCTTTGACCGCCAGGGTTGTAATGGCTCCCTAAATTGTTCTTTGGGATACGTGTAACTCCGTCAACAATGTGAACACATTCCTGTCAGTTTCAATCAATACAGGTTGCCTAAATAATTTGTGTTGGATGAAACAGACTGGCTTGCTTGCACATTTGTGAAGGACTAAGGCTTCATGCCACTATGCTACTGTCAACATGAACTAACTTGAATCTTCCTGTGAAAGCATATCTCTAACGTGTTTTTGATAAAGAACAATGGCAATATACTCATGTTTTCAGTCCATTTGGACCAGATGCTGATCATCATTTGGTCATTGTATCAACTTACCAATATAAAGTCTGACATCAAGTCTGACATCAACTATATCATAAATGCTTGGTATGCCATGTCACCGGTAGTAGGCCCTACATTACCTACTCACATTTGTGATGGAGCCTCACACCGAGCCCAATACTCAAATGGGGCTTGTTTGGTACAACCATCCCTAATAACATAGAAAAATGCATGTACCTCCTTTTTCATATGCAGCCATGCGTCGGCTCAGAACAATACCTGCCTTGTGTTGAGGAATCTAGTGACAACCTTTGGCACAAATCAATACACCAAACACATTATCAGACACTGTCTGAAAAATGTACTCCTTCAAATATCCTTGTGTGTGTTGGATGTGTGTCAACCATCACATTGATACCATAAAATATTGCTGTAAATACAAAAGATAAAATTACAAGAATACCTACAAACAATAAATCACCCTCTTCATGCTGCTGTTAGGCCTTTAAGTGCCCATTAAGCTCCGAGTAGGCCACCGAGAGGATGCAGGCCATTAGGAATGGTCAGTGTGCGGCACACACAGTTGCCTCTTTATGAGGACTGGAAAAGCTGGACTTCTACTAACTTTCTGGTTCAGTGTCGTAGGTTCTCCCACCTCTTCCAGCAATACAGACTGTACTGCTTATGGATCCCCAGGGACCGCACTTTCTTGCCAATGGCCTTTCATATTTCTTGCCTTTGATGGGCGTGGATCCCCAGGGACCACACTTTCTTGCCAATGGCCTTCAGATTTCATGCTTTTGATGGGCATTGACTTGTGCAGATGTGAGGCTTCCAGCTCCCTGCAGGCAGCCAACCACATGCTGCGGACACCCTTTGGCCATGCACGGTGGGAGGTTGATCACAGTGCTTAGCCTGTTTCCAGGCCCTGTGGCCCAAACTCCAGCAGGCTGCCAAACCCACACCGCATGCAGCTTTGCCATGTACAGCATAGGGTTGGCCTTTGGACCCTGGGGCTCCCCTGGGGCCAAAATATATACGTTAAGGGAAGGGGATATGCCTCCCCTCCCTGCCCTTTAATTGACCCCAGGAGCCCCATTACTCAGTGCCAAATACAATGAAACTGGGGAGGAGGGTGTCCAAACCTTGGGGACTACATGCCCCGTAGCAAAATACAATAAAAAGAGGGACAGGGCTGTGCACACCCTCTCCAAGCTTTCTTGAGTCCCCCAGACTCTATTCCCTGGCGTCAAATTCTAATGGAAGGGGGCATGCAGGCCCCGTCCCCTACCCTTATTAGGGCCAAGGGACGCCCTCTCCCTGGGCAGATATTTGAAAAAAGGTGAGGAGGCCACCTCCCTGGACCTCATTAGACCCTAGGGAACCCACCCACCAGGGTCTTATGTATTCCCCCCTCTAGCCTTATTAGGCTTTTGAGGGCCCATTCCAAAGGGTACTTTTTTAAAGTAAATGGAGTGTATGCTCCCGTCCCTGAGCCTCATTAAGCCATGGGGATCCCATCTCCAAGGGCCTTATCTAAGTTAAAGTAGAGGGGTGCCTCATGGCCTCCTTCCCTTAGACTCATTAGGCTCGGGGGTTCCTATCTCCCAGGGCTGATTTTTTAAAGAGTAGGGGGCCATGGGGTTCCCCTCTCCAAGCCTTTTGTGGCCCTGGTGACCCCACCCACTGGGTCCAAAATATATTTTAAGGGTAAGGTGAGCACAGCATCCTGTGGGAGCCCGCATGGCTCCCACCCAGAAGGAACATCTAAGAACCCCTTCGGTGCCGGCGTCGGCCACTGGCCATCGCACGCACTATCTCCCTGGTGGATCATTAGGCTACGTGCAGTGGAGGAGGGTCTTAATATAGACAAGGATTTACATGTCTTCCTATAACTTTTTCTGTCCACATACACAACCATGTATATAACTCTCCTAAATGGTCCATAATATTGTAATATCTCATAAGCACAAATGTTTAAGTGTTAGCGTCACACCTGTGAGACACAGATAAATTGTCAACCAATACATGATCATGTTTTTCAACTGAGGTATATACTCACATGATACATGGATAGCATATGTATAGGACAGATTTTAGATGTTTCACGATAACAGATGTACAGGATAAACTATGTTTATATATGTTGTCATATCATCCATTGTATAGTATGTATTTCCCATTCAATGTGAGATTATATCAACATCCTGTCCACTGAATACTCTTGTTTTACACATATATGTATTTTATATCATGTTATCTATTACCAATGCAGTATTAAGTTTTCTCCCTAGAATGAGATCATTACACTTAACTGGCTTTGTGGGCTTCATTATTCTTTAGCTCATCTTCTCTCTCCTTTTCTCTCCTTTTTTATTGGGAGACGCGCACCATCTACTCTGTTTTCAACTACCACTTCCAACATGGCCGACACTTAGTGGCCTCTCACCGTATTGTCCTCTTTCCATTCCCATTACATAGGTGATGGCTTATAAATGATACCTCGTCTGAACATATCTTTAGACTCAGACGCCGTACGTATGAGACCGTAGCGGATCATCTTCTCGGGTAAGACACCCGTCTTACATAACAGCAGCTACACAGGAGGGCATAGCCTCATGGCCTTTATTATTCCTATCCTTTGGGGGTTCACCGCCGATTTTTGAAATTTTTTCGGCAACTGCTATATCCAAACGTGCATTGCGATATTCCTCTTGCCGCAAATGTGCAACGACCCTTTGGAGCATGGCGCTTGGGACAATGTGTTTCATAATTTGGATACCTATAACACTGAGCTGTTTCCCTGCCATTTTTATTTAGTTATACCACACACGTGCTCTGTCTGGCATCTCAATTTCAATATCACGATAAAACGTATAAGAGTTTTCCTCCCTTTTCTTTTAGTTTTAGTGAAAATTATTGAATCCTTCAGTTTCCTTTCACTCACTAATGTTATTTTTATAGCTGATCCGCCCAAAGAACGCAGCCTATATGTATATGATGACCTTATTAACAATTTTTATTCTCTCTGCCACCACTCCTACCTTGGTATTAGATTACATCTTTGTTTCCCCTTTTTGAGGCATTTTCAAACCACCATACCATGCTCTAATTTACTAATTTACTAGGAATACTGCTCATCGTGCCAGTAGACCGCTCTATGTTTGCATACAAACCATTTGCATTCTAACTTCTTATTCTAGGTAAGATTGAAACATATGATTTCTTCAATTTGAAAACATTTTCATCCTTCTTTCTCACTTATTGTTCCTGACCTGCACTTTCGGTCTCTAGAACCATATGTGCACCGTATCCCTAGAGGCATGTAACCAGTATGAAACACATTCGCTTTACACAGTGGTTATTGGTATCCGGTTTTAGCACTTTATCTGGCCTTTACACAAATGTGGCGGAGTGCCCATATGTTTCATCACCTTACTTGCCACTCTTTGGCATCACGTGTCATAGCTATGTGACAGTTTTCTCTGTCAGATCACACCCAATTTACCGGACTGTTGGAACCAAGTAGCTGATGTACTCGTTTACAATATTGTGGTCACAGCCTTGAAAAAGTCATTACTGATGAAACACGTGTTGGCTGTCGATGTTTTGATCCTACAAACTCTTTTGGTTTGACGACACATTTATCGGCAACAAATTTACTGGCTTCACATATACTTTGAACTATCTTTTGACTTATCATGGAAGAATAAAGGACACTAATATGGAAATCTGGATGTGCCGTGGCTTTCTTTTTATTGTCTAAACAACTGTGGACCTTTCAGGCGCACAGTTTGCACACCCTATGGCTGGGTGTGTAACCACTTGGGCATTCTTGAGAACAGTACTTGGATTCCTGAACATAATTCTATTCTGTACCCAACATTGAGCATATACTTTGGAAGTGTGCACCACTGTTTTACACAGCCACAGTTTGTGTTCTATAAATAACTCCTGAGAGGGAGTTAAAAAAACCTCTGATGCATTTTATTTTTTAAAAAAAACAAGAGACACGGAAGAGCTTCCGTGTCTCCCCACGCGCGACATGCTGATGTCACACTTGTTTTCCCTTCCGGGGCAGGAAGCAGCAGGTAAGGTTGCTTCCTACTCAGTGGGGGAAATGGCCCCAAACGGGCCTCCCAACCATTGGGAAAGGCTTTCAAACAAGGCCTTCCTGAAATGGTTTTCTGGCCCTTGCTGAGATAGAGGGCAAGGAAACCCCACTAGACACCAGGAAATTCAATTGGGGGGATCAGCCCCCTCTGGAAATGGGCCGCCCCACCTCCGGGGTCATATTTGAAAAAAAAACATTAAGTTTACCCCTGGTGAGCGCCCCCCCCCAGCGGTTTAAAAATGAAAACATTAAAAAAAAATGAAATTCACCGGGGCCCACCCACTAAGGCCCCCAGGGAAACCATACAGCTATTAAAATATATATATGACACTTTTGTCAATGCATGTGTTTTTTCCCTGGGGGCTGTGATCGGCTCCCAGGAAAACCACACCCACATATAAAAGTGATCTCTTTACATATATATATTTATCACCAGTTCTCTTGCAGTTGCAGCTTGCGTCTTCAAAGCAATGCACATACTTCAAATGACGCATTTCAACTGTAGCATTTAGGCAGCAATAAAAAAGTCAAGTAACTCTTGGCCGTTTTGATGCCATAACGTAGCGCAGAAGGTTTACATACCTACTGCAAAGATCAAATCTGTATTTTATGTAAATAGCTGAGTGGATTGGGAAAGCCAGCCATTACCTGCACTATAATATAAATGAAATGTATTTGCAAGGGGGGCAATGGAGAGATGAAGGGCACTTTTGCTGGATGGTAGTGAGGGAATCAGAGGAGGAGGTCATGGGAGTGGGAGAACCAGTAATGATTGTTGGACTGTGTAGGAAAGCACCATCTTGCCTGGCATGTTACCCCAATTTTTTACTTGTGTGTCAGTTGGTTTTTGTCTGTTTCACTGGGATCCTGCTAGCCAGGACCCCAGTGCTCATTGTTGTGGCCTGAATGTGTTCCCTGTGTCGTGCCTAACTGTGTCACTGAGGCTCTGGTAACCGGAACCTCAGTGCTTATGCTCTCTCTGCCTTGGTCTGGTCACTCCCCTTTCCTTTGTCCAATTTCGCACCAGAGCAGGGGCTGGGGGATCCCTGAACCGGTGTAGACTGGTTTATGCAAGGAGAGGCTACTACTCTCAGGCCCTTAACACCTATTTCCAAAGGGAGAGGGTGTAACACCCTCTCTCAGGGGCAATCCTTTGTTCTGCTTTCCTGGGACTGGGCTGCCCAAACCCCTGGAGGGTAGAAGCCTGTCTGTGGGTTGGCAGCAGCTGTAGCTGCAGTGAAAACTCCAGAGAGCTGGTTTGGCAGTACCCGGGGTCCATGCTGGAGCCCCGGGGATGCATGGGATTGGCACCCCAATACCAGATTTGGCATGGGGGGACAATTCCATGATCTTAGACATGTTATATTGCCATATTCAGATTTACCATTGTGAAGCTACATATACGTATTGACCTATATGTAGTTCATGCGTGTAATGGTGTCCCCGCACTCACAAAGTCTGGGGAAATTGCCCTGAACAATGTGGGGGCACCTTGGCTAGTGCCAGGGTGGCCTCACACTTAGTAACTTTGCACATAACCTTCACTAAGTGAGGGTAAGGCATATATGTGACTTATAAGTTTCTTAGGTGCAGTGTAAAATGGCTGTGGCAGTCCTGTGTAAGAATTGTCTGAGCTCCCTATGGGTGGCAATAAAATTGCTGCAGCCCATAGGGATCTCCTGGAACCCCAATACCCTGGGTACCCAGGTACCATATACTAGGGAATTATAAGGGTGTTCCAGTGTGCCTATCATAATTGGTAAAAATAGTCACTAGCCTGCAGTGACAATTTAAAAAGCAGAGAGAGCAAAAACACTGAGGTTCTGGTTAGCAGAGCCTCAGTGATACAGTTAGGCACCTCACAGGGAACACATACAGGGCACACTTTATGAGCACTGGGGTCCTGGCTAGGATCCCATTGACACAGGCAAAAACAAACATACATACAAGTAAAAATGGGTGTAACATGCCAGGCAAGATGGTACTTTCCTACACCCCTCATTTGTCGACCTCCACAATCATGGCTTTCACAGGTGCATCCACTTTCCTTTTAATTCAGAATCATTGATAGACCTGTACTTCTCAAACAGTATTGCAGCATTATTAAGATGGACTTCTAATGTCTTGGGAATGCTGGAATTAAAACATTTACTGGGACTCTAATAGTATGCCAAATGATCCTCAATTGCTTCTGGACTCTAAATAAATGGTTGAAACATCTGCAAATCATGTGACAGGCGGCCAGTATATTGTCTTTTTCAGGAAGCCATTTCCAACTGAATTGAGCATCCTCCAATAGCAATGGTCAGTGGTCATAAATCCAAAGATGAGACCTCTGAGTGGAAGTCATTCATATACTTTAATATTGCATTTTTTAAGTATGTTTGCAGCATTGGCAAGCTTTTCCTCAGGTTGGTTGAAGAAACGGGCTGTGATGCAAATGTAGTCTATAATGTCATAACCAGTCCACATGTCTTTAGTGAGATAGATGAGCAAATTCCTTTCATTGCTTCACCAGCCAATTTCAATACTTGATGGTGAGGTTGTGGCTCAGCAACAGTAAAAAAAAAAAATTGTCTGGCTTGGAACTTTCTCATTTTGTCAAGGGATCTTCACAAATTCCAGAAACCTGATTCGATCCACCAAAGAAATAGATATAGGAGGCTGGCCTGGTTTCTAGTGGGTACCTCAGGTACTTACACCTTACACCAGGTCCAGTTATCCCTTAGTAGTGAAATGTAAGCAGTGTCTAGAAGCCAGGCTCTCTAAAGGTAGCTGTGGATGTGCAGACAAGGTTTAACTAGGAGACATGCAAATCTCATGCAATACCATACACATAAATGAAAAGGAGAATTATGCAAGAACCAGAAAACAATGCAAGACACCAATAGTGGATATGAGGATCTGTGGAAGAAGGGGACAAAATCCAAAAAGCACAGAAGAGTCCAGGAAGGAGAGGAGCCCCTGCCAACCTGCATGCAGGTGCAAAAAAAAAAAAAAAAACACCAGTTAGGAAGATCAGTCAGTACTGCACTCAAGAAGACGGAGTCGGGTTCCTGGTTGGTGCAAATGATGTTCCACGCAGGATGGATGATTGCAGTCTGGTTTGTGTCACTGGAGTCTGCCAACAAGTCTTGGCACAAGCAAAGCTTGCGGTTAGCAGAAAATGGTGCTGTCTGGGACCAGGAAGGACCAGGTGGACCTTATCTAGGAGGCGCAGGCAGAGGGGGATCTTAGCAACTCAGAGAGCCCAAAGAAGACCAGGAGTCCCACAGCATGGAAACAAAGAAAGTGCAAAAGAGGCCCATGTAGCACTATGACAAAGGCTTCCACGTCACTGCAGAATTACTCACAAAGCTGTGCGTTGCAGGATAGTGTGCATGGGGCCAGAGCTGCAAGATACACAAAGAACTTCATGGGAGGATGCCAACAAGCCTTTAGTCTGAAGATCTCTTATTTATTGGTTCAACTTGGAAAAAAGTGTACTGGCATCTATTACAATAAGTGCAGCCTTGGTGATTGCATCATAAACTGTAAAAATGATGGAGCCCTAAAGGAGCATGGGGTGCAACCCTGACCACCTTGCTTAGATAGGGAAGCCCAAAGGATCCCTTCAATTGCAAAATGTATACAAACGAAGATTGTGAAGTGGAGTATGTAGATCCCAGAACATGATTTGCAGGCCCCAGCATGAACTCAGAGAAACAAAAACCCTGCCTTATGGTCCACAGCCCCCTGGCAATGACCTTTGAACCCATATTGGGCAGTCTGTCTGACTTGCTGAACCAGTAGTAGGTCCACATACTGCTGGAAAGTCCAACATGGAATGCTTTCTCTGTGTGGGTCTATAAACCCAAATTGAGGTCCGAAACCCCCCCCCCAAAAAAAAAAATGGTACAGCCTTCATACAGCTGGCCAAATCGTGGTTAAAGTACAGCTGGCCACCAGTGGAGAGTTTTGCACAGAACATGACATGGGGGAATTATTTGTAAAGCACTTCCATTTAATATGTCATCAAAAGAAAAACAAAGCCACTGAAAAATTAAAGTTAATTTGAAGCTATGGTTATGACTGGTTATAAAACTTTAATCAGGATTGGTTACAGGACCTCCTATATGCTTTAAAAAAATCTGAAATTCACCTAAAGAACTATAGTTCAAGTGAAACTGTGCCTTCAAAACAAAATCTTACAACCACTGAAAGTTTCCAGTTATAATTAGCTCCACAGTCCCTAACTCACACAACAGCCACACAAGATACAAGTACACTGATTTAAATTACTGATCACAATGATGATAATGATGATGATGAGACAGATTCATAAATCGCAACAGAGGCACTGAAAGGCATTCCAGTGTGGGCAGAAACTGACAAAAAGACTAAAAGAAAGATAGAAATCATGGAAGGCTGATGTTTTAAGATTCTGTGGCAGAAGACAGATGACCTGCAGTGGGAGTTAGCAAAAAGACATGTTTTTAATTATTTCCTACATTTGAAATTATTATAACATACTCTTTATTCTGGGGTTCCGACAGAGGCCTCACAGTATTAGATTTTAAACACCAAGGAGGGATGCATTTTTCAAATGTTCTCTTATGGTGGGCCAAAATCATAAAAGGCACAATGTGCTAGGCATAGGCTTTTGAAAATAACCCATTTCCAGATGGGCATCTAAAGACGTTTGGCAAGATATAAAATAAGGTCCTAATGTATATATTGGGGAACGGGTTAATCCATCACAACAGAGACGGATAGCCCGTCCGCCGAAATCTACATCCCAATAGTTCCTATGGGATTTAGATTTCGACGGGCCGCATATCCTTCACCATTATGACGGAATATCCCGTCTGCTAATAACTAAATCAGAGCCTTAGTGAGTCTCTCCTGCTGAGTCTCAAATTTTTGGTCTGCAACATTCTGGGTCTGTCCTGCATAAAGATCATTTCTCTAATCTAGTGGGGACATGATGGTGGATTGTACTATTGTTTTTTCAGTAATTAGATGGCAAAAGGTGAATGATTTTCTTGATGGTGTAGATTTAGTAATCTTGAGGCTAAAGTGAGATTGAAGTAAAAAAAAATCCCATGAGTCTCACTACTTGTGGTGGAGTGGGTGGATGTCCCCAGCTGTCTGGCTAAGAACCATCAGCCTAAATGTTGGGTTCATTGCTCACAACTTAGACATCAGTTTTATCAGTGTTCAGTTGAAGTTCCACCAGCTTCATCCAATCCACTATGCCACTCATGCACCTTTGGAGTATGGCACATATCTGAAAAGTCTCTTAATCCAGTCTAAATAGTAGTTGAGTATTTTCTGCACAACCATGGAAAGTAAAGCCATATGAACTAATTAGGGATACTCATGGTCTCATATACGTATTAAATAGAGCCACGGTAATGGAAAAGCCCTGAGGGATGTCACAGGGCACTTTTTTGAGGAAAGCTTATGGCTACATCCATCACAGAATGAGATCTATCCTGTAAATAGGGGTTGAACCAGCTCAGGACACTTTCCCCAAACCAGATTCATATAGTCTGCCTAAAAACCACAGGTGGGAGGCAGTGTCAAAAGGGGCTGAAAGAGCCAACAAAATCAGCCATGATTTGATAGGGATTGTCCAACAGAGCCCTTAGGACTGATTTAATAAAAGGGACTGGGCTACAAAAAAAAATATTGTGTGAGATTAAAAGAAAATATTTTCCTGATAGCAAAATAGCTGCGTGTTGACCAGTCTTTCATTCTTTCAATTGGTTGGCAACAATTCAGAGTTAACCAGGGTGTTTATGAGTACCATAAATTTTTCACTAATGCTTTTTTTTGTTACGGCACTCCTTCCTGCAGTGCACAACCTTCTGAGTTGTCCTCCGGCGTCGTGGGACTCCCTTTTGTGATTTCGCGTGGACTCCGGTTCCCTTTCCTTCCAAGTGCCTGTTCAGGTACTTTTTTGGGTGCTACCTGCTTCTGTGAGGGCTGCCTGAGTTGCTGGGTGCCCTCTCTGTCTCCTCTTCCAAGTGGCAACATCCTGGTCCCTCCTGGGCCACAGCAGCACCCAAAAACCTCTACTGCGACCCTTGCAGCTAGCAAGGCTTGTTTGCGGTCTTTCTGCGTGGGAACACCTCTGCAAGCTTCATCGCGGTGTGGGACATCCATCCTCCAAAGGAGAAGTTCCTAGTCCTCTTCTTTCTTGCAGAACTCCAAGCTTCTTCCAACCGGTGGCAGCTTCCTTGCACCCTCAGCTGGCATTTCCTGGGCTCCTGCCCCCTCTCGACACTGTTGTGACTATTGGACTTGGTCCCCTTGTCTTACAGGTACTCAGGTCCGGAAATCCACTGTTGTTGCATTGCTGGTGTTTGTTCTTCCTGCAGAATCCCACTACCACGACCTCTGTGCTCTCTGGGAGTAGTAGGTGCACTTTACACCTACCTTTCAGGGTCTTGCGGTGAGCTATTTTTCTAACCCTCACTGTTTTCTTACAGTCCCAGCGACCCTCTACAAGCTCACATAGGTTTGGGGTCCATTCGTGGTTCGCATTCCACTTTTGGAGTATATGGTTTGTGTTGCCCCTATACCTATGTGCTCCTATTGCAATCTATTGTAATTCTACACTGTTTGCATTACTTTTCTTGCTATTAAGGAAGACCAACACCAGCAAAGCAACAACAGTGGATTTCCGGACACAAGGGGACACAAGGGGACCAAGTCCAAGAGTCGCGACAGTGTCGACAGTGGGCAGATGCCCAGGAAATGCCAGCTGAGGATGCAAGGAAGCTGCCACCGGGTGGAAGAAGCTTGGTGTTCTGCAAGAACGAAGAGGACTAGGAACTTCCCCTTTGGAGGATGGATGTCCCACGTAGTGAAGAAGCTTGCAGAAAGACCGCAAACAAGCATTGCTAGCTGCAAGGGTCACGGTTAGGGTTTTTGGATGCTGCTATGGCCCAGGAGGGACCAGGATGTCGCCACTTGGATAAGGAGACAGAGGGGGCACCCAGCAAGTCAGGGAGCCCTCACAGAAGCAGGCAGCACCCGCAGAAGTACCGGAACAGGCACTTGGAAGAGGAGTGAACCGGAGTCCACCCAAAGTCAGAAAAGGGTTTCCCACGACGCCAGAGGACAACTCAGAAGGTTGTGCACTGCAGGTTAGAGTGTCAGGGACCCAGGCTTGGCTGTGCATGAAGGAAATCCAGGAAGAGTGCACAGGAGCCGGAGCAGCTGCAAATCACGCGGTACCCAGCAATGCAGCCTAGCGTGGGGAGGCAAGGACTTACCTCCATCAAACTTCGAGTAAAGAGTCACTGGACTGTGGGAGTCACTTGGACAGAGCTGCTGAGTTCCAGGGACCATGCTCGTCCTGCTGAGAGGGGATCCAGAGGACCGGTGATGCAGTCTTTTGTTGCCTGCGGTTGCAGGGGGAAGATTCCGTCGACCCACGGGAGATTTCTTCAGAGCTCCTGGTGCAAGAAGGAGGCAGGCTACCCCCAGAGCATGCACCACCAGGAAACAGGCGAGAAAGCCGGCAGGATGAAGCGATACAAGGTTGCAGTAGTCGTCTTTGCTACTTTGTTGCAGTTTTGCAGGCGTCCTGAGCAGTCAGAGGTCGATCCTTTGGCAGAAGGTGAAGAGAGAAATGCAGAGGAACTCTGGTGAGCTCTTGCATTCGGTATCTGAAGAATTCCCCACAGCAGAGACCCTAAATAGCCAGAAAAGGAGGTTTGGCTACCTAGGAAGGAGAATAGGCTAGTAAGAAAGGTAAGAGCCTATCAGAAGGAGTCTCTGACATCACCTGCTGGCCCTGGCCACTCAGAGCAGTCCAGTGTGCAAGCACACCTCTGAATCCAAGATGGCAGAGGTCTGGGGCACGTTGGAGGAGCTCTGGGCACCTGCCCTGGGAGGTGCAGGTCAGGGGAGTGGTCACTCCCCTTTCCTTTGTCCAGTTTCACGCCAGAGCAGGGCTGAGGGATCCCTGAACTGGTGTAGACTGGTTTATGCAGAGATGGCCACCATCTGTGCCCATCAAAGCATTTCCAGAGGCTGGGGGAGGCTACTCCTCCCCAGCCCTGACACCTATTTCCAAAGGGAGAGGGTGTAACACCCTCTCTCTGAGGAAGTCCTTTATTCTGCCTTCCTGGGCCAGGCCTGGCTGGACCCCAGGAGGGCAGAAACCTGTCTGAGGGGTTGGCAGCAGCAGCTGCAGTGAAACCCCGGGAAAGGCAGTTTGGCAGTACCCGGGTTCTATGCTAGAGACCCGGGGGATCATGGAATTGTTCCCCCGATGCCAGAATGGCATTGGGGTGACAATTCCATGATCCTAGACATATTACATGGCCATGTTCGGAGTTACCATTGTGGCGCTGTACACAGGTAGCGACCTATGTACAGTGCACGCGTTTAATGGTGTCCCCGCACTCACAAAGTCTGGGGAATTTGCCCTGAACGATGTTGGGGCACCTTGGCTAGTGCCACGGTGCCCTCACACTAAGTAACTTTGCACCCAACTTTCACCAGGTGAAGGTTAGATATATAGGTGACTTATAAGTTACTGAAGTGCAGTGGTAAATGGCTGTGAAATAACGTGGACGTTTTTTCACTCTGGCTGCACTGGCAGGCCTGTGTAAGAATTGTCAGATCTCCCTGTGGGTGGCAAAAGAAATACTGCAGCCCATAGGGATCTCTTGGAACCCCAATACCTTGGGTACCTCAGTACCATATACTAGGGAATTATAAGGGTGTTCCAGTATGCCAATGTGAATTGGTGAAATTGGTCACTAGCCTGTTAGTGACAATTTTTTAAAGCAGAGAGAGCATAACCACTGAGGTTCTGCTTAGCAGAGCCTCAGTGAGACAGTTAGTCATCACACAGGGAACACATACAGGGCACACTTATGAGCACTGGGGGCCTGGCTGGCAGGGTCCCAGTGACACATACACTAAAACAACATATATACATTGAAATATGGGGGTAACATGCTAGGCAAGAGGGTACTTTCCTACACAACCCCCCCAAACGAAGGACAATAGGACTAGCCATGACCTGATGAGTCTTCATTGTCTAAGTGGAAATATCTGGAGAGTCCATCTGCATTGGAGTGGGTACTCCCAGGTCTATGTTCCACTGTATAGTCCATACCCTGTAGAGATATGGACCACCTCAACAATTAAGGGGTTTCACCTTTCATTTGTTTTAGCCAAAGTAGAGGTTTGTGGTCTGTCTGAACAATGACGTGAGTGCCAAACAGGTATGGCCTCAACTTCTTCAGTGCCCAGACCACAGCAAAGGCCTCCCTCTCTATGGCAGACCAACGATTTTCTCTAGGGGTCAACCTCCTGCTGATAAAAGCAACAGGTTGATCCTGGCCCTCAGAGTTGTGATAAGACTGCCCCTACCCCTAATTCAGATGCATCAGTTTAAACAATGAATTTCTTGGAGTAACATGGGCTTTTTAGGACAGGTGCAGTGCACATGGCCTGTTTCAGCTCCTCAAAAGCTTTCTGACAGCTAGCTGTCCACAATACCTTTTTAGGCATCTTCTTGGAAGTGAGATCATTAAGTGGGGCTGCATTGGAGCCATAATTTTTAATGAATCTCCTGTAATACCCAGTGAGGCCTAGGAAGGCTCTCACCTGGGTCTGTGTTGTAGCGGGAACCAAATCTATGATAGTTTGGATTTTCCCCTGAAGTGGTGCAATCTGTTCTCCACCTACCAGGTGTCCCAGATAAACCACTTTCCCCTGCCCTATCTGGCACTTTGAAGCCTTGATAGTGAGGCCTGCCTTTTGCAGGGCCTCCAAAACTTTCCACAGGTGGACAAGGTGATCATCCCAGGTGGAGCAAAAGACATCTATATCGTCCAGATATGCTGCACTAAAAGCCTCCAACCCTTGCAGGACTGTATTCACCAACCTCTGAAAAGTGGCAGGTGCATTTTTCAAACCAAAGGGCATTACTGTGAATTGGTAGTGCCCTCCAATAGTCGAAAATGCAGTTTTTGCTTTAGCATCCTCTGATAACTTGATCTGCCAATACCCTGCAGTCAAATCAAAGGTGCTTAGATACTTGGCAGATGCCAGTGTATCTATGAGCTCATCTGCCCTGGGTATAGGGTGAGCATCAGTTTTTGTTACCTGGTTGAGATCTCTGTAATCTACACAAAACCTCATCTCCCTTTTTCCATCTTTTGAGTGAGGCTTTGGTACAAGCACCACAGGAGAGTCCCATGGGCTTTCAGAGTGTTCAACCACTCCCAGTTCAAGCATTTTCTGAACTTCTTGCTTTATGCAGTCCCTGACATGGTCAGGCTGCCTATAGATTTTACTTTTGACAGGCAAGCTGTCTCCAGTATCAATTGTGTGTTCACACCAAGATATGGTGCCTGGCACAGTTTAAAAGAGTTCGGAAAACTGACCTAGGAGATTTATGCAGTTGTCTTTCTGCTCAGCAGTAAGACAGTCTGCCAAAACTACACCTTCCACTAGAGCATCCTCTTCTGTGGAAGAGAAGAGATCAGGGAGAGGGTCACTCTCTTCTTCCTGTCCCTCATCTGTTGCCATGAGCAGGGTGAGATCAGCCCTGTCATAGTAAGGTTTTAGGTGATTGACATGGAGCACCCTAAGGGGAGCTTCCAGCAGTGCCCAGGTCAACCAAGTAGGTGACCTCGCCCTTCTTTCCAACAATGAGATGGGGTCCACTCCATTTGTCTTGGAGTGCTCTTGGGGCCACAGGCTCCAATACCCACACCTTCTGTCCTGGTTGGTACTGAATCAGAACAGCCTTCTGGTCATGCCATTGCTTTTGGAGCTCTTGGCTGGCCTGAAGGTTTTTACTGGCCTTTTTCATGTACTCAGCCATTCTGGATCTTAAGCCGAGTACATAGTCCACTATATCTTGCTTAGGAGCTTTTAAAGGTTGTTCCCAACCCTCCTTTACACGTGTTAGAGGACCTCTTACAGGGTGCCCCAAGAGGAGTTCAAAGGGGCTGAAGCCCACTCCTTTCTGGGGTACCTCCCTGTAAGCAAAAAGGAGGCAAGGTAACAGGACATCCCATCTCCTCCTCAGTTTTTCAGGGAGTCCCATTGTCATTCCTTTGAGAGTTTTATTAAACCTCTCTACCAGTCCATTTGTTTGTGGATGATAAGGTGTGGTGAATTTGTATGTTACACCACATTCCTTCCACATGGCCTTCAAGTATGCAGACATAAAGTTGCTACCCCTGTCTGATACAACCTCTTTTGGGAAACCCACTCTGGAAAAGATTCCCAGGAGGGCTTTTGCCACTGCAGGTGCTGTAGTGGTCCTTAGAGGAATTGCTTCAGGATATCTTGTGGCATGGTCCACTACCACCAAGATAAACCTAATGCCTGAAGCAGTAGGAGGGTCAAGGGAGCCAACTATGTCAACCACTACCCTTTCAAAGGGAACCCCAACCACTGGCAGTGGAATAAGGGGAGCCTTTGGAGTGCCACCAGACTTGCCACTGGCTTGGCAGGTCACGCACGATTTACAAAAGTCTTTTGTGTCCTCTGACATCCTAGGCCAGTGAAACAGGGGCACAAGCCTTTCCCATGTTTTAATCTGACCCAAATGTCCAGCCAAAGGAATGCCATGTGCCAGAGTTAGGAGGAACTCTCTGTACTGCATGGGAATGTCCAATCTCCTGGCTGCTCCAGGTTTTCGTTCCTTGCCTCTGTGTACAAGAGTTGTCCTCCCAGTAAACTCTATGTGAGTCACTGACATCCCCGTTTTGCTGTTTGACAGCTTGCTGTCTGAGACCCTCTAATGTGGGACAGGATTGCTGTGCCACACTCAGATCTTCCCTGGCAGGCCCCCCTCCACCCTAAAGCTCATCAGTGTCTGCTTCCAGCTCATCTGCTGAAGGTTCTGCACAGGGAGGAAATTCTTCTTCCTCAGAAGTAGAATCATCTGTAGAGGGAGGTATAGTGGGTAGGGATTTACCCTTACTAACTCTAGCTTTAGGGAGCACTTGGTCCATTGTTCCAGGATCCAGGTCACCCTGTCCTTTTTGCTTTTTGGCCTGAGCCCTGGTCAAAGCAAAGATATGCCCAGGAATGCCCAGCATTGCTGCATGAGCCTCCAACTCCACTTCTGCCCAAGCTGATGTCTCTAAATCATTCCCTAGTAGACAGTCTACAGGTAAATCTGAGGCAACCACAACTTTCTTTGGACCAGTAACCCCCCCCCAGTTGAGATTCACAACAGCCATGGGGTGGCTAAGAGTGTTGTTATGAGCGTCTGTCACTTGGTACTGTTGACCAAGTAGCTGTTGTTCAGGGTGTACCAGTTTCTCTATTACCATGGTAACACTGGCACCTGTGTCCCTGTAGGCCTGAGCCTCAACACCATTTATTAGGTGAAGTTGCTTGTACTTATCCATATTAAGGGGACAAGCAACCAAGGTGCCCAAATCAATGGCACCTTCAGAGACTAACACAGCCTCTGTGGTCTCCCTAACAGGACCAACCCCAACTAAATTACCAAAAGTGAGCCCAGCTACTCCCTTGGATTGGCTATTAGTAGGTTTGCTCCCACCACCACTGCTATTATTAGGGGCACTAGAGGTTGCAGTAGGGGTTGTGGTAGTGGGAGGTTTGCTGCTTTTCTTTGGACAACTGGCATCAGTTGTCCAATGGCCTTTTACTTTACATATAAACAGCACCAAGGTTTTTTTACTTGACTAGAAGCGGATTTGCCCCCCCCCCCCCACCAGATTGTTTTTGTGGGCCTGATGAAGACTCATTTTTAGATTTGTCCCCACCCTTGTCTGAAGACTTACCATCCTTCTTCTTGCCATCCTTGTCACCCCCTGTATGAACTTTTCTGTTCACTCTTGTTCTGACCCATTTGTCTGCCTTCTTTCCCAATTCTTGGGGAGTAGTCAGATCTGAGTCCACTAGATATTGGTGTAACAAATCAGACACACAGTTATTTAGAATATGCTCTCTCAGGATTAGATTGTACAGGCTTTCATAGTCAGAAACTTTACTGCCATGTAACCACCCCTCCAATGCCTCCACTGAATAGTCAACAAAGTCTAGCCAGTCTTGTGAGGACTCTTTTCTGGTTTCTCTGAACTTAATCCTGTATTGCTCAGTGGTTAAGCCAAATCCATCCAAGAGTGCATCCTTCAAAACTGCAAAATTATTGGCATCACTTTCTCTCACAGTAAGGAGCCTATCCCTACCCTTTCCACTGAAAGATAGCCATAGGATAGCAGCCCACTGCCTTTGAGGGACCCCCTGTACCATACAGGCCCTCTCAAGTGCAGCAAACCACTTGTTAATGTCATCCCCCTCCTTGTAAGGGGGAACTATCTTATGCAGATTCCTGGAATCATGCTCTGTCACATGATTGCTATCAGGAATACTGCTGCTGCCACCATGGGGTCCTAACCCCAACCTCTGTCTCTCCTTCTCTAAGTCTAGGGATTCCCTGTCTAGAGCCAGCTGTTGCTGTTTAAGCTTCAGCCTGGTCTCTTCCACTCTCAACTTGTTGAGTTCCATTTCTAACATTTTGTCATCAGGGTGGGTGGGTTGGGAATGTTTTGACACAGAAGAAATATTGCAATGAACAGAGGGAGACATGTCCCTAATAGTTGGCACTCTAACAACCTGGTCTTCAGGAACAAAACCATCCCTACTATGATGGGAGCTTCTATTACTACCAGCATTGCTAGGTGGTCTGCTAGGGGGCAGGTTTGGAAGAGAACCCTGTACCACTCCCACAAGGGTCTCCCCTGGGTCACAGTGTGAGCTATCTACTAACCTGTCTGATGAAGTCCCACCCTGGGCCTTATCATTCTCAATGAGCATGTTAGATAGAAATTCTCTAGAAGGTTTTTTTCCTACCACTAAACCTCTATCAATGCAGAGACTCCTTAGGCTCTTAAAGTTAAGATTGTCATATGTTGTATTGTCCAAATTAAGAGGAGTTCCAACACCACACATGATAGAAGAAGGTTTAGAGACAGATAAAAGAGAGAAAAAGTTTCAGGACTTTTTAAAGAACAGGAAGAAAAAACGTTTTCAACTTTTTTAAACTTTTAGAAAATTGTAGAAGTACTTTTCAGCACTTAGCAGATAGTGTAAGAGAAGAAATGCAAAACTTTTTGGTTAGGTGTACATACACTGAACTTGTTTTGTATATTATTCTTTTATGAAAAGTACACAATGACAAAGTGGTAAGTAGTTGCAAGTACTTATCCCACCGCTGCACAACCAATGTAGGAGGCTGGCCTGGCTTGTAGTGGGTACCAAGGGGTACTTACACTCTGTACCAGGTCCAGTTATCCCTTATTAGTGTAGAAGAGGTGTTTCTAGCAGCTTAGGCTGATAGAAGGTAGCTATAGCAGAGCAGCTTAGGCTGAACTAGGAGACATGCAAAGCTCCTACTTTACCACTGGTGTCGTATGCACACTATCATAAGAAAACACAATACACAGATATACTAAAAATAAAGGTACTTTATTTTTATGACAATATGCCAAAAGTATCTCAGTGAGTACCCTCAGTATGAGGATGCCAAATATACACAAGATATATGTACACAATACCAAAAATATGCAGTAATAGCAAAAGGAAGTAATGCAAGCAATGTAAAGTTACAGTAGATTGCAACAGGAGCACATAGGTATAGGGGCAACACAAACCATATAATCCAAAAGTGGAATGCGAACCACGAATGGACCCCAAACCTATGTGAGCTTGTAGAGGGTAGCTGGGACTGTAAGAAAACAGTGAGGGTTAGAAAAATAGCCCACCCCAAGACCCTGAAAGGTATGTGTAAAGTGCACCTACAACCCCCAGAGAGCACAGAAGTAGTGATAGGGGGATTCTGCAAGGAAGACCAACACCAGCAAAGCAACAACAGTGGATTTCTGGACCTGAGTACCTGTAACACAAGGGGACCAAGTCCAAGAGTCGCGACAGTGTCGAGAGTGGGCAGATGCCCAGGAAATGCCAGCTGAGGATGCAAGGAAGCTGCCACCAGGTGGAAGAAGCTTGGTGTTCTGCAAGAACAAAGAGGACTAGGAACTTCCCCTTTGGAAGATGGATGTCCCACGTTGTGAAGAAGCTTGCAGATGTATTCCCACGCAAAAAGACCGCAAACAAGCCTTGCTAGCTGCAAGGGTCGCCGTTAGGGTTTTTGGATGCTGCTGTGGCCCAGGAGGGACCAGGATGTCGCCACTTGGATGAGGAGACAGAAGGGGCGCCCATCATGTCAGGGAGCCATCACAGAAGCAGGCAGCACCTGCAAAAGTACCAGAACAGGCACTTGGAAGAGGAGTGAACCAGAGTCCACCCGAAGTCAGAAAAGGGAGTCCCACAACGCCAGAGGACAACTCAGAAGGTTGTGCACTGCAGGTTAGAGTGTCGGGGACCCAGGCTTGGCTGTGCATGAAGGAAATCCTGGAAGAGTGCACAGGAGCCTGAGCAGCTGCAAATCACGCGGTACCCAGCAATGCAGTCTAGCGTGGGGAGGCAAGGACTTACCTCCACCAAACTTGGACTGAGGAGTCACTGGACTGTGGGAGTCACTTGGACAGAGTTGCTGAGTTCCAGGGACCATGCTCGTTGTGCTGAGAGGGGACCCAGAGGACCAGTGATGCAGTCTTTTGTTGCCTGCAGTTGCAGGGGGACGATTCCGTTGACCCACGGGAGATTTCTTCAGAGCTCCTGGTGCAAGAAGGTGGCAGGCTACCCCCAGAGCATGCACCACCAGGAAACAGGCGAGAAAGCCGGCAGGATGAAGCGATACAAGGTTGCAGTAGTCGTCTTTGCTACTTTGTTGCGGTTTTGCAGGCGTCCTGAGCAGTCAGCGGTCGATCCTTTGGCAGAAGGTAAAGAGAGAAATGCAGAGGAACTCTGGTGAGCTCTTGCATTCGGTATCTGAAGAATTCCCCAAAGCAGAGACCCTAAATAGCCAGAAAAGGAGGTTTGGCTACCTAGGAAGGAGGATAGGCTAGTAAGAAAGGTAAGAGCCTACCAGAAGGAGTCTCTGACGTCACCTGCTGGCCCTGGCCACTCAGAGCAGTCCAGTGTGCCAGCACACCTCTAAATCCAAGATGGCAGAGGTCTGGGGCACGTTGGAGGAGCTCTGGGCACCTGCCCTGGGAGGTGCAGGTCAGGGGAGTGGTCACTCCCCTTTCCTTTGTCCAGTTTCGCGCCAGAGCAGGGCTGGGGGATCCCTGAACCGGTGTAGACTGGCTTATGCAGAGATGGGCACCATCTGTGCCCACCAAAGCATTTCCAGAGGCTGGGGGAGGCTACTCCTCCCCAGCCCTGACACCTATTTCCAAAGGGAGAGGGTGTAACACTCTCTCTCTGAGGAAGTCCTTTGTTCTGCCTTCCTCGGCCAGGCCTGGCTGGACCCCAGGAGGGCAGAAACCTGTCTGAGGGGTTGGCAGCAGAAGCTGCAGTGAAACCCCGGGAAAGGCAGTTTGGCAGTACCCGGATTCTGTGCTAGAGACCCGGGGATCATGGAATTGTCTCCCCAATGCCAGAATGGCATTGGGGTGACAATTCCATGATCCTAGACATATTACATGGCCATGTTCGAAGTTACCATTGTGACGCTGTACATAGGTAGAGACCTATGTACAGTGCACGCTTTTAATGGTGTCCCCGCACTCACAAAGTCCGGGGAATTTGCCCTGAACAATGTGGGGGCACCTTGGCTAGTGCCAGGGTGCCCTCACACTAAGTAACTTTGCACCCAACTTTCACCAGGTGAAGGTTAGACATATAGGTGTCTTATAAGTTACTTAAGTGCAGTGGTAAATGGCTGTGAAATAACGTGGACGTTATTTCACTCAGGCTGCACTGGCAGGCCTGTGTAAGAATTGTCAGATCTTCCTATGGGTGGCAAAAGAAATGCTGTAGCCCATAGGAATCTCCTGGAACCCCAATACCCTGGGTACCTCAGTACCATATACTAGGGAATTATAAGGGTGTTCCAGTATGCCAATGTGAATTGGTGAAATTGGTCACTAGCCTGTTAGTGACAATTTAGAAAGCAGAGAGAGCATAACCACTGAGGTTCTGGTTAGCAGAGCCTCAGTGAGACAGTTAGACATCACACAGGGAATACATACAGGGCACACTTATGAGCACTGGGGCTCTGGCTGGCAGGGTCCCAGTGACACATACACTAAAACAACATATATACAGTAAAATATGGGGGTAACATGCCAAGCAAGATGGTACTTTCCTACAGTCACTAAAATAAAATACCTTTATTTTTAGTAACTCTGAATATTGTGATTCTCATGATATAGGGCTATATGATATAAGTGGTATAATAGGAGCTGTGCATGTCTCTTAGTTCAGCCTAAGCTGTTCTGCTTTAGCTACCTCTATCAGCCTAAGCTTCTAGAACACTACTAATCTACTAATAAGGGATAACTGCACCTGGCACAAGGTGTAAGTACCATCAGGTACCTACCATAAGCCAGGCCAGCCTCCTACAAGTGTCTAATTTGGTATAATTGAAAGGATCATGCATTACAATGTGCTTCACTTGTTGGGATATTACCTTGAACCCAGTGGGAATGTACTTGAGGTGGTAAGTGCCTAGGCAGATCTCACCTTTTAAAATTTGCAAAGATGTTCCATGTATGCCAATGCCATACCAATTACAGTACACCATTGCTTAGTTGCAGTCTACATTTGTTCCAATGGTTACTTGGGGTCACATCTGATGGAGTGGGCAATGACTGCTACCCTTGTCAACGATGATGTGGGTGAATTGGACAGGATAAGGTTTTGTATGACTTAGGAGATGGTGATGTGAACTATTAGTTGTTAAATCAATCCAGAAGCTGCCCTATTTAATAGTGGGATCTGTTGTCAATTCAATGGCAGTCGTGGTGGTCCTTCTGTGCAGTATGTGTACATGTCATTTCTGTCTGACGTGTGTTTTCTGGCCTTTGGTACAGGTTTTCACATGTCAGGAATGGTTTGAGTGATGGTGGTTTTATCATGTTGTGAAGTCCAACTACTGTAACTGCATTTTATGTGGAATGATATTTGGCCTATGATGTAATATGTGGGTTCCTGTGTTCAGTTGTAACACTGCACTCAGTGATTGACTATGGATGTGTTATGTGTGCTATTTAGGGCATTGTAGATGCATTTAGATGTATGAATAGTTATGGTAGATATGTGTTTGGTATCTCCAGATCTTCCTATGTCATTGGGTCGAACCGATCAAATGCCTGTACTCCAGACGTGTATTCTACACATCAGATGCCACCTGTATGAGTATCCAACTTGTAGTGGCTACATCAGTTATAAGATCAATATTGCCATTTCTGTACAAGGTGTTAGGTCAGCCATGTTATGTAACAGGCAAGTGCTGTGTGGTCTGTGAGTGGAGTAATCTTCACTATCAAGAGACATTACAATGGACATGAACTGATCAGGTGTAGTTACTTTACAGGCCTGATGAGTTTTGTTCAGTCACCTGCACTGCCAATGGGTGATAGGAGTATGGAGAGGTATGATCAGGAATCAAGTAGTCATTTGTACTTCACCCAGGGCATGATCTGAATGTAAGCATTGCTTTGCTGGTGATAATGTGGATGACTCTTGCTCTCTCTCCCTTCCTCCCTCTCTCTCTCTATTTGTGTGCACCAGCATCGACAGGTGAAGGAGATGCAACACAGGTGATTGGGGATGCTGCAGGCAATGGGACACAGAGTGCTGCGACCAGCGACAGTGAGGGACCCAGTAGCACAGAGGGTGAGGGAAGTGCTAAGGGGGAGACTGGATCTTCAACATCATCCTCGGAATTCTCTTTCAGTGGACACTCCCTGGCAGTGGCAGACCCTTCTGGGACTACCCCAGCACCCCAGCACCATCTTTGTCCGCCACCCCTCCTTACTACCACCACCCTCCCTGTGGCTTTCCACCCAGTTGTCCATGCCCACTCACCCAAGAGGGTCGGCGTGTCCTTTGCCACAGGCACCTCTGCCCTCGCCAGCCCTTCTGCCCTCAGTAAGGAAGCTATTGACATCCTGAGGTTGATCTCTGTGGGTCACTCATCCATTGTGAATGCCATCCAATATCTGGCAACTCAAGTCCAGCAGACTAATGCGTTCCTTGAGGGCATTCAGAGAGCACTGGCCTACAGAGATCCTTTCAGGCTCTGGCCTCAACACTGATGGTAGCCAGTCACCCTTTGCCTTCCGTCCCCCCCTCCACCTACCTCTTCCCAACCCCAGAGCCCTCTTCCTCGTCCCAGCCAAGCACACAGATGGACAAGCATGCACCCACCTCAACATCCAAGGCTACAGCTGACAGACACAAGCATCACAAGACCCACCACCGGCATGTACACAATCAACACCCACCTAGCAGTCACACCAGCATCAATTACCTGCACAAACTCTCCCACCACCCCCACTTTCACAGACATTATACCAGGCACACCTGCATACACTACACAAGCATTCACTGATGCAGCCACTACACCTATTTTACCCATAGCTGGCACAATAGCAGACCTGAAGATATTCACCCCAGTCACCACATCCGCAGACGCCACACCCACTGACACACTCAGGAGTCATTTAGGGGCACACAGATGTGCCATTTGTGCATTGTGCACATTGCTTTTGGCCTGGCCTATGACCTCTTATTTTGTCTATAGTGATTTATTTATTGCCAAATACATTTTTCTAATATATCTAGGCCACCTAGTTGTTTGTTCCATAGTGACATTTTTGTCCTACCTTCCTGCCATTCTTTCAACATGGCTGTTTTGGTCTTGCCTGCTTTGGTTTGTGTGTGAGGGACTTGTGTATGTGTGTTGGTTGTGCTAGCAGTTGTGTCTGGGCAGCATGTGTGGTTTTGCCCTGCCATTTTTCCTGCTTTATAGCTGTGTAGTGTGTGTAGGACATGTTTGTGTTTGGAACATGCATGTATGTTGATATTGTGTTTATTGTTTGTATTTACGTGCTCTCTGTAGTGTTGACAAATATAAACGTAGAATACACACACAGAAAGATATACACTGATAAAAAATAAGTAAATGAAGGGTATAGAAGGGATAGGGGCGGATTGGCACAGATTACAAAATATAAAAGTAGCCCCAGAATAATGCACAGAACAGCAGAGAAAGTAGGTAAAACAAAATGGCAAAACCCTTGTGTACTTTGCACTGATTTTCATTGTGAAATGAGCTGCTGGCATGAAAAAAACTGTGCAAAGAGCCAGACGAGTGTTTTTCTGCTAATTCGGGGAGTTCCATGGAACCTTGCAGAGTGGTTTTGTAAGATTGAGAATTTCACCAAGCGAAAATCCATGAGTTCCACCCATGTCTAAATTTATAACATCTTGCATGTTATATTTACAATCGGTTTGTTCTTTACTGCCTTTTCATGGTTTTTCAGTACTTCACAATTTTTTCCCCGTTTTTTGAAGTTAGATTTTGAGGTTTCACATGTTTAATTCTGTACGGGGAATATATATTAAAAATGAAATGCATGTAATTAGTTTTGGTGATAAGTGTTTTTTTCTTAATATAAAATGGTTTCAATTATTGTGCTTAGTGATACAGTAGAAATTACCTTACTTTTTTCTGAATGCAGTTTGTTTTCTCATGCTGGGTGATAGTCAGAAATGCTGGTGGGTTTATACTTAAGCAGGGTGATGGACTCCTTTTTTTTTAGACAAGCTGTGCAGTCATTTGTGTGTTTGACATGTTCCTATTCATAGTCTTTTTAAATAAGTTTTGTTTTCCTGATTGTTAAATGTTTTTGATTTTGAATTTAATTCAGTTAGGTATTACAATATATATGAAAGACTCTAACTAAAGTGTTTTTGAGTTTAATTTATATATGTTTTAATTTGTTCTTAGGCTTTTGTCTATGTTGTTATAACCTATATTGTTAGTTTATTGATGTTTTGTATGACAATATTTTGTAGCCATGTTCTAGTTTTTTATGGGGGTTTAAGGAAGTCAATATTAGGATTATCAATATTTCCATCATATGTTTGTATTATGATAATTGTATACTCAGCATTAAGTCATTCAATCAATCAAATGATTACAACACCCAAAATGCAATAGTCTACCTCACAAAGAAACAGTGTCTTTAATGATCAGGAGGGCATGATCCCCCTAATGTCCTTTTTAACATCTTACTTTCAGTTCTATGATAGAGACATTTTGAGTTCTGCCTTTTGAGAATAAGAGGCTGGATTACAAGCATTCTAACATGCTGTGATTTACCAAAGGACAACCATCATGAACAGATCAAAAAATTGTTTAGGTTGTTGATGATCAATGGACTCAGAGAGATAGAGAATATAAGAAGTTATTTCAATGGTATCTTGGAAACGAGTGATGATGCTGGTGGTTTGAGGGGGAAGTTAGCTCAGATACTTTTAGGAGCTGAGATTAAGAAAAACATTTGCTCAATTGATGTATTGCTTTTAGCACATCACCACCAGGACATAATTTTAAATAGGCGAGATTTGTGTAGTTTACTAGGTGACCATAATATTTTGTACAGAATAAAGAATAATGAATGTATGCTAGAAGGAAGGTTAGAGCTTTTGTGCACTCTTTTCCTGTTTAGTTTCTGAATACGTACTGTCTGTGGAAAGTTGAAGAGGTTAGCCAAGTCTTAAACTGAGGGGGCTACAGGAGTAGATTCTGAAATTCTTGCTAAATTTGTGTTGTGTCACCAACTTTGACCTAGAAGTGGGCTGAGGGTGTTATGATGATCATAAATTCAATTGGTAGGTGTCTATAATATAATTTACAGTGTTCTGTAAACTTTCTGGGAAAAGATTGGAAAGTTTCTTTTTTCTGCTAGCAACTAGGCTAAATTCATATTGATTTCCTGAAATGTAAAAAGGCAATCCCTTTAAAAACTGATTGATAATAAAGTTGCCTTTGCCTATCCTTATGTCTCAGAATAGATAATAAATATTGCTTTCTATTTGTTATAGAAACAAAAAGATGTGTTAAGGTATGTCAATTTGATTAATTCAAAGCACTAAGGGGCATATTTAAGTAAAGTGGCGCTGTACTTCGTGTAGCATCACTTTCCTTATGGCCCTTAAAGCTCCCCTACCGCCACCAAGTGAGCGCCGTAACTCAGATATGGCACACCATGGCACAGTGTAGGGGCAATAGCATAATTTCTATTGACGCTAGTGATGTACTCTGCAGGAGTAACCTAAATATTGGCGCTACTCCTGCAGAGTACATAGGGGCCCCTTTTAAATAATGGAAGCTCCCTTCTAATGCCTGCTCTGAGCAGGCATTAAAAGTGCTATAAAAAGTGACGCAAGGAAATCTGTTAGATTTCCTTGCACCATTTTTATGGCCCCCCTAACACGGGAACGCCCCTTTTGCATACATTATACCTGGGGCAGGCATAATGTAGGACAAAGGCTTACAAAGTGGCACAAGGATTTTGGCTTCATTGGCCCACACTAGTGTAAAAAAAAAAAAAAAGCTAATGTGGTGCAAGGTGGTGCTAAGGGCTTATAAATAAGCCCTTAAGTATATCTGGCACTTTTTGGGGAAGCAGGGTTGATGAGGTTGCTAGTAGCTTCTCATGTTTTAGTGGATGAGAATATAGCTAGCAAGAGAGGCCTCTGGCTCCACCCACTGTAGAGCATCAGGGTCCTATATTCTGGAAACTTGTCATCCCATCTCCATTGGTAAAGGAGGATTTTTCTAGATCTTGGAGTTCTTACCTTTCCTGAACAAAATGTTCTTAATGTACTCTAGAGATCTCAAATGTATAGTAGTAGTGAAAATGTAATTATATCATCGAGAGGGTGGACAAGATAATTGGGTTCGTTTAATGGTATTGAGTAGACCCATTATAATAGTGAAAATGATGTCAGAGAAGAGATTCTAACTGTAATGGTGATCAGTACTTTCCTGTAGGTTCAGGTTAAAGCACACTCCAATGTTAGTGGTGTAGGAGGCTGGGCTGGCTTGTAGTGAGTACCAAGGGGTACTTGCACCTTGCACCAGGCCCAGTTATCCCTTATTAGTGTATAGGGTGTCTAGCAGCTTAGGCTGATAGATAATGGTAGCTTAGCAGAGCAGCTTAGGCTGAACTAGGAGACGTGTGAAGCTACTACAGTACCACTTAGTGTCATATGCACAATATCATAAGAAAACACAATACACAGTTATACTAAAAATAAAGGTACTTTATTTTTATGACAATATGCCAAAGTATCTTAGAGTGTACCCTCAGTGAGAGGATAGGAAATATACACAAGATATATATACACAATAGCAAAAATATGCAGTATAGTCTTAGAAAACAGCGCAAACAATGTATAGTTACAATAGGATGCAATGGGGAAACATAGGGATAGGGGCAACACAAACCATATACTCCAAAAGTGGAATGCGAACCACGAATGGACCCCAAACCTATGTGACCTTGTAGAGGGTCGCTGGGACTATTAGAAAATAGTGAGAGTTAGAAAAATAACCCTCCCCAAGACCCTGAAAAGTGAGTGCAAAGTGCACTAAAGTTCCCCTAAGGACAAAATAGTTGTGTTAGAGGAATAATGCAGGAAAGACACAAACCAGCAATGCAACAACTGTGGATTTCCAATCTAGGGTACCTGTGGAACAAGGGGACCAAGTCCAAAAGTCACAAGCAAGTCGGAGATGGGCAGATGCCCAGGAAATGCCAGCTGCGGGTGCAAAGAAGCTTCGACTGGACAGAAGAAGCTGAGGTTTCTGCAGGAACGAAAAGGACTAGAGACTTCCCCTTTGGTGGACAAATCCCTCTCGCCTGGGAAAGTTGTGCAAAAGTGTTTTCCCGCCGGAAGGACGCCAACAAGCCTTGCTAGATGCAAATAGTGCAGTTGGCGTTTTTGGACGCTGCTGGGGCCCAGGAGGGACCAGGAGGTCGCAAATTGGACCTGAAGAGAGAGGGGACGTCGAGCAAGACAAAGAGCCCTTACTGAAGCAGGTAGCACCCGGAGAAGTGCCAGAACCAGGCACTACGAGGATGCGTGAAATGGTGCTCGCCAAAGTTGCACAAAGGAGTCCCACGTCGCCGGAGACCAACTTAGAAAGTCGTGCAATGCAGGTTAGAGTGCCGTGGACCCAGGCTTGGCTGTGCACAAAGGATTTCTGCCGGAAGTGCACAGGGGCTGGAGTAGCTGCAAAGTCGCGGTTCCCAGCAATGCAGCCCAGCGAGGTGAGGCAAGGACTTACCTCCACCAAACTTGGGCTGAAGAGTCACTGGACTATGGGGGTCACTTGGACAGCGTCACTGGATTCAAGGGACCTCGCTCGTTGTGCTGAGAGGAGACCCAAGGGACCGGTAATGCAGCTTTTTGGTGCCTGCGGTTGCAGGGGGAAGATTCCGTCGACCCACGGGAGATTTCTTTGGAGCTTCTGGTGCAGAGAGGAGGCAGGCTACCCCCACAGCATGCACAAGCAGGAAAACAGTCGAGAAGGCGGCAGGATCAGCGTTACAGAGTTGCAGTAGTCGTCTTTGCTACTATGTTGCAGGTTTGCAGGCTTCCAGCGCGGTCAGCGGTCGTTTCCTTATCAGAAGGTGAAGAGAGAGATGCAGAGGAACTCGGCTGAGCTCATGCATTCGTTATCTAAAGTTTCCCCAGAGACAGAGACCCTAAATAGCCAGAAAAGAGGGTTTGGCTACCTAGGAGAGAGGATAGGCTACTAACACCTGAAGGAGCCTATCAGCAGGAGTCTCTGACGTCACCTGGTGGCACTGGCCACTCAGAGCAGTCCAGTGTGCCAGCAGCACCTCTGTTTCCAAGATGGCAGAGGTCTGGAGCACACTGGAGGAGCTCTGGACACCTCCCAGGGGAGGTGCAGGTCAGGGGAGTGGTCACTCCCCTTTCCTTTGTCCAGTTTCGCGCCAGAGCAGGGGCTAAGGGGTCCCTGAACCGGTGTAGACTGGCTTATGCAGAATTGGGCACATCTGTGCCCAACAAAGCATTTCCAGAGGCTGGGGGAGGCTACTCCTCCCCTGCCTTCACACCATTTTCCAAAGGGAGAGGGTGTCACACCCTCTCTCAGAGGAAGTTCTTTGTTCTGCCATCCTGGGCCAGGCCTGGCTGGACCCCAGGAGGGCAGCTGCCTGTCTGAGGGGTTGGCAGCAGCAGCAGCTGCAGTGAAACCCCAGGAAGGGCAGTTTGGCAGTACCAGGGTCTGTGCTACAGACCACTGGGATCATGGAATTGTACCAACAATGCCAGGATGGCATAGAGGGGGCAATTCCATGATCATAGACATGTTACATGGCCATATTCGGAGTTACCATGGTGAAGCTACATATAGGTAGTGACCTATATGTAGTGCACGCGTGTAATGGTGTCCCCGCACTCACAAAGTTCAGGGAATTGGCTCTGAACAATGTGGGGGCACCTTGGCTAGTGCCAGGGTGCCCTCACACTAAGTAACTTTGCACCTAACCTTTACCAGGTAAAGGTTAGACATATAGGTGACTTATAAGTTACTTAAGTGCAGTGTAAAATGGCTGTGAAATAACGTGGACGTTATTTCACTCAGGCTGCAGTGGCAGGCCTGTGTAAGAATTGTCAGAGCTCCCTATGGGTGGCAAAAGAAATGCTGCAGCCCATAGGGATCTCCTGGAACCCCAATACCCTGGGTACCTCAGTACCATATACTAGGGAATTATAAGGGTGTTCCAGTAAGCCAATGTAAATTGGTAAAAATGGTCACTAGCCTGTCAGTGACAATTTTGGAAAGAAATGAGAGAGCATAACCACTGAGGTTCTGATTAGCAGAGCCTCAGTGAGACAGTTAGTCACTACACAGGTAACACATTCAGGCACACTTATGAGCACTGGGGCCCTGGGTTACCAGGGTCCCAGTGACACATACAACTAAAACAACATATATACAGTGAAAAATGGGGGTAACATGCCAGGCAAGATGGTACTTTCCTACAAGTGGCACATATGATCCCTGAGCATTGACAACTTCTTGGGTTGCTTTATGTAAGAGGTTTCCGCCGTGAATGTTAGTTACCCAAGTCTACTTTTTCACCATGACAGATGAACGGTCAGAGTCACATCAGTTTTTTTTCCTGTAGATTAACTGCCCGTGTCAACACACAGGACTATGTTTTACCGCAAGCTAACAAAGGACACTGATCTGCTCATGGAAGCCAAACCAGCTGCTTCTTGAAGCCACTTTGACCCAAACTCTACCTAATAGAATACTTTGTCCAATCACCAACTGTAGGAGGCTGGCGTGACTTATAGAGGGTACTTGATGGTACTTACACCTTGTGCCGGGTCCAGTTATCCCTTATCAGTAGATTAGTTGTGTTCTAGCAGCTTAGGCTGATAGAGGTAGCTATAGCAGAGCAGCCAAGACTGAGCTAGGAGACATGCAAAGCCTCTACAATACCATTTATATTAGATAGGTACAATATCATAAGAAAGACAATACTCTGACTTATTAAAAATAAAGGTGCTTTATTTTAGTGACAACATGCTAAAAATAGGAGGTAAGTAAAATACACAAAATATACACATAAACCAAAATCAGGTAAGTAACACAGTCAGAAAGTAGTGCAAACACTGTAGAATACAATAGGATGCAATAGGCCTAGGGGCAACACAAACCATATACTAAGAAAGTTGAATGCGAACCACGAATGGACCCCTAGGCTAGTGTAGTGTGTAGAGGGTCACTGGGAATGTAAGAAAACAATAAGGGTGTCTAAGATACCCCACCCCAAGACCCTGGAAAGTAGGAGTGAAATACTACTATTTCCCCAGAAACAAATGAAAGTAGTGATAGAGGATTTTGCAAAGACCACAACAGACTGCAAAGCACTGAACCTGGACCTGAGGACCTGCAAAGGAAGGGGACCAAGTCCAAGAGTCGTGAAAGAGTCCGGTGGGGGCAGGAGCCCACCCAACCCCCGGATGAAGGTGCAAAATGGCTGCCTCCGGATGGAAGAAGCTGGAGATTCTGCAACAACAAAAGGTGTCAGGAACGTCTCCTTCATGCAGAGGATGCAGAGTTGTTTCCTTGGCAAAATACTGCAAACAAGCCTTACTAGCTGCAAGAGTCGTGGTTGAAGAAAAAGGGTGCTGCCCAGGCCCAGGAAGGACCAGGATGTTGCCACTTAGGAGAGGAGACAGAGGGGGCCCTCATCAATGTAGAGAGCCCACGCACAAGAAGGTAGCATCTGCAGAAGTCCTTGAACACGGGTTTAAGAAGTCTGAACACAGCGGTCATCTCAACACTACAAAAGAGGGTCCCATGACACTGGAGATCATCTCAGGGAGCTGGGCATCGGAGGGCAGAGTCCTGGGGATGTAGGCTTGGCTGTGCATGAAGGATTCTGTGGAAATGTGCACAGAAGCCCTTGTAGCTGCAGTTCACCTTGTGCACAGGATTACTGTCTGGAGAGGGGAGGCAAGGACTTACCTCCTCCAAATTTGGACAGTTGGACCACTGGACAGTCTGGGTCACTTGGATCCACCACCTGTGTTACAGGGGCCACACTCATCAGGATGAGAGGGCTCCCAGAGTACCGGTGATGGTGAAGTTTGGTGCCTGCTGGAGCAGTGGAAAGACTCCATCAACCCACTGGAGATTTCTTCATGGCTTCCAGTGCAGGATGAAGGCAGGCAGCTCCCAAAGCATGCACTACCATGAAACAGTCGAGAAAGCTGGCAGGATTAGGCACTACAATGTTGCTGGTAGTCTTCTTGCTACTTTGTTGCAGCTTTGCGGGCGTCCTGGAGCAGTCAGCGGACATTCCTTGGCAGAAGTCAAAGAGAGAGGTGCAGAGAAACTCTGGTGAATTCTTGCAAGTCGTTATCTGAGGAAACCCCACTGGAGAGATCCTAAATAGCTCACAAGGAGGGTTGGCCACCTAGTCAGGTAAGCACCTATCAGGAGGGGTCTCTGACACCACCTGCTGGCACTAGCCACTCAGAGGCCTCCAGAGTGCCCTCACACCTCTGGATCCAAGATGGCAGAGGTCTGGGACACACTGGAGGAGCTCTGGGCACCACCCCTGGGGTGGTGATGGACAGGGGAGTGGTCACTCCCCTTTCCTTTGTCCAGTTTTGCACCAGAACAGGGACTGGAGGTTCCCTAAACCGGTGTAGACTGGCTTATGCAAGGAGGGCACCATCTGTGCCCTTCAAAACATTTTCAGAGGCTTTGAGAGGCTACCCCTGCCCACCCTGTAACACCTATTTCCAAAGGAAGAGGGTGTAACACCCTGCTCTCAGAGGAAATGCTTTGTTCTGCCTTCCTGGGACTGAGCTGCTCAGACCCCAGGAGGGCAGAGTCCTGTCCATGAGGAGGCAGCAGCCGTAGCTGCAGTGCAAGCCTCCGAGAGCTGGTTTGGCAGCTCCGGGGGTCCATAGCGGGGGCCCCAGGATGCATAGAAGTGGCACCCCATTACCATATTTGGCATGGGGGGACAATTCCATGATCTTAGACATGTTACATGGCCATGTTCGGAGTTACCCTTGTGAAGCTACATATAGGTATTGACCCATATGTACTGCACACGTGTAATGACGTCCCCGCACTCACAAAATCCCGGGAAATGGCCCTTATCTTTGTGGGGGCACCTTTGCTAGTGCAAGGGTGCCCTTACACTTAGTAACTTTGCACCTAACCGTCAGCAAGTGAAGGTTAGACATATAGGTGACTTATAAGTTACTTAAGTGCAGTGAAAATGGCTGTGAAATAACATGTGTGTTATTTCACGCAGGCTGTAATGGCAGGCCTGTGCAATGGTTTGTCTGCGTGCTTTATGGGTGGCAAAGGAAATGCTGCAGCCCATATGAATATCCTGGAACCCCAATGCCCTGAGTACCTAGTTACTATACACTATGGATTATAAGGGGGGTCCAGTGTGCCAACTGAAATTGGTAAACAAAGTCACCAGCCTACAGTGACAAATTTAAAAGCAGAGAGAGCATAAGCGCTGAGGTTCTGATTAGCAGAGCCTCAGTGACACCGTCAAGCAATACACAGACACACACATTAGGCATAAACTATAAGCACTGCAGTCCTGACCAGCAGGATCCCAGTAGGACAGGCAAAAACATACTGACATACAGGTAAAAATTGGGGTAACATGCCAAGGAAGATGGTACTTTCCTACATGGCTCTTTTATGACAAGGATTTCATATTAGCCCAGATGCAAAAGGATGTGAAAAAGCCAACTGGGAGAAGTGTTGGTACTAATAATTGTGGTACACAGCTCATGATCATGGAAGCACAACCTATTCTAGAAGAGAAGCTTCATTATCACATTCTCAGCACCATTATCCAGCATCCAAGTTAAACTGTTGTTTAAAGATAGGCACTTCTTAAGAGTTAATGAATACTGATAATTTGGAAGCTGATTGAAGAATATTAACCCTTCTATACTGCGGTCACCAAGGTATTGCTAAATAAAATCCCAAATGAGGAAGGAAATATGGCTCCCATTCATTGATTGCACATTAGACTGCATTACTAAAGTGATATTTATTTTGTCAAGCAGCATGACTATCTGCCATATGCCAATAAGTACCTCTAGCTCTGACCTAGGGCAGATCCTATTCATGAACATCATGTAAAGGATGAGTTCTCTGCATATTTAGTAATTCCACAATTCTGCTGCTGGGGTAATTTTTTCAAAACTGTAAAAACTATTTGCACCCACCCATGGCTCCCCAGAATTGGTTTTACAATAGTTTTCTACTTCATAGAGAGTTTAGCAGCTGTGGGTAACACCTCAGTACAATGGTGAGATGGACATTTTGTAATGACACAAAGTAATGTGCTCACAATTTCTTTCAAATTTGAACAGAGGTAAGATATGGGGGTATTCCCCTTTATCTATTTTAGACTGTTATACTGTCACTATATTATACTACCACCTCTCATGCGTCCACTCATGCATCCACTAGATGCTTGAGAGCTATATGGTTGGTTAAGTACTGCATGGTGACAAAAATAGCAAGCAAAAATATCCATTAATAGTCAAGAAAACAACGATGGTTTACCAAAGATTCATTATTGGTTTAGTTCAGAACCAGTTCACAATTGAAGTGAGGAGATCTGAAGCCTGGGTTACAACTCTGAGCACACCCCAAGCTCACATCTAGCATCCTTTTACCTCCTTTATCACCAGCACAGCGCATTGGTTATGTCTTTTCACAAGACAGACAATGCACCCCATAACTGTTAATTGAGACCCCAGTCAGAAGAGAAAGGTGGTTCAACTGCAGCTATGAAAAAACTTTCACTCAAACTAGAGGACTTTGAGTAAATCACCCTTGCCTGCTCATCGCTGTCTAACTTTGACTGAGTGGTTGCTTGTTAATTTAGCAAACTGAGAGTTGCTGTGGGATAATGTGTCCTCCTTAAGGAGGGCTTGCTAGCATGAGCATGCGAACTGACAGAATTTGTCTACTAGTTAACTGTGCTGTTTGTGTTTCACAAGGGTGTAGGATGCAGTGCCATATTATATCACTGTGAAGACAATGTACATCTGCTGATGGCATTACTGATAAAAGTAACAAAAAGATGTCTATGTAATTTGTTTGAGGTCTGGCTGTTCCACAGTACACAAAAATGCAAGTGAGAGTAACAACTGCATAAGTGGTCCGCTGAAACAGTTTAAACATTGCACATAGCCATCTCAAAATACCACAAGAAATGTAAAGAATATAATATGATTGTTTTGTGATTTAAAGGGAGTTGGAGAAATTGCGGAGACCTAAATTAACTCTACACTTTTTGAAGATAGAATGGGTAAAAAAGTACTATAAAAATTATTATTTTTTTGTTCCAGGTTGAAAAGGCTTGCATATATTTACAGCATATACTGAGGACAAACTAACATGGTACCTTCTTTGTGGAACTTTTTCTTTTAAATGCAGAGGCAGAACTCAGTGACCTAGGTGTTAGAAGATTATGGAAATTGATGTAGACAATGAGCCCTGTTCACAGAAAGCATTCTGGAGTATGAAAAGTAATACTCTAGTAGTATTACCTCACATACTACAAAATACAGTTCATAAATCTACAGGTGGATATCTCAGCGTCTGGCTCTCCTAGATTTCCTATGTGAAAATCTCTGCCCCACTAGCAATGGTCCCTGAACTGTTAGAATTCAGGGATACTCAAAGTATGGCCCAGGGGCCGCATGCGGCCCTCCTGATGTTTAATTGCGGCCCCCTAGTGAACAGTAGAACTCGGCTGCTGTTCACTTGACAGAGCAGGAACAAACAGAAAGCTGCGACACAAACCGGTATACTTTATTTACATGTTAATTAAAGTAAAAGTATAGAAGAAAAGGTGTCCTAGAAACCTCTCTTTAGAAACACCTTTAGTTTTAAAGACATCTTGCACTTAACATGCCGAAACTTGATCAACTCAGCAAACTTTAAAAAAGTGTATTTTATCAACATGCATGAGCATTTTACCGTAGTTGATCAGATTATATCACTGCATTAGAGGAATTAACAGTGACAGTTTTCAAACATGATCTTGGAAACATTCATGCAGCACCCATTTGGAAAACAATGCCATTATTGTCAGGTGCACCTTGTGCGTAGTCTTGTTATATAATTGGAACAACATTATAGTTTTGTACAGCACACATCATGAATTAGTATGTGTCAAGAATCTCTTTTATGTGGTAGTGAAGAAAAGGGAGGCAAAGTGAAATTATTCAATTGCCTAGGATCACACAATTTAATTCAGTGGGGATGCCAGGACTGATAACCAGGTTTTCTGGTTTCACATTTTGTACTTCACCCACCAGATGAGTGTCTCTTTCCCTCTCATGTTTAACATTACATGTTAATGCTTTGACTTTAATTCTAGAGACATGGGAATAGAGCATTGATGGCAGACAGAAACCATTGGGAGGCTCATTTTGTTGTCCATACCATGCAACTGCTTCGCGTCCCCCTACGCCAACCTTTCATCACCCCGAACCCTCGCAGTACTGGCATTTGTGTGGCCCTCTGGCATGCCACAGACAGAACTTTGCTGCCCCCAGGGAAATGTTTGTGAGTACCCATGTGCTAGATAATACATTTGCGTGGTAAATATGAGAAGGACGTGTGGTAGGAAAATGAGGAATAATTACTACTAAATGGAAAGGGTAAAAGAAAACAAACTACAAAAAGTAACACCCAGGCAAGTCACAAATTGTACATAAGTCTTAACAGTGTCAAAACAAGCTTAAAGTAGTCCAGAGCAATCTTGGAATTAGTCAAGCACCCCACATGCAACATATGCTCATATTTTTTTACATTCTTTAAAAGCATCAATTTGACTAAGCTTATTACAAATTACATAAAACACATTGTTAGCGAGGGTCAGTGTTTGTATTTTTAAACTGTTTAAAAAATATTTATATTTATATTAATATATTTAGAATATTTCAGAATATAATACACATTTAATTTGAGGACAGTGCGTTGTATCATTTAATCTTGTTCTACGATATTTATTTCCTATATTAAACTATTTGTATTTGTTTTTGTTTAACAAATAATGAACTTTACTGATTTTCCCTATATTTCCCTGTAGGTGGATCTCTACAACAGCTTGGAAGTTTCTGGTAGTAACTATAATGTCATAAAATGGGTTATAAGAGGCGCCATGATTTGAGGGCGTGGAAACTCTTGGGTTTACACTTAAGTGTAGATAGCCACATGGAAACAGTAAATAGCTAAAAAGTGGAGATACACCTAGATGTAAGAGCAGATGTACGCATGCAAATTATCATTGTGAATCAGTCCAAACAAGTCACTGGCATAAGGATATAAAATGAAGGACTGGCAGCAAATGAGCGAAAAATAACTTGATTAAACGACCCTGAATGTTCTGGCTAGACAAAACAGAACAGCATTTAAAAATGTATACTATTTAGGAAACGTTCATTCCTGCTTCTGTCTTATTTTTATAGCTGCATAGAAAGTTTAAGATATGTTAAGGTGACTGCTAATCTACGCTGTGAAATATGAGTAGATAAGTAGAACATTTGAAAAATTGTTCTGAAAGATAGACGTTTTCTTAAAAGCTATTATATATTTATGAGCATTACGAAGTATTTTATGAATCTCCATCCTAGAGCATCATTTCAAGATAGGTCTTCCAACGTCTAAAATGACAACAATATATAATATATTATGTAATTTCCATTATTTACATCTGCCATGAAGCTCATTCTCGGAGTGAAATTGATCCAGAACAAGGCGGATAAATTATTGGTGGATTTACAACAGTTTCATCACATTTCACAAACTTAAAATTTCTCCGTTGACTTCTGATCTACTCGGGAGCGTTTTTTCAGATGGACTCCGTGGAGTAATATGTAGTTTAAAATCAAGTCAATTTATATGAAAATGTACGTTCCACATTTAACCCAATGGATTCACATTACTTATATTAAATCCGTATGCTTAAAGGCAGGAGAAATGAAAGCTCTGTTTCCATGGTAAGCGAAAGTCTGAAATAAACTCTCTTCCATTGAGATGCAAAGCTCGCAATCTTTGACGAGCATTTACTGCATGCAGACTGAAAGCTTATGGCTGTGATTGTTCTTTAACAGAATAACATTTTTTCACACTCCCAGAGCACCTGAAGACTACAGTGACATGCTATGAATATTACAACTCAACAATCATTCATATGCGTGTTTGAAGACAAGATATTTGCAATATTACCTCACACATTAGAGTTATAAGTATTTATAAACGATTTCACAGAAATTGCAAGTTTGCATGATTGCCATATGTACACCTATATTTTTAGCATGTCTGCGCCCTATTTTTAGAACTAAGGGCCAGATGTAGCAAAGGTTTTTACCCATTCTGTGTCTATGGGAAAAAGTGTTCGTACATATGGCCTTAATTAAGACCCGTGTCTAAGACCTTTGTCTTAGACCTGTGTCTGAGTGTTCCTCACCTGGGCCCAGAAGTACAAGGAGCTTGCACTGCCACTGCGTATTTTTTTTTTTTTTGACGCAGCTGCTGCCCAGTCCCTGCTCCATATTTACAAAGTGAAGCATTCCTTTGAATGCTTGAATTTTCTACCCCGTGCATTAGTTTAATCCTGCAAGACAACTGGTCGCGTCAGGCTGTTAAGATGCAAGGTAGGCGTTCCCACTCATAAACCAACACAGAACTGACACTTCCATTTTTACAAGATTTTGGGAAAGTGACGCATCACGAGGAAATGAGGTACAGACTATAAAATGCATCAAAATTCCTGCACATCAGAAACTTAGGCATAAAAGCAACACATTGGTATCAGTATATGAGGATAGCATGCATATATTCAGTCTTGCAAGCTCAATCACACAATGGAGCTACTACTACTACAGCTGGGAGCACCAAAGCAAAGACGTACAGCACCACCTCCACCACTACAGAAAGCGCATGAGAAAGGAGCGTATCTACCAGATTACCCTCATTGACCTGAGGGAGAAAGAGCTAATCAAATACTATAGGCTGAAGAGGGAGTCTATTGTCTGGCTTCTGCATCAGATGATACCAAGGCTGCAGAAAATATCTCAGAGGTTGCCCTCTGCAGTCCAAGCTGATGGCTGTGTTGCACATGTTTACTTCTGGGCCCTTCTAAAACACCACAGCCAGAGTGGCAAGGATCTTGCAGGCATAATTTTCTGCTTTCCTCCCCTCAGTCCTGGATGCCATCATATGCTTCACACCCCAGTTCCTTAAGTTCCCCAACACACTCCAGAAACAATTGGAAAACAAGAAGGGTTTGTACGCCACTGCTGGTTTTCTACATGTGTTGGGGCAATGGACTGCACACATGTGCAAATCCCACCTCTACTGCAATCGGAAGCACACATATTCTATCAATGTGTAGGTAATTGGAGGGCATCTGATGATGTTTATCAACGTGCTGGCATAGTACCCAGGTAGTGCACATGATGCCTATATTTTCAGGCACTCCATCTTTAATGATCGCTTTCAGAATGGGACATCTGGAAATGGCCTACTAATTGGTAAGTACATCACAAGCACAGAACCAAACTCATGACAGAAATCACTTAGCTGAAGAGAGACATACATGTGTTGGATGAGTGAGGCAGTGCATATGTAGCAGGTGTGTCACTCATACCTGTGAATTGCCACGTGGTGCGTGTGTAATACAACCTCATAACTCACACATGTTCAAAGCTTTAAAAGTATTGTGGCCCTCATGTAAAATAATTCAGTACTGTAGGAGGATGGCCTGGGTTATAGTGGGTACCTTGTGGTACTTACACCCTGTGCCAGGTCCAGTTATCCCATATTAGTAGAATATAGATGTTTCTAGCAGCTTAGGCTGATAGAAGGTAGCTATGGCAAAGCAGCTTAGGCTGAACTAGGAGACATGCCAAGCTCCTACTATACCACTTATATCATATAGCACAATATCATAAGAAAACACAATACACAGAGTTACTAAAAATAAAGGTACTTTATTTCTATGACAATATGCCACAAGTATATCAGTGGGTACCCTCAGTAAGAAGGTAAGTAATATACACAAGTTATATGTACACAAACCCAAAACAGGTATGTAAGAGTAAGAAAAGTAATGCAAACAGTGTAGAATTACAATAGGATGCAATATGTGAACATAGGTCTAGGGGCAACACAAACCATACACTCCAAAAGTGGAATGCGAATCACAAATGGACCCCAGACCTATGGGAGCTTGTAGAGGGCTGCTGGGACTGTAAGAAAAAAGTCAGGGTGTCAAGATACCTCACCCCAAGACCCTGAAAAGTAGGAGTAAAGTACCCCTACTACCACAAAGGGACACAATAGTTGTGATAAGGGGATTCTGCAAGAACCACAAACACCAGCAAAGCACTGAAGATGGATTCCTGGACCTGAGGACCTGCAAGGCAAGGAGACCAAGTCCAAAAGTCGCGGTAGTGTCCTGGGGGGGCAGAAGCCCAGGAAACCCCGGATGAAGGTGCAAGGAAGCTGCCTCCAGATGGAAGAAGCTTAGGATTCTGCAACAACGAAGAGAGCTAGGAACTTCTCCTTTGGATGGAAGATGTCCCACGGCGTGCTGAAGGTTGCAGAAGTATTCCCATGCAAAAAATGCCACAAACAAGCCTTGCTAGCTGCAAGGATTGTGGTAGAGGTTTTTGGGTGCTGCTGGGTACTAGGAAGGGCCAGAATGTCGCCCCTTGGAGGAGGAGACAGAGGGGGCACTCAGCCACTCAGAGAGTCCCCACAGAAGCAGGCAGCACCCGCAGAAGTACCAGAGCAGGCACTTAGAAGTTTGTGAACCAGAGCTGGCTCAGAGTCACAAAGGAGGGTCCCACGACGTCGGAGTCCAACTCAGAGAGTGCTAAGGACCCAGGCTAGGGTGTCCACGAAGGAATCCTTGGAGGAGTGCACAGGAGCCAGAGCAGCTGCAAGTCACGCAGTACACAGGTTTGCAGTCTAACGTGGGGAGGCAATGGCTTACCTCCACTAAACTTGGACTGAAGGATCACTGGACTGTGGGAGTCACTTGGATAGAGTTCCTGTGTTCCAGGGACCACGCTCATCAGGATGAGAGACGATCCAGAGGACTGGTGATGCAGTTTTTTGGTGCCTGCATTAGCAGGGGGAAGATTCAGTCGACCCACGGGAGATTTCTTCTTGGCTTCCAGTGCAGGGTGAAGGTAGGTGACCCCCAGAGCATGCATCACCAGGAAAAAGTCGAGAAAGCCGGCAGGATTAGGCGCTACAATGTTGCTGGTAGTCGTCGTGCTACTTTGTTGCGGTTTTGCAGGAGTCCTGGAGCAGTCAGCGGTCGATCCTTGGCAGAAGTCAAAGAGGGAAGTGCAGAGGAACTCTGGTGAGCTCTTGCATTCGTTATCTGAAGAATACCCCAGAGGAGAGACCCTAAATAGCCAGAAAAGGAGGTTTGGCTACCAAGAAAGGAGGATTGGCTACCAAGAAAGGTAAAAGCCTAACAGAGGGGGTCTCTGACGTCACCTACTGGCACTGGCCACCCAGAGCAGTCCAGTGTGCCCCCAACACCTCGGTTTTCCAAGATGGCAGAGGTCTGGGACACACTGGAGGAACTCTGGGCACCTCCCGTGGGAGGTACTGGTCAGGGGAATTGTCACTCCCATTTCCTTTGTCCAGTTTCGCGCCAGAGCAGGTCTGGGGGATCCCTGAACTGGTGTAGACCGGCTTATGCAGAGATGTGCCCCATCTGTGCCCATCAAAGCATTTCCAGAGGCTGGGGAAGGCTACTCCTCCCCAGCCCTTCACACCTATTTCCAAAGGGAGAGGGTGTAACACCCTCTCTCAGACGAAATCCTTTGTTCTGCCCTCCTGAGCTGGGGCTGGCCAGATCCCAGGAGGGCAGAATCCTGTCTGAGGGGTTGGCAGCAGCAGCAGTGAAAACCCCGGAAAGGCAGTTTGGCTGTACCCGGGTTGTGTGCTAGAGACCCGGGGCATCATGGAATTGTCCACCCAACACCAGAATGGTATTGGGGTGACAATTCCTTGATCTGAGACATGTTACATGGCCATGTTCAGAGTTACCATTGTGACGCTATACATAGGTAGTGACCTATGTATAGTGCACACGTGTAATGGTGTCCCCGCACTCACAATGTCCGGGGAATTTGCCCTGAGCGATGTGGGGGCACCTTGGCTAGTGCCAGGGTGCCCATACACTAAGTAACTTGCCACCCAACCTTCACCAGGAGAAGGTTAGACATATAGGTGACTTATGAGTTACTTATGTGCAGTGAAAAATGGCTGTGAAATAACGTGGACGTTATTTCACTCAGGCTGCAGTGGCAGGCCTGTGTAAGAATTGTCTAAGCTCCCTATGGGTGGCAAAAGAAATGCTGCAGCCCATAGGGATCTCCTGGAACCCCAATACCCTGGATACCTAAGTACCATTTACAAGGGAATTATATGGGTGTACCAGTGTGCCAATGAGAATTGGTAAATTTAGTCACTAGCCTGCAGTGAAAAATTTAGAAAGCAGAGAGAGCATAAACACTGAGGTTCTGGTTAGCTGAGCCTCAGTGACACAGTTAGGCACCACACAGGGAACACATATAGGCCACAAACTTATGAGCACTGGGGTCCTGGCTAGCAGGATCCCAGTGACACATAACAAACACACTGACAACATAGGATTTTCACTATGAGCACTGGGTCCTGGCTAGCAGGATCCCAGTGAGACAGTGAAAACACCCTGACATATACTCACAAACAGGCCAAAAGTGGGGGTAACAAGGCTAGAAAGAGGCTACCTTCCTGCAAGTACTGATTGGGTGTCAATTTCCATAATGCTCTGCTGAGACACAATATTCCATTGAGATATACAAGTCTGTGATACGTCATCTTGTGTGCCTTTGTACGGCCCCATAGATATGACCAAAGACACAGTGGTTTAACAATAGCCCTAACAAGCCCTGGAGGAGGGAGGGGGATTAGCAAGCTCCAGTGTTCACCGAAGACACGGTGCATGGGCCCCTGGCCTAATAGTTTCATCTCAGTGTGAATGTGAGTGTGGGGCTTGCTTGACCAATGCAATCACATGGTTGTGGGTGCTATATTGAAAATAAATGATGTGTTCGGAGTTACTGATTTGGCTTATGCATGCAACAGTTTTCAGGCAAAATAAAAATGTCAAGATCACTCTGCTGAGAAATGTCATTTCTGATAAGAACTTGGAATTTACTGTACTGGCAGTTTACATGTGTCACAAGGTAGAGCATTGGGTTAAAGTGCCTGCTATAAAGAACATTTATCATGTATATTACAAAAATGTCAGTAAACTATGAGTAGTGCTGCATAAAAGAAATAGAAATGTAAGTCCAAGAGGGGAAATTGAGTGTTGAGGGTCACTGTTGGAGAGTTGTACTGAGAGAATCTGTGAAAAAGGAGGTAATCGTGTGGCTCCAAAAATAGGCTGCTGTTGCAGGTGCCACCAGTAGAAAAGCTGGGCCAGTGTGGGTGACACCTTACATGTATGTTGCGGGGGGACTACCACAAGTTTCAATACACCACTGCAAATGAAAGGTACTGCAAAGTGTTGCACCACCCCACTCTGCATCAAGGATGTGTCACATCGGCCTCATGTTGAGGTCATCCCATCCAACACCTAATTCAAAGATCATGTTTTCAAGATGAGAAAGAACATAGGGGGTCATTCCGACCCGGCGGTCATGGACCGCCGGGGCCGGGGATGCGGGAGCACCGCCAACAGGCTGGCGGTGCCCCGCAGGGCATTCTGACCGCGGCGGTTTGGCAGCGGTCAGATCAGGAAAACCGGCGGTCTCCCGCCGGTTTTCCGCTGCCCTGGGAATCCCCCATTGTGGCGCAGCTTGCTGCGCCGCCATGGGGTATTCCGACCCCCTCACCGCCATCCTGTTCCTGGCGGTTCCGACCGCCAGGAACAGGATGGTGGTGAGGGGTGTCGTGGGGCCCCTGGGGCCCCCTGCAGTGCCCATGCCAATGGCATGGGCACTGCAGGGGCCCCCGTAAGAGGGCCCCACTTTGAATTCCAGTGTCTACTCAGCCCCCGTCGCACCTTCCCACTCCGCCGGCTCCATTCGGAGCCGGCTTCCTCGTGGGAAGGGGTTTCCCGCTGGGCTGGCGGGTGGCCTTCTGGCGGTCGCCCGCCAGCCCAGTGATAAGCCAGAATGGCCTCCGCGGTCTTTCGACCGCGGAGCGGCCATATGGCGGTTCCCTCCAGTCCGCCCGCCGGGGTCTGAATGACCCCCATAGTGATTTGCACAATAAATACATAGATATGTCTCCCCAGGGGAAGTGAATCAAATACAACATATCTTGCTTTATATGCAAAGATACTATTCATATGTGTGCTGCATCATACAGCACATATTTTAAATGTCAATAGCCTTCATTTGTAACCCTTATGGAGGAAAGTCATTGATGGCATCATAAGAAGTGAGTGCCAAATGCAGACACAAATGCACAGTGATGTAAGAGGGCATGTGTACACATCATTCACCGGTCAGTGATAATGTGCATGCAGAAGACACACAAATGTGATGTATGGCATTCATATATCACATATATGAATATATCAGTTAATGCAGGGTAGTGCACATAAGTGTCTCCCTATGCTGCCATACGGAAACCAGCTGGAAATGAGGGCTTGTGTGTGGTTTCAAATGTCAGAAAGAGCCTCATCAATGCAACCATATATGAAATGCTGTATAACAATTCTGTGTATAAGGAAACACCTCCATTTGTTGGCAACTGTGTGTCCCCAAGTACATCTCATTGCCATGAGCCATGTTAAGTATCCAAAACCTTTTAAAAATAAAATAATATTGTGAGTCAAATCCCAATACCAAATAACAAAAGTATGCCTCACAATGTGTAAAAAGGTAGTCCCTTTTTTCACAAAGTTCAGTCCATAAACTAGGTAGCCATGCATGGACCATGTCTACATATTGCCTGTCTTGGGGCATTAATGTATAGTCTCAGCAACTTACGATGTCAAACACAGAACAATGCATCTTGAGCAATGTAATTGGCAATACTGTGCTAAATAAGTGAGGCTGGGTAGTCTTCTGAGTCACACATATACATTGCATAGAGCAATATGTCAAAACAATTCTACAAGTGTGGAACTGTCAACGCAGCAGACGCAGTACACTGCCCTGTGTAGACAATCATGCAACATGATGACATGCACTTAGAAAGAAACCATGGCAGTAGCCAATGTATAACAGTGAGTACTACTGTCACACCAAATATTTAAGCAAGAATGGGACATCATCAGCAATTGTCAAAAGCCCCTCCTTCCAACATGTATAAGACCATGATATACCAAAAGAACTAACTTAAAAAGAATAACCAATCTGAAGTGTGAGAGAAGTGTCTGCTAAATTGACACACATAAGAATGCATAGTTGCCATCGGCATGCCATTGGCACACACAATTGAAAAATATACTAAATGTAATACCAGAACAAAGGTATGTGTTGTAAAGTGTCAGTCATATGAAGTATAAAAGTGCTTGTATGACAAACAATTTAACAACACCTCCATTACAGTGTGAGACGTTGGTAGGTCTATCATGAACTATAGAAGTATGTGACTGATTGTGGGCATAGCACAGTTCATGGACATAAACTAATTCTACTCCTCCTGTTGTCACAGCTGACCAAGGATAAGGGCTGCAGCCATGGGTCATGACCCATTATGCACATTCACAGACTCCAGCATAGTACAACTACAAAAATGCCCTCAGCAGGACCAGCTCCATTGTTGAGAGTACATTTGGCAACCTGAAAGTTTGTTTCTGGTGCCTCAATTTGTTGAGAGGAAGATTGCTGAACTCTCCCGCAATAGTCTGCAAAATCATCATGGTCTGCAGCATCCTGCATAACATATGTGTACAGACCAATGTGCCCTGGGAGGATGAAATTGTGGACCACAAAGAGCCAGATGATGAAGTCGGGCAAGAGGAGGACCATTATATAAATATGGCCTCAAGTGTTGGTTCATGCCGAAGAGAGCAGATTGTAAATCATTTCTATACAGAGGCCTGAGAATTATCAAGCCTAAAATACTTATTTTGTGGAGCACTATATAGGTTCAGTAAAAGTTACAAGCTCACAAATTTGTGATGTTTAAGCACTCTTAAAGTAAAGTTACTGCAATGCATAGAAAATTATATTCTGATGTCATACCTCTAGGCACCCCACAAAGGTATGTAGCAATGTGTACCAAACAGGGCTAGATTACATCATGTGAGAACAAAGTGTAGAGCTGTGCCAAATGCAGCTCTGTGGAAAATACAGGACACAAAAATGCCCTTGTAATGTGTTCAAGCAAGGACTGCCCTACAGATTGTGTTGTGTATCATTGCAAATAACGTCAGACAACACAGTCCCATCAAACAATGGAATGAATGTAATCAATCTCCCAGTTCAATGTTTATGGTGTTCACACACCCAATGGTACTGTGTAGGAGGCTGGCCTGGCTTGTAGTGGGTACCAAGGGGTACTTACACTCTGTACCAGGTCCAGTTATCCCTTATTAGTGTAGAAGATGTGTCTAGCAGCTTAGGCTGATAGAAAAGGTAGCTTAGCAGAGCAGCTTAGGCTGAACTAGGAGACGTGTGAAGCTCCTACTATACCACTAGTGTCATATGCACAATATCATAAGAAAACACAATACACAGATATACTAAAAATAAAGGTACTTTATTTTTATGACAATATGCCAAAAGTATCTCAGTGAGTACCCTCAGTATGTGGATAGCAAATATACACAAGATATATGTACACAATACCAAAAATATGCAGTAATAGCAATAGAAAGCAATGCAAGCAATGTACAGTCACAATAGATTGCAATGAGAGCACATAGGTATAGGGGCAACACAAACCATATACTCCAGAAGTGGAATGCGAATAACGTATGGACTCCAAACCTATGTGAGCTTGTAGAGGGTCGCTGGGACTGTAAGAAAACAGTGAGGGTTAGAAAAATAGCCCACCCCAAGACCCTGAAAAGTAGGTGTAAAGTGCACCTAAGTTTCCCAGAAAGCACAGAAGTAGTGATAGGGGAATTCTGCAAGGAAGACCAACAACAGCAATGCAACAACGATGGATTTTCAGATGAGAGTACCTGTGGAACAAGGGAACCAAGTCCAAGAGTCACACTCAAGTCGTGAGTGGGCAGATGCCCAAGAAATGGCAGCTGAGGGTGCAAAGAAGCTGCCACCAGATGGTAGAAGCTGTGGATTCTGCAAGAACGAAGAGGACTAGGAACTTCCCCTTTGGAGGATAGATGTCCCACATCGTGAAGAAGCTTGCAGATGTCTTTCCATTCAGAAAGACCGCAAACAAGCCTTGCTAGCTGCAAGGGTCGCAGATAGGGTTTTTAGATGCTGCTGTGGCCCAGGAGGGACCAGGATGTCACCAATTGGGTGAGGAGACAGAGGGGGCGCCCAGCAAGACAAGGAGCCCACTGAGAAGCAAGCAGCACCTGTAGAAGTGCCGGAACAGGCACTACGAAGAAGAGTGAACCGGAGCTCACCCGAAGTCACAAAAGAAGGTCCCACGACGCCGGAGGACAACTCAGGAGGTCGTACACTGCAGGTTAGAGTGTCGGGGACCCAGGCTTGCTTGTGCACAAAGGAAATCCTGGAAGAGTGCACAGGAGCCGGAGCAGCTGCAAATCACGCGGTACCCAGCAATGCAGTCTAGCGTGGGGAGGCAAGGACTTACCTTCACCAAACTTGGACTGAAGAGTCACTGGACTGTGGGAGTCACTTGGACAGAGTTGCTGAGTTCCAGGGACCGGTGGTGCAGTCTTTTGGTGCCTGCGGTTGCAGGGGGAAGATTCCGTCGACCCACAGGAGATTTCTTCGGAGCTTCCAGTGCAGAGAGGAGGCAGACTACCCCCACAGCAAGCACCACCAGGAAAACAGTCGAGAAGGCCGCAGGATCAGCAATACAAGGTTGCAGTAGTCGTCTTTGCTATTTTGCTGCGGTTTTGCAGGCGTCCAGAGCAGTCAGCGGTCGATTCCTTGGCAGAAGGTGAAGAGAGAGATGCAGAGGAACTCTGATGAGCTCTTGCATTCGTTATCTAAAGAATTCCCCAAAGCAGAGACACTAAATAGCCAGAAAAGGAGGTTTGGCTACTTAGGAAGGAGGATAGGCTAGCAACACAGGTAAGAGCCTATCAGAAGGAGTCTCTGACATCACCTGCTGGCCCTGGCCACTCAGAGCAGTCCAGTGTGCCAGCAGCACCTCTGTTTCCAAGATGGCAGAGGTCTGGAGCACACTGGAGGAGCTCTGGGCACCTCCCAGGGGAGGTGCAGGTCAGGGGAGTGGTCACTCCCCTTTCCTTTGTCCAGTTTCGCGCCAGAGCAGGGCTGGGGATCCCTGAACCGGTGTAGACTGGCTTATGCAGAGATGGGCACCATCTGTGCCCATCAAAGCATTTCCAGAGGCTGGGGGAGGCTACTCCTCCCCAGCCCTGACACCTTTTTCCAAAGGGAGAGGGTGTAACACCCTCTCTCAGACGAAATCCTTTGTTCTGCCCTCCTGAGCTGGGGCTGGCCAGATCCCAGGAGGGCAGAATCCTGTCTGAGGGGTTGGCAGCAGCAGCAGCTGCAGTGAAACCCCGGGAAAGGTAGTTTGGCAGTACCCGGGTCTGTGCTAGAGACTCGGGGGATCATGGAATTGTCTCCCCAATGCCAGAATGGCATTGGGGTAACAATTCCATGATCTTAGACATGTTACATGGCCATGTTCGGCGTTACCATTGTGACGCTATACATATGTAGTGACATATGTATAGTGCACACGTGTAATGGTGTCCCCGCACTCACAAAGTCAGGTGACTTTGCCCTGAACAATGTGGGGGCACCTTGGCTAGTGGCAGGGTGCCCACACACTAAGGGGGTCATTCCGACCTCTGCGGGTGGCTACCGCCGCCCGCGAGGCGGAAACCGCCATGCAGCTGCCAATGCGGCCGCACTCACGTGGCCCCCATTCCGACATTCCCGCAGGGCCGGCAGGCGCAAACCAAGTTTGCGCCCGCCGGCCCAGCGGGAATGAGGCCGCAACACAGGAGCCGGCTCCGAATGGAGCCGGCGGTGTTGCGGCCGTGCGACTGGTGCAGTTGCACCCGTCACGCTTTTCACTGTCTGCTAAGCAGACAGTGAAAAGCTGGCCGGTGCCCTGTTCCAATGCAGCACACATGGAAAGAGGTTAAACGGGGAGAAAAAAAGATATTCCTCCCAGTGTGTCACTTCTACACCACCCCTGGAGTGGCGCAAGGTTTTGACGCATTGCCAGGTTTACAAAACCTTATAAATCTGAAAATGCTGCATAATCCATGGGAACACATCAAGCAACACCCATGGGACACACCATGCAAACAGTGTTATGCATGAACCTATTTTATATATACAGGGCCATGACAAGCCATGCAAGACATCTTTGCCTGGCCTTGTGCATTTGGACTGGCACACTGCACCACCAAAGCAGCATATTAAATAGTCCTCCGGAGGTGTAGTGTGAAACTGGGTCCTCGATAAAGAGGCACTTACATTGGAAATTGATGCTCATATGTACTGTGCTCAACTTCATGTTTTGTTTCCTAAGTGGACCGGAACCATATTGAAAGCTTCAAAGCCCCGTATATTACCAGTGAGTGTCATCCTGTATGTTAATTGTGTAGTGCAAGGATTGTGTGTGATCTTTGATGCTATGTGCAATGCCAGGTTCAATGTGCACACATATCAAAGGTCCTACTAGACGAGTGGCGTTCGCCACTGGTGCATATCTGTTTATGATGCACTGCTGGTGAAGGCTTCTAAGCGATATCTATTAGGCCATGCACTGTCAGTTTGTAGGAGGACACATGGGCTAGTAGATATGGAGTGAGGCATTCTGCATCAGGGAGGTGTTTCAATGGGTTTTGCGTGGGTGTTCCCACACAAAACCCATGCATTCTGATGCATTTGTAAACCTGGAAATGCGCCAAAACCCTACACCACCCCAGGGGTGGCAGAAGGGTAACGCAATGTGGATAAATATTTTTGTTTTTGTCCCCGCTTTTTTTCTCTTCCTATGTGTGCTGCAATTTTACAGCACACATGGGAAGAGGAAAACTCCTCTTGGAATTGTTTTTGTGCAGGAAGGGCCACCTTTCTGCACAAAAACAATCTTCCTCAAAATGCAGGCACCCTAGCAGTGTGGCGCAAGGTTGCCTCCGTTGGTGTATGGCAGCAATTTATGAGCAAACGTATGGAACTAGTACAGGAATGCACATTATCTTGCAGATGTAGTACATTCTTGCCCTCTAGTAGTGTCATAGTGCAGTGCAGCAGGAGGGATAGCAGCAAGGCCCAGTACAAACTCTTCAGACATATGGGCCACTGTAGGCATGTGTTTCATGAAGGTCAATTCTGAATGCTACAAATACATTTTTGCTTGTGCAGTTGCATCTAACAATTGTCAGAGTGAATATCTTGTCAATATCTGATGTACCACATGATAGGTAGCCTGAGATATGAGCAAGGTCCAACATATCCAAATCAGTGACAACATGTAGTTAGGTATACTTAGGTGATGATGGCAGGGGATGCTGACGCATCCAAATGCGTGTCTGATGCCAAATAATGACATAGTTGATGATGTTGCGTTCTCCAGCAAACTTGTTTTGCAAGACCACACGGAGATGACTAACACAACAGTGAGGACTGGAATTACATGGCCCAACTGTAGCAGATCATAGGTATGCAGGGAGGGTGGCTTAATATGTGCTCTCAAAATTGTAACTGCTGTGTCTGTCATGGGCCCCTCACCACATTTTAGTTACTGGCATGGCAGATGGATTTCACATTCACTTCATAGGTGTAGCAAACCAAGGTGTGAACAGTCCACACATGGTAAGCCATTAGGAGGTCCACCCTTACGCTGTATAATGTAGCATACTCCTTGGTGGCCACCTGGACAGACTTTGCCCCTGTGTTCTGATTCCAATGGTAAAGTGAATGTGATCAAAGTCATGTCTGCACAGCTTAGTAATCCACCATACTATTGTTCATTCTACATTTGGAATGTTGTGTACAGGATACTCCTTAGCACTGACATCAATCAGTAACCAATAACTAATGTACTCTCAAGATACCTGGGCAGATGAGATGTCCAGCATGCATTCACAAATCCATCACATGGATGTGGTGAGTGCTGATGTGCTCCAAGATGACCTGTACATATGACATGTAGGGACAGACACAAGGCTGTGTAGTGGGACACATGCAGTCACATTTGCTAAATGTAATGAGCCTTGACATACTCACTATGTTTTGACTACTCAATATTGGGTAGGTATCTGACCTGTCTGTTTGATGGGAGTTATCTCTCCTCTCTACATTCTGAGGACTCATGCCTGACACATGTTAGGGCAGAGTAGCTATGGGTTCAAATATGTGTATCTGCAAACTCAGGTACCTAATGTTGTTACATTATATATGCAGTTTGCAGACATTGCTCAGTTAACTTTGGCAGATGCCAATGGAATACATGCCACTGCAAGATGCAGGAGGGACACAGGTGATCAGTGACTAGGATATGTGTACCATACCATGGTTACACTACAGCATTTTTTCAAGGCCCACTCTGTACTCATGGCCTCATACCTAGATATGCTAGGATGATGCACAGAATGTTTTTTTACACTTTTGTATAGCAACATGATCTGAACCTACGTGGTCTTTCAGAGGGAAACATTATGTGGATGTCTGCTCACTATCAAATGTGGGTTATTTATTGTGAATTGGTAATGCTGCATGTGATATGTGTCAGTCAATTGTTGGGATGTACATCAATCTTGTGCCTACTGACTGTTTCTTCTTTGACTTCCACAGACAAAATGACCACAGAGCAGAAACGCCAACACTACATCTAGGCTGAATGATTCATCCACTTCCGGCTTTTTTGGCAAAGCATTCAAGGCTATGATGAAGTGTTATGTAGAGAAGGTTGCCTCAGGCAAATGGAAGATCACACCTCATGTACCCACTAAAATGGATGAAAAGGCAAAAGGGAAGAAGGACAGTACAGACCACGGTGGATCCACACAACCCATGGCCAGCACATCACAGAGCCAGCTTAGTGGTACGGCAGCTGCAAATCTGGGTCAACTGACCCCTTTAGAGACAGTGATGCTCAGGGATGTATCTGACCTGAAATACAGGGTGGTGGGGTTAGAATTTAAGATGGACACTGTGAACCAACTCCTACAGGACATGAAGAAGTCTGAAAAAACACTTTAGCCACCATGAATGGTGGCAGTGCACTACTGTGCCCTTCCCCATGCACATAGTTTGTTTTACCTTGTTAGTGTATTGATAGCTTTCTGTAGGGTTAGTTAGATATAGTATAAGTGATAGTAGTGCAAAGTTAATAGTTGTGGGTGGGTACAAGTTTAGTAGGTAGGGGTGTGTTCGGGTTGATGTGTTTTAAATGTTTATTAATTTAAAAAATATGAAAATACAAAAATATATATATTTGTTTAGGTTTGTATGTGTAATTAGTGTTTATATAAGTGTAGTGAATGTTATTTCTTTATGTAGATGTGTTGTAAAGTGGGTGAGGACTTGATGGTTAGCCTGTTGTGTTAATGTATTAGGTAAGTGTAGGAAAGTACCATCTTGCATGGCATGTTACCCCCATTTTCACTGTATGTATGTTAGTTTTTGCCCTTGTGTCACTGGGATCCTGCTAGGCAGGACCCCAGTGCTCATAGTGTGTGCCCTGTATGTGTTCCCTGTGTGGTGTTTAACTGTATCACTGAGGTTCTGCTAACCAGAACCTCTCTCTGCTTTGTAAAATTGTCACTGCAGGCTAGTGACTAAATTTACCAATTCTCATTGGCACACTGGTACACCCATATAATTCCCTTGTATAGGTACCTAGGTCCCAGGGTATTGGGGTTCCAGGAGATCCCTATGGGCTGAGGCATTTCTTTTGCCACCCATAGGGAGCTCAGACAATTCTTACACAGGACTGCCACTGCAGCCTGAGTGAAATAACGTCCACGTTATTTCACAGCCATTGTTCACTGCACATAAGTAACTTATAAGTCACCTATGTGTCTAACCCTCACTTGGTGAAGGTTAGGTGCCAAGTTAATTAGTGTGTGGGCACCCTGGCAGTAGCCAAGGTGCCCCCACATTGTTCAGGGCAAATTCCCCGAACTTTGTGAGTGCGGAGACACCATTACATGCGTGCACTGCACATAGGTCACTACCTATGTGTAGCCTCACAATGGTAACTCCGAACATGGCCATGTAAAAATTTCTAAGATCATGGAATTGTCACCCCAATACCATTGTGGTATTGGGGGGACAATTCCATGATCCCCCGGTTCTCTAGCACAAAACCCGGGTACTGCCAAACAGCCTTTCCGAGGCTTCCACTGCAGTTGCTGCTGCTGCCAATCCCTCAGACAGGTTTCTGCCCTCCTGGGGTCTGGGCAGCCCACACCCAGGAAGGCAGAACAAAGGATTTCCTCTGAGAGAGGGTGTTACACCCTCTCCCTTTGGAAATAGGTGTGAAGGGCTGGGGAGGAGTAGTCTCCCCAGCCTCTGGAAATGCTTTGACGGGCACAGATGGTGCCCATCTCTGCATAAGCCAGTCTACACTGGTTCAGGGATCCCCCAGCCCTGCTCTGGTGCGAAACTGGACAAAGGAAAGGGGAGTGACCACTCCCCTGACCTGCACCTCCCAGGGGAGGTGCCCAGAGCTCCTGCAGTGTGTCCCAGACTTCTGCCATCTTGGATTCAGAGGTGTTGGGGCACAGTGGACTGCTCTGAGTGGCCAGTACCAGCAGTGACGTCAGAGACCCCTCCTGATAGGTGCTTACCTGGTTAGGTTGCCAATCCTCTTGTTAGCCAAACCTCCTTTCTTGGTAGCCAAACCTCCTTTTCTGGCTATTTAGGGTCTCTCCTCTGGGCTATTCCTCAGATAATGAATGCAAGAGCTCACCAGAGTTCCTCTGCAATTCCCTCTTCGACTTCTGCCAAGGATCGACCGCTGACTGCTCCAGGACGCCTGCAAAACAGCAACAAAGTAGCAAGACGACTACCAGCAACATTGTAGCACCTCATCCTGTCGGCTTTCTCGACTGTTTCCTAGTGGTGCATGCTCTGAGTGTTGTCTGCCTTCACCCTGCACTGGAAGCCAAGAAGAAATCTCCTGTGGGTCGACGGAATCTCATCTGCCAGCGCAGGCACCAAACTTCTGCATCACTGGTCCTCTGGGTCCCCTCTCATCCTGACGAGTGTGGTCCCTGGAACACAGGAGCTAGGTCCAAGTGTCTCCCACAGTCCAGTGACCCTTCTGTCCAAATTTGGTGGAGGTAAGTCCTTGCCTCCCCACGCCAGACAGCAAACCTGTCTACTGTGTGATTTGCAGCTGCTTCGGGTTCTGTGCACTTCTCCAAGGATTCTTTTGTGCACAGCCTAGCCTGGGTCCCCAGCACTCCGTCCTGCAGTGCTCAACCCGCTGAGTTGGATTCTGACATCGTGGGACCCTCCTTATGTGACTCTAATTTCACAGATCTTCTAAGTGCCTGCTCTGGTACTTCTGTGGGTGATGCCTGCTTCTGCGGGGGCTCTCTGAGTTGCTGAGTGCCTCCTCTGTCTCCTCCTCCAAGGGGCGACATCCTGGTCCTCCTTGGACCCCAGCAGCACCCAAAATCCTCAACCGTGACTCTTGCAACTAGCAAGGCTTGTTTGTGGTATTTCTGCCTGGAAACACTTCTGAAACATCCAGCACACCGTGGGACATCTTCCATCCAAAGGAGAAGTTCCTAGCCCTTTTTGTTGTTGCAGAATCTTTGGCTTCTTCCACCCAGAGGCAGCCCTTTTGCACCTTCATCCGTGGTTTAGTGGGCATCTGCCCCCCGGACACTTTCGTGACTCTTGGACTTGGTCTCCTTCCTTTAAAGGTCCTCGGGTCCAGGAAGCCATCTTCAGTGTTTTGCTGGTGCTTGTGGTTCTTGCTGAATCCCCTATCACGACTATTGTGTCTTTCTGTGGTAGTAGGGTACCTTTACTCCTACTTTTCAGGGTCTTGGGGTGGGGTATTTTGGACACCCTTACTGTTTTCTCACAGTCCCAGCGACCCTCTACAATCTCCCATAGGTCTGGGGTCCATTTGTGATTCGCATTCCACTTTTGGAGTATTATGGTTTGTGTTGCCCCTAGACCCATGTTTGCCTATTGCATCCTATTGTGATTCCAAATTGTTTGCACTACTTTTCTTACTGTTACTTACCTGTTTTGGGTTTGTGTACATATAACTTGTGTATATTACTTACCTCCTAAGTGAGGGTATTCTCTGAGATACTTTTTGCATATTGTCACTAAAATAAAGTATCTTTATTCTTAGTAACTCTGGGTATTGTGTTTTCTTACGATATTGTGCTATATGATATAAGTGGTATAGTAGGAGCTTTGCATGTCTCCTTGTTTAGCCTAAGCTGCTTTGCCATAGCTACCTTCTATCAGCCTAAGCTGCTAGAAACACCTCTATTCTACTAATAAGGGATAACTGGACCTGGCATAGGGTGTGAGTACCACAAGGTACCCACTATAAGCCAGGCCAGCCTCCTACAGTAAGCTAAGATGAGGTACATACATTTTAGGTATTTTAAGATAAGTTAGTGTAGGTTAGATAGCTCAGTTTAAGTTAGGTGTGGTGTGTTTTGAGTAGGTTGGGGTAGTGCAGGTAAGTTGTTTTTTATAGGATATGTTTGAATTGACATAAAAGCTCTTTGAAACATATGAGTATATGTAGGAGGCTGGACTGGCTTGTAGTGAGTACCAAGGGGTACTTGCACCTTGCACCAGGCCCAGTTATCCCTTATTAGTGTATAGGGTGTCTAGCAGCTTAGGCTGATAGATAATGGTAGCTTAGCAAAGCAGCTCAGGCTGAACTAGGAGACGTGTGAAGCTACTACAGTACCACTTAGTGTCATATGCACAATATCATAAGAAAACACAATACACAGTTATACTAAAAATAAAGGTACTTTATTTTTATGACAATATGCCAAAGTATCTTAGAGTGTACCCTCAGTGAGAGGATAGGAAATATACACAAGATATATATACACAATAGCAAAAATATGCAGTATAGTCTTAGAAAACAGTGCAAACAATGTATAGTTACAATAGGATGCAATGGGGAAACATAGGGATAGGGGCAACACAAACCATATACTCCAGAAGTGGAATGTGAACCACGAATGGACCCCAAACCTATGTGACCTTGTAGAGGGTCGCTGGGACTATTAGAAAATAGTGAGAGTTAGCAAAATAACCCACCCCAAGACCCTGAAAAGTGAGTGCAAAGTGCACCAAAGTTCCCCTAAGGACAAAATAGTCGTGTTAGAGGGAGAATGCAAGGAAAACACAAATCAGTAATGCAACCACGATGGATTCCTGTCTGAAGGTACCTGTGGAACAAGGGGACCAAGTCCAAAAGTCACAAGCAGCTCGGAGATGGGCAGATGCCCAAGAAATGCCAGCGGTTGGTGCAAAGAAGCTCTTACTAGGCTGAAGAACTGTGAATACTGCAGGAACGACAAGGGCTAGAGACTTCCCCTTTGGAGGATGGATCCCCCACGCCTTGGAGAGTCGTGCAGAAGTGTTTTCCCGCCGGATGGACGCCAACAAGCCTTGCTACACGCAAATCGTGCGTTTGGCGTTTTTGGACGCTGCTGGGGCCCAGGAGGGACCAGGAGGTCGCAAATTGGACCTGCAGAGAGAGGGGACGTCGAGCAAGACAAAGAGCCCTCACTGAAGCAGGTAGCACCCGGAGAAGTGCCAGAAACAGGCACTACGAGGATGCGTGAAACGGTGCTCGCCGAAGTTGCACAAAGGAGTCCCACGTCGCCGGAGACCAACTTAGAAAGTCGTGCAATGCAGGTTAGAGTGCCGTGGACCCAGGCTTGGCTGTGCACGAAGGATTTCCGCCGGAAGTGCACAGGGGCCGGAGAAGCTTGCAAAGTCGCGGTTCCCAGCAATGCAGCCCAGCGAGGTGAGGCAAGGACTTACCTCCACCAAACTTGGGCTGAAGAGTCACTGGACTGTGGGGGTCACTTGGACGGTGTCGCTGGATTCGAGGGACCTCGCTCGTCGTGCTGAGAGGAGACCCAAGGGACCGGAGATGCAGCTTTTTGGTGCCTGCGGTTGCAGGGGGAAGATTCCGTCGACCCACGGGAGATTTCTTCGGAGCTTCTGGTGCAGAGAGGAGGCAGGCTACCCCCACAGCATGCACAAGCAGGAAAACAGTCGAGAAGGCGGCAGGATCAGCGTTACAGAGTTGCAGTAGTCGTCTTTGCTACTATGTTGCAGGTTTGCAGGCTTCCAGCGCGGTCAGCGGTCGATTCCTTATCAGAAGGTGAAGAGGGAGATGCAGAGGAACTCGGCTGAGCTCATGCATTCGTTATCTAAAGTTTCCCCAGAGACAGAGACCCTAAATAGCCAGAAAAGAGGGTTTGGCTACCTAGGAGAGAGGAAAGGCTACTAACACCTGAAGGAGCCTATCACAAGGAGTCTCTGACGTCACCTGGTGGCACTGGCCACTCAGAGCAGTCCAGTGTGCCAGCAGCACCTCTGTTTCCAAGATGGCAGAGGTCTGGAGCACACTGGAGGAGCTCTGGACACCTCCCAGGGGAGGTGCAGGTCAGGGGAGTGGTCACTCCCCTTTCCTTTGTCCAGTTTCGCGCCAGAGCAGGGGCTAAGGGGTCCCTGAACCGGTGTAGACTGGCTTATGCAGAATTGGGCACCTCTGTGCCCAACAAAGCATTTCCAGAGGCTGGGGGAGGCTACTCCTCCCCTGCCTTCACACCATTTTCCAAAGGGAGAGGGTGTCACACCCTCTCTCAGAGGAAGTTCTTTGTTCTGCCATCCTGGGCCAGGCCTGGCTGGACCCCAGGAGGGCAGATGCCTGTCTGAGGGGTTGGCAGCAGCAGCAGCTGCAGAGAAACCCCAGGAAGGGCAGTGTGGCAGTACCAGGGTCTGTGCTACAGACCACTGGGATTATGGAATTGTACCAACAATGCCAGGATGGCATAGAGGGGGCAATTCCATGATCATAGACATGTTACATGGCCATATTCGGAGTTACCATGGTGAAGCTACATATAGGTAGTGACCTATATGTAGTGCACGCGTGTAATGGTGTCCCCGCACTCACAAAGTTCAGTGAATTGGCTCTGAACAATGTGGGGGCACCTTGGCTAGTGCCAGGGTGCCCTCACACTAAGTAACTTTGCACCTAACCTTTACCAGGTAAAGGTTAGACATATAGGTGACTTATAAGTTACTTAAGTGCAGTGTAAAATGGCTGTGAAATAACGTGGACGTTATTTCACTCAGGCTGCAGTGGCAGGCCTGTGTAAGAATTGTCAGAGCTCCCTATGGGTGGCAAAAGAAATGCTGCAGCCCATAGGGATCTCCTGGAACCCCAATACCCTGGGTACCTCAGTACCATATACTAGGGAATTATAAGGGTGTTCCAGTAAGCCAATGTAAATTGGTAAAAATGGTCACTAGCCTGTCAGTGACAATTTGAAAGTAATGAGAGAGCATAACCACTGAGGTTCTGGTTAGCAGAGCCTCAGTGAGACAGTTAGGCACCACACAGGGAACATACACATGCACACCTATGAGCACTGGGGCCCTGTGTGACAGGGTCGCAGTGACACATACATATAGGCCACAAACCTATGAGCACTGGGGTCCTGACCAGCAGGATCCCAGTGACACATAACAACCATACTGAAAACATGGTGTTTTCACTATGAGCACTGAGGCCTGGCTATCAGGATCCCAGTGAGACAGTGAAAACAGTGACAAACACCCTGACATACACTCACAAACAGGCCAAAAGTGGGGGTAACAAGGCTAGAAAGAGGCTACCTTCTCACACAACCCCCCCCCAAACGAAGGACAATAAGGCTAACCTTGGCCAGTTGAGACTTTATTGTCTAAGTGGTGATAAGTAGAGAGTAGCTCTGCAATAGACTGGTTACTCCCTTTATCATCCACTATATGGTTACTTCCCTGTGGGGATGTAAACCACCCTGTTTGAAGTTTTTTAGCTAAGCAACAATGTGAAGATGTATTTTCAGAGTTTCTATCAGTAAGTTTTAGTTTAGAGCAGTGGGAATTGTCCACTGAACCTATTTGTAGTGATGGAAATGCCAGACAGGGATGCTGTCTCAGAAAAGCCATAGCTGGGCAAAAACTTTGTCCATATGGCTGGAAGAGAGAACAGGGATGCTGTTTCTCTTGGGTTGGAGCAGGGCAGGGATGCTGTCCTATCAGCTCCACACTAGGGCAGGGATGCTGTCCTAAGTGTTGTGAGGCAGTGCAGAGTTTCTGCACTAAAGTTTCTCTGGGAGGGTTGGAGGGATGCTCCATGTTAACTAAAATGGTGCTCTTTTTCTCACCAATGTTAGTTATCCCACAGAGAGGTACTTCCACCTCAGGGAGTCCAGCTTTGCCAGCTGATGATTCCCTTGGAACAGGTGCCACCCCAGGAGAGGTTTCTCCCACCACAGGAATAGTATCCTGAATGGTAGGGTGGTTAGGGGATACTGTGATACCCTTTTTACCTGTTGCTGGAGAGGGATCCTGAGTTTTCAGGCCTTCTCTCCTTTGCTTTTTCATTTCACTTGAAATGAGAGGGAACAATTCCTCAGGGATGCCCAGCATGGCTGCATGGGCATAAAACTCTACATCAGCCCAACCTGAGGCCTCTAGGTCATTACCTAAGAGACAGTCTACAGGTAAGCTAGGTGATACCACCACCTGCTTAGGGCCAGTAACTCCACCCCAACTAAACTGAATTATAGCTAAGGGAAGAAACTTAGTGGAGTTATGGACATCAATAATCTTATACTGTTGTCCAATGATGTGTTGTTCAGGAGGCACTAGGTTTTCAGTCACCAAAGTGAAACTGGCACCTGTGTCCCTGTAGGCCAAGGCCTCAACACCATTTATTGAAACTGTCTGCCTGTACTTATCCATTGTAAGGGGACAAGCAGCCAGTGTGGCAAGGCCAATGCCACTAGGTGTGACAGAAACTGTATTGGGACTGATTACATCAGTTTCCACTATGGATCCATAAGTGAACCCAACTACACCCTTTGCTTGACTGTTGCCAGCAGTCCCACCACTAGTACCACTACTGCTAGGGGCACTAGAGCTTGATGTATTAGTGGTGGTAGGCTCAGGGGGTTTACCTGGACAGGACTTATCCCCTGGCCTATGGCCTCTGTTTTTACACACAAAGCACCAAGGCTTTTTAATGTGTGCAGGTTGGGAAGAAGAGGAAGAATTTGTTTTATCCCCACCCTCTGAAGAGTGTTTAAGATTTGAAGTGGGATCTTTGGTTTTACCCTTATCCCCATGCTTATCTTGAGATTTTTCACCATCTTTCTTCTTATTGCCATCTTTGTCACCCCCTGTATGAACTTTTCTGTTCACTCTTGTTCTGACCCATTTGTCTGCCTTCTTTCCCAATTCTTGGGGAGAGGTCAGATCAGAGTCTACCAGGTACTGGTGCAACAAATCAGACACACAATTATTAAGAATATGCTCTCTCAGGATTAAGTTATACAGGCTGTCATAATCAGTAACTTTACTGCCATGTAACCACCCCTCCAAGGCCTTCACTGCCTGGTCAATGAAATCAACCCAGTCTTGTGAAGACTCCTTTTTGGTATCTCTGAACTTGATCCTGTACTGTTCAGTGGTTAAGCCATAACCATCCAGGAGTGCATTCTTAAGAACTGTAAAATTATTGGCATCATTTTCTTTCACAGTAAGGAGCCTATCCCTACCTTTTCCACTAAATGATAGCCATAGGATAGCAGCCCACTGCCTTTGAGGGACATCCTGTACAGCACAGGCCCTCTCAAGTGCAGCAAACCACTTGTTAATGTCATCCCCCTCCTTGTAAGGGGGAACTATCTTATGCAGATTCCTGGAATCATGCTCTTTTGTAGGATGACTATGGGGAATACTGCTGCTGCCACCATGGGTATCTAAACCCATTTTCTGTCTTTCCCTCTCTATTTCTAAAGACTGTCTATCCAAATCCAGCTGTTGCTTCTTGAGCTTCAGTCTGGTTTGCTCCACTCTCAATCTATTGAGCTCCCTTTCCAACAATCTGTCATCAGGGTGGGTGGGAGGGACATTTCTAGATACAGAGGTATGATGGGAATGAACAGAAGGAGACCTGTCCCTTACAGAGGGCACCCTAACAGCTTGGCTACCAGTATAATGTGAGAGCACATCATCAGTATGATGTGATTCAACCTCTGTACCAACTATGCTAGACTGTCTAGTAATGGGCAGGCTGAGAAGTTTCTTTCCTGAACCTTTTCCTGGGGGAGTCCCTGGATCAGATTGAGAACCATTAGCTACTTTTTCTACAGATTGGGCACTTATGGCCTTATCCTGTACTCTAAGCATATTAATTAACAGTTCTAAGGAAGGATTCTTCCCTACACTCAAACCTCTCTCTATGCAGAGACTCCTTGCTCCTTTCCAGCTAAGGTGATCATATGCAAGTTTGGACAGTTCAACTTTTTGGCCTGTGCCAGACATTTTTTAGAGAGAGTTAAAGTGATAGACAAAGAGAAAAAAGTTTTCAGAACTTTTTGGAAAGACAGAAAAAAACTTTTTAAACTTTTAAGAACTTTTTGAAAGTTTAGAAGTACTTTTCAGCACTTAGAAAAGAGTGAAAAGAGGAAATGCAAAACTTTTTTGGCTATGTGTATATACACTGACCTTGTTTTGTATATTTTTCTCTTATGAAAAGTACAATGACAAGAGTGGTAAGTAGTCTCAAAGCACTTATCCCACCACTGCACAACCAATGTAGGAGGCTGGACTGGCTTGTAGTGAGTACCAAGGGGTACTTGCACCTTGCACCAGGCCCAGTTATCCCTTATTAGTGTATAGGGTGTCTAGCAGCTTAGGCTGATAGATAATGGTAGCTTAGCAAAGCAGCTCAGGCTGAACTAGGAGACGTGTGAAGCTACTACAGTACCACTTAGTGTCATATGCACAATATCATAAGAAAACACAATACACAGTTATACTAAAAATAAAGGTACTTTATTTTTATGACAATATGCCAAAGTATCTTAGAGTGTACCCTCAGTGAGAGGATAGGAAATATACACAAGATATATATACACAATAGCAAAAATATGCAGTATAGTCTTAGAAAACAGTGCAAACAATGTATAGTTACAATAGGATGCAATGGGGAAACATAGGGATAGGGGCAACACAAACCATATACTCCAGAAGTGGAATGTGAACCACGAATGGACCCCAAACCTATGTGACCTTGTAGAGGGTCGCTGGGACTATTAGAAAATAGTGAGAGTTAGCAAAATAACCCACCCCAAGACCCTGAAAAGTGAGTGCAAAGTGCACCAAAGTTCCCCTAAGGACAAAATAGTCGTGTTAGAGGGAGAATGCAAGGAAAACACAAATCAGTAATGCAACCACGATGGATTCCTGTCTGAAGGTACCTGGGGAACAAGGGGACCAAGTCCAAAAGTCACAAGCAGCTCGGAGATGGGCAGATGCCCAAGAAATGCCAGCGGTTGGTGCAAAGAAGCTCTTACTAGGCTGAAGAACTGTGAATACTGCAGGAACGACAAGGGCTAGAGACTTCCCCTTTGGAGGATGGATCCCCCACGCCTTGGAGAGTCGTGCAGAAGTGTTTTCCCGCCGGATGGACGCCAACAAGCCTTGCTACACGCAAATCGTGCGTTTGGCGTTTTTGGACGCTGCTGGGGCCCAGGAGGGACCAGGAGGTCGCAAATTGGACCTGCAGAGAGAGGGGACGTCGAGCAAGACAAAGAGCCCTCACTGAAGCAGGTAGCACCCGGAGAAGTGCCAGAAACAGGCACTACGAGGATGCGTGAAACGGTGCTCGCCGAAGTTGCACAAAGGAGTCCCACGTCGCCGGAGACCAACTTAGAAAGTCGTGCAATGCAGGTTAGAGTGCCGTGGACCCAGGCTTGGCTGTGCACGAAGGATTTCCGCCGGAAGTGCACAGGGGCCGGAGAAGCTTGCAAAGTCGCGGTTCCCAGCAATGCAGCCCAGCGAGGTGAGGCAAGGACTTACCTCCACCAAACTTGGGCTGAAGAGTCACTGGACTGTGGGGGTCACTTGGACGGTGTCGCTGGATTCGAGGGACCTCGCTCGTCGTGCTGAGAGGAGACCCAAGGGACCGGAGATGCAGCTTTTTGGTGCCTGCGGTTGCAGGGGGAAGATTCCGTCGACCCACGGGAGATTTCTTCGGAGCTTCTGGTGCAGAGAGGAGGCAGGCTACCCCCACAGCATGCACAAGCAGGAAAACAGTCGAGAAGGCGGCAGGATCAGCGTTACAGAGTTGCAGTAGTCGTCTTTGCTACTATGTTGCAGGTTTGCAGGCTTCCAGCGCGGTCAGCGGTCGATTCCTTATCAGAAGGTGAAGAGGGAGATGCAGAGGAACTCGGCTGAGCTCATGCATTCGTTATCTAAAGTTTCCCCAGAGACAGAGACCCTAAATAGCCAGAAAAGAGGGTTTGGCTACCTAGGAGAGAGGAAAGGCTACTAACACCTGAAGGAGCCTATCACAAGGAGTCTCTGACGTCACCTGGTGGCACTGGCCACTCAGAGCAGTCCAGTGTGCCAGCAGCACCTCTGTTTCCAAGATGGCAGAGGTCTGGAGCACACTGGAGGAGCTCTGGACACCTCCCAGGGGAGGTGCAGGTCAGGGGAGTGGTCACTCCCCTTTCCTTTGTCCAGTTTCGCGCCAGAGCAGGGGCTAAGGGGTCCCTGAACCGGTGTAGACTGGCTTATGCAGAATTGGGCACCTCTGTGCCCAACAAAGCATTTCCAGAGGCTGGGGGAGGCTACTCCTCCCCTGCCTTCACACCATTTTCCAAAGGGAGAGGGTGTCACACCCTCTCTCAGAGGAAGTTCTTTGTTCTGCCATCCTGGGCCAGGCCTGGCTGGACCCCAGGAGGGCAGATGCCTGTCTGAGGGGTTGGCAGCAGCAGCAGCTGCAGAGAAACCCCAGGAAGGGCAGTGTGGCAGTACCAGGGTCTGTGCTACAGACCACTGGGATTATGGAATTGTACCAACAATGCCAGGATGGCATAGAGGGGGCAATTCCATGATCATAGACATGTTACATGGCCATATTCGGAGTTACCATGGTGAAGCTACATATAGGTAGTGACCTATATGTAGTGCACGCGTGTAATGGTGTCCCCGCACTCACAAAGTTCAGTGAATTGGCTCTGAACAATGTGGGGGCACCTTGGCTAGTGCCAGGGTGCCCTCACACTAAGTAACTTTGCACCTAACCTTTACCAGGTAAAGGTTAGACATATAGGTGACTTATAAGTTACTTAAGTGCAGTGTAAAATGGCTGTGAAATAACGTGGACGTTATTTCACTCAGGCTGCAGTGGCAGGCCTGTGTAAGAATTGTCAGAGCTCCCTATGGGTGGCAAAAGAAATGCTGCAGCCCATAGGGATCTCCTGGAACCCCAATACCCTGGGTACCTCAGTACCATATACTAGGGAATTATAAGGGTGTTCCAGTAAGCCAATGTAAATTGGTAAAAATGGTCACTAGCCTGTCAGTGACAATTTGAAAGTAATGAGAGAGCATAACCACTGAGGTTCTGGTTAGCAGAGCCTCAGTGAGACAGTTAGGCACCACACAGGGAACATACACATGCACACCTATGAGCACTGGGGCCCTGTGTGACAGGGTCGCAGTGACACATACATATAGGCCACAAACCTATGAGCACTGGGGTCCTGACCAGCAGGATCCCAGTGACACATAACAACCATACTGAAAACATGGTGTTTTCACTATGAGCACTGAGGCCTGGCTATCAGGATCCCAGTGAGACAGTGAAAACAGTGACAAACACCCTGACATACACTCACAAACAGGCCAAAAGTGGGGGTAACAAGGCTAGAAAGAGGCTACCTTCTCACAGTATAGCTACTTTTTCTGTGTAGAAGTCAATGTATGTGCCTACGTAATGGTTACTACATGCCTTTGGATTTGTTGGCAGCACTTTTTAGACATCTATGAATTGGCAAGATGCATGTGATGATGAATGTGTCAGGTTTGTCATTGAAGTACCTTGTGATTGCAGATAACTTTGTGCCATGTCAGTGACAATCTTAATGTGTAAGGGGAGATAGACCAAACCAGGATTTCCATCACCCTATGTGTTTGTGTCTCAAGCACGTGCATTGTGTTTTAGTTTGATTTTGCACCTTTTTCAAATATCTGGGCATTCCATGCTCATAAACTGTTTTACATGACACTACTCACTTATGCTTCCATCATCTTGAATGTCACAGCAGTATAGTTCATAGCCTAATGTCCATGGAGAGGGTCCCCACCAGTACTGTGCCTTATGATACACTCTACCTTGACTACATGTGTCATGTTTCAGTTACTGCTTGGGAGCTTGGGTGCCTACAATATATTCTACAGACACATACGATTCATATGACCTAAGCCATGGCACCATTACACCTGTGTCTCTTTGGGGAGTTATTTTGAACTTTGCTCAAACAATACCCTATGCTCGCTGTCATAATACTCCTACAGACATAAAACACACAGAATTGTTTCTGTACATTTATTTACATGTGCAACATTGTTTCACTGACAGGCACAGTTGTTGCAAAGACTCACCCAAGCTATTTATTGGCATTTGAATGTCAAGACAGAGTCTATGCCTTAACCTCTGCATGTGTCATGGGGAGTAGAAGAGTGTGTCAGTGATGAAGGGAATTCCTAAATTGCCATTAGGTAAGACCACATTGACAGTCCTGACATGGTTGAGGTCAACAGATGGGACAAGAAATAAGGATCTTCCCCAGTTTTGGCGTTTACTGGCGTAGTTCTGATCACAAGGAAAAAGTGGCATTTTGGCATAGGGAACTGCTATTGGGAACTTTTACATTTAAATGTGGTGAAGCCCATATATTTATCCTCTGATGTGTTTATTGCTCCTTGGGAGTGTGGTATTGTAGGTTCTGGGGGTGACAGCAAGGGAGGCACAGACACATCAGGGGCAAAAGAAGTGGCTCCACCACCGTACAGCAGCATTTCCCTCTGCCACGCATTAATGTAGCAATGCAATGAGAATATCCTGATGTTTTTCCAACAGAGTTGCAATGTTACAGTGGTAAGCACCCATAGTGGCAATGTATCTGTATTGCTTTAGCTCCATGGACTGCAGGATGTTACCTATAACCCCCAGCTCTTTTGCCAACTGGCTGGTGCCACTTTGGTAGGGCAGTTGTTCATGACTCTGCCTCATGACACCAGTGATATCAGCCAGGGACTGCTGTAGTCCACAGAACGGAGTGTGGGTGCCTCATATTGCATCTGAGGTATCCTTATTTGGACTGAGGCACCTGTGGACTGCCTCTAGGGTGACCACCATGGTCTCTATCCCCACCCACAGCACATTTAGCATTTCCAGCTGAAATCCTACCGTCCTATGTCGAAAAACTACCTGGGGTTCCTCAGAGCCCAGGGCTGGGGCTGATGTGTGGTTGTTGCTTGGTGGATCCTCTGAAGACCCAGGAATGCTGTTGTCTCTTCTCGTGACCAGAGGAGTTGTGACAAGGGAGCTCAGGATTTCCCAGAGGGTGTCCTTATCAAGGATGGCCAAGCTGTCAACTTTAATCAGATCGTCATCCTGAACAGGTAGCTGCTCAGGAGATGTGGATGCACCCTCTGCAATGAGAGAGAGCAATATTAAAGGTGTCATTTGTGAGATGTTGGAATGGCTAAACTGTTTGACTATCTGCCTTGGTATTATTTGACTTCATGAAGAACATTTTTACCAGGATGTACATTACACAAAGTTTGTGAGTGCAAGTTACAGTGTTAGTGGCTTTATCATGACAGTGTGTCTGCATTCTCCCTACAACCAGTGTATGACTAGACAGATAATGCTCATGTAATAGTATGCATACTTGTTACACAGGTCACTAGGCCTACCATTCCTGGACATATGTTATATCTGTTTGTCCACATCTGTCACAGTGATTTGACATGATGCCTATAGTTTGTGTTTTGACATGGTGACACCACTACTTTTCTGATTCCACCTATTCCCCAGGTTGCCTACATTCCCTGTGCCAGTATTCATCCCACTGCTCCTGTGCATGTTAAGAGGCTCTGATCCTGATGTTGTTAGGTTCCACCAATCTGAGTTTTACACTGTACTGTATGAGAATCTCCCTTGTTGTGCCGATCAAATTGACATCATGGCCCGGATTTACAAGTGGCCTGCGCTGCTGATGCGTTACTTTTTGACGCTTCGGCATTGCAGGCTGCTGACACATATTAGAAGGACACTCAAAGCCAATTTGCATGGCTTTACATGGCCTTGTAGATATGAAGTAGGGCACACTAGTCACTGTGTTTCCTTATTTTGGTCAGGGAGGCATTTCTATGGGTGTTACATGGGTGTTTCCACGCAACACCCATGACTTTGACACATTCCCAGCTTTACAAGGTTCAGGAGACCTGGGAATGCATCAAAATCCTATGCCACCCAAGGAGCGGCATAGAACTGATGATGCAGCAGGGAGAAATGGCTTTATTTCTCCACATTATTCATCTTCGTATGTGTGCTACATTTTGCAGAACACGTGGACAGAGGGAAACACCTCTCTTTAATGTTTGCACTTTCGTGCACAAATATGATTCATCCCCACAATGCAGGCACCCTTTCACCCTTGCACCATGGGGCAAGGATGCCTGCATTGGTGCATTACAGGAATGTGTGTACCAGCGCAGGTGAAAAGCACTGGAATGCACTGTATCTTGAAGATATTGCACATTCCTGCCCTTTTGTTTTGACACAGGACAGCACAGCAGAATGCCCCTATTTCCCTTCAGAATTTTTCCTGCATGTTGCTTAGTCTTCACCCAGGACCACGTCACATGTAGGCAGTTGTACCCCAGTGGCCTATTCTGTGTCATCCTTTCCCATCTGCAGCAAAAGTGTGACAATGTCTGACACAGCAGTGTGTTGATTGTTTGGTTACCTTTCAGGGCACTTATTCATTTAGTCATACTTGCTATCCAGGAGCATATTTGCAATGTTTTGGGACAGGGCAGCGCCACAAACCTTCTTGCTGTGATGTCTGGAGTCAATACAACAGTTTAGCAATGTGTGGTATCTACAAGATGCAGCATATTCCTGTCCTTTTGCCAAGCCACACAAATTGCTGTCATGCACCGATGCAGGCCCCCTAGTACCATGGAGCAAGTATGCCTGTGTTGTGGCATATCAGCCCACTGTGCACCAGTGCAAGAGAGAGGAGAGGAATACACCATATCTTGCAGATACCCCACACTGCTGCCTTTTTGTTTGGACACAGGGCAGCACAGGAAGAATGCTTGCATCACTGCCATGAGTTACTTAATTTGGCCCTCATTTTTTGCATTGGAGTACATGTCACACAATGTACATGTTAGTATGGGCTATTGTTGCACATTCAAATTATTCTGGGTACATGTGACGGAGAATGCCTAAGCTGTGCAACATCTTACTGTGCAGTGTGAGTGATTTTAATTTGCATTTCAAAGTATATAATTCAGATTCCTGTACTATGCCCTGCATTCAACACAGCAGAACCTTGGGACATATCTAGCAGCAGTGCATTCTTTTCATTTGTAACACCCATTACCTCTAATTGTTACTTACCCTGCCCTGGTGTCAGTTCATCATGTGCTGCACTGTATTGTCCGAGGGCTCCTGCCATCAACTCATCTGGGATGACAGCTGCAACCTGCTCCTTAAAGGCATTCATCTCCCGCTGGGGTGCAGGGCTCCCTCCTCCGGACTGCATTGCTTCCTTCAAGTTCTTTGCCAGTTTTTCCTTTGTCCTGCGCTAATAATCGTGCCTGCACTTTTTACAATCAATTATGGTCCTTCTCTCTTGTCCAACACTGTTGACTTTCTCAACAATGGTCTGCCAAATAGCCTCTTTTCTCCCCAATGGCAATTTGGAGGTGACGAATAGCTGGTGGTGGTGCTGTGTCAGCTCTGTGATCAAGCTTCATTCTCCTCATCGCTGAAGTGATACTTCCTCTTCCTCTTCCCCTGGGACTGTCACGGTTTCGGGCGGGTCTGATCAGGACTCTGGTTGGGACACCCCTTGAGGTTACTGAATATCCTAAAGAGGTAGTGTACTGGGGCAGAAGAGCAGCTAAAGGCATACACGGAAAGGACAGCTATGGACTGGCACAGGAAACAGGAAAGTAAAAGCAGAGCAACCCTTGTGTGAACAAACAGGAAACAGATTACTAATGGACAAACACGCTGGGGTTGTACACAGAGTAGGGCACAGAACCTCCCACGGTGACAGGGAATGTCAATGCCTCTGTGCAGTTTGCTCTTACAGATAGTCACCCTGCCAGTCCCATAGAAAGGAGGCAGCAGAAGTGATTCTGTCTCTGGACCCTAGAGCGCAAACAAGGATAGTACTTACATACACAAGACAAGCTCTTGTGGGTCCAGCTGGATACACAGTGTCGATTCCTGGAAAAACAGCAATAGCACACTGTCACTGTTAGGCACAAAAGACAACATATAACACTAGACAAGGATGAGGGCTGGAATTGCCTCCTGGAAACCAGAAGCCAACCCCAGTACAAAGGAGGAAACCTATACACTGGTGAAGACTGATAGAACACTTACCAGACACCAATACAGAGAGGAAACAAACAGAAGAGACAGATGAAGAGACAGAGGCAGGAACTGAGAACAGGCTCAGACTGAAGCAAAGGCAGGACTAGGACTGGAAAATAGGGTGCAAACATCTGGCTGGGACAAACAGAGACAGGACTGGGAAACAGAGCAGGCTCTGGCAGGAACAGGCAAGGACAGGGCTGGAATACAGGGAGCAGGAATGAGCAGAAAACAGGACTTGGAAACAGAGAGCAGGTTCAGGCTGAAACAAGGCAGGAGCAGGACAGAGAAACAGGGAGCAGGCTCTGGAAGAAACAAACAGGTAGAAGGCTAAGAGATAGGGAGCAGACTCTGGCTGGATCAATCAGGAGCAGGGCAGAGAAACAGGAAACAGGTTCAAGCTGGAACAGATCAGGAACAGTAACAGGAACAGGAACAAGACTCGAACACCATCCGACAAGGGGTCTGTAACACAAAGGAATCGAACTCCAATGCACGACGGGGATCTTGAGGAAATGGCAGCTTATAAGCAGTTCCAAGCTGGGCTGCACAAAAGAGGTTTCAGTTGTGTGTCATTTCAGACACTTGCAAGTCCTGGAGGAGAGGATCCGGTGAAAAGGAGCAACTGGACTTCTCCCATAGAAAACAATGGGAAACAGAATCCAGGCTTTCCTGACTACCAGGCTGTGCATTATGGGATTTGCAGTCCCAGGAAGCAAATGTAGTACTACACAAGTATACCATGGCCAAAAGAGAAACAAACCAGAGTCAGCAAAGGACTCTAGATAACTGTTCAAGGTGATTCACAGGCTTCCGACAGTCCCCGTACAGCGCCCCCTAGAGATGGGTCGACCGAGTTGTAACAGTGACTCTGCCTGGCCATCCTGGCTGGTGTCTTTGCTGCTACTGTCTGCTCCAGTGATGTCTTCTGAAGTGTTTTTGAAAAGTTGTAGTTGTGAATGTGTCAGTTTTATACTTTTCCAATGCATTCATCAGACAAAAGTGACACAGGGTCGATTTGAATCACTTTATATGCCGCAAGTTGAACCTGCGCACCATTTGCAGCACATGCATCAGAATTGTTTACAACATGATGAACTGGGATGCATCATTTTTTTGGCGCAGTCAAGATCCTTATGCCATGGTGCGCCATCTTGTAAATAAGACATATCCATGGCGTAGGATTCTGTCATACTGACGCTCAACATTTTTTGATGCATCATTGCCACAACGCAGTGACGCATCATTTCTTGTAAATCTGGGCCCTAATTTATTTATCTGGACAATTTTTTCTACTGCTCGGCATTATAATAACAAGACTAACATGAATGAGTCTTTGTTTTTTGCTAGGCCTATGTAATGCTATATTGGTAGTTGTACATTAAGAAATGATATGAATAGCATGTATAAGATGAGTGTTAGAAATTAAGCCTTTGTTTGGCAGTCAGGTCACCCCCGTCCAAGCAAGGACCCTCTCTCTAGTCAGGGTAAAGGAGATACCCCCCCAGTTTTTTTTTTTAAACATATTTTTATTGATTTTTCAATAGGTTATACATTTCAATGCACTCAGTTAACAGCAATAAAAGGATGTTGTCAGTTACAGTAATTTGCTGGGCACTCGTTTATTAAACTTAACTAACAACCAATAACTTCCGTGCACCGCTAGATCCGCGCAATTATGTCTATACTTTCAGGCATTACCGGTACTGGCATTTGAAGCTTTCTTTTGTGTGGGGTTTTTATTACCGGTTAGGGTTCTTGATGAGGGTGCCCCCTATGGGAGGAGGGGGGGGAGAGGGGAGCGGGGGTGGCTTGATTTCTGCAGGGCCTGTATCCGCTAATTGGGCATGATGGTCTGTGTGTGCTATTTGTCTTGTGTGCGCTTAGGGGTGTGGTGTATTGATATCAGTGCTGAGGCACTGTTGGCAGGCGTGTGCACATCTCCTGATTTACTGTCGCATTACAGCCGGGGCGAAGCCCGTGATTATCTGGGTAGTCGCAGCTATCTGCGGTTCAAGGGTTTTTTTCGTCGTTCTTTGCTTCTAATTTGGAGACCAGTGTGCCCCAGGTTTCACGGCCCGAGTGTCGCAGACCACTCAGCCCCAGTTTCGTTAGTACCTGATATTTGGCTCGTGCCCAGCGAAGCGTGAGGGTGAGCCAGGCTCCATGATCGGGGGCCTTCCAGGCCTTCCAGTTCATGGCTATTAGTCTTTTGTACATTGCATAAGCCAGGTCTACGAATCTATGCATGTGTTTGCTTCTTTTTGTTCTTGTCCTGAGGCCAAGTAGACAGGATTTGGGATTCGCGTCTAGGCCCAGGCCAGTCATTTCCGACAGTACAGTGGTCAGCACAGCCCACTCCCCCTGCACCCGCGGGCACTCCCAGACCATATGATAAAACTGTGCTGCTGGGGTTTTGCATCTGGGGCAAGTTGGGTCCGATCCAGGGAACATGCGTTTTATCCTGGCTGGCGCTAAATATGTCTGATGTAAGTAATTAAACTGTGTGTATCAGAATCTGGGGTTTCTTGAGACCTCGCGTGTGTGACTCAGGGCTTTCGGCCATTCTGTCTCTGAAATCGGGGCAGGCAGTGCGGCATTCCACCTCTCCCGAGCTTTTTGTAGGTTAGCCTCCGGGGACTTATTCAGAAGTTTATACGTGTTTGAGACTGCTTTTACACGAGTGTCGCAGCTCAGCATATGGTGCAGGTTAGCTGAAGTGCTTGGCTCAGCGTCCCCAGACCCCCATGTGCTTCTAATGGCGTGGCATATAGCGTGATATGTCAGAAATTGCCCTGAGCTGATCTCTGTGAGGGCCTGTATGGCTTCGAAGGACATTAGTTTTCCTTCCTCGAAGCATTCTCCCACCGTGCTTATGCCCGCATCTATCCAGGTTGCGGACGAGTGAGATCCGGTTGTCACCCATCCGAGGATTCGTTCTAGTGGTAGGAGAGGTGAGTAGGGACGTTTTTTGGCGTCTTTTTGAATGTACTTCTTCCAGTATGCATGAGCTGCTGTCATCAATGGCTTTACGTGTGTGGTTTTGGTTTGCTTGTACATGAGCCACTCAAGCAGAGGGACTCCCCGGAGTCGGGTTATCAGCCAGGTAGCCTCCGCTGCGCTGGGATTATGGATCCAGTTTAAGATCCACTGCACCTGTGCTGCTGCAGAATAGAGCTCAAAGTTAGGGGCTCCCAGCCCACCCGTCGCCACCGGATGATGTAGTGTATTGAGTGCGACCCGCCTTCTGCCATCACCCCACACAAGCTGCACCAGTACGGAATTTAAACTGTTGAAAAAGCTTTTAGGGATTATGATCGGCAGGGCAGCGAAGTAATACAGCAACCTGGGCAGTACTAGCATGTTGGCTATGGCAACCTTTCCCAGTGGTGAGAGCTGAAGTTTATTCCAGAAACGCAATGAGCTCTTTATAGATGTCACCGCTCTCCCCAGGTTGCCATCCCTGAGGTCTTCCGCTCCGTGGTAGACGTTGACCCCTAAATATTTAAATGTGTCGAAGCACCATTTCAATTGGCCTGATGGGGTATTCTCACATCGCGCTGGGGACCAGCCTGCCAACGGGAATATGCAGGATTTCCCCCAATTAACTATCAATCCCGAGATCTCTCCAAACTCGCACAGCAATGACATCACCGGGGGCAGCACCACGTATATATATCAAGGCATCGTCTGCGTACAATTATATGACATGGGAGGTGCCGTTCCTTACCACCCCCAGTCTTCTGTTTTTGCACGGACACGTGCGGCCAGTGGTTCCATCGCCAGGGCGAACAACAGGGGGGACAGGGGGCACCCCTGCCTTGTTCCCCTGCTAATCAGGAAGCTCTCTGATATGACACCCCCTGTCTTCACCATGGCTTGTGGGTTAGTGTACAGGATGCGTACCCATCTTATAAATTTAGGACCTATGCCCATTCGCTGCATGGTGGCAAACAGGATGTCCCATTCTAGTGTGTCGAATGCTTTTTCGATGTCTAGCGAAATCACCGCTTCTTCAGATGCACTCGGGGGGTGTTGCCCATTACGCTCAGTAACCTGCGAATGTTGAGGAAGGTGTTACGTTTTGGAATGAATCCATTCTGATCTTCGTGTACCAAAGTATGCATGTGTGGCGCTAGCCTGTTGGCTAGTATTTTGCCAAGTAGTTTGCAATCTAGATTTAGCAGGGACAGAGGTCTGTAGGACCTAACGTTGGTGGGGTCTCGTCCCTGTTTCAGGAGGACCACTATCATTGCCTCTCTCATTGTGGGGGGGAGAATTCCATTAACCTCTGCTTCTTCAATAACTTTTAGGAGATGTGCGAGAAGGTGTGTCGCAAAGGTGGAGTAGTATTCTGATGGCAGGCCGTCTGCCCCTGGAGCTTTGTTCCTAGGTAGTTGTTCAAGAGCCTTGTTGAGTTCACCTAGTGTGATAGGGGCCTCTAATGACTCCTTGTCCACGTGTGTGAGTTGGGGCCGGGAGGAGTCCGCCAAAAAAGACTCGAATTGTTGAGAGGTGCATGATGTGCGTGAAGTGTATAGTTGTGTGTAGTATTCCCTGAACGCATCATTTATTTCTTCCTGTGTGGTTACTAGTGCGCCTGCGCCTATCCCTATTGCCCCAATTGGAGGGCATTGGCGTTCCTCCCGCAAGAGCCATGCGAGCAGCCTACCCGATCTGTCGCCTTCCGCTTGTAATCTGGTCAAGTGGTATTTGTAGTCATGAAGGCGTAGTGTGGCGTCGGCGGCTGCGTATTCTGCGCACGCATCTTTTAATGACGTGTATGGTGTTTCGCTGCGGGCCACTGCATTCTCTAGTGCTCTTAATTTCTTTTCCAGCTTGCTAACTTCTGCATGGAGTGTGCGTCTTACCCCCCATGTAGGAGAAATACAGTGCCCACGAGTCACTTCTTTGTGTGCGTCCCACTCTACTGCTCTTAAGTTTGTGGTGTCAGCGTTCAATTCCCAGTACTGTTTAAGGGCTGTTTTCAGTGCATCTGTGAATGCAGGGTCCTGCAGCGCTTCCACTTGTAGTCTCCAGGTTGGGATCGCTTGACGCCTCCTGCCCCAGTCTAGAGTTATTTTAAGCGGCGAGTGGTCTGATAGTGTTTTGGCTAAGTATTCAATCCCGTTAGTTACTGTGCAAATGTCCTGGGTACCCCATAGTAGATCTATCCTGGTGTACACCTTGTGTGGTACTGAATAAAATGAATATTCTCTGTGTTGTGGGTGCTTCATACGCCACATATCATTGAGGCCCATGTTGCTGGCCCATGTTGCCAGTGGGTGCCTGGGGTGTCTATTGGCCGCTAGGTGTGTGGGGGGGCTAGACCTATCCAATGTCGGGTCCGGCGTATTATTAAAATCTCCACCCCATATTGCGGGTGTTGCGGGGTTCGCCAATAATGCTGGGGTAAGCGTGTTCAGAAACTCAGGTAGCGCAGTGTTAGGGGCGTATATTCCTATAAGTGAGAGTTGTTTGCTGTCTAATTTACCCTCCACTACTACGTACCTGCCCCCCTGGTCTATCCTGTATGATGTTTGAAGAAATGGGACACTCCCTGCTATCCAAATGAGGACCCCTCTCGCTAAGGTTGAATAAGATGTGCCTACGATCTGTCCTCCCCATTTGTTCCGCAGTTCTTGTAGGTCTGGATCCCGCAGGTGGGTTTCTTGTAGGATTGCAATGTGTATGCCCTGGCGTTTGAGTCTTGCGTGCACCATGGACCTTTTGCTATGATTCCCGAGGCCCCTGACATTCCAGGTGACTATGTCATATTTGCGTGCGTTATAGGCTGTATGTTGGGCCATGTTTATTTTGTAGTGATGCAACAAACATTCTGTCCCCTGGTAGGATCCGAGCAGTTTCCTCCCTCTCCTTCGCCGCGTCGACCCTGTTTCCCGCCCCCAGCCATGTATCCTGTGTTATGCGCAGACCTGCGGTGCACGAACTAGTAATTACCCTCCCTCCCTCCCCAACTGGATCCCATCCCCAACTGTGAACCAACAAGAAACTGCGCACCGCATTGGGGTGCGAACTGGGCTGTGTCCATGTGGATGTCTGCGGGGGAGCAATGATACTATCCGGGTGCGGCTCATAATAGGGGCTCGCATCCTTCTGCAGACACAGTCTGCAAGTAGTGTAGGGCGTCCCCAGGGCGCAGCAAACCATCGCTCCCCCCGCCGTGCGCCGCCACCAATTACGCGCAGATTAAGTACAGGAGTTGGCTCTGAGAGCAGAAAAACAAGAATACATAATGTCAAGCGATATGTCCAACCGCTGCCAACGAAGCGCACAATGTTCAGGCCTGCTCTCCTTCTATGGCGGCGAGTCTCGCCCTGGTGGCTGGTCAGCGGCGCTCATTCAGAGTATATCTGCGGTCCGGGGGGTGATCTCCGGGCCCTTCAGCGACCCCGTTAGTGTGGAATCCGAACTTATTGAATCCGATTCCGAGCCCTCCTCCTGTTGGGTTCTGAGAGTCTTGAAAGAGTTGTGTGTCAGTAGGGGAGTTTCCTTCAGGACCCTGGCTCTCTCTTCCGCAGCCTGTTTCTCCGTGGGTTGACCCCCGGGCCGCCTCTTGGAGCGTTTCCGTGAGGATGCTGTGGACCAGCTTTCATTGATTCCGGTTGCTTCTCGGGGTTGGGCAAAGCCCTTGGCATGCAGCCATGTCCAAGCGTACTCCGGGGATGTGAACACGTGGGTGCGTTCATCTGTTAGTACTCTTAATTTAGCGGGGAATAGCAGTGCATACTTTATGTCATGTTCACGGAGACGTTGTTTTATTTGAGCAAAGGAGTTGCGTTGTCTTTGCACTTCCTGAGTGAAGTCTGGATAGGCGTGAACAGTTGAGTCCTCATACTGATATGGGCCTTTACTGCGAAATTGTTGCAGTATCGCATCACGGTCTCTAAAGATCAGGAACCTGGCTATCAGCGGTCTTTGGGGCTGGCCCGGTACTGGGGGGCACCCAGGCGTCCTGTATGCTCTTTCAACTGAGAAGAATTTCGATGGGGCTCCATTCAGGACCACTTTGGCTAACCATTGTTCCAATAGAATCTCTGAGTTTTGATCTAGTGATTTTTCCGGAAATCCAAGAAACCGAATGTTGTTGCGTCGTGATCTTCCCTCCGCCTCTTCTGCTCTTCTCAGCAGTGTTTTTACTTCTAGATCCAGGCGGAGAATTTATTTTTGGTTGTCCGTTACTTTGGGGCTCATTTCGTTTAGCACCGCCTCCGTTGACTTCACTTTGTCGGATAGTTTGCGGTGGTCCGCTCTGAGGATATTTAGGTCTTGCGATACCATGTCTATTCTATTTTCCAATAATATTTTAGTGTCCATGATTGCTTGGAGTACTTTCTCAAATTGTGTGGAGTGGGCCAAAAGTGTAGATTCCAGTGATTGTAAAGTAGGTATGGGTTGTTGGTCCCCAGGCGCTGGTCCATGTGTGCCCCGGTCCTGACTCTTCGCTGATTTTGATCTCCCGGCCATTTTGTCTCGGTTTGTGAGTCCCTATTCCTTCTGCGCCCACGCGGACTCCCACTGCCCCCGGGTTGGACAGGTATGGAGGGCTGTATATCCACACGGATCCACACCGGAATACGCTTTTAGTTCTTTAGGTTGCCGCCCACCTAATGTTCTTCGATGTGAATTCCAGCTTGGCCGCCCGTTTCCAGGCTCCTCTACCGGCACCGGCGGGGGGCGACGGAAGGCGGGGCTGGGGAGGGGGCGAGGCCCGCAAGCCCCTAGTGTTACTGCAGTCGGCCTGGTCTATTCAGGACCTAGGTGTGGGCCCCTCATTCCCACAATGTCGATCTCCATATGTGCGCTCCTTCATTTGGGCTTCCATGCAGGGTTCTAATCCCCGTGCCGGGGGAATGATGGTATACATTGTTTACTGCAGTGAGCGCTTCCTACGTGGCCCCCGAGCGTTCAAAAAGTTGCCGGAGCCACCAGTAATGTTCAGGGGGCGTAAAGAACAAGCCCCCCAGCCGATCTCGAACCGCGGGCGCTCCAGATGCGCCGCGCGGATTTTTCTGCGTGTCCCCCCCTTGGTCGAGGGGAGGGGGGCACGCCTTGTGGCCGATCCGCGGGCCAAGGGGGGGGAACCACCAAGAGCCCTCGCCCGAACTTCACCGCCGCTCCGCCCTACCCCACGCCAGCAACGGGGAGGGTTATCAAGCGATAGGGGGGGAGAGGGGGCAGCCCAAAGCGGTGCAGGACCCAGCGGCGGGTCTACTGCCCACCCGCCAAGGGATCCCCCCACCGCCGCACCCCCACCTCACCTTCGGGGCTCAGGGACAGAGCTCCAGGCCTCGCAACGAGGCAAGATGCCGGCCGCAGTTCCCGAGGCGGTGTCGTCATTCGGCAGCCTCCTTTCTCGGCCGCTCAAGCGCCTCAGTAGCCGTCGACGAGGGGAGAGAGGCTCTCAGAGCAGGTCTCTCTTCTGTGCGAGGATGTTGGCGTCCCCGGGGCACCCTGCAATTGTTTTAGTGGCGAGCCCGAGACGGAGCGCTCTATTAAGCGTCCCTCCCGGTCGCCATCTTGGCTCCTCCCCCCGAGATTCCCCCCAGTTTACCCCTACTAACCCCCTTGGCAGGTTGGACGGAGCAGGCAGGGTTAACTTCAGAAGCAATGTGTAAAGTATTTGTACAAACACAAATAGTAACCCAGTGAATCAACTACAAAATGACACAACACAGGTTTAGAAAAATACGTTATATTTTTCTAAACAAAACAAGACCAAAACAATAAAAATCCAACATACACAAGTCAAGGTATGAATTCTAAAAAGAATAATAATCTTAGGGCCAGATGTAGGAAGATCAGAATTTGCGATTCTGAAATTGCGAGTCGCACCGATGCAGAACGGTGTCTCAGACACCGTCTGCGACTCGCTATGGGGTCGCAAAGACCCACCTCATAAATACTAATGAGGTGGGTCGCATTTTGCGACCCCATAGCGAGTCCCTGCACTCACAGGGATGGTGGCCTGCTGAAGTCAGCAGACCTCCATATCTGTGACTGCTTTTTAAATAAAGCAGTTTTTATTTTTTATTTTGCAGCCCGTTTTCCTCAAAGGAAAACGAGTTGCAAAATAAAAAAAATAACGAAATCATTTGGTTACGTTTTTTCAGAGTAGGCAGTGGTCCATTGGACCACTGCCTGCTCTGAAAAAACCTTTTGGGCAACATTCACAAAGGGGAAGGGGTCCCATGGGGACCCCTTCCCTTTTGCGAATGAGTTACCACCAGTGTGACACTGGTGGTAACTGCGAATTGCTTTGCAACCGCATTTGCGGTCACAAAGCAATTCTGCATTGCGATGCGAGTCGCAAATAGGAAGGGAACACCCCTTCCTATTTGCGAGTCGCATTTACAATTTGCGAGTCGGTACCGACTCGCAAATTGTGAATGTGCATCGCAGAAGGCTGCTTGCATGGCGCAAACTGCGATTTTTGCAGTTTGCACCATGGAAACGGCTTCCTACATCTGGCCCTTAATCCCTAGATAACAGTGATAACGCTGTTATTGCACAAAAGTACCTGGGTAGTGTCAAAATAAAGCTGCACGGGCGAGTCCCGAACGGGCACCTCAGGTCTGGGCAGGCTTTGCGCTGATTTTCCGTGCCCAGCATTGAAATCCGGTCACATGGTGTCACAAAACCGCTCTGCATGGGGGCTTGCGTCATTAACAGCAGCCGCTGCGGGTGTTACACATCGTTTCTCCAGCCGTGTTGTGTCGATCTCACAGCCACGATGTAAGTGGAGCCTCAATTTTAGCCGCAAGGCTGGAGGTGCGTCATTTAGCAGCTGCGAGGCGGGTGGTGCATCAAAGGTTTCCCGCACGGCGGTCTTTGTGTGGATTTCTGTCCTTTTCCACCAGCTGCACCTTTCAAGGGCCCAGAGACAGGTTAGGGTACCACTTGGCAGGCAGGACTCTCAGTAGAAAGCCCAAGTGCTGGCAGAGAGACGTTTATGTTGTCCCTGAGACTTTAACAAAAGGAAGCAAGCTCAGTTCAGGCCCTTGGAGGTTCTTCACCACTGGAAAGTTACACAAAAGTCAATCTTTGTCCTCTCTCAGGTAGAAGCAGCTACTGCAGGCCAACCTAGCAAAGCACAGTCACAGGCAAATGGGCAGTACTCCTCCAGCTTCTCCAGCTCTTCTCCTGGGCAGAGGTTCCTCTTGGTTCCAGAACTAATCTGATTTTAAGGGATTTTGGGTGCTCTTCTTATACCCCTTTCTGCCTACTTCAAAAGGGAAGTCTCTGTTGTTTTCAAGATCCTGCCTTGTCCAGGCCGGGCCCCAGACACACCCAGGAGGTTGGAGACTGCATTGTGTGAGGGCAGGCACAGCCTTTCAGTTGTAAGTGACCACTCCTCCCTTCCCCTCAGCCCAGATGGCCCATCAGGATATGCAGGCTACACCCCAGCTCACATTGTGTCTCTGTCTAGAGGAGAGTTGCAAACAGCCCAACTGTCCCAGACAGGGAATCCACAAACAGGCAGAGTCACAGAATGGTTTAAGCAAGAAAATGCCTACTTTCTAAAAGTGGCTTTTTCAAACACACAATCTAAAATCCAGCTTCACTAAAAAATGTATTTTTAAATTGTGAGTTCAGAGACCCCAGACTCCATATTTCTATTGCCTTCCAAAGGGAATCTATGCTTTAAGGATATTTAAAGGCAGCCACCATGTTAACCTATGAGAGAGATAGGCCTTGCAACAGTGAAAACTAAATTTGGCATTATTTTACTGTCAGGGTATGTAAAACACATAAGTACATGTCCCACCTTTAACAAACACTGGACCCTGCCCAGGGGGCTATCTAGAGCCTAAATTAGGGGTGTTTTATATGTATCAAAAGGGGAAGGTTTAGACCTGCAAGTGGGTACATTTGCAAGTTGAATTGGCAGTTTATAACTGCACATACAGACACTGCAGTGGCAGGTCTGAGCCATGTTTACAGGGCTACTAATGTGGGTGGCACAATCAGTGATGCAGGCCCACAAGTAGCATTTGACTTACAGGCCCTGGGCTCTTCTAATGCACTTTACTAGGGACTTACTAGTAAATCAAACATGCCAATCAGGGATATGCCAATGATGCAGGAAACACTTACATTTTAACACGTCAGCAGTGTCCAGAGCAAAAGAAACAGCAAAAACAGAGTCCAGCTCACAGAGCAACCAGGGAAGTAGAGCCAAAAAGTTAGGGGAGACAATGCCAATGATGCCAAGTCTAACAATGAGGCAGCAAATTCTGCTTACCTGCAGGCCAACATATACTTCAGTGACAATTTTGCCCAGGGTCAGAATGTTACTCTTGTAGGAGGCTGGCATGGTTTGTATTGGGTACCTTGGGTACTTACACCTCACACCAGGGCCTGTTATCCCTTATTAGTGAAATGTAGTAGTGTTCTAGCAGCTTAGGCTGATAGAGGTAGCTATAGGAGAACAGCTTAGGCTGAACTAGGAGACATGCAAAGCTCCTGCAAAACCACTTTTAGTTACACAGTACTTATACACAAGTAAAGACAATACTCATTGTTACCAAAAATAAAGGTAGTTTATTTGGGTGACACAAGGCCAAAAATATCTTAGAGGCAATACTCCTTCTGGAGGTACGTATTATACACAATATGTACACTAGACACCAAAATAAGATAAGTAATTAGATATAGGATAGTGCAAACAATAGGAAATGCTATAGAATGCAATGGGAGAAAATACGTCTAAGGGCAACACAAACCATATACTAAGAAAGTGGAATGTGAATCACTAATTCCCCCAAGACAAGTGTTGTGTGTAGAGAATTGCTGGGAGAGTAAGAATACAGTAAAGGTAGGTAAATTACCCTACCTCAGAGCCCAGGAAAGTAGGAGTAAAGTACTGCAAGTTTCCTTAGGACACACTACAAGTTGTGATTAGAGTTATTGCAAGAACCAAGCAAGACTGCAAACAACAAATGGTGGATCCCTGGACCTGAAGACCTGCAAAGGAAGGAGACCAAGTCCAGATGTCGGAAGAAGCTCCAAAAGGACAGGAGCCCCTGCCAACCCAGAAGTGGGTGCAAAAGAATAGTCCCTGTTTGGACGAATATTGCAGAAATGCACCCAAGAAAGATTTCAGTGGATTCCTGCATGATGCAAGGGATGTCCCACGAAGAGATGCTGGATGCAGGTGAGTTTTAGCGCTGAATCCGTCCAACAAGCCATGGTTCCGGCAAAGTTGCATTTTGCATCAAAGTGGTGCTGTCTGGACCCAGGAGGGACCTGGGTGCCTCAACTCTGTGTGAGGAGGAAGGGGGAGCTATCAGTACTTCAGAGAGCCATCAGAAGATCATACGGCACCCATAGGAGTCCCAAGACACAGGGACAAAGGAGGTGCAAAATGCAGTTGGTGCAGCACTACAAAGGAATGACCCACGCCAACGGGGAACAACGCAGTGAGTTGAGCGTCACAGGATAGAGTGCTGGGGACCTGGGCCAGGCTGTGCTTGAAGGAAATTTGCAAATAGCGCACAAAGGTCTCAGGAGGTGAAGAAAACATGGTGCACAGGGGTACTGTCGTACTCGGGGAAGTCAAGGTCTTACCTCCACCAAATTGGGACAGCAGGACCTCAGGACAGTATGTGTCGAAAGGGGTCCACCACCTGTGTTCGAAGGAGCATGCTCGTTGCCAGAAGAGGAGTCCAAAAGAACCGGTTGTCGACTTAGAAGGTGCCTGCTTGAGCAGGGAAGTGACTCCGTCACTCCACAGGAAATTTCTTTGGTCCTTCTGATGCAGGGTGAAGACAGGGTGTCCCCAGAGCATGCACACCGTGGAAACTGTTGCAGTTGCTGGCTGGAACTGAAGTTGCAGAGGAAAAGTAGCCCTTCTAGATACTTTGTTGCTGTTACAGCAGTTCCTGGAGCAGTCTGCAGTCGATCCGAGGTCAGAGGATGAAGTAGTAGTTGAAGGGGATTCCTGCTGTAAACTTGCAAGTAGAATCTGAAGAGAAACCCACAGGAGAGACTCTAAATACCCCTGACAGGGATATTGGCTACCTTAACAGGTATGGAACTTTCAGGAGGGGTCTCTGATGTCACCTGCTGGCACTGGCCACTCAGAAGCCTCCAGAGTGTCCCCACGCCTTGGAAGACAAGGTGGCTGAAGTCTAGGACACACTGGAGGAGCTCTGAGCACCACCCCTGGGGTGGTGATGGACAGGAGAGTGGTCACTCCCCTTTCCTTTGTCCAGTTTCGTGCCAGAGCAGGGGCTGGGGGGATCCCTGAACTGGTGTAGACTGGCTTATGCAAGGAGGGCACCAGCTGTGCCCATCAAAGCATTTCCAGAGGCTGGGGAGGCCACTCCTCCCAGGCCCTTAACACCTATTTCCAAAGGGAGAGGGTGTAACACCCTCTCTCAGAGGAAATCCTCTGTTCTTCCTTCTGGGGACTGGGCTGCCCAGACCCCAGGAGGGCAGAAACCTGTCAGAGGGTTGGCAGCAGCGGCAGCTGCAGAGAAAACCCCAGAGAGCTAGTTTGGCAGTAGCCGGGGTCCATGCTGGAGCCCCAGGGATGCATGGGATTGGCACCCCAATACCAAATTTGGCATGGGGGGACAATTCCATGATCATATACATGTTACATAACCATATTCAGAGTTACCATTGTGAAGCTACACATAGGTATTGACCTATATGTAGTGCACTGTTGTAATGGTGTCCCGGCATTCACAAAGTCTGGGGAAATTGCCCTGAAAAATGTGGGGGCACCTTGGTTGGTGCCAGGGTGCCCTCACACTTAGTAACCTTGCACCTAACCTTCACTAGGTGAGGGTTAGACATATAGGTGACTTATAAGTTACTTAAGTGAGGTGTAAAATGGCTGTGAAATAACGTGGACGTTATTTCACTCAGGATGCAGTGGCAGTTCTGTGTAATATTGGTCTGAGCTCCCTATGGGTGGCAAAAGAAATGCTGCAGCCCATAGGGATCTTCTGGAACGGCAATACCCTGGGTGCCTAGGTACCATATACTAGGGAATTATAAGGGTGACCAGTGTGCAAATCGGAATTGGTGAAAATGGTCACTAGCCTGCAGTGACAATTTTAAAAGAAGAGAGTGCATAAACACTGAGGTTCTGGTTAGCAGAGCCTCAGTGATACAGTTAGGCACCACACAGGGAACACATTTGGGCCACAAACTATGAGCACTGGGGTCCTGGCTAGCAGGATCCCAGTGACACAGGCAAAAACAAACTTACACACAAGTAAAAAATGGGGGTAACATGCCAGGTAAGATGGCACTTTCCTACACTTGGGGCACAGATCGACCATCATTATCAGAATGTGAGGAGTCTTTCAAAAGTGACCCCCCCCCCCGATTGGTGCTTCCTCTTTGTGGGAGGGTTACCCGCAGAGACAAAAAAAAATTCTTACTCTGTATCAGTATGCTTTTGATTGGTTAGTAGAGTTCTCTGGACCAAAGACTCTGTCCCCCAATGCAGAGTCCTTCCCCCCATTTACATGAACAGGGGAGGATAGCCATGGGCCTGATTGATGCTCACAAAGATCCAGGGATAACTATCCCTTGGCCAAATCAATCTCTTTAGAAAACTCCCCAACAGTCCTAGCCAAGAAAGAGTCTAAGGTGGTACTTAGCTGGCCTTGGGGGTGAGCAGCTCCATCCTTACCCCCAAGATTCTTTGTCGGCACTATGATGGATAAATGATAAAAGATAACTTCACTTAAACCAGGGGGATTCCATGAGGCCCTTACCCCAATGGCCAGTTCACAGGACAGAAATTATCAGTGGGTGAATTTCTTACCCTAAAGCTATGGACCAAGAGGAGGGGCCCGGCCTGGCCTATTCCAGGTAATGACAGGCGAAGAAGTATGTGGTCTTGCCCCGGGTATGGACCCAGGTGGATCCCGCGAAGCAGGGCCAAGTCTACAATTTTATGCACCTCCGGCCACTAGAACAAGGTGTAGGCATCCCTCACACTGCTAGGAGTTGTAGTCCATGTGGCTGGCGGCCATCTTGGTCATAACACCTCTCCTCAAGCAGCGGGCCAAGTGTACAATTGTATGCACCTCCAGACACTAGAGCAAGGTGCAGGCAGCCCTCCCACTACTGGCAGTTGTAGTCCGTGTGTCTGGCGGCCCTCTGGTCGTAACACTTCTCCCCATGCAGAAGGGCCAACTGTACAATTATCTGTACCTCAGGGTGCTGGAACAAGGTGTAGGCAGTCCTACCACTGCTGGGAGTTATAGTCTATGTGGCTGGCGGCCTTCTGGTTATAACACCTCTCCTCACACAGCGGGACCAAGTGTACAATTTTATGCACCTCCGGCACTGGAACAAGCTGCAGGCAGCCTTCCCACTTCTGGGAGTTATAGTTCATGTGGCTAGAAACCCTCTTGGTCAAAAGGCATGTCCCCACACAGTGGGCCAAGGGTACAATTGTATGCACCTCTGGGCACTGGAACAATGTAAGGGCAGCCCTCCCACTGCTGAAAGTTATAGTTTGTGTGGCTAACATCCCTCCCGGTCGTAACACCGCTTGTATCTTTAAATTGTCCCATTTAGAGATCTTTGTGTTAGTTTTGTACTTTTATACCTGCAGTTACTGGAGAGCCACTAGGCAAGCAGGGGCTACTGAGCCTCAACCATGGGACTTGAGGTCTATTGCCTACGACATACCAAGATCACTCAGACTGGCTTTTCAAGGTGGGCAGAGTAGCAGTTATGGGGAGTAGTCACAGGCTTCTAATGGAGGCAATTTGGGGATTCTCAAGCTCATTACTTAAAAATCTACATCTGTGTAATAATGCTTGACTTTCAAGAAGAAAACTAATTTTAATACACATAGGAGCTTAATAATGGAAGCAATTTAGGCGGTCATTCTGACCGCGGCGGTCGCCGCCCGCCAAGCGGTTCCCGCCGAAAGACCGCAGCGGCCATTCCGGCTTTCCCGCTGGGCCGGCGGGCGACCACCAGAAGACCGCCGGCCGGCCCAGCGGGAAAGCCCCTTCAACAATGAAGCCGGCTTCTAATGGAGCTGGCGGAGTTGCAGGGGTGCGACGGGTGCAGTGGCACCCGTCGCGATTTTCACTGTCTGCAAAGCAGACAGTGAAAATCTTTGTGGGGCCCTGTTAGGGGGCCCCTGCACTGCCCATGCCAGTGGCATGGGCAGTGCAGGGGCCCCCAGGGGCCCCACGGCACCCGTTCCCGCCATCCTGGTTCTGGCGGTGGACACCGCCAGAAACAGGCTGGCGGGAAGGGGGTCGGAATCCCCATGGCTGTGCTGCAAGCAGCGCCGCCGTGGCGGATTCCCTGGGCCAGCGGGAAACCGGCGGGAAACCGCCGGCTCCCCTTTTCTGACCGCGGCTTTACCGCCGCGGTCAGAATTGCCCAGGAAGCACTGCCAGCCTGTTGGCGGTGCTTCCGCTGCCCTCCGCCATGGCGTTCATGGACCGCCAGGGTCAGAATGACCCCCTTAGTGTCATAGAGCAGATTAACACCTCCTCCTGCTACTGATCTAAAGATTTCCCACCATGGGTCAGGTATTTAGCGTGTTTGGGTGCAACTGCAGATTACCACCGTACTCTAGTGTAAGTGCACTGTAAGGAACACAGTAGCTATTATTGAAAACTACTCACAAGTTTTTGGCTAGAATAAAGATCATATGAACCTTTTCATAAAGTCTATACTCCTAAATTAGTGAAGCACTTTCATGCCTTATTCCCAAACAAACCTCTTGGAGAACTACTCTTTGGGGGTGGTTCCGCCAGGAACATTGTAGCTGGTATTGAAATCTACTCATAAGTCATGAGGAGATTCAAGTTTGATCTGTATCCTCACTGGAGATTGGGAAGACCACAACTTATGAAGCTGTTCAAACTACTACTGAAGACACCACCTTGCTAACTCATCACTAAGAACTTAAGATGTTAAGTGAGCATTCTAGTCTTTCTCCTCATGACACTCACTTGACTGTCCATTGTACAAGTGCACCTCTGAAGCGGTGCACTTTAAATGTTTTCTAATAGAAGACTGGTGTTCTTTTGAGCACGCTGACTGAGAGGGAAATTTCGGGACTCATCATTCTGTATTTGTAAACACCATCTCTTAGAGTCTGAGTGTGCACACCCAGGTTAAATCCCCATTTTCAGGAGAGTTAAAAATTCAGCAGAGAACACTTTTGTCTAAGGAGAACTCTCTGTAGTGCAACAGTAGAGGTAGAAGAATAGTAAAAGATTGATTGACCTTTCGGGTCCGTTGTTGGGCCATGGCTTCAGGCATTCAACGGTCTTGGTTGCACAGTAGCTCTGGGTCACAGGCACAAAAAGGTGTGAGCTTTCTGTAACTGGTTATCATCAGCCACACTGAAGAGTGATCCAGGGAAATTTAAGCCTTGCCAAAGGTGTCCTATTAACCCTGAACAAAAGAGACAGTTGTAAAAACACCACTGGGTGTTCAGCATACCTCCCCTTGAAATAGATCATTCAAGCCAAACTAATCCCCACAATACCATATGGCATTGAAGCATTAAGGGATGGGGTGGAGCATTTGGACGAAATGATCGTCAAGCTATTCAAGGGGCTATTTAGTCTGCCAAATCGTGCTTCACCAGCCCAGATCCATCTTGAATTTGGCTTGGTCAGACAGTCTCATGCGAGGAAGGGAGCATATATTAACTCATGCTACAAACTCAAGACAGCAAAACAAGGTACTCTAAGCTCCGTCATCTGGGCTGAAATCTCAGCGCAATCCAGTTCTTCTTTCCGTCTTTATTTTGAATTCTCCCTGGTGGTACTAGGCCTGGCACACCAACATTTCTAAATCAGCTCATATCAGCTTGTTGAGCGTGTGATAAAAGAAAGTGGCAAATCTTTTTCACAGTCAATGGATATGGAGGCCCTATCAAAACGAAGCCATGCTTGGTTCATCTTGTCATCATATGACAGCCTTGTTCCACAGTCTTACCTGGGAGTAGCAGTCAATCCACAGATTAAAACAGACTTTATGAAATACCGAATTGGCTGTCTTCCAAGGTATTCCCATCTCCCCAGGTGGACGCAAAGCTATATGATTGGCGCTGGTCAGCTCTGTGGACTGGCCCCCGAAACACTTATCCATCAGATATGCCTCTGTAAAAGGACTATGGTGGACTGTAAAAGGCTGCTCCAACCAGCAGGTCGTCAAAGGGGGCTTTAGGCTGGATTTAAAGGGGACAATTTGCAGCTCAGTTGCAGACTGCCGAAATGTTTGGATAAACTAGGGAGCCAACTTCCAGAGATTGAGAATTTAAGACATACACGCATAATTAGTTAGCAAACAAACCAGTACTAATCCACAATTAAACTTGCCTACTCTAAAATTGGCCTTTTTAGTATTTTATGATTTAATTACTTGTGTTTATTGTTTCTGTAATGGTTTTAATTAACTGAACACTGTTAAATAAAATTGAAACTGAAACTGAAACAGATGAATCTCCGTCCACCCCTACTACTTGCCAGGTGCCAGCGGTTCAGGAAGATTAATCAGCTGTTTCTCTCAGCAAAATTCTTAATTATTTTTCTAAAGGGACCTTGTCTACTCTCTCCCCACCTCAGTGTCTAGTTGTCCTCTGTCCAGCTTCAGAAATATACTTCTAGGGTCTGGGAAAAAAGCCTTACATCCATCTTCTGCAAAGGGCCAGGCCAAAGAAATCTTAAATGAACCCCACAGGCCTCAAATACTTTGCACAAGTTGGCCAGTAGAACTTCAACTATATTTTTGCTCTATGTCTTCAATCATATATTTTTGTTTGTATTCTTATCATATAGTTGTTTCTTCCTTGGATGTCTATTATTGGGTTCCAGCTTACTTTTAACCATTAATTATAACTCACTACTCTACTATGCACTGTGTTCTCACAAATGATGTCATTCGACATTTCATATGGGTTGTTATAAATGCTATCAATGCAGATGGTATAAGTGATGTAATATGCAAGGGTATAACTACTGCATAGAGGAGGGTTGAGTCATACTTAATGTAGTTTGGCAGATGATGTGACAAAACTGTGTACAGAGGTGGGCAACTAATAATGATTTGACGGTGGTGCGCAACTTTTAAATTTGAGTTATACGATTGGAATTTCTAAGTTTTGTATGGTTTAAGTTGGGTTTGTACAGAAGGAATAAATAATGTTTTCCTTTTAACATTTGGATTTATTTATTCATTTTAAATGGTTTTTAGTTTTTAGTAAAAATGTGTTCCAAATTGTAGTGTCAAGTGTCATTTAGTTGAGTGTTTTTATGTGGGGCGTTGTTCAGTATATTGGAGGACAGTGTCATAGAGTGTAGTGTCGTTGATTGTAGTGCCGTACAGTGGAATAGAATGTAGTGGAGTAAAGTGGACTTGTATAGTGTACAGTAAAGTAAAGTGTTACACAGCAGAGTGGGATAGTGTGTTATATAGTGGAGTAGAGTATCATCCAGTACTGTGGTGTGTTGTATAGTGGAGATACATAGGTACAGTACTGTTGAGTGCAGTGTCAACTGCAGTGTCAAGGAGGTGAGTGCTGTGGAGTGGGGTGTCATTAAGTAGAGTGCCTCACAGTGGCATAGAGTGTTGTACAATGTAGTTCACAGAAGTACAGTGTCATATAGTTCAGTGATGTACAATGGACTGTCATACAGTAGAGTGGCAGAGAATCTTCTACACTGTACTGTCATAGTGGAGTGCCACAGAGTGGTATGTGACACAGTGGGCTGTGGTACAGTGACGTACAGTGGAGGACAATGGGGTTCCGTGTCATATAGTGGAGTAGCCTGTCTAAAATGGAAGTGGAATGGTCTGTCTAATAGTATCATACAGTGCAGTACAGTGGTGTAGAGAGGATGGGGATAGAGTATATTAGAATGCCATAGAGTGACATACAGTGTGCTAGAGTCTTGTAGAGTTGAGTTACATAAATCAAAGGTGGGTGTCATACAGTGAACTGTCATAGAGTAGGGTAGAGTGAGGTAAAGTATCGGGCATTGGAGTACACTGGAGTGGTATTGAGTGAAATGTTGTAACTTAGTGTAGAGTGAAGTATAATAGAGTAGATTTGCGTGCTATAGAGAAGAGTGGTGTGGAGTGGAGCAGAATGGAGTTGTGTAGCGTAGAATCATGTAAAGTGTCATGAACTGTAGTGGCCTCCCATACAGTATTGTGGAGTGTGGAATGTGTAGACTTTTGGAAAGGCTGGTAGAGTGGAGTAGAATGTCATGCAGTGCTGTGCATGGAAACAGTGGAGTACAGTGTCGTACAATTTCATACACTGTAGTAGATTATTGTAGAATAGTGTGTTGTAAAATGGGGTGTTGTCTCATATAGTGACATAGAGTGGGGTAAAATATCATAGGGTACAATGAAGTGACGTGGCATAGCATACAGTGGAGTAAAGTATCATAGATTGGAGTGACGTCTCCTACAATACAGTGCCATGGAATGGGGTAGGGATACACTGGATTAAAGGGTCATAGAGTGGAGAGGATATCGTGCAGTGGAGAGGTATGGTGTGTCGTAGAGTGAGAGAAACTGTTGTAGAGTGGAGTAGAATGGAGTGGCATGGAATGGAGTACAGTGTTGTAGAATGGAGTAACACAGTACATTACAGTGTGGTAGAGGGTGGTGCAGTGGAATTGTGTAGAGAGATGTAGAGTTGAATGGTATCCAGTGCATTGGAGTGGTGTAGAGTGGAGTAGTGGAGTGCAGTTGATTACAGTGGAATAGTGTGTTGTAGAGTGGAATGAATTCTGGTGGAGTGTTTCGTAGAGTACAGTACAGTGGCATAGAGAGGACCACGGTATTGTACAGTAACATAGACTAGAGTACAATGTTGTATAATGAAGTACCATAGAGTGCAGTAGAGTTTGGTAAATTTCGTAGAGTGAATTAAAGGGTCATAGAGTTTACTACACTCAAGTGGTATAGACTGGAGTGGTGTAGAGTGCAGTTTTGTACCGTGCTGTGTCATAGAATCTTGCATCACAGAGTATTGTGGCGTAGAGTGTCATCTTGTTCAGTGTTGTGATGTAGGAAGGAGTGGCGTACAGTGTAGAAGCTTGGATTGGAGTGGAATAGCACAGAGTGGAGTACCATGCAATGGAGTAGCATACAGTATAATTGACTAGACTGGAGAGGCATCCAGTGGAGTAAGGTTGAGTGGACAGCATATGGTGGTGTGGTGTAGAGTGGAGTAGCATACAATGGAGTGGCGTACAGTGGAATAGCATAGAGTGGACTGGCATAGAGTAGAAAAGTACACAGTGGAATAGTGTAGAGTGAAATAACATACACTGCATCAGTATAGAGTAGAACAGTGTAGAGTGGAGTACTGTGCAGTGGCATACAGTGTAGTGTCATAAACTGGAGTGACGTACAGTAAAGAGAAGTTGAATAAAATAGTATAGAGTATATTGATGTAGAGTGGAGTTTTGTACAATGGACTACCGTAGAGTGAATATGCATAGAGGGAAGTGGCAAAAAGTGGAGTGGTGTACAGTGGAATAGGGTAGAATGGAGTGGTGTACAATGGAGTGTTGTACATTTGAATAGCATAGAGCGGAGTAGCGTATGGTAAACTAGTATACAGTGGAATAGCGTAGATTACAATGGTGTAAAGTGGAGTGGCATAGAATGGAATAGCATACAGTGAAGTGGTTTACAGTGTAGTGGCTTACACTGGCGTGGCTTACAGTGAAGTGGCATAAAGACAAGTGGTATAGAATGGAGTGGCAGAGGGTGTAGTGGTGTACAGTAGAGCAGCGTTTTACATAGCAGTATAGAGTGGAGTGGCAATGAGTGGAGTGGCATAGAGTGGAGTGGTTTACTGTGGAATAGCATAGAGTGTTGTAGCATAGAAAGGAGTGGAGAACATTACAGTGTCATACAGTGGAGTGGTATACAGTGCAATAGTGTACCGCGGAATGTCATAGAATAAAATGACGTATACTCAACTGGGGAACAGTAGATTGGCATAGAATGGAGTGGTGTACTCTGGAGTGGCATAGAGTGGAGTGGCATAGAGTGGGATGGCATAAAGTGTAGTCTCGTGCAGTGGAGTTGTGTACAGTGGAATGGTATGGAGTGGATAAGAGTGGAGGGCCATATGGCGGAGTGGCATGAACTACAGTGTTGTAGAATGGAGAGGCACACAGTGAAGTAGCGCAGGTTGGAGTGGTGTAGAGTGGATTTGCATAGATTGGAGTGTGGTAAAGCGGAGTGGCATACAGTGGATTAGTGTAGAGTGAAGTGGCATATAGTGGAGTGACACAGAGTGATGTAGAGTGTAATTTTTTATAGTGGAGTGAGAGAGAGTGAAGTGTGGTACTTGAACACATTTTGGGTTAAAGTGGGTGAACAGATGTAGTTGTAAGGGTGTGGTAAATTTGCAGCATACTGAGGTACATGCTGATGACAAGACAGCATTTGATTTGTTAATGACTGTGTTTACTAAATGTAAAAGGCAGTCGTATTTCTCAGCATACTTTTTCTGTTTTCTGGATTAGGGCCACTCTAAAGCATGATTTATGATGGCTACGACCGAACACCCCAACTCTCAAACAGAACATATTTTCTATTTTTTTAACACCACCTGTGAAATATGAAAAACATTTCCTGTGTCCTTGTGAAATACAGATTTCATCATCATAATAAAAGCCCTAGCATCAACATGCAGAGAGGTGTCCTTGTCCAGGCCATTAACTTTATGCAGCAATGGAGGGCCAAATTATGCAGCAGGGGATAGTATTTAGGGGCTAATTTAGAGTTTGATGGGGGGGTTACTAGGCCTGTGGTTCTAAAAATTCTGGACCCATGTAATTTACTTTGCCACAGCAGTACGATTTTAGTATCAAAAGACCGATAATGACTAGTACACTAAGCATGAGCATTTTCGCTCAATTCCAGCAGCGTTTTCACCTCGAAATCGCCATTTTCGTCCTGCACTCGTGGCTCCCATTTTATACACAGCAGCCATTTTTAAAAGTTGCCCTCACATAGGCTTATAATACAGTCAGATTTGATTCCAAGGACACGTACACCTTGATTGACTTCTCTCTGGCCTGGGCAAGCTGGAACCATTGCCTCAGGCCAAACCTGTTTGGTCAGTCCCTCTCCCAGTGGCCGAATCAGATAGCATCAAGGCACACCATGCCATAAAACCCTTATTATCGCTCACACACCCTGCCTAATCTTGCTCACACCTGCACCTGCTCTTTTCTTCTTCTTACTTTACGAGGGGGAGGTGCCCGTTTTTATTGGGGGTCCACACTTATCTGATGTAAAATACTAGGCCTTGCCGGGTAATTTATTATGGGTTGGATGACATGAAATAAAAGGTTTCATCATGACACTGTTTTTTCCTTTGTAGTGAAAACATGTAAATGACCAACCAAAATGTCAAGAATGTTTGCCTGAAGCTTAAAAAACTGTATATAAGGAAACCTGACTTTGCATTGAAACACAGTCTCCTGAGAATATACAAATCGTGCTGTTGTACTTCTAGGACACTTGTCAATTGGTTGCAGCCAATAAATTCGATCTTTGACTTCACCTAGAAGACTCTGAGTTTCTGTAGTCTGAATCAGGAAAGTACCCGAGGTCTTTGGGTGTACCCTGGCACCGCTGGGTTACCGGATCAGTACTGGTTCTGAAAAACCCAGTACCTCAGTTGGCGCCCAACGTGGGGCGATACCAGCGGCACCGGTCCAAGCCTGAGGTCCGTGGGGAGCTTCGTGTGAAAATTCTGGAGGAAGGCCGCCACTTCATCGACCCCTGCATGTCGACGTGGTCCGAAAGTCTTTGTTGCGAGGTTCCCCGCTTCCCGACGGCTATGAAGGACTGCTGCCCTGGCTATCGCCCTGATTTGGACCCTTGATTTTTGGTAGAGCGAAACGATAAGACGAGTCTTCTGGTGACGTCATTGATATTTTCAGTTAAGTATAAGTGGAGCGTCTCCCAGTCTTTAGTTGGACACTTGGTTTGGTCCTTAGTTGGACACTTGGTTTGGTCCTTAGTTGGACACTTGGTTTGGTCCTTAGTTGGACATTTGGTTTGGTATCCCTTTGGGATCACTTTGATTTGGAACTTGCAAGTACCAAAGCCGAAGGACTCGTGTATTCACGAGACTATCGTAAACGATAATCCTTTGAAGTTTGAAGCTAGACTAGTGAGCGAAGATGCCTGGTCTTAGCAGACTTGGAAATTTGTTTTGTCTTGGTTGTAAAAGGGACTCCCGGTTGGAGGACTCATGTCCGGTTCCTCCGATTGGAACTCCAACCTATTGACTATATGTGAAGCACGGAGTGGGCCCCATCACGTTTAATAAAGTATGGGTCCGCTATTCTTGGAAATAATTGAGAAAAGTTTTCTTTTTTTTTCTTGTAAATATGACTTACAACTAGGATCTGCTAACGGTTCTGTAAGTAAATTGCGACGGCGCTATTTATGAAAAATGGCTAAAGCGCGCTGTATTATGTGCACTGAGTGTTTTCTGTTTATATCTGAAATGAGCTCAATGTGTGTTTGTGGGTCTTCTTGATGTTTACAGTTTGTTAAGTAAAATGTTGGTTAATTAATATTAAGTAGAAACTTAGAAAAAATCCAGAAATGAACCATGTGATGTGCTAACATAGCTATATGTTGCTCTTTAATTTATAGAATGAGCAATTGTGCACATATACAAAACTGCTGTTAAATGCTTAATAAATTAGAAAACACATTCAATAGATATAAATAGGGCCCCTCCCAAAAAAAAAGAAATTATCTATTTTCAATTCAGCCAGCACTTTCCCAGTTAAACATGGGTGGAATTTTGCATAACCTTCCTTTTAAATGAAAGTGGCGCAAAAATGTGACGCATTTCAAGTTAGGCTTATGCGCTTAGGCTTGTGAGTTAATGTATCCCAAATAATAGGCAAGGGATGCAGCTTGCCTTTATATGTGGAATTATCACAAAAAAAAGAATAATTGGGTTTTTTTTTTTTTTTAAAGAAAATTATTAATTATGGAAAAATTATTTAAAAAAATAAGTGCCTTTCAAAATCGTTTTTTAATATTTATAAAGCTTAATACCTATGCTATGACCTCCTAACATTAAAATTTAATTTAAGTTATGTTGCACCACTAAAATGACATTTGTATGTGCAATTTTCCCTTGGCGCAGGAGCAAACAAGCTCATTTCTATAAAGTATAAGTTAATATTTTCAATGGCTGACTCATGGATTGTGTAATAGACATTCTGGTAATGCATATTATGCAAGAAAATTGTAGGATATTGATTTTTTAATGCCTAAAATATCAAAGTCGATTTTGGGCAAAAGCACTGTTTAAACTGCATTTTCTTTCATTCAGAGTACTTTTTAAAGTGTCTCAGGCTTCAGTAAATGCATACATTTAGGTTTGATATATATTTGCAGGTTGTGCCTTCTTATGATTCAATAAGTCAATGTGCCAGTACAAAGGCTTGTTTTAATATCAAGGTTGAAGGTTCTAACTTCAGCTGGGCCTACTGAGACGTTCATTCATTCGAGGTTGATGAAATATGTACCATTGCATGGGATTGCAACAAGCATTTATTCTAACAACTGGTATGTGTGTTATTAAGGTTTGTGAATTATTCACAGTAAATGTAGTTTAATAATCTGGAAATAGAGATCGTTTTTTTTAGCGCCTAAAAAGGAAAAAAAAATGTTTTTAAATAGAGTGAATTATTGCAGGTTAGAAGGAAAATAGAAAGGCCTACTGTCTTTGACAGATTCAGAGTGGCAGAAGCTAGGAGAGCTACAGAGGCTGGCTCAAGTCATGCTGCTGAGATGCTATCTTTAGTTTTCCCATAAACAATGGAGGAGGCTGTCGTGTTGACACTTGTGACCTTTTAAATTAGGGCCTTGTCTCTGTAAAATGCAGAATGACCCTATGGGCCTCTAAAAGTGGGATTTCTGGTTTCTCCAGAAGAACATCAATACAATTAAAGAACTTAATTCCAAAGGGAAAATATAAAAAAAGGGGTTTCTTCGAAAGTCCCAACATCATGTTAAATGCTCTGCAGAACTGATACATTTGTGTCTCCGCTCTAAAAAAATAAAATGATGCCTGCTAGTTGCTTTTATTTGACAGAAAACGAAGTGTTGCATTAAGTCTTAGACAGAAAATAAGATGCAGCCCTTTTCTCAAATTTTGAAGGCTACATGCCTTAATGAGAACGATTTGCTAATTAAGACTTATTTTTCACAGTGGAAATTGTAGGTGCCAAATTAATATGGAGTGTCAGTGTAACAATTTTTACTTTTAGAAAGGTAAAACTAAGGTGGCTTGATGTTGCGAAGTAACTGACAAGAGGGTAACAGTTAAGTAATGGAAATTTATTTTCATGTATTTGGTCCTATCATGAATTGTTCTTGCTGGTCCTATATGTTAGAAGAGAAACAGTAAAGTTATATTTGACAGCAGATTTCCATTGCCTGGTGATCTACTGTCAAAAGGAGGGTAAGGATTTTAAACCTGACAAATTAAACAGGCCCAAATATTGGGTTTTGGGCTGCAGGTTTACAGTGCATAAAGTACATGACATGGTGTTGTGTGTCACCGCTTATTCACACATGCTATTGTTTTGTCTATGCTTTTTGTGCTTGATACACAGCAAGTATATCTTCTGGCTTGACGTTTTGTGCGTTTTTATTATTTTTTATTTGTTTTTTGCATGTTTGTTGCTGCTTTTGATACTATTACAAGCTCCCCTGTGTTGTGAGGGGATGGTCATGACGATGCCCATCGCTACGCAACAGTTGGTTGAACTTGTTCTGGTTACTAAATTCCACAGATAATGATATTTCATGCTGTGAACATAAAAGACAACACTTCACCAGTGAATGTCTATTTGGCTATAATGGTATTGAAGGAAAATAAAAAGAGATATACAGGATCAAAGTGTGTCACCTGCAGTTAGTCACGTTACTGCCCCTTCCCTTAAAGGAACAGGCAGCCCTACATTTATGTATCCTTGATTGGACCTAAGGATGAAATTATAGATCTGTGACTCAAGGTGGCCTAATTTCTATATTACATTAGTTAATGATGTTGTGTTTCCTAAGTAGCATATGGCTTTCGTTCCTTAAAAGAAAACCAGGTTTTCATTTTTTCCTGAAGAAGGAACTGAAACATTAGCTAGGAGTACCGTATATGTTGTAGTCGCCAACGGTAGAGTTAAAATTTGTGTAACTTTGGCCTTTGTGTATCACCCGTACTCTCGGTGTTGTGTCACATGCCTGACTATCACCCAAATAATTTTTTTTGTTCTTCCTATAGATTTTTTCTTTTGTTACTTCCCCTGACCAATGTCGCATCATGCTTAGTTATTGAGATTTTAGCTATGTCTTAGTCCCATTTCTCTTTTTCGAATTCCTTTCACCAGTCAGCCCTTTTATTATTATTGATGTATTGTTCAGGTTCACATTTCCAGACTGCAGTGATGTACCAGGGACCCCCATGTTATGTATAATTCCCTTTGGTATGACCAGACTGGTTTTCAAGAATTTGCCTTAGACCTGCTTCAATGTTTTCCAGCCTGACTGTCAGGGTAGCGATAGACTGGTTAACTGACTCAATATTATAGTAAGCCAAGTTTTCCATCTCAATAGGAGATATCTTATGTTTACCTTTTTGAACATGACGAATTTTCAATGTCTATTTTAATTTGGTTTTCGGTTCCCTTCTGTTCCTGCTACTTTAATTTTGGGTGGGATCAGATGTGTCCTAATCATGCAAATATCAGGACCCTCTAGTTCTTGTCTTTTTGTTTGCACATTTGACTATTAGCCTGTGTATTGCATAGTGCACCTGATGCACAGTTTTTAAAGGAAGGTTTCTACATGTCCCTGATAATCGGTATCATGTGATTTCTCTATTGAGATGTTCTAAGGTAAGGAGGAACACCTAGACTTAATCATTGAGGCAAATATGTGTTTACCCCATTAGACAATGCCACTGTGTGAGGAAATCCATTCAGATAGAATTCTCATGTAGCTATAGATGGCAGAGAATAATGGAGAGAACCCAATTAAAGATGCTAGAGACCCTGTTTTGCCCTTCTGCCTTTGTCTTTGTATTTTATGCCCATGGTGTATGGCTACTCCTTTGAAGATTGCAGACCACCTGCTTGCAGTCCCCTTGTTAAAAACCATGAACTGTTTTTTTTTACTAAATTGAAGGAAACTAACAACTGTGGCACATTTCCTACGTCACTAGATTCTGCGGGTATCAAGTCATAATAACCTGCAGGACATTGATTTAAGCCTAATTCCCATCAGTGACAGCTACAGATGAAAGACGGACGTCTTGGCCCTACAGTCTCAGCACCCAGAAAGTAGCAAAGCTGGACAGCGATCGCCAGCGCATGGTATCGTACTTGCTCCATCAGACGGCGTTGGACATCACAAAACCAAAGTTTCAGTGTAAAAGAGCTAAAGAGAAGGATTCCTGTTGTTGATGGCAGAGCTGTTTTGAGGTTTCATTTCTCTACCTGTCATGTGCTGGTAACCTCTGACAGTGTGCAATCCCTTGAGCCCCTTGGCCTGAGTTTTGGCCACACACCCCCTTTTCTTTGCTCCAACGGAAGAAGGGCAGTGCACCGGAGATTTCAAGTTTGGAAAAAGGCACTATATTGTGGTGCCCATGAAAGAGCAGCTTGAGCGTCCTCTGACACTAAATAATGAGTGTTGGAGTCTGAAAGTGCTGCTGAGCTTGAGCTATTTCCCAATTAATGGTGCTTGCCTCTGCACGAGATGATTTGTGCCCTTGATCAATGAAGAGCACATTGTTTGTAGTGTCTGCCACAGAGGAGAGACACTGGTGCATTGCTTTAAGACATTGAGACTTTCGAGTGAGCTGTGGGTGTTTGCCAGGAGGGCACTCCAACTAAGCAGTATTTTCTCACGAAGAGGCCTGAATTGAGAGGCCCATGCGAAAGAAAACAACAAAAGAAAATTTGATGGACAATAGAAGCCTGCCAGAGAGGCTTTTTGAACGGACTCTGGGCATAGTTGGTTTCACAAGAGGTTTCCGTGTGATTGTTTAGACTAGGTGTTAGGAGACTGATTGTTTTGCTGGCATTGTTTTAAAGTACTATTCTGTTTAGTAAAAGCAGAATAAAGTCAATTTTCTGTGGAAAGAGTACCCCCTTTTCACCTTAGAGCATTGATGAGAGTCACCACTGTTCCACCTGAACATACAAAAATTACTGAAATGCAGAGGAGCCCTAAAAATGTTACTAGATAATTTTAGGATTTGCTTTTTGGTTAGGGTTGTGAAAATTTATTATTTCATAGTGGTCACTACTTTCTCCCGTTGTCTATATGTTCTTAATAACGTGTTTTCTAGTGTCTTTTAAACATGACGTTGTCATTTATGGGTAGGATTGTTTTTCTCTACTCAATTGACTTCTGCACCCACTTCCCAACCTATGTCTTTTCCTACTATTGTTTCTTTGCACTCTTTTCACCCTTTTCCTGAACATGAGCAGGTTAGAAGATCAGAATTCGTAAGCAATTCTTTTGCACAGCTTCTGCATCAACACTAGTTAGTAGTGAACATCACTAATTGTTGGGTGTGTGATCTTATGCCACCTACTGCAGATAGAGGTATTCCTTATTTTGTCCTGCCATATGTGGCCTTTTTGTGCTACTTCATGTTCGAGGAGACCTGTCCAGAGAGAGCTACCAAGTACTAGAATTTTGCTCCAGCAACATCTCCATGGCCTTATAAACATAGACCTGGACTCAGATTAGCATGAGAATAGGTTTATTACCTATGTAAGGGCAAAAGGAGGGTTTGAGGTCCTAAAAATTATGGACCCATGTAATTTACTTTGCCACAGCAGTACGATTTTAGTATCAAAAGACCGATAATGACTAGTACACTAAGCATGAGCATTTTCGCTCAATTCCAGCAGCGTTTTCACCTCGAAATCGCAATTTTCGTCCTGCACTCGTGGCTCCCATTTTATACACAGCAGCCATTTTTAAAAGTTGCCCTCACATAGGCTTATAATACAGTCAGATTTGATTCCAAGGACACGTACACCTTGATTGACTTCTCTCTGGCCTGGGCAGACTGGAACCATTGCCTCAGGCCAAACCTGTTTGGTCAGTCCCTCTCCCAGTGGCCGAATCAGATAGCATCAAGGCACACCATGCCATAAAACCCTTATTATCGCTCACACACCCTGCCTAATCTTGCTCACACCTGCACCTGCTCTTTTCTTCTTCTTACTTTACGAGGGGGAGGTGCCCGTTTTTATTGGGGGTCCACACTTATCTGATGTAAAATACTAGGCCTTGCCGGGTAATTTATTATGGGTTGGATGACATGAAATATAAGGTTTCATCATGACACTGTTTTTTCCTTTGTAGTGAAAACATGTGAATGACCAACCAAAATGTCAAGAATGTTTGCCTGAAGCTTAAAAAACTGTATATAAGGAAACCTGACTTTGCATTGAAACACAGTCTCCTGAGAACATACAAATCGTGCTGTTGTACTTCTAGGACACTTGTCAATTGGTTGCAGCCAATAAATTCGATCTTTGACTTCACCTAGAAGACTCTGAGTTTCTGTAGTCTGAATCAGGAAAGTACCCGAGGTCTTTGGGTGTACCCTGGCACCGCTGGGTTACCGGATCAGTACCGGTTCTGAAAAACCCAGTACCTCAGGCCACAAATGTGCCGGATATCCTGTCAGCCATATAACAGGCAGCGCGCCTCCTGATCAATGTGGCGATCTGGCCCTCAAGCCTGCTTGGGCCGGGATGCCACCTCACCTGCCCTGCCAGTGGTGCTCCTGGATGTCCAGCAGACCGCTTCACCTCCAACTGACGCGCGGCAGCCTGCTGCACTTCCTCGTGAGCGCAATGTGGTCCTGGTCTGTGGCTCTCCCTCACAGGGAGAGACCCCGGACACAACATTCGGACTGCAGCGGTGCTCCTCTATACCTGGGTTGCGGTGGTGAACGCACCTGGAGAGGTGCTTCCCCATGCCCCAGGGGCACGCTCCTCTGTGCACCTGTGCCGCGATGAGCACCGACAAGGAGTCCACTTTGCGCTTCTTGGATTTCCTCGGGTCACAGCGGTGATTTTCCTACAGAACGTGCTTTTATTTGAGGAAAGTAGAGCGTTCTCCATGCGCTTTTACCAAATCAAGTAAAGAGCTAAACATCAAATGAAAGCCAAATTGAAAATCAAATGAAGGCAAAATTTAATGAAAGGCAAAGCGCTCTTCCTGCGCTTCAGATGATTTGGAGATGGCAAACCACAATGCTTCTCTCATGCCTGGGGAGCTTAAAAGCAGAAGCTCTTCTAGTGCTGTGATGCAGGGGCCTCAGACCCCGGAGACAGTAAAAGGGAGCACAGGGTGATAGGGCCCAAACAAGCAGGCCAGCACAAAGAGTTGCAGTCAGTGGCAGTTCCTCCTAGTGGCCTAGCAGGTCACAGGTCGGCACAACAGCAGCAGTCCAAGGTGGTGAGTCCCTTCAGCAGCATCCTTTGTCCATTTCAGTTCATTAATGTCTCCCCTATTATGGGAAAACCCCATGTACTGATACTCAGTTTTGTACTCTGCTTTCACAAAGAGGGTAAGGAGAGGTTTCAACCAGTTCCAACTGGTTCTAGGTGTGTTTCCTCTCTCCCCCAGCATAGGGTCCAGACATCAGTGGGGAGAAAGAAGCCCTTGGTGTGAGGCCAGGGCACAGCCTTTACAAATGTAGGTGTGCCAGTCTCTCCTTTTCTCAGCCTAGGACGACCATCCAATATGCAGATGCACCTCTGTGACACCTCCACACTCCCTGTGTACAGGTTGTCTGAAAAGTATGCACAAAGCACAGCTGTCACTCTGCCCCAGATATGGATTGGAGTCAAGCTGCAAAACACCAGAGTCATAAGCACAGAGAAAAGCTCACTTTCTAGAAGACACATTTATATAAGGGTGATAAAAAATTCACCTACACCAGTAAGCAGTATTTCTCACTGCCATTACAATCATACCAAAGATCCCTACGCTACCCATTATAGATCAGACAATACCGTCCAGACATGAGGCAGGGCATTTCCATTACAATCCTATGAGCATGGCAGCACTCACAGCAGTGAGAAACCAAATAGACTGTTTGTCACTACCAGGACAGGCCACACAACCAGGCACATGTCCTGCCTTAAACATACATAGCAAATTGCCTATAGGGCTAGCTAGGGCCGACCTTAGGGGTGACTTACATGTAGTAAAGGGGGCGTTCCAGGCCTGGCAAGTACATTTAGATGCCAGGTCCCTGTGGCAGCAAAATGAGATGCAGGCCCTGCGCTAGCAGGCCTGATATAGTTTTGAAAGGCTACTTCTGTGGAGGAGCGCCAGCTGCGCTGCCAGCCCACTAGTAACGTTTAATTTACAGGCCCTGGGTATATAGATACCACTGTACAGGGGGCTTACAAGTAAATTAAATGTGACAATTAGGTTTAAGCCAACCATACCGACTTTAGAAGAGAGAGCACCTGCACTTTAGCACTGACCAGCAATGATAAAGTGTTCAGAGTCCTAGATCCAACAATAAGAGGTCAGGAAAATGGGAGAAGGAAGGCAAAAGGTTTGGGGTTGACCATCAAAAAAGCGCCAGCTCCAACACCAGGGCTGTATAGTCTTGATTTCACATCTTTCCTTTTTCATCCATCACCATACACTCCTTTCCCCTTTATCGCACTCTTACAGATTCTTTTCATCTGTGCTTTACATGTATGTGTCTCCTTTTTCATGTTTCATATCCTCCTACTTTTCCTTTTTTCTGTGTTCTTTCTCTCTCTGATGATGAAAATATGAGTCCTGTGGACCACACCTCCAACCACTGGCTCAAAATAAGGAGTGGGCAGGGTTATCTAAATATGCAGCATGAGCAAGCAAATTATGCAGCACACAGTATTGAGTGTGGTGCCCAGAGCTCCTCCAGTGTGTCCCAGACCTCTGCCATCTTGAATACAGAGGTTTTAGGGCACAATGGAGGCCTCTGAGTGGCGAGTGCCAGCAGCTGATGTCAGAGACCCCTCCTGATAGGTGCTTACCTGGTTAGGAGGCCAATCCTCCTCTGAGGGCTATTTAGGGTCTCTCCTGTGGGTTTCTCTTCAGATAATGAATGCAAGAGCTCACCAGAGTTCCTCTGCATCTCTCTCTTCAACTTTTACCATGGATCGACCGCTGACTGCTCCACGACGCCTGCAAAACTGCAACAAAGTATCAAGACGACTACCAGCAACATTGTAGCGCGTAATCCTACCGGTTTCCCGACTGTTTCCTGGTGGTGCATGCTTTAAGGGCTCTCTGCCTTCACCCTGCACTGGATGCCAAGAAGAAATCTCCTGTGGGTCGACGGAATCTTCCCCCTGCTAACGCAGGCCCCAAACTTCTGCATCACCCGTCCTCTGGGTCCCCTCTCATTTTCACGAGCATGGTCCCTTGAACACAGGAGCTGGATCCAAGTGACTCCGACAGTCCAATGGTCCTTCTGTCCAAATTTGGTGGAGGTAAGTCCTTGCCTCCCCCAGCCAGACAGTAATCCTGTGTACTGCATGAACTGCAGCTGCTAGGGCTTCTGTGCTCTTTTGCAAGGAATCCTCCATGCACAGCATAGCCCATGTTCCCAGCACTCCATCCTGAATTGCTCAACTCACTGAGTTGACCACCGACTTTGTGGGATCCTCCTCTGTAGTGTTCAGACAACCGCCATGCTCAGTTTTCTTGAACCTGTGTTCAAGTGCTTCTGCAGGTGCTGCCTGCTTCTGCGTGGGCTCTCCGTGTTGTTGAGTGCCCCCTTCGTCTCCACCTCCAAGGGGAGACCTCCTGGTCCTTCCTGGGCCCGGCAGCACCCATTTTCTTCAACTGCGACCTTTGAAGCTAGCAAGGCTTGTTTGTGGTCTTTGTGCATGGAAACAACTCTGCATCCTCCTGCACGCCGTGCAACATCTTCTGTGCAAAGGAGAAGTTCCTGGCATCTTCCGTTATTGCAGAATCTTCAGCTTATTCCACCCAGAGGCAGCCATTTTGCACCTTCTTCCGGGGTTTAGTGGGCTCCTGCCCCCCTTGGACACTTTCGTGACTCTTGGACTTGGTCCCCTTCCTTTAAAAGTCCTCAGGTCCAGGAATCCATCTTCAGTGCTTTGCAGTCTGTTGTGGTCTTTGCATAATCTCCTATCACATCTTTAGTGTGTTTCTGGGGAAGTAGGGTAACTGTACTCCTACTTTTCAGGGTCTTGGGGTGGGGTATCTTGGACACCCTTAGCGTTTTCTAACACTCCAGATGACCCTCTACACACTACACTAGGCCTGGGTCCCTAAGTGGTTCGCAAACCACTATCTTAGTATATGGTTTATGTTGCCCCTTGGCCTATTGCATCCTATTGTATTCTACAGTGTTTGCACTGCTTTTCTGTTTACTTACCTGATTTTGGTTTGTGTGTATATTTGGTGTATTTTACTTACCTCCTAAGGGAGTATATCCTCTGAGATATTTTTGGCACATTGTCACTAAAATAAAGTACCTTTATTTTTAGTAACTCTGAGTATTGTGATTCTTATTATATAGTGCTATATGATATAATAGGTATAGTAGGAGTGCAGTGTAAAATGGCTGTGAAATAACGTGGACGTTATTTCACTCAGGCTGCAGTGGCAGTCCTGTGTAAGAATTGTCTGAGCTCCCTATGGGTGGCAAAAAGAAATGCTGCAGCCAACAGGGATCTCCTGGAACCCCAATACCCTGGGTACCATATACCAGGGAATTATAGGGGTGTTCCAGTGTCCAATTAGAATTGGAGAAAATGGTCACGAGCCTGCAGTGATAATTTTAAAGACAGAAAGAGCATAAGCACTGAGGTTCTGATTAGCAGAGCCTCAGTGACACAGTTAGGCACCACACAGGGAACACATTCAGGCCACAAACTATGAGCACTGGGGTCCTGGTTAGCAGGGTCCCAGTGAGACATATAAAACACACTGACAAATAAGGTTTTCACTATGATCACTGGGGTCCTGGCTAGCAGGATCCCAGTGAGACAGTAAAAACACCCTGACATATACTCACAAACAGGCCAAAAGTGGGGGTAACAATGCTAGAAATAGGCTACCTTCCTACATCCTCCACCTCCCTTCCAGTCATGTCCACACTCACACCTGTATGCACTACATCAGCAGCCACCACCAACATCATCACTCCAAGCAGCACACACACCTCACTAGCAGACACCTCTACAACAGCCATGCACGCGTCCCCTCTGTCCTCTCCCTCCTTGTCTGCCCCCCTCCTAAAGGACACAAACGGAATCACTCACACACCCAACAGCCATCCACGTCTCATCAGCATACTGCCCATGCACCTGCACCCAAATCTAGCAGACATCCACCTCCTACAACCACTCCCTCTACTTCCACTCCCATAACTCCTCCCTCCTCCTGCCTCACCATCCCTAAAAAGCTTTTTCTTGTCCAACTTGACCTGTTCCCTCCCCCCTGTCCTACCCATACGAGCAGGGTAACAAAGACCCAGCCCAGCATCTCAGCCAAACAGTCCACGGGGACAGTGGTGGCAAGGATACCACACCTCCAGGCAAGAAGTGGAAGGAGCCTGCACCTCTAGGCAAGAAGGCGAAGGATCCTGCACCTCCATCCAAGAAGGGGAAGGAGCCTGCACCCCATCCAAGAAGGGGAAGGAGTCTGCACTTCCATCCAAGAAGGGGAAGAAGCAATCCACCCCTTCCAGGAAGGGTAAGGAATCCATACCCTCTACTCCAGCGTAGGCTGTCAGGTTGACACCAGCAGTCACGGCGTCCCCACCACCAGCTAAGGAAGTGCAGCCATCACCACCTTCAGAGGCTGCCCAGGAGACACCCCCATCCACCACCACATTACAGCCATTACTAACTGCAGAGGCTGCCCAGGAGGCACCTCCATCCAGCACCACACTGCAGCCATCACCAACTGCAGAGGCTGCACAGGAGGCACCTTCATCCACCACCACACTACAGCCATTGCCAACTGCAGAGGCTGCCAAGGAGGCACCCACATCCACCACCACAATGCAGACATCACCAACTGCAAAGGCTGCCCAGGAGGCACCTCCATCCGTCACCACACTGCAGCTGTCACACCAACGCCATGTAGGCCACCCTCCAGGGGCTGCTGTACAACAGCCCCCCTCCAGAAGCAGTGGGGAAGTCACCCACCTGAGAAACTGTGGCCTTGCACACCCCAGGACAGAGCAATGGGCATGTTGCCCCATCCAGAACCAGTGGGAAAGTCACCCACTCCAGAGACTGTGGCCTTGCACTCCCCAGGACAGAGCAATAGGCATGTTGCCCCATCCAGAACCAGTGGGAAAGTCACCCACTCCAGAGACTGTGGGTGTGCACTCCCCAGGACAGAGCAATAGGCATGGAGCCCCCTCCAGAACCAGTGGGCTTGTTCCCGCATCCAGCTGAGGTGCCCTCCCCTCCCCTCCCCCTGAGGTGCCTGCCCACTTGCAAACTGATGTCCCTGCAGTGTTCTATTCGGATGAACTCAGGATTCGGGTTGGGCCTTAGACTCTGCCCTGTGGCCATGTGTACATATCTGTTTCATTGACAAATCGATAATTTTTTATACGATGGCTTGAATACAATCACTTTCGTCCATTCCTGTTGTCCTTGTATTATTCTGCCATGTATCGGGGGCAAATTGTTTTATGTGTGCAGCTTGTTGTGTGTATGGTGTGTGTGTCGGTCACGTGTGTGTCGTGTGTGTTTGTGTCACTCTCATTTTCCTCCCTCCCTCCCGTTTGTGCTAGGCGGCTGTACTTACCGTCGCCATCTTCGTCGGTGTTGGTGTTCCAGGTGGAGCATAACGTAGAAGATCATCGGGAAAACCTGCAGTTCGAGTTCCATGGGGGCATTCTTCTTCCCTGTGACTCCGATGGTGAGTCTTTTCTCTTCGGTGATGTGTTTCTGCCAGGCTTTTGATAGCATTGGTACCGCCCCGAATAAGGTGGGGGTTTGCAGTGTCTTAATATGGTGGGAGTCACTTTGTCTCCCCCTTGGCTGTTGGTGGCTACCGCTGTGATGAGTGTTGCTTCCTCCCTGGCGGTTGGTGTGGTACATTGGCTGTCTATGAGAGTTATCACCGCCATGGTCATAATTTGTGAGTAATTACCGACAGCCTGTTGGAGGTATTACTGCCACTTTATCACTCACTGCCAGGGTTGTAATGAGGGCCTACATTTTTGTATCTCAGGGCCTTCACTATCTTGTGGTGTCTGGAGGGATTAAGGAAAAAGATCATAGTGAACACAACTCTATTGAGATGACTTTAAATTGGCCTGCATATCGCCCATCTGGAAATTGACCCAAGTCGCAGGACCTAACAGTAAAAAATCAAGGCTCAGATTCCATCTCTTCTGATATGCCTAGTACAAGATAATCTTAGTTTATTCTTGGATTATTTGCTAGTGATAAAATTCTCTGCACCAGAAAGCCTACTTGTTTTTGGGAAACCAAATATGTTCATTAGGAACTTAGGTAATGAGTGTGGGAAAGCTGGTAGTAACACAAATCCAGAGTGATTTGATCCTTATGTAGGGCTGCATGTAAGAACGTGCACCAGCTGTTTTGGAAGGACCTGAGAGATAGGTCTTTGATATCTTTTGCCAGATGTGAATGCACATTGTCCATCAAAGATAGAAAGCAGATTATCAAGAAGGAAACTTGGGCTAAACTGGTCCTAGCATGTAAAATGAAGTATGCCATGGGCTTCTGGAATGTTGCTATTAACCCATGTAAGGGTCAATGAGCGAACATTTCCCTCGAGGCTATGGTCAAGCATTTTTGTAGTATTTACCCCTTTAGGAAGGGAGCATAGGGGTGAGTATTAGTATACCCCTTTTTCTCCACTGGACATCAGAGTTATAGTAGATGAGGTGGTGTTGGCTATTGAAGAGAGCCCAACCAGGAAAGGCCTCAGTCCTGATGGGTTACCTCTTGGCTTATATAAGGCAGATATTTCTCTGTGGGCCCCTATTGTGACTAATGTTTTAAATGCGGCTGCTATGGAAGGCATCTTGAATTTGTGGAAATCGGCATGTATAGTCCCAATTTTCGAGTAAGGGAACAAGAATGACCCCAGCTGTTACAGGCCAATTTCTTTGTTGGATTCCACGGTTAAGATTTTAGGGAGGTTATTCTACAAACAATTGAAAAATGGGACGCAGATGACAACATACTCAGCCGTCTCCAATATGGATTTTGGGTGGGCCACAGTACTCTGGAGCTGTGCTTAAATCTATGGCCCTCATTACAACATTGGCAGTAAATCCCGCTTACCGCTGTGCACAAGACTGCCAACAAACCGCCGCTGCCGTGTAATTCCAACACAGCTATTACAACCCACAGCTCGGAATCTGCCAAAATCTAGACACCCACACAAGTCCGCCACACCAAAGATCAGTGATAAACTGGCAATAACAAAACCTCCACCGTCACGACAACAGGAATACGCCCACACTATCACGACCCACGAATCCACGCGGTGGTCTTTCAACCGCAGTATTCCATTGGTGGTACACACCGCCGCGCTCAAAATACACACACATTTACAAAACACAACCACTTTGGACAAATCGAAATACACACACCTGATACACATACACACACACTCTCACACACCCAATACAATACAAAAAACACACCCACATTACCCACAAACCCTTACTACCAAAAATTTGGAAGAAGCAGAGAGACAGAAAAGCAAAGACCACACCAGCAGACAGAGGCACACAACACCATTACTCATACACATCCAGGCACAAAACACCACAAACCCCTAAACATCACCTCACACATCACAACACACACCACCTCACACATCACCCACACCAACCCATGGCACCGCAAAGACACCCCAGGTTTTCTGAAGAGGAGCTCAGGATCATGGTGGAGGAAATCATCTGGGTAGAGCCACAACTATTCGGATCACAGGTGCAGCACCCCTCCTTAGCTAGGAAGATGGAGCTATGGTGCAGAATCGTGGACAGGGTCAACGCAGTGGGACAGCACTCAAGATCACGGGATGACATCAGGAAGCGGTGGAACGACCTACGGGGGAAGGTGCATTCTGTGGTCTCAAGACACAACATTGCGGTTCAGAGGACTTGCGGCGGACCCCCACCTCCTTCCCCACAACTAACAACATGGGAGGAGCAGGTCTTGGCTATACTGCATTCTCAATCAATCAATCATTAGATTTATAAAGCGTGCTATATACCCGTCAGGGTTTCGAGGCGCTGGGGGGGGGGCAGCTGCTATCGTTCAAAGAGCCATGTCTTGAGGAGTCTCCTGAAGGTGAGGAGGTCCTGGGTCTGGCGTAGCGAGGTCGGGAGTGAGTTCCAGGTCTTGGCGGCGAGGTAGGAGAAGGATCTGCCGCCAGAGGTCTTGCGCTGGATTCGGGGGACGATGGCGAGGGCGAGGTTGGCAGAGCGTAGTTGTCGTGAGGGTACGTAGAAGTTGAGTCTGGTGTTCAGGTAGGTGGGTCCGGTGTTTTGTAGTGCCTTGTGTGCGTGGGTGAGGAGTTTAAAGGTGATCCTCTTGTCTACGGGGAGCCAGTGGAGGTCCTTCAGGTGGTGGGAGATGTGACATCGGCGGGGTATATCGAGGATCAGGCGGGCAGATGCGTTCTGGATGCGTTGGAGTCGTTGGATGTCTTTAGTTGGGATGCCTGTGTAGAGTGCGTTGCTGTAGTCGAGTCTGCTACTGACGAGGGCTTGGGTCACCATCTTTCTGGTTCCTGTTGGAATCCACTTGAAGATTCTGCGGAGCATGCAGAGGGTGTCGAAGCAGGAGGAGGAGACTGCGTTGACCTGTTTGGACATGGTGAGAGCTGAGTCGAGGATGATGCCGAGGTTACATGCGTGGCTGGCTGGGGTGGGTGGGGGGCCCAGGGCGGTGGGCCACCAAGAGTCATTCCGGGCCGATGGGGAGCGGCCGAGGATGAGGACTTCCGTCTTGTCGAAGTTTAGTTTCAGGCGGCTGTTGCTCATCCACTCGGCGATGGATTTCATTACCTCGTTGAGGTTGGCTTTGGCGGTGTGAGGATCTTTGGTCAGGGAGAGGACGAGCTGGGTGTCGTTGGCGTAGGAGAGGATGCTGAGGTTGTGCTGACAGGCCAGTTGTGCGAGGGGGGCATGTAGACGTTGAACAGCGTTGGGCTTAGCGAGGAGCCTTGGGGGACGCCGCAGATGAGGTTGGTGGCTTCGGAGCGGAAGGGTGAGAGTCGGACTCTCTGGGTTCTGCCGGAGAGAAAAGAGGAGATCCAGTTGAGGGCTTTGTCTTGGATACCGGCTTCGTGGAGGCGATTTAGTAGGGTGCGGAGGCAGACCGTGTCGAAGGCAGCGGAGAGGTCCAGGAGGATGAGGGCTGAAGTTTCGCCGTTGTCCATTTGTTGTCTGATGCCATCTGTGGCGGCGAAGAGTGCAGTCTCTGTGCTGTGGTTGCGTCTGGAACCGGATTGGGAAGGGTCTAGGATGGAGTTGTCTTCGAGGTAGTGGGAGAGCTGTGCGTTGACGATCTTCTCGATGACTTTCGCGGGGAAAGGGAGGAGGGAGATCGGACGGAAGTTTTTGAGATCTTTGAGGTCAGCCTTAGGTTTTTTGAGGAGGGGTTGGATTTCTGCGTGCTTCCAGCTGTCCGGGAAGGTAGCGGTGTTGAAGGAAAGGTTGATGACCTTGCGGAGTTTGGGGGCGATGGTGACGTCGGCTTTGTTGAAGACGTGATGTGGGCAGGGGTCTGAGGGAGATCCTGAGTGGATGGAGTTCATGGTCTTTAGAGTTTCGGCATCATTTACGTGGGTCCAAGTGGTGAGGCGGTCGGCGTGGGAGGAGTTGTTGGGGGTGGGGTCGGGCGGAGGTGCGGTGTTGAAGCTGTCGTGGATGTCTGCGATTTTCTGGTAGAAGAAGGTGGAGAGATTGTCGCAGAGTTTCTGGGATGGTGGGACGTCGTTGATGCTGGCGTTGGGGTTGGAGAGCTCCTTCACGATGCAGAAGAGTTCCTTGCAGTCGTGTGCGTTGTTGTTAAGGCGTTCTGTGAAGTGGGAGCGTTTGGCGAGTCGGATCAGTTGGTGGTGTTCGCGGTTGGCTTCCTTGAGGGTAGCAAGGTTGTCGGGTGTTCACTCGAGGATCCATTTTTTCTTGAGTTTCTGGCAGGTGCGTTTGGAGGTGGTCAGTTCGTCTGTGAACCAGGCTGGTTTTTTCTTTTCTTGGTTGACGGTGGGTCTCTTGAGTGGTGCTAGGATGTTGGCGCAGTTGAGGATCCATTGTTGGAGGTTGATGGCGGCGGAGTCCGGGTCGGAGGGGTCGGGTGGTGGGTTTTTGGCGAGGGTGCTGGCTAGTTGGTCTTTGGTGATTTTTCCCCAGCGGCGGTGAGGCGGTAGTGGGGTGCAGTGGTGTTCGGTGTTTTTCTTGAAGGAAAAGTGGACGCAGTGGTGGTCGGTCCAGTGGATTTCGGAGGTGTGGCTGAATGAGATGTGGTTGCTTGCAGTGAAGAGTGGGTCAAGGGTGTGGCCGGCGATGTGGGTGGGTGTGTTTACCAGTTGACGGAGTCCGAGGTTGGAGAGGTTGGTGGTCAGTGATGCGGTGTTGGCGTCATTGTTGTTCTCCAGGTGGAAGTTGAGGTCTCCCAGGAGGATGTAGTCTGAAGAGGCGAGGGCGTGGGTGCTTGCGAGGTCGGAGATGGTGTCGCTGAAGGGGGCTCTTGGTCCTGGAGGACGGTATATGAGGGTTCCTCTGAGGGTAGTGTTGGGGTCCGTGTTGATCTGGAAGTGGACGTGTTCGGCTGTCTTGAGGGTGTCGTCCGTGTGGGTGTGGATCTTGAGGGTGGATTGTGGGCGATTGCTATTCCTCCGCCGATTCCGTTGGTGCGATCTCTTCTGGTGATCTTGTAGCCGTCAGGGATGGCGATGGCGATGTCTGGGGCTGAGGAGTCGTTCCACCAGGTTTCGGTTAGGAAGGCAACATCTGGGGCGGTGGTGTCGAGCAGGTCCCAGAGCTTGATGGCGTGCTTTCGTGCAGAGCGTGTGTTAAGGAGGATGCAGTGCAGGTGGTTTGTGTTGGTTGTTGCAGGCTTCATTGTTCTGTTGCAGGTGAAGTTGCAGTTGCGGCAGGAAAAAGGTCCTTTGCTGTGCTTCGGGGTGGCTTGGCAGCAGGCAGTCGAGGAGCCAGGGTTGAGTGCGTGGAGTTCGCTGGCTGAGTAGCGAAGGCTGGTGGCGCGGGGGGCATGAGGACTCGGGGGCTGGCGCTGGGCGCGGTCCAGGCGCAAACTGGCTTGCCTCTGGCGCGCCAGCGGCGCGCCCGCTGCGCGGACGCTCAGCACCAGCCATTAAGAAGGGAGGGGGAGGGAGGAGCAGCAGGGAGGCGGGAGGGAGCGGCGAATGGGGGCGCGAGGGGGCGGGGCCGCGGGGAGGCAGCGGCAGGGGGAGAACGGCGAGGGGGGAGTGCACAAGGGGCGAAAAAGCCGGAAACAAGGCAAAATAACACGAGTAAAGGCACAATACAGAAACAGTCACAAAAATACGCTAAAAGGTACAAGTACAGTTAGAATACAGCAGTCAGAAGGGGCACAAAAATACGCTAAATAGCACAGTACAATTGGAATACAGCAGTCAGAAAGGGCACAAAAAGGGGGCTAGAGCGCATGGGGGCAAGGCGCTGAAAAAATAGAACAAACACTTACAGGACGGCGAAAAGCGGCACACGGGCCTCGAACACGCTAGCAGCAGCGTGGGCGGGGATCAGGGGCACGAGACAGCTGGGTGGTGCTGCGGACGTGGGGGGCGAGCTCTAGACCTAAATCAGGTCAGAGGTCGCCAACTCGCGACGCGCAGCGCCAGCCATTAAGAAGGGAGGGGGGAGGGAGGAGCAGCTGGGAGGCGGGAGGGAGCGGCGAATGGGGGCGCGAGGGGGGCGGGGCCGCGGGTAGGCAGCGGCAGGGGGAGAACGGCGAGGGGGGAGCGCACAAGGGGCGAAAAAGCCGGAAACAAGGCAAAATAACACGAGTAAAGGCACAATACAGAAACAGTCACAAAAATACGCTGAAAGCTACAAGTACAATTGGAATACAGCAGTCAGAAGGGGCACAAAAATACTCTAAATGGCACAGTACAATTGGAATACAGCAGTCAGAAAGGGCGCAAAAAGGGGGCTAGAGCGCAAGGGGGCGAGGCACTGAAAAAATAGAACAAACACCTACAGGACGGCGAAAAGCGGCACACGGGCCTCGAACACGCTAGCAGCAGCGTGAGCGGGGGTCAGGGGCACGAGACAGCTGGGTGGTGCTGCGGACGTGGGGGGCGAGCTCTAGACCTAAATCAGGTCAGAGGTCGCTCATTCTGAGGGCCTCGCAGGAGTAGCTGGAGGAATGGACTCTGGTAAGTCAAATCTTTAACTACCATATACCCCACCCTACCTGCATGCTATCACATACCCCCACCCCAATCACTCCAACTCCTCACCGATGTCCCACTATCACAAACCACACATCCCAACACCAAGCCCTGCAAGCAACAACAGAGCATGGACACCCATCACCAATGCATGTCCACTACACATACAAACACAGATCCCCAAACCAAATATCGCACAAGGTCCTACACAAGAATGTAAGTACAGGGGTACGGGGTCACCCACCCATTGCACACCATGGCACACACAGATGCAATAATTATGCCTTTACACCCCTGCAGGACCCCTACCCAACGTCACAGGACAGGAGGTTCCAGACATGACCACTCCCCCCACAGAAGAGGCCCACAGTGATGACAGCAGCTCTGTCCAACTGGATCTAGATGACCAGCTCTGCCCATCTGGGACCTCGGGACAGTCGGTTCCCCTGACACAGTCACAGGCCACCACAGAGCCTCCCCCCTCAGGAAACACCAGTACAGCACCCACCCAGCAGGCCCATCCCTCTGTCATCTAGACACGTCAAGCAGCAGTGTGTCCACCACTACAGGGAACCCAGCAAACCCACCACCCCAAGAACAGCAGGGACCTGGGGGCAGTGGCAGTGGGCACACAGATCAGGGGACAGAGGCCCAGGAAAACCGGGGAACTGGGAGGTCTGCTGTGCGACAGGGGAGGACAGGCCCAGGAAACTCACTCCACGAGGCCCTCACCAACATCTTGGGTGCGTACCATCATTCCCAGGAGACGATGGCAACGGCACTGGCCAAATTTCAGGGGACCCAGCAGCTGCAGGAGGAACAGTATTTGGGGTTCAGGGAGGAACTCAAATCCATCAATACCACCCTGGGCACCATTGTAGGGGTGCTGAAGGACCTTGTGAACACCAGGATGGACACTGTGGCACAACAAGGGGCCCCTGACACTAGCCTGGACGATGAACTGCCCACCACCTCCGCCGGCACTAGTGGACAGGAGGCAACGCCACAGGACCACCACACCAGCACCCCACCCCCTGCAGAGGGAGAACCACCCAGCAAGCGGTCCCTGCGATCCAGGACAAAGACAGAGAACAATGCCAAGACCCCGCCAAGAAATGAGACCACCCTGATTGTCATCCTTCTGTCCCACTTTGTCACCCTGTCCATCCTTAAACTGCCCTACCTCCACTTCCTATGCCCCTTTGGACAATGCTCTATGTGACAAATAGAGTGGACTCTGCCATGGACATTCCTCCACCATCACCCATGACCAACTTAATACCACCTCCACCATTTTGCACTTCAATAGACACCCTTGAATCACAAAACAATCTAGAGTCAGTCTGTGCTTTCACAAATGTGTATTTGCAATACCTGAGGAAAATACCAATGTCCATTCAATTTGTCAAAAACCAACTAAAAGAGTTTTTTTTTTTTAAAGTGGAGGTTTGGATAAACAGAATCCTGGTCCTGTGTATAGAGCTCCCAATACATGTACAGAACCAAGGTATACACAGTTCCACTAAGTGAGTATAATCAGGGAAACCACATTGGGTCCTGATCTAAGACAGAGAAAAGGAAAGAATAAGGAAACGTCCCTGGAAAAATAAATTCTTTGACAAGAGCCCTCACTCAAAAAAGGTGACATGCTTCATCCTTGGGCTCTGCTTCACGTCAGGCCGGCGATGCAATGCCTGACGGGCCCCTTAAAGGGGGCTCTTTGCCGGAGATCTTTTGAGATATATGTCCGGTTTAGAAAGGATAGGGTATAGGATTGAAAAAGTTTAAAAATAACGAGAGGTTAGGCAAATTTTATTGAATAATCTAACCACTGTCATAATTAAAATCAAAAGAAACGGAGAGAGAGAAGAACAAGGTCTAGGCTCCCCAAAATCACTTCCTCGCTCAAATTGAGGTTAGGATTTGTACGTACAGGATCCCCTGTACGATTTATCAAAAGGTCAACATGTTTCTCGCTATTTATGTCCTATGGATCTGACGCGATTCTTCAGGACCTAAGATACCTAATCCTATGTGAAAATGTATCCTATAGTAAGGAATATTAATGTAATGCAGGGACCTGAAATGAGAAGAATAACAAACAAACAAAAAGACAGGACATTATTCACGTGCACAATGTCAATTGTAATGTGCTCTGTGCAAATCCACACATTGGTGTAATATCCCCTCTGTGGATCAAAGTGTAAATAAATGTGAAAAATATTGATGAAAAATGCTTACCCTCCTCATACTAGTGGATGGGCCGCATCAGGTAAAGCACCAAGTAACGGAAGTCCTACTAAACTGAATGCGCAGGTTCAATTATGGATTTATAATCAGGAAAAAAGAGACAAAAATAGTAGTAACGGGAAGCAAAAAGGTATAGCATTTGCCAAGTATTCAGGTATCCCATCATCAACTAAATCAAAATCTACACATACTGAGACAGCCCAAATGTTAACAACTCATGTGGCAGAGGAGACGTCAATTGAACGTAGGTTACGTGATATGCTGATTAACAGGTTAAAAAAATTCAGAAAAAGAGTGTCATAGGAATATATATCTATACACTCTAATCTACAGCTAATAGGCGACAATGTTCAGTCCTCCTAAGTAAAGAACTCAAGATTGACGCGCACATGTCACCCACATAGTTTGGTGCTGCAAACGCCCACATCGGACCTCAAAGGAGTCCTCATTCATCCGATGGTATGGGAAACCGCCAGCACCATGTGTGAAGTGGCGGTATCCAGATTGAAGTAATCGTGATAAAAAACGCTTGTACAAAACAAAGAACTTGCTCGGAGGGTATTAAACTCTCCTTAACCATAGTCAAGTGCAGGGATCCTAAGGACTCCCATCATATCGCCCCACAGTATTTACAACCACTTACTTGGGACCTATCCGTGGTACGCGGCTTCACCTGCCCCGTCTCGGTGCTCCTGGAATAGGAGAAGGCACCGGGTGGGTTGGGCTATGTACACTAGAGCCTCAACATAAAAGAAGGACAACAAATGGCGGCCATCTTCTAATAGGTCTAACCATGGGGTAGAAATTAAAAAAGGACTCCATCATATATGTCCCAACAAGTCGGCCATCTTAGTATCATAGAAACCAAATTCAAAGGGCATAATACTGGAGCACAAAATCATGTATCAAAAATAAAAATAAAATTTAATAAGATAAAAGACACAGTGCTCAAGCTCAAATTAGCATATAAATCCTTAGAAAAAGGTGAGATTACTACAACAGGTAATGTATGTGTCTACAGCTGGTACCTTAATCATGTCCATAGAAAAAGGGAGAAGAAGCTCCCCCTATTCATGGTTAACTCCTTGCAACTATGCATGGATCAATCAAGCATATCATGAGATGTACAAAACTGGGGTGAAAGCCTAGAATTATAGATGTACCCGCTAAAATCATCAATGAACAAAGTCTGTCCATGGTATGTCATCATTAAGTCCTGTAATATGTGTCTTAAGTCGATAGACCCAACGTTGCTCTTTCTCAAAAAGCCGGTTAGTGGATTCTCTCTGGTCTCTGATGGTTTCAAGTATGACCCACCTAAGATCGTTAGGGGTGTGATGTAGATCAATGTAATGTTTCGTCAACTTAGTGGAGGACCTTTGACATCTAATGGTGCTACGATGTTCATTTATCCGAGTCTTGATCATCCTAGTAGTCATACCTATGTATCGTAGATTACAAGGGCAAGTGATCATGTAAATACAATTCTGAATACGGCAATTGGTATGTATCCTTAACTGCCAAGTATGAGGTTCTCCTAAATCTAATTCCTGGGTGGTAATGGTAAGTGAACAAACATTACACCCCCGCAAGGGTGATGTCCTCTGACCCCCAGCCATCGTGTGTTAATCAATTCCCTAGGTTTGGGCACAGTTGGTCTAGTGTGGACTAACAAATCTCTAATGTTTTGGGTTCTTTTGAAAGCAAAAAGAGGACGTTCTAGGGATTCTCCCGAGCTGTTCAGGATATTCCAGTGTCTCAAAATGACTTTCTTGACACGGTTACTCAGAGGAGTAAAGGTAGTAACACATGTCAGTCTGGTCTATGGTTCCCGTTCATTGGTGGCTAACAACGTGTCCCTCTGGATATTCTTGGTTCTCTTTCTAGCCTGTTTAATAACAGAGTTAGGATAATTCCGCTCTTTGATTTTTTTACTTAAAATATCTGCCTGTGTATGAAAATCAGCCGGATCAGAACAATTACGTCTTGTCCTTAAGAACTGGCCGAATGGAAGGTTGTTCCTCAAAGATTTAGGATGGTGACTGTCGTAGAGCAAGAGACTATTTCTGTCCGTGGGTTTATGAAAGATGGACGAGTGTAGTACTCCATCTGCGAGTATGATCTGTAGATCCAAAAAAGAGACTTCTTTGTCAGAATACTCAGCACTGAAGCGAAGATGTACATCAAGAGTGTTGATCCAGTGGATAAAAAGGTTTTACTTGATCCACATCCCCTTTCCAAACCACTAGTATGTCGTCAATGTAACAACACCACAGTCTAATATTGGAAAAGAAGGGTTGAGTTGGAACCAGTATATTGTTCTGTTCAAAAATGTACATATACAGACAGGCTAAACTCGGTGCGAAAGTGCTGCCCATAGATGTACCTTGTATCTGATGATATAAATTATCTTCAAATTGGAAGAAATTTTCTTTAAGGGCCAGGCTAGCACATTGCATTATAAAACTGATAGGGGTGTTACGAGTCCAGGGAGTGGACATCAATATGTCTTGTACTGCTGTAAGTGTAGTCTCCTGAGGTATGTTAGTATACAGGGCTTCAACGTCAAGACAAATTAACATATCAGTCAAGCCTGTAGTGTTAATATGATCTAAAAGGACAAGAGTATCCTTTGTGTCTTTCAAAAAGGTGGATGTCTGTTGAACAATAGGTTTAAAAAAGAAATCACAAAACTTAGAGAGGGGTTCCAAAAGGGATCCTATCCCTGACACAATCGGACGGCCCGGAGGGGGGGTACCCTTATGAAGTTTGGGGAGACAGTAGAACTATGGCACCCTAGGTTCTTTGGTGTCAAGGAACCTGGCTTCTTGTTGTGTGACACATCCTGCTAATTCTGCTTCGCTTATCATTCCACAAATGGTGTGTTGGAGGCGGGCTGTAGGATCAACACTAATAGGTTCGTAATATGTCTCATCACTTAAAAGTCTCAGACATTCTTGTCTATAAAAAGTGGTATCAAGTATCACAATCGCACCACCTTTATCCGCCGGTTTGATGGTGATGTCAGGATTTGAAGATAAAGAACTGACAGCTGTTCTTTCTAATCCCGACATATTCTGGAAGGGGTGAGTAGGTAAAAGATGCTGTAATTCATGTCGTATCGCCTTCTCAAAGGTTAGAACTTCTATGGGAACAGAAGTGGACGGAGGCATGAAGGATGACGGATTTCTTAAGATCGTATCACCTATGAGTATCGGGGGAATACGATCCTTAAAAAAGAAATGTAACCGTACCTTCCTGAACATTGCTGTGATCTCGCAATTTAGCCGGAACTGGTCTTCTTGTGGGGTGGGTACAAAACCTAACCCCTTCTCCAAAACCGACAGTTCAGAGGGGGAAAGTATGGTGCCAGACAGATTGACCACTAAGGTTTGTTTGTCGGTGTTGCACTGCGGCTCCTGGTCACCATTTGTGGTTCTTCCTGAGCCCAATGCACGTTCCTGCCTCTTCTTTTGTTTCTGCCTCTGCCCCGGCCTCTCCCTAAAAAAGGATTGAAACCGAACTGAGGATGCGGTTGGAAAAATGGGTATGGCGATTGTTGCCACATAGGAAACTGTTGGTAAGGGAAAGCCAATGTCATATTCATTAACGGGAACTGACGGTTCTGATAATATTTTCGGCCTTCATTGCTGCTCCATTCATCCGAGCAGGAGCTGGGATGTGAACCCCGAGGTCTGTGTTGTGAACTATCCGAGTCATCGGAAGTCTCGGAGGTCCCTACCGATTGAAAGTCCTGTTTAGTGTAAGGATAAACTTTTTCCCTACTAAATCGTTTGATATCTTTCTGTAATTTAGATATCTTCTGTCGTGTAAGTTGTTCCTTAGTCTCATTCAGTTCCGAGTTCATCTCTGCCAAACAAGACAAGAATGTCTGAGACTTTTAAGTGATGAGACATATTACGAACCTATTACTGTTGATCCTACAGCCCGCCTCCAACACACCATTCGTGGAATGATAAGCGAAGCAGAATTAGCAGGATGGATCACACAACAAGAAGCCAGGTTCCTTGACACCAAAGAACATAGGGTGCCATATTTCTACTGTCTCCCCAAAATTCATAAGGGTACCCCCCCTCCGGGCCGTCCGATTGTGTCAGGGATAGGATCCCTTTTGGAACCCCTCTCTAAGTTTTGTGATTTATTTTTTAAACCTATTGTTCAACAGACATCCACCTTTTTGAAAGACACAAAGGATACTCTTGTCCTTTTAGATCATATTAACACTACAGGCTTGACTGATATGTTAATTTGTCTTGACGTTGAAGCCCTGTATACTAACATACCTCAGGAGACTACACTTACAGTAGTACAAGACATATTGATGTCCACTCCCTGGACTCGTAACACCCCTATCAGTTTTATAATGCAATGTGCTAGCCTCGCCCTTAAAGAAAATTTCTTCCAATTTGAAGATAATTTATATCATCAGATACAAGGTACATCTATGGGCAGCACTTTCGCACCGAGTTTAGCCTGTCAGTATGTGTACACTTTTGAACAAAACAATATACTGGTTCCAACTCAACCCTTCTTTTCCAATATTAGACTGTGGCGTTGTTACATTGACGACATACTAGTGGTTTGGAAAGGGGATGTGGATCAAGTAAAAGCTTTCATCCACTGGATCAACACTCTTGATGTACATCTTCGCTTCAGTGCTGAGTATTCTGACAAAGAAGTCTCTTTTTTGGATCTACGGATCATACTCGCAAATGGAGTACTACACTCGTCCATCTTTCATAAACCCACGGACAGAAATAGTCTCTTGCTCTACGACAGTCACCATCCTAAATCTTTGAGGAACAACCTTCCATTCGGCCAGTTCCTAAGGACAAGATGTAATTGTTCTGATCCGGCTGATTTTCATACACAGGCAGATATTTTAAGTAAAAAACTCAAAGAGTGGAACTATCCTAACTCTGTTATTAAACAGGCTAGAAAGAGAACCAAGAATATCCCGAGGGACACGTTGTTAGCCACCAATGAACGGGAATCACAGACCAGACTGACATGTGTTACTATCTTTACTCCTCTGAGTAACCGTGTCAAGAAAGTCATTTTGAGACACTGGAATATCCTGAACAGCTCGGGAGAATCCCTAGAACGTCCTCTTTTTGCTTTCAAAAGAACCCAAAACATTAGAGATTTGTTAGTCCACACTAGACCAACTGTGCCCAAACCTAGGGAATTGATTAACACACAATGGCTGGGGGTCAGAGGACATCACCCTTGCGGGGGTGTAATGTTTGTTCACTTACCATTACCACCCAGGAATTAGATTTAGGAGAACCTCATACTTGGCAGTTAAGGATACATACCAATTGCCGTACTAAGAATTATATTTACATGATCAGTTGCCCTTGTAATCTACGATACATAGATATGACTACTAGGATGATCAAGACTCGGATAAATGAACATCGTAGCACCATTAGATGTCAAAGGTCCTCCACTAAGTTGCCGAAACATTACATTGATCTACATCACACCCCTAACGATCTTAGGTGGGTCATACTTGAAACCATCAGAGACCAGAGAGAATCTACTAACCGGCTTTTTGAGAAAGAGCAACGTTGGGTCTATCGACTTAAGACACACATTACAGGACTTAGGGGGTCATTCTGACCTCGGCGGTAAAATGCGCTTACCGCCGGTCAGAAGACCGCCATAACACCGCCACGGTCGCGGTAAACCGCCACGGTCATTCTGACCCGCAATTGGCAAACCGCCAAAAACCCGACATCAACAAAAGTCCGCCACAGCAACGGCCAGCGAAAAACTGGCGATGACCAAACCTCCACCGTCACGCCAACAGAAATACGCCCATGCCATTCCGACCCACAAATCCCCGTAGCGGTCTTTCAACCGCGGTATTCAATTGGCGGTACACACCGCCGCGCTCAAAATACACACACCTCTACAAAACACAGCCACATTGGACAATTCAAAATACACACACCTGAGACACATACACACACCACTCCCACACACCCAATTAAATATAAAACACACACCCACATCACCCACAAACCCTTACGACCACAATTGAGACTGAAGGACAGAGATAGACAGCACAGAATAGAGTAGACCATCACACAGAGGCAAATCACAACATCACCCACACAATATCCACGCACAAAACACCATACACCACCACACTCACCACACTCTACAACACATACACCACCCCTCACCTCATCCACACCACCCCATGGCACTCCAAAGACACCCCAGGTTCTCTGACGCAGAACTCAGGGTCATGGTGGAGGAAATAGTCCGGGTAGAGCCCCAGCTCTTCGGGACACAGGTGCAGCACACCACCATTGCCAGGAAGATGGAGCTATGGCAAAGAATAGTGGACAGGGTCAACACTGTGGGACAGCATCCACGAAATCGGGACGACATCAGGAAGCGGTGGAACGACCTACGGGGGAAGGTGCGTTCCATGGTATCAAGGCACAACATCGCGGTGCAGAAGACTGGTGGCGGACCCCCACCTACTCCCCCAGAATTCACAGCATGGGAGGAGGAAGTCTTGCACATCCTGCATCCTGAGGGCCTCGCAGGAGTAGGCGGAGGAATGGACTCTGGTAAGTCAAATCTTCACTACTTCATTCCCCCCACCCCACCTGCATGCCAAATCATACCCCCACCCTCACCCCCACCCCCATCACACCAACTCCTTGCAAATGGCTCACCATCACAACCCACCCACGAAGCACTCTGGGCACCATGCCTCCTCCAGAACCAGTGGAGTCTGTAATCCACTTGATGGACTGTGGCTTTGCACTCCCCAGGATGGTACAGTGGGCAACCCACCCACTGGAGAGACTTGTGAGGCTGTGGCTTTGCACTCCCCAGGATGGTACAGTGGGCATGGAGGCCCCTCGTGGATCTGGCGTCGTGGACTCAACAGGCTGAGGTGCCCCCCCTTCCCTTCCCATTGAGGTGCCTGTAGTTTTTGTATCTGATGACCCTGCAGTGTTCTCTCCAATGGAATCGGGTCTTGTGTGTGGGCTTTGCCCATGTGTTTAGGCCCATTGGCCCACGAACAATGGATGATAGCCAATATGGGCCGGACTTTTGACCTATGTATATATTGTTCATGATGTAATATATTTAATTTATATATTTCAGATTTCACTTAACTTCAATTATGCTATAATATACTTAATTTTTAATGATCATTTCATTTTGTCTTTGCATTCTTCCGGGGGGTTTGGGGGGTGCCACTCTGACTTGTTGCTCTGCATTGATGTGTGTGTTGTAGTGGGTGAGGGTGGGGGTGGGTGTGTGGCGTATGTGTGTCCCCGTAATTTTTTGCCTCCCCCCTCCCCTGTGTCGAAGGTGCAGTACTCACCGTTGTCGTCTGCGCCGGCGTTCGTGCTCCTGGTAGAGGAGCAGGAAGACAATGGCTGGGAGGATGTGTAGTTCCGGTTCCATACTGTCCAGATTCCTCGTGGAGTGTGTAGAGGTGAGCGTTTTCCCGTTCGTAGTCTGTTTCCGCCGTGTTTTTATCGGCGGGGCTCCCGCCCCGGAAAAGGTGGCGGATTGGTGAGTTGTGATAGGGTGGGCGGTACAGTGTCTGTCGCCTGTCTGTTGGCGGTGACCGCCGCGCTGCTTGTCTGTACCGCCGTGGCGGTCGGAGTGTTAAAGTGGCGGGCTGTGTTGGCGGTTCCCGCCAGGGTCGGAATTCCATTTTTTTGGCCGCCTGCCTGTTTGCGGGTTGGCCGACGCTTTAACACCGACCGCCAGGGTTGGAATGACCCCCTTAATGATGACATACCATGGACAGACTTTGTTCATCGATGATTTTAGCGGGTACATCTGTAATTTTAGGCTTTCACCCCAGTTTTGTACATCTCATGATATGCTTGATTGATCCATGCATAGTTGCAAGGAGTTAACCATGAATAGGGGGAGCTTCTTCTCCCTTTTTCTATGGACATGATTAAGGTAGCAGCTGCAGACACATACATTACCTGTTGTAGTAATCTCATCTTTTTCTAAGGATTTATATGCTAATTTGAGCTTGAGCACTGTGTCTTTTATCTCATTTAATTTTATTTTTATTTTTGATACATGATTTTGAGCTCCAGTATTATGCCCTTTGAATTTGGTTTCTATGATACTAAGATGGCCGATTTGTTGGGACATACATGATGGAGTCCTTTTTTTATTTCTACCCCATGTTTAGACCTATTACAAGATGGCCGCCATTTGTTGTCCTTCTTTTATGTTGAGGCTCTAGTGTACATAGCCCAACCCACCCGGTGCCTTCTCCTATTCCAGGAGCACCGAGACGGGGCAGGTGAAGCCGCGTACCACGGATAGGTCCCAAGTAAGTGGTTGTAAATACTGTGGGGCGATATGATGGGAGTCCTTAGGATCCCTGCACTTGACTATGGTTAAGGAGAGTTTAATACCCTCCGAGCAAGTTCTTTGTTTTGTACACGCGTTTTTTATCACAATTACTTCAATCTGGATACCGCCGCTTCACACATGGTGCTGGCGGTTTCCCATACCATCGGATGAATGAGGACTCCTTTGAGGTCCGATGTGGGCGTTTGCAGCCCCTAACTATGTGGGTGACATGTGCGCGTCAATCTTGAGTTCTTTACTTATGAGGACTGAACATTGTCGCCTATTAGCTGTAGTTTACAGTGTATATATATATATATTGCTATGACACTCTTTTTCCGAATTTTTTTAACCTGTTAATCAGCATATCACGTAACCTACGTTCAATTGACGTCTCCTCTGCCACATGAGTTGTTAACATTTGGGCTGTCTCAGTATGTGTAGATTTTGATTTAGTTGATGATGGGATACCTGAATACTTGGCAAATGCTATACCTTTTTGCTTCCCGTTACTACTATTTTTGTCTCTTTTTTCCTGATTATAAATCCATAATTGAACCCACGCATTCAGTTTAGAAGGACTTCCGTTACTTGGTGCTTTACCTGATGCGGCCCATCCACTAGTATGAGGAGGGTAAGCATTTTTCATCAATATTTTTCACATTTATTTACACTTTGATCCACAGAGGGGATATTTCACCAATGTGTGGATTTGCACAGAGCACATTACAATTGACATTGTGCACGTGAATAATGCCCTGTCTTTTTGTTTGTTTGTTATTCTTCTCATTTCAGGTCCCTGCATTACATTAATATTCCTTACTATAGGATACATTTTCACATAGGATTAGGTAGCTTAGGTCCTGAAGAATCGCGTCAGATCCATAGGACATAAATAGCGAGAAACATGTTGACCTTTTGATAAATCGTACAGGGGATCCTGTACGTACAATTCCTAACCTCAAATTGAGCGAGGAAGTGATTTTGGGGAGCCTAGACCTTGTTCTTCTCTCTCACCGTTTCTTTTGATTTTAATTATGACAGTGGTTAGATTATTCAATAAAATTTGCCTAACCTCTAGTTATTTTTAAACTTTTCCAATCCTATACCCTATCCTTTCTAAACCGGCCATATATCTCAAAAGATCTCCAGCAAAGAGCCCCCTTTGAGGGTCCCGTCAGGCATTGCAGCGCCGGCCTGAAGTGGAGCAGAGCCCAAGGATGAAGCATGTCACCTTTGGTGAGTGAGAGCTCTTGTTCCAAAGAATTTATTTTTCCAGGGACGTTTCCTTATTCTTTCCTTTTCTCTGTCTTAGATCAGGACCCAATGTGGTTACCCTGATTATACTCACTTCGTGGAACTGTGTATACCTTGGTTCTGTACATGTATTGGGAGCTCTATACACATGACCAGGATTCTGTTTATCCAAACCTCCCCTTTAAAAAAAAAAAAACTCTTTTAGATGGTTTTTGATGATTTAGTACAGCTGTTTAGCTGTGGGTGCTTTTTGCAGATCACCCAGTAGAAATCTATCTGAGGTGACAATGGCTGAACTGCAGGGTCTCAGCTTTGATGATGATATGGTACAAGCCATTCTCCAAACCCCTTCTATTTTGGGGGGTGATAATAGCGGTCCTTCGGGCGGGTCTAAGGAAGACTGGGTAAAATTATCAGCCTTGAAGAAAGAGTTTGTAAAAACAGTGCTCCATGGGACAATTATGACCGAATATCTTAGGGCTAACATCTCACCACATGGTTTGGTTGTTACCAATGTTAACAGGATCTTTTTACAAGATTTACAATTTCGCACTGATTGGGCTCAAATTTCCTGGAAGTGTACTCGTGATTGGTTGATTCTAATCATTAACAATTCAAAACGTTTGGCTGATTCGATCACCATCCAGATCTCCATGATTGAAACTTCCATAAAGGCTACCATGCAACTGTCCCAGTTTAAAACTCGTTTGGCAGAGATGAACTCGGAACTGAATGAGACTAAGGAACAACTTACACGACAGAAGATATCTAAATTACAGAAAGATATCAAACGATTTAGTAGGGAAAAAGTTTATCCTTACACTAAACAGGACTTTCAATCGGTAGGGACCTCCGAGACTTCCGATGACTCGGATAGTTCACAACTCAGACCTCGGGGTTCACATCCCAGCTCCAGCTCAGATGAATGGAGCAGCAATTAAGGCCGAAAACCTTATCAGAACCGTCAGGTCCCGTTAATGAATATGACACCGGCTTTCCCTTACCAACAGTTTCCTATGTGGCAACAATCGCCATACCCATTTTTCCAACCGCATCCTCAGTTCTGTTTCAATCCTTTTTTAGGGAGAGGCCGGGGCAGAGGCAGAAACAAAAGAAGAGGCAGGAACGTGCATTGGGCTCAGGAAGAACCACAAATGGTGACCAGGAGCCGCAGTGCAACACCGACAAACAAACCTTAGTGGTCAATCTGTCTGGCACCATACTTTCCCCCTCTGAACTGTCGGTTTTGGAGAAGGGGTTAGGTTTTGTACCCACCCCACAAGAAGACCAGTTCCGGCTAAATTGCGAGATCACAGCAATGTTCAGGAAGGTACGGTTACATTTCTTTTTTAAGGATCGTATTCCCCCGATACTCATGGGTGATACGAACTTAAGAAATCCGTCATCCTTCATGCCTCCGTCCACTTCTGTTCCCATAGAAGTTCTAACCTTTGAGAAGGCGATACGACATGAATTACAGCATCTTTTACCTACTCACCCCTTCCAGAATATGTCTAGATTAGAAAGAACAGCTGTCAGTTCTTTATCTTCAAATCCTGACATCACCATCAAACCGGCGGATAAAGGTGGTGCGATTGTGATACTTGATACCACTTTTTATAGACAAGAATGTCTGAGACTTTTAAGTGATGAGACATATTACGAACCTATTAGTGTTGATCCTACAGCCCGCCTCCAACACACCATTTGTGGAATGATAAGCGAAGCAGAATTAGCAGGATGGGTCACACAACAAGAAGCCAGGTTCCTTGAGACCAAAGAACCTAGGGTGCCATAGTTCTACTGTCTCCCCAAACTTCATAAGGGTACCCCCCCTCCGGGCCGTCCGATTGTGTCAGGGATAGGATCCCTTTTGGAACCCCTCTCTAAGTTTTGTGATTTCTTTTTTAAACCTATTGTTCAACAGACATCCACCTTTTTGAAAGACACAAAGGATACTCTTGTCCTTTTAGATCATATTAACACTACAGGCTTGACTGATATGTTAATTTGTCTTGACGTTGAAGCCCTGTATACTAACATACCTCAGGAGACTACACTTACAGCAGTACAAGACATATTGATGTCCACTCCCTGGACTCGTAACACCCCTATCAGTTTTATAATGCAATGTGCTAGCCTGGCCCTTAAAGAAAATTTCTTCCAATTTGAAGATAATTTATATCATCAGATACAAGGTACATCTATGGGCAGCACTTTCGCACCGAGTTTAGCCTGTCTGTATATGTACACTTTTGAACCGAACAATATACTGGTTCCAACTCAACCCTTCTTTTCCAATATTAGACTGTGGCGTCGTTACATTGACGACATACTAGTGGTTTGGAAAGGGGATGTGGATCAAGTAAAAGCTTTCATCCACTGGATCAACACTCTTGATGTACATCTTCGCTTCAGTGCTGAGTATTCTGACAAAGAAGTCTCTTTTTTGGATCTACGGATCATACTCGCAGATGGAGTACTACACTCGTCCATCTTTCATAAACCCACGGACAGAAATAGTCTCTTGCTCTACGACAGTCACCATCCTAAATCTTTGAGGAACAACCTTCCTTTCGGCCAGTTCTTAAGGACAAGACGTAATTGTTCTGATCAGGCTGATTTTCAGACACAGGCAGATATTTTAAGTAAAAAACTCAAAGAGCGGAACTATCCTAACTCTGTTATTAAACAGGCTAGAAAGAGAACCAAGAATATCCAGAGGGACACGTTGTTAGCCACCAATGAACGGGAACCACAGACCAGACTGACATGTGTTACTACCTTTACTCCTCTGAGTAACCGTGTCAAGAAAGTCATTTTGAGACACTGGAATATCCTGAACAGCTCGGGAGAATCCCTAGAACGTCCTCTTTTTGCTTTCAAAAGAACCCAAAACAGTAGAGATTTGTTAGTCCACACTAGATCAACTGTGCCCAAACCTAGGGAATTGATTAACACACGATGGCTGGGGGTCAGAGGACATCACCCTTGCGGGGGTGTAATGTTTGTTCACTTACCATTACCACCCAGGAATTAGATTTAGGAGAACCTCATACTTGGCAGTTAAGGATTCATACCAATTGCTGTACTAAGATTTGTATTTACATGATCACTTGCCCTTGTAATCTACGATACATAGGTATGACTACTAGGATGATCAAGACTCGGATAAATGAACATCGTAGCACCATTAGATGTCAAAGGTCCTCCACTAAGTTGACGAAACATTACATTGATCTACATCACACCCCTAACGATCTTAGGTGGGTCATACTTGAAACCATCAGAGACCAGAGAGAATCCACTATCCGGCTTTTTGAGAAAGAGCAACGTTGGGTCTATCGACTTAAGACACACATTACAGGACTTAGGGCCAGATGTAGGAAGCACTTTGCGAGTCGCAAACGGCAAAATTTGCCGTTTGCGACTCGCAAATGCGTGTTTCCTATGCAGAAATGCATTTTGCGAGTCGTTACCGACTCGCAAAATGCATTTCCGAATCGCAAATAGGAAGGGGTGTTCCCTTCCTATTTGCGATTCGCAATGGTATGCAATTCCATTTGTGACCGCTTATGCGGTCGCAAATGGAGTCGCAGTTACCATCCACTTGAAGTGGATGGTAACCCATTCGCAAACGGGAAGGGGTCCCCATGGGACCCCTTCCCCTTTGTGAATGGACCCCAAAATATTTTTTCAGGGCAGGGAGTGGTCCAAGGGACCACTCCCTGCCCTGAAAAAAACAAAACAAAAGGTTTCGGATTTTTTGAAATGCAGCTCGTTTTCCCTTAGGGAAAACGGGCTACATTTAAAAAAAAAAAAAAAATGCTTTATTGAAAAGCAGGTCGCTAACATGGAGGCCTGCTGACTACAGCAGGCCTCCATGTTAGCGAGTGCCTATACTCGCTATGGGGCCGCAATTTGCGACCCACCTCATGAATATTCATGAGGTGGGTCATTGCGACCCCATAGCGAGTTGCAGTCGGTGTCTGAGACACCGTACTGCATAGCAATTTGCGAGCTGCAAATTGCGAGTCGGAAGGACTCGCAATTTGCAACTCGCAAATTGCTTCCTTCCTACATCTGGCCCATAATGATGACATACCATGGATAGACTTTGTTCATCGATGATTTTAGCGGGTACATCTGTAATTCTAGCCTTTCACCCCAGTTTTGTACATCTCATGATATGCTTGATTGATCCATGCATAGTTGCAATGAATTAACCATGAATAGGGTGAGCTTCTTCTCCCTTTTTCTATGGACATGATTAAGGTACCAGCTGTAGACACATACATTACCTGTTGTAGTAATCTCACCTTTTTCTAAGGATTTATATGCTAATTTGAGCTTGAGCACTGTGTCTTTTATCTCATTTAATTTAATTAGAATTTTTGATACATGATTTTGAGCTCCAGTATTATGCCCTTCGAATTTGGTTTCTATGATACTAAGATGGCCGACTTGTTGGGACATACATGATGGAGTCCTTTTTTAATTTCTACCCCATGGTTAGACCTATTACAAGATGGCCGCCATTTGTTGTCCTTCTTTTATGTTGAGGCTCTAGTGTACATAGCCCAACCCACACGGTGCCTTCTCCTATTCCAGGAGCACTGAGACGGGGCAGGAGAAGCCGCGTACCACGGATAGGTCCCAAGTAAGTGGTTGTAAATACTGTGGGGCGATATGATGGGAGTCCTTAGGATCCCTGCACTTGACTATGGTTAAGGAGAGTTTAATACCCTCCGAGCAAGTTCTTTGTTTTGTACACGCATTTTTTATCACGATTACTTCAATCTGGATACCGCCGCTTCACGCATGGTGCTGGCGGTGTCCCATACCATCGGATGAATGAGGACTCCTTTGAGGTCCGATTTGGGCGTTTGCAGCCCCTAACTATGTGGGTGACATGTGCGCATCAATCTTGAGTTCTTTACTTAGGAGGACTGAATATTGTCGCTTATTAGCTGTAGATTAGAGTGTATATATATATATATTCCTAAGACACTCTTTTTCCGAATTTTTTTAACCTGTTAATCAGCATATCACGTAACCTACGTTCAATTGACGTATCCTCTGCCACATGAGTTGTTAACATTTGGGCTGTCTCAGTATGTGCAGATTTTGATTTAGTTGATGATGGGATACCTGAATACTTGCCAAATTCTATACCTTTTTGCTTCCCGTTACTACTATTTTTGTCTCTTTTTTGGTGATTATAAATCCATAATTGAACCTGCGCATTCAGTTTAGTAGGACTTCCGTTACTTGGTGCTTTACCTGATGCGGCCCATCCACTAGTATGAGGAGGGTAAGCATTTTTCATCAATATTTTTCACATTTATTTACACTTTGATCCACAGAGGGGATATTTCACCAATGTGTGGATTTGCACAGAGCACATTACAATTGACATTGTGCACGTGAATAATGTCCTGTCTTTTTGTTTGTTTGTTATTCTTCTCATTTCAGGTCCCTGCAGTACATTAATATTCCTTACTATAGTATACATTTTCACATAGGATTAGGTAGCTTAGGTCCTGAAGAATCGCGTCAGATCCATAGGACATAAATAGCGAGAAACATGTTGACCTTTTGATAAATCGTACAGGGGATCCTGTACGTACAATTCCTAACCTCAAATTGAGCGAGGAAGTGATTTTGGGGAGCCTAGACCTTGTTCTTCTCTCTCCCCGTTTCTTTTGATTTTAATTATGACAGTGGTTAGATTATTCAATAAAATTTGCCTAACCTCTAGTTATTTTTTAACTTTTCCAATCCTATACCCTATCCTTTCTAAACCGGCCATATATCTCGAAAGATCTCCAGCAAAGAGCCCCCTTTGAGGGGCCCGTCAGGCATTGCAGCGCCGGCCTGACGTGGAACAGAGCCCAAGGATGAAGCATGTCACCTTTGGTGAGTGAGGGCTCTTGTTCCAAAGAATTTATTTTTCCAGGGACGTTTCCTTATTCTTTCCTTTTCTCTGTCTTAGATCAGGACCCAATGTGGTTTCCCTGATTATACTCACTTAGTGGAACTGTGTATACCTTGGTTCTGTACATTCAATTTGTCAACATACCTATGTCGCACAGCTCTAGTCCATGAGGTAACATACCAGAAGTCACACAGTGGAACCCACATCTGTGAAATGGAAAGGCAAAATGACAAGTCAGGGCCCATACACTGGGTGAAAGTGACAGACAGATTATAGGTCTTACAATTTTATCAGATGTAGGAGGTGGTGATGTCTTCTTACCTGTGTCTTACGGGAAGTATTGCTGGATCACAGTGTTTCTGTTGTCTCTGTCCTTCTCTTCTGCCTCCTCTTCTTCACTGTCCACAGGCTCCACAGCTGCCACAAGACCCCCTTCTGGACCATCCTCCTGCAGAAAAGGCACCTGTTGTCGCAAAGCAAAGTTGTGCAGCATACAGCAGGCCACGATGATCTGGCACACCTTCTTTGGTGAGTAGTAGAGGGAACCACCTGTCATATGAGGCATCGGAACCTGGCCTTCAGGAGGCTGAAGGTCCTCTCTATGACTCTCCTAGTTCGCCCATGTGCCTCATTGTAGCATTCCTCTGCCTTTGTCCTGGGATTTCTCACTGGGGTCAGTAGCCATGACAAGTTGGGCTACCCAGAGTCACCTGCAAATGTCGAGGGGCAACTGTTAGACACACACAAACTCTTAGGGACAACCCCAGACTCAGACAACTATTCACACGGTATAGGGTTATTGTCCTCACCTATTAGCCACACATGTGCCTCTGGAGTTGCCCCATCACATAAGGGATGCTGCTATTCCTCAGAATGTAAGCGTCATGCACTGAGCCAGGAAACTTAGCGTTCACATGGGAGATGTACTGGTCTGCCAAAACACACCATCTGCACATTCATAGAATGGTAGCTCTTCCAGTTTCTGTACACCTGTTCATTCCCGCGTGGGTGGACCAAGACCACATGTGTCCCATCAATTGCACCTATGATGTTAGGGATATGTCCCAGGACAAATATAAGTCAACCTTTCAATGTAGGCAAATCCTCCACCTGAGGGAACACGATGTAGCTGCGCATGTGTTTCAGCAGGGCAGACAACACTCTGGACAACACGTTGGAGAACATTGACTGGGACATCCCTGATGCTACGGCCACTGTTGTTTGAAAAGACCCACTTGCCAGGAAATGGAGTACTGACAGGACCTGCACTAGAGGGGGGATCCCTGTGGGATGGCGGATAGCTGAAATCAGGTCTGGCTCCAACTGGGCACACAGTTCCTGGATTGTGGCACGATTAAGTATGTAGGTGATTATTACTTGTCTCTCTTCCATTGTCGACAGGTCCACCAGTGGTCTGTACACCGGAGGATGCCGCCATCTCCTCACCTGCCCCAGCGGATGTGCCCTATGGATGAGAACAGCGAGCACAGAGTCAGCCAACAGTGAGGTAGGAAAAATACAATTTTACTGCACACATTTGTCAATCCGCTATGTGCCTGTCTCTGTGTGTATGCAAGGCCTAGATATTTGTGACGTATCTAAAATTAATGCCATGTGGCCCCCTGAAATGGTGGCTGCCTGACCTGTAATGTGGGACAAGGGGATATGAGGTAACTGCGCTGGCGTTGTACACCGTCGCGGTAGGCGGTCGAAGACCGCGGCACAATCCTGCATTGGTTAACATTGGACCCTATCGGTCCCAGGAGCCAATGATGATGTACGCCAGCGGTGACGGTACGCACCGCCCGGACGTGCCGCCATTTTCTGTCTGTTCAATCACTTGATACCTGATCTTCGACAGAAGAGGACCTACACTGCAAGTGCTGCTGTGACCTCAGTTTGGAAGCGATGATGGCTCATGTGTCTGGGGAAAGGGCCCCTACCTTCACATCGGAGGACTTGGACAAACTAGTGGATGGGGTCCTCCCCCAGTACACGCCACTCTACGGTCCTCCAGACAAACAGGTGAGTACATGGTGAGCATGCTGTATGGGCAATGCCTGTTTGGAGTGGTGTGGATGGAAGATACGGGGGAGGGGGGGGAATGAGGCCTGCATGATTGGACGGTGAGTGTATGTGCGTCTGGGCAAGGGTGGGAATGTGGGCCAATGACTGTGACAGTCTGGGTGGTTACAGTTTATCCTTTTGCCCTGTACTATTCCTCTAGGTCAGCGCCCACCAGGAGAACGATATTTGGTGTGCCATCGCCAAGGACATCCGGACCCTGGGGGTCCACCACAGACGGAGCACCCACTGCTGTAAAAGATGGGAGGACATTCGCCGCTGGAGCAAGAAGATGGCGGAGGCCTAGCTGGGGATGGTCTCCCAATGTGGGAGGGGTGCCCGTCGCACCATGATCCCCCTGATGTTCCGGATCTTGGCAGTGGCGTATCTGGAGTTGGATGGGCATTTGAGGGCATCACGGCAGTCACAAGGGGGTGAGTACCGTCACATCCATCTGACTCTGCATGCATTGGAGGTGTCTGGGTGGGGGAGCTGGGCAGTGGGTTCTCCTAGACTAAGACTAGCTTTGTAGGCAAGGACCCTTTGTGAGGCAGGCTAAGTGGCACCCCAACCCCACCAGTGGTAAGAGCCTCCAACCCCTAGTCAGGCTCCTGTGACTTCAAGGTGTGCAGCAATCAGGCATAGGTCATGTACCCCATGTCCCTGTGGTTAATTAGGGAACTCTAAGTGCATGGCGTAGTGCAGATGGCTGCTGTGTCTGTAGTGTCCACCAACGGTAGCGGAATTGCATGCACTGAACATGTCTTTCTTCTTTCTCCACCCCCCCTTTTTGTGGTCTCCCTGTTCTTGTGTGTATTAGCATCATCAGGCGGAGGAGCTGTGCCAATGGAGCAGGAGGGAGCTGTATCCCACATGGCCCTGGAGGCCGAGACAACGGAGTCAGAAGTCACCAGTGGGATGGAGGGCGAGGGGAGCTCCACGGCGGGGACAGGAGCAGAGACCAGCGACACCGACTCCTCCTCTGATGGCAGCTCTCTTGCGGTGGCGGGGCCCTCTGTGCCCCCGCTGCCACCCCCCCTACCACCACCGCCCTCCCAGCAGCCACTCAGCGTGTGTCCCGTGGCCGCTCACCCAGAAGGGTGGGCATCTCCTTCACCCCAGGCACCTCAGGCCCTGCCCCAGTCAGCCCTGCTGCCCTCAGCGAGGAGGCTATTGACCTCCTGAGATCCCTCTACCATTCTGAATGCCATCCAGGATGTAGAGAGGCAGTTGCAACAGACCAGTGCATACCTGAAGGGCATTCATTCTGGCCAGGCAGCCCAACAGAGAGCATTTCAGGCTCTGGCCTCTGCACTGATGGCATCCATTGTCCCTATGTCCAGCCTACCCCCTCCAACTTCCTCCACCCAGACCCAATCCCCAGTACCTCAGCCTATCCCAAGCACACCATCAGACCAGCATGCACACACCTTAACACACAAGGGTGGCTTTGGTAAACATAAGCACCACACATCCCACAGGCACTCACACAAGCATCATACCCATGCAGACATGCCATTATCCACTGCCTCCAATGTGTCCCCCTCCTCCACGTCTCCCTCCACTCACACCTGCATGCTCTACATCTTCAGCCACTACCTCCATCACAAGCACACCAATCACCACACACCGCTCACGTGCAGTCACCACCCCCACTACCATTCACACATCCCCTGTGTCCTCTCCCAGTGTGTCTCTGAGCCCTCCTCCCAAACTACACAAAAACAGCCACACACCCACCCAAGAGCTACCCACCTCACGACAGCCTCCAGCCAATGCACCTTCATCCAAAGTCAGCATACGAACACCTCCTACAACTACTACCTCTTTCTCCACTCCCAAACCCCCTCCATCTACCCGTCCCAGTGTGTCAAAAAAGCTTTTCCTCTCAAATGTTGACCTCTTCCCTACACCTCCTCCTGTCCGTCCCCTAGGACCTGCCTTTCCAGGTCCCAACCCAGTACCTCAGCCAACACATCACCGGGCACAGTGGTGCAAGAAATATTCGGATTCTGGAGTGCACCAAGCAACAGGGCTGCCAGTGTCCCAAGGAGCGAGTCCAAGGGCATTCCCCCACCTCCAAAACAGAAGAAGTTGCCCACATCCCGGAGGGAGAAGGCCAAAACACCTGCCACCAAGGGCTCATCCAAGACAGCAGTTGGGAGTGGCAAGACAGCTGCGCCACCATCCAAGGTGGGGAAGGGCCTGAAAAAGAAATGCAAGTCAACGTCGCCGACAACCTGCACAGCGGACAAGACCGCCACCGCCACATGCACCGCCACCACAGGCACCACTGCCAGCACCCAAGATACTGAGCCCTTCACCAGCACCGCAGACACTGTGCCCTTCAGCAGCACCGCGTTCAGTGAGCCTGCCACCATCACTGCCGCTCATGACACCTCTGCCAGCACCGAGGTCAGTGAGCCCACCACCAGCACCGCCGCTCATGACACCGCCACCAGCACCGAGGTCAGTGAGCCCACCACCAGCACTGCCGCTCATGACACCGCCGCCAGCACCGAGGTCAGTGACCCCCCCACCAGCACCGCCGCTCATGACACCGCCGCCAGCACCGAGGTCAGTGAGCCCACCACCAGCACTGCCATTCATGACACCGCCGCCAGCACCGAGGTCAGTGAGCCCGCCACCAGCACCGCTGCCCAATGACCGCCGCAAGCACCGCCGCTACTGAGCCCGTCAACAGCACTGCCAGTGGCACCACCGCAGACATGGCTGCCATCCCCAGTGGTCATTCGCACGAGGCTGGTGGTCAGTTCCAGGGGCCTGGGCAGCTTCCATGTTGCCCGACCGTCAGTGGACTGTCACATCCACTACCTCAGTCCTTGGCAGGATGAAGTACTCTGGGCACAAAGCCCCCTCCAGAACCAGTGGAGAAAGACATCCACTACCTCTGTCCTGGGCAGGGTGAAGCACTCTGGGCACAAATCCCCCTCCAGAACCAGTGGAGAAAGGCATCCACTACCTCAGTCCTCGGCAGGATGAAGCACTCTGGGCACAAAGCCTCCTCCAGAACCAGTGGAGAAAGGCATCCACTACCTCAGTCCTCGGGAGGATGAAGCACTCTGGGCACCATGCCCCTCCAGAACCAGTGGAGAAAGGCATCCACTACCTCAGTCCTTGGCAGGATGAAGCACTCTGGGCACCATGCCCCGTCCAGAACCAGAGGAGAAATGTATCCACTACCTCTGTCCTTGGCAGGATGAATCACTCTGGGCACAATGCCCCTTCCAGAACTAGTGGAGACTGTTATCCACTGAAGAGACTGTGGCTTTGCACTCCCCAGGATAGAGCAGTGGGCAAACCACCGACTGGACAGACTTGAGAGACTGTGGCTTTGCACTCCCCAGGTTACATCAATGGGCATGGAGCCCCATCGTGGAGCTGGCGTCGTGCACTCATCTGGCTGAGGTGCCCCCCCTTCCCTTCCCCCTGAGGTGCTTGTTTTTTTTCCATCTGATGCCCCTGCAGTGTTCTCTCTGCTTCGATTGGGTATCTTGTGTGGGCCTCGCCCATGCATTTTGGGCCCAGTGGTCCACGGACTATATTGGTGCAGTACCTGGACTTGAATTGTTGGTATACATACAGTATTTGTTTATAGTGTATATCAAATTTTGACTAATGGATTTTACATGATTACACTCGTTCAACTCATTTCCTTTTGTCATTGTGTTCTTCCAGGGGGGGTTGGGGGATGTAAATGTAATGTTTCAGGATGTATCGGTGTGAGTGTTGTTGTGGGTGAGGATGGGGTGGGGGTGTTGCGTGTTGCGTGTGTGTGTCACTCTCTGTTTCCTCCCCCCTCCCCTGTGTTGTAGGTGCAGTACTCACCATGGTCGTCACCGCCATCGTTCGTGCTCCTGGTAGAGGAGCAGGAAGAAAATCGCAGGGAGTATTTGGAGTTCAGGCTTCATGGCATCCTGGTTCCTCGTGGGTTGTGTAGAGGTGAGTGGTTCCCCTTCCAAGTCCGGTTTCCGCTGTGTTTTTGTTTGCGTTGAATCCTCCCCGGAAAAGGTGGCGGATTGGCCTGTCATAATAGTGTGGGCAGTACATTGTCTTCTGCTCTTCTGCCTGACTGTTAGTGATGACCGCCATGCTGTTTGTCTGTACCGCCCTGGCTGTCTATGTTGGCGGTTTCCGCTGTGGTCACAATCCCATTTTTTTTCCGCCTGCCTGTTGGCGGTCTTACTGCCGCTTTACCACCGACCGCCACGGTTGTAATGAGGGCCTATATTTTATTATCTGGAAATATACGATTGCTAAGTATTGCACACTGTGTTTAGCCTTCATGGATCTCAGTAGTGCCTTTGATAGGGAGAATCATAGCAAGCTCTGAGCAATCATGACAGATAGGGGTATGCACAGCCGATTATTGATTTCCCGAGGGTCTTTCATGTAGAGGTAAATGCCACAGTCAGATATGGTATGAAGGGTGAGTGCTTAGATCCTTTTCCCCTTCATTTGGGGGTTAGGCAGGGATATGTGCTTGCCCCATTTGTATTCCTTTTATGGTCTGCAGGCTGCTCTGTTGTCCCACGATGTTGACTTGCCATCCATCAATGGGAAGCAAGTGCTGTGTCTGTTCTATGCTGATGATACAGTCTTGCTTGCTCTAACAGGCAATAGGTTAAGGCATCTTATCAATACTTTTGCAAAATGTATGAATGATCTTGACTTGGAGGTCAATATTTCTAAGACTAATTATATGGTGTGTGGAAAGGCCAGTCAGAGAGTCATTCCTGCATTGACCATTAAGGGTCAACCAATCAGTGAAGTGAAGGATTTCCCTTATTAGGGGGATACATTTGATTCCAGGGAGATATGGTTTGCATGTTTATCCAAGAGATGCACCCGATTTAACTCTTTGATTGGGGTAGTATTCGATTTGGCCGCTAGATGTGGGAAGAAACCCATTCCCCCATTGTTGGGAATGTACAAATTTAAGTGCATTCCTATTTGAACATTTGGGGTTCCAATTTGGGGAATCCAGTGTGAAGAAAACATTGTTTGCAGGTGTCTTTTGGGAGTTGGTCAATGAACCCCAAATTTAATCCTGCATGAGAAATTATGTATGGGTTATGCTCAGGATTTTATTTCACTTACCCCCTTCTTATTTTGGTTGGCTGTTTGGACAAAAGAGTTTACAGATTTTAACAGGGAGGTAATTTCAGACTGTATCATCTTTTCTATTTTGTGATCTTGGTCATAAAATTCCATGGCTTGAATATGTTAATAACATGGCAAATAACTTGGGTAGGCCTAAATTGTTTTTATCTCCATCTACCCTGAATAAAGTTGTGGTCCCATGGGTTAATAAGGAATGTTTTAGATTAGTATCAAGAGAATCAAGGGAATTGAGAGAGCTTGCTATGCCCACACTGGTAGCGTATTCAATCTGTAAACCCTCCCCAGGAATAGAATCGTATCTTATTAATGTTGAAAATGTCTGGTAGAGGACCCTTTTGACCAAATTTAGAATGGGCTTAATAAGTCGTAGTCTCTGTTTTCCTCTAGGTCAGTTCAACCCTAAACCTATTTTGATCTGTCCTTGTGGCAATATTTCCACACAGACTTTACTTTGTGTTGTAAATATTATGAGCCGTTTAGGAAGAGACACCTTATCTCGCTACTTAAAATTTGTGGATTTCGCCGTTGTAGACCAACATTTTATTTTCTGTGTATGCTTGATGATTCTGTTGTTTGTACTGCTCTAACTTTAAAAAAAATGCTTTATGTTGGCAGAGTATTAACAGTTTTTAACAATGTGATTATCAGTTTTATCGTATAATTTTTTTAATTCAAGTGTTCTTACGTATGTACTTAACGTGTGTCTTTTAAACAATCTTTGTTTGTTGTATCTGTGCTTTTATTATTCTACACTTATAATCGAAAAAAGATACTTGACAATTGGACAGCCCCACGATTTATCAATAATAATAATAACACATTGAGAAACTGTCAAGGTCAACTGGAAGCTAACTCCATTTAAAGTGCAAATAATAGAGAATAACTAAGATGGAAAAAGGAAACACCTGCCCTCAGTAAGCACTATAAACAACAGGAGTGTAGCATGAAGCACTCTTCAAAACACATTAATTGTGTTATTGGTATAGATATTATATTATAATAAGTGACATAATTTGCAGTTTTAGGATCACTAATCATGCATTTGATTTGTGAAACATTTGCTCTGTGATGTGATGAGTTTCAGGGGCACAATTCTAATTATTTCTTCAATACATTGTGTGCAAAGTTGTTATAGTAGATCTGAAATATTATAAAGAGTTTACCTATAAATGAAATAGAACAAAATGTATTATTCAGTATGGGCTCCATTTAAGAATTTACAAAGGGGGAACTACACTATCAATCAGCAGGGTTCACAACACCCCAAGCATTTACTACAGTAGATTTTAGTTACGTAGTGTTATATTGCCACAAAATGCCTAATTTAATTTCTAAAGGAGCCTTGTTCCCTTTCTCCCGAATCTGGAGTGTTTAGGTCTTGGGGCAGCAGGCCTTCACTCCGGACACTGTCGTTTTTTGCTCTGTTTTCAATTATATATTTTATTTGTATTCATATCATTTAGTTGTTCCCTTCTTGGTTTTCAATTATTAGGTTTCAACTTACATTTTTTAGTTTGTGCTTCCTTGTATGCAGAAACATTTTAGTACTTTAATGCCCTAGTATTGGTTGTCATCCATTGTTTATTGGCATTTCATTTAAGTATTATCTTTATTTACAAAGATCCCCACAACGCCTGCTTTGATTTCACAATTCTTCTGTTTCTTTAGTAGACTGACACACTTCGATCTATTTTCCCTCCTAAATAGCCTTCACATAACAAATCCCAGCTCTTTTAAAATCTCTTACATACCCAATTGTAATGTTCATTGCTGATTAACATCACTGTCATGTTAGACTCTAAATTGAACATACATTCTTCTCTTATAAAACAATATGCTAACTTCTGTCTTCTTGATAGATTTGAATCTTTTTATAACCCCCAAAATTCCACAAAGGCTCAAACTATCTGTTTCTGTAATCTCATACTTCAAAGCCAATCTATTGATCCCAGTTTTATTAATGGCACGGTTATGAATGACTGATGATCTGGAACAATTTGATCTTTTGGTCCCTTTCTTCTCTGTTTGGAACATACCTCTCCTCTCCTTACTTTGTCATCTTTGCCCATTTAGCGAATTGCTACATTCTGTGCAATCATGGCCTCTTTAACCCACCCCCTTTACTAATGCAGTATAACTCTCTTCCTATAACCCTGTTGCCTCCACCTATAACATTCACATATATCCTCTATCCCCCTTTATGTCACCACTGTTCCTTATATTTATCTATCCATCTTGCACAAAAATGTTCACTAAAAGTAATATCTTCTTTTTCAAACATTCCACATACTTTTTCTGCCAGTCTCTCTTCTCATCTTCTCAACAATTTGCATCCCCACCATGCACAGTGTTGTCATCATCATCAAAATGCTTTATTCAGTATGAAAATAATCAACCATGAAAATAAATAAACAATACAATACATAAAACCTGGTGACAATCCTCCAGTATTTAAATACTATAAAAATCATTATAAAAAAGCTAATAAAAATAACACAACAGTCAAGTTAAAAGAATTCTAAGAACGTTTAAAAATACTCCAACTTATTCCGCCAGGTAACAGCACCCTTCAAAAAGGACCCCGGCCCACGCCACACCAATACATCGGAAGCCATTCGCAACCGCAAAAACGCTAGGCGATATTGCACAAAACCCTTCGGCCCCAGCAGGGGGAGTAGAAAACGGCGCCTAAAAGGCGCATAAAGATAAAAAAACAAGGTAAAATGGACAAAAGACTGCAAAGACACACCATCGCAGAGGAAAAGTCTAATGGATTTTTCATCGTACTGACCTAGCGGAAAACATAGGTTGCTCCTCACAACCCCCAGACGAAATCGCGTAATGAGACACCTTTCCCTTACATTCCTTATCTTTAAGAAATAGGACTCAGGGCCCACTCCCATCTTTATCATAATAAACTCCGTTAGCGATTTTTTCCTTAGGGCCTCCTCTTCTCTTTTGGCCCCCAGGATTTTCAGGAAATTAGCCTTTGCCCAGTGTTTGTCACAGCTAGTCAGACCCTCAGGAGCCTCAAACATATCCGGACGTACCAGCAAATGGGCTACCTTTCTTATGTACCTTAGCCATGGAATATCCTTCACCTGATCACAGGCCAAGCAGTCCTGCAGGATTTCTCTGTTAAAGGAGGCACATTCATTTGCACAAATAGAGATCCATAACAAGAACGGAGCAAGCTGAATGGCATCTTGTACAAACTCAAGAGCTAATTCTGTGTGTAGGCAAAACCCAGAAGTATTTTGGCCAACTCCCAATAGCCTTCTACAAAAGCGATTTTCCTCAACTGCAGGGGCCCTGGTGTCCACATATCCCCAGAGAGCAGCACCATATAGGAGGACTGGAATGCATTTACAACTATAGACTTCAAGGAGGGTCTTAATAGGTTTATTTCCCAACCTTGCAGCAAAGTCAAACGTGGTACCAACTGTAACATTAAAAAAGAACCCCTCTTCTAGAAATACAGGGTTTCCAGGTACCTTTATCATAAAAAACAACCCCCAAATAGGGGAAATCCTGAACCTTGCTGATTACTGGTCCATTGATCTTCCGCTCCCCCACCCTACTAAGAGGCTTCCCAAAAAACATAAACTGTGATTTTTTACAATTAATCTCTAGATCAAGGGCTGACATGAAGGAATCACAGGCTCTTACTGCATCATGTAGACCAATCATAGTGCGGGCCATAAGCACCGCATCATCTGCATAGATCAATGCAGGGACACTCTTGCCATTAATTTTGGGAGCATCTCTACAACTTTCTGCTAGAAAGTCAAACAATCCGTTGGTATACAAAGGGAAGAGAGTAGGAGCCAGGGCACATCCCTGGCGCACCCCTCTATTTAACTCAAAAGTATCCGAACATTCTCCATTAATCCCCACCCTTACATTAGCATTAGTTCCTAAGTGGAGGTATCGAAGCAGCTCCACAATCTGGGGATCTATGCCTAGTTGATTTAACCTCTCCCAAAGCTTGGCTCGATTTACCTTATCAAATGCACAATTAAGGTCCATAAAGACAAGACATAAAGTCCCTTTCCTGGCTAATGTATATTTTCCGATAACCATCAACAGGCTTAGGCACTGTTCCTGAGAGCCAAGCCCTTCCCTGAAGCTGTACGGTGTCCGATTTAAAATTTCATTATTAGCCATCCAAGCCTCAACGCACCTGAGGATAATCCGGCCCATAATTTTAGCAGAGGAATCAAGAAGGGAAATGGGACGGTTGGATTTAGGGTCATTTCGGTCCCCCTTTTTAAAGACAGGAATAATACACACAAATCTCCAAGTGGCAGGGATACCCACAGTAACTTCTGCATTAGGAACATTTAGCAGAATTGGCGCCCATAACTGGGGGCAAGATTCATGGAAATTAAGTCCGGACCCGGAGCTTTATTGCTAGCGCTACCACAGAGTGCCTCCCTAACCTCAGGGAGTGTGAACCTGATCGCTAAATTGGGAGAAACATCAAATCGTCTGTCCCAGCTGGCTTTCAAGGGAATCCCCTGGAACATTTTACAAAAATTATTCATCCAAATATCAGGAGCGATGTTACAGCCCAGACCCTCAGAAGTTTCAGTTTCAAGGCGACCCCTGTTTACGACCTTCCAAAACAGGCCAGTGTTCTTATGCTCTACTGCACGTTCCAATTTCCCCCAGGCAATTTCCTTAAGATTGAGCTTTCTTGCCCTCAGAACACTTTTGTACTTAACCCTTGCATGTCTAATATGGTCCATATCTCTGGGGTGGGCTTTAAGAGCCCTCCTCAGGGTTTTCTTAGCATCATGGCAGTATTTGTTGAACCAACTACTCACATGTTTACCAGGGGACTGGACAGCTGTGAGCAAACAGTCCTTAAAAGCTTTGTTCACTCTCAGCACTGCGGCCATTACTTCCTTTGGACCAGAGGTCTCAACTAGAAGTGTACCCGTAAACAAATTTAGATTGTCACCCACCACCCTTACTACTACTTGCTGGATATTTACTTGTTTCCAACTCGCTCTCCTGCCCTGGTCCTTTATCCTCGCCAGCGCTGGCCCACCCCGTCTTAGTTTACATAGGGACTCTGAAAAATTAAAATAGATTGCGAGGGGGTTGTGATCACTAAGGCGGTACTCTAACACTTCTCCTCCTAGTACCAGATCCTTTAAAGGAAGGGACACAAAAATAAAATCAGTAGTAGAACCAACTCCTCTACCCACAAAAGTAGGGGGCTGCTCAGAGCTCACCACTTTGAAATAACAGATATTAAAAAGGCCCATATTCCTTAAGCCCTTAATCATGACCAGTGTTGTCATCAATAATGCAATGTTGCATTTGTTGCACTCATGTTATCAATGACGTCCTAGTCATGTCATGAACGATGTAATAAGTTAGGTCATAAGAGAGGCATGAGAAGGATGCAAGTTATAGTTACTCTACAGCCTGATGTATAGTTACTTGAGATAACCATCCCTGGTAAATATCAGTGTTTTTGTTATTTTTAAACAGTATGATTTAACTAAAAGTATCACCTAACTATGTTTCCCCTTTAACCTTTATTTGTTTGAGTGACTTTGAGTGAACATCTAAGGTTTCTTAACATAAATTTATATTACCACATGTAGAGCCATAGGCCGTGAACAGCTTGGGTTCGCCAAAGGGTTTGGCCTGTGACCAGGCCCTGCACTCAACCCCCCTCGGCAGCCAACCCTCCACCTCGCATAGCATACATGGCTGAAAGTGTGACTGTGTGATGGAAAAATATGTAGGGTATTGTTGTGTGATGTAAAAATATATAGGGTATCATTGTAAGTAAGGAAGGCTTGTCGACTTTGTCAGAGGGTCAGTGTGAGAAAGTAGCCTCTTTCTAGCATGGTTAACCCCATTTATGGCCTGTTTGTGAGTGTTTTGCAGTGTATTTAGACTGTCTCACTGGGATCCTGCTAGCCAGGACCCCAGTGCTCATAGTTAAAACCCTGTTTGTCAATGTGTTTACCTGTCTCACTGGGATCCTGCTAGCCAGAACCCCAGTTCTCATACTTGTGGCCTATGTGTGTGTTGCCAGTATGCTTAACTGTGTCACTGAAGTTCTGCTAACCAGAACTCTAGTGCTTATGCGCTCTCTACTTACCAAATTTGTCACTATAGTTTAGTGACTCCATATTCCAATTTCTAATTGGCACACTGGAACCCCCTTATAAGTCCCTAGTATATGGTACCTAGGTACCCAGGGCATTTGGGTTCCAGGAGATCTATATGGGCTGCAGCATTTCTTTTGCCACCCATAAGGAGCTCAGACAAACCTTTCGTCAGGACTGCCACTGCAGCCTGACTGAAATAGTGCACACACTATTTTACAGCCATTTTCACTACACTTATAAGTCACCAATATGTCTAACCTTCATTTACTGAAGGCTAGGTGCAAAGTTACTATGTTTGAGGGCACCCTTGCACTAGCAAAGGTGCCCCCATGTTGTCCAGGGCCAATTCCCCGGACTTCGGGAGTGTGAGATACCATTGAATGCACAGGATATATGTCAATACATATCCGTAGCTTCACAATGGTAACTCCAAATATGGACATGTGAGGTGTACAAGAACATGGAATTGTCCCCCCATTCCAAATCTGGTACTGGGGGGTCAATCCCATGCACCCTGGGGGCTCCACCATGGACCCCCAGTACCGCCAAACCAGCTCTCTGAGGTTTTCACTGCAACCTCAGCTACTGCCACCTCACAGACAGGTTTCTTCCCTCCTGGGGACTGAGCAGCTCAATCACAGGAAGGCAGAAGAATGCATTTCCTTTAGGAGGAGGGTGTTACACCCTCTCTCTTTGGAAAGAGCTGTTACAGGGTTGGAAGGGTAGCCTCCCAGAGCCTCTGGAAATGCTTTAAAGGGCACAGATGGTGCCCTCCTTGCATAAGCCAGTCTACACCCATTCAGGGACACCCAGTCCCTGCTCTGATGTGAAACTGGACAAAGGAAAGGGGTGTGTCCACTCCCCTGTCCATCACCCCCCCAGGGGTGGTGCCCATAGCTCCTCCAGAGTGTCACTGGTGTTAGCCATCTTGAATTCCAAAGTGTGGGAACCCTCTGGAGACCTGTGAGTGGCCAGTGCCAGCAGGTGACATCAGAGACCCCTCCTGCTAGGTGCATACCTGAGCCGGCAGCCAATCCCCCCTCTCAGGGCTATTTAGGGTCTCTCCTCTGGGTGTTTCCTCTGATTCCGCTTACAAGACTCCTTCAGGAATCCTCTGCATCCTCTGCTTCAGCTTCTGACCATCGGATCAACCGCAGACTGCTCCAGGGACTGCTGTAACTGCAACAAAGTATCCAGGTTGACTCCTGTGACCTGCAACTTCAGCTCCAGCCAGCATTTGCAACAGTTTCCAAGGTGTTCACGGTCCGAGGACTGACTGTTTTCATCCTATATCAGAAGAACCAAAGGAATCTCCAATGGAGTGATGGAGTCACTTCCCTGCTTCTGCTGGCACCCTTCTGCGACGACGACTGGTACTCTGGGACTCTTCTCCTGATGACACTCATGCTCCCTGGAACACAGGTGGTGGACCAACGTGACCCAGACTGTCCCAAGGTCCAGCTGTCCGAATTTGGTGGAGGTAAGAGCTTGACTCCCTGTGCTGTAACAGTACCCCTGTGTATTGTGTCTTCTCCAGCTCCTTGGGCTTCTGTGCACTTCTTCCAAGAATCCTTCATGCACAGTGTAGCCCAGGTCCCCAGCACTCCATCCTGCAATGCACAACGCGCTGAGGCGGCGTGGGACCTTCCTTTAGAGTGCTGCGATGACCGCACTTTGCATCTTCTTTGTCCCCATGTTCTGGGACTCCCGTGGGTGCTGCCTGATCTTCTTTGGGCTCTCTTAAGTGCTGGGAGCCCCCTCTGTCTCCTCAGTCTGAGTTGAGGCCCCCAGGTCCCTCCTGGGTCCAGGCAGCTCCTTTTTGATGCAAACCGCTTACTTGCATTAACCAAGGATTGTTGGAGGAATCCAGCGATGCAAACAGCCTGCATCCAACAACTCGACGTGGGGCATCACCTGCACCAAGCAGGAACCCACAGCCCTCTTCTTTGGTGCTCTTCTGTACTCTTCTTCTTACCGGAAAATCCACTTTTGCACCATTTTCTAGATTGGCAGGGGCTCCTGTCCTTCCTACACTCTTCTTCGACTTCTGGACTTGGTCTCCTCTGTCCACAGGTCCTCAGGTCCAGGAATCCATTGGCTGTTGCTTGCAGTCTTTCTTGGTTCTTGCAAAATCTCTTATCATGGCTTGTAGTGTGTCCTGAGGAAACTTGCTGTAATTTACTCCTGCTTTCCTGGGCTCTGGGTTGGGGTACTTTACTAACCTTTAGTGTTTTCCTACACTCCCAGCGGCCCTCTACATACTACACTCGCCTGGGGGGAATTTGTGATTCACATTCCAATATTTTAGTATATGGTTTGTGTTGCCCCTAGGCCCATTGCAATCTATTGTATTTTCCAGTTTGCACTATTCTATGACTGTTTACTTACCTGATGTTGGTTAATACTGTATATATTGTGTATAATAGTTCTCTCCAGAAGAAGTATTGCCTCTAAGATATTTTTGGCCTTGTGTCACTAAAATGAAGTACCTTTATTTTTGGTAACACTGAGTATTGTCTTTTATTGTGTATAAGTACTGTGCAATTATAGTGGTATTGCAGGAGCTTTGCATGTCTACTAGTCCAGCCTAAGCTGCTCTGCTACAGCTACCTCTAGACAGCCTAAGCTGCTAGAACACTGCCTACATTTCACTAATAAGGGATAACTGGACCTGGTATAACGTGTAAATAACTTAGTTACCCACTGTAAACCAGGCCAGGCTCCCACAGTCAGGGGGGCTGTTGGAATTGTCAAGGGGCCAGGAAATCAACATATATAAACCAGATCTATTCTTTTTCTATTAAAATCACTAATAATTAAATTAAAATGCCTATTTCATAAATTGCCATCTTTTAGTGCATTCTACAGCACACAAAGAAAGAAATAAACATGTCTTCACTTCAGGTGTCCCTTCCTGCACAAAACAATCATTCTGACAACCCAGGCATCCTTGCACAATGGTGCAAGGGTGCCTGCATTGGTGCTAGGCAATTTTGTAGATAAGGCACATTTCTGCCCTCTCCCGATGGTGAAGGGTGGCAAAGAAGCAAGGTCTTGTAAATGAGGTCCTTTATCTTAATCATTATGGAGACTCTTCTTCCTCAACCACTCCTGTCTCATTCTGCAGCTACAAAGGTCCCCTATATGTGTTTGTCTCAAGAGACAAAAGAGATGATCACAAGCTCACCTGGTTATGAATGTTTTATTTATATTCCACGTTCAATAGCATCAATAAAGAGCACAACGTTTAATCACGATCATGCTGTTTTACAAAGAAAGTGCAGCTATGAAACAAAAGAAAAAACTTGTCTTTTCATCCCTTGATAATATGTAGTAGAAAATTTCGTTCAGAGGTATCCTAGAGTTTTTCTTGTGTTGTCAAGACATACTACAATATTACAACGTGGCAGTATTAAACAAATTGATGATGTACAAAATAGCTTGTCAGGGCAAGAAGGCAGACAGGAGTTGATTACCGGCAATGCATTTATACCTATTTTAGGGCATGGGGGAAGAAATGGACATAAACATCAGATGTTTTTTACTAAAACTAGTTTGAATCATCAAGGTTTATGGTGGACAGTTCTATAGTGATAGGAGTGCATCTCAACCCTTTTTTGCGCCCAGGTAACCTTTCTCTTCTCACAACAAAGTTGGTTTTGGTTCAGAACCAGCCAGGACTCATTATTCAGAGAAATCACCCATCTACATAGGATATATCTGAGGAGGGGGTTAAGTACCCCCTTCTCTGAGCCATTTTCACCCCCAAGGATCCCATTCTCCAGAGTCCAAAGAATTAATTAAGGGGAGGGCGTGTCTTTCATAGCCCCGGGTAACCAATCCCTCAAGTCTGGCTCACTTACTGTGTCTTGGAGAGCCCATCCCCAGGACACAGTACTTTTCCTGCCCGCACTATTGCAAGAAGGGAAACATGTTTGCCCCCATCTGGCTGGAGCATTTTCAAATCTCCTGCCAATTGGGAGCAAACATTAAGTGGCATATTTGCATACCCCTATTGCCACCAGAGTGTCACTTTTAACAACTCTCTGGTGGAGCTGTGCAGTGCATCATATTAACAAGGCGGTGCTATGCCTTTTTGTGGCTTAACCCCTTCGCTGCCAGGCCTTTTCCCCCTCAGGTGCCAGGCCTTTTTTGGGCTATTTGGGGCAGGGCACGCTAAGGCCCTCATAACTTGTTGTCCACATAAGCTTTCCACGGCAAATTTACATCCTTTCTTTCCAACATCCTAGGAATTCTAGAGGTACCCAGACTTTGTGGGTTCCCCTGAAGGAGACCAAGAAATTAGCCAAAATACAGTGAAAATGTCATTTTGTTTTCAAATAAATTGGAAAAAAGGGCTGCAGAAGAAGGCTTGTGGTTTTTCCCCTGAAAATGGCATCAACAAAGGGTTTGCAGTGTTAAAATCACCAGCTTCCCAGCGTTCAGGAACAGGCAGACTTGAATCAGAAAACCCAATTTTTTAACACAATGTTGGCATTTTACTGGGACATACCCCATGTTTACGTTTTTTTGTGCTTTCAGCCTCCTTCCCATCAGTGACAGAAATGGGTGTGAAACCAATGCTGGATCCCAGACACCTAAACATTTCTGAAAAGTAGACAACATTTTAAATTCAGCAATGGGTAATTTGTGTACATCCTACAAGGGTTTCCTACAGATAATAACAACTGAAATAAAAAGATATTGAAATTGAGGTAAAAAACTGCCATTTTTCTCTAAGTTTTACTCTGTAACTTTTTCCTGTGATGTCAGATTTTTTAAAGCAATATACTGTTACGTCTGCTGGACTCTTCTGGTTGTGGGGATATATAGGGCTTGCAAGTTCATCAAGAACCCTAGGTACCCAGAGCCAATTCATGAGCTGCACCTCGCAGTGGGTTTTCATTCTATACCGGGTATACAGCAATTCTTTTGCTGAAATATAAAGAGTGAAAAATAGGTATCAAGAAAACCTTTGTATTTCCAAAATGGGCACAAGATAAGGTGTTGAGGAGCAGTGGTAATTTGTACATCTCTGAATCCTGGGGTGCCCATACTAGCATGGGAATTACAGGGTATTTCTCAAATAGACGTCTTTTTCACACACTGTCTTATATTTTGAAGGAAAAATTATGGAAAAAGACAAGGGGCAATAACACTTGTTTTGCAATTCTATGTTCCCCCAAGTCTCCCGATAAAAATGATACCTCACTTGTATGCGTAGACCTAGTGCCCGCAACAGGAAATGCCCCAAAACACAACGTGGACACATCCCATTTTTCCCAAAAAAACAGAGGTGTTTTTTGCAAAGTGTCTACCTGTAGATTATGGTCTCTAGCTCAGCCGGCACCTAGGGAAACCTACCAAACATGTGCATTTTTAAAAACTAGAGACCTAAGGGAATCGAAGATGGGGTGACTTGTGAGGCTCTCACCAGGTTCTGTTACCCAGAATCCTTTGCAAACCTCAAACTTTGGCTAAAAAAACACTTTATCCTCACATTTCAGTGACAGAAAGTTCTGGAATCTGAGAGGAGCCACAAATGTCCTTCCACCCAGTGTTCCCCCAAGTCTCCCTATAAAAATTATACTTCACTTGTGTGGTTGGGCCAGGTGCCTGCAACAGAAAAAGGCCAAAAACCTGTAGAGATTGAGGGGATAGAACAGCGAGTTGATAAGCACATATTTTTCTTTTATACATCTTTAGGCTGACTCTGCTTTGGGGACCCACACAAGTGAGGTGTAATTTTACTTGGAAGACTGAGGGGAATGCTGGGAGTAGGAATTTTGTGCTGCAGCGGTGATCTTACAAAGAAAAGTCAGGATAAAATGCTTTTTTAGCTAATTTTGAGGTTTGCAGAGGAGTCTGGGTAAGAAAATGTTGGGGGATCCATGCAAGCCATACCTATCTGGACTCCTTGGGGTGTCTAGTTTTAAAAAATGTCAAGGATTGGTAGGTTTCCCTAGATGAAGGCAGCACCCAGAACCAAAAACATAGGTGGCCCCTCCCCCCAACACAGGTAGTTTTGTAATATATAATTTTGATGCTTCCACGTACGTCTGTGATGTGCCAAACACTAAAACTGTGAAAAGAAATGCACTTAGGTTATGTAAAAAAGACCCCTCACCCACCAACCAAGTTGGTGGCATGCTTTATGATCAGGGTCCCACCTGAGACACCTAGCGTTTCACAAGTGTACTGCAACGCCTGATTTCAGCGGAGCAGGTTTTGTCATTTTTACCACACAGACTGGTTGGATTTGGCACAAGGGTGAGTGATGGTTCAGTAGATCAAATTTTATTAACAAGAAATTTTACAAAAGTGAAATACACTGTTAATAACTGAAAGACCAAAAAACTGAACCGTGTCAAGGCACCAATCGTTTTACAGTCCATTCACACACCTTTCATACATGACATGCACAAGACCATTCACGCTGTCAGCCACGGGCCCAGCACATTACAACACTCTCATCGACAGACAGCACCACTCAAAGGCCCATCACATACATATGCCCACATGCCTGATACAGCAATCTCACTAGCTGATGGGAGTGTGTGGAGTGACATCTGGCTGGCACTGCCAGCCAAGCGCTACTCCACACACACCGCCAGCCAAGCGCCATTCCACGCACACCGTCAGCCAAGTGCCACCCCATGCACACCGCCAGCCAAGCACCACCCCACGCACACTGCCAGCTAAGCACCACCATACGCACACTGCCAGCCAAGCGCCACCCCACACACACAGCCAGCCAAGTGCCACCCCACGCACACCGCCAGCCAAGCGCCACCCCACAAACAGCGCCAGCCAAGCGGCATCCCACGCACACTGCCAGCCAAGTGCCACCCCACGAACACCGCCATCACTTTTTTTTATATATAAACAACAAAGAAACCACTAACTAATTATAAAATAAGTACAAAACTACAAACACAAAAGCTCTAACTAAATACATGTCAGTAATGCCAACCGTGAAACTGAACATATGACAATATAAAATAGGCAGTTTACGCTCACAGTATTTCCCAAAAAATGTTCTTGCTGTGGTAACTCCTGAAACAGCCAGCCACACACAGCCCAGGGTTTAAAGGGCAATCGGGGCAGTGCATCCGGCTCTCCCTCCGGATATCTCTTCTGGCACATACTCTACATTTCTTATTGGGCAAGTCTTTATTGGGAGTGGGAGGAATGTGATCTGGAAAGTGGCAATTTTTCAATCTAGCTACATCCTCCACCACTGCTACTCTAGGAACTCTTGCCTGTTCCACCACAATAAGGCTCTCTATCACTGACTCCTGTAATTTAACAAATTCCATCCTTGACTCAGGTGAGCAATCCTCGAACACAATAAAAGCATTAAAAGTTGCCAAATGAAATAAATGTAGGGCCAACTTTTTATACAACACGTAAGACTTACGAAGAGCAGTGTAGGGTTCCAACCTCTGATTTACTCTATCAACACCACCCATGTGCCTATTGTAGTCCAAAATGCACGCAGGTTTGCGCACTTCGGCAACCCCTGGTGCGATCGTGGAGCAGGAATCCATTGAAAACAGGCACAGGGCCAATACAAATTTCCCCCTTTGGTGGGACGACCCTTACCCAAGGGGAGCCCCCAAACACACAAAACTCACACACACACCACACAATCCTTGGGACCTAGTGGGTTTCGACCTACCCTCCAGGGGTGAGAACGGCAAAAAAATATTGCCCCCGGGGCAGAGACCCTTGCCTAAGGGGTCAATGCCCAAATGCTTCAATAATAAAAATCCCTGGTAGTCTAGTGGGTTTCGACTCCCCCTTGTGAGCACGCTGTCATCATCAGATTGCCAACGGGGCTGGGGTCGGGGGTTGAAGGGGAAACTATTCCCTTTCCATCCCCGACTTGGGGGTGTGGGAGGGAGGCCCACTGGGGGAGCGCTAGCACTCCCCCTTGGGCCGGGTGCAGGACAAGCTGGTCTCGTCCAAGGGACATGAGAACGTGTGCCTGGACGAGACCAGCTCGCCCCAGGCACCCTGGGGGTTAATGCTGTCTCATAAATATGGGCCCTCCGACACAGATTTGTGTGGCACAAGAGAATACAATGGGTGTTGCTGTGGGCGTTCCACCGCAACACCTATTGCTTTTGACACGGCCACAGATTTACAAGTAATCATAAATCTGAGGCAGCACCAAAAACTAACGCCACCCAAGGGGTGGTGTTTGCATGATGCAATGAGGAGGAATGCTTTTATTTCTCCTCATTTTTTTCATTTTCTATGTGTACTGAATTCTGCAGCATACATAGAAAGAGCAAAAGGCCATTAATTATTGTTTATGTGCAGGAAGGCGTCCCTTTCTGCACATAAACAAACATTCAATAATGACAATTTGCTACTTTTATGTGTGCTGCATTCTACAGCACACATAGAATTAACAAATCATCATTATTGATCGTTTATGTGCAGGAAGAGACATCTTCCTGCACATAAACAATCATTCCTTTCAACGCAGACACCCTTGCACTATGGTGCAACCATGCCCGTTTTGGCTCTCTCAGCTAAATTTAGCACCAGCACTAAGGAAAATACAAGGGTGCGCTGCATTATTGTAAATACAGCAATTCCCTGTGTTTCAGAACCGATGCAGCGCCTAAGTCTTTCAGAACTGATGCAGCCCCTAGGTTTACACTCAGCTGGCGGGAGCTTTCAAAATGCTTGCGTCAGTTAGGAGCTGACTTGTGATCTTTTTCCCTGCCTGGACTGATGTGGGCAGGGAAACAGAACAACTCAATGCTCCCACAGGAGGGAGCAACATAAATAGCTGCTCCCCCAGGGCAGGAGCAATGGCAGCTCTTTCACCATATGGGGAGCCAGTTGGGGCTGCAGGGTCCCTGGAGTTCAAGGCATCAACCCCAACCTTATGCTTGGTGGAATCCCTGATAGTGCACCAGGGAACCCACCTATGAATGATGGGGGCTCTGGTGGATGGGGAGCCCCAGGGCCAAAAATAAGCTTAAGATCCCTTCCCTTTTTTTTAAAAAAACAGACACCGTGGAGAATGAGATCCCCAGGGCATATATAGGTCCCCAGGCATGGGTTTTCCAGGGCATGAGAAGGCTTGGGGAGTGGAGCTACATGACTCCTCCTTTTTCAATAAAATATGTTCCTGGGAGATGGGATTCCCAGGGCCAAATAAGGCTTGGGGAGGGGGTCATTCTGCCTCATCACCTTTATAATGTAATGTAGCTCTGTGGGATAGGGTGCATGGAGCCTAAAATGGTCTCTTTTTCATTATATTTGGCCCCAGGTAATGGGGTCCCTTAGTGCTAATATAGGCATAGGGAAGAAGGTTGTCCTCCCCTTTACAAAACCACACAGCTCTGGTAGATGGGGTTATTGGGGCCTAATAGGGCTTGGAAAGGGAGGCTGCATGGCCTCCCTCCCCTTTTTTAATTGTACTTTTGTCCTAGGGGTGGGGTCTCTGGACCTATTAAGGCTCACAGAGATGGTTGCATGACCCCTCCCCTTATATTTTGGCTTCCAGACCCAAAAAGGGTCATGGAGGGGAAGTAGGACTGGGTGACACTTCTCCTCTTTTTCACTCTATTTGGTCCCCGGAATGGGGTCCTTTGGCCTATTAAGACTCTGAGAGGGTTGCTGCGTGCCCCCTTCCCTTAGGTATTGGCCCCAGAAGATGAGGTGGCCAGCACCCAAGAAGGCTTGTGGAAGGCTGTATGGACACCTCCCTTAATATATATTTTTTGGCCCCAGGGGTTGGGGTCCCCGGAGCTCAAAGACTAACCTTACGAGGCACATGCCAAGATCCTCATACAACCCCAAACAGACCCACTCACACACTGATGCACCCACTCACAGACCCAGTGAGACATTGGTGCACACACACAGAGACCCACTGAGACACTCATACATCCACTCACAGACCACTCAGAGCCTCTGGCACACACTCAAAGACTCACTCAGACACCCATGCACCCACCCACATACCCATTCATACACGGATGCACCCACTCACAGACCATGTGAGGCATTGATGCACCCACACACAGACCCACTGAGGCACTCATACACCCACTTGCAGACCCTCTCAGACACTGGCACACCCACTAAGACTCTGGCGCACACACTCGCACACCCAGACAGAGACTCTCGCATCCACTGCCACCCCAGATAACCCTCTTACACCTATTCTCACACCCAGAGAGATAGACTGTCGCCAACTCCCTCCAGGCATGCGCTGCAGTGGTTGGATTAACGTATCGTGATGAAAATTACTATACGTTAAGGGACATTATAGTTAGGAAATAGAATTTATTTTAAAAACATAGAAATTTACTGAAAGAACCAAAGGTTACAGGGACGTTATAGTTGGGAAATAGAATCTAAAAAACCTTAGAATCCAACGGAAGAAAGCAAAGGTTACAGGGACGTTATTGTTAGGTCCCAAATTTACTTCCACAAAACCAGAGAAAATTAGCAGTTACAGTTTTCTGAGCTAACTACAACTTGTGCCCCTGTAATGCACTGCTCTTAACATCACATATTACATCACTCTTGACATAGGCCCTCATTACAACCCTGGCGGTTGGTGTAAAAGTGGCAGTAATACCGCCAACAGGCTGGCGGTAATTACCCCAAATTATGACCATAACGGTGAGAACTCAGATGGACAACCCCTTGACCACACCGACCGCCAGGGCAGAAACAACAGGCATCATGGCGGTAGGCGGATGTCAATGTTCCACCCACCATATTATGACCTAGGAAACCGCCACCTTTTCCAGTGCAGTACCAACAACATCAAAAGTCTGGCGGAAACAGACCTCAGAAAGGAAAGGACTCACCATTGGAGATGCAAGGAACAACCACGCCACCATGGAGCCCGAGCTCCATGTCTTCCCCATGCTCTTCTACGTGCTGCTCCACCACAAACACCAACGATGGCAAAGACAACGATGGGGATGGCGACCGGAGCAGCAGCCTAAACTGCAGCTCCGATCCCTGGCCCAAATAATTATCCTGTTTAGAGCGGCCCTGGCTCCCCCTCTGCGGAGCTCAGACGCCGCTTGAAAAGCCGCCGGGGGGCCGCACCTGGGCCCGAAGTTGGAGTTGCCGTAGCATCGGAAATCGGAGTGTGTTCGTCCGACCGAGGCTCGTTTCCGCTCCGGGACCTGCGCGCTCGGCGGGTGCTTCGCCGTGCGCCTGCTGGCCCGGAGCGAATGCCCGAGCCAGCTGAAGAGAGGGGAGACCGCTGGCCTTATCGGAGGAGCGGACCCGTGGAGTGGCGTCTTGAGGGGCGTCGCCGGCCGAGTCCTTCCCGCAGCGACGCCTCCCATCCTTGACCGGGCCCTGCTGGAGCAGGCTGGCCGGCGCTGCATATGGAGGCGGGCACCCGCGGTGGCCATCGACGGACCAGCTCCCTCCTAATGCCGCTGGAGCGGCATTGAACATTTCGGAGGCCCGACTCTCCTTTTGAGCCTGCTTGAAGAGAATGTTGACTCTACCGGGGGCGCGAGAGCTACGCGCAGACCCGGGGAGTCCCTGGGAGAGCTGTCCTGTGAGGCGGCGCCGGCCGGGGTTTTCCTGCGGCGGCGCCGTCCCTCTTTAACTGGACTTTCCTGGTGCGGGCTCGCCGGCGCTACACCTTTTGTGGAGAGCAACTACCGGCGCCATCGGGCCGCATACACCACGCTGCTGGGTGGCCTCACAGGCCAAGGCCGCCATTTTGGAGAGCTGCCCGCTATCAGACTGCAGCTACTAGGCCCTGGAGGGCTAACCCCACCGGCAGGAGAGCTCAAACCACGCTGGTTTCTCTCCCCTTTTTTTTTTTTTTTTTTTTTTTTCCCCTTTTCTCCTGTATTGAACCTCACCTCAGGAAGGACAACGCAGCAGGAGCACACCCTTCTCTTCTCCTGCATTGAACCTCGCCCCACCTCAGTAAGGGCAGCGCAGCAGGAGCACACCCAACGATCGGACGTAAAGGGTGATTCGGGCACAATCAACTTCATAAGGTGAGCTTCCCGGCGACACTTATCGGGTCGCAGTCTGCTACTGTGTTAGCTACTTTCTTAACGTTCCATAAACCCAGAACATCTATAATCCTAGTCTAACTTCCACACCTCATCAGCACTACAAAACCCCATTGGCATCATAAATTGCTGGCCTCGCAAGTAAACAGTCATCGTACTGGACCGCCAATTCCTAAGCTACCTGTCCTGTAGTCACCTCTTAGATCACCGAGATACTTGTCGAGATCGTAACCACCGTTGTGTGTTCTTGCGCAGTGCTAACGCACAAGTATCGCTGCACCTACCAAATGGTTAAGCCAAAGACAGCACGGGCGCCCCCGGAAAAAATGGACCATACTGCCTTACCTCCCCCAGAAGACCACGCCACCACGCAAATAACACTTCAGAAGCTGGAACTCACCTTACAATCACACACGTCACAATTCGAAAAAATACTGCAAGCCATTCTGGATACCAAGACCACCCTGGAAGCTAAAATTGGCTCGGTAACGGAAGATCTCAATATACTTCGCACCGACCAACACGCACTGGCCGAAAGGGTGTCTGAACTTGAAAAGGACGCGACGACTCTCCTCCGCTCTATGAAAGACCTCCAACTGCAACTAACGCATTTATCAACAGAAGTGGATTCCCTAAAACGCAGAGCGGAAGATGCAGAAAGCAGGTCCCGCCGCAACAACATACGATTGGTCGGGTTCCCTGAACGCGAAGAGGGCTTAAGCGCTGAATTATTTATTGAACAGTGGCTCATAGGCACAATACTTAAAGACAATATCCCGAAGTTCTTCTCCGTTGAGAGAGCACATAGGATTCCAGGCAGACCCCCATCACCTGGTTCGCATCCACGCCCTCTCATTGTAAGATTTCTTAACCACCGAGATAGAGATCTTATCCTGCAGTTATTCTGCAAATCTGGCCCAATAAGCTATGAAAATTCTGTGATTGCGGCTTATCCAGACTTCACAGCAGAAGTGCAGAAAAAGCGTAACTCCTTTTACCGGGTTAAAATCTGCCTCCGCAAACATGACATCAAGTATGCGCTGATGTTCCCAGCCAGACTCCGGGTGCAAGACGACACTCGCTCCTTTTTCTTCACTACTCCGGAGGATGCCTGGACTTGGCTGCATGCCAAGGGCCTAGCCGACCCACTAGACGCAAGTACACAGGATGACAATAAACTTTCCTACACGCAAGGACGCAGGCAACGCAAAAAACAAGGAACTAAACCTTCACCTGAACAGGCACAGTCTGAACGCTCTCGGCTCCTACAGACAACATCCAGATTCGTCAACACCTCGCCTACTACTCTATCCATGCAAACAGACGCTGAACTGGAACAGGATATAAACTCAGACTCTGCCGAGTCCTCAAGGGGTCCTCCTCTCACACCACGCACAGCGGATGATATCTGATGAGTAGCTAAACTCTGCCTGCTACTGTTGACTGGCTGCCATGTGATGTCCCCTCCTCGCTTTGGTTGCCCATTGATTATCGTATGTCACCACGTTTTTTTTTTTTTTTTTCTCTCTTTCTCTCATTGTTGCTCCGCGACTGCATGCGGTCCATGGGTGCCCTCCGGCTGGCGCACCTTGTTTTTCTTTTTTTTTTTTTTTTTTAACCATAAGAGTCCTGGGCAGGGTAAGCCCATATCTCTGCACCAATGTCCACTGGCACCCCCCTGCTTCATATGGACCATTCTTTTACGCCGGGAATCACCGGTATTGTTCCTCATCTGTTAGTAACTAAATTGTTGTTGTATGTAGTTTTAGTGTGCACCTTCATTTTAGGTGATTGGTTTTTTCAAGTGCAAGTTAATTGTAAAAGGAGCAGCAAACACATAGGATATGTCCACTATAGCAACAGGATCACAGCTTATAGCTCAGTAACTACTGGCCGATCTATTATAGCAGCTGAACGTCACAATAATGCCACAATGAGGCTGAAAGATAACTACCCCCCTGGTCCCATAATAGCCACAAAAACATTATGGCCACCCACACATACCAAGCAATATTAAAATATAAGATACTCACATGGAACGTCAGAGGCATGGCAACCCCACGGAAACGCCAAAGGGTCTACGCTTTCCTTAAAAGACATCAAGTACACATAGCGTTATTACAAGAGACACATTTTGCGAAGTCCACGCTTCAAAATGCACGCTCAAAATGGAAAGGCCAGCTGCATGGCACTACCTCTTCCTCCTTTGCCCGCGGAGTAGCCATCTGGATTGCACCGGGGGTCCCGTTTGCTCTGACTCGCACACAGTGTGACCCAGATGGTAGGCATGTGATACTGGAAGGCACCCTAGATGGCTCCCCCTTGGCTTTGGTCGCACTATACTCCCCAAATGCAAACCAGCGCGACTTCTTATCCACGCTCTCTACCGGCAACCTAAGTGATCCTAGTTTGGAGTGTATATGGGGGGGCGACTTCAATAGTGTCCTGGACACTCAAATGGACAGTTCATTCCCCCCACTCGCCACAGCCCCCTCTAATCGTGCCTCACAGGCTTTGGCGCATTGGGCATCAAATAACGGTCTGAGTGATATATGGAGGGTGAACCACCCCACTCACCGCGAATATTCTTTCTACTCTCCAGTGCATAAGCTACATACCAGAATAGATATGTTATTTGTATCTGCAGCTGTCATTCATAAAATATGCCTATCTGAATACTTAGCACGCACGATATCGGATCACAACCCTCTATGCATAACAATGGCTTGGGGACACACGCATACTCGGATACCAACATGGCGACTACAGCCAGAAGCTCTCCTGGATTCCCCCTTTCAAGCAGATATGGCCAAAAGTTTAGCCGATTATTTTCTATCAAATAAAAACACAACTTCATCCCGCGCTATAGAGTGGGATGCCCATAAGGTGGTAATACGCGGACACTGCCTCGCGGCCACGGTGGGGGTTAGAAAAGCACTTACTAAAGAACTACAAGACTTAGAGGTGAAGCTCCGCAGGGCAGAAAATGTGACTGACAACGGTGAGCCCACACTAACAACACTGCACTCGCTCAGAGCTGCTTACAAGGAAGCAGACAACAGATTAAGCAAACACGACTATAGACACTACATGACAAGACAACATGCTGAGGGAGACAGGTCGGGCAGGTTATTAGCTTGGCTGACACGACAGCCATCACAATCAACTCCCATTGGCGCTATACGCTTAAACCCTGATGTCATTGTTAACACCCAAGTAGGCATAAATGATGCCTTCTCTGCGTTTTATCGCGCCCTTTATACGCCCCCCCCCATCCCTCGGAGCAGCACCTCACTGACTCACTACACCTGGTCTCTCAAAACCAACTAATCCTTGACAATATCGACATACTAGATGGCCCTATTACTATAGATGAGCTACGCTTAGCTTTATCACAAATGGCACGTAGCAAAACCCCTGGGTCCGACGGTCTACCGGTAGAATATTTTAACTCCCATGCTACCCACTTACTGCACCCACTCATAGAAGTATTTAACGAAGCACACCATAACCTACAATTGCCGGATTCTATGCGCAAGGCATTGATAGTCGTCCTCCCAAAAACAGGACGCGACCCTCTCGATGTCAAATCATACAGGCCGCTCTCCTTACTCAACACAGACTGCAAACTATTAGGGAAAGTACTTGCAAATAGGCTCCTCCCCTACTTACCGGGTTTAATACACCATGATCAATCCGGCTTTATTCCTGGCAGGAGCACTTTTTTAAATATCAGAAGACTCCTGCATATAATGCACAGCAACACAAACTCGGAAGCGGTGGCCCTTTCCCTAGATATTGAAAAAGCGTTTGACACACTCAGTTGGAATTATCTCCTAAGCACACTTAGGGCATTCGGTTTTGGCCCCGGTTTTATTAATTGGATCAAAACGCTATACTCTAAGCCCACAGCCCGTGTTAAAAATGGCCGAGTTATCTCCGAAGCATTCCCTATAGGCAGAGGTACCAGACAGGGCTGCCCACTATCCCCATTACTATTCGCTATTGCCATGGAACCATTAGCAATTCAACTACGCAGCTATGCACACATATGGGGCATCCCGGAATCCAATACTTATCACATTATATCCTTGTATGCAGACGATGCCCTAATATACCTGCGCAATCACTTATCCCATATGGCAGAGGTATTGCAGTTGCTGGACTCCTTCGCCCTTGCCTCTGGTTTGCATGTTAACTGGTCCAAATCAAGCATTTTCCCCCTTGCTCCTATCCCGGCTGACCATTATGAGGCGTTGCCACAATATAAACTACCCTGGTCACATACAACCTTTAAATATCTCGGAGGGCAGATTTATCACTCAATCACAGACTTAAAAGAAGGCAACATTGATAGGGTGCTCGGCTCCACTCGTGGCTCAATACCTTTCTGGAGCTCACTCCCCTTGTCCCCCATGGGTCGAGTAGCGATAGCTAAGATGCTTATCCTTCCAAGGTTCTTATATTACTTTACTGCCCTACCGCTGTGCCTGCCACGCTCGTTCTTTAACAAATTGCAATCAATGCTAACTGACTTACTCTGGGGCAAAGACAGACGGAGAGTGGCGCTGGCCATAACACAACATCCGCAAGAGTTGGGAGGGCTGGGTATGCCTAACTTTGAAAGATACTATGCAGCTGCCCAACTATCATGGGTATCCACGTGGTTCCAAGAAACTCCCTCTGTTGCAGGCATAATGCTGCAAACACATATAGCGCCGCAGGGACTGCTGCTCAAAATGTTAACCATCCCTCCCACCACACTTCCTAGACTAATATTATTAGAAGCAGCTCGCTTTTGCTGACGTAGATACGTCCAGAATAAAGCCTCTTCTCCCCCTTACTCACCCTTGCTACCACTGTTCCAACTACCAGGCACTCAAGCCCTCTCAATATACCATAACACACGTGGAATAAACACATTACAACTGAGAGGTTTATATTCTGGGTCTGTGATGCATACCTTTGCAGAAATGGTATCCGCTGGAATGATGCATAATGGGGCCTTTTTAACATATAGCGCCATAAAACGACTACTCAACAATCTCTGGGGCACCAATGACGCGGAGCCCCTGGAATCTCCATTACTCACTATCATCCTCACCATAGGTAGCTCAAAGAGCACTATAACTAAACTATATAAAGCATTGCTCGAGCCGATATGCACCACCCTGCCACACGCGAAGGCACGCTGGGACTCCGTCCTCCCCTCACCATTAACACAAAAATCATGGGCCGCCGCTCTCGCAATGGTTAAAACAGTATCCCGCAACCCTCGTCTGCGTTATACCCAATTCAATTACCTTCACCACTCATATTTATCACCAGCCCGCATCCAAAGAATATATCCGAGCACATCACCGACATGTCCAAGATGTGCCACACCGGCGGCTGACTTCTTTCACATGCTTTGGAGCTGCCACTCAATAAATTCGGCCTGGCAGCGTGTGACAGAGACCACTGCAGATATCTCAACCCATACCCTGGTCCCTACGCCCGACTCTTGTTTACTTGGCATACGCCACCGAACCAGAACGGATAAACAAACACATAAATTTATAGACCTGGCATTCGTGGTTCACAAACGATTAATAGCAACGCACTGGAAAGCCCCACATGTCCCCTCCCATCTGTCCTGGCTACGTGAGCTACATAGCCGTGCGCAGGCAGAAGCCCAGACACTCCACTTACTGCGACAAAGGGGTCTCATCCAAGACGGCCCCAAGGTCTGGGACACGTTTGTGGTGGCCATTGAAGCCAGAGACGATATATACCCCCCGTAAGCAGGATACTATACATACCTACTACAACACTGCCTAAACATCGTCAACACTTCAACTATACTGTCCCAAACTCAACCACTCTCAACTGTACCCATTACTAAGAACCCTACCACCCCCGTAAGGTATTTCTGCACCACGTTTAGACACGTTCTAGGGGATAACACACGTATGTAGCTTGTGCCCAGATCACGTGCGGTCATACCTGCCTTGCACCCTGTCATTCCCATAGACATATACTACACCTCTGCGGTGGCCATCTTCTTCTTACTCACACATACTAGCCGCATTCCCTCTTTTCTCTTTCTCCTCGCAACGTGAGGGATCACTTAAACTAGTAGTGACACTGATAGGGACCACCTGTGTCCTAGATCTGCAACCAGTTCACTCATAGCCTCCATGTCGAATGCTGCTCCCCTTTCCTCCTTAGCTCTTCTTGGATTTGCACATTTTATGTTGCTTTATATTTGTCTCCCCCGTCCCTTATTATTATTATTATTATTATTATTTTATTTTTTTTTGACACCTTATTGTGTAATAATGCTGTGTAAATTTATATAAGCGTGCTAATGGATCGCAAATTATTAACAGCTATTGTATTGTTGTGTGCAGTTTGCGTTTAATAAACAGATTTAAAGGTGAAAAAAAAAAAAAAAAAAGACAACGATGGTGAGTACAGCCACCTAGCACACAAGGGAGGGAGGGAAAAAGAGGCTGACACAAACACGCACCACACACACTTCCACCCCCAACACCATACACACATACATCTGCAGTACTAAAACATATTTTCCCGTACCTCGGATGAATAATGCAAGGACAACAGAAATTTACTAAAGTGACTATAATAAGATCAACACAGTATAAATAAGAAATATGCAATGCATAAAATTGTACAGTTCAAGGGACACTGTCCAGTCCTCAGTGTGCATGGGCCACAGGGCCGCAGCCCAAAGTTGAAGGTCCCACTTGTCACCAGCATCAACACTGAGAAAACACTACAGGGGCATCAGTTAGTAAATAGGCAGGCACCTCAGGAGGACGGGGGCACCTCATCCAGGAGATGAAACAAGACCACTGGTTCTGGGGGGGCACATGCGTGCGTGTCCTGGGGAGTGCAAGGCCACAGTCTCTCAGTTGGATGACTTGCCCACATGCCCTGGAAGGGGCAACATGCCCTGTGCTTGGTCCTGGGGAGGCTGGGGTAGGTGGGTGTCATACCCACTGATTCTGGAGGGAGCATCGTGCCCTGTGCTCCTGGTCCTGGGGAGTCTGGGTGGTGGGTGTCTTACCCACTGGTTCTGGAGGGGGCATCGTGCCCTGTGCTCTTGATCCCGGGGAGTCTGGGGTAGGTGGGTGTCATACCTACTATTTCTAGAGGGGGCATAGTGCCCTGTGCTCTTGAATCTGGGGAGTCTGGGGTTGGTGGGTGTCTTACCCACTGGTTCTGGAGGGGGCATTGTGCCTTGTGCTCTTGATCCTGGGGAGGCTGGGGTAGGTAGGTATCATACCTACTGGTTCTGGAGGGAGCATCATGCCCTGTGCTCTTAGGGAGTGCAAGGTCACAGTCTCTCCGGTTGATGTCATACCCACAGGATTTGCAGAGGGGAGGCTGCCCAGCAGCCCATGGACGCAGGGCTACATTGTGTGCACCGGTGATGACGGCTGCTCAATGGTGCTAGTGGTGCTGCTGGTGGGGGAGGCTCCAGCCCATCCCCTGCAGCCTCGGATGGCTGCCCACTAGTGGTGGTGGTGCTGCTGCTGCTGGTGGGTGTAGGATGCTGGCCTGGCTTATAGTGAGTACCTGATGGTACTCACACCTTGTGCCAGGTCCACTTATCCCTTATTAGTAGATTAGTAGTGTTCTAGCAGCTTAGGCTGATAGAGGTAGCTATAGCAGAACAGCTTAGGCTGAACTAGGAGACATGCAAAGCTCCTACTATACCACTTATATCATATTGCACTATATCATAAGAATCACAATACTCAGTGTTACTAAAAATAAAGGTATTTTATTTTAGTGACAATTTGCCAAAAATATCTTAGAGGATATATGCCCTTAGGAGGTAAGTAAAATACACAAAATATACACACAAACCAAAATCAGGTAAGTAAACAGTTAGAAAAGTAGTGCAAACACTGTAGAATACAATAGGATGCAATAGGCCTAGGGGCAACACAAACCATATATTAAGAAAGTGGAATGCGAACCATTTGGGGACCCCTGGCATAGTGTAGTGTATAGAAGGTCGCTTTGAGTGTAAGAAAACACTAAGGGTGTCCAAGACACCCCACTCCAAGACCCTGAAAAGTAGGAGTAAAGTGATACTACCCAGAAACACACTAAAGTCGTGATAGGAGATTCTGCAAAGACCACAACAGACTGCAAAGCACTGAACACGGATTCCTGACCTGAGAACCTGTAAAGGAAGGGGACCAAGTCCAAGAGTCACAAAATGTCCCGTGGGGGCAGGAGCCCACTAAACCCCGGATGAAGGTGCATAATGGCTGCCTCTGAATGGAAGAAGCTGAAGATTCTGCAACAACAAAAGGTGCCAGGAACTTCTCCTTTGCACAGAAGGTGTCCCACGGAGTGCTGGAGGATGCAGAGCTGTTTCTTTGAAGAAAGACTACAAACAAGCCTTGCTAGCTGCAAAGGTCATAGTTGAAGAAAAAGGGTGCTGGCCGGGCCCACGAAGGACCAGGAGGTCGCCACTTGGAAGAGGAGACAGAGGAGACCCTCAGCAACATATAAAGCCCATGCACAAGAAGGCAGCACCCACAGAAGTACTTGAACATGGTTTCAAGAAAACTGAGCACAGCGGTTGTCTCAACACTACAAAAGAATAACATAAATTAGACTTGATAAATAAATCATGCGTCTTGACTACTCGAAAGCCACCAAGTAAATGCCATGAAGTGGTGGCTCATAATGAACACTGTGATTTTAAACACAAGAAATGAATTGCGCGTATTGCCGATTCGAGCACCCCCAAGTAAATGCCATGAAATGGTAATGCTTGCTGAATAGCATGAGTTCAACACAAATAATGAATTGCGTGTTCTGCCGATTCGAATGTCAGCCAATAAATGTCATGAAATGGTAACACACAATAAATATCATGAATTAGACACAAGAAATGAATCGCACGTCTTGCCGATTCGAAGCCCACCACGTGAATGCCAAGGAATGGTGGCGCACACTGAATATCATGAATTAAACACAAGAAAAAGGAATCGCGTGACTTGCCGATTCGAAGACTACCTTATGAATGTCAGGAAATGGTAGCGTACAATGAATAACATGAATTACACACTAGAAATGAATCGCGCGTCTTGCCGATTCAAATGCCAACATGTAACTGCCAAGAAATGGTAGCGCACAATGAATATCAAGGGTTAAAGCACAAGGAACGAATCGTGCGTCTTTCCGATTCGAATATTAACATGTAAATGCCAGAAAAAAAAACAGAGCATATTCACACGCACAAGGTAAAATCTCTCAACGTTAAAATTAGGCCCAAGAGCTCGGATGCCTTTGAAAACGGGATCGGGGGTCCAGCCCGACCTCGGTCTTACCGCCCTGATCAAGGATCACCAATGTAAATGAAGGGCAAAGGCCTGGAAGATCAAAGTAGGCCCCCAGAACAGGAGCTCAGGAAGTTGCTGCTGCTCTGCACTGGGACCTCTGAATAGTGAGCACGTGGAGCTGGGCTAGCTCCCTTTTATAGAGTCTTAGCCCAGCCCACCAACCACACCCAGGCATGCTGCAGGGAAAGCTTCTAGAAGGCCCTGGAAGGGGACTACACCCTGACACAATCTGAAAGCCTGCAGCAGTACATTGCATGTGAACAGTATTTATATGCATGCTGAACATAAGTCTTCAGGATTGAACTCTGTAATGCAAAAGGTTAAACAACATCATATTAGCACAATGCATAAATTATGTTAGCTTGAAATTGTTAGGTTTTTGCAGTCTAGTCGCCCGTAGAGCGCGCACTGCCCTGATGTTGACAATGGGGACATAGAAAGGGGAGCAATGGCAGTTCAAGGTGGACAGGGTGACAGAGTGGGACACAAGGGTGACAATCAGGAGAGTCTCATTTCCTGGCAGGGTCTTGGCAATAGTCTCTGGCTTCTGCTTGGATCGCAGGGAAAGTTTGCAGGGTGGTTCTCCTTCTGTAGGGGGAGGGGTGCAGGTGGCCCGTGAGTCCTGTGGTGGGGCCTCCTGTCCACTAGCGGCAGCGGAGGTGGAAGGCAGTTCAGATGTCAGGCTAGTGGCAGGGGCCCGCTGTTGTGAGACTGCCTCCATCATAATGTTGGCCATGTCAGCCAGCACCCCTCCTATGGAGACCAGTGTGGTGTTGATGGTCTGCAAGTCCTCCCTGATTCCCCGGTACTGTCCCTCCTGCAGCCACCTGTTCTCTTGCACATTGTCTAGGATCTGGTCCATCGTGTCCTAGGAATGTTGATAGGTTCCCAGGATCTCGGCGAGTGCCTCTTGGAGAGTCGGTTTCCTGGGCCTGTCCGCCCCCTTGGGCACAGCAGTACTCCCATTTTCCATCTTGTCCTGTTCCCATGAACTGTGTGCCCACTGCCTCTGACCCCAGGTCCCTGATTGTCTTGGGTATGAGGTGTGCCCTGGGGTCCCTGTAGAGGTGGCCACACTGCTGATTGATGTGTCCTGAAGACAAAGGTATGGGTTCGCTGGTTGGGTGCTGTGGTGGTGTTTCCAGATAGGGGAGGCTCTGTGGTGGTGTGTGACTGGGCTTGGGTAACTGACTGTCCAGATGTCCCTGATGGGCCATGTTGGTCATCCAGATCCAGGTGACCAGAGTTGCTGTCATCACTATGGGCCTCTTCAGTTAGGGGACTGGATATTGCCGGCACCTCCTCTCCGGTGACATTGGCTGGAATACCTGTGGGGATGTAAATGATGTGTTATTGTTTCTGTGTGTGACATATTGTGCATCAGTGGGTTGGTCTCTTTGGTTGTATTTGCCATGGCAGCTTTAAGTTGTGTAAGTTGGTATGTGGTGGGCTAGCTTATTCTCTCTAGTGTGCATGCTTTGGTGATAGGTGTCCATGCAGGGCTGTGCGTGATGTCCATGCATTGGTAGAGCATGCATGGCTTGACATTGGGATGAGTGAGATATGATGGTGGGGTCTGTGGGAGGTGGTGGAGTGATGGGAGCGAAGGTGTGGGTATGTAATGGCATGCAGGTAGGGGGGTGACGGTAGTAAATAGTTGACTTACCAGAGTCCAGTCCTCCGCCTACTGCAGTCAGGCCCTCAGGATGCATGATTGCCAAGACTTGCTCCTCCTATGTTAGTTGTGGGGGAGCAGGTGGGGGTCCACTGCCATTCCTCTGCACAGCTGTTGGTGTCTTGCTGCAATGGAACATACCTTCCCCCGTAGGTCATTCCACCTCTTCCTGATGTCATCCCTTGTTCTTGGGTGCTGTCCCACGGCATTGACTCTGTCCACGATTCTCCACCATAGCTCCATCTTCCTAGCTATCAATATCTTCTGCACCTGTGCTCGAAAAGCTGTGGCTCTACCCTGATGATTTCCTCCACGATAAACCTTAGCTCCTCCTCTGAGAATCAGGGGTGTCTTTGTGGTGTCATGGGTGTTGTGTGAGGTGTGTAGATCTAGGTGTGTTGGGTATTGTTGGGGTGTGTGATGTGGGGTATGTGAGTGGTGTTTAGGTGTGAGTAGTATGTGACTGTGGTTGTGTCACTGGTCTTGCTGTCTCTCTCTTGTGGCAATTGTTTGTAATGGTAGAGGGTTGTGGGTAATGTGGGTGGGTGTTTTATAGTGGTGTGAGTGGGTGGGTGTGGTGTGTGTATTGGTGTCAGGTGTGTGTTATTTAAATTGACCAATGTAATGTTGTTTTGTATGTGTGTGTGTATTTTGAGCGCAGCGGTATGTACCCCCAATGGTTTACCACCATTGAATGTCCACTGTGATTTGTGGGTCGTAATGTGGTGGGTGTTGTTCTGTTGGCGTAATGGTGTGGGTTTTAATACCACCAGTTTATCACTGACCCTTGGTGTGGCGAAATTGTGTATGTGACTGAATAGTGACGGATTGTCATAATATGGTGAACGGATATCCGCCCCGGGGGCCGTATGTTGGCGGCAGTCAGCATGGCGGTAAGTGGGATTTACCGCCAAAGTCATAATGAGGGCCATAGTCACTGATGACATCACAGATGACATCTAAAATGACATCACTGATTACATCACTGATGACATCCTCTACAGAACCTGTCACGCATCCAATCATACTCTTACACAAACTCACACGCCCATTCTCTCAGCTACTCAATGTATCAATCCTGACTATCACACAGACACTTCCACATATATACACCTAGTAACACATCCACTTACAGTTCCATACAGAAACTAACTCAACCACTAACTCACCAATACAAGCACTCACACCTTCAGTTACACATACATATAACCACTTACAGATATCTGAAGAAGCCAACAGTGATGTCATCAGTGATGTAATTTGAGATGTCATCAGTGATGTCATCATTGATGTCACTGACTATGTCATAGGTGATGTAATATGTGATATCATAAGCAGTGTATTATAGGGGCGACAGACATAGTTAGCTCAGGTAACTATAACTGCTGACTATCTCTAGTTTTGACAACATCAATTCAGGACCTAATTATAAAGTCCCTGTAACTTTTAGTTTTTTCAGTAAATTTCTTTGGTATGATTCATTAAGTGGGGGCCTCCCACACTTGTATAAACTTGTCCCCCTGATGGGCAAGGTCCCAGGAGCCCCCCTACTGGTGTCATTAATGGCCCTGGGGACCCTTGTCCTGAAGTGCCCACCCTCAGGACATCTTTGTTTGCTATTGCTTGGTGGGAGCTTTGGCAGCTCCAGCCAAGCAAGACGAAACAGTAAGCCGCTCCCAATGGGTGGGAGTAAGAAAACTGATCCCGATCGCCTGGAGTAGACTTTTTATTTGTTTTCCTGACCACTGTCAAAATGTTATTCTATTTCCTATCTATAACATCCCTGTAACTCCTGTTTTTTCAGTGAATCTATTAATAGATAGATAGATAGATAGATAGATAGATAGATAGATAGATAGATAGATAGATAGATAGATAGATAGATAGATAGATAGAGACATGCTATCTGCAAGGAAAGACTGTGTTGCTGAGGAAGGAACCACACCCCCCCAGCATTCCCCGCACCCCTGGGCCTACATTAAGGGGCTTAGGAAGCAAGCAGCGCCGGATGCACGTGGGACACGCCCGGGACTGGGCCGATTCTTTAAGCCCTGGGAAGCTAGCGCCTCTGGTAAAGTAGCTGATGGTTCCATTTTTTTCTCCTTATTTTAATTTTGAACTGATTAGTTATGGGGAAACGGAAGGCAGCAGATATTACTGTGCCTTTTTCTGGCATCAAGAAACCAAAAAAACAGTCAATTAGTAAAGCAAGTGGCCATCCTAACAATAGTAGTAATCATCTTGAGGCAATAGACACTTTATTTGAAGAGGTGCAAGATATGTTGAGAAGCACTTCTATTCCACCCCCTATATACCATGATACCATCTCATACAAGAAGATTCCTGATATTTTTAGGAAAAGGCCACAGATGTCCAATCTGACCGTAGAGGCCTAACTTCATACTGCTCCATCAGTTCAGATACCAACACCTCCTTCTATGATGAGTATCCCCCTGTGTGCTGAGCCCGTCGAGTGCCCTCTAATTGGGGATAAAGCATCTTCGCCTTCTTTAAGTGCAGAGGTTTTGGTTTCTCCTGACATTTTATGCTCTAATCACTATGCTGCCCTGACAGAACTTAGAGAATCCTCTGGACGCGATTTGCACTTATCTTATGTAGAACATAAAGGAGGAAATCCTATACCTCATTTACAGACAAGCACAATCAAATGGAGTACTTGACCTGGCCTCCATTTCTCAGAAGTTGGACGATTTAAAGAACTTGGTACTATTAGTCCTGAACAAACATGTGGGAAAACATGCACAGAAGGTAGTGTGTAATTGTCAGTGGTTCAGGGGGGGCAAACTTATCCCTGCTTCAGATGGGGCGCCTACCACTCCATCTGCAATAGAAATCTGTGCCCAAGTGGTCAAGCCTCCCACATGTATGGTTTCAAATGCAAGTCCTGGTAGTATGGTGGTAAATACTGTAGTATAGAGACTTGCGCTACTGTGCAAGCATTAACTGGATGGATACATAACTCAGACTCCAAAAATGTGATTACTTGTGGACCAGGGAAGAAGTTTATAACCCAACATATAGATTCTACCAAGGGTTCACAGGGAGATATTGGAGCTCAGGTGCATGCTGGATCATCTAAATTACCCTCTCGCTCTTTAAGGTCATTTCAAGAGGGCTCATATCGAGTCGGGTGCATCGCCCCGCCAACAAGAATGGGGCCGAGGCTGGAGGAGAAAAGGCGGTTTTATTTATATGGTGGGGGTGCCTAGGTTACCCATTGGTTTTAGAGAAACACAGGTTTCCCTTATAAATAAGGTGATTTATTGATTACGAATGCAGAGGAATTGCCTTCCTGTGATTCGGTCTGATATTCTCGAGGTGGGTAGACACAGTCAACCAGGATCAGAGTTTGATTTTATTTCTATTTTCCTTGTAGATACATTTTGGTGGATAACCTCATTGATTTTGATTCACGCACTTGCCATTTGAGGACTTCTAGAGGATCTGGTATCATTCTTCAATCCCATCCACCCCGGGGTAGTGTAAGAAGCTTTCCCACCCTATGTGATGGCACCTCGGGAGAGGCCCAGGATTCTGGTAGAAGGTGTGTCCCAACCATGACAGAGAATCCCCTCCATTCACTATCTGAAATAGAATGACTATCTAATGTTTCTTCCTTAAGGACCCCTATTGCAGTTTTTGGGGCTAGTCGTGAAGAGTGGATTGGTAATTCTGAGGATGTTCTGCATCTTAGACCGAGTGTCCAAATCCCCTGCTTAGAATTTTCTATTATGTCCTGGAATTTGGCAGTGATAGGTAAAAAGTTAGGAGACCCTGAGTGGGCTAGTTTTATCAATAAGCAGGACATATGTTTATTTCAAGAAACTTGGGCTGAAGATCTGATATTTCTAGATGGGTTTGTGACATACTTTTCTGTGGCCCATCCTGCATCTGGGGGTTTTGGTCGACCTAAGGGGGGTCTCCTGATTCTGTTGAATAAGAATTTAAAATGCGACCATTCAGCACCACACATTAACTTGCATGATCTATTGAGTCTTCAACTTGCATTTCAACCTGATTTCAAAATGATTATAATCAATGTGTAAGCAAGGTCTGTTCCCCAAGGCACAGAGTCTCAAACACTTGCTCAGTTAGCTGATTATATGGAGACCCTGCATCCGCTAACAAAATTAGTAGTTGCAGGGGATATGAACTGTACTTTTGAACCCAATAATCTTAACAGTAATCTGACGACTGAGGAGGATGAATTTTGGGGCATCCCTCAATTGAAGGAGAATGTTCAATGTATTGGCTCTTGTGCTGCTTCACAGTTGAATTCCCTTTGTTTTAGATTTGGACTAAGAGCATGTAATGGTCGTACTAGATCTGATTTAAATATTGCACCCACTTTCAAACAAGGGCTCTCCTCCAGTGTTATTGATTATATTTTGGTGGACATTAGGCTTTGGTCTCTCTCTATAGATATGAAGGTAGAACTTCGCCATGACAGCGACCGCAACCCTCTTCTCCTTACCTTACTTAGTAATGTGTTTAGGAGAGTTCAGAATACTTGGATTTCCGAGATTCCGGGACCCCTTTTGAATCATAGGCAAACTCGTGTTAGCTGGCCTAAAGTAATGTCAAATCCTTATCTGGTTAAGAAAATGTATTCATCTTTCCTAAAACATTTGTCTGGCTTTGAGGAGTACGAGGCCAGTGACATTCCCATTTTGAGTATCCACAAAGAAATGGTAAGGATTTTGCAGGGTATTGTTGATAGGGAAATTACCATTACACACCCCTCTGATGATACTAAAGCTAGGGAATTGTTTAATAAGGATTGCACCAATGCAAAGTTAACTCTAAAATCAGCCATCAAGACTCACTCACAGGGGGCAATTAGAACTGCTAGACTCAGGTACAATAAAACCCTGCAATTGGCAAAGAGAGGTTGGGAAGATACTATTTGGCAGAGTCTTTTGGATGCAATCATACTTCAAGATAATGGGACCTTCTGGAAGCTGCTGGCTAATAGATATAGAGGGGGCAATGTCACTATCTGTATGCATATCCTGCCCGAAAGATGGGTGGATCACTTCTCCCAGCTTTATGCTTTACCTTTATCACAGGATTCCACACCACTGTCTCTGGATGAATTTTGTCATGGGACTGTCGATTGCAGAACGTCTATTGACGGCTCTGTTGATATTATTGTTTTCTCAATGGTGGAAACTATAGCTGCTATTAACTCCTTAAAATTGGCTAAGGCACCAGGCCCTAACAAGATACCGGGGGATCTGTTCAAATCTGAACCTGTTATTTGGTCCTGGTACATAAATACATTATCAAATGCTGTAGCAGCAGGATGTCCTATCCCTGAAACTTGCCATGGGGCGGAAATAAGTCCCATTCATAAAAAGGGCAATGTGGGTTCACCCGCTAATTACAGACCAATCAGCCTCACTGATAACCTTCAAAAAAAATTTGCAAAGCAGTTACTGGATAGGCTTTTGAATTGGGTTCAAGACAATCAGGTACAATCTCCACTCCAGGCTGGTTTTCGTCCAAAACTAGTACGATGGATCAGGTTTTTAGGTTGACCCTCCTATTCTGAAAATATGTTGTCTTGGCAAAACAAAACCTATATGTTGCCTTTGTGGTTCTAAGATCTGCCTTTGACCTGGTCCCTAGAGGGAAGTTATGGGACGTTTTGTATAAAATGGGCATCCCAGAGAATTTAGTACACCTAATACAACGGTTGCATGAGAATACTTATGCCCAGGTGAGATGGGGCAGCCAGGGAGAGCTAACTGATCGTATAGATATCCGGCGGGGAGTGCGACAGGGTTGTGTCCTTGCACCTACCATTTTTACTTTGTTCATCAACGAGGTGGTGCATGCTGTATCTGCCTCTCAAAATGATGCATCCTCCTTGAATGACCAAAAAATTCCTATTTTATTATTTGCTGATGACTCCCTTTTGATTTCCAAAATGCTTATGGGTCTTCAGATCCTGGTGGACAGGTCTAGTTCTTTTTGTGTGGACCATGGATTGGAAGTTAATCCCAGTAAAACAAAATTAATGATACTAAGCATGGGCCCTGATAGGAGATGCACTATTACATTAGATGGGGCTCCCTTAAGTAAGGTACATTCAATAGACTATCTAGGAGTAAGAGTTACAAATAATATGCAGTGGGAGGCCCAGATTGGCAAGAGCGCCACACTTTTTCCGCATAGGTCAGGTGCCATCCTGCGCTTTTACAATTCCACCACTGTGAAAGCTGTTTCTCCGGCTATCAAGACTTATTTAGCAAAGGCCCAGGGTGCGGTGACCTATGGCGCTGAGGTCTGGGGACCTTCTAATGTTAGCAAATTGTTGGTAGGCGAAAATAAGTTTGTCCTGCATGCCCTCGCAATACACCATTGATTCCGGTTTTCCTGGACTTTCGGTTTTCCCGCATCTCTGATGTGATAGCTTTAAGACCTTTACTCTTTTGGGTGCCCATTTGGACTACTCCTGAACTTGCTGCCTACAAGGAATCCCTGCTAGACATCTTAGGCAGACCCAATGTAGTTTCTATTCCTTGGCTCAAGTATGTTTCGAAGTGGCTTTATACTTTGGGACTTGGGGACTTTTGGAAGTATTCCCACAAATTAGGGAGGGCTCAGAAGCAACATTTGAAATCAGCTTACTGGTCTCATGTTAGGAATAACTACCTTTTATGTACGTCACATGGTTGATTGACAACACAATTTCTTTATTTTAAATGGTAACCTCAGTTCAAACCTTATCTGGATTTAATCCCTGATCTATTAAGCAAAAGTTTGTCTGCCCGTTTTTGATATGTGTGCTTACCGTTAAAGTCTTTTACCGGTAACTGGCGACCATCACTTATACTTGACTTATGCCCTAGTTGCAATTGTGCTTCCGAATCTGTAGTACATTTTATGTTCTTTGCCCAGCCTCTGGTTTGGCTCGGCGGAAATTGATTCATCCAGTTTGCAGGAACCTGGGCATAAGGCACTGTAGGGTTGCACTTCGGATGCTGATGAGAGACACTTCCCCATTCTTAATTTGCATGGTTATCAAGTTCCTTGCGGCCGCGTGGTACACACGTACTCGTTTTTTAATTTTTTTAATCTTTTAGTGGCTGTTGTTCTTACATTTTTTATTCATTTATTCATTATGTGTATAAACTTTGCGATTGTTGTGATTCTCCTTTTTCTATGCTTTGATGTTTATATGTGACTGAATAAAGCTTGTGTTTGATGATAGATAGATAGATAGATAGATAGATAGATAGATAGATAGATAGATAGATAGACAGATAGATAGATAGATAGATAGATAGATAGATAGATAGATAGATAGATAGATAGATAGATAGATAGATAGATAGATAGATTACCTACTGTTGGCCGCCAGTAGATAGTTAAAGTTAGGACCTAGTTTCCATAGATTTTTTATTTTTTTACTTGCCTATATCTTTGGCACTCTGTGACAAATCTTCACAAGTTTATTTTTTTTAAATTGCCCTCTAGGGTCTTGTTGTGCATGAATAGTTTCAGGATGATCAATCAAGCTGGTGCTGGAAAAAAGGGGAGCAAATAAAAGTGTGTTTCCCATGTTAATTCCCAATGAGCCTTTAGGCATGCCTGCAGCCCGAACAGCTGGACGGAATTACACCAAATTGGATAGAAAGGTAGCTTTTGGTCTGGAGTGCACTCTTTTTGTTCTTTGGTCTAAATCCATTCAGAAGTTTTCGAGATATGATTTTATCGGTCTCCTGCCTAAAATATCCTATTTTTCAATGTCCCCAGGTTTCTTTTTCAAGATCTCCCTCTTACCAAGTTCAAAATGTTGGCAAGTATGGTGTATTGGATCAGGGAGGGCATGAGAAATGTGGTAAGGACATGGACTTGGATAACATAAGGCACGGGAAGTGGGCGAGGGCACCAAACTGGCCTTACAGGGCAGGTATCAGGGATTGTAGCACCACAATGCACCACACAAGGCAAGTGGAATGGCAATGCAGCACAGCAGACCATAGGAGCAATATGGAGGGGACAGGGCCATGCACATGAACATCATAGAGCAGACAGGAAAGAGGCAAGGGCCACAAGCTGATCATACCAGTCAGACAGGGGGGCAATTGCAGCCTAATAAACAATGAAAGCAGGAGGAAGGGAGTCGGCAGGGGCACAACAAGTGACCAGACAAGGCAGGAAGGAGGAGATAGAGGCCTGCACATGGAAAACAGAAGGCAGGGGGCAGGGAGACAGAAGCACTAAGCTGACCATGGAAGGCAGTAGGGATAGACACTGGAAGCACATACCACCCTGGAAGGCAACAGTGAGACTATAATGACATACACACAGAAAACGGAAGGAAGGTGGGAGGAGGTGAGAAACTGCAAGCTGACCACACTGGGCAGGTGGGAAACCCTGTGGCAGCAAAGAAGACCATGCATAGTAAGCAGGAGGGGTAGTTGCAGCACAACTTCCATGGAGAGCAAGAGGGAGCTTGCACAAAGGACAATGGAGGTTAAAAGGGAGGGATAGGGACTGGGGGGCACAGACAAGTGAGGGCAGGGGAAGGGGCTTCACAACAGACCATTCAGGGCAGGCAGGAGGAGCAGTTGCAGCAAAGCAGAGCATGGAAGGCAGAAGGGAGTGGATGCAAAATGAACAAAGAGGATAGGAGGGAGGGGCTAGGGGCATGGAACACAGACAGGCAGGGTAGAGATGGCAGGGACAGGTGACAGCCAGATGACCATGCTAGGCAGGTGGAGGGACAGACGCAGTTCAACAGAACATTCAGAGTAGATAGGAGGAGCAGTGGAAGGTCTATGGAACATGTTGGGAAAAAGGGAGGTAACAGGGGCATGCACACATACTTTGGTGGGGAAGGGAAGGAGGGTAGAGGAAGCTAGCTCAGCACAGAGGCCAAGCAGGAGGGCAATGATGGGGCATAGAATTGGGCAATGAAGGGCAGAAGGTCCGGGCCGGCACATCAAGCTAAATGGAGAGCGGTAGCAGCACATAGGACCAGATAACAGGAGGGAGGTGGCTGGTGTATGGACTCAGACAACAGAGGGTGGGGTGGGAAGGTGGATGTAACTATAGCTCATGCCCTAAGGTAAGTATAACTTGCGCCTTCATGTCATCTTCTATGACATCATTGATAATATCACTGTAACATTTGCAGTACAAATATTGATGACAAACTGTGCATGGAGGGCACTCAAGTTATAGTTACCTTAGGCTTTGATGAATGATGAAAAGAAATACACATTTGCCAATTAAAAAGAGAGCGATCATCTTTCAGTACTTACCTTAAAAATTTGAAGTTGAAAAGAAACTAGGGCAGGAAAATGACCATAGGCTCATCTGAATGGAACCCTCAACTTTCAGTGTGAAGGACTGAGACCCTAACCACTAGGATAGAAGTTACTGCTATATGTTTTTTCTCCAGACATTCAACCCACAGATTTTGATGGGAAAAATACTTCAATGTTCCATTATTAGAAATGTTTAACAGTCAAAATACTCAAACATAAACATGTTGGATGAGATACCAGGATGTGAATCTCCAACCTCCCAACTGACAGTCCATGAGCTTTACCAGTAGGCCAGAAATGACTCTGTTTTGCTGTCTATTCAAATTTAATTATAACATTTGAATCAAACCTCTTGCTAGTGTGAAGGTTTAAAGGTTTTGTATGGAGACACCAGCTCAATAACAATTTCACTCTCTCTTCCATCCCATTATGGAAGAGAGTGAGAGAGGAAGAGAGAGAGAATAACAACACCTTGGGGGGAGCCTGAAAGTCCTGTTGGTCTTACCTCACATCCTGTGGTAGTCAACATTGTCCCAGCAAGCAGAGAGCTGCTTGAACTAGCAGCTCCCTGTTTGCGGGAGCAATGATTTCATATTTGTGTACAGGGAAATAGATGAAAACTCCACCTTCTGCAATCAAGAGTTGTGTGACAGCTACCACTTGCAGAAAACAGAATTATGTTTGCTTTTTCTTGGTGGGAGCTGTCAGATATGTCCCTGGGGTAGGCACCCCAGGTCATAGCAGGAGCCAGCCCTGGGGGGTGGTGGTCCCCAAGTCTATGTATAACTCCATGAGGGAGGCTGCACAGCACCCCCTCCAATGTTGTTTTTGTTCAGAGGAGGTGGTGGTCACCAGGGCCCACAATGGACCCCCTTCATTATTTTATTTTAGCCCCATGGAGGTGGTGGTTCCTGGGACTGCAGGTGGGCTTCACAACTCCTGCATACAATGTTATCTTTGCCCGGGGTATGTGGCAGGCCCCGGGGCTGCAAGGGACCATGCGGCCCCCAAGCATATAATTCATTCTTTGCCGCGGGAAAGTGGCATTCCTGGGTGTTCCGGGGTAGGTCATATGACCTCCCCCATATTAAAATAATGTTTTCCCCCGGGGATGTGGCAGTCCACGGGGCTGCGGGGAGGGGGGCACATGGTCCCCTGCATACAGATTTAATTGAGCCGAAAGGAGGTGGTGGTCTCCAGGACTCCCCTACATTAAAACATTACTTTGACATAGGGAGGTGGTGATCCCCAGGGCTGTGGTAGCCCCCCCAACATTATTCTTTCTGATCACCCCAGGGAGGGACTAGAAGCCCTAGGAGGGGGGCCATGTGAACCCTTCCTTTTTCAATTCCCTGGGACTTGGTCCACCTGGGGTCTTCATTAAAATAATCGCTGGAGGCTCCACTTTAAAAAAAAAAATTCACTGGATCCTCAGATCCGCTTCGACTAGCAGTGACATTTTTCAAACAAAATGCTTTTTTGCTATGTGGGGTCCCTCTGGGACCTCAGCACCAGAGCTAAGGGGGAAGGGTGTCCCTACCTTGGTTCCTTTTTTATTTTTTATCTTATTTTCTGAGTGTCGATGTGAGTGTCTGTATGGGTGAGTGAGCAGATGTGAAATTGGTTGCATGGATGTGGATATGGTTATGTGGGTAGCTTTATGGGTATGTGACTGGGTGTGAGAGTAGTTGTATTGGTAAGTGAATGGTTGTGTTGAGAGGTTGTATAGGTGAGTAACTGACTGTGTGAGTGGCTGTAGGGTTGAATAAGTGAGTGTGTCAGTAGCTGTGTGGATGAGTGTGTGGCTGTGAATTGTTGTATGGGTGAGTGAGTGGGTATATGAGTACCTATATGAGTGGTTTAATGACTGTGTGACTGCCTGTATTAGTGAGTGAGTGTGTGTGAGTAAGTAGATGTGTAAGTAGGTGCATGGATGAGTGAGTGTGTGTGGGAGTGGGTGTATGTGTCACTGAGAACTGGGTCCGTTGCTGTATGGTTGAGTGAGTGGGTATGTGAATGGCTTCATAGGTGAGTGAGTGGCAGTGTCAGTGACTGTAAGGGTGTGTCAGTGGATATTGGGCAGGTACTATGGGGGTGTGACTGGGTGGGTGAGTGGTTCTGTGGATGATGTCATTGGTGATGTCATTTGAAATGTCATTAGTGATGTCACTGACCATGTTAAAAGTGATATAATATGCAAGATCATAAGCAGTGCATTGTGGGGACATAAGTTATAGTTAGTTCAGGTAACTATAACTGCTGAATGTCTCTGGTTTTGTATGAGTGAGATGTGAGCCTAACTATAATGCCCTTCTAACTTTTGTTTTTTTCGGTGACTTTCTACTTTTTTAATTCAAATTTCCTAACTGTAACATCCCTGTAACCTAGGTTTTTACAGTGAATTTCTAAGGTTTTTATTTAATATATTCATAATAGTAACTTGTAACATTACACATTGGATATGTGAGCATCTGTGTGTATCTGTTAGTGGGTGTAGGAATGTGTGTGTGTGGGTCTGTGAATGGCAGGGTGAAGGTCTCAGTGGCTGTGTGAAGTGTACTATGAGTGTGTGAGTGGGTCTCAGGTTGGCCCTGTGAGTGCCTGTGTCGGTCGGTAACAAGTCCTGTCAGAGGCTGTGTGTGTCAGTGAGTGCCATTATGAGTGCTGCTATGGGTCTGTGGGTGGGTATGTTAGTGGGTCTGGGATTGGGTGTGTGAGTATTGGTATGGTTTTGGGGATTTGCACACATACTATGTTTAAAGGAGACAACCATGCACTCTGCTCTTACAACAATATGCCATTAAAAAATTGATTTGTCACACTGATCAACGTTCAGATCAGATTCTAATATATTATGATATGTAACTTCTATTAAGCATTGTAGAATATTTCTAGCTTACTATTTGTCAATCCTAATAAGTTAGGATCGATTTCACTGTATAAAAGTAGAGCTTTGCCCTGGGGCACCTGCTGGTTTTATACCTGTAAGTATTTGCAGTTGAGGTTTAATTGAAGTTAGTATCAGGGCCATAATGGTTCCAGTATTGCTCTCATAAATGTTTCTGACTTGAATTTAAAACACATGTTTTGAAAAGCAACTGTGATATAAATGCCCAGAGTTGAGAATACGTTCAGTATGAGTATTTTGTTCCCTCATTTTTTTAATCTGCACAAATTTGTCACAAAATTGGAACAATTTTGACACAAAATATTGCGGCACCCATGTTCCCGTTTCACAGAAAAATAGCAAAGAAGGCGTTTTAAGAAGTGGACCACAGATTTTTACATTTATTGTAAATAATGTTTGACAATAGCTGTTTAGTAATACAGTGTTTAAGCTTCTATTTTGTAATCATTTTCAGTGTAAAGCGCTTTTAAATTGTATTTCTCATCTTCTCAATTAAATTGGTAGTTGCGATGATGCCGGCAATCGTGAACATCATGTGACCTGGAAACAAAGAGATATTGGCTGAGACAGATTTAAACTTCAAAGGAAGTTCGGACCCAATTACCTCTACTTGAATCTTCCATTCATTTTTTCATCATTCATTGGAGCTGTCCTGTACTTTTAGTGCAGAACTGTAACACCAAAATGACAACAGGAGGTAGTGAGGCGGAGGTGACGGTACAGCAGACAGAGGAGCAGAACATAGAAGAACAAGTCTCTGGTGATGAGGGGCCGACACCCAAAAAGCAAAGTATTGCTTGGGAATTTTTTATTATTCACTCTGAAGAGTCCAAGACTGTTGCAAAATTCGTAAAATGCAGTGTGTGTCAGAAAACGATCCCAAGAACGTCAAGTAAAATTCTTTCCTGGGGTACTACTTCCATGTTGTACCCTTTGAAGACCTACCAATGGAACAGCTTGAAGAGGGCACAGAAGGAAAGAGAAGGACAGGGGTCATCTACATCTATGGCTGCACCATTTATTCTTTGGAAGAGAGTGCAGAGATGTCATCTACAAATTGCATCAGAGTTGAGGCGCGTTGGCACATATTACCTTGACAAAAGCACTATGCTCACAACTGGTGAGCAGTCTTTTGATGCATTGTAGAATCTGCAAGGCAACATAATTGTTCTTTTTTTTTTTACTTATCCCAGTTTTTGCGCTGTTTTAGTGTTTCTAGTTTCAATTTTCCACCCCCCTCATTGCCATTTGATTTGATAGAAAATGCAAAAAATATATAACATTTTGGAAAAGGAAAGCAAAGCACAGTTCCACAAAAAGTGTGTGTGTTCTGAGCTGTGTGGGTGAGTATGTGGATGTGTGAGTGGTTGTATCAGTGAGTGACAGGTAGGCAAGTAGAGTATAGGCGAGTGAATGGATGTGTCAGTGGTGAATGGGCGAGTGAGTGAGAGCATCAGTAGTGTATGGGTGAGTGAGTGTGTGTCTTAGTGACTGCATGGGTCAGTGAGTGGGTGCATGAGTAACTGTTTAGGTAAGTGAGTGGGTATGTAAGTAACTGTGTAGCTGAGTGAGTGGGTGTTTTAGTGTCAGTATCAGTGAGACAGTGGGTGCATGACTTGTATGGGTGTTCAAGAGGGTGTGTGACTTGCTGTATGAGGAGTGAGTACCTGTGTGACTGGCTTTGTGGGTCACTGAGTGATAATGTGACTGGCTGTATGGGTGAGTTAGTGGCAGTGTAAATGACTGTATGGATAGGTGACAAGGTATGTGAGTACCTGTATGGGTGAGTGAGTGGGTATGTGAGTAGCTATATAAGTGAGTGAGTGAGTGAATATGTGATTGCATGTATGAGAGAGTGAGAGGAACTCTCACCCTCTAACTCTATGAGTGAGTTAGTGCCTGTGTGTGTGGCTATTTGGGTGACTGCATGGCTGTGTCAGTGGCTACATGGGAGAGTTGGTGGTTGTGTGAATAACTGTAATGGGTGAGTGAAGGATTGTGTGTGAGTGCCTGCATGGGAGATTGAGTGCCTACGTGACTGGCGTGTAGGAGGCTGGCCTGGCTTATAGTGGGTACCTTGTGGTACTTAGACCTTGTGCCAGGTCCAGTTATCCCTTATTAGTAGAGTGTAGTAGTGTTCTAGCAGCTTAGGCTGATAGAGGTAGCTATAGCAGAGCAGCCAAGGCTGAACTAGGAGACATGCAAAGCTCATAAAATACAACTTATATCAAATATGTACTATATCATAAGAAAGACAATATGCAGAGTTACTAAAAAATAAAGGTACTTTATTTTAGTGACAATGTGCCAAAAATATCTCAGAGGATATACTCCCTTAGGAGGTAAGTAACATACACAAAATTTACACAACAAACCAAATCAGGTAAGTAAAACAGTCAGAAAATAGTGCAAACACTGTAGAATACAAAAAGGATGCAATAGGCCTAGGGGCAACACAAACCATATACTAAGAAAGTGGAATGCGAACCACGAATGGACCCCTAGGCTAGTGTAGTGTGTAGAGGGTCGCTGGGAATGTAAGAAAACACTAAGGGTATAAAGGAGTCCCCACCCCATGACCCTGTAAAGTAGGAGTAAAGAACAACTATTTCCCAGAAACACACTCAAGTCATGATAAAGGATATTGCAAGGACCACAACAGACTGCAAAGCACTGAAGACGGATTCCTGGACCTGAAGATCTGCAAACGAAGGGGACCAAGTCCAAGAGTCACTAAAGTGTCCACGGGGAGCAGGAGACCACTAAATCCCAGATGAAGGTGCAAAATGGCTGCCTCTGGTTGGAAAAAGCTGCAGGTTTTGCAAGAACAAAAGAATGTAGGAAGTTCTTCTTCATGCAGAAGATGTACCATGGCGTGCTGGAGGATGCAGAATTGTTTCTTTGGCAAAATACAGCAAACAAGCCTTACTAGCTGCAAGAGTCATGATTAAAGAAATAGGGTTCTGCACGGGTCCAGGAAGAGCCAGGGTGTCACCACTTGGGAGAGGAGACAGAGGGGGCCCTCAGCAACATAGAGAGCCCTGGGACAGGAAGGAAGCACCCCTGAAGTCCTTGAACATGGGTTCAAGAAGTCTGAACACAGCAGTTGTCTCCACACTGCAAAGAGAGGTCCCATGACACCGGAGCTCAACTCAGGGAACTGAGTATCACAGGAAAGAGTGCTGGGGATCTAGGCTCGGCTGTGCATGCAGGATATCTTGGAAATGTGCACAGAAGCCCTTATAGCTGCAGATCACAGGGTGCACAGGATTATTGTCTGTAGAGGGGGAGGCAAGGACTTTCCTCCTACAAATTTGGACAATTGGACCACTGGACAATCTGGGTCACTTGGGTTCACCACCTGTGTTCCAGGGGCCATGCTCATGAGGATGAGAGGGGACCCAGAGTACCGGTGAAGCTGAAGTTTGGTGCCGGCTGAAGCAGGGGGAAGATTCCATCGACCCACAGGGGATTTCTTCATGGCTTCCAGTGCAGGGTGAAGGCAGGCAGCCCCCAGAGCATGCACCACCAGGAAACAGTTGAGAAAGCCAGCAGGATTAGGCGCTACAATGTCGCTGGCAGTCTTCTGTCTACTTTGCTGCAGTTTTGCAGGCATCCTGGAGCAGTCAGTGGTCAATCCTCGGCAGAAGTCGAAGAGAGACGTGCAGAGGAGTCCTACTGGATTCTTGCAAGTCGTAATGTGAGGAAAAGCCCACTGGTGAGACTCTAAATAGCCCTCAGAGGAGGATTGGCCACCTAGTCAGGCAAGCACCTATCAGGAGGGGTCTCTGATGCCTCTGCTGGCAATGGCAACTGATAGGCCTCCAGAGTGCCCTCACACCTCTGGAAACAAGATGGCAGAGGTCTGGGACACACTTGAGGAGCACTGGGCACCTCACCTGGGGTGGTGATGAACTGGGGAGTGTTCACTCCCCTTTCCTTTGTCCAGTTTCACACCAGAGCATGGACTGGGGGGGTTCCCTGAACCAGTGTAGACTGGCTTATGCAAGGAGGGCACCATCTGTGCCCTTCAAAGCATTTCCAGAGGCTGAGAGAGGAAACTCCTCCCCAGCCTTTAACACCTATTTCCAAACAGAGAGGGTGTAACACCCTGCTCTCAGAGGAAATGCTTTGTTCTGCCTTCCTGGGACTGGGCTGCCCAGACCCCAGGAGGGCAGAACCCTGTCTGTGGGGTGGCAGCAGCGGTAGCTGCAGAGCAAACCCCAGAGAGCTGGTTCGGCAGTACCAGGGGTCCATAGTGGAGCCCCCAGGATGCATAAAAATCGCTCACCAATACCAGATTTGGAATGAGGGGACAATTCCATGATCTTAGACATGTTACATGACCATTTTTGGAGTTACCATTGTGAAGCTACATATAGGTATTGACCTATATGTAGTGCACAGGTGTAATGGTGGCCCCGCACTCACAAAGTCTGGGGAAATGGCCCTGAACTCTGTGGGGGCACCTTTGCTAGTGCAAGGGTACCCTCACACTTAGTAACTTTGCACCCAACCTTCAGCAAGTGAAGGTTATACATATAGGTGACTTATAAGTTACTTAAGTGCAGTGAAAATGGCTGTGAAATAATGTGTGCGTTATTTCACTCAGGCTGCAATGGTAGTTCTGTGTAAAGGTTTGTCTGAGCTCCCTATGGGTGGCAAAAGAAATGCTGCTGCCCACAGGGATCTCCTGGAACCCCAATACCCAGTGTACCTAGGTATAATTTACTAGGGAATTATAAGGGTGTTACAGTATGCCTATTGAAATTGGTAAAAGTGGTCACTAGCCTATGGTGACAAATGTAACCCCTTCGCTGCCAGGCCCTTTTCCCTCCTGTGCCGAGCCTTTTTTTTGCTATTTGGGGCAGTTTGCGCTTAGGACCTCATAACTTTTTGTTCACATAAGCTACCCATGCCAAATTTGCGTCCTTTTTTTCCAACATCCGAGGGATTCTAGAGGTACCCAGACTTTGTGGGTTCCCCTGATGAAGACCAAGAAATTAGCCAAAATACAGCAAAAACTTTGATTTAAAAAAAGAAAATGTGAAAAAAGGGCTGCAGAAGAATGCTTGTGGTTTTTCCCCTGCAAATGGCAATTGTGGTGGTAAAATCACCATCTTCCTGGCTTTCAGGAACAGGCAGAGTTGAATGCGAAAACTCAATTTTTCAACACAATTTTGACATTTTACTGGGACATACCCCATTTTAAAATGTTTGTGCTTTCAGCCTCCTTCCAGTTAGTGACAGAAATGGGTGAGAAACCAATACTGGGTCCCAGAAAGCTAAACATTTCTGAAAAGTAGACAAGATTGTATCTTCAGCTAGGGGTCATTTGTGTAGATCCTACAAGTGTTTCTTACTGAAAATAGCAGCTGAAATAAAAGAATATTGAAATTGAGGTGAAAAACTGCCATTTTTCTCCATGTTTTACTCTGTAACTTTTTCCTGAGATGTCCGATTTTTTAAAGCAATATACCGTTATGTCAGCTGGACTCTTCTGGTTGTGGGGATATATAGGGCTTGTAGGTTCATCAGGAACCCTAGGTACCCAGAGCCAATAAATGAGCTTCACCTTGCAATGGGTGTTTATTCCATACCGGGCATACACCAAATCATTTGCTGAAATTTAAAAAGTGAAAAATAGGAATCAAGAAAACGTCTGTATTTCCACAATGGCCACAAGATAAGGTGTTGAGAAGCAGTGATTATTTGCACATCTCTGAATTCCGGGGTGCCCATACTAGCATGTGAATTACAGGGCATTTCTCAAATAGACATCTTTTTTACACACTGTCTTACATTTGGAAGGAAAAAATGTAGAAAAAGACAAGGGGCAATAACACTTGTTTTGCTATTCTGTGTTCCCCCAAGTCTCCCGATGAAAAAGTACCTCCCTTGTGTGGGTAGGCCTAGCGGCCGCGACACAAGATACCCAAAAACACAACATGGACACATCACATTTTCAGAAAGAAAACAGAGCTGTTTTTACAAAGTGCCTAGCTGTGGATTTTGGCCTCTAGCTCAGCCTGCACCTGGGGAAACCTAGCAAACCTATGCATTTTTGAAAACTAGACACCTAGGGGAATCCATGATGGGGTGACTTGTGGGGCTCTGACCAGGTACTGTTACCCAGAATCCTCTGCAAACCTCAAAATTTGGCAAAAAGAACACTTTTTCCTCTCATTTCGGTGACAGAAAGTTCTGGAATCTGAGAGGAGCCACAAATTTCCTTCCACTCAGCGTTCCCCCAAGTCTCCCGATAGAAATGGTACTTCACTTGTGTGGGTGGCCCAGGTGCCTGCAACAGAAAAATGCCAACAACCTATAGAGATTGAAGGGATTGCACAGAGAGTTGCTAAGCACATATTTTTCTTTTATACATCTTTTAGGCTGACTCTGCCTTGGAGACCCATACTTATGTGATATTCCAAACACTAAAATTGTGAAAGGAAACACTTAGGTTATGTTAAAAAGACCCCTCACCCACCAACCAAGTGGGTGGCATGCTTCATCATCAGGGTCCCACCTATCGTGTCACAGGTGTGCTGCGACACCTGATTACAGTGGAGCAGGTTTTGTAATTTTTACCACACATACTGGTTGGATTTGCCACAAGGGTGAGTGATGGATCAGTGGATCAAATTTTATTAACAAGAGATTTCACAAAAATAAAACGCACTGTTCATAACTGAAAGGCCAAAAAACTGAACCAATGACTCACAGCACGTGAGCTGGAAAGCCACTGCAAGGCACCAACCGCTTTACAGTCCATTCACACACCTTTCATACATGACATGCACAAGACCATTCACGCCTCCAGCCACGGGCCCAGCACATAACAACACTCGCATCGACAGACAGCGCCACTCAAGGGCCCAAAACTTACATACACCCACATGCCTGATACAACAATCACACTAGCTGATGGGAATGTGTGGACTGGCGTTTGGCTGGCAGTGTGTCGCAGTAACTGTAGGAGGCTGGACTGGCTTGTAGTGAGTACCAAGGGGTACTTGCACCTTGCACCAGGCCCAGTTATCCCTTATTAGTGTATAGGGTGTCTAGCAGCTTAGGCTGATAGATAATGGTAGCTTAGCAGAACAGCTTAGGCTGAACTAGGAGACGTGTGAAGCTACTACAGTACCACTTAGTGTCATATGCACAATATCATAAGAAAACACAATACACAGTTATACTAAAAATAAAGGTACTTTATTTTTATGACAATATGCCAAAGTATCTTAGAGTGTACCCTCAGTGAGAAGATAGGAAATATAAACAAGATATATATACACAATAGCAAAAATATGCAGTATAGTCTTAGAAAACAGTGCAAACAATGTATAGTTACAATAGGATGCAATGGGGAAACATAGGGATAGGGGCAACACAAACCATATACTCCAAAAGTGGAATGCGAACCACGAATGGACCCCAAACCTATGTGACCTTATAGAGGGTCGCTGGGACTATTAGAAAATAGTGAGAGTTAGAAAAATAACCCTCCCCAAGACCCTGAAAAGTGAGTGCAAAGTGCACTAAAGTTCCCCTAAGGACAAAGAAGTCGTGTTAGAGGAATAATGCAGGAAAGACACAAACCAGCAATGCAACAACTGTGGATTTCCAATCTAGGGTACCTGTGGAACAAGGGGACCAAGTCCAAAAGTCACAAGCAAGTCGGAGATGGGCAGATGCCCAGGAAATGCCAGCTGCGGGTGCAAAGAAGCTTCTACTGGACAGAAGAAGCTGAGGTTTCTGCAGGAACGAAAAGGGCTAGAGACTTCCCCTTTGGTGGACGGATCCCGCTCGCCATGGAGAGTCGTGCAGAAGTGTTTTCCCGCCAAAAGGACGCCAACAAGCCTTGCTAGCTGCAAATCGTGCGTTTGGCGTTTTTGGACGCTGCTGGGGCCCAGGAGGGACCAGGAGGTCGCAAATTGGACCTAAAGAGAGAGGGGACGTCGAGCAAGACAAAGAGCCCTCACTGAAGCAGGTAGCACCCAGAGAAGTGCCAGAAACAGGCACTACAAAGATGCGTGAAACGGTGCTCACCGAAGTTGCACAAAGGAGTCCCACGTCGCCGGAGACCAACTTAGAAAGTCGTGCAATGCAGGTTAGAGTGCCGTGGACCCAGGCTTGGCTGTGCACAAAGGATTTCTGCCGGAAGTGCACAGGGGCCGGAGTAGCTGCAAAGTTGCGGTTCCCAGCAATGCAGCCCAGCGAGGTGAGGCAAGGACTTACCTCCACCAAACTTGGACTGAAGGGTCACTGGAATGTGGGGGTCACTTGGACAGAGTCGCTGGATTCGAGGGACCTCGCTCGTTGTGCTGAGAGGAGACCCAAGGGAGCGGTAATGCAGCTTTTTGGTGCCTGCGGTTGCAGGGGGAAGATTCCGTCGACCCACGGGAGATTTCTTCGGAGCTTCTGGTGCAGAGAGGAGGCAGACTACCCCCACAGCATGCACAAGCAAGAAAACAGTCGAGAAGGCGGCAGGATCAGCGTTACAGAGTTGCAGTAGTCGTCTTTGCTACTATGTTGCAGGTTTGCAGGCTTCCAGCGCGGTCAGCAGTCGATTCCTTATCAGAAGGTGAAGAGAGAGATGCAGAGGAACTCGGATGAGCTCTTGCATTCGTTATCTAAAGTTTCCCCAGAGACAGAGACCCTAAATAGCCAGAAAAGAGGGTTTGGCTACCTAGGAGAGAGGATAGGCTACTAACACCTGAAGGAGCCTATCAGCAGGAGTCTCTGACGTCACCTGGTGGCACTGGCCACTCAGAGCAGTCCAGTGTGCCAGCAGCACCTCTGTTTCCAAGATGGCAGAGGTCTGGAGCACACTGGAGGAGCTCTGGACACCTCCCAGGGGAGGTGCAGGTCAGGGGAGTGGTCACTCCCCTTTCCTTTGTCCAGTTTCGCGCAAGAGCAGGGGCTAAGGGGTCCCTGAACCGGTGTAGACTGGCTTATGCAGAATTGGGCACATCTATGCCCAAGAAAGCATTTCCAGAGGCTGGGGGAGGCTACTCCTCCCCTGCCTTCACACCATTTTCCAAAGGGAGAGGGTGTCACACCCTCTCTCAGAGGAAGTTCTTTGTTCTGCCATCCTGGGCCAGGCCTGGCTGGACCCCAGGAGGGCAGATGCCTGTCTGAGGGGTTGGCAGCAGCAGCAGCTGCAGTGAAACCCCAGGAAGGGCAGTTTGGCAGTACCAGGGTCTGTGCTACAGACCACTGGGATCATGGGATTGTGCCAACTATGCCAGGATGGCATAGAGGGGGCAATTCCATGATCATAGACATGTTACATGGCCATATTCGGAGTTACCATTGTGAAGCTACATATAGGTAGTGACCTATATGTAGTGCACGTGTGTAATGGTGTCCCCGCACTCACAAAGTTCAGGGAATTGGCTCTGAACAATGTGGGGGCACCTTGGCTAGTGCCAGGGTGCCCTCACACTAAGTAACTTTGCACCTAACCTTTACCAGGTAAAGGTTAGACATATAGGTGACTTATAAGTTACTTAAGTGCAGTGTAAAATGGCTGTGAAATAACGTGGACGTTATTTCACTCAGGCTGCAGTGGCAGGCCTGTGTAAGAATTGTCAGAGCTCCCTATGGGTGGCAAAAGAAATGCTGCAGCCCATAGGGATCTCCTGGAACCCCAATACCCTGGGTACCTCAGTACCATATACTAGGGAATTATAAGGGTGTTCCAGTAAGCCAATGTAAATTGGTAAAAATGGTCACTAGCCTGTTAGTGACAATTTGGAAAGAAATGAGAGAGCATAACCACTGAGGTTCTGATTAGCAGAGCCTCAGTGAGACAGTTAGTCACTACACAGGTAACACATTCAGGCACACTTATGAGCACTGGGGCCCTGGGTTACCAGGGTCCCAGTGACACATACAACTAAAACAACATATATACAGTGAAAAATGGGGGTAACATGCCAGGCAAGATGGTACTTTCCTACACAACCCCCCCCCAAACGAAGGACAATAAGACTAGCCATGACCTGATGAGTCTTCATTGTCTAAGTGGAAATATCTGGAGAGTCCATCTGCATTGGAGTGGCTACTCCCAGGTCTATGTTCCACTGTATAGTCCATTCCCTGTAGGGATATGGACCACCTCAACAATTTAGGATTTTCACCTTTCATTTGTTTTAGCCAAAGTAGAGGTTTGTGGTCTGTCTGAACAATGAAGTGAGTGCCAAACAGGTATGGCCTCAACTTCTTCAGAGCCCAGACCACAGCAAAGGCCTCCCTCTCAATGGCAGACCAACGCTTTTCTCTAGGGGTCAACCTTCTACTAATAAAAGCAACAGGTTGATCCTGGCCCTCAGAATTAAGTTGTGATAGGACTGCCCCTACTCCTAATTCAGATGCATCAGTCTGGACATAGAATTTTTTAGAGTAACAAGGGCTTTTCAGGACAGGTGCAGAGCACATGGCCTGCTTCAGCTCCTCAAAAGCTTTCTGACAGTTTGCTGTCCATAATACCTTTTTAGGCATTTTCTTGGATGTGAGGTCATTAAGAGGGGCTGCAATGGAGCCATAGTTCTTAATGAACCTCCTGTAATACCCAGTGAGGCCTAGGAAGGCTCTCACCTGAGTCTGAGTGGTAGGGGGAACCCAATCAATAATTGTTTGGATTTTCCCCTGAAGTGGTGCAATCTGTTCCCCACCAACAAGGTGTCCCAGATAAACCACCTTACCCTGCCCTATCTGGCACTTTGAAGCCTTGATAGTGAGGCCTGCCTTTTGCAGGGCCTCCAAAACTTTCCATAGGTGGACCAGGTGATCATCCCAGCTGGAGCTAAAGACAGCTATATCATCCAAATATGCTGCACTGAAAGCTTCCAGCCCTTGCAGGACTGTGTTCACCAACCTCTGAAAAGTGGCAGGTGCATTTTTCAAACCAAAAGGCATTACAGTAAACTAGTAATGTCCTCCAATGGTAGAAAATGCAGTCTTAGGTTTAGCATCTTCTGATAATTTGATCTGCCAATACCCTGCAGTCAAATCAAAAGTGCTTAGATACTTGGCAGATGCCTGTGTATCTATAAGCTCATCTGCCCTGGGTATAGGGTGAGCATCAGTTTTGGTTACCAAGTTGAGACCTCTATAGTCTACACAAAACCGCATTTCCTTCTTTCCATCTTTAGAATTGGGTTTTGGTACCAGTACCACAGGAGAAGCCCATGGACTGTCAGAGTGCTCAACCACTCCTAGTTCCAACATTTTCTGAACTTCTTGCTTTATGCAGTCCCTGACATGGTCAGGCTGCCTATAGATCTTACTTTTGACAGGTAAAATTTCTCCAGCATCTATAGTGTGCTCACACCAAGAAGTGGTGCCTGGCACAGTAGAGAAGAGTTCTGAAAATTGTCCTAGGAGATTTATGCAATGGTCTTTCTGCTCAGCAGTAAGACAATCTGCCAAAACTACACCTTCCACAAGAGCATCTTGTTCTGTGGAAGAGAAGAGATCAGGTAGAGGATCACTGTCTTCTTCCTGTCCCTCATCAGTTGCCATGAGCAGGGTGAGATCAGCCCTGTCATAGTAGGGTTTCAGGCGGTTGACATGGAGCACCCTAAGGGGACTCCTGGCAGTGCCTAAGTCAACTAAATAGGTGACTTCTCCCTTCTTTTCAACAATTGTGTGGGGACCACTCCATTTATCTTGGAGTGCTCTTGGGGCCACAGGCTCCAAGACACACACTTTCTGCCCTGGTTGGTACTGAACCAAAACAGCCTTCTGATCATGCCATTGCTTCTGGAGCTCTTGGCTGGCCTGAAGGTTTTTACTGGCCTTTTTCATGTACTCAGCCATTCTTGATCTGAGGCCAAGTACATAATCCACAATATCCTGCTTAGGAGCTTTTAAAGGTTGTTCCCAACCCTCCTTTACAAGTGTGAGTGGACCCCTAACAGGGTGTCCAAAAAGAAGTTCAAAGGGGCTGAAGCCCACTCCTTTCTGGGGTACCTCCCTGTAGGCAAAAAGGAGGCATGGTAGAAGGATATCCCATCTCCTGCGGAGTTTTTCAGGGAGACCCATAATCATGCCTTTGAGAGTTTTATTAAATCTCTCCACCAGTCCATTTGTTTGTGGATGATAGGGTGTTGTGAACTTGTACGTTACACCACACTCCTTCCACATGGCCTTTAAGAATGCAGACATGAAATTGCTTCCCCTGTCTGATACTACTTCCTTTGGGAAGCCCACCCTGGAAAATATTCCCAGGAGGGCCTTTGCCACTGCAGGAGCTGTAGTGGTCCTTAAAGGAATAGCTTCAGGATATCTTGTGGCATGGTCCACTACCACCAAGATAAACCTATTGCCTGAAGCAGTAGGAGGGTCAAGGGGGCCAACTATGTCAACCCCTACCCTTTCAAAGGGAACCCCAACCACAGGCAGTGGAATAAGGGGTGCCTTTGGGGTGCCACCTGTCTTGCCACTGGTTTGACAGGTTTCACAGGACTTACAAAATTCCTTTGTGTCCTCAGACATCCTAGGCCAATGAAACAGGGGAACAAGCCTGTCCCAAGTTTTCATTTGTCCTAGATGCCCAGCTAAGGGAATGTCATGTGCCAGTGTTAGGAGGAACTTTCTGTACTCCTGAGGAATCACTAATCTCCTGGCAGCTCCAGGTTTAGGATCCCTATGCTCAGTGTACAAGAGGTTGTCCTCCCAGTAAACTCTGTGAGAGTCACTGACATCCCCATTAGCCTGTTTGACAGCTTGCTGTCTGAGACCCTCTAATGTGGGACAGGTTTGCTGTGCCACACTCAGCTCCTCTCTGGCAGGCCCCCCTTCACCCAAAAGCTCAGCAGTGTCTGCTTCCAGCTCCTCTGGTGTAGGTTCTGCACAGGGAGGGAATTCTTCTTCCTCAGAAGTAGAATCCACTGTAGAGGGAGGGATAGTAGGGAGTGGTTTGCTTCTACTAGCCCTAGCTTTAGGGAGCACTTGGTCCATTGTTCCAGGATCCAAGCTTCCCTGTCCTTTTTGCTTTTTGGCCTGAGCCCTTGTTAAAGCAAGAATATGCCCTGGGATGCCCAGCATTGCTGCATGGGCCTCCAACTCCACATCTGACCAAGCTGATGTCTCCAAATCATTCCCTAATAGACAGTCTACAGGTAATTCTGAAGCTACCACAACTTTCTTTGGACCAGTTACCCCCCCCCAGTTGAGATTTACAACAGCCATGGGGTGGCTTTGTGTTATGTTGTGAGCATCGGTTACTTGGTACTGGTGTCCAAGTATGTGTTGTTCAGGGTGCACCAGTTTCTCAATCACCATTGTGACACTGGCACCTGTGTCCCTGTAGGCCTGGACCTCAACACCATTTATTAGGGGTAGTTGCTTGTACTTCTCCAAGTTATGGGGGCAAGCAACCAAAGTGGCTAAATCAATAGCCCCTTCAGAGACTAAAGTAGCCTCTGTGGTCTCCCTAATCAGACCAACCCCAACTAAGTTACCAATAGTGAGCCCAGCTACTCCCTTGGATTGGCTATTAGTAGGTTTGCTCCCACCACCACTGCTATTAGTAGGGACACTAGGTTTAGCAGTAGGGGTTGTAGTGGTAGGAGCAGTGGTGCCTTTCTTTGGACAACTGGGATCTGTTGTCCAATGGCCTTTTATTTTACATAAATAGCACCATGGTTTCTTTTCCTTGTTCTGATTAAAAGAGGATTTGGGCCCACCACCCCCACCAGAGTGTTTTTGTGGGCCTGATGAAGACTCATTTTTAGATCTGTCCCCACCCTTGTCAGAAGACTTACCATCCTTCTTTTTGTTGCCATCTTTGTCACCCCCTGTATGAACTTTTCTGTTCACTCTTGTTCTGACCCATTTGTCTGCCTTCTTTCCCAATTCTTGGGGAGAGGTCAGATCAGAGTCCACCAAGTACTGGTGCAACAAATCAGACACACAATTATTAAGAATATGCTCTCTCAGGATTAAGTTATACAGGCTGTCATAATCAGTAACTTTACTGCCATGTAACCACCCCTCCAAGGCCTTCACTGAATGGTCAATGAAATCAACCCAGTCTTGTGAAGACTCCTTTTTGGTCTCTCTGAACTTTATCCTGTACTGTTCAGTGGTTAAGCCATAACCATCCAGGAGTGCATTCTTAAGAACTTGGAAATTATTAGCATCATTTTCTTTCACAGTAAGGAGCCTATCCCTACCTTTTCCACTAAATGATAGCCATAGGATAGCAGCCCACTGCCTTTGAGGGACATCCTGTACAACACAGGCCCTCTCAAGTGCAGCAAACCACTTGTTAATGTCATCCCCCTCCTTATAAGGGGGAACTATCTTGTGCAGATTCCTGGAATCATGCTCTTTTGCAGGATGACTATGGGGAATACTGCTGCTGCCACCATGGGTATCTAAACCCAACTTCTGTCTTTCCTTCTCTAATTCAAAAGACTGTCTATCCAAATCCAGCTGTTGCTTTTTAAGCTTCAGTCTGGTTTGTTCCACCCTCAACTTATTGAGTTCCCTCTCTAACATTCTGTCATCAGGGTTGGTGGGAGGGACATTCCTAGAAACAGAGCTATGATGGGAATGAACAGAAGGAGACCTGTCCCTTACAGAAGCCACCCTAACAGCTTGGTTAACAGAAACATTACTACCAGTATGGTGAGAATAAATGCTTTTGCTATGATGTGAGACAACACTATTTATATGGTGTGGCTCATCATCATTACCAACTATGCTAGATTGTCTAGTAATGGGCAGGCTAGGAAGTTTCTTTCCTGAATCTTTTCCTGGGGGAGTCCCTGAATCAGATTGAGAACTATTAGGTACTTTTTCACCAGATGAGGCACCTATGGCCTTATCCTGTTCTCTAAGCATGTTAAGTAACAGTTCCAAGGAAGGATTCTTCCCTACACTCAAACTCTCTCTATACAGAGACTCCTTGCTCTTTTCCAGCTAAGGTTGTCATATGCAAGTTTGGACAGATCAACATTTTGGCCTGTGCCAGACATTTTTAGAGAGAGTTAAAGTGATAGAAAAAGAAAAAAAGTTTTCAGACCTTTTTGGAAAGACAGAAAAAAAACTTTTTAAACTTTTAAGAACTTTTTGAAAGTTTAGAAGTACTTTTCAGCACTTAGAAAAGAGTGAAAAGAGGAAATGCAAAACTTTTTGGCTATGTGTATATACACTGACCTTGTTTTGTATATTTTTCTCTTATGAAAAGTACAATGACAAGAGTGGTAAGTAGTCTCAAGCACTTATCCCACCACTGCACAACCAATGTAGGAGGCTGGACTGGCTTGTAGTGAGTACCAAGGGGTACTTGCACCTTGCACCAGGCCCAGTTATCCCTTATTAGTGTATAGGGTGTCTAGCAGCTTAGGCTGATAGATAATGGTAGTTTAGCAGAGCAGCTTAGGCTGAACTAGGAGACGTGTGAAGCTACTATAGTACCACTTAGTGTCATATGCACAATATCATAAGAAAACACAATACACAGTTATACTAAAAATAAAGGTACTTTATTTTTATGACAATATGCCAAAGTATCTTAGAGTGTACCCTCAGTGAGAGGATAGGAAATATACACAAGATATATATACACAATAGCAAAAATATGCAGTATAGTCTTAGAAAACAGTGCAAACAATGTATAGTTACAAAAGGATGCAATGGGGAAACATAGGGATAGGGGCAACACAAACCATATACTCCAAAAGTGGAATGCGAACCACGAATGGACCCCAAACCTATGTGACCTTGTAGAGGGTCGCTGGGACTATTAGAAAATAGTGAGAGTTAGAAAAATAACCCTCCCCAAGACCCTGAAAAGTGAGTGCAAAGTGCACTAAAGTTCCCCTAAGGACAAAGAAGAAGTTAGAGGAATAATGCAGGAAAGACACAAACCAGCAATGCAACAACTGTGGATTTCCAATTTAGGGTACCTGTGGAACAAGGGGACCAAGTCCAAAAGTCACAAGCAAGTCGGAGATGGGCAGATGCCCAGGAAATGCCAGCTGTGGGTGCAAAGAAGCTTCTACTGGACAGAAGAAGCTGAGGTTTCTGCAGGAACGAAAAGGGCCAGAGACTTCCCCTTTGGTGGACGGATTCCACTTGCCGTGGAGAGTCCTGCAGAAGTGTTTTCCTGCCAAAAGGACGCCAACAAGCCTTGCTAGCTGCAAATTGTGTGTTTGGCGTTTTTGGACGCTGCTGGGGCCCAGGAGGGACCAGGAGGTCGCAAATTGGACCTGAAGAGAGAGGGGACGTCGAGCAAGAAAAAGAACCCTCACTGAAGCAGGTAGCCCCCAGAGAAGTGCCAGAAACAGGCACTACAAGGATGCGTGAAACAGTGCTCGCCGAAGTTGCACAAAGGAGTCCCACGTCGCCGGAGACCAACTTAGAAAGTCGTGCAATGCAGGTTAGAGTGCTGTGGACCCAGGCTTGGCTGTGCACAAAGGATTTCTGCCGGAAGTGCACAGGGGCCGGAGTAGCTGCAAAGTCGCGGTTCCCAGCAATGCAGCCCAGCGAGGTGAGGCAAGGACTTACCTCCACCAAACTTGGACTGAAGGGTCACTGGACTGTGGGGGTCACTTGGACAGAGTCGCTGGATTCGAGGGACCTCGCTCGTCGTGCTGAGAGGAGACCCAAGGGACCGGTAATGCAGCTTTTTGGTGCCTGCGGTTGCAGGGGGAAGATTCCGTCGACCCACGGGAGATTTCTTCGGAGCTTCTGGTGCAGAGAAGAGGCAGACTACCCCCACAGCATGCACAAGCAGGAAAACAGTCGAGAAGGCGGCAGGATCAGCGTTACAGAGTTGCAGTAGTCGTCTTTGCTACTATGTTGCAGGTTTGCAGGCTTCCAGCGCGGTCAGCAGTCGATTCCTTATCAGAAGGTGAAGAGAGAGATGCAGAGGAACTCGGATGAGCTCTTGCATTCGTTATCTAAAGTTTCCCCAGAGACAGAGACCCTAAATAGCCAGAAAAGAGGGTTTGGCTACCTAGGAGAGAGGATAGGCTACTAACACCTGAAGGAGCCTATCAGCAGGAGTCTCTGACGTCACCTGGTGGCAATGGCCACTCAGAGCAGTCCAGTGTGCCAGCAGCACCTCTGTTTCCAAGATGGCAGAGGTCTGGAGCACACTGGAGGAGCTCTGGACACCTCCCAGGGGAGGTGCAGGTCAGGGGAGTGGTCACTCCCCTTTCCTTTGTCCAGTTTCGCGCCAGAGCAGGGGCTAAGGGGTCCCTGAACCGGTGTAGACTGGCTTATGCAGAATTGGGCACATCTGTGCCCAAGAAAGCATTTCCAGAGGCTGGGGGAGGCTACTCCTCCCCTGCCTTCACACCATTTTCCAAAGGGAGAGGGTGTCACACCCTCTCTCAGAGGAAGTTCTTTGTTCTGCCATCCTGGGCCAGGCCTGGCTGGACCCCAGGAGGGCAGATGCCTGTCTGAGGGGTTGGCAGCAGCAGCAGCTGCAGTGAAACCCCAGGAAGGGCAGTTTGGCAGTACCAGGGTCTGTGCTACAGACCACTGGGATCATGGGATTGTGCCAACTATGCCAGGATGGCATAGAGGGGGCAATTCCATGATCATAGACATGTTACATGGCCATATTCGGAGTTACCATTGTGAAGCTACATATAGGTAGTGACCTATATGTAGTGCACGCGTGTAATGGTGTCCCCGCACTCACAAAGTTCAGGGAATTGGCTCTGAACAATGTGGGGGCACCTTGGCTAGTGCCAGGGTGCCCTCACACTAAGTAACTTTGCACCTAACCTTTACCAGGTAAAGGTTAGACATATAGGTGACTTATAAGTTACTTAAGTGCAGTGTAAAATGGCTGTGAAATAACGTGGACGTTATTTCACTCAGGCTGCAGTGGCAGGCCTGTGTAAGAATTGTCAGAGCTCCCTATGGGTGGCAAAAGAAATGCTGCAGCCCATAGGGATCTCCTGGAACCCCAATACCCTGGGTACCTCAGTACCATATACTAGGGAATTATAAGGGTGTTCCAGTAAGCCAATGTAAATTGGTAAAAATGGTCACTAGCCTGTTAGTGACAATTTGGAAAGAAATGAGAGAGCATAACCACTGAGGTTCTGATTAGCAGAGCCTCAGTGAGACAGTTAGTCACTACACAGGTAACACATTCAGGCACACTTATGAGCACTGGGGCCCTGGGTTACCAGGGTCCCAGTGACACATACAACTAAAACAACATATATACAGTGAAAAATGGGGGTAACATGCCAGGCAAGATGGTACTTTCCTACAGTAGCCAACAGCAAGTCAATATGTACACCGTCAGTCAAGCGCCACTCCACACACAATGGCATCACTTTTTTCTTTTAAAACAAAGAAACCACTAATTAGAAATAATTCCAAAACTACAAACACAAAAGCTCTAACTAAGTACATGACAGAAATGCCAACCATAAAACTGAACACATAAAAATGTAAAACAGGCAGTTTACACTCATGGTAGTTCCCAGTAATTCTTCTGGGTGTGCTAATTCTTGAAACAACCACCCACACACAGCCCAGGCTTTGAAGGACAATCTGGGCAGTACATTTGAGTCTCCGTCCGGATACCTCTTCAAGCACACACACTCTACATTTCTTAGCTGGAAAGTCTTTTTTAGGCGTGGGAGGAATGTGCTCAGCAAAGTGGCGATCTTTCAATCTAGCCACATCCTCCACTGGTGCTTCTTTAGGAACTCTTGCCTGTTCCACCACAATAAGGCTCTCTATCAATGACTCCTGAAATTTCACAAATGTCATCTTTGACTCTGAAGACCTATCCTTAAACACAATAAAACATGAAAAGTTGCTAAGTGGAAGAGGTGAATTGCTAACTTCTTATACCAAACGTAAGACTTATGAATAGCAGTACAAGGTTCCAACCTCTGATCAACTCTATCTACACCTCCCATGTGCTTATTATAATCTAAAATGCACACAGGTTTGCTCACTCCAGCAACCTGGCCCCAAACAGTCACGGGGAAGTACTCTCATCATGGATGGTACTTAGCATGTAGACATACCTCTTGTCTGAAAATTTCAAAGCTAGCAGCTCATCATTCTGCAAGGCACTGCACTGTCCCCTCTCAAGTTTTTTACAGACAAGCTCCCTTGGATAGCCTTTCCAGTTACAATGAATTGTGCCACAAGCAACAGTGTCCACTCTAAACAATTCCTTGAACAAGTGCACTCCAGTGTAAATATTATCTACATACAAATGGTGACATTTGTTGAACAGTCGTCTATCAAGTTCCCACACAATTTTCTCAGTAACTCCAAAAGTGGGAGGACAACCAGGGGGGTCAATACTGGAATCCCTACCAGTTAAGACACGGAAACTATACACATATTCTGTACTACTTTCAGACAGCATATACACTTTAATTCCATATCGTGCCCTCTTGCTAGGAATGTACTGCCTAAAAACCAAACGACCCTTGAAGAGGACCAAAGATTCGTCCACAACTACTTCTTTGCCTGGAACACAGACCCCTGAAAACCGATCTATAAAATGATCAAGTACAGGCCTAATCTTAAAAAGATGGTCAGAATCGGGGTGATCTTGTGGCAAGGTTAATGCATTGTCAACAAAATGCAACATTCTAAGAAGAAGCAAATACCGATTATGACTCATGGTTGCAGGAAATATAGCTGTTGCCATCAAGGGACTAGTAGACCAATAAGGAGCCAGTGACGGCTTCCTTATCAACCCCATCAAGAGAGTCAAACCCAAAAACCTTTTCATCTCCTTCAAATTTGTGGGAATCCACTGGGTAGCTCTAGAGTCTGGCCTAAGTCTAGCAGCATTGTCCCTCAAATGCTGCTACGAATACAAATTAGTCTGCTGAACAATTTCTTCCAAAAACACATTATCCACAACTAACTCAAAGAAATTGACAGGCAAAAAGTTATCTGTATTGACTCTACACCCCGGGAGACCAGTAAAGGCAGGCAACTCTGGGTGATCCATGTTTGGGGCAACCAGAGTTCAGGTCTTCTAACGAGAAACCTTTCAGCCCGAGGTTGCTGCACTCATGGCACATCAATGTACTCCTTTAAAACAGGCCCTTCATCTGCACTGAGTGTGGCTTCCTCATCAGAAGATTACTCTCCGACAGAAACTTCACTGACAGAATCTCTCACTTACTCCTCTGCCTCAGATGCAGAGTCCTTCTCATAATCATGATCAGACAATGACTCAAAAAGCATACCAACCACCTGCTGAGCGGTCATCCTGCGGCTACCCATGATCTTTTCTACGAAAATTACCTGGACAAATGCACCACCAACACCCAGTACTGTGTAAGATAAGTAATAAAGTGTAGCTTTATCTGCAAGAGTTATAAACTCAAAAACTATACCGCTCACTTGCCAATAAAAGCTTGACACACCAGCAACTACTCTGCACAGACACAGCAATCACCAATGATATCCCACTAAAAAGAAAGAAAGAAAAGCAAATTAGAAATAAGACAACACAAATATCATTGTGCACAAATCTAAGGACAGTTTCACACACAATCTTGCATTTAGTACACCACCTACAAACATGTCATTCATGCATGGCAACAATACTACTTTGGAGAAAATTGTTTTTACTTACCTAAAACATGCAACTATGCAAACCGCAAGCCAACCACGGCCAAAACCGCAAGGAGCCACAGTAAAAAAAGCAAAGGCTTTGAACTAGAACAAAAAGGAGAATTTGTTTTTATCACAAATGCAAATACTTCGTCAGTTGACAAACACCCCACCATCAAGCATTTAGAAATTGGTGCCTAAGTGGATTCTGCCATAGGTGCAGATGGGCCTACTACAAAATAGGCCTATCTGCCCCAAGGAGGGCAGAAAATACCTTTAGTAGTGTGTCCCCATGGGGAGCGACCCTTGCCCAATGGGCCACCCCCCCCCAAAAAAAAAACACACACACACTATCACTGGTGCCTAAGTGGCTTCTGCCACCCTTGGGGGCCATGGGCCTAAAAACAAAAGGCCCATCTGCCCCAAGGGAGGCAGAAATTGGCAACAGTCAATGCCCCCCATGGGGGGCACCCCCTTGCCCAAGGGGATGCTTCCCACACAAAACACAATATAAATTTTAAAAAAATTAAATCCCTGGCGTCTAGTGCACATTCCTGCTGCCCAATCGCATTAGCAGGAATGCTCAAAGAGACACCGGGGGAAAGGAAAATCCTTTCCATTCCCCCGATGCCTCTTTGTTCCAAACCCGCCGGAGGAGAAACTCACCTGTTTCTCCCTTGTCGCACTGGAAGCAAATGGCTTCCAGGGTGACTGGCACCCTGTAATGATCTCAGCGCGCGATTGCGCGCCGACATCATTACTGGGAGGTGGGGGGGAGTGGGTGGAAGGGGAAGGGCTTCCCATTCCATCCCTGCCTTGGGTGGGTGGGAGGGAAGCCCACAGAAGGAGTGCTAGCGCTCCCTCTGAGCTCAGTGCCGAGGACGTAATGGTTATGTCCTCGGCACATGAGCACTGTGCCAGTGGACATAACCATTACATCCCCGGCACAGAAGGGGTTAAAGGCAGAGAGAGCATGAGCACTGAGGTTCTGATTAGCAGAGCCTCAGTGACACAGTTAGGCACTACACAGGTAAACACATTCATGCCACAAACTATGAGCACTGGGGTCCTAACTAGCAAGAACCCAGTGAGACAGGCAAAAACATACCGACATACATGTAAAATTGGGGATAACATGCCAAGAAAGATGGTATTTCCTACAATGGGTGAGTGAGTGCTAGTGTGAGTTGCTATATGGGTGAGTGTATGCTAGTGTGAGTGGCTGTATGGGTGACTTAGTGGCTGTGTAAGTGGTTATATGGGTGAGAGAGAGGTTGTGTGAGTGACTGTAAGGGTGAGTGAGTAGGTGTGTGAATGTTTGTATGAGTGAGTGAGTGACTGTGTGAGTGCTTGTGTGAGTAAGTGAGAGAGTGCATGAGTGGCTGTATGGGTGAGTTAGTGCCCATGTGCGTGGCAGTTTGGTTGAGTGAGTGGCTCTGTGAATGGCTGTATGGGAAAGTGAGAGGTTGTGTGAGTGACTGTAAGGGTGAGTGAATGGTTGTGTAAGTGCCTCTATGGAAGAGTGGGTGTGCTTGCTACTGGCTCTGTGGGTGAGTGAGTGCTAGCGTGAGTGGCATTATGGGTGAGTGAGTGCTGGTGTGATTGTCTGTATGGGTGTGTGAGTAGGTGTGTTGATGGTTGCATGAGTTAGTGAGTGACTGTGTGAGTGCTTGCATGAGTGAATAAAAGGGTGCATGAGTGGCTATATGGGTGACTGACTTTTTGTATGAGTAGCTGTATGGGTGACTGAGTGGGTATCTGAATGGCTGTATGAGAGAGTGAGTGGTTATGTGATTCGTTGTATGGGTGAGCAAATGGTTGTGTGAGTGGTTGCATGGGTGATTGAATGGTTATATCAGTGTCTATGTAGGAGAATGAGTGCCTGTGTGAGTTGCTCCATGGGTGAGTGAGTGCTAGTGCGAGTGGCTGTACGGGTGAGAGAGTGCTATTGTGAGTAGCTGCATGGGTGAGTGAGTGGTTATGTGAATAGCTGTATGAGTGCGTGAGTGAATGTGTTAGTGTTTGTATGAGTGAGTGGGAGGGTGGATGATTGGCTCTATAACTGAGTGACTGGTTTTATGGGTAGCTGTATGGGTGAGTGAATGGGTGTGTAAGTGGCTGTTAGAGTATGTCAGTGAGTGTATAATTGCTTGTATGACTGAGAGAGAGGGTTCATGAGGGGCTGTATGGGTGAGTTAGTGTCTATGTGAGTGGCTGTTTGGATGAGAGAGTGGCTATGTCATTGGCTGTATGGGAGAGTGAGTGGTTTTGTTAGTGCTTGTATGGGAGAGTGAGAGGTTGTGCAAGTGACTCTATGGATGAGTTAGTACTTGTGTGAGTTAGTGTATAGGTGAGTGAGTGCTAGTCTGAGTGGCTGCAATGAGCAGTTAGTGGCTGTATTCGTGGTTGTATAGGCCAGTCAGAGGGTGTGTGAGATAAGGTAAAGGTGAGAGAGTGGGTGTGACAGTGAGTATATATGTGAGTGGTGGCTGTCTGAGGGGGTGTATAAGTGAGTGAGAGGGTGTGTGAGTAGTAAGTGAATTAAGTGAATGGATATGTCAGTGGCTCTTTCAATGAATGAGTGGGTATAATCTACTGTATGAATGAAAGAGTAGGTATGTGAGTGGCTCTATCACTGACTGTTTCCCTGATAAGTTGCATGGGTAAGTGATTGGTTGTGTGAGTGTCTGCATAAACAAGTGCTTAAATGATTGAGTAAATTGTTGTGTGACTACTTGAAAATTGGTTGTATTACACTTAAAGTTTAAATAGGAAACAGGCAGAAGCAACTAATGGAAAGGTATGGCAAGAGCAGTTTATGTTTAAAAAAACTCTCTGTGGATTTCTCTAAGCAATATGTCTGTGGTTCAAGAAGTGTTTTCAGACATGTAACATCAAATGATAGAAGAAATCCACACTAGCTTCAAACCCCAGACCCACCAGCTGACTACAAACACCCAAGAACCCAACGCTCCAAGCAACACCCACCTCCTCCACACCTGGACCCCCATCAACATAGGGGACGCAGCCACCACCATGGCCTCCATCCACTCCGGATCACTATCTGACCCCTGCCCACACCATATCTTCAATAAGGCACACATCATCATCGCCCCCACCTCTGCAAAACCATCAACAGCTCCTTCGAGTCAGCCATCTTCCCAGAAAGATGGAAGCACGCAGAAATCAATGCCGTGCTGAAGAAACCAAAGGCAGACCCAGACGACCCCAAGAACTACCAGCCGATCTCCCTCCTTCCCTTCCCAGCCAAGGTCATCGAAAAAATCGTAAACAGCCAACTATCCCGGTTCCTGGAAGACAGCAAGGTACTCGACACCTCCCAATCCGGATTCCGCAGAAACCACAGCACCGAGACTGCACTCATTGCTGCCACAGACGACATTAGGACCATGCTCGATGAAGGAGGAACAGCAGCACTCATCCTCCTGGACCTCTCCGCAGCTTTCGACACGGTATGTCATCACACTCTCCGCAAACGCCTCCACAATGCTGGAATCCGCGACAAGGCACTCGACTCGATCTCGTCATTTCTCTCAGGCAGAACCCAGAGAGTCCGCCTCCCACCGTTCCTGTCAGAAGCCTCCAGAATCATCTGTGGTGTCCCCCAAGGATCTTCGCTCAGCCCCACACTCTTCAACGTTTACATGGCCCCCCTCGCCAACATCGCACGAACCCACCACATCAACATAGTTTCCTACGCAGATGACACTCAGCTCATCCTCTCCCTCACGAAACACCCTACAACTGCAAAGAACAACCTTCACAACGGACTTCATGCCATCACCAGGTGGATGGAATCAAGCCACCTCAAGTTAAACACAGACAAGACAGAAATACTCATCTTTGGCACCAACCCCTGAGCTTGGAATGATTCCTGGTGGCCCACCTTCCTAGGAACCGCACCCTCACCCACCACCCACGCACGCAACCTAGGCTTCATCTTGGACTCCACACTCATCATGACTCAGCAGGTCAATGCCATCTCCTCTTCCTGCTACAACACTCTCCGCATGATCCGCAAAATCTTCAAATGGATTCCTGTCGAAACCAGGAAAATTGTCACCCACGCCCTGGTCAGCAGCCAATTGGACTACGGAAATGCCCTATATGCAGGAATAACAACTAAATTCTGGACATCCCACGCCGCGACCACATTTCCCCCCACCTCAGAGACCTTCACTGGCTACCAGTATCAAAGAGGATCACCTTCAAACTCCTCATCCACGCACACAAGGCCCTCCATGACACAGGCCCAGCCTACCTCAACAACAGACTCACCCTCCACATCCACACCCGCAATCTTCACGCCTCGCCCTCGCCTCCATCCCCCGCATCTGCTGCACCACCGCCGGAGGAAGATCCTTCTCTCACCTAGCCGCCAAGACCTGGAACTCCCTACCGCTCCACCTTCTCCCGACCCAAGACCTCTTGACATTCAGGAAACGCCTCAAGACATGGCTCTACGACCAATAGCTCCACCCCCAGCACCTTGAGACCCTATCAGGTGATTAATGCGCTCTATAAATCCTTGATTGATTGATTCAACTGCTTCTGCTATTGAAAACGAAAAGAAGATAAAGATATGTTAGTATTTGATCTTTAAAGTTACACAAATATAAGAGTAGTCATTGCTTATACTGTAAGACTGTAGGACAATGTAGTAAAAATATTATTTTCACTTTGTTCAATTTCTCAGCTTTTATACTTCTTCACCGTTAGGGATGGTTTGTATAAAGCATCATCTTCGAACAGTGGTCAAAAAGATCACTACAAATAAGTGAAACTATCCAATGAAATCACTGTAACTCATTAATTAGTGGCTTTTTCTAACGTTACTATAGTAATGTAAACAAGCATATTAAAAAAAAAACTTGTATGATTATATCTGGTACAATATCAGAAATAAATACATAAGTACTCCAGAATTTTAGAGATTTTTTAGATAACATCATCCCTAATAGGCCAAATGATGTCTAAACTAATTATGATCCATCTCAAGAAAATCTCACGCAGTAGTTTTTTCCACAGTTTGAACATAGAAGTTTGGTTGGAGAAACAAAAGGAGACAATTTTTTTGTTTTTTTGGTTTCAACTTAAGGCTGTTATAATTGGAGTATGTCTGTCTAGTTTCAGACTTTAATTTGAGAGTACTGTATTGAGTTGTTATGTTAACTCCTTTCTTGAACATTAAAAGGATTCTTGCTTTTTCAGGATGTTTTTTAAAAACATTACCCTTATTAGGCAGAATAATGTCTGAACAAGAGATGAACCACATAGAGGAAATACTGTATGACACTTTTTAAGCAGAAATATTCCTTAGAACATTGGCTGAAGAAAGAAAAGATATGAATGTGGTAGTTGAATGAAAGTTTTGGTTTGTATTTTAGGTTGATGTCATTGCATTCCGTCCTTCCAAGTTCGCTCATTAAATAGACAGTTTAGTGTCCAGACGTTGTAATAACTCCTTTGTAAAAGATGATCGCCAAAGTAGAAGAAGTTCTTCCTGAAAGTGATATTTGTCCAGCTTTTAAGTTTGTAATTTGAGTTTCTAATTTGGAACCATACGCTCGGCATCATTGTAGCATTACCATAATGTATTTTCCAGTTCTTTGTAGAAACAATATAGACATAATATCTGAACTGCAGTTTGGGCAGGTTATGTTTTTGTAAACATTTCTGAACAATTTGTCAAAAGGCACAGTTTTAGAATCCAGGAATGTTAAATAGGGAAATTGTTCAGAATTGTTTACAGTGCTACATGTAAAAGAACAATCTTCACAGTCTTGGTTCCACTTGTAACTAAGTCCAAATAAATCATTAACATTTACTTCTTCTTGTTCTAAGACTCCAAGGATGGCCATAATAAATTCTTATGTGTCTTGTTCAGGGTTGAGAGTGAACATTATTGTTCTGCTAACTGTATCAAAAAGATGTCAGATCCCTGAAACAGAATGTATTATACTTCTCTCAGTCATTAAACGCACAGCAAATTATATAGTGCAAAACACATTCTACCATCTGAATTTTGTTCAATTTGGTTTACTGCATATAGTAAATGGAATAGTCCATTGAGAACAACATTCAAATAACGGTTGACACATGAACTGTTTTCCAACTGGTAACCTACAATTTCTCCACCATTTTCCAACATAATAAAAAGCTGCACCTACACTTAAACCTTGGGATTTATGGATGGTTACAGCATCTGCTAGAGAGAGTGGTAACTGTTGCCGCCAGATATATAAGTCTTTTACAAGCAAAAAAAGTAAAAAGATTTGGCTGATCCTCTTTACATCATCAAGCTGATGAAATGTTATAGCCAAATATTCTACCTCATCTCTATTTGGAAAATTAATTAAATCAATAATTTCGAAATCTCTCTGCATCCCTACAATTTCAATATTTTGCTTAAAATCTAATGGCAAGTACACAACTATACTTTTAAGACCTATCTGGAGCTCATTTGAATATAACTTTCTTTGTCTTTGGCTCCATACGTACTATAGCTTGAAATGGCCATCTACATTGCAAAAATATAGATTCATAAACATTCAAATCTTGAAGTTCCTATGGAATTGAAACTAGATCTAACTTGTTATGCACTGCTCTGGCTCACATTTTATTGTCCTCTACCCTTCTATAACAATACTTACATATACTTTGTCGTGTGGAACAATCAAAGCATGCCTCGACAAATAGCAGTGAGTGCGCTGACAACATATACAAACATAGACTGGTTTCTCTGAAGAAAGTGATTAAACTATCTAATCTCTTCATGAAAGGTATCAATAGTAATACCTGTTTCCTGTTTTGCTACACCTGCAGATACCAACTCTTCATTTTCCCTACACTCCTTCAGGTCCAAAGATACGAAACTCCACATCTTCTCAAACCTTTTCTACCTCTGCCACTGTATCATGCAAAGGAGCTCTTTTCATTTCTCCTAAACATAGCACAGGAGTCTTCAAATGCTAAAGCCTCCTAACTAAAGTTCACATTTGAAAGTGGTGTACCGCTAACATTCTAAAATGATGAAAGGTGCTTTGACTTACTTTTTTTGATAAACATGCTAGTGACTGACCCTGTTGATTTGTATATTTCCTTACTTTGCATGGATCTAATGCTAGCAAAATGGAAATTTTCTGTTTAAGATTTTTGCATGGAAAGATATGAATGACATTTTTCAATATGTCAATTGATTGGTGCCAAACACTACAAATACTGCTGCAGTTCTACTTATTTTATTTTTTTACGGGTCATGTCTATGCCTTCCCCAGTGCCTATTCAGCTCTGACTCCCTCCATATTTTTAGTTACCATTACCGCTTTTGCAATAGGAGAACCATCTATAATCTCATAACATCGTCCAGATACATGAGTGGCATGCACTAATGTGTTCTTTTGCAAATAGCTTTCTTCATTAAAGAAAGACGGCTCAGTATTAGAAGTATGTCTCCATTCATCACTGAATCTTTACAAAAGTAAGTTCTATTGATAAGTCTTTTCTTTTGTTTTTTTCTCCTCATACTCAACAACTCAACACTATTTTATTTAGTGTTTTCATTCTGATTAGAATCAAAAGAAATAGCTTCATTTTGAAAGCAATGACCTTGCTTTTATGCGACAGTTTCTTTTCTTCTTTAATCCTTCTTCATAGTTTTCATTAAACTCCGACTTACTCTGCTACAGGACATTCTAACTCTAATTTCCTTAAACTGGTGCTGCCTTCTAGTTAAACTCTGTGCTTCATTGTAGGATTTTTTACTTGCCATATCATGCACTTTGAGTCCTTTTTAAATTGATTTCAAACTTTGTTTTTATGTAGTTCATTCTGCTGTCTTTCACGTTGACCACACCCTATTGTAAGAAATGTCTTTGTTCTTTTACCAGCATCTCTTTTCTCTTTCACCACTTTTTCAGCCTTTTTCCCATTTTGTGTCACAGTTGAGAGAAGATAGTATTCTTTTCTCTGTTTCTTTCTTTTCTGACTTTTTGATGGCATTGTGAGTGTGTGTAGTTAAGTAGAAACTAATATCTGAAAAGAAACAAAAATAGTATATTTATGTTTTGATAATATACTTTTACATTAAATACTTTAATTAGTTAACTAGCAATATAAATAGCAGCCTTCTCATAATATTGGTAACATTGATCTATTCATTTTTTAGTTTATATTTCTGTATCTTTCTATGAGTCACTGTATTCATTACTCTATCACTGGTATACTACCACATTTATTACTGTGCTCCTATGTATATATACACATTTTAACCCCATAGCTGCTGGGCCTTTCTCCCCCTGCCAGTGGTGAGACCTTTGATGGCTATTTGTGGTAGTTTGCGCTTAGACCTTCATAACTTTTTGTCCCCATGAGCTATCCATGCCAAATTTGCATCTTTGTTTTCCAACAT